>NW_026061973.1:0-1200000 GCF_023897955.1 Schistocerca gregaria
ACAGACACTAGATCGCGTGTTTTTTTAGCTGGCTTTGGTGCCTTGGACATGAGCTAGGACCTTAAGATTCTGCATGAAAGGAGGACTAGCAGCCGAGTTGCACGGGAGAATGTGAAAAGTGTTCATATGTAGTAAAAACCTGAGAAATCTGTCCGTTTTGGTCATTTGTTATTGAATCGACTTAAAGCCCGATCGTCACATTGGCCGCTATTCTCTCTGAAAACGGTTGTACTTATCGTCTGCAAATCTATGTCACGTGCTGCGGTATGTGGGAGACACTGAAAGCACCATAGTAGAACACAGATGAAGCTTCTAAGATGTTGTAATAGCCAGTAAGAAGTAGTACAATTCCAATTTTAGGTATCAATTATTGACTTTTTAGCTGGCTTTGGTGCCTTGGACATGAGGTAGGACCTTAAGATTCTGCATGAAAGGAGGACTAGCAGCCGAGTTGCACGGGAGAATGTGAAAATTTTTCATATGCAGTAAAACCAGAGAAATCCGTCCGTTTTTGTCATTTGTTATTGAATCGACTTAAAGCCAGATCGTCACATTGGCCGCTCTTCTCTCTGAAACGGTTATACTTATCGTCTGAAAGCTATGTCGCGTGCTGCGGTATGCCGAGACACTAAAAATACCATAGTAGAACACGGATGAAGCTTCTAAGTTGATGTAATAGCCAGTAAGAATTAGTACAATTCCACTTTTTAGGCATCGATTATTGAATTTTAGCTGGCTTTCGTGCCTTGGACATGAGCTAGGACCTTAAGATTCTGCATGAAAGGAGGACTAGCAGCTGAGTTGCACGGGAGAATGTGAAAAGTGTTCATATGTAGTAAAAACCTGAGAAATCCGTCCGTTTTCGTCATTTGTTATCGAATCGACTTAAAGCCAGATCGTCATTTGGCCGCTCTTCTTTCTGAAACGGTTATACGTATAGTCTGCAAAGCTATGTCGCGTTCTGCGGTATGCGGTGACACTAAAAGCACCATAATAGAACACAGATGAAGCTTCTAAGTTGATGTAATAGCCAGTAAGAAGTAGTACAATTCAAGTTTTAATCATCGATTATTGCCTTTTAGCTGGCTTTGGTGCCTTGGACATGAGCTAGGACCTTAAGATACTGCATGAAAGGAGGAATAGCAGCTGAGTTGCACGGGAGAATGTGAAAAGTGTTCATATGTAGTAAAAACCTGAGAAATCCGTCCGTTTTCGTCATTTGTTATCGAATCGACTTAAAGCAAGATCGTCACATTGTCCGCTCTTCTCTCTGAAACGGTTGTACTTATCGTCTGCAAAGCTATGTCGCGTGCTGCGGTATGCGGAGACACTAAAAGCACCATAGTAGAACACAGATGAAGCTTCTAAGATGATGTAATAGCCAGTAACAAGTAGTAGAATTCAATTTTTAGGTATCGATTATTGACTTTTTAGCTGGCTTTGGTGCCTTGGACATGAGCTAGGACCTTAACATTCTGCATGAAAGGAGGACTAGCAGCCGAGTTGCACTGGGAGAATGTGAAAAGTGTTCATATGTACTAAAAATCCGTGAAATCCGTCCGTTTTCGTCATTTGTTATCGAATCGACTTAAAGCCAGATCGTCACACTGTCCGCCCTTCTCTCTGAAACGGTTGTACTTATCGTCTTGCAAAGCTATGTCGCGTGCTGCGGTATGCGGAGACATTAAAAATACCATAGTAGAACACGGATGAAGCTTCTAAGTTGATGTAATATCCAGTAAGAAGTAGTACAATTCAAGTTTTAATCATCGATTATTGACTTTTACCTCGCTTTGGTGCCTTGGACATGAGCTAGGACCTTAAGATCCTGCATGAAAGGAGGACTAGCAGCCGAGTTGCACGGGGAGAATGTGAAAAGTGTTCATATGCAGTAAAAACCTAAGAAATCCGTCCGTTTTTGTCATTTGTTATTGAATCGACTTAAAGCCAGATCGTCACATTAGCCGCTCTTCTCTCTGAAACGGTTGTACTTATCGTCTGAAAGCTATGTTGCGTGCTGCGGTATGCGGAGGACACTAAAAATACCATAGTAGAACACGGATGAAGCTTCTAAGTTGATGTAATAGCCAGTAAGAATTAGTACAATACCAGTTTTAATTATCGATTATTGACTTTTAGCTGGCTTTGGTGCCT
The DNA here is from genome assembly GCF_023897955.1 of Schistocerca gregaria. Taxonomy (NCBI): domain Eukaryota; kingdom Metazoa; phylum Arthropoda; class Insecta; order Orthoptera; family Acrididae; genus Schistocerca; species Schistocerca gregaria. Next base: position 2,155 of record NW_026061973.1, read on the forward strand.
TGGACATGAGCTAGGACCTTAAGATTCTGCATGAAAGGAGGGTTAGCAGCTGAGTTGCACGGGAGAATGTGAAAAGTGTTCATATTAGTAAAAACGTGAGAAATCCGTCCGTTTTCGTCATTTGTTATGGAATCGACTTAAAGCCAGATCGTCACATTGGCCGCTCTTCTTTCTGAAACGGTTGTACTTATCGTCTGCAAAGCTATGTCGCGTGCTGCGGTATGCGGAGACACTAAAAATACCATAGTTGAACACGGATGAAGCTTCTAAGTTGATGTAATAGCCAGTAAGAAGTAGTACAATTCAAGTTTTAATCATCGATTATTGCCTTTTAGCTGGCTTTGGTGCCTTGGACATGAGCTAGGACCTTAAGATTCTGCATAAAAGGAGGACTAGCAGCTGAGTTGCACGGGAGAATGTGAAAAGTGTTCATATGTAGTAAAAACCTGAGAAATCCGTCCGTTTTCGTCATTTGTTATCAGAATCGACTTAAAGCCAGATCGTCACATTGGCCGCTCTTCTCTCTGAAACGGTTGTACTTATCGTCTGCAAAGCTATGTCGCGTGCTGCGGTATGCGGAGACACTAAAAGCACGATAGTAGAACACAGATGAAGCTTCTAAGATGATGTAATAGCCAGTAAGAAGTAGTACAATTCAAGTTTTAGGTATCGATTATTGACTTTTTAGCTGGCTTTGGTGCCTTGGACATGAGCTAGGACCTTAAGATTCTGCATGAAAGGAGGACTAGCAGCCGAGTTGCACGGGAGAATGTGAAAAGTGTTCATATGTAGTAAAAACCTGAGAAATCTGTCCGTTTTTGTCATTTGTTATTGAATCGACTTAAAGCCCGATCGTCACATTGGCCGCTATTCTCTCTGAAACGGTTGTACTTATCGTCTGCAAAGCTATGTCGCGTGCTGCGGTATGCCGAGACACTAAAAATACCATAGTAGAACATGGATGAAGCTTCTAAGTTGATGTAATAGCCAGTAAGAAGTAGTACAATTCAAGTTTTAATCATCGATTATTGCCTTTTAGCTGGCTTTGGTGCCTTGGACATGAGCTAGGACCTTAAGATACTGCATGAAAGGAGGAATAGCAGCTGAGTTGCACGGGAGAATGTGAAAAGTGTTCATATGTAGTAAAAACCTGAGAAATCCGTCCGTTTTCGTCATTTGTTATCGAATCGACTTAAAGCAAGATCGTCACATTGTCCGCTCTTCTCTCTGAAACGGTTGTACTTATCGTCTGCAAAGCTATGTCGCGTGCTGCGGTATGCGGAGACACTAAAAGCACCATAGTAGAACACAGATGAAGCTTCTAAGATGATGTAATAGCCAGTAAGAAGTAGTACAATTCAATTTTTAGGTATCGATTATTGACTTTTTAGCTGGCTTTGGTGCCTTGGACATGAGCTAGGACCTTAACATTCTGCATGAAAGGAGGACTAGCAGCCGAGTTGCACGGGAGAATGTGAAAAGTGTTCATATGTACTAAAAATCCGTGAAATCCGTCCGTTTTCGTCATTTGTTATCGAATCGACTTAAAGCCAGATCGTCACACTGTCCGCCCTTCTCTCTGAAACGGTTGTACTTATCGTCTGCAAAGCTATGTCGCGTGCTGCGGAATGCGGAGACATTAAAAATACCATAGTAGAACACGGATGAAGCTTCTAAGTTGATGTAATATCCAGTAAGAAGTAGTACAATTCAAGTTTTAGGTATCGATTATTGACTTTTAGCTGGCTTTGGTGCCTTGGACATGAGCTAGGACCTTAACATTCTGCATGAAAGGAGGACTAGCAGCTGAGTTGCACGGGAGAATGTGAAAAGTGTTCATATGTAGTAAAACCCTGAGAAATACGTCCGTTTTCGTCATTTGTTATCTAATCAACTTAAAGCCAGATCGTCACATTGGCCGCTCTTCTCTCTGAATCGGTGGTACTTATCGTCTGCAAAGTTATGTCGCGTGCTGCGGTATTGGGAGACACTAAAAGCACCATAGTTGAACACAGATGAAGCTTCTATGTTAAAGTAATAGCCAGTAAGAGGTAGTACAATTCAAGTTTTAGGTATCGATTATTGACTTTTTAGCTGGCTTTGGTGCCTTGGACATGAGCTAGGACCTTAAGATTCCGCATGAATGGAGGACTAGCAGCCGAGTTGAACGGGAGAATGTGAAAAGTGTTCATATGTAGTAAAAACCTGAGAAATACGTCCGTTTTCGTCATTTGTTATCGAATCGACCTAAAGCCAGATCGTGACATTGGCCGCTCTTCTCTTTGAGACGGTTGTACTTATCGTCTGCAAAGCTATGTCGCGTGCCGCGGTATGCGGAGACACTAAAATCAGCGTAGTTGGACACAGATGAAGCTTCTAAGTTGATGTAATAGCCAGTAAGAAGTAGTACAATTCAAGTATTAATCATCGATTATTGACTTTTACCTCGCTTTGGTGCCTTGGACATGAGCTAGGACCTTAAGATCCTGCATGAAAGGAGGACTAGCAGCCGAGTTGCACGGGAGAATGTGAAAAGTGTTCATATGCAGTAAAAACCTAAGAAATCCGTCCGTTTTTGTCATTTGTTATTGAATCGACTTAAAGCCAGATCGTCACATTAGCCGCTCTTCTCTCTGAAGCGGTTGTACTTATCGTCTGAAAGCTATGTTGCGTGCTGCGGTATGCGGAGACACTAAAAATACCATAGTAGAACACGGATGAAGCTTCTATGTTGATGTAATAGCCAGTAAGAATTAGTACAATACCAGTTTTAATTATCGATTATTGACTTTTAGCTGGCTTTGGTGCCTTGGACATGAGCTAGGACCTTAAGATTCTGCATGAAAGGAGGGTTAGCAGCTGAGTTGCACGGGAGAATGTGAAAAGTGTTCATATGTAGTAAAAACCTGAGAAATCCGTCCGTTTTCGTCATTTGTTATGGAATCGACTTAAAGCCAGATCGTCACATTGGCCGCTCTTCTCTCTGAATCGGTTGTACTTATCGTCTGCAAAGCTATGTCGCGTGCTGCGGTATGCCGAGACACTAAAAATACCATAGTTGAACACGGATGAAGCTTCTAAGTTGATGTAATAGCCAGTAAGAAGTAGTACAATTCAAGTTTTAATCATCGATTATTGCCTTTTAGCTGGCTTTGGTGCCTTGGACATGAGCTAGGACCTTAAGATTCTGCATGAAAGGAGGACTAGCAGCTGAGTTGCACGGGAGAATGTGAAAAGTGTTCATATGTAGTAAGAACCTGAGAAATCCGTCCGTTTTCGTCATTTGTTATCAGAATCGACTTAAAGCCAGATCGTCACATTGGCCGCTCTTCTCTCTGAAACGGTTGTACTTATCGTCTGCAAAGCTATGTCGCGTGCTGCGGTATGCGGAGACACTAAAAGCACGATAGTAGAACACAGATGAAGCTTCTAAGATGATGTAATAGCCAGTAAGAAGTAGTACAATTCAAGTTTTAGGTATCGATTATTGACTTTTTAGCTGGCTTTGGTGCCTTGGACATGAGCTAGGACCTTAAGATTCTGCATGAAAGGAGGACTAGCAGCCGAGTTGCACGGGAGAATGTGAAAAGTGTTCATATGTAGTAAAAACCTGAGAAATCTGTCCGTTTTGGTCATTTGTTATTGAATCGACTTAAAGCCCGATCGTCACATTGGCCGCTATTCTCTCTGAAACGGTTGTACTTATCGTCTGCAAATCTATGTCACGTGCTGCGGTATGTGGAGACACTGAAAGCACCATAGTAGAACACAGATGAAGCTTCTAAGATGTTGTAATAGCCAGTAAGAAGTAGTACAATTCCAATTTTAGGTATCAATTATTGACTTTTTAGCTGGCTTTGGTGCCTTGGACATGAGGTAGGACCTTAAGATTCTGCATGAAAGGAGGACTAGCAGCCGAGTTGCACGGGAGAATGTGAAAATTTTTCATATGCAGTAAAAACCAGAGAAATCCGTCCGTTTTTGTCATTTGTTATTGAATCGACTTAAAGCCAGATCGTCACATTGGCCGCTCTTCTCTCTGAAACGGTTATACTTATCGTCTGAAAGCTATGTCGCGTGCTGCGGTATGCCGAGACACTAAAAATACCATAGTAGAACACGGATGAAGCTTCTAAGTTGATGTAATAGCCAGTAAGAATTAGTACAATTCCACTTTTAGGCATCGATTATTGAATTTTAGCTGGCTTTCGTGCCTTGGACATGAGCTAGGACCTTAAGATTCTGCATGAAAGGAGGACTAGCAGCTGAGTTGCACGGGAGAATGTGAAAAGTGTTCATATGTAGTAAAAACCTGAGAAATCCGTCCGTTTTCGTCATTTGTTATCGAATCGACTTAAAGCCAGATCGTCATTTGGCCGCTCTTCTTTCTGAAACGGTTATACGTATAGTCTGCAAAGCTATGTCGCGTTCTGCGGTATGCGGTGACACTAAAAGCACCATAGTAGAACACAGATGAAGCTTCTAAGTTGATGTAATAGCCAGTAAGAAGTAGTACAATTCAAGTTTTAATCATCGATTATTGCCTTTTAGCTGGCTTTGGTGCCTTGGACATGAGCTAGGACCTTAAGATACTGCATGAAAGGAGGAATAGCAGCTGAGTTGCACGGGAGAATGTGAAAAGTGTTCATATGTAGTAAAAACTTGAGAAATCCGTCCGTTTTCGTCATTTGTTATCGAATCGACTTAAAGCAAGATCGTCACATTGTCCGCTCTTCTCTCTGAAACGGTTGTACTTATCGTCTGCAAAGCTATGTCGCGTGCTGCGGTATGCGGAGACACTAAAAGCACCATAGTAGAACACAGATGAAGCTTCTAAGATGATGTAATAGCCAGTAACAAGTAGTAGAATTCAATTTTTAGGTATCGATTATTGACTTTTTAGCTGGCTTTGGTGCCTTGGACATGAGCTAGGACCTTAACATTCTGCATGAAAGGAGGACTAGCAGCCGAGTTGCACGGAAGAATGTGAAAAGTGTTCATATGTACTAAAAATCCGTGAAATCCGTCCGTTTTCATCATTTGTTATCGAATCGACTTAAAGCCAGATCGTCACACTGTCCGCCCTTCTCTCTGAAACGGTTGTACTTATCGTCTGCAAAGCTATGTCGCGTGCTGCGGTATGCGGAGACATTAAAAATACCATAGTAGAACACGGATGAAGCTTCTAAGTTGATGTAATATCCAGTAAGAAGTAGTACAATTCAAGTTTTAATCATCGATTATTGACTTTTACCTCGCTTTGGTGCCTTGGACATGAGCTAGGACCTTAAGATCCTGCATGAAAGGAGGACTAGCAGCCGAGTTGCACGGGAGAATGTGAAAAGTGTTCATATGCAGTAAAAACCTAAGAAATCCGTCCGTTTTTGTCATTTGTTATTGAATCGACTTAAAGCCAGATCGTCACATTAGCCGCTCTTCTCTCTGAAACGGTTGTACTTATCGTCTGAAAGCTATGTTGCGTGCTGCGGTATGCGGAGACACTAAAAATACCATAGTAGAACACGGATGAAGCTTCTAAGTTGATGTAATAGCCAGTAAGAATTAGTACAATACCAGTTTTAATTATCGATTATTGACTTTTAGCTGGCTTTGGTGCCTTGGACATGAGCTAGGACCTTAAGATTCTGCATGAAAGGAGGGTTAGCAGCTGAGTTGCACGGGAGAATGTGAAAAGTGTTCATATGTAGTAAAAACGTGAGAAATCCGTCCGTTTTCGTCATTTGTTATGGAATCGACTTAAAGCCAGATCGTCACATTGGCCGCTCTTCTTTCTGAAACGGTTGTACTTATCGTCTGCAAAGCTATGTCGCGTGCTGCGGTATGCGGAGACACTAAAAATACCATAGTTGAACACGGATGAAGCTTCTAAGTTGATGTAATAGCCAGTAAGAAGTAGTACAATTCAAGTTTTAATCATCGATTATTGCCTTTTAGCTGGCTTTGGTGCCTTGGACATGAGCTAGGACCTTAAGATTCTGCATAAAAGGAGGACTAGCAGCTGAGTTGCACGGGAGAATGTGAAAAGTGTTCATATGTAGTAAAAACCTGAGAAATCCGTCCGTTTTCGTCATTTGTTATCAGAATCGACTTAAAGCCAGATCGTCACATTGGCCGCTCTTCTCTCTGAAACGGTTGTACTTATCGTCTGCAAAGCTATGTCGCGTGCTGCGGTATGCGGAGACACTAAAAGCACGATAGTAGAACACAGATGAAGCTTCTAAGATGATGTAATAGCCAGTAAGAAGTAGTACAATTCAAGTTTTAGGTATCGATTATTGACTTTTTAGCTGGCTTTGGTGCCTTGGACATGAGCTAGGACCTTAAGATTCTGCATGAAAGGAGGACTAGCAGCCGAGTTGCACGGGAGAATGTGAAAAGTGTTCATATGTAGTAAAAACCTGAGAAATCTGTCCGTTTTTGTCATTTGTTATTGAATCGACTTAAAGCCCGATCGTCACATTGGCCGCTATTCTCTCTGAAACGGTTGTACTTATCGTCTGCAAATCTATGTCACGTGCTGCGGTATGTGGAGACACTGAAAGCACCATAGTAGAACACAGATGAAGCTTCTAAGATGTTGTAATAGCCAGTAAGAATAAGTACAATTCCAATTTTAGGTATCAATTATTGACTTTTTAGCTGGCTTTGGTGCCTTGGACATGAGGTAGGACCTTAAGATTCTGCATGAAAGGAGGACTAGCAGCCGAGTTGCACGGGAGAATGTGAAAATTTTTCATATGCAGTAAAAACCAGAGATATCCGTCCGTTTTTGTCATTTGTTATTGAATCGACTTAAAGCGAGATCGTCACATTGGCCGCTCTTCTCTCTGAAACGGTTATACTTATCGTCTGAAAGCTATGTCGCGTGCTGCGGTATGCGGAGAAACTAGAAATACCATAATAGAACACGGATGAAGCTTCTAAGTTGATGTAATAGCCAGTAAAATGTAGTACAATTCAAGATGTAATCATCGATTATTGACTTTTAGCTGGCTTTGGTGCCTTGGACATGAGCTAGGACCTTAAGATTCTGCATGAAAGGAGGACTAGCAGCCGAGTTGCACGGGAGAATGTGAAAAGTGTTCATAAGTAGTAAAAACCTGAGAAATCCGTCCGTTTTCGTCATTTGTTATCGAATCGACTTAAAGCCAGATCGTCATTTGGCCGCTCTTCTTTCTGAAACGGTTATACGTATAGTCTGCAAAGCTATGTCGCGTGCTGCGGTATGCGGTGACACTAAAAGCACCATAGTTGAACTCAGATGAAGCTTCTAAGTTGATGTAATAGCCAGTAAGAAGTAGTACAATTCAAGTTTTAATCATCGATTATTGACTTTTAGCTGGCTTTGGTGCCTTGGACATGAGCTAGGACCTTAAGATCCTGCATGAAAGGAGGACTAGCAGCCGAGTTGCACGGGAGAATGTGAAAAGTGTTCATATGCAGTAAAAACCTAAGAAATCCGTCCGTTTTTGTCATTTGTTATTGAATCGACTTAAAGCCAGATCGTCACATTGGCCGCTCTTCTCTCTGAAACGGTTGTACTTATCGTCTGCAAAGCTATGTCGCGTGCTGCGGTATTGGGAGACACTAAAAGCACCATAGTTGAACACAGATGAAGCTTCTAAGTTAAAGTAATAGCCAGTAAGAGGTAGTACAATTCAAGTTTTAGGTATCTATTATTGACTTTTAGCTGGCATTGGTGCCTTGGACATGAGCTAGGTCCTTAAGATTCTGCATGAAAGGAGGGTTAGCAGCTGAGTTGCACGGGAGAATGTGAAAAGTGTTCATATGTAGTAAAAACCTAAGAAATCCGTTCGTTATCGTCATTTGTTATCGAATCGACTTAAAGCCAGATCGTGACATTGGTCACTCTTCTCTCTGAATCGGTTGTACTTATCGTCTGCAAAGCTATGTCGCGTGCTGCGGTATGTGGAGACACTAAAAGCACCATAGTAGAACACAGATGAAGCTTCTAAGTTGATGTAATAGCCAGTAAGAAGTAGTACAATTCCAGTTTTAGTTATCGATTATTGACTTTTTAGCTGGCTTTGGTGCCTTGGACATGAGCTAGGACCTCAAGATTCTGCATGAAAGGACGACTAGCAGCCGAGTTGCACGGGAGAATGTGAAAAGTGTTCATATGTAGTAAAAAGCCGAAATATCCGTCCGTTTTCCTCATTTGTTATCCAATCGACTTAAAGCCAGATCGTCACATTGTCCGCCCATCTCTCTGAAACGGTTGTACTTATCGTCTGCAAAGCTATGTCGCGTGCTGCGGTATGCCGAGACACTAAAAATACCATAGTTGAACACGGATGAAGCTTCTAAGTTGATGTAATAGCCAGTAAGAAGTAGTACAATTCAAGTTTTAATCATCGATTATTGCTTTTAGCTGGCTTTGGTGCCTTGGACATGAGCTAGGACCTTAAGATTCTGCATGAAAGGAAGACTAGCAGCCGAGTTGCACGGGAGAATGTGAAAAGTGTTAATATGTAGTATTAACCTGAGAAATCCGTCCGTTTTCGTCTTTTGTCATCGAGTCGACTTGAAGACAGATCGTAACATTGTCCGCCCTTCTCTCTGAAACGGTTGTACTTATCGTCTGCAAAGCTATGTCGCGTGCTGCGGTATGCGGAGACACTAGAAATACCATAGTAGAACACGGATGAAGCTTCTACGTTGATGTAATAGCCAGTAAAACTTAGTACAATTCAAGTTTTAATCATCGATTATTGACTTTTAGTTGGCTTTGGTCCCTTGGACATGAGCTAGGACCTTAAGATTCTACATGAAAGGAGGACTAGCAGCCGAGTTGCACGGGAGAATGTGAAAAGTGTTCATATGTAGTAAAAACCTGAGAAATCCGTCCGTTTTCGTCATTTGTTATCGTATCGACTTAAAGCCAGATCGTCACATTGCCCGCTCTTCTCTCCGAAACGGTTGTACTTATCGTCTGCAAAGCTATGTCGCGTGGTGCGGTATGCGGAGACACTAAAAATACCATAGTAGAACACGGATGAAGCTTCTAAGTTGATGTAATAGCCAGTAAGAAGTAGTACAATTCCAATTTTAGGTATCAATTATTGACTTTTTAGCTGGCTTTGGTGCCTTGGACATGAGCTAGGACCTTAAGATTCTGCATGAAAGGAGGAGTAGCAGCCGAATTGCACGGGAGAATGTGAAAAGTTTTCATATGCAGTAAAAACCTGAGAAATCCGTCCGTTTTTGTCATTTGTTATTGAATCGACTTAAAGCCAGATCGTCACATTGGCCGCTCTTCTCTCTGAAACGGTTGTACTTATCGTCTGAAAGCTATGTCGCGTGCTGCGGTATGCCGAGACACTAAAAATACCATAGTAGAACACGGATGAAGCTTCTAAGTTGATGTAATAGCCAGTAAGAATTAGTACAATTCCACTTTTAGGTATCGATTATTGACTTTTAGCTGGCTTTCGTGCCTTGGACATGAGCTAGGAACTTAAGATTCTGCATGAAAGGAGGACTAGCAGCTGAGTTGCACGGGAGAATGTGAAAAGTGTTCATATGTAGTAAAAACCTGAGAAATCCGTCCGTTTTCGTCATTTGTTATCGAATCGACTTAAAGCCAGATCGTCACATTGGCCGCTCTTCTTTCTGAAACGGTTGTACTTATCGTCTGCAAAGCTATGTCGCGTGCTGCGGTATGTGGAGATACTAAAAGCACCATAGTAGAACACAGACAAAGCTTCTAAGTTGATGTAATAGCCAGTAAGAAGTAGTACAATTCCAGTTTTAGGTATCTATTATTGACTTTTTAGCTGGCTTTGGTTCCTTGGACATGAGCTAGGACCTCAAGGTTCTGCATGAAAGGAGGACTAGCAGCCGAGTTGCACGGGAGAATGTGAAAAGTGTTCATATGTAGTAGAAACCCGAGAAATCCGTCCGTTTTCGTCATTTGTTATCGAATCGACTTAAAGCCAGATCGTCACATTGTCCGGCCTTCTCTCTGAAACGGTTGTACTTATCGTCTGCAAAGCTATGTCGCGTGCTGCGGTATGCGGAGACACTAGAAATACCATAGTAGAACACGGATGAAGCTTCTAAGGTGATGTAATTGCCAGTAAGAAGTAGTACAATTCAAGTTTTAGGCATCGATTATTGACTTTTAGCTGGCTTTGGTGCCTTGGACATGAGCTAGGGCCTTAAGATTCTGCATGAAAGGAGGACTAGCAGCCGAGTTGCACGGGAGAATGTGAAAAGTGTTCATATGTAGTAAATACCTGAGAAATCCGTCCGTTTTTGTCATTTGTTATTGAATCGACTTAAAGCCCGATCGTCACATTGGCCGCTATTCTCTCTGAAACGGTTGTACTTATCGTCTGCAAATCTATGTCACGTGCTGCGGTATGTGGAGACACTGAAAGCACCATAGTAGAACACAGATGAAGCTGCCAATTTGATGTAATAGCCAGTAAGAAGTAGTACAATTCAAGTTTTAGGCATCGATTATTGACTTTTAGCTGGCTTTGGTGCCTTGGACATGAGCTAGGACCTTAAGATTCTGCATGAAAGCAGGACTAGCAGCCGAGTTGCACGGGAGAATGTGAAAAGTGTTCATATGTAGTAGAAACCCGAGAAGTCCGTCCGTTTTCGTCATTTGTTATCGAATCGACTTAAAGCCAGATCGTCACATTGTCCGCCCTTCTCTCTGAAACGGTTGTACTTATCGTCTGCAAAGCTATGTCGCGTGCTGCGGTATGCGGAGACACTAGAAATACCATAGTAGAACACGGATGAAGCTTCTACGTTGATGTAATAGCCAGTAAAAAGTAGTACAATTCAAGTTTTAATCATCGATTATTGACTTTTAGCTGGCTTTGATGCCTTGGACATGAGCTAGGACCTTAAGATTCTGCATTAAAGGAGGACTAGCAGCCGAGTTGCACGGGAGAATGTGAAAAGTGTTCATATGTAGTAAAAACCTGAGAAATCCGTCCGTTTTCGTCATTTGTTATCGAATCGACTTAAAGCCAGATCGTCACATTGCCCGCTCTTCTCTCCGAAACGGTTGTACTTATCGTCTGAAAGCTATGTCGCGTGCTGCGGTATGCGGAGACGCTAAAAGCACCATAGTAGAACACAGATGAAGCTTCTAAGATGATGTAATAGCCAGTAAGAAGTAGTACAATTCCAGTTTTAGGTATCGATTGTTGACTTTTTACCCTTCTTTGGTGCCTTGGACATGAGCTAGGACCTTAAGATTCAGCATGAAAGGCGGACTTGCAGCCGAGTTGCACGGGAGAATGTGAAAAGTGTTCATATGTAGTAAAAACCTGAGAAATCCGTTCGTTATCGTCATTTGTTATGGAATTGACTTAAAGCCAGATTGTCACATTGGCCGCTCTTCTCTCTGAATCGGTTGTACTTATCTTCTGCAAAGCTATGTCGCGTGCTGCGGTATGCGGAGACACTAAAAATACCACAGTAGAACACGGATGAAGCTTCTAAGTTGATGTAATAGCCAGTAAGAAGTAGTACAATTCAAGTTTTAATCATCGATTATTGCTTTTAGCTGGCTTTGGTGCCTTGGACATGAGCTAGGACCTTAAGATTCTGCATGAAAGGAAGACTAGCAGCCGAGTTGCACGGGAGAATGTGAAAAGTGTTAATATGTAGTATTAACCTGAGAAATCCGTCCGTTTTCGTCTTTTGTCATCGAGTCGACTTGAAGACAGATCGTAACATTGTCCGCCCTTCTCTCTGAAACGGTTGTACTTATCGTCTGCAAAGCTATGTCGCGTGCTGCGGTATGCGGAGACACTAGAAATACCATAGTAGAACACGGATGAAGCTTCTACGTTGATGTAATAGCCAGTAAAACTTAGTACAATTCAAGTTTTAATCATCGATTATTGACTTTTAGTTGGCTTTGGTCCCTTGGACATGAGCTAGGACCTTAAGATTCTACATGAAAGGAGGACTAGCAGCCGAGTTGCACGGGAGAATGTGAAAAGTGTTCATATGTAGTAAAAACCTGAGAAATCCGTCCGTTTTCGTCATTTGTTATCGTATCGACTTAAAGCCAGATCGTCACATTGCCCGCTCTTCTCTCCGAAACGGTTGTACTTATCGTCTGCAAAGCTATGTCGCGTGGTGCGGTATGCGGAGACACTAAAAATACCATAGTAGAACACGGATGAAGCTTCTAAGTTGATGTAATAGCCAGTAAGAAGTAGTACAATTCCAATTTTAGGTATCAATTATTGACTTTTTAGCTGGCTTTGGTGCCTTGGACATGAGCTAGGACCTTAAGATTCTGCATGAAAGGAGGAGTAGCAGCCGAATTGCACGGGAGAATGTGAAAAGTTTTCATATGCAGTAAAAACCTGAGAAATCCGTCCGTTTTTGTCATTTGTTATTGAATCGACTTAAAGCCAGATCGTCACATTGGCCGCTCTTCTCTCTGAAACGGTTGTACTTATCGTCTGAAAGCTATGTCGCGTGCTGCGGTATGCCGAGACACTAAAAATACCATAGTAGAACACGGATGAAGCTTCTAAGTTGATGTAATAGCCAGTAAGAATTAGTACAATTCCACTTTTAGGTATCGATTATTGACTTTTAGCTGGCTTTCGTGCCTTGGACATGAGCTAGGAACTTAAGATTCTGCATGAAAGGAGGACTAGCAGCTGAGTTGCACGGGAGAATGTGAAAAGTGTTCATATGTAGTAAAAACCTGAGAAATCCGTCCGTTTTCGTCATTTGTTATCGAATCGACTTAAAGCCAGATCGTCACATTGGCCGCTCTTCTTTCTGAAACGGTTGTACTTATCGTCTGCAAAGCTATGTCGCGTGCTGCGGTATGTGGAGATACTAAAAGCACCATAGTAGAACACAGACAAAGCTTCTAAGTTGATGTAATAGCCAGTAAGAAGTAGTACAATTCCAGTTTTAGGTATCTATTATTGACTTTTTAGCTGGCTTTGGTTCCTTGGACATGAGCTAGGACCTCAAGGTTCTGCATGAAAGGAGGACTAGCAGCCGAGTTGCACGGGAGAATGTGAAAAGTGTTCATATGTAGTAGAAACCCGAGAAATCCGTCCGTTTTCGTCATTTGTTATCGAATCGACTTAAAGCCAGATCGTCACATTGTCCGCCCTTCTCTCTGAAACGGTTGTACTTATCGTCTGCAAAGCTATGTCGCGTGCTGCGGTATGCGGAGACACTAGAAATACCATAGTAGAACACGGATGAAGCTTCTAAGGTGATGTAATTGCCAGTAAGAAGTAGTACAATTCAAGTTTTAGGCATCGATTATTGACTTTTAGCTGGCTTTGGTGCCTTGGACATGAGCTAGGACCTTAAGATTCTGCATGAAAGGAGGACTAGCAGCCGAGTTGCACGGGAGAATGTGAAAAGTGTTCATATGTAGTAAATACCTGAGAAATCCGTCCGTTTTTGTCATTTGTTATTGAATCGACTTAAAGCCCGATCGTCACATTGGCCGCTATTCTCTCTGAAACGGTTGTACTTATCGTCTGCAAATCTATGTCACGTGCTGCGGTATGTGGAGACACTGAAAGCACCATAGTAGAACACAGATGAAGCTGCCAATTTGATGTAATAGCCAGTAAGAAGTAGTACAATTCAAGTTTTAGGCATCGATTATTGACTTTTAGCTGGCTTTGGTGCCTTGGACATGAGCTAGGACCTTAAGATTCTGCATGAAAGCAGGACTAGCAGCCGAGTTGCACGGGAGAATGTGAAAAGTGTTCATATGTAGTAGAAACCCGAGAAGTCCGTCCGTTTTCGTCATTTGTTATCGAATCGACTTAAAGCCAGATCGTCACATTGTCCGCCCTTCTCTCTGAAACGGTTGTACTTATCGTCTGCAAAGCTATGTCGCGTGCTGCGGTATGCGGAGACACTAGAAATACCATAGTAGAACACGGATGAAGCTTCTACGTTGATGTAATAGCCAGTAAAAAGTAGTACAATTCAAGTTTTAATCATCGATTATTGACTTTTAGCTGGCTTTGATGCCTTGGACATGAGCTAGGACCTTAAGATTCTGCATTAAAGGAGGACTAGCAGCCGAGTTGCACGGCAGAATGTGAAAAGTGTTCATATGTAGTAAAAACCTGAGAAATCCGTCCGTTTTCGTCATTTGTTATCGAATCGACTTAAAGCCAGATCGTCACATTGCCCGCTCTTCTCTCCGAAACGGTTGTACTTATCGTCTGAAAGCTATGTCGCGTGCTGCGGTATGCGGAGACGCTAAAAGCACCATAGTAGAACACAGATGAAGCTTCTAAGATGATGTAATAGCCAGTAAGAAGTAGTACAATTCCAGTTTTAGGTATCGATTGTTGACTTTTTACCCTTCTTTGGTGCCTTGGACATGAGCTAGGACCTTAAGATTCAGCATGAAAGGCGGACTTGCAGCCGAGTTGCACGGGAGAATGTGAAAAGTGTTCATATGTAGTAAAAACCTGAGAAATCCGTTCGTTATCGTCATTTGTTATGGAATTGACTTAAAGCCAGATTGTCACATTGGCCGCTCTTCTCTCTGAATCGGTTGTACTTATCTTCTGCAAAGCTATGTCGCGTGCTGCGGTATGCGGAGACACTAAAAATACCACAGTAGAACACGGATGAAGCTTCTAAGTTGATGTAATAGCCAGTAAGAAGTAGTACAATTCAAGTTTTAGGCATCGATTATTGACTTTTAGTTGGCTTTAGTGCCTTGGACATGAGCTAGGACCTTAAGATTCTGCATGAAAGGAGGACTTGCAGCCGAGTTGCACGGGAGAATGTGAAAAGTGTTCATATGTAGTAAAAACCTGAGAAATCCGTCCGTTTTCGTCATTTGTTATCGTATCGACTTAAAGCCAGATCGTCACATTGCCCGCTCTTCTCTCCGAAACGGTTGTACTTATCGTCTGCAAAGCTATGTCGCGTGCTGCGGTATGCGGAGACACTAAAAATACCATAGTAGAACACGGATGAAGCTTCTAAGTTGATGTAATAGCCAGTAAGAAGTAGTACAATTCCAATTTTAGGTATCAATTATTGACTTTTTAGCTGGCTTTGGTGCCTTGGACATGAGCTAGGACCTTAAGATTCTGCATGAAAGGAGGAGTAGCAGCCGAATTGCACGGGAGAATGTGAAAAGTTTTCATATGCAGTAAAAACCTGAGAAATCCGTCCGTTTTTGTCATTTGTTATTGAATCGACTTAAAGCCAGATCGTCACATTGGCCGCTCTTCTCTCTGAAACGGTTGTACTTATCGTCTGAAAGCTATGTCGCGTGCTGCGGTATGCCGAGACACTAAAAATACCATAGTAGAACACGGATGAAGCTTCTAAGTTGATGTAATAGCCAGTAAGAATTAGTACAATTCCACTTTTAGGTATCGATTATTGACTTTTAGCTGGCTTTCGTGCCTTGGACATGAGCTAGGAACTTAAGATTCTGCATGAAAGGAGGACTAGCAGCTGAGTTGCACGGGAGAATGTGAAAAGTGTTCATATGTAGTAAAAACCTGAGAAATCCGTCCGTTTTCGTCATTTGTTATCGAATCGACTTAAAGCCAGATCGTCACATTGGCCGCTCTTCTTTCTGAAACGGTTGTACTTATCGTCTGCAAAGCTATGTCGCGTGCTGCGGTATGTGGAGACACTAAAAGCACCATAGTAGAACACAGACAAAGCTTCTAAGTTGATGTAATAGCCAGTAAGAAGTAGTACAATTCCAGTTTTAGGTATCTATTATTGACTTTTTAGCTGGCTTTGGTTCCTTGGACATGAGCTAGGACCTCAAGGTTCTGCATGAAAGGAGGACTAGCAGCCGAGTTGCACGGGAGAATGTGAAAAGTGTTCATATGTAGTAGAAACCCGAGAAATCCGTCCGTTTTCGTCATTTGTTATCGAATCGACTTAAAGCCAGATCGTCACATTGTCCGCCCTTCTCTCTGAAACGGTTGTACTTATCGTCTGCAAAGCTATGTCGCGTGCTGCGGTATGCGGAGACACTAGAAATACCATAGTAGAACACGGATGAAGCTTCTAAGGTGATGTAATTGCCAGTAAGAAGTAGTACAATTCAAGTTTTAGGCATCGATTATTGACTTTTAGCTGGCTTTGGTGCCTTGGACATGAGCTAGGACCTTAAGATTCTGCATGAAAGGAGGACTAGCAGCCGAGTTGCACGGGAGAATGTGAAAAGTGTTCATATGTATAAATACCTGAGAAATCCGTCCGTTTTTGTCATTTGTTATTGAATCGACTTAAAGCCCGATCGTCACATTGGCCGCTATTCTCTCTGAAACGGTTGTACTTATCGTCTGCAAATCTATGTCACGTGCTGCGGTATGTGGAGACACTGAAAGCACCATAGTAGAACACAGATGAAGCTGCCAATTTGATGTAATAGCCAGTAAGAAGTAGTACAATTCAAGTTTTAGGCATCGATTATTGACTTTTAGCTGGCTTTGGTGCCTTGGACATGAGCTAGGACCTTAAGATTCTGCATGAAAGCAGGACTAGCAGCCGAGTTGCACGGGAGAATGTGAAAAGTGTTCATATGTAGTAGAAACCCGAGAAGTCCGTCCGTTTTCGTCATTTGTTATCGAATCGACTTAAAGCCAGATCGTCACATTGTCCGCCCTTCTCTCTGAAACGGTTGTACTTATCGTCTGCAAAGCTATGTCGCGTGCTGCGGTATGCGGAGACACTAGAAATACCATAGTAGAACACGGATGAAGCTTCTACGTTGATGTAATAGCCAGTAAAAAGTAGTACAATTCAAGTTTTAATCATCGATTATTGACTTTTAGCTGGCTTTGATGCCTTGGACATGAGCTAGGACCTTAAGATTCTGCATTAAAGGAGGACTAGCAGCCGAGTTGCACGGGAGAATGTGAAAAGTGTTCATATGTAGTAAAAACCTGAGAAATCCGTCCGTTTTCGTCATTTGTTATCGAATCGACTTAAAGCCAGATCGTCACATTGCCCGCTCTTCTCTCCGAAACGGTTGTACTTATCGTCTGAAAGCTATGTCGCGTGCTGCGGTATGCGGAGACGCTAAAAGCACCATAGTAGAACACAGATGAAGCTTCTAAGATGATGTAATAGCCAGTAAGAAGTAGTACAATTCCAGTCTTAGGTATCGATTGTTGACTTTTTACCCTTCTTTGGTGCCTTGGACATGAGCTAGGACCTTAAGATTCAGCATGAAAGGCGGACTTGCAGCCGAGTTGCACGGGAGAATGTGAAAAGTGTTCATATGTAGTAAAAACCTGAGAAATCCGTCCGTTTTCGTCATTTGTTATCGTATCGACTTAAAGCCAGATCGTCACATTGCCCGCTCTTCTCTCCGAAACGGTTGTACTTATCGTCTGCAAAGCTATGTCGCGTGCTGCGGTATGCGGAGACACTAAAAATACCATAGTAGAACACGGATGAAGCTTCTAAGTTGATGTAATAGCCAGTAAGAAGTAGTACAATTCCAATTTTAGGTATCAATTATTGACTTTTTAGCTGGCTTTGGTGCCTTGGACATGAGCTAGGACCTTAAGATTCTGCATGAAAGGAGGAGTAGCAGCCGAATTGCACGGGAGAATGTGAAAAGTTTTCATATGCAGTAAAAACCTGAGAAATCCGTCCGTTTTTGTCATTTGTTATTGAATCGACTTAAAGCCAGATCGTCACATTGGCCGCTCTTCTCTCTGAAACGGTTGTACTTATCGTCTGAAAGCTATGTCGCGTGCTGCGGTATGCCGAGACACTAAAAATACCATAGTAGAACACGGATGAAGCTTCTAAGTTGATGTAATAGCCAGTAAGAATTAGTACAATTCCACTTTTAGGTATCGATTATTGACTTTTAGCTGGCTTTCGTGCCTTGGACATGAGCTAGGAACTTAAGATTCTGCATGAAAGGAGGACTAGCAGCTGAGTTGCACGGGAGAATGTGAAAAGTGTTCATATGTAGTAAAAACCTGAGAAATCCGTCCGTTTTCGTCATTTGTTATCGAATCGACTTAAAGCCAGATCGTCACATTGGCCGCTCTTCTTTCTGAAACGGTTGTACTTATCGTCTGCAAAGCTATGTCGCGTGCTGCGGTATGTGGAGACACTAAAAGCACCATAGTAGAACACAGACAAAGCTTCTAAGTTGATGTAATAGCCAGTAAGAAGTAGTACAATTCCAGTTTTAGGTATCTATTATTGACTTTTTAGCTGGCTTTGGTTCCTTGGACATGAGCTAGGACCTCAAGGTTCTGCATGAAAGGAGGACTAGCAGCCGAGTTGCACGGGAGAATGTGAAAAGTGTTCATATGTAGTAGAAACCCGAGAAATCCGTCCGTTTTCGTCATTTGTTATCGAATCGACTTAAAGCCAGATCGTCACATTGTCCGGCCTTCTCTCTGAAACGGTTGTACTTATCGTCTGCAAAGCTATGTCGCGTGCTGCGGTATGCGGAGACACTAGAAATACCATAGTAGAACACGGATGAAGCTTCTAAGGTGATGTAATTGCCAGTAAGAAGTAGTACAATTCAAGTTTTAGGCATCGATTATTGACTTTTAGCTGGCTTTGGTGCCTTGGACATGAGCTAGGGCCTTAAGATTCTGCATGAAAGGAGGACTAGCAGCCGAGTTGCACGGGAGAATGTGAAAAGTGTTCATATGTAGTAAATACCTGAGAAATCCGTCCGTTTTTGTCATTTGTTATTGAATCGACTTAAAGCCCGATCGTCACATTGGCCGCTATTCTCTCTGAAACGGTTGTACTTATCGTCTGCAAATCTATGTCACGTGCTGCGGTATGTGGAGACACTGAAAGCACCATAGTAGAACACAGATGAAGCTGCCAATTTGATGTAATAGCCAGTAAGAAGTAGTACAATTCAAGTTTTAGGCATCGATTATTGACTTTTAGCTGGCTTTGGTGCCTTGGACATGAGCTAGGACCTTAAGATTCTGCATGAAAGCAGGACTAGCAGCCGAGTTGCACGGGAGAATGTGAAAAGTGTTCATATGTAGTAGAAACCCGAGAAGTCCGTCCGTTTTCGTCATTTGTTATCGAATCGACTTAAAGCCAGATCGTCACATTGTCCGCCCTTCTCTCTGAAACGGTTGTACTTATCGTCTGCAAAGCTATGTCGCGTGCTGCGGTATGCGGAGACACTAGAAATACCATAGTAGAACACGGATGAAGCTTCTACGTTGATGTAATAGCCAGTAAAAAGTAGTACAATTCAAGTTTTAATCATCGATTATTGACTTTTAGCTGGCTTTGATGCCTTGGACATGAGCTAGGACCTTAAGATTCTGCATTAAAGGAGGACTAGCAGCCGAGTTGCACGGCAGAATGTGAAAAGTGTTCATATGTAGTAAAAACCTGAGAAATCCGTCCGTTTTCGTCATTTGTTATCGAATCGACTTAAAGCCAGATCGTCACATTGCCCGCTCTTCTCTCCGAAACGGTTGTACTTATCGTCTGAAAGCTATGTCGCGTGCTGCGGTATGCGGAGACGCTAAAAGCACCATAGTAGAACACAGATGAAGCTTCTAAGATGATGTAACAGCCAGTAAGAAGTAGTACAATTCCAGTCTTAGGTATCGATTGTTGACTTTTTACCCTTCTTTGGTGCCTTGGACATGAGCTAGGACCTTAAGATTCAGCATGAAAGGCGGACTTGCAGCCGAGTTGCACGGGAGAATGTGAAAAGTGTTCATATGTAGTAAAAACCTGAGAAATCCGTTCGTTATCGTCATTTGTTATGGAATTGACTTAAAGCCAGATTGTCACATTGGCCGCTCTTCTCTCTGAATCGGTTGTACTTATCTTCTGCAAAGCTATGTCGCGTGCTGCGGTATGCGGAGACACTAAAAATACCATAGTAGAACACGGATGAAGCTTCTAAGTTGATGTAATAGCCAGTAAGAAGTAGTACAATTCAAGTTTTAGGCATCGATTATTGACTTTTAGTTGGCTTTAGTGCCTTGGACATGAGCTAGGACCTTAAGATTCTGCATGAAAGGAGGACTTGCAGCCGAGTTGCACGGGAGAATGTGAAAAGTGTTCATATGTAGTAAAAACCTGAGAAATCCGTCCGTTTTCGTCATTTGTTATCGAATCGACTTAAAGCCAGATCGTCACATTGGCCGCTCTTCTTTCTGAAACGGTTGTACGTACAGTCTGCAAAGCTATGTCGCGTGCTGCGGTATGCGGTGACTCTAAAAGCACCATAGTAGAACACAGATGAAGCTTCTAAGTTGATGTAATAGCCAGTAAGAAGTAGTAAAATTCAAGTTTTAGTTATCGATTATTGACTTTTTAGCTGGCTTTGGTGCCTTGGACAAGAGCTAGGACCTTAAGATTCTGAGTGAAAGGAGGACTAGCTGCCGAGTTGCACGGGAGAATGTGAAAAGTGTTCATATGTAGTAAAAACCTAAGAAATCCGTTCGTTATCGTCATTTGATATTGAATCGACTTAAAGCCAGATCGTGACATTGGCCGCTCTTCTCTCTGAAACGGTTGTACTTATCGTCTGCAAAGCTATGTCGCGTGCTGCGGTATGTGGAGACACTGAGAGCACCACAGTAGAACACAGATGAAGCTTCTAAGATG
This sequence comes from Schistocerca gregaria, assembly GCF_023897955.1. Lineage (NCBI taxonomy): Eukaryota > Metazoa > Arthropoda > Insecta > Orthoptera > Acrididae > Schistocerca > Schistocerca gregaria. The sequence continues at coordinate 22,795 of NW_026061973.1, forward strand.
TTGTAATAGCCAGTAAGAAGTAGTACAATTCCAATTTTAGGTATCAATTATTGACTTTTTAGCTGGCTTTGGTGCCTTGGACATGAGCTAGGACCTTAAGATTCTGCATGAAAGGAGGGTTAGCAGCCGAGTTGCATGGGAGAATGTGAAAAGTGTTCATATGTAGTAGAAACCCGAGAAATCCGTCCGTTTTCGTCATTTGTTATCGAATCGACTTAAAGCCAGATCGTCACATTGTCCGCCCTTCTCTCTGAAACGGTTGTACTTATCGTCTGCAAAGCTATGTCGCGTGCTGCGGTATGCGGAGACACTAGAAATACCATAGTAGAACACGGATGAAGCTTCTAAGGTGATGTAATAGCCAGTAAGAAGTAGTACAATTCAAGTTTTAGGCATCGATTATTGACTTTTAGCTGGCTTTGGTGCCTTGGACATGAGCTAGGACCTTAAGATTCTGCATGAAAGGAGGACTAGCAGCCGACTTGCACGGGAGAATGTGAAAAGTGTTCATATGTAGTAAATACCTGAGAAATCCGTCCGTTTTTGTCATTTGTTATTGAATCGACTTAAAGCCCGATCGTCACATTGGCCGCTATTCTCTCTGAAACGGTTGTACTTATCGTCTGCAAATCTATGTCACGTGCTGCGGTATGTGGAGACACTGAAAGCACCATAGTAGAACACAGATGAAGCTTCTAAGATGTTGTAATAGCCAGTAAGAAGTAGTACTATTCCAATTTTAGGTATCAATTATTGAATTTTAGCTGGCTTTGGTGCCTTGGACATGAGCTAGGACCTTAAGATTCTGCATGAAAGGAGGACTAGCAGCCGAGTTGCACGGGAGAATGTGAAAAGTGTTCATATGTAGTAAATACCTGAGAAATCCGTCCGTTTTTGTCATTTGTTATTGAATCGACTTAAAGCCCGATCGTCACATTGGCCGCTATTCTCTCTGAAACGGTTGTACTTATCGTCTGCAAATCTATGTCACGTGCTGCGGTATGTGGAGACACTGAAAGCACCATAGTAGAACACAGATGAAGCTGCCAATTTGATGTAATAGCCAGTAAGAAGTAGTACAATTCAAGTTTTAGGCATCGATTATTGACTTTTAGCTGGCTTTGGTGCCTTGGACATGAGCTAGGACCTTAAGATTCTGCATGAAAGCAGGACTAGCAGCCGAGTTGCACGGGAGAATGTGAAAAGTGTTCATATGTAGTAGAAACCCGAGAAGTCCGTCCGTTTTCGTCATTTGTTATCGAATCGACTTAAAGCCAGATCGTCACATTGTCCGCCCTTCTCTCTGAAACGGTTGTACTTATCGTCTGCAAAGCTATGTCGCGTGCTGCGGTATGCGGAGACACTAGAAATACCATAGTAGAACACGGATGAAGCTTCTACGTTGATGTAATAGCCAGTAAAAAGTAGTACAATTCAAGTTTTAATCATCGATTATTGACTTTTAGCTGGCTTTGATGCCTTGGACATGAGCTAGGACCTTAAGATTCTGCATTAAAGGAGGACTAGCAGCCGAGTTGCACGGCAGAATGTGAAAAGTGTTCATATGTAGTAAAAACCTGAGAAATCCGTCCGTTTTCGTCATTTGTTATCGAATCGACTTAAAGCCAGATCGTCACATTGCCCGCTCTTCTCTCCGAAACGGTTGTACTTATCGTCTGAAAGCTATGTCGCGTGCTGCGGTATGCGGAGACGCTAAAAGCACCATAGTAGAACACAGATGAAGCTTCTAAGATGATGTAACAGCCAGTAAGAAGTAGTACAATTCCAGTCTTAGGTATCGATTGTTGACTTTTTACCCTTCTTTGGTGCCTTGGACATGAGCTAGGACCTTAAGATTCAGCATGAAAGGCGGACTTGCAGCCGAGTTGCACGGGAGAATGTGAAAAGTGTTCATATGTAGTAAAAACCTGAGAAATCCGTTCGTTATCGTCATTTGTTATGGAATTGACTTAAAGCCAGATTGTCACATTGGCCGCTCTTCTCTCTGAATCGGTTGTACTTATCTTCTGCAAAGCTATGTCGCGTGCTGCGGTATGCGGAGACACTAAAAATACCATAGTAGAACACGGATGAAGCTTCTAAGTTGATGTAATAGCCAGTAAGAAGTAGTACAATTCAAGTTTTAGGCATCGATTATTGACTTTTAGTTGGCTTTAGTGCCTTGGACATGAGCTAGGACCTTAAGATTCTGCATGAAAGGAGGACTTGCAGCCGAGTTGCACGGGAGAATGTGAAAAGTGTTCATATGTAGTAAAAACCTGAGAAATCCGTCCGTTTTCGTCATTTGTTATCGAATCGACTTAAAGCCAGATCGTCACATTGGCCGCTCTTCTTTCTGAAACGGTTGTACGTACAGTCTGCAAAGCTATGTCGCGTGCTGCGGTATGCGGTGACTCTAAAAGCACCATAGTAGAACACAGATGAAGCTTCTAAGTTGATGTAATAGCCAGTAAGAAGTAGTAAAATTCAAGTTTTAGTTATCGATTATTGACTTTTTAGCTGGCTTTGGTGCCTTGGACAAGAGCTAGGACCTTAAGATTCTGAGTGAAAGGAGGACTAGCTGCCGAGTTGCACGGGAGAATGTGAAAAGTGTTCATATGTAGTAAAAACCTAAGAAATCCGTTCGTTATCGTCATTTGATATTGAATCGACTTAAAGCCAGATCGTGACATTGGCCGCTCTTCTCTCTGAAACGGTTGTACTTATCGTCTGCAAAGCTATGTCGCGTGCTGCGGTATGTGGAGACACTGAGAGCACCACAGTAGAACACAGATGAAGCTTCTAAGATGTTGTAATAGCCAGTAAGAAGTAGTACAATTCCAATTTTAGGTATCAATTATTGACTTTTTAGCTGGCTTTGGTGCCTTGGACATGAGCTAGGACCTTAAGATTCTGCATGAAAGGAGGGTTAGCAGCCGAGTTGCATGGGAGAATGTGAAAAGTGTTCATATGTAGTAGAAACCCGAGAAATCCGTCCGTTTTCGTCATTTGTTATCGAATCGACTTAAAGCCAGATCGTCACATTGTCCGCCCTTCTCTCTGAAACGGTTGTACTTATCGTCTGCAAAGCTATGTCGCGTGCTGCGGTATGCGGAGACACTAGAAATACCATAGTAGAACACGGATGAAGCTTCTAAGGTGATGTAATAGCCAGTAAGAAGTAGTACAATTCAAGTTTTAGGCATCGATTATTGACTTTTAGCTGGCTTTGGTGCCTTGGACATGAGCTAGGACCTTAAGATTCTGCATGAAAGGAGGACTAGCAGCCGACTTGCACGGGAGAATGTGAAAAGTGTTCATATGTAGTAAATACCTGAGAAATCCGTCCGTTTTTGTCATTTGTTATTGAATCGACTTAAAGCCCGATCGTCACATTGGCCGCTATTCTCTCTGAAACGGTTGTACTTATCGTCTGCAAATCTATGTCACGTGCTGCGGTATGTGGAGACACTGAAAGCACCATAGTAGAACACAGATGAAGCTTCTAAGATGTTGTAATAGCCAGTAAGAAGTAGTACTATTCCAATTTTAGGTATCAATTATTGAATTTTAGCTGGCTTTGGTGCCTTGGACATGAGCTAGGACCTTAAGATTCTGCATGAAAGCAGGACTAGCAGCCGAGTTGCACGGGAGAATGTGAAAAGTGTTCATATGTAGTAGAAACCCGAGAAGTCCGTCCGTTTTCGTCATTTGTTATCGAATCGACTTAAAGCCAGATCGTCACATTGTCCGCCCTTCTCTCTGAAACGGTTGTACTTATCGTCTGCAAAGCTATGTCGCGTGCTGCGGTATGCGGAGACACTAGAAATACCATAGTAGAACACGGATGAAGCTTCTACGTTGATGTAATAGCCAGTAAAAAGTAGTACAATTCAAGTTTTAATCATCGATTATTGACTTTTAGCTGGCTTTGATGCCTTGGACATGAGCTAGGACCTTAAGATTCTGCATGAAAGGAGGACTAGCAGCCGAGTTGCACGGGAGAATGTGAAAAGTGTTCATATGTAGTAAAAACCTGAGAAATCCGTCCGTTTTCGTCATTTGTTATCGAATCGACTTAAAGCCAGATCGTCACATTGCCCGCTCTTCTCTCCGAAACGGTTGTACTTATCGTCTGAAAGCTATGTCGCGTGCTGCGGTATGCGGAGACGCTAAAAGCACCATAGTAGAACACAGATGAAGCTTCTAAGATGATGTAATAGCCAGTAAGAAGTAGTACAATTCCAGTTTTAGGTATCGATTGTTGACTTTTTACCCTTCTTTGGTGCCTTGGACATGAGCTAGGACCTTAAGATTCAGCATGAAAGGCGGACTTGCAGCCGAGTTGCACGGGAGAATGTGAAAAGTGTTCATATGTAGTAAAAACCTGAGAAATCCGTTCGTTATCGTCTTTTGTTACGGAATTGACTTAAAGCCAGATTGTCACATTGGCCGCTCTTCTCTCTGAATCGGTTGTACTTATCTTCTGCAAAGCTATGTCGCGTGCTGCGGTATGCGGAGACACTAAAAATACCATAGTAGAACACGGATGAAGCTTCTAAGTTGATGTAATAGCCAGTAAGAAGTAGTACAATTCAAGTTTTAGGCATCGATTATTGACTTTTAGTTGGCTTTGGTGCCTTGGACATGAGCTAGGACCTTAAGATTCTGCATGAAAGGAGGACTTGCAGCCGAGTTGCACGGGAGAATGTGAAAAGTGTTCATATGTAGTAAAAACCTGACTAATCCATCCGTTTTCGTCATTTGTTATCGAATCGACTTAAAGCCAGATCGTCACATTGGCCGCTCTTCTCTCTGAAACGGTTGTACTTATCGTCTGCAAAGCTATGTCGCGTGCTGTGGTATGCGGAGACACTAAAATCACCATAGTAGGACACAGATGAAGCTTCAAAGTTGATGTAATAGCTAGTAAGAAGTAGTACAATTCAAGATTTAATCATCGATTATTGACTTTACCTGGCTTTGGTGCCTTGGACATGAGCTAGGACCTTAAGATTCTGAATGAAAGGAGGACTAACAGCCGAGTTGCACGGGAGAATGTGTAAAATGTTCATATGCAGTAAAAACCTGAAAAATCCGTCCGTTTTTGTCATTTGTTATTGAATCGACTTAAAGCCAGATCGTCACATTGGCCGCTCTTCTCTCTGAAACGGTTGTACTTATCGTCTGCAAAGCTATGTCACGAGCTGCGGTATGTGGAGACACTGAAAGCACCATAGTAGAACACAGATAAAGCATCTAAGTTGATGTAATAGCCAGTAAGAAGTAGTACAACTCAAGTTTTAGGTATCGATTATTGACTTTTTAGCTGGCTTTCGTGCCTTGGACATGAGCTAGGACTATAAGATTCCGCATGAAAGGAGGACTAGCAGCCGAGTTGCACGGGAGAATGCGAAAAGTGTTCATATGTAGTAAAAACCTGAAAAATCAGTCCGTTTTCGTCATTTGTTATCGAATCGACTTAAAGCCAGATCGTCACATTGTCCGCCCTTCTCTCTGAAACGGTTGTACTTATCGTCTGCAAAGCTATGTCGCGTGCTGCGGTATGCGGAGACACTAGAAATACCATAGTTGAACACGGATGAAGCTTCAAAGTTGCTGTAATAGCCAGTAAAAAGTAGTACAATTCAAGTTGTAATCATCGATTATTGACTTTTAGCTGGCTTTGGTGCCTTGGACATGAGCTAGGACCTTAAGATTCTGCATGAAAGGAGGTCTAGCAGCCGAGTTGTACGGGAGAATGTGAAAAGTGTTCATATGTAGTAAAAACCTGAGAAATCTGTCCGTTTTTGTCATTTGTTATTGAATCGACTTAAAGCCCGATCGTCACATTGGCCGCTATTCTCTCTGAAACGGTTGTACTTATCGTCTGCAAATCTATGTCACGTGCTGTGGTATGTGGAGACACTGAAAGCACCATAGTAGAACACAGATGAAGCTTCTAAGATGTTGTAATAGCCAGTAAGAAGTAGTACAATTCCAATTTTAGGTATCAATTATTGACTTTTTAGCTGGCTTTGGTGCCTTGGACATGAGCTAGGACCTTAAGATTCTGCATTTAAGGAAGACTAGCAGCCGAGTTGCACGGGAGAATGTGACAAGTGTTAATATGTAGTATTAACCTGAGAAATCCGTCCGTTTTCGTCTTTTGTCATCGAGTCGACTTGAAGACAGATCGTAACATTGTCCGCCCTTCTCTCTGAAACGGTTGTACTTATCGTCTGCAAAGCTATGAAGCGTGCTCCTGTATGCGGGGACACTAAAAATACCATAGTAGAACACGGATGAAGCTTCTAAGTTGATGTAATAGCCAGTAAGAAGTAGTACAATTCAAGTTTTAATCATAGATTATTGACTTTTAGCTGGCTTTGGTGCCTTGGACATGAGGTAGGACCTTAAGATTCTGCATGAAAGGAGGACTAGCAGCCGAGTTGCACGGGAGAATGTGAAAAGTGTTCATATGTAGTAAAAACCTGAGAAATCCGTCCGTTTTCGCCATTTGTTATCGAATCGACTTAAAGCCAGATCGTCACATTGCCCGCTCTTCTTTCCGAAACGGTTGTACTTATCGTCTGAAAGCTATGTCGCGTACTGCGGTATGCGGAGACACTAAAAATACCGTAGTAGAACACGGATGAAGCTTCTAAGTTGATGTAATAGCCAGTAAGAAGTAGTACAATTCAAGTTTGAGGCATCGATTATTGACTTTTAGCTGGCTTTGGTGCCTTGGACATGAGCTAGGACCTTAAGATTTTGCATGAAAGGAGGACTAGCAGCCGAGTTGCACGGGAGAATGTGAAAAGTGTTCATATGTAGTAAAAACCTGAGAAATCCGTCCGTTTTCGCCATTTGTTATCGAATCGACTTAAAGCCAGATCGTCACATTGCCCGCTCTTCTCTCCGAAACGGTTGTACTTATCGTCTGAAAGCTATGTCGCGTACTGCGGTATGCGGAGACACTAAAAATACCGTAGTAGAACACAGATGAAGCTTCTAAGATGATGTAATAGCCAGTAAAAAGTAGTACAATTCAAGCTTTAATCATCGATTATTGACTTTTAGCTGGCTTTGGTGCCTTGGACATGAGCTAGGACCTTAAGATTCAGCATGAAAGGCGGACTTGCTGCCGCGTTGCACGGGAGAATGTGAAAAGAGTTCATATGTAGTAAAAACCTGAGGAATCCGATCGTTATCGTCATTTGTTATGGAGTTGACTTAAAGCCAGATTGTCACATTGGCCGCTCTTCTCTCTGAATCGGTTGTACTTATCGTCTGCAAAGCTATGTCGCGTGCTGCGGTATGCGGAGACACTAAAAATACCGTAGTAGAACACGGATGAAGCTTCTAAGTTGATGTAATAGCCAGTAAGAAGTAGTACAATTCAAGTTTGAGGCATCGATTATTGACTTTTAGCTGGCTTTGGTGCTTTGGACATGAGCTAGGACCTTAAGATTTTGCATGAAAGGAGGACTAGCAGCCGAGTTGCACGGGAGAATGTGAAAAGTGTTCATATGTAGTAAAAACCTGAGAAATCCGTCCGTTTTCGCCATTTGTTATCGAATCGACTTAAAGCCAGATCGTCACATTGCCCGCTCTTCTCTCCGAAACGGTTGTACTTATCGTCTGAAAGCTATGTCGCGTACTGCGGTATGCGGAGACGCTAAAAGCAACATAGTAGAACACAGATGAAGCTTCTAAGATGATGTAATAGCCAGTAAGAAGTAGTACAATTCAAGTTTTAGGTATCGATTATTGACTTTTTAGCTGGTTTTGGTGCCTTGGACATGAGCTAGGACCTTAAGATTCAGCATGAAAGGCGGACTTGCAGCCGAGTTGCACGGGAGAATGTGAAAAGTGTTCATATGTAGTAAAAACCTGAGAAATCCGTTCGTTATCGTCATTTGTTATGGAATTGACTTAAAGCCAGATTGTCACATTGGCCGCTCTTCTCTCTGAATCGGTTGTACTTATCGTCTGCAAAGCTATGTCGCGTGCTGCGGTATGCGGAGACACTAAAAATTCCATAGTAGAACACGGATGAAGCTTCTAAGTTGATGTAATAGCCAGTAAGAAGTAGTACAATTCCAATTTTAGGTATCAATTATTGACTTTTTAGCTGGCTTTGGTGCCTTGGACATGAGCTAGGACCTTAAGATTCTGCATGAAAGGAGGACTAGCAGCCGAGTTGCACGGGAGAATGTGAAAAGTGTTCATATGTAGTATTAACCTGAGAAATCCGTCCGTTTTCGTCTTTTGTTATCGAGTCGACTTGAAGACAGATCGTAACATTGTCCGCCCTTCTCTCTGAAACGGTTGTACTTATCGTCTGCAAAGCAATGTCGCGTGCTCCTGTATGCGGGGACATTAAAAATACCATAGTAGAACACGGATGAAGCTTCTAAGTTGATGTAATAGCCAGTAAGAAGTAGTACAATTCAAGTTTTAATCATCGATTATTGACTTTTAGCTGGCTTTCGTGCCTTGGACATGAGCTAGGACCTTAAGATTCTGCATGAAAGGAGGACTAGCAGCTGAGTTGCACGGGAGAATGTGAAAAGTGTTCATATGTAGTAAAAACCTGAGAAATCCGTCCGTTTTCGTCATTTGTTATCGAATCGACTTAAAGCCAGATCGTCACATTGGCCGCTCTTCTTTCTGAAACGGTTGTACGTATAGTCTGCAAAGCTATGTCGCGTGCTGCGGTATGCGGTGACACTAAAAGCACCATAGTAGAACACAGATGAAGCTTCTAAGTTGATGTAATAGCCAGTAAGAAGTAGTACAATTCAAGTTTCAGGTATCGATTATTGACTTTTTAGCTGGCTTAGGTGCCTTGGACATGAGCTAGGATCTTAAGATTCTGCATGTAAGGAGGACTAGCAGCCGAGTTGCTCGGGAGAATGTGAAAAGTGTTCATATGTAGTAAAAACCTAAGAAATCCGTTCGTTATCGTCATTTGTTATCGAATCGACTTAAAGCCAGATCGTCACATTGGCCGCTCTTCTCTCTGAAACGTTTGTACTTATCGTCTGCAAAGCTATGTCGCGTGCTGCGGTATGTGGAGACACTAAAAGCACCATAGTAGAACACAGACAAAGCTTCTAAGTTGATGTAATAGCCAGTAAGAAGTAGTACAATTCCAGTTTTAGGTATCTATTATTGACTTTTTAGCTGGCTTTGGTTCCTTGGACATGAGCTAGGACCTCAAGTTTCTGCATGAAAGGAGGACTAGCAGCCGAGTTGCATGGGAGAATGTGAAAAGTGTTCATATGTAGTAGAAACCCGAGAAATCCGTCCGTTTTCGTCATTTGTTATCGAATCGACTTAAAGCCAGATCGTCACATTGTCCGCCCTTCTCTCTGAAACGGTTGTACTTATCGTCTGCAAAGCTATGTCGCGTGCTGCGGTATACGGAGACACTAGAAATACCATAGTAGAACACGGATGAAGCTTCTAAGTTGATGTAATAGCCAGTAAGAAGTAGTACAATTCAAGTTTTAGGCATCGATTATTGAGTTTTAGCTGGCTTTGGTGCCTTGGACATGAGCTAGGACCTTAAGATTTTGCATGAAAGGAGGACTAGCAGCCGAGTTGCACGGGAGAATGTGAAAAGTGTTCATATGTAGTAAAAACCTGAGAAATCCGTCCGTTTTCGCCATTTGTTATCGAATCGACTTAAAGCCAGATCGTCACATTGCCCGCTCTTCTCTCCGAAACGGTTGTACTTATCGTCTGAAAGCTATGTCGCGTACTGCGGTATGCGGAGACGCTAAAAGCACCATAGTAGAACACAGATGAAGCTTCTAAGATGATGTAATAGCCAGTAAGAAGTAGTACAATTCAAGTTTTAAGTATCGATTATTGACTTTATAGCTGGCTTTGGTGCCTTGGACATGAGCTAGGACCTTAAGATTCAGCATGAAAGGCGGACTTGCAGCCGAGTTGCACGGGAGAATGTGAAAAGTGTTCATATGTAGTAAAAACCTGAGAAATCCGTTCGTTATCGTCATTTGTTGTGGAATTGACTTAAAGCCAGCTTGTCACATTGGCCGCTCTTCTCTCTGAATCGGTTGTACTTATCGTCTGCAAAGCTATGTCGCGTGCTGCGGTATGCGGAGACACTCAAAATACCATAGTAGAACACGGATGAAGCTTCTAAGTTGATGTAATAGCCAGTAAGAAGTAGTACAATTCCAATTTTAGGTATCAATTATTGTTTTTTTAGCTGGCTTTGGTGCCTTGGACATGAGCTAGGACCTTAAGATTCTGCATGAAAGGAGGACTAGCAGCCGAGTTGCACGGGAGAATGTGAAAAGTGTTAATATGTAGTATTAACCTGAGAAATCCGTCCGTTTTCGTCTTTTGTTATCGAGTCGACTTGAAGACAGATCGTAATATTGTCCGCCCTTCTCTCTGAAACGGTTGTACTTATCGTCTGCAAAGCTATGTCGCGTGCTCCTGTATGCGGGGACATTAAAAATACCATAGTAGAACACGGATGAAGCTTCTAAGTTGATGTAATAGCCAGTAAGAAGTAGTACAATTCAAGTTATAATCATCGATTATTGACTTTTAGCTGGCTTTGGTGCCTTGGACATGAGCTAGGACCTTAAGATTCTGCATGGAAGGAGGACTAGCAGCCGAGTTGCACGGGAGAATGTGAAAAGTTTTCATATGCTGTAAAAACCTGAGAAATCCGTCCGTTTTTGTCATTTGTTATTGAATCGACTTAAAGCCAGATCGTCACATTGGCCGCTCTTCTCTCTGAAACGGTTGTACTTATCGTCTGAAAGCTATGTCGCGTGCTGCGGTATTGCGAGACACTAAAAATACCATAGTAGAACACGGATGAAGCTTCTAAGTTGATGTAATAGCCAGTAGGAATTAGTACAATTCCACTTTTAGGTATCGATTATTGACTTTTAGCTGGCTTTCGTGCCTTGGACATGAGCTAGGACCTTAAGATTCTGCATGAAAGGAGGACTTGCAGCTGAGTTGCACGGGAGAATGTGAAAAGTGTTCATATGTAGTAAAATCCTGAGAAATCCGTCAGTTTTCGTCATTTGTTATCGAATCGACTTAAAGCCAGATCGTCACATTGGCCGCTCTTCTCTCTGAAATGGTTGTACTTATCGTCTGCAAATCTATGTCACGTGCTGCGGTATGTGGAGACACTGAAAGCACCATAGTAGAACACAGATGAAGCTTCTAAGATGTTGTAATAGCCAGTAAGAAGTAGTACAATTCAAGTTTTAGGTATCGATTATTGACTTTATAGCTGGCTTTGGTGCCTTGGACATGAGCTAGGACCTTAAGATTCTGCATGAAAGCAGGACTAGCAGCCGAGTTGCACGGGAGAATGTGAAAAGTGTTCATATGTAGTAGAAACCCGAGAAATCCGTCCTTTTTCGTCATTTGTTATCGAATCGACTTAAAGCCAGATCGTCACATTGTCCGCCCTTCTCTCTGAAACGGTTGTACTTATCGTCTGCAAAGCTATGTCGCGTGCTGCGGCATGCGGAGACACTAGAAATACCATAGTAGAACACGGATGAAGCTTCTACGTTGATGTAATAGCCAGTAAAAAGTAGTACAATTCAAGTTTTAATCATCGATTATTGACTTTTAGCTGGCTTTGATGCCTTGGACATGAGCTAGGACCTTAAGATTCTGCATGAAAGGAGGACTAGCAGCCGAGTTGCACGGGAGAATGTGAAAAGTGTTCATATGTAGTAAAAACCTGAGAAATCCGCCCGTTTTCGTCATTTGTTATCGAATCGACTTAAAGCCAGATCGTCACATTGCCCGCTCTTCTCTCCGAAACGGTTGTACTTATCGTCTGAAAGCTATGTCGCGTGCTGCGGTATACGGAGACGCTAAAAGCACCATAGTAGAACACAGATGAAGCTTCTAAGATGATGTAATAGCCAGTAAGAAGTAGTACAATTCAAGTTTTAGGTATCGATTATTGACTTTTTAGCTGGCTTTGGTGCCTTGGACATGAGCTAGGACCTTAAGATTCAGCATGAAAGGCGGAGTTGCAGCCGAGTTGCACGGGAGAATGTGAAAAGTGTTCATATGTAGTAAAAACCTGAGAAATCCGTTCGTTATCGTCATTTGTTATGGAATTGACTTAAAGCCAGATTGTCACATTGGCCGCTCTTCTCTCTGAATCGGTTGTACTTATCGTCTGCAAAGCTATGTCGCGTGCTGCGGTATGCGGAGACACTAAAAATACCATAGTAGAACACGGATGAAGCTTCTAAGTTGATGTAATAGCCAGTAAGAAGTAGTACAATTCAAGTTTTAGGCATCGATTATTGACTTTTAGTTGGCTTTGGTGCCTTGGACATGAGCTAGGACCTTAAGATTCTGCATGAAAGGAGGACTAGCAGCCGCGTTGCACGGGAGAATGTGAAAAGTGTTCATATGTAGTAAAAACCTGACTAATCCATCCGTTTTCGTCATTTGTTATCGAATCGACTTAAAGCCAGATCGTCACATTGGCCGCTCTTCTCTCTGAAACGGTTGTACTTATCTTCTGCAAAGCTATGTCGCGTGCTGTGGTATGCGGAGACACTAAATTCACCATAGTAGGACACAGATGAAGCTTCAAAGTTGATGTAATAGCCAGTAAGAAGAAGTACAATTCAAGTTTTAATCATCGATTATTGACTTTACCTGGCTTTGGTGCCTTGGACATGAGCTAGGACCTTAAGATTCTGCATGAAAGGAGGACTAGCAGCCGAGTTGCACGGGAGAATGTGAAAAGTGTTCATATGTAGTAAAAACCAGAGAAATCCGTCCGTTTTCGTCATTTGTTACCGAATCGACTTAAAGCCAGATCGTCACATTGGCCGCTCTTCTCTCCGAAACGGTTGTACTTATCGTCTGAAAGCTATGTCGCGTGCTGCGGTATGCGGAGACGCTAAAAGCACCATAGTAGAACACAGATGAAGCTTCTAAGATGATGTAATAGCCAGTACGAATTAGTACAATACCAGTTTTAGGTATCGATTATTGACTTTTTAGCTGGCTTTGGTGCCTTGGACATGAGCTAGGACCTTAAGATTCTGCACGAAAGCAGGACTAGCTGCCGAGTTGCACGGGAGTATGTGAAAAGTGTTCATATGTAGTAAAAACCTGAGAAATCCGTCCGTTTTCGTCATTTGTTATGGAATTGACTTAAAGCCAGATCGTCACATTGGCCGCTCGTCTCTCTGAAACGGCTGTACTTATCGTCTGCAAATCTATGTCACGTGCTGCGGTATGTGGAGACACTGAAAGCACCATAGTAGAACACAGATGAAGCTTCTAAGATGTTGTAATAGCCAGTAAGAAGGAGTACAATTCCAATTTTAGGTATCAATTATTGAATTTTAGCTGGCTTTGGTGCCTTGGACATGAGCTAGGACCTTAAGATTCTGCATGAAAACAGGACTAGCAGCCGAGTTGCACGGGAGAATGTGAAAAGTGTTCATATGTAGTAGAAACCCGAGAAATCCGTCCTTTTTCGTCATTTGTTATCGAATCGACTTAAAGCCAGATCGTCATATTGTCCGCCCTTCTCTCTGAAACGGTTGTACTTATCGTCTGCAAAGCTATGTCGCGTGCTGCGGTATGCGGAGACACTAGAAATACCATAGTAGAACACGGATGAAGCTTCTACGTTGATGTAATAGCCAGTAAAAAGGAGTACAATTCAAGTTTTAATCATCGATTATTGACTTTTAGCTGGCTTTGATGCCTTGGACATGAGCTAGGACCTTAAGATTCTGCATGAAAGGAGGACTAGAAGCCGAGTTGCACGGGAGAATGTGAAAAGTGTTCATATGTAGTAAAAACCTGAGAAATCCGCCCGTTTTCGTCATTTGTTATCGAATCGACTTAAAGCCAGATCGTCACATTGCCCGCTCTTCTCTCCGAAACGGTTGTACTTATCGTCTGAAAGCTATGTCGCGTGCTGCGGTATGCGGAGACGCTAAAAGCACCATAGTAGAACACAGATGAAGCTTCTAGGATGATGTAATAGCCAGTAGGAAGTAGTACAATTCAAGTTTTAGGTATTGATTATTGACTTTTTAGCTGGCTTTGGTGCCTTGGACATGAGCTAGGACCTTAAGATTCAGCATGAAAGGCGGACTTGCAGCCGAGTTGCACGGGAGAATGTGAAAAGTTATCATATGTAGTAAAAACCTGAGAAATCCGTTCGTTATCGTCATTTGTTATGGAATTGACTTAAAGCCAGATAGTCACATTGGCCGCTCTTCTCTCTGAATCGGTTGTACTTATCGTCTGCAAAGCTATGTCGCGTGCTGCGGTATGCGGAGACACTAAAAATACCATAGTAGAACACGGATGAAGCTTCTAAGTTGATGTAATAGCCAGTAAGAAGTAGTACAATTCAAGTTATAGGCATCGATTATTGACTTTTAGTTGGCTTTGGTGCCTTGGACATGAGCTAGGACCTTAAGATTCTGCATGAAAGGAGGACTAGCAGCCGAGTTGCAGGGGAGAATGTGTAAAGTGTTCATATGCAGTAAAAACCCGAGAAATCCGTCCGTTTTCGTCATTTGTTATCGAATCGACTTAAAGCCAGATCGTCACATTGTCCGCCCTTCTCTCTGAAACGGTTGTACTTAACGTCTGCAAAGCTATGTCGCGTGCTGCGGTATGCGGAGACACGAAAAATACCATAGTAGAACACAGATGAAGCTTCTAAGTTGATGTAATAGCCAGTAAGAAGTAGTACAATTCAAGTTTTAGGCATCGATTATTGACTTTTAGCTGGCTTTGATGACTTGGACATGAGCTAGGACCTTAAGATTCTGCATGAAAGGAGGACTAGCAGCCGAGTTGCACGGGAGAATGTGAAAAGTGTTCATACGTAGTAAAAACCTGAGAAATACGTCCGTCTTTGTCATTTGTTATTGAATCGACTTAAAGCCAGATCGTCACATTGGCCGCCCTTCTCTCTGAAACGGTTGTACTTATCGTCTGCAAAGCTATGTCAGTTGCTGCGGTATGTGGAGACACTGAAAGCACCATATTAGAACACAGATGAAGCTTCTAAGATTTTGTAATAGCCAGTAAGAAGTAGTACAATTCCAGTTTTAGGTATCAATTATTGACTTTTTAGCTGGCTTTGGTGCCTTCGACATGAGCTAGGACCTTACGATTCTGCATGAAAGCAGGACTATCAACCGAGTTGCACGGGAGAATGTAAAAAGTGTTCATTTGTAGTAAAAACCCGCGAAATCTGTCCGTTTTCGTCATTTGTTATCGAATCGACTTAAAGCCAGATCGTCACATTGTCTGCCCTTCTCTCTGAAACGGTTGTACTTATCGTCTGCAAAGCTATGTCGCGTGCTGCGGTATGCGGAGAAACTAGAAATACCATAATAGAACACGGATGAAGCTTCTAAGTTGATGTAATAGCCAGTAAAATGTAGTACAATTCAAGTTGTAATCATCGATTATTGACTTTTAGCTGGCTTTGGTGCCTTGGACATGAGCTAGGACCTTATGATTCTGCATGAAAGGAGGACTAGCATCCGAGTTGCACGGGAGAATGTGAAAAGTGTTCATATGTAGTAAAAACCTGAGAAATCCATCCGTTTTCGTCATTTGTTATCGAATCGACTTAAAGCCAGATCGTCACATTGGCCGCTCTTCTCTCTGAAACGGTTGTACTTATCGTCTGCAAAGCTATGTCACGTGCTGCGGTATGTGGAGACACTGAAAGCACCATAGTAGAACACAGATAAAGCTTCTAAGTTGATGTAATAGCCAGTAAGAAGTAGTACAACTCAAGTTTTAGGTATCGATTATTGACTTTTTATCTGGCTTTGGTGCCTTGAACATGAGCTAGGACCGTAAGATTCCGCATGAAAGGAGGACTAGCAGCCGAGATGCACGGGAGAATGCGAAAAGTCTTCATATGTAGTAAAAACCTGAAAAATCAGTCCGTTTTCGTCATTTGTTATCGAATCGACTTACAGCCAGATCGTCACATTGGCCGCTCTTCTGTCTGATACGGTTGTACTTATCGTCTGAAAGCTATGTCGCGTGCTGCGGTATGCGGAGACACTAAAAGCACCATAGTGGTACACAGATGAATCTTCTAAGATGATGTAATAGCCAGTAAGAAGTAGTACAATTCAAGTTTTAGGTATCGATTGTTGACTTTTTACCCTTCTTTGGTGCCTTGGGCATGAGCTAGGAACTTAAGATTTTGCATGATAGGAGGTCTAGCGGCCGCGTTGCACGTGAGAATGTGAAAAGTGTTCATATGTAGTAAAAACCTGAGAAATCCGTCCGTTTTCGTCATTTGTTATCGAATCGACTTAAAGCTAGATCGTCACATTGGCCGCTCTTCTCTCTGAAACGGTTGTACTTATCGTCTGCAAAGCTATGTCGAGTGCTGCGGCATGCGCAGACACTAAAAGCACCATAGTAGAACACAGATGAAGCTTCTAAGTTGATGTAATAGTCAGTAAGAAGTAGTACAATTCAAGTTTTAGGTATTGATTATTGACTTTTTAGCTGGCTTTGGTGCCTTGGACATGAGCTAGGACCTTAAGATTCTGCATGAAAGGAGGACTAGCAGCCGAGATGCACGGGAGAATGTGAAAAGTGTTCATATGTAGTAAAAACCAGAGAAATCCGTCCGTATTCGACATTTGTTATCGAATCGACTTAAAGCCAGACCGTCACATTGGCCGCTCTTCTCTCTGAAACGGTTGTACTTGTCGTCTGCAAAGCTATGTCGAGTGCTGCGGTATGCGGAGACACTAAAAGCCCCATAGTAGAACACAGAAGAAGCTTCTAAGTTGATGTAATAGCCAGTAAGAAGTAGTACAATTCAAGTTTTAGGTATCGATTGTTGACTTTTTACCCTTCTTTGGTGCCTTGGGCATGAGCTAGGAACTTAAGATTTTGCATGATAGGAGGTCTAGCAGCCGCGTTGCACGTGAGAATGTGAAAAGTGTTCATATGTAGTAAAAACCTGAGAAATACGTCCGTTTTCGTCATTTGTTATCGAATCGACTTAAAGCCAGATCGTCACATTGGCCGCTCTACTCTCTAAAACGGTTGTACTTATCGTCTGCAAAGCTATGTCGCGTGCTGCGGTATGCGGAGACACTAAAAGCACCATAGTAGAACACAGATGAAGCTTCTAAGTTGATGTAATAGCCAGTAAGAAGTAGTACAATTCAAGTTATAGGTATCGATTGTTGACTTTTTACCATTCTTTGGTGCCTTGGGCATGAGCTAGGACCTTAAGATTCTGCATGAAAGGAGGACTAGCAGCCGAGTTGCACGGGAGAATGTGAAAAGTTTTAATATGTAGTAAAAACCAGAGAAATCCGTCCGTGTTCGACATTTGTTATCGAATCGACTTAAAGCCAGATCGTCACATTGGCCGCTCTTCTCTCTGAAACGGTTGTACTTATCGTCTGCAAAGCTATGTCGAGTGCTGCGGCATGCGGAGACACTAAAAGCACCATAGTAGAACACAGATGAAGCTTCTAAGTTGATGTAATAGTCAGTAAGAAGTAGTACAATTCAAGTTTTAGGTATTGATTATTGACTTTTTAGCTGGCTTTGGAGACTTGGACATGAGCTAGGGCCTTAAGAATCTGCATGAAAGGAGGACTAGCAGCCGAGTTGCACGGGAGAATGTGAAAAGTGTTCATATGTAGTAAAAACCAGAGAAATCCGTCCGTGTTCGACATTTGTTATCGAATCGACTTAAAGCCTGATCGTCACATTGGCCGCTCTTCTCTCTGAAACGGTTGTACTTATCGTCTGCAAAGCTATGTCGCGTGCTGCGGTATGCTGAGACACTAAAAGCCCCATAGTAGAACACAGATGAAGCTTCTAAGTTGATGTAATAGCCAGTAAAATGTAGTACAATTCAAGTTGTAATCATCGATTATTGACTTTTAGCTGGCTTTGGTGCCTTGGACATGAGCTAGGACCTTATGATTCTGCATGAAAGGAGGACTAGCATCCGAGTTGCACGGGAGAATGTGAAAAGTGTTCATATGTAGTAAAAACCTGAGAAATCCATCCGTTTTCGTCATTTGTTATCGAATCGACTTAAAGCCAGATCGTCACATTGGCCGCTCTTCTCTCTGAAACGGTTGTACTTATCGTCTGCAAAGCTATGTCGCGTGCTGCGGTATGCGGAGACACTAAAAGCACCATAGTAGAACACAGATGAAGCTTCTAAGCTGATGTAATAGCCAGGAAGAAGTAGTACAATTCAAGTTATAGGTATCGATTATTGACTTTTCAGCTGGCTTTGGTACCTTGGACATGAGCTAGGACCTTATGATTCTGCACGAAAGGAGGACTAGCAGCCCAGTTACACGGGAGAATGTGAAAAGTGTTCATATGTAGTAAAAACCTAAGAAATCCGTCCGTTTCCGCCATTTGTTATCGAATCGACTTAAGGCCAGATCGTCACATTGGACGCTCTTCTCTCTGAAACGGTTGTACTTATCGTCTGCAAAGCTATGTCGCATGCTGCGGTATGCGGAGACACTAAAAGCACCATAGTAGAACACAGATGAAGCTTCTAAGCTGATGTAATAGCCAGTAACAAGTAGTAGAATTCATGTTATAGGTATCGATTATTGACTTCTTAGCTTTCTTTGGTGACTTGAACATGAGCTAGGACCTTAAGATTCTGCATGAAAGGAGGACTAGCAGCCAAGTTGAACGGGAGAATGTGAAAAGTGTTCATATGTAGTAAAAACCTGAAAAATAAATTCGTTATCGTCATTTGTTATCGAATCGACTTAAAGCCAGATCGTCACATTGGCCGCTCTTCTCTCTGAAACGGTAGTACTTATCTTCTGCAAAGCTATGTCGCGTGCTTGCGGTATGTGGAGACACTAAAAGCACCATAGTAGAACACAGGTGAAGCTTCTAAGTTGATGTAATAGCTAGTAAGATGTAGTACAATTTAA
The DNA here is from genome assembly GCF_023897955.1 of Schistocerca gregaria. Lineage (NCBI taxonomy): Eukaryota > Metazoa > Arthropoda > Insecta > Orthoptera > Acrididae > Schistocerca > Schistocerca gregaria. The sequence continues at coordinate 41,796 of NW_026061973.1, forward strand.
ATTTTAGATATCGATTATTGACTTTTTAGCTGGCTTTGGTGCCTTGGACATGAGCTAGGACCTTAAGAATCTGCATGAAAGGAGGACTAGCAGCCGAGTTGCACGGTAGAATGTGAAAAGTGTTCATATGTAGTAAAAACCTGACTAATCCATCCGTTTTCGTCATTTGTTATCGAATCGACTTAAAGCCAGATCGTCACATTGGCCGCTCTTATCTCCGAAACGGTTGTACTCATCGTCTGAAAGCTATGTCGCGTGCTGCGTTATGCGGAGACGCTGAACGCACCATAGTAAACCACAGATGAAGCTTCTAAGATGATGTAATAGCCAGTAAGAAGTAGTACAATTCAAGTTTTAGTTATCGATTATTGACTTTTTAGCTGGTTTTGGTGCCTTGGCCATGAGCTAGGACCTTAAGATTCAGCATGAAAGGCGGACTTGCAGCCGAGTTGCACGGGAGAATGTGAAAAGTGTTCATATGTAGTAAAAACCTGAAAAATAAGTTCGTTATCGTCATTTGTTATCGAATCGACTTAAAGCCAGATCGTCACATTGTCCGCCCTTCTCTCTGAAACGCTTGTACTTATCGTCTGCAAAGCTATGTCGCGTGCTGCGGTATGCGGAGACACGAAAAATACCATAGTAGAACACGCATGAAGCTTCTAAGTTGATGTAATAGCCAGTAAGAAGTAGTACAATTCAAGTTTTAGGCATCGATTACTGACTTTTAGCTGGCTTTGATGACTTGGACATGAGCTAGGACCTTAAGATTCTGCATGAAAGGAGGACTAGCAGCCGAGTTGCACGGGAGAATGTGAAAAGTGTTCATACGTAGTAAAAACCTGAGAAATACGTCCGTTTTTGTCATTTGTTATTGAATCGACTTAAAGCCAGATCGTCACATTGGCCGCCCTTCTCTCTGAAACGGTTGTACTTATCGTCTGCAAAGCTATGTCACTTGCTGCGGTATGTGGAGACACTGAAAGCACCATAGTAGAACACAGATGAAGCTTCTAAGATTTTGTAATAGCCAGTAAGAAGTAGTACAATTCCAGTTTTAGGTATCAATTATTGACTTTTTAGCTGGCTTTGGTAACTTCGACATGAGCTAGGACCTTACGATTCTGCATGAAAGCAGGACTATCAACCGAGTTGCACGGGAGAATGTAAAAAGTGTTCATTTGTAGTAAAAACCCGCAAAATCTGTCCGTTTTCGTCATTTGTTATCGAATCGACTTAAAGCCAGATCGTCACATTGGCCGCTCTACTCTCTAAAACGGTTGTACTTATCGTCTGCAAAGCTATGTCGCGTGCTGCGGTATGCGGAGACACTAAAAGCACCATAGTAGAACACAGATGAAGCTTCTAAGTTGATGTAATAGCCAGTAAGAAGTAGTACAATTCAAGTTATAGGTATCGATTATTGACTTTTTAGCTGGCTTTGGTGCCTTGGACATGAGCTAGGACCTTAAGATTCTGCATGAAAGGAGGACTAGCAGCCGAGTTGCACAGGAGAATGTGAAAAGTGTTCATATGTAGTAAAAACCAGAGAAATCCGTCCGTGTTCGACATTTGTTATGGAATCGACTTAAAGCCAGATCGTCACATTGGCCGCTCTTCTCTCTGAAACGGTTATACTTATCGTCTGAAAGCTATGTCGCGTGCTGCGGTATGCCGAGACACTAAAAGCACCATAGTAGAACACAGATGAAGCTTCTAAGTTGATGTAATAGCCAGTAAGAAGTAGTACAATTCAAGTTATAGGTATCGATTGTTGACTTTTTACCATTCTTTGGTGCCTTGGGCATGAGCTAGGACCTTAAGATTCTGCATGAAAGGAGGACTAGCAGCCGAGTTGCACGGGAGAATGTGAAAAGTTTTAATATGTAGTAAAAACCAGACAAATCCGTCCGTGTTCGACATTTGTTATCGAATCGACTTAAAGCCAGATCGTCACATTGGCCGCTCTTCTCTCTGAAACGGTTGTACTTATCGTCTGCAAAGCTATGTCGAGTGCTGCGGCATGCGGAGACACTAAAAGCACCATAGTAGAACACAGATGAAGCTTCTAAGTTGATGTAATAGTCAGTAAGAAGTAGTACAATTCAAGTTTTAGGTATTGATTATTGACTTTTTAGCTGGCTTTGGAGACTTGGACATGAGCTAGGGCCTTAAGAATCTGCATGAAAGGAGGACTAGCAGCCGAGTTGCACGGGAGAATGTGAAAAGTGTTCATATGTAGTAAAAACCAGAGAAATCCGTCCGTGTTCGACATTTGTTATCGAATCGACTTAAAGCCTGATCGTCACATTGGCCGCTCTTCTCTCTGAAACGGTTGTACTTATCGTCTGCAAAGCTATGTCGCGTGCTGCGGTATGCTGAGACACTAAAAGCCCCATAGTAGAACACAGATGAAGCTTCTAAGTTGATGTAATAGCCAGTAAGAAGTAGTACAATTCAAGTTTTAGGTATCGATTGTTGACTTTTTACCCTTCTTTGGTGCCTTGGGCATGAGCTAGGAACTTAAGATTTTGCATGATAGGAGGTCTAGCAGCCGAGTTGCACGGGAGAATGTGAAAAGTGTTCATATGTAGTAAAACCCTAAGAAATCCGTCCGTTTCCGCCATTTGTTATCGAATCGACTTACAGCCAGATCGTCACATTGGCCGCTCTTCTCTCTGAAACGGTTGTACTTATCGTCTGCAAAGCTATGTCGCGTGCTGCGGTATGCGGAGACACTAAAAGCACCATAGTAGAACACAGATGAAGCTTCTAAGCTGATGTAATAGCCAGGAAGAAGTAGTACAATTCAAGTTATAGGTATCGATTATTGACTTTTCAGCTGGCTTTGGTACCTTGGACATGAGCTAGGACCTTATGATTCTGCACGAAAGGAGGACTAGCAGCCCAGTTACACGGGAGAATGTGAAAAGTGTTCATATGTAGTAAAAACCTAAGAAATCCGTCCGTTTCCGCCATTTGTTATCGAATCGACTTAAGGCCAGATCGTCACATTGGACGCTCTTCTCTCTGAAACGGTTGTACTTATCGTCTGCAAAGCTATGTCGCATGCTGCGGTATGCGGAGACACTAAAAGCACCATAGTAGAACACAGATGAAGCTTCTAAGCTGATGTAATAGCCAGTAACAAGTAGTAGAATTCATGTTATAGGTATCGATTATTGACTTCTTAGCTTTCTTTGGTGACTTGAACATGAGCTAGGACCTTAAGATTCTGCATGAAAGGAGGACTAGCAGCCAAGTTGAACGGGAGAATGTGAAAAGTGTTCATATGTAGTAAAAACCTGAAAAATAAATTCGTTATCGTCATTTGTTATCGAATCGACTTAAAGCCAGATCGTCACATTGGCCGCTCTTCTCTCTGAAACGGTAGTACTTATCTTCTGCAAAGCTATGTCGCGTGCTTGCGGTATGTGGAGACACTAAAAGCACCATAGTAGAACACAGGTGAAGCTTCTAAGTTGATGTAATAGCTAGTAAGAAGTAGTACAATTTAAATTTTAGATATCGATTATTGACTTTTTAGCTGGCTTTGGTGCCTTGGACATGAGCTAGGACCTTAAGAATCTGCATGAAAGGAGGACTAGCAGCCGAGTTGCACGGGAGAATGTGAAAAGTGTTCATATGTAGTAAAAACCTGACTAATCCATCCGTTTTCGTCATTTGTTATCGAATCGACTTAAAGCCAGATCGTCACATTGGCCGCTCTTATCTCCGAAACGGTTGTACTCATCGTCTGAAAGCTATGTCGCGTGCTGCGTTATGCGGAGACGCTGAACGCACCATAGTAAACCACAGATGAAGCTTCTAAGATGATGTAATAGCCAGTAAGAAGTAGTACAATTCAAGTTTTAGTTATCGATTATTGACTTTTTAGCTGGTTTTGGTGCCTTGGCCATGAGCTAGGACCTTAAGATTCAGCATGAAAGGCGGACTTGCAGCCGAGTTGCACGGGAGAATGTGAAAAGTGTTCATATGTAGTAAAAACCTGAAAAATAAGTTCGTTATCGTCATTTGTTATCGAATCGACTTAAAGCCAGATCGTCACATTGTCCGCCCTTCTCTCTGAAACGCTTGTACTTATCGTCTGCAAAGCTATGTCGCGTGCTGCGGTATGCGGAGACACGAAAAATACCATAGTAGAACACGCATGAAGCTTCTAAGTTGATGTAATAGCCAGTAAGAAGTAGTACAATTCAAGTTTTAGGCATCGATTACTGACTTTTAGCTGGCTTTGATGACTTGGACATGAGCTAGGACCTTAAGATTCTGCATGAAAGGAGGACTAGCAGCCGAGTTGCACGGGAGAATGTGAAAAGTGTTCATACGTAGTAAAAACCTGAGAAATCCGTCCGTTTTTGTCATTTGTTATTGAATCGACTTAAAGCCAGATCGTCACATTGGCCGCCCTTCTCTCTGAAACGGTTGTACTTATCGTCTGCAAAGCTATGTCACTTGCTGCGGTATGTGGAGACACTGAAAGCACCATAGTAGAACACAGATGAAGCTTCTAAGATTTTGTAATAGCCAGTAAGAAGTAGTACAATTCCAGTTTTAGGTATCAATTATTGACTTTTTAGCTGGCTTTGGTAACTTCGACATGAGCTAGGACCTTACGATTCTGCATGAAAGCAGGACTATCAACCGAGTTGCACGGGAGAATGTAAAAAGTGTTCATTTGTAGAAAAAACCCGCGAAATCTGTCCGTTTTCGTCATTTGTTATCGAATCGACTTAAAGCCAGATCGTCACATTGTCCGCCCTTCTCTCTGAAACGGTTGTACTTATCGTCTGCAAAGCTATGTCGCGTGCTGCGGTATGCGGAGAAACTAGAAATACCATAATAGAACACGGATGAAGCTTCTAAGTTGATGTAATAGCCAGTAAAATGTAGTACAATTCAAGTTGTAATCATCGATTATTGACTTTTAGCTGGCTTTGGTGCCTTGGACATGAGCTAGGACCTTAAGATTCTGCATGAAAGGAGGACTAGCAGCCGAGTTGCACGGGAGAATGTGAAAAGTGTTCATATGTAGTAAAAACCTGAGAAATCCATCCGTTTTCGTCATTTGTTATCGAATCGACTTAAAGCCAGATCGTCACATTGGCCGCTCTTCTCTCTGAAACGGTTGTACTTATCGTCTGCAAAGCTATGTCACGTGCTGCGGTATGTAGAGACACTGAAAGCACCATAGTAGAACACAGATAAAGCTTCTAAGTTGATGTAATAGCCAGTAAGAAGTAGTACAACTCAAGTTCTAGGTATCGATTATTGACTTTTTAGCTGGCTTTGGTGCCTTGAACATGAGCTAGGACCATAAGATTCCGCATGAAAGGAGGACTAGCAGCCGAGATGCACGGGAGAATGCGAAAAGTCTTCATATGTAGTAAAAACCTGAAAAATCAGTCCGTTTTCGTCATTTGTTATCGAATCGACTTACAGCCAGATCGTCACATTGGCCGCTCTTCTGTCTGATACGGTTGTACTTATCGTCTGAAAGCTATGTCGCGTGCTGCGGTATGCCGAGACACTAAAAGCACCATTGTAGAACACAGATGAAGCTTCTAAGTTGATGTAATAGCCACTAAGAAGTAGTACAATTCAAGTTTTAGGTATCGATTGTTGACTTTTTACCATTCTTTGGTGCCTTGGGCATGAGCTAGGACCTTAAGATTCTGCATGAAAGGAGGACTAGCAGCCGAGTTGCACGGGAGAATGTGAAAAGTTTTAATATGTAGTAAAAACCAGAGAAATCCGTCCGTGTTCGACATTTGTTATCGAATCGACTTAAAGCCAGATCGTCACATTGGCCGCTCTTCTCTCTGAAACGGTTGTACTTATCGTCTGCAAAGCTATGTCGAGTGCTGCGGCATGCGGAGACACTAAAAGCACCATAGTAGAACACAGATGAAGCTTCTAAGTTGATGTAATAGTCAGTAAGAAGTAGTACAATTCAAGTTTTAGGTATTGATTATTGACTTTTTAGCTGGCTTTGGAGACTTGGACATGAGCTAGGGCCTTAAGAATCTGCATGAAAGGAGGACTAGCAGCCGAGTTGCACGGGAGAATGTGAAAAGTGTTCATATGTTGTAAAAACCAGAGAAATCCGTCCGTGTTCGACATTTGTTATCGAATCGACTTAAAGCCAGATCGTCACATTGGCCGCTCTTCTCTCTGAAACGGTTGTACTTATCGTCTGCAAAGCTATGTCGCGTGCTGCGGTATGCTGAGACACTAAAAGCCCCATAGTAGAACACAGATGAAGCTTCTAAGTTGATGTAATAGCCAGTAAGAAGTAGTACAATTCAAGTTTTAGGTATCGATTGTTGACTTTTTACCCTTCTTTGGTGCCTTGGGCATGAGCTAGGAACTTAAGATTTTGCATGATAGGAGGTCTAGCAGCCGAGTTGCACGGGAGAATGTGAAAAGTGTTCATATGTAGTAAAAACCTAAGAAATCCGTCCGTTTCCGCCATTTGTTATCGAATCGACTTACAGCCTGATCGTCACATTGGCCGCTCTTCTCTCTGAAACGGTTGTACTTATCGTCTGCATAGCTATGTCGCGTGCTGCGGTATGCGGAGACACTAAAAGCACCATAGTAGAACACAGATGAAGCTTCTAAGCTGATGTAATAGCCAGGAAGAAGTAGTACAATTCAAGTTATAGGTATCGATTATTGACTTTTCAGCTGGCTTTGGTACCTTGGACATGAGCTAGGACCTTATGATTCTGCACGAAAGGAGGACTAGCAGCCCAGTTACACGGGAGAATGTGAAAAGTGTTCATATGTAGTAAAAACCTAAGAAATCCGTCCGTTTCCGCCATTTGTTATCGAATCGACTTAAGGCCAGATCGTCACATTGGACGCTCTTCTCTCTGAAACGGTTGTACTTATCGTCTGCAAAGCTATGTCGCATGCTGCGGTATGCGGAGACACTAAAAGCACCATAGTAGAACACAGATGAAGCTTCTAAGCTGATGTAATAGCCAGTAACAAGTAGTAGAATTCATGTTATAGGTATCGATTATTGACTTCTTAGCTTTCTTTGGTGACTTGAACATGAGCTAGGACCTTAACATTCTGCATGAAAGGAGGACTAGCTGCCGAGTTGCACTGGAGAATGTGGAAAATGTTCATATGTAGTAAAAACCTGAGAAATCCTTCCGTTTCCGCCATTTGTTATCGAATCCACTTAAAGCCAGATCGTCACATTGGCCGCTCTTCTCTCTCAACCGGTGGTACTTATCATCTGCAAAGCTATGTGTCGAGCTGCGGTATGCGGAGTCACTAAAAGCACCATAGTAGAACACAGATGAAGTTTATAAGTTGATGTAATAGCCAGTAAGAAGTAGTACAATTCAAGTTTTAGGTATCGATTATTGACTTTCTAGCTGGCTTTGGTGACTTGGACATGAACTAGGACCTTAAGATTCTGCATGAAAGGAGGACTAGCAGCCGAGTTGAACGGGAGAATGTGAAAAGTGTTCATATGTAGTAAAAACCTGAAAAATAAGTTCGTTATCGTCATTTGTTATCGAATCGACTTAAAGCCTGATCGTCACATTGGCCGCTCTTCTCTCTGAAACGGTAGTACTTATCTTCTGCAAAGCTATGTCGCGTGCTGCGGTATGTGGAGACACTAAAAGCACCATAGTAGAACACAGGTGAAGCTTCTAAGTTGATGTAATAGCTAGTAAGAAGTAGTACAATTTAAATTTTAGATATCGATTATTGACTTTTTAGCTGGCTTTGGTGCCTTGGACATGAGCTAGGACCTTAAGAATCTGCATGAAAGGAGGACTAGCAGCCGAGTTGCACGGGAGAATGTTAAAAGTGTTCATATGTAGTAAAAACCTGAGAAATCCATCCGTTTTCGTCATTTGTTATCGAATCGACTTAAAGCCAGATCGTCACATTGGCAGCTCTTCTCTCTGAAACGGTTGTACTTATCGTCTGCAAAGCTATGTCGCGTGCTGTGGTATGCGGAGACACTAAAATCACCATAGTAGAACACAGATGAAGCTTCCAAGTTGATGTTATAGCCAGTAAGAAGTAGTACAATTCAAGTTTTAGGTATCGATTGTTGACTTTTTACCCTTCTTTGGTGCCTTGGGCATGAGCTAGGAACGTAAGATTTTGCAAGATAGGAGGTCTAGCAGGCGCGTTGCACGTGAGAATGTGAAAAGTGTTCATATTTAGTAAAAACCTGAGAAATCCGTCCGTTTTCGTCATTTGTTATCGAATCGACTTAAAGCCAGATCGTCACATTGGGCGCTCTACTCTCTAAAACGGTTGTACTTATCGTCTGCAAAGCTATTTCGCGTGCTGCGGTATGCGGAGACACTAAAAGCATCATAGTAGAACACAGATGAAGCTTCTAAGTTGATTTAATAGCCAGTAAGAAGTAGTACAATTCAAGTTTCAGGTATCGATTATTGACTTTTTAGTTGGCTTTGGTGCCTTGGACATGAGCTAGGACCTTAAAATTCTGCATGAAAGGAGGACTAACAGCCAAGTTGCACGGAAGAATTTGAAAAGTGTTCATATATAGTAAAAACCTGAGAAATACGTCCGTTTTCGTCATTTGTTATCGAATCGACTTAAAGCCAGATCGTCACATTGGCCGCTCTTCTCTCTGAAACGGTTGTACTTATCGTCTGCAAAGCTATGTCGCGTGCTGCGGTATGTGGAGACACTAAAAGCACCATAGTAGGACACAGATGAAGCTGCCAAGTTGATGTAATAGCCAGTAAGATGTAGTACAATTCAAGTTTCAAGTATCGATTATTGACTTTTTAGCTGGCTTTGGTGCCTTGGACATGAGCTAGGACCTTAAGATTCTTCATTAATGGAGGACTAGCAGCCGAGTTGCACGGGAGTATGTGAAAAGTGTTCATATGTAGTAAAAGCCTGAGAAATCCGTCCGTGTTCGACATTTGTTATCGAATCGACTTAAACCAGATCGTCACATTGGCCACTCTTCTCTCTGAAACGGTTGTACTTATTGTCTGCAAAGCTATGTCGAGTGCTGCGGTATGCGAAGACACTATAAGCACCATAGTAGAACACAGGTGAAGCTTCTAAGTTGATGTAATAGCTAGTAAGAAGTAGTACAATTTAAATTTTAGATATCGATTATTGACTTTTTAGCTGGCTTTGGTGCCTTGGACATGAGCTAGGACCTTAAGAATCTGCATGAAAGGAGGACTAGCAGCCGTGTTGCACGGGAGAATGTGAAAAGTGTACATATGTAGTAAAAACCTGAGAAATCCTTCCGTTTTCGTCATTTGTTAACGAATCGACTTAAAGCCAGATCGTCATATTGGCCGCTCTTCTCTCTGAAACGGTTGTACTTATCATCTGCAAAGCTATGTCGCGTGCTGCGGTATGCGGAGACACTAAAAGCACCATAGTAGAACACAGATGAAGCTTCTAAGCTGATGTAATAGCCAGTAAGAAGTAGTACAATTCATGTTATAGGTATCGATTATTGACTTCTTAGCTGGCTTTGGTCACTTGAACATGAGCTAGGAACTTAAGATTCTTCATGAAAGGAGGACTAGCAGCTGAGTTGCACGGGAGAATGTTTAAAATGTTCATATGTAGTAAAAACCTGAAAAATCCTTCCGTTTTCGTCATTTGTTATCGAATTGACTTAAAGCCCGATCGTCACATTGGCCGCTCTTCTCTCTGAAACGGTTGTACTTATCGTCTGCAAAGCTATGTCGAGTGCTGCGGCATGCGGAGACACTAAAAGCACCATAGTAGAACACAGATGAAGCTTCTAAGTTGATGTAATAGTCAGTAAGAAGTAGTACAATTCAAGTTTTAGGTATTGATTATTGACTTTTTAGCTGGCTTTGGAGACTTGGACATGAGCTAGGGCCTTAAGAATCTGCATGAAAGGAGGACTAGCAGCCGAGTTGCACGGGAGAATGTGAAAAGTGTTCATATGTAGTAAAAACCAGAGAAATCCGTCCGTTTCCGCCATTTGTTATCGAATCGACTTAAGGCCAGATCGTCACATTGGACGCTCTTCTCTCTGAAACGGTTGTACTTATCGTCTGCAAAGCTATGTCGCATGCTGCGGTATGCGGAGACACTAAAAGCACCATAGTAGAACACAGATGAAGCTTCTAAGCTGATGTAATAGCCAGTAACATGTAGTAGAATTCATGTTATAGGTATCGATTATTGACTTCTTAGCTTTCTTTGGTGACTTGAACATGAGCTAGGACCTTAACATTCTGCATGAAAGGAGGACTAGCTGCCGAGTTGCACTGGAGAATGTGGAAAATGTTCATATGTAGTAAAAACCTGAGAAATCCTTCCGTTTCCGCCATTTGTTATCGAATCCACTTAAAGCCAGATCGTCACATTGGCCGCTCTTCTCTCTCAACCGGTGGTACTTATCATCTGCAAAGCTATGTGTCGAGCTGCGGTATGCGGAGTCACTAAAAGCACCATAGTAGGACACAGATGAAGTTTATAAGTTGATGTAATAGCCAGTAAGAAGTAGTACAATTCAAGTTTTAGGTATCGATTATTGACTTTCTAGCTGGCTTTGGTGACTTGGACATGAACTAGGACCTTAAGATTCTGCATGAAAGGAGGACTAGCAGCCGAGTTGAACGGGAGAATGTGAAAAGTGTTCATATGTAGTAAAAACCTGAAAAATAAGTTCGTTATCGTCATTTGTTATCGAATCGACTTAAAGCCAGATCGTCACATTGGCCGCTCTTCTCTCTGAAACGGTAGTACTTATCTTCTGCAAAGCTATGTCGCGTGCTGCGGTATGTGGAGACACTAAAAGCACCATAGTAGAACACAGGTGAAGCTTCTAAGTTGATGTAATAGCTAGTAAGAAGTAGTACAATTTAAATTTTAGATATCGATTATTGACTTTTTAGCTGGCTTTGGTGCCTTGGACATGAGCTAGGACCTTAAGAATCTGCATGAAAGGAGGACTAGCAGCCGAGTTGCACGGGAGAATGTGAAAAGTGTTCATATGTAGTAAAAACCTGAGAAATCCATCCGTTTTCGTCATTTGTTATCGAATCGACTTAAAGCCAGATCGTCACATTGGCCGCTCTTCTCTCTGAAACGGTTGTACTTATCGTCTGCAAAGCTATGTCGCGTGCTGTGGTATGCGGAGACACTAAAATCACCATAGTAGAACACAGATGAAGCTTCCAAGTTGATGTTATAGCCAGTAAGAAGTAGTACAATTCAAGTTTTAGGTATCGATTGTTGACTTTTTACCCTTCTTTGGTGCCTTGGGCATGAGCTAGGAACTTAAGATTTTGCAAGATAGGAGGTCTAGCAGGCGCGTTGCACGTGAGAATGTGAAAAGTGTTCATATTTAGTAAAAACCTGAGAAATCCGTCCGTTTTCGTCATTTGTTATCGAATCGACTTAAAGCCAGATCGTCACATTGGGCGCTCTACTCTCTAAAACGGTTGTACTTATCGTCTGCAAAGCTATTTCGCGTGCTGCGGTATGCGGAGACACTAAAAGCATCATAGTAGAACACAGATGAAGCTTCTAAGTTGATTTAATAGCCAGTAAGAAGTAGTACAATTCAAGTTTCAGGTATCGATTATTGACTTTTTAGTTGGCTTTGGTGCCTTGGACATGAGCTAGGACCTTAAAATTCTGCATGAAAGGAGGACTAACAGCCAAGTTGCACGGAAGAATTTGAAAAGTGTTCATATATAGTAAAAACCTGAGAAATACGTCCGTTTTCGTCATTTGTTATCGAATCGACTTAAAGCCAGATCGTCACATTGGCCGCTCTTCTCTCTGAAACGGTTGTACTTATCGTCTGCAAAGCTATGTCGCGTGCTGCGGTATGTGGAGACACTAAAAGCACCATAGTAGGACACAGATGAAGCTGCCAATTTGATGTAATAGCCAGTAAGAAGTAGTACAATTCAAGTTTCAAGTATCGATTATTGACTTTTTAGCTGGCTTTGGTGCCTTGGACATGAGCTAGGACCTTAAGATTCTTCATTAATGGAGGACTAGCAGCCGAGTTGCACGGGAGTATGTGAAAAGTGTTCATATGTAGTAAAAGCCTGAGAAATCCGTCCGTGTTCGACATTTGTTATCGAATCGACTTAAACCAGATCGTCACATTGGCCACTCTTCTCTCTGAAACGGTTGTACTTATTGTCTGCAAAGCTATGTCGAGTGCTGCGGTATGCGGAGACACTATAAGCACCATAGTAGAACACAGGTGAAGCTTCTAAGTTGTTGTAATAGCTAGTAAGAAGTAGTACAATTTAAATTTTAGATATCGATTATTGACTTTTTAGCTGGCTTTGGTGCCTTGGACATGAGCTAGGACCTTAAGAATCTGCATGAAAGGAGGACTAGCAGCCGTGTTGCACGGGAGAATGTGAAAAGTGTACATATGTAGTAAAAACCTGAGAAATCCTTCCGTTTTCGTCATTTGTTAACGAATCGACTTAAAGCCAGATCGTCACATTGGCCGCTCTTCTCTCTGAAACGGTTGTACTTATCATCTGCAAAGCTATGTCGCGTGCTGCGGTATGCGGAGACACTAAAAGCACCATAGTAGAACACAGATGAAGCTTCTAAGCTGATGTAATAGCCAGTAAGAAGTAGTACAATTCATGTTAAAGGTATCGATTATTGACTTCTTAGCTGGCTTTGGTCACTTGAACATGAGCTAGGAACTTAAGATTCTGCATGAAAGGAGGACTAGCAGCTGAGTTGCACGGGAGAATGTTTAAAATGTTCATATGTAGTAAAAACCTGAAAAATCCTTCCGTTTTCGTCATTTGTTATCGAATTGACTTAAAGCCCGATCGTCACATTGGCCGCTCTTCTCTCTGAAACGGTTGTACTTATCGTCTGCAAAGCTATGTCGAGTGCTGCGGCATGCGGAGACACTAAAAGCACCATAGTAGAACACAGATGAAGCTTCTAAGTTGATGTAATAGTCAGTAAGAAGTAGTACAATTCAAGTTTTAGGTATTGATTATTGACTTTTTAGCTGGCTTTGGAGACTTGGACATGAGCTAGGGCCTTAAGAATCTGCATGAAAGGAGGACTAGCAGCCGAGTTGCACGGGAGAATGTGAAAAGTGTTCATATGTAGTAAAAACCAGAGAAATCCGTCCGTGTTCGACATTTGTTATCGAATCGACTTAAAGCCAGATCGTCACATTGGCCGCTCTTCTCTCTGAAACGGTTGTACTTATCGTCTGCAAAGCTATGTCGCGTGCTGCGGTATGCTGAGACACTAAAAGCCCCATAGTAGAACACAGATGAAGCTTCTAAGTTGATGTAATAGCCAGTAAGAAGTAGTACAATTCAAGTTTTAGGTATCGATTATTGACTTTTCAGCTGGCTTTGGTACCTTGGACATGAGCTAGGACCTTATGATTCTGCACGAAAGGAGGACTAGCAGCCCAGTTACACGGGAGAATGTGAAAAGTGTTCATATGTAGTAAAAACCTAAGAAATCCGTCCGTTTCCGCCATTTGTTATCGAATCGACTTAAGGCCAGATCGTCACATTGGACGCTCTTCTCTCTGAAACGGTTGTACTTATCGTCTGCAAAGCTATGTCGCATGCTGCGGTATGCGGAGACACTAAAAGCACCATAGTAGAACACAGATGAAGCTTCTAAGCTGAAGTAATAGCCAGTAACAAGTAGTAGAATTCATGTTATAGGTATCGATTATTGACTTCTTAGCTTTCTTTGGTGACTTGAACATGAGCTAGGACCTTAACATTCTGCATGAAAGGAGGACTAGCTGCCGAGTTGCACTGGAGACTGTGGAAAATGTTCATATGTAGTAAAAACCTGAGAAATCCTTCCGTTTCCGCCATTTGTTATCGAATCCACTTAAAGCCAGATCGTCACATTGGCCGCTCTTCTCTCTCAACCGGAGGTACTTATCATCTGCAAAGCTATGTGTCGAGCTGCGGTATGCGGAGTCACTAAAAGCACCATAGTAGAACGCAGATGAAGTTTCTAAGTTGATGTAATAGCCAGTAAGAAGTAGTACAATTCAAGTTTTAGGTATCGATTATTGACTTTCTAGCTGGCTCTGGTGACTTGGACATGAACTAGGACCTTAAGATTCTGCATGAAAGGAGGACTAGCAGCCGAGTTGAACGGGAGAATGTGAAAAGTGTTCATATGTAGTAAAAACCTGAAAAATAAGTTCGTTATCGTCATTTGTTATCGAATCGACTTAAAGCCAGATCGTCACATTGGCCGCTCTTCTCTCTGAAACGGTAGTACTTATCTTCTGCAAACCTATGTCGCGTGCTGCGGTATGTGGAGACACTAAAAGCACCATAGTAGAACACAGGTGAAGCTTCTAAGTTGATGTAATAGCTAGTAAGAAGTAGTACAATTTAAATTTTAGATATCGATTATTGACTTTTTAGCTGGCTTTGGTGCCTTGGACATGAGCTAGGACCTTAAGAATCTGCATGAAAGGAGGACTAGCAGCCGAGTTGCATGGGAGAATGTGAAAAGTGTTCATATGTAGTAAAAACCTGAGAAATCCATCCGTTTTCGTCATTTGTTATCGAATCGACTTAAAGCCAGATCGTCACATTGGCCGCTCTTCTCTCTGAAACGGTTGTACTTATCGTCTGCAAAGCTATGTCGCGTGCTGTGGTATGCGGAGACACTAAAATCACCATAGTAGAACACAGATGAAGCTTCCAAGTTGATGTTATAGCCAGTAAGAAGTAGTACAATTCAAGTTTTAGGTATCGATTGTTGACTTTTTACCCTTCTTTGGTGCCTTGGGCATGAGCTAGGAACTTAAGATTTTGCAAGATAGGAGGTCTAGCAGGCGCGTTGCACGTGAGAATGTGAAAAGTGTTCATATTTAGTAAAAACCTGAGAAATCCGTCCGTTTTCGTCATTTGTTATCGAATCGACTTAAAGCCAGATCGTCACATTGGGCGCTCTACTCTCTAAAACGGTTGTACTTATCGTCTGCAAAGCTATTTCGCGTGCTGCGGTATGCGGAGACACTAAAAGCATCATAGTAGAACACAGATGAAGCTTCTAAGTTGATTTAATAGCCAGTAAGAAGTAGTACAATTCAAGTTTCAGGTATCGATTATTGACTTTTTAGTTGGCTTTGGTGCCTTGGACATGAGCTAGGACCTTAAAATTCTGCATGAAAGGAGGACTAACAGCCAAGTTGCACGGAAGAATTTGAAAACTGTTCATATATAGTAAAATCCTGAGAAATACGTCCGTTTTCGTCATTTGTTATCGAATCGACTTAAAGCCAGATCGTCACATTGGCCGCTCTTCTCTCTGAAACGCTTGTACTTATCGTCTGCAAAGCTATGTCGCGTGCTGCGGTATGTGGAGACACTAAAAGCACCATAGTAGGACACAGATGAAGCTGCCAAGTTGATGTAATAGCCAGTAAGAAGTAGTACAATTCAAGTTTCAAGTATCGATTATTGACTTTTTAGCTGGCTTTGGTGCCTTGGACATGAGCTAGGACCTTAAGATTCTTCATTAATGGAGGACGAGCAGCCGAGTTGCACGGGAGTATGTGAAAAGTGTTTATATGTAGTAAAAGCCTGAGAAATCCGTCCGTGTTCGACATTTGTTATCGAATCGACTTAAACCAGATCGTCACATTGGCCACTCTTCTCTCTGAAACGGTTGTACTTATTGTCTGCAAAGCTATGTCGAGTGCTGCGGTATGCGGAGACACTATAAGCACCATAGTAGAACACAGATGAAGCTTCTAAGTTGATGTAATAGCCAGTAAGAAGTAGTACAATTCAAGTTATAGGTATCGATTATTGACTTTTTAGCTGGCTTTGGTACCTTGGACATGAGCTAGGACCTTATGATTCTGCATGAAAGGAGGACTAGCAGCCCAGTTGCACGGGAGACTGTGAAAAGTGTTCATATGTAGTAAAAACCTGAGAAATCCGTCCGTTTACGTATTTGTTATGGAATCGACTTAAAGCCAGATCGTCACATTGGCCGCTCTTCTCTCTGAAACGGTTGTACTTATCATCTGCAAAGCTATGTCGCGTGCTGCGGTATGCGGAGACACTAAAAGCACCATAGTAGAACACAGATGAAGCTTCTAAGCTGATGTAATAGCCAGTAAGAAGTAGTACAATTCATGTTATAGGTATCGATTATTGACTTCTTAGCTGGCTTTGGTCACTTGAACATGAGCTAGGAACTTAAGATTCTGCATGAAAGGAGGACTAGCAGCTGAGTTGCACGGGAGAATGTTTAAAATGTTCATATGTAGTAAAAACCTGAAAAATCCTTCCGTTTTCGTCATTTGTTATCGAATTGACTTAAAGCCCGATCGTCACATTGGCCGCTCTTCTCTCTGAAACGGTTGTACTTATCGACTGCAAAGCTATGTCGCGTGCTGCGGTATGCGGAGACACTAAAAGCACCATAGTAGAATACAGATGAAGCCTTCAATTTGATGTAATAGCCAGTAAGAAGTAGTATAATTAAAGTTTTAGGTATCGATTATTGACTTTTTAGCTGGCTTTGGTGCCTTGGACATGGCTAGAACCTTAAGATTCTGCATGAAAGGAGGACTAGCAGCCGAGTTGCACGGGAGAATGTGAAAAGTGTTCATATGTAGTAAAAACGTTAAAAATCCGTTCGTTATCGTCATTGTTATCGAATCGACTTAAAGCCAGATCGTCACATTAGCCGCTCTTCTCTCTGAAACGGTTGTACTTATCGACTGCAAAGCTATGTCGCGTGCTGCGGTATGCGGAGACACTAAAAGCACCATAGTAGAACACAGATGAAGCTACTAAGTTGATGTAATAGTCAGTAAGAAGTAGTAGAATTCAAGTTTTAGGTATTGATTATTGACTTTTTAGCTGGCTTTGGTGCCTTGGACATGAGCTAGGACCTTAAGATTCTGCATGAAAGGAGGACTAGCAGCCGAGTTGCACGGGAGAATGTCAAAAGTGTTCATATGTAGTAAAAACCAGCGAAATCCGTCCGTGGACGACATTTGTTATCGAATGACTTAAAGCCAGATCGTCACATTGGCCGCTCTTCTCTCTGAAACGGTTGTACTTATCGTCTGCAAAGCTATGTCGAGTGCTGCGGCATGCGGAGACACTAAAAGCACCATAGTAGAACACAGATGAAGCTTCTAAGTTGATGTAATAGCCAGTAAGAAGTAGTACAATTCAAGTTTTAGGTATCGATTATTGACTTTTTAGCTGGCTTTGGTACCTTGGACATGAGCTAGGACCTTATGATTCTGCATGAAAGGAGGACTAGCAGCCGAGTTGCACGGGAGAATGTGAAAAGTGTTCATATGTAGTAAAAACCTGAGAAATCCGTCAGTTTCCGCCATTTGTTATGGAATCGACTTAAAGCCAGATCGTCACATTGGCCGCTCTTCTCTCTGAAACGGTTGTACTTATCGTCTGCAAAGCTATGTCGCGTGCTGCGGTATGTGGAGACGCTAAAAGCCCCATAGTAGGACACAGATGAAGCTGCCAAGTTGATGTAATAGCCAGTAAGAAGTAGTACAATTCAAGTTTCAGGTATCGATTATTGACTTCTTAGCTTGGTTTGGTGACCATGAGCTAGGACCTTAAGATTCTGCATGAAAGGAGGACTAGCAGCCGAGTTGCACGGGAGAATGTGGAAAATGTTCATATGTAGTAAAAACCTGAGAAATCCGTTCGTTATCGTCATTTGTTATCGAATTGACTTAAAGCCAGATCGTCACATTGGCCGCTCTTCTCTCTGAAACGGTTGTACTTATCGTCTGCAAAGCTATGTCGCGTGCTGCGGTATGCGGAGACACTAAAAGCACCATAGTAGAACACAGATGAAGCTTCTAAGCTGATGTAATAGCCAGTAATAAGTAGTACAAATCATGTTATAATTATCGATTATTGGCTTCTTAGCTGGCTTTGGTGACTTGAACATGAGCAAGGACCTTAAGATTCTGCATGAAAGGAGGACTAGCAGCCGAGTTGCACGGCAGAATGTGAAAAGTGTTCATATGTAGTAAAAACCAGAGAAATCCGTCCGTGTTCGACATTTGTTATCGAATCGACTTAAAGCCAGATCGTCACATTGGCCGCTCTTCTCTCTGAAACGGTTGTACTTATCGTCTGCAAAGCTATGTCGAGTGCTGCGGCATGCGGAGACACTAAAAGCACCATAGTAGAACACAGATGAAGCTTCTAAGTTGATGTAATAGCCAGTAAGAAGTAGTACAATTCAAGTTTTAGGTATCGATTGTTGACTTTTTACCCTTCTTTGGTGCCTTGGGCATGAGCTAGGAACTTAAGATTTGACATGATAGGAGGTCTAGCAGCCGCGTTGCACGTGAGAATGTGAAAAGTGTTCATATGTCGTAAAAACCTGAGAAATCCGTCAGTTTCCGCCATTTGTTATGGAATCGACCTAAAGCCAGTTCCTCACATTGGCCGCTCTTCTCTCTGAAACGGTTGTACTTATCGTCTGCAAAGCTATGTCGCGTGCTGCGGTATGCGGAGACACTAAAAGCACCATAGTAGAACACAGATGAAGCTTCTAAGCTGATGTAATAGCCAGTAAGAGGTAGTACAATTCATGTTATAAGTATCGATTATTGGCTTCTTAGCTGGCTTTGGTGACTTGAACATGAGCTAGGACCTTAAGATTCTGCATGAAAGGAGGACTAGCAGCCGAGTTGCACTGGAGAATGTGGAAAATGTTCATATGTAGTAAAAACCTGAGAAATCCTTCCGTTTTCGTCATTTGTTATCGAATTGACTTAAAGCCAGATCGTCACATTGGCCGCTCTTCTCTCTGAAACGGTTGTACTAATCGACTGCAAAACTATGTCGCGTGCTGCGGTATGCGGAGACACTAAAAGCATTATAGTACAACACAGATGAAGCCTCTAATTTGATGTAATAGCCAGTAAGAAGTAGTATAATTCAAGTTTTAGGTATCGATTATTGACTTTTTAGCTGGGTTTGGTGCCTTGGACATGGCTAGGACCTTAAGATTCTGCATGAAAGGAGGACTAGCAGCCGAGTTGCACGGGAGAATGTGAAAAGTGTTCATATGTAGTAAAAACATTAAAAATACGTTCGTTATCGTCATTGTTATCTAATCGACTTAAAGCCAGATCGTCACATTGGCCTCTCTTCTCTCTCAAACGGTTGTACTTATCGACTGCAAAGCTATGTCGCGTGCTCCGGTATGCGGAGACACTAAAAGCACCATAGTAGAACACAGATGAAGCTTCTAAGTTGATGTAATAGTCAGTAAGAAGTAGTACAATTCAAGTTTTAGGTATTGATTATTGACTTTTTAGCTGGCTTTGGTGCCTTGGACATGAGCTAGGACCTTAAGATTCTGCATGAAAGGAGGACTAGCAGCCGAGTTGCACGGGAGAATATGAAAAGTGTTCATATGTAGTAAAAACCAGAGAAATCCGTCCATGTTCGACATTTGTTATCGAATCGACTTAAAGCCAGATCGTAACATTGGCCGCTCTTCTCTCTGAAACGGTTGTACTTATCGTCTGCAAAGCTATGTCGAGTGCTGCGGCATGCGGAGACACTAAAAGCACCATAGTAGAACACACATGAAGCTTCTAAGTTGATGTAATAGCCAGTAAGAAGAAGTACAATTCAAGTTATAGGTATCGATTATTGACTTTTTAGCTGGCTTTGGTACCTTGTACATGAGCAAGGACCTTATGATTCTGCATGAAAGGAGGACTAGCAGCCCAGTTGCACGGGAGAATGTGAAAAGTGTTCATATGTAGTAAAAACCAAAGAAATCCGTCTGTTTCCGCCATTTGTTATCGAATCGACTTAAAGCCAGATCGTCACATTGGCCGCTCTTCTCTCTGAAACGGTTGTACTTATCGTCTGCAAAGCTATGTCGCGTGCTGCGGTATGCGGAGACACTAAAAGCACCATAGTAGAACACAGATGAAGCTTCTAAGCTGATGTAATAGCCAGTAAGAAGTAGTACAATTCGTGTTATAAGTATCGATTATTGACTTCTTAGCTGGCTTTGGTGACTTGAACATGAGCTAGGACCTTAAGATTCTGTATGAAAGGAGGACTAGCAGCCGAGTTGCACTGGAGAATGTGGAAAATGTCCATATGTAGTAAAAACCTGAGAAATCCTTCCGTTTTCGTCATTTGTTATCGAATTGACTTAAAGCCAGATCGTCACATTGGCCGCTCTTCTCTCTGAAACGGTTGTACTTATCGACTGCAAAGCTATGTCGCGTGCTGCGGTATGCGGAGACACTAAAAGCATTATAGTAGAACACAGATGAAGCCTCTAATTTGATGTAATAGCCAGTAAGAAGTAGTATAATTCAACTTTTAGGTATCGATTATTGACTTTTTAGCTGGCTTTGGTGCCTTGGACATGGCTAGGACCTTAAGATTCTGCATGAAAGGAGGACTAGCAGCCGAGTTGCACGGGAGAATGTGAAAAGTGTTCATATGTAGTAAAAACTTTAAAAATCCGTTCGTTATCGTCATTGTTATCTAATCGACTTAAAGCCAGATCGTCACATTGGCCTCTCTTCTGTCTCAAACGGTTGTACTTATCGACTGCAAAGCTATGTCGCGTGCTGCGGTATGCGGAGACACTAAAAGCACCATAGTAGAACACAGATGAAGCTTCTGAGTTGATGTAATAGCCAGTAAGAAGTAGTGGAATTCAAGTTTTAGGTATCGATTGTTTACTTTTTACCCTTCTTTGGTGCCTTAGGCATGAGCTAGGAACTTACGATTTTGCATGATAGGAGGTCTAGCAGCCGCGTTGCACGTGAGAATGTGAAAAGTGTTCATATTTAGTAAAAACCTGAGAAATCCGTCCGTTTTCCTCATTTGTTATCGAATCGACTTAAAGCCAGATCGTCACATTGGCCGCTCTACTCTCTAAAACGGTTGTACTTATCGTATGCAAAGCTATGTCGCGTGCTGCGGTATGCGGAGACACAAAAAGCACCATAGTAGAACACAGATGAAGCTTCTAAGTTGATGTAATAGCCAGTAAGAAGTAGTACAATTCAAGTTTTAGGTATCGATTATTGACTTTTTAGCTGGCTTTGGTACCTTGGACATGAGCTAGGACCTTATGATTCTGCATGAAAGGAGGACTAGCAGCCGAGTTGCACGGGAGAATGTGAAAAGTGTTCATATGTAGTAAAAACCTGAGAAATCCGTCAGTTTCCGCCATTTGTTATGGAATCGACTTAAAGCCAGATCGTCACATTGGCCGCTCTTCTCTCTGAAACGGTTGTACTTATCGTCTGCAAAGCTATGTCGCGTGCTGCGGTATGTGGAGACGCTAAAAGCCCCATAGTAGGACACAGATGAAGCTGCCAAGTTGATGTAATAGCCAGTAAGAAGTAGTACAATTCAAGTTTCAGGTATCGATTATTGACTTCTTAGCTTGGTTTGGTGACCATGAGCTAGGACCTTAAGATTCTGCTTGAAAGGAGGACTAGCAGCCGAGTTGCACGGGAGAATGTGGAAAATGTTCATATGTAGTAAAAACCTGAGAAATCCGTTCGTTATCGTCATTTGTTATCGAATTGACTTAAAGCCAGATCGTCACATTGGCCGCTCTTCTCTCTGAAACGGTTGTACTTATCGTCTGCAAAGCTATGTCGCGTGCTGCGGTATGCGGAGACACTAAAAGCACCATAGTAGAACACAGATGAAGCTTCTAAGCTGATGTAATAGCCAGTAATAAGTAGTACAAATCATGTTATAATTATCGATTATTGGCTTCTTAGCTGGCTTTGGTGACTTGAACATGAGCAAGGACCTTAAGATTCTGCATGAAAGGAGGACTAGCAGCCGAGTTGCACGGCAGAATGTGAAAAGTGTACATATGTAGTAAAAACCAGAGAAATCCGTCCGTGTTCGACATTTGTTATCGAATCGACTTAAAGCCAGATCGTCACATTGGCCGCTCTTCTCTCTGAAACGGTTGTACTTATCGTCTGCAAAGCTATGTCGAGTGCTGCGGCATGCGGAGACACTAAAAGCACCATAGTAGAACACAGATGAAGCTTCTAAGTTGATGTAATAGCCAGTAAGAAGTAGTACAATTCAAGTTTTAGGTATCGATTGTTGACTTTTTACCCTTCTTTGGTGCCTTGGGCATGAGCTACTAACTTAAGATTTGACATGATAGGAGGTCTAGCAGCCGCGTTGCACGTGAGAATGTGAAAAGTGTTCATATGTCGTAAAAACCTGAGAAATCCGTCAGTTTCCGCCATTTGTTATGGAATCGACCTAAAGCCAGTTCGTCACATTGGCCGCTCTTCTCTCTGAAACGGTTGTACTTATCGTCTGCAAAGCTATGTCGCGTGCTGCGGTATGCGGAGACACTAAAAGCACCATAGTAGAACACAGATGAAGCTTCTAAGCTGATGTAATAGCCAGTAAGAGGTAGTACAATTCATGTTATAAGTATCGATTATTGGCTTCTTAGCTGGCTTTGGTGACTTGAACATGAGCTAGGACCTTAAGATTCTGCATGAAAGGAGGACTAGCAGCCGAGTTGCACTGGAGAATGTGGAAAATGTTCATATGTAGTAAAAACCTGAGAAATCCTTCCGTTTTCGTCATTTGTTATCGAATTGACTTAAAGCCAGATCGTCACATTGGCCGCTCTTCTCTCTGAAACGGTTGTACTAATCGACTGCAAAACTATGTCGCGTGCTGCGGTATGCGGAGACACTAAAAGCATTATAGTACAACACAGATGAAGCCTCTAATTTGATGTAATAGCCAGTAAGAAGTAGTATAATTCAAGTTTTAGGTATCGATTATTGACTTTTTAGCTGGGTTTGGTGCCTTGGACATGGCTAGGACCTTAAGATTCTGCATGAAAGGAGGACTAGCAGCCGAGTTGCACGGGAGAATGTGAAAAGTGTTCATATGTAGTAAAAACATTAAAAATACGTTCGTTATCGTCATTGTTATCTAATCGACTTAAAGCCAGATCGTCACATTGGCCTCTCTTCTCTCTCAAACGGTTGTACTTATCGACTGCAAAGCTATGTCGCGTGCTCCGGTATGCGGAGACACTAAAAGCACCATAGTAGAACACAGATGAAGCTTCTAAGTTGATGTAATAGTCAGTAAGAAGTAGTACAATTCAAGTTTTAGGTATTGATTATTGACTTTTTAGCTGGCTTTGGTGCCTTGGACATGAGCTAGGACCTTAAGATTCTGCATGAAAGGAGGACTAGCAGCCGAGTTGCACGGGAGAATATGAAAAGTGTTCATATGTAGTAAAAACCAGAGAAATCCGTCCATGTTCGACATTTGTTATCGAATCGACTTAAAGCCAGATCGTAACATTGGCCGCTCTTCTCTCTGAAACGGTTGTACTTATCGTCTGCAAAGCTATGTCGAGTGCTGCGGCATGCGGAGACACTAAAAGCACCATAGTAGAACACACATGAAGCTTCTAAGTTGATGTAATAGCCAGTAAGAAGAAGTACAATTCAAGTTATAGGTATCGATTATTGACTTTTTAGCTGGCTTTGGTACCTTGTACATGAGCAAGGACCTTATGATTCTGCATGAAAGGAGGACTAGCAGCCCAGTTGCACGGGAGAATGTGAAAAGTGTTCATATGTAGTAAAAACCAAAGAAATCCGTCTGTTTCCGCCATTTGTTATCGAATCGACTTAAAGCCAGATCGTCACATTGGCCGCTCTTCTCTCTGAAACGGTTGTACTTATCGTCTGCAAAGCTATGTCGCGTGCTGCGGTATGCGGAGACACTAAAAGCACCATAGTAGAACACAGATGAAGCTTCTAAGCTGATGTAATAGCCAGTAAGAAGTAGTACAATTCGTGTTATAAGTATCGATTATTGACTTCTTAGCTGGCTTTGGTGACTTGAACATGAGCTAGGACCTTAAGATTCTGTATGAAAGGAGGACTAGCAGCCGAGTTGCACTGGAGAATGTGGAAAATGTCCATATGTAGTAAAAGCCTGAGAAATCCTTCCGTTTTCGTCATTTGTTATCGAATTGACTTAAAGCCAGATCGTCACATTGGCCGCTCTTCTCTCTGAAACGGTTGTACTTATCGACTGCAAAGCTATGTCGCGTGCTGCGGTATGCGGAGACACTAAAAGCATTATAGTAGAACACAGATGAAGCCTCTAATTTGATGTAATAGCCAGTAAGAAGTAGTATAATTCAACTTTTAGGTATCGATTATTGACTTTTTAGCTGGCTTTGGTGCCTTGGACATGGCTATGACCTTAAGATTCTGCATGAAAGGAGGACTAGCAGCCGAGTTGCACGGGAGAATGTGAAAAGTGTTCATATGTAGTAAAAACTTTAAAAATCCGTTCGTTATCGTCATTGTTATCTAATCGACTTAAAGCCAGATCGTCACATTGGCCTCTCTTCTGTCTCAAACGGTTGTACTTATCGACTGCAAAGCTATGTCGCGTGCTGCGGTATGCGGAGACACTAAAAGCACCATAGTAGAACACAGATGAAGCTTCTGAGTTGATGTAATAGCCAGTAAGAAGTAGTGGAATTCAAGTTTTAGGTATCGATTGTTTACTTTTTACCCTTCTTTGGTGCCTTAGGCATGAGCTAGGAACTTACGATTTTGCATGATAGGAGGTCTAGCAGCCGCGTTGCACGTGAGAATGTGAAAAGTGTTCATATTTAGTAAAAACCTGAGAAATCCGTCTGTTTTCCTCATTTGTTATCGAATCGACTTAAAGCCAGATCGTCACATTGGCCGCTCTACTCTCTAAAACGGTTGTACTTATCGTATGCAAAGCTATGTCGCGTGCTGCGGTATGCGGAGACACTAAAAGCACCATAGTAGAACACAGATGAAGCTTCTAAGTTGATGTAATAGCCAGTAAGAAGAAGTACAATTCAAGTTTTAGGTATCGATTATTGACTTTTAGCTGGCTTTGGTGCCTTGGACATGAGCTAGGACCTTAAAATTCTGCATGAAAGGACGACTAACAGCCCAGTTGCACGGAAGAATGAGAAAAGTGTTCATATATAGTAAAAACCTGAGAAATACGTCCGTTTTCGTCATTTGTTATCGAATCGACTTAAAGCCAGATCGTCACATTGGCCGCTCTACTCTCTAAAACGGTTGTACTTATCGTCTGCAAAGCTATGTCGCGTGCTGCGGTATGTGGAGACACTAAAAGCACCATAGTAGAAGACAGATGAAGCTACCAAGTTGATGTAATAGCCAGTAAGAAGTAGTACAATTCAAGTTTTAGGTATCGATTATTGACTTTTTAGCTGTCTTTGGTGCCTTGGACATCAGCTAGTACCTTAAGATTCTTCATTAATGGAGGACTAGCAGCCGAGATGCACGGGAGAATGTGAAAAGTGTTCGTATGTAGTAAAAGCCTGAGAAATCCGTCCGTGTTCGACATTTGTTATCGAATCGACTTAAAGCCAGATCGTCACATTGGCCTCTCTTCTCTCTCAAACGGTTGTACTTATCGACTGCAAAGCTATGTCGCGTGCTCCGGTATGCGGAGACACTAAAAGCACCATAGTAGAACACAGATGAAGCTTCTAAGTTGATGTAATAGTCAGTAAGAAGTAGTACAATTCAAGTTTTAGGTATTGATTATTGACTTTTTAGCTGGCTTTGGTGCCTTGGACATGAGCTAGGACCTTAAGATTCTGCATGAAAGGAGGACTAGCAGCCGAGTTGCACGGGAGAATATGAAAAGTGTTCATATGTAGTAAAAACCAGAGAAATCCGTCCATGTTCGACATTTGTTATCGAATCGACTTAAAGCCAGATCGTAACATTGGCCGCTCTTCTCTCTGAAACGGTTGTACTTATCGTCTGCAAAGCTATGTCGAGTGCTGCGGCATGCGGAGACACTAAAAGGACCATAGTAGAACACACATGAAGCTTCTAAGTTGATGTAATAGCCAGTAAGAAGAAGTACAATTCAAGTTATAGGTATCGATTATTGACTATTTAGCTGGCTTTGGTACCTTGTACATGAGCAAGGACCTTATGATTCTGCATGAAAGGAGGACTAGCAGCCGAGTTGCACGGGAGAATGTGAAAAGTGTTCATATGTAGTAAAAACCAAAGAAATCCGTCTGTTTCCGCCATTTGTTATCGAATCGACCTAAAGCCAGATCGTCACATTGGCCGCTCTTCTCTCTGAAACGGTTGTACTTATCGTCTGCAAAGCTATGTCGCGTGCTGCGGTATGCGGAGACACTAAAAGCACCATAGTAGAACACAGATGAAGCTTCTAAGCTGATGTAGTAGCCAGTAAGAAGTAGTACAATTCGTGTTATAAGTATCGATTATTGACTTCTTAGCTGGCTTTGGTGACTTGAACATGAGCTAGGACCTTAAGATTCTGTATGAAAGGAGGACTAGCAGCCGAGTTGCACTGGAGAATGTGGAAAATGTCCATATGTAGTAAAAACCTGAGAAATCCTTCCGTTTTCGTCATTTGTTATCGAATTGACTTAAAGCCAGATCGTCACATTGGCCGCTCTTCTCTCTGAAACGGTTGTACTTATCGACTGCAAAGCTATGTCGCGTGCTGCGGTATGCGGAGACACTAAAAGCATTATAGTAGAACACAGATGAAGCCTCTAATTTGATGTAATAGCCAGTAAGAAGTAGTATAATTCAAGTTTTAGGTATCGATTATTGACTTTTTAGCTGGCTTTGGTGCCTTGGACATGGCTAGGACCTTAAGATTCTGCATGAAAGGAGGACTAGCAGCCGAGTTGCACGGGAGAATGTGAAAAGTGTTCATATGTAGTAAAAACTTTAAAAATCCGTTCGTTATCGTCATTGTTATCTAATCGACTTAAAGCCAGATCGTCACATTGGCCTCTCTTCTGTCTCAAACGGTTGTACTTATCGACTGCAAAGCTATGTCGCGTGCTGCGGTATGTGGAGACACTAAACGCACCATAGTAGAAGACAGATGAAGCTTCCAAGTTGATGTAATAGCCAGTAAGAAGTAGTACAATTCAAGTTTTAGGTATCGATTATTGACTTTTTAGCTGTCTTTGGTGCCTTGGACATCAGCTAGGACCTTAAGATTCTTCATTAATGGAGGACTAGCAGCCGAGATGCACGGGAGAATGTGAAAAGTGTTCGTATGTAGTAAAAGCCTGAGAAATCCGTCCGTGTTCGACATTTGTTATCGAATCGACTTAAAGCCAGATCGTCACATTTGCCGCTCTTCTCTCTGCAACGGTTGTACTTATTGTGTGCAAAGCTATGTCGAGTGCTGCTGTATGCGGAGACACTATAAGCAACATAGTAGAACACAGATGAAGCTTCTAAGTTGATGTAATAGCCAGTAAGAAGTAGTACAATTCAAGTTATAGGTATCGATTATTGACTTTTTAGCCATCTTTGGTACCTTGGACATGAGCTAGGACCTTATGATTCTGCATGAAAGGAGGACTAGCAGCCCAGTTGCACGGGGGAATGTGAAAAGTGTTCATATGTAGTAAAAACCTAAGAAATCCGGCTGTTTCCGCCATTTGTTATCGAAACGACTTAAAGCCAGATCGTCACATTGGCCGCTCTTCTCTCTGAAACAGTTGTACTTATCGTCTGCAAAGCTATGTCGCGTGCTGCGGTATGCGGAGACACTAAAAGCACCATAGTAGAACACAGATGAAGCTTCTAAGTTGATGTAATAGTCAGTAAGAAGTAGTACAATTCAAGTTTTAGGTATTGATTATTGACTTTTTACCTGGCTTTGGTGCCTTGGCCATGAGCTAGGACCTTAAGATTCTGCGTGAAAGGAGGACTAGCAGCCGAGTTGCACGGGATAATGTGAAACGTGTTCATATGTAGTAAAAACCAGAGAAATCCGTCAGTTTTCCTCACTTGTTATCGAATCGACTTAAAGCCAGATCGTCACATTGTGCGCTCTACTCTCTAAAACGGTTGTACTTATCGTCTGCAAAGCTATGTCGCGTGCTGCGGTATGCGGAGACACTAAAAGCACCATAGTAGAACACAGATGAAGCTTCTAAGTTGATGTAATAGCCAGTAAGAAGTAGTACAATTCAAGTTATTGGTATCGATTATTGACTTTTTAGCTGGCTTTGGTGCCTTGGACATGAGCTAGGACCTTAAAATTCTGCATGAAAGGACGACTAACAGCCAAGTTGCACGGAAGAATGTGAAAAGTGTTAATATATACTAAATACCTGAGAAATACGTCCGTTTTCGTCATTTGTTATCGAATCGACTTAAAGCCAGATCGTCACATTGGCCGCTCTTCTCTCTGAAACGGTTGTACTTATCGTCTGCAAAGCTATGTCGCGTGCTGCGGTATGTGGAGACATCAAAAGCACCATAGTAGAACACAGATGAAGCTTCTAAGCTGATGTAATAGCCAGTAAGAAGTAGTACAATTCATGTTATAGGTATCGATTATTGACTTCTTAGCTTGCTTTGGTGACTTGAACATGAGCTAGGACCTTAAGATTCTGCATGAAAGGAGGACTAGCAGCCGAGTTGCACTGGAGAATGTGGAAAATGTTCATATGTAGTAAAAACCTGAGAAATCCTTCCGTTTTCGTCATTTGTTATCGAATTGACTTAAAGCCAGATCGTCACATTGGCCGCTCTTCTCTCTGAAACGGTTGTACTTATCGTCTGCAAAGCTATGTCGCCTGCTGCGGTATGCGGAGACACTAAAAGCACCATGGTAGAACACAGATGAAGCTTCTAAGTTGAAGTAATATCCAGTAAGATGTAGTACAATTCAAGTCTTAGGTATCGATTATTGACTTTTTACCATTCTTTGGTGCCTTGGACATGAGCTAGGACCTTAAAATTCTGCATGAACGGAGGACTAGCAGCCGAGTTGCTTGGGAGAATGTGAAAAGTGTTCATATGTAGTAAAAACCTGAGAAATCCGTCCGTTTTCGTCATTTGTTATCGAATCGTCTTAAAGCCAGATCGTCACATTGGCACTCTTCTCTCTGAAACGGTTGTACTTATCGTCTGCAAAGCTATGTCGCGTGCTGCGGTATGCGGAGACACTAAAAGCACCATAGTAGAAGACAGATGAAGCTTCTAAGGCGATGTAATAGCCAGTAAGAAGTAGTACAATTCAAGTGTTAGGTATCGATTATTGACTTTTTAGCTGGCTTTGGTGACTTGGACGTGAGCTAAGACCTTAAGATTCTGCATGAAACGAAGACTAGCAGCCGAGTTTCACGGGAGAATGTGAAAAGTGTTCATATGTAGTAAAAACCTGAAAAATCCGTCCGTTTTCGTCATTTGTTATCGAATCGACTTAAAGCCAGATCGTCACATTGGCCGCTCTTCTCTCTGAAACGGTTGTACTTATCGTCTGCAAAGCTATGTCGCGTGCTGCGGTATGCGGAGACACTAAAAGCATCATAGTAGAACACAGATGAAGCTTCTAAGTTGATGTAATAGCCAGTAAGAAGTAGTACACTTCAAGTTTTAGGTATCGATTATTGACTTTTTAGCTGGCTTTGGTGCCTTGGACATGAGCTAGGACCTTAAGAATCTGCATCAAAAGGAGGACTAGCAGCCGAGTTGCACGGGAGAATGTGAAAAGTGTTCATATGTAGTAAAAACCTGAAAAATCCGTCCGTTTTCGTCATTTGTTATCGAATCGACTTAAAGCCAGATCGTCACATTGGCCGCTCTTCTCTCTGAAACGGTTGTACTTATCGTCTGCAAAGCTATGTCTCGTGCTGCGGTATGCGGAGACACTAAAAGCATCATAGTAGAACACAGATGAGGCTTCTAAGTTGATGTAATAGCCAGTAAGAAGTAGTACAATTCAAGTTTTAGGTATCCATTATTGACTTTTTAGGTGGCTTTGGTGCCTTGGACATGAGCTAAGACCTTAAGATTCTGCATGAAAGGAGGACTAGCAGCCGAGTTGCAGGGGAGAATGTAAAAAGTGTTCATATGTAGTAAAAACCTAAGAAATCCGTTCGTTATCGTCATTTGTTATCGAATCGACTTAAAGCCAGATCGTCTCATTAGCCGCCCTTCTCTCTGAAACGGTTGTACTTATCGACTGCAAAGCTATGTCGCGTGCTGCGGTATGCGGAGACACTAAAAGCACCATAGTAGAACACAGATGAAGCTTCTAAGATGATGTAATAGTCAGTAAGAAGTAGTACAATTCAAGTTTTAGGTACAGATTATTGACTTTTTAGCTGGCTTTAGTACCTTGGACATGAGCTAGGACCTTATGATTCTGCATGAAAGGAGGACTAGCAGCCCAGTTGCACGGGAGAATGTGAAAAGTGTTCATATGTAGTAAAAACCTAAGAAATCCGTCTGTTTCAGCCATTTGTTATCGAATCGACTTAAAGCCAGATCGTCACATTGGCCGCTCTTCTCTCTGAAACGGTTGTACTTATCGTCTGCAAAGCTATGTCGCGTGCTGCGGTATGCGGTGACACTAAAAGCACCATAGTAGATCACAGATGAAGCTTCTAAGTTGATGTAATAGGCAGTAGAAGTAGTACAATTCAAGTTTTAGGTATCGATTATTGACTTTTTAGCTGGCTTTGGTGCCTTGGAGAGGAGCTAGGACCTTAAGATTCTGCATGAAAGGAGGACTAGCAGCCGAGTTGCACGGGAGAATGTGAAAAGTGTTCATATGTAGTAAAAACCTGAGAAATCCTTACGTTTTCGTCATTTGTTATCGAATTGACTTAAGCCAGATCGTCACATTGGCCGCTCTTCTCTCTGAAACGGTTGTACTTATCGTCTGCAAAGCTATGTCGCGTGCTGCGGTATGCGGAGACACTAAAAGCACCATAGTAGAACACATATGAAGCTTCGAAGTTGATGTAATAGCCAGTAAGAAGTAGTACAATTCAAGTTTTAGGTATCGATTATTGACTTTTTAGCTGGCTTTGGTGTCTTGGACATGAGCTAGGGCCTTAAGATTCTGCATGGAAAGAGGACTAGCAGCCGAGTTGCAGGGAGAATGTAAAAAGTGTTCATATGTAGTAAAAACCTGAGAAATCCGTTCGTTATCGTCATTTGTTATCGAATCGCCTTAAAGCCAGATCGTCACATTAGCCGCTCTTCTCTCTGAAACGGTTGTACTTATCGACTGCAAAGCTATGTCGCGTGCTGCGATATGCGGAGACACTAAAAGCACCATAGTAGAACACAGATGAAGCTTCTAAGATGATGTAATAGTCAGTAAGATGTAGTACAATTCAAGTTTTAGGTATCGATTATTGACTTTTTAGCTGTCTTTGGTGCCTTGGACATGAGTTAGGACCTTAAGATTCTGCATGAAAGGAGGTCTAGCAGCCGAGTTGTACGGGAGAATGTGAAAAGTGTTCATATGTAGTAAAAACCTGAGAAATCCGTCCGTTTTCGTCATTTGTTATCGAATCGACTTAAAGCCAGATCGTCACATTGGCCGCTCTTCTCTCTGAAATGGTTGTACTTATCTTCTGCAAAGCTATGTTGCGTGCTGCGGTATGTGGAGACACTAAAAGCACCATAGTAGAACACAGATGAAGCTTCTAAGTTGATGTAATAGCCAGTAAGAAGTAGTACAATTCAAGTTTTAGGTATCGATTATTCACTTTTTAGCTGGCTTTGGTGCCTTGGACATGAGCTAGGACTTTAAGATTGTGCATGAAAGGAGGACTAGCAGCCGAGTTGCACGGGAGAATGTGAAAAGTGTTCATATGTAGTAAAAACCTGAGAAATCCGTCCGTTTTCGTCATTTGTTATCGAATCGACTTAAAGCCAGATCGTCACATTGGCCGCTCTTCTCTCTGAAACGGTTGTACTTATCGTCTTCAAAGCTATGTCGCGTGCTGCGGTATGCGGAGACACTAAAAGCATCATAGTAGAACACAGATGAAGCTTCTAATTGATGTAATAGCCAGTAAGAAGTAGTACAATTCATGTTATTGGTATCGATTATTGACTTTTTAGCAGGCTTTGGTGCCTTGCACATGAGCTAGGACCTTAAAATTCTGCATGAAAGGACGACTAACAGCCAAGTTGCACGGAAGAATGTGAAAAGTGTTAATATATAGTAAATACCTGAGAAATACGTCCGTTTTCGTCATTTGTTATCGAATCGACTTAAAGCCAGATCGTCACATTGGCCGCTCTTCTCTCTGAAACGGTTGTACTTATCGTCTGCAAAGCTATGTCGCGTGCTGCGGTATGTGGAGACACTAAAAGCACCATAGTAGAACACAGATGAAGCTTCTAAGCTGATGTAATAGCCAGTAAGAAGTAGTACAATTCATGTTATAGGTATCGATTATTGACTTCTTAGCTTGCTTTGGTGACTTGAACATGAGCTAGGACCTTAAGATTCTGCATGAAAGGAGGACTAGCAGCCGAGTTGCACTGGAGAATGTGGAAAATGTTCATATGTAGTAAAAACCTGAGAAATCCTTCCGTTTTCGTCATTTGTTATCGAATTGACTCAAAGCCAGATCGTCACATTGGCCGCTCTTCTCTCTGAAACGGTTGTACTTATCGTCTGCAAAGCTATGTCGCGTGCTGCGGTATGCGGAGACACTAAAAGCACCATGGTAGAACACAGATGAAGCTTCTAAGTTGAAGTAATATCCAGTAAGATGTAGTACAATTCAAGTCTTAGGTATCGATTATTGACTTTTTAGCAGGCTTTGGTGCCTTGGACATGAGCTAGGACCTTAAAATTCTGCATGATCGGAGGACTAGCTGCCGAGTTGCTTGGGAGAATGTGAAAAGTGTTCATATGTAGTAAAAACCTGAGAAATCCGTTCGTTTTCGTCATTTGTTATCGAATCGTCTTAAAGCCAGATCGTCACATTGGCGCTCTTCTCTCTGAAACGGTTGTACTTATCGTCTGCAAAGCTATGTCGCGTGCTGCGGTATGCGGAGACACTAAAAGCACCATAGTAGAACACACATGATGCTTCTAAGTTGATGTAATAGCCAGTAAGAAGAAGTACAATTCAAGTTATAGGTATCGATTATGGACTTTTTAGCTGGCTTTGGTGCCTTGGACATGAGCTAGGACCTTAAAATTCTGCATGAAAGGACGGCTAACAGCCAAGTTGCACGGAAGAATGTAAAAAGTGTTCATATATAGTAAAAACCTGAGAAATCCGTCCGTTTTGGTCATTTGTTATCGAATCGACTTAAAGCCAGATCGTCACATTGGCCGCTCTTCTCTCTGAAACGGTTGTACTTATCGACTGCAAAGCTATGTCGCGTGCTGCGGTATGCGGAGACACTAAAAGCACCATAGTAGAACACAGATGAAGCTTCTAAGTTGATGTAATAGCCAGTAAGAAGTAGTACAATTCACGTTATAGGTATCGATTATTGACTTGTTAGCTGGCTTTGGTACCTTGTACATGAGCTAGGACCTTATGATTCTGCACGAAAGGAGGACTAGCAGCCCAGTTGCCCGGGAGAATGTCAAAAGTGTTCATATGTAGTAAAAACCAAAGAAATCCATCTGTTTCCGCCATTTGTTATCGAATCGACTTAAAGCCAGATCGTCACATTGGCCGCTCTTCTCTCTGAAACGGTTGTACTTATCGTCTGCAAAGCTATGTCGCGTGCTGCGGTATGCGGAGACACTAAAAGCACCATAGTAGAACACAGATGAAGCTTCTAAGCTGATGTAATAGCCAGTAAGAAGTAGTACAATTCGTGTTATAGGTATCGATTATTGACTTCTTAGCTGGCTTTGGTGACTTGAACATGAGCTAGGACCTTAAGATTCTGCATGAAAGGAGGACTAGCAGCCGAGTTGCACTGGAGAATGTGGAAAATGTCCATATGTAGTAAAAACCTGAGAAATCCTTCCGTTTTCGTCATTTGTTATCGAATTGACTTAAAGCCAGATCGTCACATTGGCCGCTCTTCTCTCTGAAACGGTTGTACTTATCGACTGCAAAGCTATGTCGCGTCCTGCGGTATGCGGAGACACTAAAAGCATTATAGTAGAACACAGATGAAGCCTCTAATTTGATGTAATATCCAGTAAGAAGTAGTATAATTCAAGTATTAGGTATCGGTTATTGACTTTTTAGCTGGCTTTGGTGCCTTGTACATGGCTAGGACCTTAAGATTCTGCATGAAAGGAGGACTAGCAGCCGAGTTGCACGGGAGAATGTGAAAAGTGTTCATATGTAGTAAAAACTTTAAAAATCCGTTCGTTATCGTCATTGTTATCGAATCGACTTAAAGCCAGGTCGTCACATTGGCCTCTCTTCTCTCTCAAACGGTTGTACTTATCGACTGCAAAGCTATTTCGCGTGCTGCGGTATGCGGAGACACTAAAAGCACCATAGTAGAACACAGATGAAGCTTCTGAGTTGATGTAATAGCCAGTAAGAAGTAGTACAATTCAAGTTTTAGGTATCGATTGTTGACTTTTTACCCTTCTTTGGTGCCTTGGGCATGAGCTAGGAACTTAAGATTTTGCATGATAGGAGGTCTAGCAGCCGCGTTGCACGTGAGAATGTCAAAAGTGTTCATATTTAGTAAAAACCTGAGAAATCCGTCCGTTTTCCTCATTTGTTATCGAATCGACTTAAAGCCAGATCGTCACATTGGCCGCTCTACTCTCTAAAACGGTTGTACTTATCGTCTGCAAAGCTATGTCGCGTGCTGCGGTATGTGGAGACACTAAAAGCACCATAGTAGAAGACAGATGAAGCTTCCAAGTTGATGTAATAGCCAGTAAGAAGTAGTACAATTCAAGTTTTAGGTATCGATTATTGAATTTTTAGCTGTCTTTGGTGCCTTGGACATGAGCTAGGACCTTAAGATTCTTCATTAATGGAGGACTAGCAGCCGAGATGCACGGGAGAATGTGAAAAGTGTTCGTATGTAGTAAAAGCCTGAGAAATCCGTCCGTGTTCGACATTTGTTATCGAATCGACTTAAAGCCAGATCGTCACATTTGCCGCTCTTCTCTCTGCAACGGTTGTACTTATTGTGTGCAAAGCTATGTCGAGTGCTGCTGTATGCGGAGACACTAAAAGCAACATAGTAGAACACAGATGAAGCTTCTAAGTTGATGTAATAGCCAGTAAGAAGTAGTACAATTCAAGTTATAGGTATCGATTATTGACTTTTTAGCTATCTTTGGTACCTTGGACATGAGCTAGGACCTTATGATTCTGCATGAAAGGAGGACTAGCAGCCCAGTTGCACGGGGGAATGTGAAACGTGTTCATATGTAGTAAAAACCAGAGAAATCCGTCAGTTTTCCTCATTTGTTATCGAATCGACTTAAAGCCAGATCGTCACATTGTGCGCTCTACTCTCTAAAACGGTTGTCATTATCGTCTGCAAAGCTATGTCGCGTGCTGCGGTATGCGGAGACACTAAAAGCACCATAGTAGAACACAGATGAAGCTTCTAAGTTGATGTAATAGCCAGTAAGAAGTAGTACAATTCAAGTTATTGGTATCGATTATTGACTTTTTAGCTGGCTTTGGTGCCTTGGACATGAGCTAGGACCTTAAAATTCTGCATGAAAGGACGACTAACAGCCAAGTTGCACGGAAGAATGTGAAAAGTGTTAATATATAGTAAATACCTGAGAAATACGTCCGTTTTCGTCATTTGTTATCGAATCGACTTAAAGCCAGATCGTCACATTGGCCGCTCTTCTCTCTGAAACGGTTGTACTTATCGTCTGCAAAGCTATGTCGCGTGCTGCGGTATGTGGAGACACTAAAAGCACCATAGTAGAACACAGATGAAGCTTCTAAGCTGATGTAATAGCCAGTAAGAAGTAGTACAATTCATGTTATAGGTATCGATTATTGACTTCTTAGCTTGCTTTGGTGACTTGAACATGAGCTAGGACCTTAAGATTCTGCATGAAAGGAGGACTAGCAGCCGAGTTGCACTGGAGAATGTGGAAAATGTTCATATGTAGTAAAAACCTGAGAAATCCTTCCCTTTTCGTCATTTGTTATCGAATTGACTTAAAACCAGATCGTCACATTAGCCGCTCTTCTCTCTGAAACGGTTGTACTTATCGTCTGCAAAGCTATGTCGCGTGCTGCGGTATGCGGAGACACTAAAAGCACCATGGTAGAACACAGATGAAGCTTCTAAGTTGAAGTAATATCCAGTAAGATGTAGTACAATTCAAGTCTTAGGTATCGATTATTGACTTTTTACCATTCTTTGGTGCCTTGGACATGAGCTAGGACCTTAAAATTCTGCATGAACGGAGGACTAGCAGCCGAGTTGCACGGGAGAATGTGAAAAGTGTTCATATGTAGTAAAAACCTGAGAAATCCGTCCGTTTTCGTCATTTGTTATCGAATCGACTTAAAGCCAGATCGTCACATTGGCCGCTCTTCTCTCTGAAACGGTTGTACTTATCGTCTGCAAAGCTATGTCGCGTGCTGCGGTATGCGGAGACACTAAAAGCATCATAGTAGAACACAGATGAAGCTTCTAAGTTGATGTAATAGCCAGTAAGAAGTAGTACAATTCAAGTTTTAGGTATCGATTATTGATTTTTTAGGTGGCTTTGGTGCCTTGGACATGAGCTAGGACCTTAAGATTCTGCATGAAAGGAGGACTAGCAGCCGAGTTGCAGGGGAGAATGTAAAAAGTGTTCATATGTAGTAAAAACCTAAGAAATCCGTTCGTTATCGTCATTTGTTATCGAATCGACTTAAAGCCAGATCGTCACATTAGTCGCTCTTCTCTCTGAAACGGTTGTACTTATCGAATGCAAAGCTATGTCGCGTGCTGCGGTATGCGGAGACACTAAAAGCCCCATAGTAGAACACAGATGAAGCTTCTAAGTTGATGTAATATCCAGTAAGAAGTAGTACAATTCAAGTTTTAGGTATCGATTATTGACTTTTTAGCTGGCTTTAGTACCTTGGACATGAGCTAGGACCTTATGGTTCTGCATGAAAGGAGGACTAGCAGCCCAGTTGCACGGGAGAATGTGAAAAGTGTTCATATGTAGTAAAAACCTAAGAAATCCGTCCGTTTCCGCCATTTGTTATCGAATCGACTTAAAGCCAGATCGTCACATTGGCCGCTCTTCTCTCTGAAACGGTTGTACTTATCGTCTGCAAAGCTATGTCGCGTGCTGCGGTATGCGGTGACACTAAAAGCACCATAGTAGATCACAGATGAAGCTTCTAAGTTGATGTAATAGGCAGTAAGAAGTAGTACAATTCAAGTTTTAGGTATCGATTATTGACTTTTTAGCTGGCTCTGGTGCCTTGGAGAGGAGCTAGGACCTTAAGATTCTGCATGAAAGGAGGACTAGCAGCCGAGTTGCACGGGAGAATGTGAAAAGTGTTCATATGTATTAAAAACCTGAGAAATCCTTACGTTTTCGTCATTTGTTATCGAATTGACTTAAAGCCAGATCGTCACATTGGCCGCTCTTCTCTCTGAAACGGTTGTACTTATCGTCTGCAAAGCTATGTCGCGTGCTGCGGTATGCGGAGACACTAAAAGCACCATAGTAGAACACAGACGAAGCTTCGAAGTTGATGTAATAGCCAGTAAGAAGTAGTACAATTCAAGTTTTAGGTATCGATTATTGACTTTTTAGCTGGCTTTGGTGTCTTGGACATGAGCTTGGGCCTTAAGATTCTGCATGAAAGGAGGACTAGCAGCCGAGTTGCGAGGGAGAAAGTGAAAAGTGTTCATATGTAGTAAAAACCTGAGAAATCCGTCCGTTTCCGTCATTTGTTATCGAATCGACGTAAAGCCAGATCGTCACATTGGCCGCTCTTCTCTCTGAAACAGTTGTACTTATCGTCTGCAAAGCTATGTCGCGTGCTGCGGTATGTGGAGACACTAAAAGCACCATAGTAGATCACAGATGAAGCTTCTAAGTTGATGTAATAGGCAGTAAGAAGTAGTACAATTCAAGTTTTAGGTATCGATTATTGACTTTTTAGCTGGCTTTGGTGCCTTGGAGAGGAGCTAGGACCTTAAGATTCTGCATGAAAGGAGGACAAGCAGCCGAGTTGCACGGGAGAATGTGAAAAGTGTTCATATGTAGTAAAAACCAGAGAAATTCGTCCGTTATCGTCATTTGTTATCGAATCGACTGAAAGCCAGATCGTCACATTGGCCGCTCTTCTCTCTGAAACGGTTGTACTTATCGTCTGCAAAGCTATGTCGCGTGCTGCGGTATGCGGAGACACTAAAACCACCATAGTAGAACACAGATGAAGCTTCTAAGTTGAAGTAATATACAGAAAGATGTAGTACAATTCAAGTCTTAGGTATCGATTATTGCCTTTTTACCATTCTTTGGTGCCTTGGACATGAGCTAGGACCTTAAAATTCTGCATGAACGGAGGACTAGAAGCCGAGTTGCAGGGGAGAATGTAAAAAGTGTTCATATGTAGTAAAAACCTGAGAAATCCGTTCCTTATCGTCATTTGTTATCGAATCGCCTTAAAGCCAGATCGTCACATTAGCCGCTCTTCTCTCTGAAACGGTTGTACTTATCGACTGCAAAGCTATGTCGCGTGCTGCGATATGCGGAGACACTAAAAGCACCATAGTAGAACACAGATGAAGCTTCTAAGATGATGTAATAGTCAGTAAGATGTAGTACAATTCAAGTTTTAGGTATCGATTATTGACTTTTTAGCTGTCTTTGGTGCCTTGGACATGAGTTAGGACCTTAAGATTCTGCATGAAAGGAGGTCTAGCAGCCGAGTTGTACGGGAGAATGTGAAAAGTGTTCATATGTAGTAAAAACCTGAGAAATCCATCCGTTTTCGTCATTTGTTATCGAATCGACTTAAAGCCAGATCGTCACATTGGCCGCTCTTCTCTCTGAAACGGTTGTACTTATCTTCTGCAAAGCTATGTCGCGTGCTGCGGTATGTGGAGACACTAAAAGCACCATAGTAGAACACAGATGAAGCTTCTAAGTTGATGTAATAGCCAGTAAGAAGTAGTACAATTCAAGTTTTAGGTATCGATTATTCACTTTTTAGCTGGCTTTGGTGCCTTGGACATGAGCTAGGACTTTAAGATTGTGCATGAAAGGAGGACTAGCAGCCGAGTTGCA
Source organism: Schistocerca gregaria (assembly GCF_023897955.1). NCBI lineage: Eukaryota > Metazoa > Arthropoda > Insecta > Orthoptera > Acrididae > Schistocerca > Schistocerca gregaria. The sequence continues at coordinate 80,930 of NW_026061973.1, forward strand.
CGGGAGAATGTGAAAAGTGTTCATATGTAGTAAAAACCTGAGAAATCCGTCCGTTTTCGTCATTTGTTATCGAATCGACTTAAAGCCAGATCGTCACATTGGCCGCTCTTCTCTCTGAAACGGTTGTACTTATCGTCTGCAAAGCTATGTCGCGTGCTGCGGTATGCGGAGACACTAAAAGCGTCATAGTAGAACACAGATGAAGCTTCTAATTGATGTAATAGCCAGTAAGAAGTAGTACAATTCAAGTTATTGGTATTGATTATTGACTTTTTAGCTGGCTTTGGTGCCTTGGACATGAGCTAGGACCTTAAAATTCTGCATGAAAGGACGACTAACAGCCAAGTTGCACGGAAGAATGTGAAAAGTGTTAATATATAGTAAATACCTGAGAAATACGTCCGTTTTCGTCATTTGTTATCGAATCGACTTAAAGCCAGATCGTCACATTGGCCGCTCTTCTCTCTGAAACGGTTGTACTTATCGTCTGCAAAGCTATGTCGCGTGCTGCGGTATGTGGAGACACTAAAAGCACCATAGTAGAACACAGATGAAGCTTCTAAGCTGATGTAATAGCCAGTAAGAAGTAGTACAATTCATGTTATAGGTATCGATTATTGACTTCTTAGCTTGCTTTGGTGACTTGAACATGAGCTTGGACCTTAAGATTCTGCATGAAAGGAGGACTAGCAGCCGAGTTGCACTGGAGAATGTGGAAAATGTTCATATGTAGTAAAAACCTGAGAAATCCTTCCGTTTTCGTCATTTGTTATCGAATTGACTTAAAGCCAGATCGTCACATTGGCCGCTCTTCTCTCTGAAACGGTTGTACTTATTGTCTGCAAAGCTATGTCGCGTGCTGCGGTATGCGGAGACACTAAAAGCACCATGGTAGAACACAGATGAAACTTCTAAGTTGAAGTAATATCCAGTAAGATGTAGTACAATTCAAGTCTTAGGTATCGATTATTGACTTTTTACCATTCTTTGGTGCCTTGGACATGAGCTAGGACCTTAAAATTCTGCATGAACGGAGGACTAGCAGATGAGTTGCTTGGGAGAATGTGAAAAGTGTTCATATGTAGTAAAAACCTGAGAAATCCGTTCGTTTTCGTCATTTGTTATCGAATCGTCTTAAAGCCAGATCGTCACATTGGCGCTCTTCTCTCTGAAACGGTTGTACTTATCGTCTGCAAAGCTATGTAGCGTGCTGCGGTATGCGGAGACACTAAAAGCACCATAGTAGAAGACAGATAAAGCTTCTAAGGCGATGTAATAGCCAGTAAGAAGTAGTACAATTCAAATGTTAGGTATCGATTATTGACTTTTTAGCTGCCCTTGGTACCTCGGACATGAACTAGGACCTTAAGATTCTGCATGAAAGGAGGACTAGCAGCCGAGTTGCTGGGGAGAATGTAAAAAGTGTTCATATGTAGTAAAAGCCTGAGAAATCCGTTCGTTATCGTCATTTGTTATCGAATCGACTTAAAGCCAGATCGTCACCTTAGCCGCTCTTCTCTCTGAAACGATTGTACTTATCGACTGCAAAGCTATGTCGCGTGCTGCGGTATGCGGAGACACTAAAACCATCATAGAAAAACACAGATGAAGCTTCTAAGATGATGTAATAGTCAGTAAGAAGTAGTACAATTCAAGTTTTAGGTATCGATTATTGACTTTTTAGCTGCCCTTGGTGCCTTGGACATGTGCTAGGACCTTAAGATTCTGCATGAAAGGAGGACTAGCAGCCGAGTTGCACGGGAGAATGTGAAAAGTGTTCATATGTAGTAAAAACCTGAGAAATCCGTCCGTTTTCGTCATTTGTTATCGAATCGACTTAAAGCTAGATCGTCACATTGGCCGCTCTTCTCTCTGAAACGGTTGTACTTATCGTCTGCAAAGCTATGTCTCGTGCTGCGGTATGCGGAGACACTAAAAGCATCATAGTAGAACACAGATGAAGCTTCTAAGTTGATGTAATAGCTAGTAAGAAGTAGTACAATTCAAGTTTTAGGTATCGATTATTGACTTTTTAGGTGGCTTTGGTGCCTTGGACATGAGCTAGGACCTTAAGATTCTGCATGAAAGGAGGACTAGCAGCCGAGTTGCAGGGGAGAATGAGAAAAGTGTTCATATGTAGTAAAAACCTAAGAAATCCGTTCGTTATCGTCATTTGTTATCGAATCGACTTAAAGCCAGATCGTCACATTAGCCGCTCTTCTCTCTGAAACGGTTGTACTTATCGACTGCAAAGCTATGTCGCGTGCTGCGGTATGCGGAGACACTAAAAGCACCATAGTAGAACACAGATGAAGCTTCTAAGATGATGTAATAGTCAGTAAGAAGTAGTACAATTCAAGTTTTAGGTATCGATTATTGACTTTTTAGCTGGCTTTAGTACCTTGGACATGAGCTAGGACCTTATGATTCTGCATGAAAGGAGGACTAGCAGCCCAGTTGCACGGGAGAATGTGAAAAGTGTTCATATGTAGTAAAAACCTAAGAAATCCGTCCGTTTCCGCCATTTGTTATCGAATCGACTTAAAGCCAGATCGTCACATTGGCCGCTCTTCTCTCTGAAACGGTTGTACTTATCGTCTGCAAAGCTATGTCGCGTGCTGCGGTATGCGGAGACACTAAAAGCACCATAGTAGATCACAGATGAAGCTTCTAAGTTGATGTAATAGGCAGTAAGAAGTAGTACAATTCAAGTTTTAGGTATCGATTATTGACTTTTTAGCTGGCTTTGGTGCCTTGGAGAGGAGCTAGGACCTTAAGATTCTGCATGAAAGGAGGACTAGCAGCCGAGTTGCACGGGAGAATGTGAAAAGTGTTCATATGTAGTAAAAACCTGAGAAATCCTTACGTTTTCGTCATTTGTTATCGAATCGACTGAAAGCCAGATCGTCACATTGGCCGCTCTTCTCTCCGAAACGGTTGTACTTATCGTCTGCAAAGCTATGTCGCGTGCTGCGGTATGCGGAGACACTAAAACCACCATAGTAGAACACAGATGAAGCTTCTAAGTTGAAGTAATATCCAGAAAGGTGTAGTACAAATCAAGTCTTAGGTATCGATTATTGACTTTTTACCATGCTTTGGTGCCTTGGACATGAGCTAGGACCTTAAAATTCTGCATGAACGGAGGACTAGAAGCCGAGTTGCAGGGGAGAATGTAAAAAGGGTTCATATGTAGTAAAAACCTGAGAAATCCGTTCGTTATCGTCATTTGTTATCGAATCGCCTTAAAGCCAGATCGTCACATTGGCCGCTCTTCTCTCTGAAACGGTTGTACTTATCGTCTGCAAAGCTATGTCGCGTGCTGCGGTATGCGGAGACACTAAAAGCATCATAGTAGAACACAGATGAAGCTTCTAATTGATGTAACAGCCAGTAAGAAGTAGTACAATTCAAGTATTAGGTACAGATTATTGACTTTTTAGCTGCCCTTGGTTCCTTGGACATGAGCTAGGACCTTAAGATTCTGCATGAAAGGAGGTTTAGCAGCCGAGTTGTACGGGAGAATGTGAAAAGTGTTTATATGTAGTAAAAACCTGAGAAATCCGTCCGTTTTCGTCATTTGTTATCGAATCGACTTAAAGCTATATCGTCACATTGGCCGCTCTTCTCTCTGAAACGGTTGTACTTATCTTCTGCAAAGCTATGTCGCGTGCTGCGGTATGTGGAGACACTAAAAGCACCATAGTAGAACACAGATAAAGCTTCTAAGTTGATGTAATAGCCAGTAAGAAGTAGTACAATTCAAGTTTTAGGTATCGATTATTCACTTTTTAGCTGGCTTTGGTGCCTTAGACATGAGCTAGGACTTTAAGATTGTGCATGAAAGGAGGACTAGCAGCCGAGTTGCACGGGAGAATGTGAAAAGTGTTCATATGTAGTAAAAACCTGAGAAATCCGTCCGTTTTCATCATTTGTTATCGAATCGACCTAAAGCCAGATCGTCACATTGGTCGCTCTTCTCTCTGAAACGGTTGTACTTATCTTCTGCAAAGCTATGTCGCGTGCTGCGATATGAGGAGACACTAAAAGCACCATAGTAGAACACAGATGAAGCTTCTAAGATGATGTAATAGTCAGTAAGATGTAGTACAATTCAAGTTTTAGGTATCGATTATTGACTTTTTAGATGTCTTTGGTGCCTTGGACATGAGTTAGGACCTTAAGATTCTGCATGAAAGGAGGACTAGCAGCCGAGTTGTACGGGAGAATGTGAAAAGTGTTCATATGTAGTAAAAACCTGAGAAATCCGTCCGTTTTCGTCATTTGTTATCGAATCGACTTAAAGCTATATCGTCACATTGGCCGCTCTTCTCTTTGAAACGGTTGTACTTATCTTCTGCAAAGCTATGTCGCGTGCTGCGGTATGTGGAGACACTAAAAGCACCATAGTAGAACACAGATGAAGCTTCTAAGTTGATGTAATAGCCAGTAAGAAGTAGTACAATTCAAGTTTTAGGTATCGATTATTCACTTTTTAGCTGGCTTTGGTGCCTTAGACATGAGCTAGACCTTTAAGATTGTGCATGAAAGGAGGACTAGCAGCCGAGTTGCACGGGAGAATGTGAAAAGTGTTCATATGTAGTAAAAACCTGAGAAATCCGTCCGTTTTCATCATTTGTTATCGAATAGACTTAAAGCCAGATCGTACTTGACCGCTCTTCTCTCTGAAACGGTTGTACTTACGGTCTGCAAAGCTATGTCGCGTGCTGCGGTATGCGGAGACACTAAAAGCATCATAGTAGAACACAGATGAAGCTTCTAAGTTGATGTAATAGCCAGTCAGAAGTAGTACAATTCAAGTTTTAGGTATCGATTATTGACTTTTTAGCGGGGTTTGGTACCTTGGACATGAGCTAGGACCTTATGATTCTGCATGAAAGGAGGACTAGCAGCCCAGTTGCACGGGAGAATGTGAAAAGTGTTCATATGTAGTAAAAACCTAAGAAATCCGTCCGTTCCCGCCATTTGTTATCGAATCGCCTTAAAGCCACATCGCCACATTGGCTTCTCTTCTCTCTGAAACGGTTGTACTTATCGTCTGCAAAGCTATGTCGCATGCTGCGGTATGTGGAGACACTAAAAGCACCATAGTAGAACACAGATGAAGCTTCTAAGCTGATGTAATAGCCAGTAAGAAGTAGTACAATTCATGTTATAGGTATCGATTATTGACTTCTTAGCTTGCTTTGGTGACTTGAACATGAGCTAGGACCTTAAGATTCTGCATGAAAGGAGGACTAGCAGCCGAGTTGCACTGGAGAATGTGGAAAATGTTCATATGTAGTAAAAACCTGAGAAATCCTTACGTTGTCGTCATTTGTTATCGAATTGACTTAAAGCCAGATCGTCACATTGGCCGCTCTTCTCTCTGAAACGGTTGTACTTATCGTCTGCAAAGCTATGTCGCGTGCTGCGGTATGCGGAGACACTAAAAGCACCATAGTAGAACACAGATGAAACTTCTAAGTTGATGTAATAGCCTATAAGAAGTAGTACAATTCAAGTTTTAGGTATCGATTATTGACTTTTTAGCTGGCTTTAGTGTCTTGGACATGAGCTAGGGCCTTAAGATTCTGCATGAAAGGAGGACTAGCAGCCGAGTTGCGAGGGAGAAAGTGAAAAGTGTTCATATGTAGTAAAAACCTGAGAAATCCGTCCGTTTTCGTCATTTGTTATCGAATCGACGTCAAGCCAGATCGTCACATTGGCCGCTCTTCTGTCTGAAACAGTTGTTCTTATCGTCTGCAAAGCTATGTCGCGTGCTGCGGTATGCGGAGACACTAAAAGCACCATAGTAGATCACAGATGAAGCTTCTAAGTTGATGTAATAGGCAGTAAGAAGTAGTACAATTCAAGTTTTAGGTATCGATTATTGACTTTTTAGCTGGCTTTGGCGCCTTGGAGAGGAGCTAGGACTTTAAGATTCTGCATGAAAGGAGGACTAGCAGCCGACTTGCACGGGAGAATGTGAAAAGTGTTCATATGTAGTAAAAACCTGAGAAATCCGTCCGTTATCGTCATTTGTTATCGAATCGACTGAAAGCCAGATCGTCACATTGGATGCTCTTCTCTCTGAAACGGTTGTACTTATCGTCTGCAAAGCTATGTCGCGTGCTGCGGTATGCGGAGACACTAAAAGCACCATAGTAGAACACAGATGAAGCTTCTAAGATGATGTAATAGTCAGTAAGAAGTAGTACAATTCAAGTTTTAAGTATCGATTATTGACTTTTTAGCTGACTTTGGTGCCTTGGACATGAGATAGGACCTTAAGATTCCGCATGAAAGGAGGTCTAGCAGCCGAGTTGTACGGGAGAATGTGAAAAGTGTTCATATGTAGTAAAAACCAGAGAAATCCGTCCGTTTTCGTCATTTGTTATCGAATCGACTTCAAGCCAGATCGTCACATGAGCCGCAATTCTCTCTGAAACAGTTGTACTTATGGACTGCAAAGCTATTTTGCGTGCAGCGGTATGCGGAGACACTAAAAGCACCATAGTAGAACACAGATGAAGCTTCTATGTTGATGTAATGCCAGTAAGAAGTAGTACCATTCAAGTTTTAGGTATCGATTATTGACTTTTTAGCTGGCTTTGGTGCCTTGGACATGAGCTAGGACCTTAACATTCTGCATGAAAGGAGGACTAGCAGCCGAGTTGCACGGGAGAATGTAAAAAGTGTTCATATGTAGTAAAAAACTGAGTAATCGGTTCGTTATCGTCATTTGTTATCTAATCGACTTAAAGCCAGATCGTCACATTAGCCGCTCTTCTCTCTGAAACGGTTGTACTTATCGACTGCAAAGCTATGTCGCGTGCTGCGGTATGCGGAGACACTAAAAGCACCATAGTAGAACACAGATGAAGATTCTAAGATGATGTAATAGTCAGTAAGAAGTAGTACAATTCAAGTTTTAAGTATCGATTATTGACTTTTTAGGTGACTTTGGTGCCTTGGACATGGGTTAGGACCTTAAGATTCTGCATGAAAGGAGGTCTAGCAGCCGAGTTGTACGGGAGAATGTGAAAAGTGTTCATATGTAGTAAAAACCTGAGAAATCCGTCCGTTTTCGTCATTTGTTATCGAATCGACTTAAAGCCAGATCGTCACATTAGCCGCAATTCTCTCTGAAACGGTTGTACTTATCGACTGCAAAGCTATGTCGCGTGCTGCGGTATGCGGAGACACTAAAAGCACCATAGTAGAACACAGATGAAGCTTCTAAGTTGATGTAATAGCCAGTAAGAAGTAGTACCATTCAAGTTTTAGGTATCGATTGTTGACTTTTTACCCTTCTTCGGTGCCTTGGGCATGAGCTAGGAACTTAAGATTTTGCATGATAGGAGGTCTAGCAGCCGCGTTGCACGTGAGAATGTGAAAAGTGTTCATATGTAGTAAAAACCTGAGAAATCCGTCCGTTTTCGTCATTTGTTGTCGAATCGACTTAAAGCCAGATCGTCACATTGGCCGCTCTTCTCTCTGAAGCATTTGTACTTATCTTCTGCAAAGCTATGTCGCGTGCTGCGGTATGTGGAGACACTAAAAGCACCATAGTAGAACACAGATGAAGCTTCTAAGTTGATGTAATAGCCAGTAAGAAGTAGTACCATTCAAGTTTTAGGTATCGATTATTGACTTTTTAGCTGGCTTTGGTGTCTTGGACATGAGCTAGGGCCTTAAGATTCTGCATGAAAGGAGGACTGGCAGCCGAGTTGCATGGGAGAATGTGAAAAGTGTTCATATGTAGTAAAAACCTGAGATATCCGTCCGTTTTCGTCATTTGTTATCGAATCTACTTAAAGCCAGATCGTCACATTGGCCTCTCTGAAACGGTTGTACTTATCGTCTGCAAAGCTATGTCGCGTGCTGCGGTATGCGGAGACACTAAAAGCATTATAGTAGAACACAGATGAAGCTTCTAAGTTGAAGTAATATCCAGAAAGATGTAGTACAAATCAAGTCTTAGGTATCGATTATTGACTTTTTACCATTCTTTGGTGCCTTGGACATGAGCTAGGACCTTAAAATTCTGCATGAACGGAGGACTAGAAGCCGAGTTGCAGGGGAGAATGTAAAAAGTGTTCATATGTAGTAAAAACCTGAGAAAACCGTTCGTTATCGTCATTTGTTATCGAATCGCCTTAAAGCCAGATCGTCACATTGGCCGCTCTTCTCTCTGAAACGGTTGTACTTATCGTCTGCAAAGCTATGTCGCGTGCTGCGGTATGCGGAGACACTAAAAGCATCATAGTAGAACACAGATGAAGCTTCTAATTGATGTAACAGCCAGTAAGAAGTAGTACAATTCAAGTATTAGGTATCGATTATTGACTTTTTAGCTGCCCTTGGTTCCTTGGACATGAGCTAGGACCTTAAGATTCTGCATGAAAGGAGGTTTAGCAGCCGAGTTGTACGGGAGAATGTGAAAAGTGTTCATATGTAGTAAAAACCTGAGAAATCCGTCCGTTTTCGTCATTTGTTATCGAATCGACTTAAAGCTATATCGTCACATTGGCCGCTCTTCTCTCTGAAACGGTTGTACTTATCTTCTGCAAAGCTATGTCGCGTGCTGCGGTATGTGGAGACACTAAAAGCACCATAGTAGAACACAGATAAAGCTTCTAAGTTGATGTAATAGCCAGTAAGAAGTAGTACAATTCAAGTTTTAGGTATCGATTATTCACTTTTTAGCTGGCTTTGGTGCCTTAGACATGAGCTAGGACTTTAAGATTGTGCATGAAAGGAGGACTAGCAGCCGAGTTGTACGGGAGAATGTGAAAAGTGTTCATATGTAGTAAAAACCTGAGAAATCCGTCCGTTTTCGTCATTTGTTATCGAATCGACTTAAAGCTATATCGTCACATTGGCCGCTCTTCTCTTTGAAACGGTTGTACTTATCTTCTGCAAAGCTATGTCGCGTGCTGCGGTATGTGGAGACACTAAAAGCACCATAGTAGAACACAGATGAAGCTTCTAAGTCGATGTAATAGCCAGTAAGAAGTAGTACAATTCAAGTTTTAGGTATCGATTATTCACTTTTTAGCTGGCTTTGGTGCCTTAGACATGAGCTAGGACTTTAAGATTGTGCATGAAAGGAGGACTAGCAGCCGAGTTGCACGGGAGAATGTGAAAAGTGTTCATATGTAGTAAAAACCTGAGAAATCCGTCCGTTTTCATCATTTGTTATCGAATAGACTTAAAGCCAGATCGCCACATTGGCTTCTCTTCTCTCTGAAACGGTTGTACTTATCGTCTGCAAAGCTATGTCGCATGCTGCGGTATGTGGAGACACTAAAAGCACCATAGTAGAACACAGATGAAGCTTCTAAGCTGATGTAATAGCCAGTAAGAAGTAGTACAATTCATGTTATAGGTATCGATTATTGACTTCTTAGCTTGCTTTGGTGACTTGAACATGAGCTAGGACCTTAAGATTCTGCATGAAAGGAGGACTAGCAGCCGAGTTGCACTGGAGAATGTGGAAAATGTTCATATGTAGTAAAAACCTGAGAAATCCTTACGTTGTCGTCATTTGTTATCGAATTGACTTAAAGCCAGATCGTCACATTGGCCGCTCTTCTCTCTGAAACGGTTGTACTTATCTTCTGCAAAGCTATGTCGCGTGCTGCGGTATGTGGAGACACTAAAAGCACCATAGTAGAACACAGATGAAGCTTCTAAGTTGATGTAATAGCCAGTAAGAAGTAGTACAATTCAAGTTTTAGGTATCGATTATTCACTTTTTAGCTGGCTTTGGTGCCTTAGACATGAGCTAGGACTTTAAGATTGTGCATGAAAGGAGGACTAGCAGCCGAGTTGCACGGGAGAATGTGAAAAGTGTTCATATGTAGTAAAAACCTGAGAAATCCGTCCGTTTTCGTCATTTGTTATCGAATCGACGTCAAGCCAGATCGTCACATTGGCCGCTCTTCTGTCTGAAACAGTTGTTCTTATCGTCTGCAAAGCTATGTCGCGTGCTGCGGTATGCGGAGACACTAAAAGCACCATAGTAGATCACAGATGAAGCTTCTAAGTTGATGTAATAGGCAGTAAGAAGTAGTACAATTCAAGTTTTAGGTATCGATTATTGACTTTTTAGCTGGCTTTGGCGCCTTGGAGAGGAGCCAGGACTTTAAGATTCTGCATGAAAGGAGGACTAGCAGCCGACTTGCACGGGAGAATGTGAAAAGTGTTCATATGTAGTAAAAACCTGAGAAATCCGTCCGTTATCGTCATTTGTTATCGAATCGACTGAAAGCCAGATCGTCACATTGGCCGCTCTTCTCTCTGAAACGGTTGTACTTATCGTCTGCAAAGCTATGTCGCGTGCTGCGGTATGCGGAGACACTATAAGCACCATAGTAGAACACAGATGAAGCTTCTAAGATGATGTAATAGTCAGTAAGAAGTAGTACAATTCAAGTTTTAAGTATCGATTATTGACTTTTTAGCTGGCTTTGGTGCCTTGGACATGAGCTAGGACCTTAAAATTCTGCATGAAAGGAGGACTAGCAGCCGAGTTGCACGGGAGAATGTGAAAAGTGTTCATATGTAGTAAAAACCTGAGAAATCCGTCCGTTTTCGTCATTTGTTATCGAATCGACTTAAAGCCAGATCGTCACATTAGCCGCAATTCTCTCTGAAACGGTTGTACTTATCGACTGCAAAGCTACGTCGCGTGCTGCGGTATGCGGAGACACTAAAAGCACCATAGTAGAACACAGATGAAGCTTCTAAGTTGATGTAATAGCCAGTAAGAAGTAGTACCATTCAAGTTTTAGGTATCGATTATTGACTTTTTAGCTGGCTTTGTTGCCTTGGACATGAGCTAGGACCTTAAAATTCTGCATGAAAGGAGGACTACCAGCCGAGTTGCACGGGAGAATGTGAAAAGTGTTCATATGTAGTAAAAACCAGAGAAATCCGTCCGTGTTCGACATTTGTTATCGAATCGACTTAAAGCCAGATCGTCACATTGGCCGCTCATCTCTCTGAAACGGTTGTACTTATCGACTGCAAAGCTATGTCGCGTGCTGCGGTATGCGGAGACACTAAAAGCACCATAGTAGAACAGAGATGAAGCTTCTAAGTTGATGTAATAGCCAGTAAGAAGTAGTACCATTCAAGTTTTAGGTATCGATTATTGACTTTTTAGCTGGCTTTGGTGCCTTGGACATGAGCTAGGACCTTAAGTTTCTGCATGAAAGGAGGACTAGCAGCCGAGTTGCACGGGAGAATGTGAAAAGTGTTCATATGTAGTAAAAACCTGAGAAATCCGTCCGTTTTCGTCATTTGTTATCGAATCGACTTTAAGCCAGATCGTCACATTGGCCGCTCTTCTCTCTGAAACGGTTGTACTTATCGTCTGGAAAGCTATGTCGCGTGCTGCGGTATGCGGAGACACTAAAAGCATCATAGTAGAACACAGATGAAGCTTCTAATTGATGTAATAGCCAGTAAGTAGTAGTACAATTCAAGTTTTAAGTATCGATTATTGACTTTTTAGGTGACTTTGGTGCCTTGGACATGGGTTAGGACCTTAAGATTCTGCATGAAAGGAGGTCTAGCAGCCGAGTTGTACGGGAGAATGTGAAAAGTGTTCATATGTAGTAAAAACCTGAGAAATCCGTCCGTTTTCGTCATTTGTTATCGAATCGACTTAAAGCCAGATCGTCACATTAGCCGCAATTCTCTCTGAAACGGTTGTACTTATCGACTGCAAAGCTATGTCGCGTGCTGCGGTATGCGGAGACACTAAAAGCACCATAGTAGAACACAGATGAAGCTTCTAAGTTGATGTAATAGCCAGTAAGAAGTAGTACCATTCAAGTTTTAGGTATCGATTATTGACTTTTTAGCTGGCTTTGGTGCCTTGGACATGAGCTAGGACTTTAAAATTCTGCATGAAAGGAGGACTAGCAGCCGAGTTGCACGGGAGAATGTGAAAAGTGTTCATATGTAGTAAAAACCAGAGAAATCCGTCCGTGTTCGACATTTGTTATCGAATCGACTTAAAGCCAGATCGTCACATTGGCCGCTCTTCTCTCTGAAACTGTTGTACTTATCGTCTGCAAAGCTATGTCGAGTGCTGCGGCATGCGGAGACACTAAAAGCACCATAGTAGAACACAGATGAAGCTTCTAAGTTGATGTAATATCCAGTAAGAAGTAGTACAATTCAAGTTTTAGGTATCGATTATTGACTTTTTAGCAGGGTTTGGTACCTTGGACATGAGCTAGGACCTTATGATTCTGCATGAAAGGAGGACTAGCAGCCCAGTTGCACGGGAGAATGTGAAAAGTGTTCATATGTAGTAAAAACCTAAGAAATCCGTCCGTTCCCGCCATTTGTTATCGAATCGACTTAAAGCCAGATCGCCACATTGGCTTCTCTTCTCTCTGAATCGGTTGTACTTATCGTCTGCAAAGCTATGTCGCATGCTGCGGTATGTGGAGACACTAAAAGCACCATAGTAGAACACAGATGAAGCTTCTAAGCTGATGTAACAGCCAGTAAGAAGTAGTACAATTCATGTTATAGGTATCGATTATTGACTTCTTAGCTTGCTTTGGTGACTTGAACATGAGCTAGGACCTTAAGATTCTGCATGAAAGGAGGACTAGCAGCCGAGTTGCACTGGAGAATGTGGAAAATGTTCATATGTAGTAAAAACCTGAGAAATCCTTACGTTGTCGTCATTTGTTATCGAATTGACTTAAAGCCAGATCGTCACATTGGCCGCTCTTCTCTCTGAAACGGTTGTACTTATCGTCTGCAAAGCTATGTCGCGTGCTGCGGTATGCGGAGACACTAAAAGCACCATAGTAGAACACAGATGAAGCTTCTAAGTTGATGTAATAGCCTATAAGAAGTAGTACAATTCAAGTTTTAGGTATCGATTATTGACTTTTTAGCTGGCTTTAGTGTCTTGGACATGAGCTAGGGCCTTAAGATTCTGCATGAAAGGAGGACTAGCAGCCGAGTTGCGAGGCAGAAAGTGAAAAGTGTTCATATGTAGTAAAAACCTGAGAAATCCGTCCGTTTTCGTCATTTGTTATCGAATCGACGTCAAGCCAGATCGTCACATTGGCCGCTCTTCTGTCTGAAACAGTTGTTCTTATCGTCTGCAAAGCTATGTCGCGTGCTGCGGTATGCGGAGACACTAAAAGCACCATAGTAGATCACAGATGAAGCTTCTAAGTTGATGTAATAGGCAGTAAGAAGTAGTACAATTCAAGTTTTAGGTATCGATTATTGACTTTTTAGCTGGCTTTGGCGCCTTGGAGAGGAGCCAGGACTTTAAGATTCTGCATGAAAGGAGGACTAGCAGCCGACTTGCACGGGAGAATGTGAAAAGTGTTCATATGTAGTAAAAACCTGAGAAATCCGTCCGTTATCGTCATTTGTTATCGAATCGACTGAAAGCCAGATCGTCACATTGGCCGCTCTTCTCTCTGAAACGGTTGTACTTATCGTCTGCAAAGCTATGTCGCGTGCTGCGGTATGCGGAGACACTAAAAGCACCATAGTAGAACACAGATGAAGCTTCTAAGATGATGTAATAGTCAGTAAGAAGTAGTACAATTCAAGTTTTAAGTATCGATTATTGACTTTTTAGCTGGCTTTGGTGCCTTGGACATGAGCTAGGACCTTAAAATTCTGCATGAAAGGAGGACTAGCAGCCGAGTTGCACGGGAGAATGTGAAAAGTGTTCATATGTAGTAAAAACCTGAGAAATCCGTCCGTTTTCGTCATTTGTTATCGAATCGACTTTAAGCCAGATCGTCACATTGGCCGCTCTTCTCTCTGAAACGGTTGTACTTATCGTCTGGAAAGCTATGTCGCGTGCTGCGGTATGCGGAGACACTAAAAGCATCATAGTAGAACACAGATGAAGCTTCTAATTGATGTAATAGCCAGTAAGAAGTAGTACAATTCAAGTTTTAAGTATCGATTATTGACTTTTTAGGTGACTTTGGTGCCTTGGACATGGGTTAGGACCTTAAGATTCTGCATGAAAGGAGGTCTAGCAGCCGAGTTGTACGGGAGAATGTGAAAAGTGTTCATATGTAGTAAAAACCTGAGAAATCCGTCCGTTTTCGTCATTTGTTATCGAATCGACTTAAAGCCAGATCGTCACATTAGCCGCAATTCTCTCTGAAACGGTTGTACTTATCGACTGCAAAGCTATGTCGCGTGCTGCGGTATGCGGAGACACTAAAAGCACCATAGTAGAACACAGATGAAGCTTCTAAGTTGATGTAATAGCCAGTAAGAAGTAGTACCATTCAAGTTTTAGGTATCGATTATTGACTTTTTAGCTGGCTTTGGTGCCTTGGACATGAGCTAGGACTTTAAAATTCTGCATGAAAGGAGGACTAGCAGCCGAGTTGCACGGGAGAATGTGAAAAGTGTTCATATGTAGTAAAAACCAGAGAAATCCGTCCGTGTTCGACATTTGTTATCGAATCGACTTAAAGCCAGATCGTCACATTGGCCGCTCTTCTCTCTGAAACTGTTGTACTTATCGTCTGCAAAGCTATGTCGAGTGCTGCGGCATGCGGAGACACTAAAAGCACCATAGTAGAACACAGATGAAGCTTCTAAGTTGATGTAATATCCAGTAAGAAGTAGTACAATTCAAGTTTTAGGTATCGATTATTGACTTTTTAGCAGGGTTTGGTACCTTGGACATGAGCTAGGACCTTATGATTCTGCATGAAAGGAGGACTAGCAGCCCAGTTGCACGGGAGTATGTGAAAAGTGTTCATATGTAGTAAAAACCTAAGAAATCCGTCCGTTCCCGCCATTTGTTATCGAATCGACTTAAAGCCAGATCGCCACATTGGCTTCTCTTCTCTCTGAAACGGTTGTACTTATCGTCTGCAAAGCTATGTCGCATGCTGCGGTATGTGGAGACACTAAAAGCACCATAGTAGAACACAGATGAAGCTTCTAAGCTGATGTAATAGCCAGTAAGAAGTAGTACAATTCATGTTATAGGTATCGATTATTGACTTCTTAGCTTGCTTTGGTGACTTGAACATGAGCTAGGACCTTAAGATTCTGCATGAAAGGAGGACTAGCAGCCGAGTTGCACTGGAGAATGTGGAAAATGTTCATATGTAGTAAAAACCTGAGAAATCCTTACGTTGTCGTCATTTGTTATCGAATTGACTTAAAGCCAGATCGTCACATTGGCCGCTCTTCTCTCTGAAACGGTTGTACTTATCGTCTGCAAAGCTATGTCGCGTGCTGCGGTATGCGGAGACACTAAAAGCACCATAGTAGAACACAGATGAAGCTTCTAAGTTGATGTAATAGCCTATAAGAAGTAGTACAATTCAAGTTTTAGGTATCGATTATTGACTTTTTAGCTGGCTTTAGTGTCTTGGACATGAGCTAGGGCCTTAAGATTCTGCATGAAAGGAGGACTAGCAGCCGAGTTGCGAGGCAGAAAGTGAAAAGTGTTCATATGTAGTAAAAACCTGAGAAATCCGTCCGTTTTCGTCATTTGTTATCGAATCGACGTCAAGCCAGATCGTCACATTGGCCGCTCTTCTGTCTGAAACAGTTGTTCTTATCGTCTGCAAAGCTATGTCGCGTGCTGCGGTATGCGGAGACACTAAAAGCACCATAGTAGATCACAGATGAAGCTTCTAAGTTGATGTAATAGGCAGTAAGAAGTAGTACAATTCAAGTTTTAGGTATCGATTATTGACTTTTTAGCTGGCTTTGGCGCCTTGGAGAGGAGCCAGGACTTTAAGATTCTGCATGAAAGGAGGACTAGCAGCCGACTTGCACGGGAGAATGTGAAAAGTGTTCATATGTAGTAAAAACCTGAGAAATCCGTCCGTTATCGTCATTTGTTATCGAATCGACTGAAAGCCAGATCGTCACATTGGCCGCTCTTCTCTCTGAAACGGTTGTACTTATCGTCTGCAAAGCTATGTCGCGTGCTGCGGTATGCGGAGACACTAAAAGCACCATAGTAGAACACAGATGAAGCTTCTAAGATGATGTAATAGTCAGTAAGAAGTAGTACAATTCAAGTTTTAAGTATCGATTATTGACATTTAAGCTCGCTTTGGTGCCTTGGACATGAGCTAGGACCTTAAAATTCTGCATGAAAGGAGGACTAGCAGCCGAGTTGCACGGGAGAATGTGAAAAGTGTTCATATGTAGTAAAAACCTGAGAAATCCGTCCGTTTTCGTCATTTGTTATCGAATCGACTTAAATCCAGATCGTCACATTAGCCGCAATTCTCTCTGAAACGGTTGTACTTATCGACTGCAAAGCTACGTCGCGTGCCGCGGTATGCGGAGACACTAAAAGCACCATAGTAGAACACAGATGAAGCTTCTAAGTTGATGTAATAGCCAGTAAGAAGTAGTACCATTCAAGTTTTAGGTATCGATTATTGACTTTTTAGCTGGCTTTGGTGCCTTGGACATGAGCTAGGACCTTAAAATTCTGCATGAAAGGAGGACTAGCAGCCGAGTTGCACGGGAGAATGTGAAAAGTGTTCATATGTAGTAAAAACCAGAGAAATCCGTCCGTGTTCGACATTTGTTATCGAATCGACTTAAAGCCAGATCGTCACATTGGCCGCTCATCTCTCTGAAACGGTTGTACTTATCGACTGCAAAGCTATGTCGCGTGCTGCGGTATGCGGAGACACTAAAAGCACCATAGTAGAACACAGATGAAGCTTCTAAGTTGATGTAATAGCCAGTAAGAAGTAGTACCATTCAAGTTTTAGGTATCGATTATTGACTTTTTAGCTGGCTTTGGTGCCTTGGACATGAGCTAGGACCTTAAGTTTCTGCATGAAAGGAGGACTAGCAGCCGAGTTGCACGGGAGAATGTGAAAAGTGTTCATATGTAGTAAAAACCTGAGAAATCCGTCCGTTTTCGTCATTTGTTATCGAATCGACTTTAAGCCAGATCGTCACATTGGCCGCTCTTCTCTCTGAAACGGTTGTACTTATCGTCTGGAAAGCTATGTCGCGTGCTGCGGTATGCGGAGACACTAAAAGCATCATAGTAGAACACAGATGAAGCTTCTACTTGATGTAATAGCCAGTAAGAAGTAGTACAATTCAAGTTTTAAGTATCGATTATTGACTTTTTAGGTGACTTTGGTGCCTTGGACATGGGTTAGGACCTTAAGATTCTGCATGAAAGGAGGTCTAGCAGCCGAGTTGTACGGGAGAATGTGAAAAGTGTTCATATGTAGTAAAAACCTGAGAAATCCGTCCGTTTTCGTCATTTGTTATCGAATCGACTTAAAGCCAGATCGTCACATTAGCCGCAATTCTCTCTGAAACGGTTGTACTTATCGACTGCAAAGCTATGTCGCGTGCTGCGGTATGCGGAGACACTAAAAGCACCATAGTAGAACACAGATGAAGCTTCTAAGTTGATGTAATAGCCAGTAAGAAGTAGTACCATTCAAGTTTTAGGTATCGATTATTGACTTTTTAGCTGGCTTTGGTGCCTTGGACATGAGCTAGGACTTTAAAATTCTGCATGAAAGGAGGACTAGCAGCCGAGTTGCACGGGAGAATGTGAAAAGTGTTCATATGTAGTAAAAACCAGAGAAATCCGTCCGTGTTCGACATTTGTTATCGAATCGACTTAAAGCCAGATCGTCACATTGGCCGCTCTTCTCTCTGAAACTGTTGTACTTATCGTCTGCAAAGCTATGTCGAGTGCTGCGGCATGCGGAGACACTAAAAGCACCATAGTAGAACACAGATGAAGCTTCTAAGTTGATGTAATAGCCAGTAAGAAGTAGTACAATTCAAGTTTTAAGTATCGATTGTTGACTTTTTACCCTTCTTCGGTGCCTTGGGCATGAGCTAGGAACTTAAGATTTTGCATGATAGGAGGTCTAGCAGCCGAGTTGTACGGGAGAATGTAAAAAGTGTTCATATGTAGATAAAACCTGAGAAATCCGTCCGTTTTCGTCATTTGTTATCGAATCGACTTAAAACCAGATCGTCACATTAGCCGCAATTCTCTCTGAAACGGTTGTACTTATCGACTGCAAAGCTATGTCGCGTGCTGCGGTATGCGGAGACACTAAAAGCATCATAGTAGAACACAGATGAAGCTTCTAAGATGATGTAATAGCCAGTAAGAAGTAGTACAATTCAAGTTTTTGGTATCGATTATTGACTTTTCAGCTGGCTTTGGTGCCTTGGACATTAGCTAGGACCTTACGATTCTGCATGAAAGGAGGACTAGCAGCCGAGTTGCACGGGAGAATGTGAAAAGTGTTCATATGTAGTAAAAACCAGAGAAATCCGTCCGTGTTCGTCATTTGTTATCGAATCTACTTAAAGCCAGATCGTAACATTAGCCGCTCTTCTCTCTGAAACGGTTGTACTTATCGACTGCAAAGCTATGTCGCGTGCTGCGGTATGCGGAGACACTAAAAGCACCATAGTAGAACGCAGATGAAGCTTCTAAGATGATGTAATAGTCATTAAGAAGTTATACAACTCCAGTTTTAGGTATCGATTATTGACTTTTTTGCTGGCTTTGGTGCCTTGGACATGAGTTAAGACCTTAAGATTCTGCATGAAAGGAGGTCTAGAAGCCGAGTTGTACGGGAGAATGTGAAAAGCGTTCATATGTAGTAAAATCCTGAGAAATCCGTCCGTTTTCGTCATTTGTTATCGAATCGGCTTAAAGCCAGAGCGTCACATTGGGCGCTCTACTCTCTAAAACGGTTGTACTTATCGTCTGCAAAGCTATGTCGCGCGCTGCGGTTAGCGGAGACACTAAAAGCACCATAGTAGAATACAGTTGAAGCTTCTAAGTTGATGTAATAGCCAGTAAGAAGTAGTACAATTCAAGTTTTAGGTATCGATTATTGACTTTTTAGCTGGCTTTGGTGCCTTGGACATGAGCTAGGACCTTAAGATTCTGCATTAAAGGAGGACTAGCTGCCGAGTTGCACGGGAGAATGTGAAAAGTGTTCATATGTAGTAAAAACCTGAGAAATCCGTCCGTTTTCGTCATTTGTTATCGAATCGACGTAAAGCCAGATCGTCACATTGGCCGCTCTTCTCTCTGAAACGGTTGTACTTATCGTCTGCAAAGGTATGTTACGTGCTGCGGTATGTGGAGACAGTAAAAGCGCCATAGTAGAACACAGATGAAGCTTCTAAGTTGATGTAATAGCCAGTATAAGTAGTACAATTCAAGTTTTAGGTATCGATTATTGACTTTTTAGCTGGCTTTGGTGCCTTGGACATGGGCTAGGACCTTAAGATTCTGCATGAAAGGATGATTAGCGGCCGAGTTGCATGGGAGAATGTGAAATGTGTTCATATGTAGTAAAAACCTGAGAAATCCGTCCGTTTTCGTCATTTGTTATCGAATCGACTTAAAGCCAGATCGTCACATTGGCCGCTCTTCTCTCTGAAACGGTTGTACTTATCGTCTGCAAATCTATGTCGCGTGCTGCGGTATGCGGAGACACTAAAAGCACCATAGTAGAACACAGATGAAGCTTCTAAGTTGATGTAATAACCAGTAAGAAGTATTTCAATTCAAGATTTAGGTATCGATTATTTACTTTTTAGCTGGCTTTGGTGCCTTGGACATGAGCTAGGACCTTAAGATTCTGCATGAAAGGAGGACTAGCAGCCAAGTAGCACGGGAGAATGTGAAAAGTGTTCATATGTAGTGAAAACCTGGGAAATCCGTCCGATTTCGTCATTTGTTATCGAATCAACTTAAAGCCAGATCCTCACATTGGCCGCTCTTCTCTCTGAAACGGTTGTACTTATCGTCTGCAAAGCTATGTCGCGTGCTGCGGTATGTGGAGACACTAAAGGCACCATAGAAGAACACAGATGAAGGTTCTAAGTTGATGTAATAGCCAGTAAGAAGTATTACAATTCAAGTTTTAGGTATCGATTATTGACTTTTTAGCTGGCTTCGTTGCCTTGGACATGAGCTAGGACCTTAAGATACTGCATGAAAGGAGGACTAGCTGCCGAGTTGCACTGGAGAATGTGAAAAGTGTTCATATGTAGTATAAACCTGAGAAATCCGTCCGTTTTCGTCATTTGTTATCGAATAGACTTAAAGATAGATCGTCACATTGGGCGCTCTTCTCTCTGAAACGGTTGTACTTATCGTCTGGAAAGCTATGTCGCGTGCTGCGGAATGCGGAGACAGTAAAAGCACCATAGTAGAACACAGATGTAGCTTCTAAGTTGATGTAATAGCCAGTAAGAAGTAGTAAAATTCAAGTTTTAGGTATCGATTATTGACTTTTTAGCTGGCTTTGGTGCCTTGGACATGAGCTAGGACCTTAAGATTCTGCATGAAAGGAAATTAGCAGCGGAGTTGCACAGGAGAATATGAAAAGTGCTCATATGTAGTAAAAACCTAGAAATCCGTCCGTTTTCGTCATTTGTTATCGAATCGACTTAAAGCCAGATAGTCACATTGGCCGCTCTTCTCTCTGAAACGGTTGTACTTATCGTCTGCAAAGCTATGTCGCGTGCTGCGGTATTCTGAGACACTAAAAGCACCATAGTACAACACAGATAAAGCTTCTAAGTTGATGTAATAGCCAGTAAGAAGTAGTACAATTCAAGTTTTAGGTAACGATTATTGACTTTATAGCTGGCTTGGTGCCTTGGACATGAGCCAGGACCTTAACATTTTGATTGAAAGGAGGACTAGCAGCCAATTTGCACAGGAGAATGTGAAAAGTGTTCATATGTAGTAAAAACCTGAGAAATCCGTCCGTTTTCTTCATTTGTTATCGAAACGACTTAAAGCCAGATCGTCACATTCGCCGCTCTTCTCTCTGAAACGGTTGTACGTATCGTGTGCAAAGCTATGTCGCGTGCTGCGGTATGCGGAGACAGTAAAAGCACCATAGTAGAAGACAGATGAAGCTTCTAAGTTGATGTAATACTCAGTAAGAAGTAGTCCAATTCAAGTTTTAGGTATCGATTATTGACTTTTTAGCTGGCTTTGGTGCCTTGGACATGAGACAGGACCTTAGGTTTCTCCATTAAAGGAGGACTAGCAGCCGAGTTGCACGGGAGAATGTGAAAAGTATTCATATGTAGTAAAAACCTGAGACATTTGTCCGTTTTCGTCTTTTGTTATCGAATCGACTTAAAGCCAGATCGTCAAACTAGCCGCTCTTCTCTCTGAAACGGTTGTACTTCTCGTCTGCAAAGCTATGTTGCGTGCTGCGGTATTCGGAGACAGTAAAAGAACCATAGTAGAACACAGATGAAGCTTCTAAGTTGATGTAATAGCCAGTAAGAAGTAGTACAATTCAAGTTTTATGTATCGATTATTGACTTTTTAGCTGTCTTTGGTGCCTTGGACATGAGCTAGGACCTTAAGATTCTGCATGAAAGGAGGACTAGCATCCGAGTTGCACGGGAGAATGTGAAAAGTGTTCATATGTAGTAAAAACCTGAGACATCCGTCCGTTTTCGTCATTTGTTATCGAATAGACTTAAAGCCAGATCGTCACATTGGGCGCTCTTCTCTCTGAAACGGTTGTACTTATCGTCTGCAAAGCTATGTCGCGTGCTGCGGTATGCGGAGACACTAATATCACCATAGTAGAACACAGATGAAGCTTCTAAGTTGATGTAATAGCCAGTAAGAAGTAGTACAATTCAAGTTTTAGGTATTGATTATTGACTTTTTAGCTGGCTTTGGTGCCTTGGACATGAACTAGGACCTTAAGATTCAGCATGAATGGAGGATTAGTAGCGCAGTTGCACGGCAGAATGTGAAAAGCGTTCATATGTAGTAAAAACCTGAGACATCCGTCCGTTTTCATCATTTGTTATCGAATAGACTTAAAGCCAGATCGTCACATTGGGCGCTCTTCTCTCTGAAACGGTTGTACTTATCGTCTGGAAAGCTATGTCGCGTGCTGCGGAATGCGGAGACAGTAAAAGCACCATAGTAGAACACAGATGTAGCTTCTAAGTTGATGTAATAGCCAGTAAGAAGTAGTAAAATTCAAGTTTTAGGTATCGATTATTGACTTTTTAGGTGGCTTTGGTGCCTTGGACATGAGCTAGGACCTTAAGATTCTGCATGAAAGGAAATTAGCAGCGGAGTTGCACGGGAGAATATGAAAAGTGCTCATATGTAGTAAAAACCTAGAAATCAGTCCGTTTTCGTCATTTGTTATGGAATCGACTTAAAGCCAGATCGTCACATTGGCCGCTCTTCTCTCTGAAACGGTCGTACTTATCGTCTGCAAAGCTATGTCGCGTGCTGCGGTATTCTGAGACACTAAAAGCACCATAGTAGAACACAGATGAAGCTTCTAAGTTGATGTAATAGCCAGTAAGAAGTAGTACAATTCAAGTTTTAGGTATTGATTATTGACTTTTTAGCTGGCTTTGGTGCCTTGGACATGAACTAGGACCTTAAGATTCAGCATGAATGGAGGATTAGTAGCGCAGTAGCACGGGAGAATGTGAAAAGCGTTCATATGTAGTAAAAACCTGAGACATCCGTCCGTTTTCATCATTTGTTATCGAATAGACTTAAAGCCAGATCGTCACATTGGGCGCTCTTCTCTCTGAAACGGTTGTACTTATCGTCTGCAAAGCTATGTCGCGTGCTGCGGTATGCGGAGACACTAAAATCACCATAGTAGAACACAGATGAAGCTTCTAAGTTGATGTAATAGCCAGTAAGAAGTAGTACAATTCAAGTTTTAGGTATCGATTATTGACATTTTAGCTGGCTTTGGTACCTTGGACATGAGCTAGGACCTTAAAATTCTGCAAGAAAGGAGGACTAGAAGCCGAGTTGCACGGGAGAATGTGAAAAGTGTTCATATGTAGTAAAAACCTGAGACATCCGTCCGTTTTCGTCATTTGTTATCGAATCGACTTAAAGCCAGATCGTCACATTGGCCGCTCTTCTCTCTGAAACGGTTGTACTTCTCCTCTGCAAAGCTACGTCGCGCTCTGCGATATGCGGAGTAAGTAAAAGCACCATAGTAGAACACAGATGAAGCTTCTAAGTTGATGTAATAGCCAGTAAGATGTAGTACAATTCAAGTTTTAGGTATCGATTATTGACTTTTTAGCTGGCTTTGGTGCGTTGGACATGAGCTAGGACTTTAAGATTGTGCATGAAAGAAGGAATAGCATCCGTCCGTTTTCGTCATTTGTTATCGAATCGACTTAAAGCCAGATCGTCACATTGGCCGCTATTCTCTCTGAAACGGTTTTACTTATCATCTGCAAAGCTATGTCGCGTGCTGCGGTATTTTGAAACACTAAATGAACCATAGTAGAACACAGATGAAGCTTCTAAGTTGATGTAATAGCCAGGAAGAAGTAGTATAATTCAAGTTTTAGGTATGGTTTAAGACTTTATAGCTGGCTTTGGTGCCCTCGACATGAGCTAGGACCTTAACATTCTGCATGAAAGGAGGACTAGCAGCTTATTTGCACGGGAGAATGTGAAAAGTGTTCATATGTAGTAAAAACCTGAGAAACACGTCAGTTTTCTCATTTGTTATCGAATCGACTTAAAGCCAGATCATCACATTGGCCGCTCTTCTCTCTGAAACGGTTGTACTTCTCGTCTGCAAAGCTATGTCGCGCTCTGCGATATGCGGAGACAGTAAAAGCACCATAGTAGAACACAGACGAAGCTTCTAAGTTGATGTAATAGCCAGTAAGATATAGTACAATCCAAGTTTTAGGTATCGATTATTGACTTTTTAGCTGGCTTTGGTGCCTTGGACATGAGCTAGGGCCTTAAGATTCTGCATGAAAGGAGGACTAGCAGCCGATTTGCATGGGAGAATGTGAAAAGTGTTCATATGTAGTAAAAACCTGAGAAATCCGTCCGTTTTCTTCATTTGTTATCGAATCGACTTAAAGCCAGATCGTCACATTGGCCGCTCTTCTCTCTGAAACGGTTGTGCTTATCGATTGCAAAGCTATGTCGCGTGCTGCGGTGTGCGGAGACACTAGAAGCACCATAGTAGAACACAGATGAAGCTTCTAAGTTGATGTAATAGCCAGTAAGAAGTAGTACAATTCAAGTTTTAGGTATTGATTATTGACTTTTTATCTGGCTTTGGTGCTTTGGACACGAGCTAGGACCTTATGATTCTGCATGAAAGGAGGACTAGCAGCCGAGTTGCACGGGAGAATTTGAAAAGTTTTCATCTGTAGTAAAAACCTGAGAAATCCGTCGTCTTCGTAATTTGTTATCGAATCTACTTAAAGCCAGATCGTCACAGTGGCCGCTCTTCTCTCTGAAACGCTTGTACTTATCGTCTGCAAAGCTATGTCGCGTGCTGCGGTATGCGAAAACACTAAAAGCACCATAGTAGAACACAGATGAAGCTTCTAAGTTGATGTAATAGGCAGTAAGAAGTAGTACAATTCAAATTTTAGGTATCGATTAATGACGTTTTAGCCGGCTTTGGTGCCTTGGACGTGAGCTAGGGCCTTATGATTCTGCATGAAAGGAGCACTAGCAGCCGAGTTGCACGGGAAAATGTGAAAAGTGTTCAAATGTAGTAAAAACCTGAGAAATCCGTCCGTTTTCGTCATTTGTTATCGAATCGACTTAAAGCCAGATCGTCACATTGGCCGCTCTTCTCTCTGAAACGGTTGTACTTCTCGTCTGCAAAGCTATGTCGCGCTCTGCGATATGCGGAGACCGTAAAAGCACCATAGTAGAACACAGATGAAGCTTCTAAGTTGATGTAATAGCCAGTAAGATATAGTACAATTCAAGTTTTAGGTATCGATTATTGACTTTTTAGATGGCTTTGGTGCGTTGGACATGAGCTAGGACCTTAAGACTGTGCATGAAAGATGGATTAGCAGCGGAGTTGCACGGGAGAATATGAAAAGTATTCATATGTAGTAAAAACCTAGAAATCCGTCCGTTTTCGTCATATGTTATCGAATCGACTTAAAGCCAGATCGTCACATTGGCCGCTATTCTCTCTGAAACGCTTGTACTTATCGTCTGCAAAGCTATGTCGCGTGCTGCGGTATTCTGAAACACTAAAAGCACCATAGTAGAACACAGATGAAGCTTCTAAGTTGATGTAATAGCCAGGAAGAAGTAGTATAATTCAAGTTTTAGGTATGGATTAAGACTTTATAGCTGGCTTTGGTTCCCTCGACATGAGCTAGGACCTCAACATTCTGCATGAAAGGAGGACTAGCAGCTTATTTGCACGGGAGAATGTGAAAAGTGTTCATATGTAGTAAAAAATTGAGAAACACGTCAGTTTTCGTCATTTGTTATCGAATCGAGTTAAAGCCAGATCGTCACATTGGCCGCTCTTCTCTCTGAAAAGGTTGTACTAATCGATTTCGTAGCTATGTCGCGTGCTGCGGTATGCGGAGACACTAAAAGCACCATAGTAGAACACATATGAAGCTTCTAAGTTGATATAATAGCCAGGATGAAGTAGTACAATTCAAGTTTTAGGTATCGATTATTGACTTTGTAGCTGGCTTTGGTGCCTTGGAAATGAGCTCGGACCTTAACATTCTGCATGAAAGGAGGACTAGCAGCCGAGTTGCACGGGAGAATGTGAAATGTGTTCATATGTAGTAAAAACCTGAGAAATCCGTCCGTTTTCGTCATTTGTTATCGAATCGACTTAAAGCCAGATCGTCACATTGGCCGCTCTTCTCTCTGAAAAAGTTGTACTTATCGTCTGCAAAGCTATGTCGCGTGCTGCGGTATGCGGACACACTTAAAGCACCATAGTAGAACACAGATGAAGCTTCTAAGTTGATGTAATAGCCAGTAAGAAGTAGTAAAAATTAAAGTTTTAGGTATCGGTTATTGACTTTTTACCCTTCTTTGCTGCCTTGGACATGAGCTAGGAACTTAACATTTTTCATGAAAGGAGGACTAGCAGCCGAGTTGCACGGGAGAATGTGAAAAGTGTTCATATGTAGTAAAAACCTGAAAATCTGTCCGTTTTAGTCATTTGTTATCGAATCGACTTAAAGCCAGATCGTCACATTGGCCGCTCTTCTCTCTGAAACGGTTGTACTTATCGTCTGCAAATCTATGTTGCGTGCTGCGGTATGCGGAGACATTAAAATCACCTTAGTAGAACACAGATGAAGCTTCTAAGTTGATGTAATAGCCAGTAAGTAGTAGTACAATTCAAGTTTTAGGTATCGATTATTGACTTTTTAGCTGGCCTTGGTGCTTTGGACATGAGCTAGAACCTTTAGATTCTGCATGAAAGGAGGACTAGCAGCCGAGTTGCACGGGAGGATGTGAAAAGTGTTCATATGTAGTTAAAACCTGAGAAATCCGTCCGTTTTCGTCATTTGTTATCGAATCGACTTAAAGCCAGATCGTCACATTGGCAGCTCTTCTCTCTGAAACGGTTGTACTTATCATCTTCAGAGGTATGTCGCGTGTTGCCGTAGGCGGAAACAGGAAAAGCACCATAGTAGAACACAGATGAAGCTTCTAAGTTGATGTAATAGCCAGTAAGAAGTAATCCAATTCAAGTTTTAGGTTTCGATTATTGACTTTTTAGCTGGCTTTGGTGCCTTGGACATGAGCTAGGACCTTAAAATTCTGCATTAAAGGAGGACTAGCAGCCGAGATGCACGGGAGAATGTGAAAAGTGTTCATATGTAGTAAAAACCCGAAATATCCGTCCGTTTTCGTCATTTGTTATCGAATCGACTTCAAGCCAGATCGTCTCATTGGCCACTCTTCTCTCTGCAAAAGTTGTACTTATCGTCTGCAAAGCTATGTCGCGTGCTGCGGTATGCGGACACACTAAAAGCACCATAGTAGAACACAGATGAAGCTTCTAAGTTTAATGTAATAGCCAGTAAGAAGTAGTACAATTAAAGTTTTAGGTATCGGTTATTGACTTTTTACCCTTCTTTGGTGCCTTGGACATGAGCTAGGAAATTAAGATTTTGCATGAAGGAGGACTAGCAGCCGAGTTGCACGGGAGAATGTGAAAAGTGTTCATATGTAGTAAAAACCTGAGAAATCCGTCCGTTTTCGTCATTTGTTATCGAATCGACTTAAAGCCAGATCGTCACATTGGCCGCTCTTCTCTCTGAAACGGTTGTACTTATCGTCTGCAAAGCTATGTCGCGTGCTGCGGTATGCTGAGACACTAAAAGCACCATAGTAGAACACAGATGAAGCTTCTAAGTTGATGTAATAGCCAGTAAGAAGTAGTACAATTCAAGTATTATGTATCGATTATTGACATTTTAGCTGGCTTTGGTACATTGGACATGAGCTAGGACCTTAAGATTCTCCATGAAAGGAGGACTAGCAGCCGAGTAGCACGGGAGAATGTGAATAGTGTTCATATGTAGTAAAAACCGGAGACATCCTCCGTTTTCGTCATTTGTTATCGAATCGACTTAAAGCCAGATCGACACATTGGCCGCTCTTCTCTCTGAAACGGTTGTACTTATCGTCTGCAAAGCTATGTCGCGTGCTGCGGTATGCGGAGACAGTAAAAGCACCATAGTAGAACACAGATGAAGCTTCTAAGTTGATGTAATAGCCAGGAAGATATAGTACAATTCATGTTTTAGGTATCGATTATTTACTTTTTAGCTGGCTTTGGTGCCTTGTACATGAGCTAGGACCTTAAGATTCTGCATGAAAGGAGGATTAGCAGCGGAGTTAGACGGGAGAATATGAAAAGTGTTCATATGTAGTAAAAACCTGAGACATCCGTCCGTTTTCGTCATTTGTTATCCAATCGACGTAAAACCAAATCGTCACATTGGCCGCTCTTCTCTCTGAAACGGTTGTACTTATCGTCTGCAAAGCTATGTCGCGTGCTGCGGTATGCGGAGACAGTAAAAGCACCACAGTAGAACACAGATGAAGCTTCTAAGTTGATGTAATAGCCAAGAAGAAGTAGTACAATTCAAGTTTTAGGTATCGATTATTCACTTTTTAGCTGGCTTTGGTGCCTTGGACATGAGCTAGGACCTTAAGATTCTGCATGAAAGGAGGACTAGCAGCCGAGTTGCACGGGAGAATGTGAAAAGTGTTCATATGTAGTAAAAACCTGAGAAATCGGTCCGTTTTCGTCAATTGTTATCGAACCGACTTAAAGCCAGATCGTCACATTGGCCGCTCTCCTCTCTGAAACGCTTGTACTTATCGTCTGCAAAGCTATGTCGCGTGCTGCGGTATGCGGAGACACTAAAATCACCATAGTAGAACACAGATGAGGCTTCTAAGTTGATGTAATAGCCAGTAAGAAGTAATACAATTCAAGTTTTAGGTATCGATTATTGACTTTTTAGCTGGCTTTGGTACCTTGGACATGAGATAGGACCTTAAGATTCTGCATGAAAAGAGGACTAGCAGCCGAGTTGCACGGGAGAATGTGAATAGTGTTCATATATAGTAAAAACCTGAGACATCCGTCCGTTTTCGTCATTTGTTATCGAATCGACTTAAAGCCAGATCGTCACATTGGCCGCTCTTCTCTCAGAAACGGTTGTACTTCTCGTCTGCAAAGCTATGTCGCGTGCTGCGGTATGCGGAGACAGTAAAAGCACCATAGTAGAACTCAGATGAAGCTTCTATGTTGATGTAATAGCCAGGAAGAAATAGTACAATTCAAGTTTTAGGTATCGATTATTGACTTTTTAGCTGGCTTTGGTTCCTTGGACATGAGCTAGGACCTTAAGATTCTGCATGAAAGAAGGATTAGCAGCGGAGTTACACGGGAGAATATGAAAAGTGTTCATATGTAGTAAAAACCTGAGACATCCGTCCGTTTTCGTCATTTGTTATCGAACCGACTTAAAGCCAGATCGTCACATTGGCCGCTCTCCTCTCTGAAACGGTTGTACTTATCGTCTGCAAAGCTATGTCGCGTGCTGCGGTATGCGGAGACACTAAAATCACCATAGTAGAAAACAGATGAGGCTTCTAAGTTGATATAATAGCCAGTAAGAAGTAATCCAATTCAAGTTTTAGGTATCGATTATTCACTTTTTAACTGGCTTTGGTACCTTGGACATGAGCTAGGACCTTAAGATTCTGCATGAAAGGAGGAATAGCAGCCGAGTTGCACGGGAGAATGTGAATAGTGTTCATATGTAGTAAAAACCTGAGACATCCTTCCGTTTTCGTCATTTGTTATCGAATTTACTTAAAGCCAGATCGTCACATTGGCCGCTCTTCTCTCTGAAACGGTTGTACTTATCGTCTGCAAAGCTATGTCGCGTGCTGCGGTATGCGGAGACAGTAAAAGCACCACAGTAGAACACAGATGAATCTTCTAAGTTGATGTAATAGCCAGGAAGAAGTAGTATAATTCAAGTTTTAGGTATGGATTAAGACTTTATAGCTGGTTTTGGTGCCCTCGACATGAGCTAGGACCTTAACATTCTGCATGAAAGGAGGACTAGCAGCTTATTTGCACGGGAGAATGTGAAAAGTGTTCATATGTAGTAAAAACCTGAGAAATCGGTCCGTTTTCGTCATTTGTTATCGAACTGACTTAAAGCAAGATCGTCACATTGGCCGCTCTTCTCTCTGAAACGGTTGTACTTATCCTCTGCAAAGCTATGTCGCGTGCTGCGGTATGCGGAGACATTAAAATCACCATAGTAGAACACAGATGAAGCTTCTAAGTTGATGTAATAGCCAGTAAGTAGTAGTACAATTCAAGTTTTAGGTATCGATTATTGACTTTTTAGCTGGCTTTGGTGCCTTGGACATGGGCTAGGACCTTTAGATTCTGCATGAAAGGAGGACTAGCAGCCGAGTTGCACAGGAGAATGTGAAAAGTGTTCATATGTAGTTAAAACCTGAGAAATCCGTCCGTTTTCGTCATTTGTTATCGAATCGACTTAAAGCCAGATCGTCACATTGGCAGATCTTCTCTCTGAAACGGTTGTACTTATCGTCTTCAAAGGTATGTCGCGTGTTGCCGTAGGCGGAAACAGGAAAAGCACCATAGTAGAACACAGATGAAGCTTCCAAGTTGATGTAATAGCCAGTAAGAAGTAGTCCAATTCAAGATTTAGGTATCGATTGTTGACTTTTTAGCTGGCTTTGGTGCCTTGGAAATGAGCTAGGACCTTAACATATTGCATGAAAGGAGGACTAGCAGCCGAGTTGCACGGGAGAATGTGACACGTGTTCATATGTAGTAAAAACCTGAGACATCCGTCCGTTTTCGTCATTTGTTATCGAATCGACTTAAAGCCAGATCGACACATTGGCCGCTCTTCTCTCTGAAACGGTTGTACTTATCGTCTGCAAAGCTATGTCGCGTGCTGCGGTATGCGGAGACACTAAAATCACCATAGTAGAACACAGATGAAGCATCTAAGTTGATGTAATAGCCAGTAAGAAGTAATCCAATTCAAGTTTTAGGTATCGATTATTTACTTTTTAGCTGGCTTTGGTGCCTTGGACATGAGCTAGGACCTTAAGATTCTGCATGAAAAGAGGACTAGCAGCCGATTTGCACGGGAGAATGTGAAAAGTGTTCATATGTAGTAAAAACCTGAGAAATCCGTCCGTTTTCGTCATTTGTTATCGAATCTACTTAAAGCCAGATCGTCACAGTGGCCGCTCTTTTCTCTGAAACGCTTGTACTTATCGTCTGCAAAGCTATGTCGAATGCTGCGGTATGCGGAGACAGTAAAAGCACCACAGTAGAACACAGATGAATCTTCTAAGTTGATGTAATAGCCAGGAAGAAGTAGTATAATTCAAGTTTTAGGTATGGATTAAGACTTTATAGCTGGTTTTGGTGCCCTCGACATGAGCTAGGACCTTAACATTCTGCATGAAAGGAGGACTAGCAGCTTATTTGCACGGGAGAATGTGAAAAGTGTTCATATGTAGTAAAAACCTGAGAAATCGGTCCGTTTTCGTCATTTGTTATCGAACTGACTTAAAGCAAGATCGTCACATTGGCCGCTCTTCTCTCTGAAACGGTTGTACTTATCCTCTGCAAAGCTATGTCGCGTGCTGCGGTATGCGGAGACATTAAAATCACCATAGTAGAACACAGATGAAGCTTCTAAGTTGATGTAATAGCCAGTAAGTAGTAGTACAATTCAAGTTTTAGGTATCGATTATTGACTTTTTAGCTGGCTTTGGTGCCTTGGACATGGGCTAGGACCTTTAGATTCTGCATGAAAGGAGGACTAGCAGCCGAGTTGCACAGGAGAATGTGAAAAGTGTTCATATGTAGTTAAAACCTGAGAAATCCGTCCGTTTTCGTCATTTGTTATCGAATCGACTTAAAGCCAGATCGTCACATTGGCAGATCTTCTCTCTGAAACGGTTGTACTTATCGTCTTCAAAGGTATGTCGCGTGTTGCCGTAGGCGGAAACAGGAAAAGCACCATAGTAGAACACAGATGAAGCTTCCAAGTTGATGTAATAGCCAGTAAGAAGTAGTCCAATTCAAGATTTAGGTATCGATTATTGACTTTTTAGCTGGCTTTGGTGCCTTGGAAATGAGCTAGGACCTTAACATATTGCATGAAAGGAGGACTAGCAGCCGAGTTGCACGGGAGAATGTGACACGTGTTCATATGTAGTAAAAACCTGAGACATCCGTCCGTTTTCGTCATTTGTTATCGAATCGACTTAAAGCCAGATCGACACATTGGCCGCTCTTCTCTCTGAAACGGTTGTACTTATCGTCTGCAAAGCTATGTCGCGTGCTGCGGTATGCGGAGACACTAAAATCACCATAGTAGAACACAGATGAAGCATCTAAGTTGATGTAATAGCCAGTAAGAAGTAATCCAATTCAAGTTTTAGGTATCGATTATTTACTTTTTAGCTGGCTTTGGTGCCTTGGACATGAGCTATCACCTTAAGATTCTGCATAAAAGGAGGACTAGCTGCCGAGTTGCACGGGAGAATGTGAAAAGTGTTCATATGTAGTAAAAACCTGAGAAATCGGTCCGTTTTCGTCATTTGTTATCGAACCGACTTAAAGCAAGATCGTCACATTGGCCGCTCTTCTCTCTGAAACGGTTGTACTTATCGTCTGCAAAGCTATGTCGCGTGCTGCGGTATGCGGAGACACTAAAATCACCATAGTAGAACACGGATGAGGCTTCTAAGTTGATGTAATAGCCAGTAAGGAGTAATACAATTCAAGTATCAGGTATCGATTATTGACTTTTTAGCTGGCTTTGGTACCTTGGACATGAGCTAGGACCTTAAGATTCTACATGAAAGGAGGACTAGCAGCCGAGTTGCACGGGAGAATGTGAATTGTGTTCATATGTAGTAAAAACCTGAGAAATACGTCCGTTTTCGTCATTTTTTATCGAATCGACTTAAAGCCAGATCGTCACATTGGCCGCTCTTCTCTCTGAAACGGTTGTACTTATCGTCTGCAAAGCTATGTCGCGTGCTGCGGTATGCGGAGACATTAAAATCACCATAGTAGAACACAGATGAAGCTTCTAAGTTGATGTAATAGCCAGTAAGAAGTAGTACAATTAAAGTTTTAGGTATCGGTTATTGACATTTTACCCTTCTTTGGTGCCTTGGACATGAGCTAGGAAATTAAGGTTTTGCATGAAGGAGGACTAGCAGCCGAGTTGCACGGGAGAATGTGAAAAGTGTTCATATGTAGTAAAAACCTGAGAATCCGTCCGTTTTCGTCATTTGTTATCGAATTGACTTAAAGCCAGATCGTCACATTGGCCGCTCTTCTATCTGAAACGGTTGTACTTATCGTCTGCAAAGCTATGTCGCGTGCTGCGGTATGCGGACACACTAAAAGCACCATAGTAGAACACAGATGAAGCTTCTAAGTTGATGTAATAGCCAGTAAGAAGTAGTACAATTCAAGTTTTAGGTATTGAATATTGACTTTTTAGCTGGCTTTGGTGCCTTGGACTTGAGCTAGGACCTTAAGATTCTGCATGAAAGGAGGACTAGCAGCCGAGTTGCACGGGAGAATGTGAAAAGTGATCATATGTAGTAAAAACCTGAGAAATCGGTCCGTTTTCGTTATTTGGTATCGAACCGACTTAAAGCCAGATCGTCACATTGGCCGCTCTTCTCTCTGAAACGGTTGTACTTATCGTCTGCAAAGCTATGTCGCGTGCTGCGGTATGCGGAGACACTAAAATCACCATAGTAGAACACAGATGAGGCTTCTAAGTTGATGTAATAGCCAGTAAGAAGTAATCCAATTCAAGTTTTAGGTATCGATTATTTACTTCTTAGCTGGCTTTGGTTTCTTGGACATGAGCTAGGACCTTAAGATTCTCCATGAAAGGAGGACTAGCAGCCGAGTTGCACGGGAGAATGTGAATAGTGTTCATATGTAGTAAAAACCTGAGACATCCGTCCGTTTTCGTCATTTGTTATCGAATCGACTGAAAGCCAGATCGTCACATTGGCCGCTCTTCTCTCTGAAACGGTTGTACTTATCGTCTGCAAAGCTATGTGGCGTGCTGCGGTATGCGGAGACAGTAAAAGCACCATAGTAGAACACAGATGAAGCTTCTAAGTTGATGTAATAGCCAGGAAGATATAGTACAATTCATGTTTTAGGTATCGATTATTTACTTTTTAGCTGGCTTTGGTGTCTTGGACATGAGCTAGGACCTTAAGATTCTGCATGAAAGGAGGATTAGCAGCGGAGTTACACGGGAGAATATGAAAAGTGTTCATATGTAGTAAAAACCTGAGACATCCGTCCGTTTTCGTCATTCGTTATCGAATCGACTTAAAGCCAGATCGACACATTGGCCGCTC
Source organism: Schistocerca gregaria (assembly GCF_023897955.1). Lineage (NCBI taxonomy): Eukaryota > Metazoa > Arthropoda > Insecta > Orthoptera > Acrididae > Schistocerca > Schistocerca gregaria. Next base: position 114,741 of record NW_026061973.1, read on the forward strand.
TTCTCTCTGAAACGGTTGTACTTATCGTCTGCAAAGCTATGTCGCGTGCTGCGGTATGCGGAGACACTAAAATCACCATAGTAGAACACAGATGAAGCATCTAAGTTGATGTAATAGCCAGTAAGAAGTAATCCAATTCAAGTTTTAGGTATCGATTATTTACTTTTTAGCTGGCTTTGGTTTCTTGGACATGAGCTAGGACCTTAAGATTCTGCATGAAAGGAGGACTAGCAGCCGATTTGCACGGGAGAATGTGAAAAGTGTTCATATGTAGTAAAAACCTGAGAAATCATTCCGTTTTCGTCATTTGTTATCGAATCTACTTAAAGCCAGATCGTCACAGTGGCCGCTCTTTTCTCTGAAACGCTTGTACTTATCGTCTGCAAAGCTATGTTGAATGCTGCGGTATGCGGAGACACTAAAAGTACCACACATATGAAGCTTCTAAGTTGATGTAATAGCCAGTAAGATGTAGTACAATTCAAGTTTTAGGTATTCAATATTGACTTTTTAGCTGGCTTTGGTGCCTTGGACATGAGCTATAACCTTAAGATTCTGCATAAAAGGAGGACTAGCAGCCGAGTTGCACGGGAGAATGTGAAAAGTGTTCATATGTAGTAAAAACCTGAGAAATCGGTCCGTTTTCGTCATTTGTTATCGAACCGACTTAAAGCAAGATCGTCACATTGGCCGCTCTTCTCTCTGAAACGGTTGTACTTATCCTCTGCAAAGCTATGTCGCGTGCTGCGGTATGCGGAGACACTAAAATCACCATAGTAGAACACGGATGAGGCTTCTAAGTTGATGTAATAGCCAGTAAGGAGTAATACAACTCAAGTATCAGGTATCGATTATTGACTTTTTAGCTGGCTTTGGTACCTTGGACATGAGCTACGACCTTAAGATTCTACATGAAAGGAGGACTAGCAGCCGAGTTGCACGGGAGAATGTGAATTGTGTTCATATGTAGTAAAAACCTGAGAAATACGTCCGTTTTCGTCATTTTTTATCGAATCGACTTAAAGCCAGATCGTCACATTGGCCGCTCTTCTCTCTGCAAAAGTTGTACTTATCGTCTGCAAAGCTATGTCGCGTGCTGCGCTTTGCGGACACACTAAAAGCACCATAGTAGAACACAGATGAAGCTTCTAAGTTGATGTAATAGCCAGTAAGAAGTAGTACAATTAAAGTTTTAGGTATCGGTTATTGACATGTTACCCTTCTTTGGTGCCTTGGACATGAGCTAGGAAATTAAGGTTTTGCATGAAGGAGGACTAGCAGCCGAGTTGCACGGGAGAATGTGAAAAGTGTTCATATGTGGTAAAAACCTGAGAAATCCGTCCGTTTTGGTCATTTGCTATCGAACCGACTTCAAGCCAGATCGTCTCATTGGCCACTCTTCTCTCTGCAAAAGTTGTACTTATCGTCTGCAAAGCTATGTCGCGTGCTGCGGTTTGCGGACACACTAAAAGCACCATAGTAGAACACAGATGAAGCTTCTAAGTTGATGTAATAGCTAGTAAGAAGTAGTACAATTAAAGTTTTAGGTATCGGTTATTGACATTTTACCCTTCTTTGGTGCCTTGGACATGAGCTAGGAAATTAAGGTTTTTGCATGAAGGAGGACTAGCAGCCGGGTTGCACGGGAGAATGTGAAAAGTGTTCATATGTAGTAAAAACCTGAGAAATCCGTCCGTTTTCGTCATTTGTTATCGAATCGACTTAAAGCCAGATCGTCACATTGGCCGCTCTTCTATCTGAAACGGTTGTACTTATCGTCTGCAAAGCTATGTCGCGTGCTGCGGTATGCGGACACACTAAAAGCACCATAGTAGAACACAGATGAAGCTTCTAAGTTGATGTAATAGCCAGTAAGAAGTAGTACAATTCAAGTTTTAGGTATTGAATATTGACTTTTTAGCTGGCTTTGGTGCCTTGGACTTGAGCTAGGACCTTAAGATTCTGCATGAAAGGAGGACTAGCAGCCGAGTTGCACGGGAGAATGTGAAAAGTGATCATATGTAGTAAAAACCTGAGACATCCGTCCGTTTTCGTCATTCGTTATCGAATCGACGTAAAACGAAATCGTCACATTGGCCGCTCTTCTCTCTGAAACGGTTGTACTTATCGTCTGCAAAGCTACGTCGCGTGCTGCGGTATGCGGAGACAGTAAAAGCACCACAGTAGAACACAGATGAAGCTTCTAAGTTGATGTAATAGCCAGTAAGAAGTAGTACAATTCAAGTTTTAGGTATTGATTATTGACTTTTTATCTGGCTTTGGTGCTTTGGACATGAGCTAGGACCTTATGATTCTGCATGAAAGGAGGACTAGCAGCCGAGTTGCACGGGAGAATTTGAAAAGTTTTCATCTATAGTAAAAACCTGAGAAATCCGTCGTCTTCGTCATTTGTTATCGAATCTACTTAAAGCAAGATCGTCACAGTGGCCGCTCTTCTCTCTGAAACGCTTGTACTTATCGTCTGCAAAGCTATGTCGCGTGCTGCGGTATGCGGAGACACTAAAAGCACCATAGTAGAACACAGATGAAGCTTCTAAGTTGATGTAATAGGCAGTAAGAAGTAGTACAATTCAAGTTTTAGGTATCGATTATTGACTTTTTAACTGGCTTTGGTACCTTGGACATGAGCTAGGACCTTATGATTCTGCATGAAAGGAGGACTAGCAGCCGATTTGCACGGGAGAATGTGAAAAGTGTTCATATGTAGTAAAAACCTGAGAAATCCGTCGGTTTTCGTCATTTGTTATCGAATCGACGTAATGCCAGATCGTCACATTGGCCGCTCTTCTCTCTGAAACGGTAGTACTTATCGTCTGCAAAGCTATGTCGCGTGCTGCGGTAGGCGGAGACAGTAAAAGCACCATAGTAGAACACAGATGTAGCTTCTAAGTTGATGTAATAGCCAGTAAGAAGTAGTAAAATTCAAGTTTTAGGTATCGATTATTGACTTTTTAGCTGGCTTTGGTGCCTTGGACATGAGCTAGGACCTTAAGATTCTGCATGAAAGGAAATTAGCAGCGGAGTTGCACGGGAGAATATGAAAAGTGCTCATATGTAGTAAAAACCTAGAAATCCGTCCGTTTTCGTCATTTGTTATCGAATCGACTTAAAGCCAGATCGTCACATTGGCCGCTCTTCTCTCTGAAACGGTTGTACTTATCGTCTGCAAAGCTATGTCGCGTGCTGCGGTATTCTGAGACACTAAAAGCACCATAGTAGAACACAGATGAAGCTTCTAAGTTGATGTAATAGCAAGGAAGAAGTAGTACAATTCAAGTTTTAGGAATCGATTATTGACTTTTTAGCTGGCTTTGGTGCCTTGGTCAAGATCTATGTCCTTAAGATTCTGCATGAAAGGAGGGCTAGCAGCCGAATTGCATGGGAGAATGTGAAAAGTGTTCATATGTAGTAAAAACACTAGAAATCCGTCCGATTTCGTCATTTGTTATCGAATCAACTTGAAGCCAGATCGTCAAATTGGCCGCTCTTCTCTCATAATCGGTTGTACTTATCGTCTGCAAAGCTATGTCGCGTGATGCGGTATGCGGAGACACTAAAAGCACCATAGTAGAACACAGATGAAGCAGCCGGCCGCGGTGGTCTCGCGGTTCTAGGCGCGCAGTCCGGAACCGTGCGATTGCTACGGTCGCAGGTTCGAATCCTGCCTCGGGCATGGATGTGTGTGATGTCCTTAGGTTAGTTAGGTTTAAGTAGTTCTAAGTTCTAGGGGACTAATAACCACAGCAGTTGAGTCCCATAGTGCTCAGAGCCATTTGAACCATTTGAACAGATGAAGCTTCTAAGTTGATGGAATAGCCAGTAAGGAGTAATACAATTCAAGTTTTAGGTATCGATTATTGACTTTTTAGCTGGCTTTGGTGCCTTCGACATGAGCTAGGACCTTAAGATTCTGCATGAAAGGAGGAGTATCAGCGGAGTTGCACGGGAGAATATGAAAAGTGTTCATATGTAGTAAAAACCTAGAAGTCCGTCCGTTTTCGTCATTTGTTATCGAATCGACTTAAAGCCAGATCGTCACATTGGCCGCTCTTCTCTCTGAAACGGTTGTACTTACCGTCTGCAAAGCTATGTCGCGTGCTGCGGTATGCTGAGACACTAAAAGCACCATAGTAGAACACAGATGAAGCTTCTAAGTTGATGTAGTAGCCAGGAAGAAGTAGTACAATTCAAGTTTTAGGTATCGATTATTGACTTTTTAGCTGGCTTTGGTGCCTTGGACATGAGCTAGGACCTTAAGATTCTGCATGAAAGGGGGACTAGCAGCCGAGTTGCACGGGAGAATGTGGAAAATGTTACTATGTAGTAAAAACCTGAGACATCCGTCCGTTTACGTCATTTGTTATCGAATCTACTTAAAGCCAGATCGTCACATTGTCCGCTCTTCTCTCTGAAACGGTTGTACTTATCGATTGCAATGCTATGTCGCGTGCTGCGGTATGCGGAGACACTAAAAGCAACATAGTAGAACACAGATGAAGCTTCTAAGTTGATGTAATAGCCAGTAAGAAATAGTACAATTCAAGTTTTAGGTATCGATTGTTGTCTTTTTAGCTGGCTTTGGTGCCTTGGACATGAGCTAGGACCTTATGATTCTGCATGAAAGGAGGGCTAGCAGCCGATTTGCGCGAGAGAATGTGAAAAGTGTTCATATGTAGTAAAAAACTGAGAAATCGGTCCGTTTTCGTCGTTTGTTATCGAATCGACTTCAAGCCAGATCGTCACATTGGCCGCTCTTCTCTCTGAAACGGTTGTACTTATTGTCTGCAAAGCTATGTCGCGTGCTGCGGTATGCGGAGACACTAAAAGCACCATAGTAGAACACAGGTTAAGCTTCTAAGTTGATGTAATAGCCAGTAAGAAGTAGTACAATTCAAGTTTTAGGTATCGATTATTGACTTTTTAGCTGGCTTTGTTGCCTTGGACATGAGCTAGGACCTTAAGATTCTGCATGAAAGGAGGACTAGCAGCCGAGTTGCACGGGAAAATGTGAAAAGTGTTCATATGTAGTAAAAACCTGAGAAATCCGTCCGTTTTGGTCATTTGTTATCGAATCGACTTAAAGCCAGATCGTAACATTGGCCGCTCTTCTCTCTGAAACACTTGTACTTATCGTCTGCTAAGCTATGTCGCGTGCTGCGGTATGCTGAGACACTAAAAGCACCATAGTAGAACACAGATGAAGCTGCTAAGTTGATGTAATAGCCAGTAAGAAGTAGTACAATTCAAGTTTTAGGTATTGAATATTGACTTTTTAGCTGGCTTTGGTGCCTTGGACATGAGCTAGGACCTTAAGATTCTGCATGAAATTAGGACGAGGGGCCAAGTTGCACGGGAGAATGTGAAAAGTGTTCATATGTAGTAAAAACCTGAGAAATCGGTCCGTTTTCGTCACTTGCTATCGAATCGACTTAAAAGCCAGATCGTCTCATTGGCCGCTCTTCTCTCTGAAACGGTTGTACTTATCGTCTGCAAAGCTATGTCGCGTGCTGGGGTATGCGGAGACACTAAAATCACCATAGTAGAACACAGATGAAGCTTCTAAGTTGATGTAATAGCCAGTAAGAAGTAGTACAATTCAAGATTTAGGTATCGATAATTAACTTTTTAGCTGGCTTTGGTGCCTTGGTCATGATCTATGTCCTTAAGATTCTGCATGAAAGGAGGACTAGCAGCCGAATTGCATGGGAGAATGTGAAAAGTGTTCATATGTAGTAAAAACCTGAGAAATCCGTCCGTTTTCGACATTTGTTATCGAATCAACTTGAAGCCAGATCGTCAAATTGGCCGCTCTTCTCTCTTAATCGGTTGTACTTATCGTCTGCAAAGCTATGTCGCGTGATGCGATATACGGAGACCGTAAAAGCACCATAGTAGAACACAGATGAAGCTTCTAAGTTGATGTAATAGCCAGTAAGTTATAGTACAATTCAAGTTTTAGGTATCGATTATTGACTTTTTAGATGGCTTTGGTGCGTTGGACATGAGCTAGGACCTTAAGATTGTGCATGAAAGATGGATTAGCAGCGGAGTTGCACGGGAGAATATGAAAAGTGTTCATATGTAGGAAAAACCTAGAAATCCGTCCGTTTTCGTCATTTGTTATCGAACCGACTTAAAGCCCGATCGTCACATTGGCCGCTCTTCTCTCTGAAACGGTTGTACTTATCGTCTGCAAAGCTATGTCGCGTGCTGCGGTATGCGGAGACACTAAAATCACAATAGTAGAAAACAGATGAGGCTTCTAAGTTGATGTAATAGCCAGTAAGAAGTAATCCAATTCAAGTTTTAGGTATCGATTATTGACTTTTTAACTGGCTTTGGTACCTTGGACATGAGCTAGGACCTTAAGATTCTGCATGAAAGGAGGACTAGCAGCCGAGTTGCACGGGAGAATGTGAATAGTGTTCAAATGTAGTAAAAACCTGAGACATCCGTCCGTTTTTGTCATTTGTTATCGAATCGACGTAAAGCCAGATCGTCACATTGGCCGCTCTTCTCTCTGAAACGGTTGTACTTCTCGTCTGCAAAGCTATGTCGCGTGCTGCGGTATGCTGAGACACTAAAAGCACCATAGTAGAACACAGATGAAGCTTCTAAGTTGATGTAATAGCCAGTAAGAAATAGTGCAATTCAAGTTTTAGGTATCGATTATTGACTTTTTAGCTGGCTTTGGTGCCTTGGACATGAGCTAGGACCTTATGATTCTGCATGAAAGGAGAACTAGCAGCCGATTTGCACGGGAGAATGTGAAAAGTGTTCATATGTAGTAAAAACCTGAGAAATCCGTCGGTTTTCGTCATTTGTTATCGAATCGACGTAATGCCAGATCGTCACATTGGCCGCTCTTCTCTCTGAAACGGTAGTACTTATCGTCTGCAAAGCTATGTCGCGTGCTGCGGTAGACGGAGACAGTAAAAGCACCATAGTAGAACACAGATGTAGCTTCTAAGTTGATGTAATAGCCAGTAAGAAGTAGTAAAATTCAAGTTTTAGGTATCGATTATTGACTTTTTAGCTGGCTTTGGTGCCTTGGACATGAGCTAGGACCTTAAGATTCTGCATGAAAGGAAATTAGCAGCGGAGTTGCACGGGAGAATATGAAAAGTGCTCATATGTAGTAAAAACCTAGAAATCCGTCCGTTTTCGTCATTTGTTATCGAATCGACTTAAAGCCAGATCGTCACATTGGCCGCTCTTCTCTCTGAAACGGTTGTACTTATCGTCTGCAACGCTATGTCGCGTGCTGCGGTATTCTGAGACACTAAAAGCACCATAGTAGAACACAGATGAAGCTTCTAAGTTGATGTAATAGCCAGGAAGAAGTAGTACAATTCAAGTTTTAGGAATCGATTATTGACTTTTTAGCTGGCTTTGGTGCCTTGGTCAAGATCTATGTCCTTAAGATTCTGCATGAAAGGAGGGCTAGCAGCCGAATTGCATGGGAGAATGTGAAAAGTGTTCATATGTAGTAAAAACACTAGAAATCCGTCCGATTTCGTCATTTGTTATCGAATCAACTTGAAGCCAGATCGTCAAATTGGCCGCTCTTCTCTCATAATCGGTTGTACTTATCGTCTGCAAAGCTATGTCGCGTGATGCGGTATGCGGAGACACTAAAAGCACCATAGTAGAACACAGATGAAGCAGCCGGCCGCGGTGGTCTCGCGGTTCTAGGCGCGCAGTCCGGAACCGTGCGATTGCTACGGTCGCAGTTTCGAATCCTGCCTCGGGCATGGATGTGTGTGATGTCCTTAGGTTAGTTAGGTTTAAGTAGTTCTAGGTTCTAGGGGACTAATAACCACAGCAGTTGAGTCCCATAGTGCTCAGAGCCATTTGAACCATTTGAACAGATGAAGCTTCTAAGTTGATGGAATAGCCAGTAAGGAGTAATACAATTCAAGTTTTAGGTATCGATTATTGACTTTTTAGCTGGCTTTGGTGCCTTCGACATGAGCTAGGACCTTAAGATTCTGCATGAAAGGAGGAGTATCAGCGGAGTTGCACGGGAGAATATGAAAAGTGTTCATATGTAGTAAAAACCTAGAAGTCCGTCCGTTTTCGTCATTTGTTATCGAATCGACTTAAAGCCAGATCGTCACATTGGCCGCTCTTCTCTCTGAAACGGTTGTACTTACCGTCTGCAAAGCTATGTCGCGGGCTGCGGTATGCTGAGACACTAAAAGCACCATAGTAGAACACAGATGAAGCTTCTAAGTTGATGTAGTAGCCAGGAAGAAGTAGTACAATTCAAGTTTTAGGTATCGATTATTGACTTTTTAGCTGGCTTTGGTGCCTTGGACATGAGCTAGGACCTTAAGATTCTGCATGAAAGGGGGACTAGCAGCCGAGTTGCACGGGAGAATGTGGAAAATGTTACTATGTAGTAAAAACCTGAGACATCCGTCCGTTTACGTCATTTGTTATCGAATCTACTTAAAGCCAGATCGTCACATTGTCCGCTCTTCTCTCTGAAACGGTTGTACTTATCGATTGCAAAGCTATGTCGCGTGCTGCGGTATGCGGAGACACTAAAAGCAACATAGTAGAACACAGATGAAGCTTCTAAGTTGATGTAATAGCCAGTAAGAAATAGTACAATTCAAGTTTTAGGTATCGATTATTGTCTTTTTAGCTGGCTTTGGTGCCTTGGACATGAGCTAGGACCTTATGATTCTGCATGAAAGGAGGGCTAGCAGCCGATTTGCGCGAGAGAATGTGAAAAGTGTTCATATGTAGTAAAAAACTGAGAAATCGGTCCGTTTTCGTCGTTTGTTATCGAATCGACTTCAAGCCAGATCGTCACATTGGCCGCTCTTCTCTCTGAAACGGTTGTACTTATTGTCTGCAAAGCTATGTCGCGTGCTGCGGTATGCGGAGACACTAAAAGCACCATAGTAGAACACAGGTTAAGCTTCTAAGTTGATGTAATAGCCAGTAAGAAGTAGTACAATTCAAGTTTTAGGTATCGATTATTGACTTTTTAGCTGGCTTTGTTGCCTTGGACATGAGCTAGGACCTTAAGATTCTGCATGAAAGGAGGACTAGCAGCCGAGTTGCACGGGAAAATGTGAAAAGTGTTCATATGTAGTAAAAACCTGAGAAATCCGTCCGTTTTGGTCATTTGTTATCGAATCGACTTAAAGCCAGATCGTAACATTGGCCGCTCTTCTCTCTGAAACACTTGTACTTATCGTCTGCTAAGCTATGTCGCGTGCTGCGGTATGCTGAGACACTAAAAGCACCATAGTAGAACACAGATGAAGCTGCTAAGTTGATGTAATAGCCAGTAAGAAGTAGTACAATTCAAGTTTTAGGTATTGAATATTGACTTTTTAGCTGGCTTTGGTGCCTTGGACATGAGCTAGGACCTTAAGATTCTGCATGAAATTAGGACGAGGGGCCAAGTTGCACGAGAGAATGTGAAAAGTGTTCATATGTAGTAAAAACCTGAGAAATCGGTCCGTTTTCGTCACTTGCTATCGAATCGACTTAAAAGCCAGATCGTCTCATTGGCCGCTCTTCTCTCTGAAACGGTTGTACTTATCGTCTGCAAAGCTATGTCGCGTGCTGGGGTATGCGGAGACACTAAAATCACCATAGTAGAACACAGATGAAGCTTCTAAGTTGATGTAATAGCCAGTAAGAAGTAGTACAATTCAAGATTTAGGTATCGATAATTGACTTTTTAGCTGGCTTTGGTGCCTTGGTCATGATCTATGTCCTTAAGATTCTGCATGAAAGGAGGACTAGCAGCCGAATTGCATGGGAGAATGTGAAAAGTGTTCATATGTAGTAAAAACCTGAGAAATCCGTCCGTTTTCGACATTTGTTATCGAATCAACTTGAAGCCAGATCGTCAAATTGGCCGCTCTTCTCTCTTAATCGGTTGTACTTATCGTCTGCAAAGCTATGTCGCGTGATGCGGTATACGGAGACACTAAAAGCACCATAGTAGAACACAGATGAAGCATCTAAGTTTATGGAATAGCCAGTAAGGAGTAGTACAATTCAAGTTTTAGGTATCGATTATTGACTTTTTAGCTGGCTTTGGTGTCTTCGACATGAGCTAGGACCTTAAGATTCTGCATGAAAGGAGGATTATCAGCGGAGTTGCACGGGAGAATATGAAAAGTGTTCATATGTAGTAAAAACCTAGAAATCCGTCCGTTTTCGTCATTTGTTATCGAATCGACTTAAAGCCAGATCGTCACATTGGCCGCTCTTCTCTCTGAAACGGTTGTACTTACCGTCTGCAAAGCTATGTCGCGTGCTGCGGTATGCTGAGACACTAAAAGCACCATAGTAGAACACAGATGAAGCTTCTAAGTTGATGTAGTAGCCAGGAAGAAGTAGTACAATTCAAGTTTTAGGTATCGATTATTGACTTTTTAGCTGGCTTTGGTGCCTTGGACATGAGCTAGGACCTTAAGATTCTGCATGAAAGGAGGACTAGCAGCCGAGTTGCACGGGAGAATGTGAAAAATGTTAGTATGTAGTAAAAACCTGAGACATCCGTACGTTTACGTCATTTGTTATCGAATCTACTTAAAGCCAGATCGTCACATTGTCCGCTCTTCTCTCTGAAACGGTTGTACTTATCGATTGCAAAGCTATGACGCGTGCTGCGGTATGCGGAGACACTAAAAGCAACATAGTAGAACACAGATGAAGCTTCTAAGTTGATGTAATAGCCAGTAAGAAATAGTACAATTCAAGTTTTAGGTATCGATTATTGACTTTTTAGCTGGCTTTGGTGCCTTGGACATGAGCTAGGACCTTATGATTCTGCATGAAAGGAGGGCTAGCAGCCGATTTGCACGAGAGAATGTGAAAAGTGTTCATATGTAGTAAAAAACTGAGAAATCGGTCCGTTTTCGTCATTTGTTAACGAATCGACTTCAAGCCAGATCGTCGCATTGGCCGCTCTTCTCTCTGAAACGGTTGTACTTATTGTCTGCAAAGCTATGTCGCGTGCTGCGGTATGCGGAGACACTAAAAGCACCATAGTAGAACACAGATGAAGCTTCTAAGTTGATGTAATAGCCAGTAAGAAGTAGTACAATTCAAGTTTTAGGTATCGATTATTGACTTTTTAGCTGGCTTTGTTGCCTTGGACATGAGCTAGGACCTTAAGATTCTGCATGAAAGGAGGACTAGCAGCCGAGTTGCACGGGAAAATGTGAAAAGTGTTCATATGTAGTAAAAACCTGAGAAATACGTCCGTTTTGGTCATTTGTTATCGAATCGACTTAAAGCCAGATCGTAACATTGGCCGCTCTTCTCTCTGAAACACTTGTACTTATCGTCTGCTAAGCTATGTCGCGTGCTGCGGTATGCTGAGACACTAAACGCACCATAGTAGAACACAGATGAAGCTTCTAAGTTGATGTAATAGCCAGTAAGAAGTAGTACAATTCAAGTTTTAGGTAATGAATATTGACTTTTTAGCTGGCTTTGGTACCTTGGACATGAGCTAGGACCTTAAGATTCTGCGTGAAATTAGGACGCGGAGCCAAGTTGCACGGGAGAATGTGAAAAGTGTTCATATGTAGTAAAAAATTGAGAAATCGGTCCGTTTTCGTCACTTGTTATCGAATCGACTTAAAGCCAGATCGTCTCATTGGCCGCTCTTCTCTCTGAATCGGTTGTACTTATCGTCTGCAAAGCTATGTCGCGTGCTGGGGTATGCGGAGACACTAAAATCACCATAGTAGAACACAGATGAAGCTTCCAAGTTGATGTAATAGCCAGTAAGAAGTAGTACAATTCAAGTTTTAGGTATCGATTATTGACTTTTTAGCTGGCTTTGGTGCCTTGGACATGAGCTAGGACCTTAAGCTTCTGCATGAAAGGAGGATTAGCAGCGGAGTTGCACGCGAGAATATGAAAAGTGTTCATATGTAGTAAAAACCTAGAAATCCGTCCGTTTTCGTCATTTGTTATCGAATCTTCTTCAAGCCAGATCGTCACATTGGCCGCTCTTCTCTCTGAAACGGTTGTACTTATCGTCTGCAAAGCTATGTCGCGTGCTGCGGTATGCTGAGACACTAAAAGCACCATAGTAGAACACAGATGAAGCTTCTAAGTTGATGTAATAGCCAGGAAGAAGTAGTACAATTCAAGTTTTATGTATCGATTATTGACTTTTTAGCTGGCTTTGGTACCTTGGACATGAGCTAGTACCTCAAGATTCTGCATGAAAGGAGGACTAGCAGCCGATTTGCACGAGAGTATGTGAAAAATGTTCATATGTAGTAAAAGCCTGAGACATCCGTCCGTTTACGTCATTTGTTATCGAATCTACTTAAACCAGATCGTCAAATTGGCCGCTCTTCTCTCTGAAACGGTTGTACTTATCGTCTGCAAAGCTATGTCGCGTGCTGCAGTATGCGGAGACAGTAAAAGCACCATAGCAGAACACAGATAAAGCTTCTAAGTTGATGTAATAGCCAGTAAGAAATAGTACAATTCAAGTTTTAGGTATCGATTATTGTCTTTTTAGCTGGCTTTGGTGCCTTGGACATGAGCTAGGACCTTATGATTCTGCATGAAAGGAGGGCTAGCAGCCGATTTGCGCGAGAGAATGTGAAAAGTGTTCATATGTAGTAAAAAACTGAGAAATCGGTCCGTTTTCGTCGTTTGTTATCGAATCGACTTCAAGCCAGATCGTCACATTGGCCGCTCTTCTCTCTGAAACGGTTGTACTTATTGTCTGCAAAGCTATGTCGCGTGCTGCGGTATGCGGAGACACTAAAAGCACCATAGTAGAACACAGGTTAAGCTTCTAAGTTGATGTAATAGCCAGTAAGAAGTAGTACAATTCAAGTTTTAGGTATCGATTATTGACTTTTTAGCTGGCTTTGTTGCCTTGGACATGAGCTAGGACCTTAAGATTCTGCATGAAAGGAGGACTAGCAGCCGAGTTGCACGGGAAAATGTGAAAAGTGTTCATATGTAGTAAAAACCTGAGAAATCCGTCCGTTTTGGTCATTTGTTATCGAATCGACTTAAAGCCAGATCGTAACATTGGCCGCTCTTCTCTCTGAAACACTTGTACTTATCGTCTGCTAAGCTATGTCGCGTGCTGCGGTATGCTGAGACACTAAAAGCACCATAGTAGAACACAGATGAAGCTGCTAAGTTGATGTAATAGCCAGTAAGAAGTAGTACAATTCAAGTTTTAGGTATTGAATATTGACTTTTTAGCTGGCTTTGGTGCCTTGGACATGAGCTAGGACCTTAAGATTCTGCATGAAATTAGGACGAGGGGCCAAGTTGCACGAGAGAATGTGAAAAGTGTTCATATGTAGTAAAAACCTGAGAAATCGGTCCGTTTTCGTCACTTGCTATCGAATCGACTTAAAAGCCAGATCGTCTCATTGGCCGCTCTTCTCTCTGAAACGGTTGTACTTATCGTCTGCAAAGCTATGTCGCGTGCTGGGGTATGCGGAGACACTAAAATCACCATAGTAGAACACAGATGAAGCTTCTAAGTTGATGTAATAGCCAGTAAGTAGTAGTACAATTCAAGATTTAGGTATCGATAATTGACTTTTTAGCTGGCTTTGGTGCCTTGGTCATGATCTATGTCCTTAAGATTCTGCATGAAAGGAGGACTAGCAGCCGAATTGCATGGGAGAATGTGAAAAGTGTTCATATGTAGTAAAAACCTGAGAAATCCGTCCGTTTTCGACATTTGTTATCGAATCAACTTGAAGCCAGATCGTCAAATTGGCCGCTCTTCTCTCTTAATCGGTTGTACTTATCGTCTGCAAAGCTATGTCGCGTGATGCGGTATACGGAGACACTAAAAGCACCATAGTAGAACACAGATGAAGCATCTAAGTTTATGGAATAGCCAGTAAGGAGTAGTACAATTCAAGTTTTAGGTATCGATTATTGACTTTTTAGCTGGCTTTGGTGTCTTCGACATGAGCTAGGACCTTAAGATTCTGCATGAAAGGAGGATTATCAGCGGAGTTGCACGGGAGAATATGAAAAGTGTTCATATGTAGTAAAAACCTAGAAATCCGTCCGTTTTCGTCATTTGTTATCGAATCGACTTAAAGCCAGATCGTCACATTGGCCGCTCTTCTCTCTGAAACGGTTGTACTTACCGTCTGCAAAGCTATGTCGCGTGCTGCGGTATGCTGAGACACTAAAAGCACCATAGTAGAACACAGATGAAGCTTCTAAGTTGATGTAGTAGCCAGGAAGAAGTAGTACAATTCAAGTTTTAGGTATCGATTATTGACTTTTTAGCTGGCTTTGGTGCCTTGGACATGAGCTAGGACCTTAAGATTCTGCATGAAAGGAGGACTAGCAGCCGAGTTGCACGGGAGAATGTGAAAAATGTTAGTATGTAGTAAAAACCTGAGACATCCGTACGTTTACGTCATTTGTTATCGAATCTACTTAAAGCCAGATCGTCACATTGTCCGCTCTTCTCTCTGAAACGGTTGTACTTATCGATTGCAAAGCTATGACGCGTGCTGCGGTATGCGGAGACACTAAAAGCAACATAGTAGAACACAGATGAAGCTTCTAAGTTGATGTAATAGCCAGTAAGAAATAGTACAATTCAAGTTTTAGGTATCGATTATTGACTTTTTAGCTGGCTTTGGTGCCTTGGACATGAGCTAGGACCTTATGATTCTGCATGAAAGGAGGGCTAGCAGCCGATTTGCACGAGAGAATGTGAAAAGTGTTCATATGTAGTAAAAAACTGAGAAATCGGTCCGTTTTCGTCATTTGTTAACGAATCGACTTCAAGCCAGATCGTCGCATTGGCCGCTCTTCTCTCTGAAACGGTTGTACTTATTGTCTGCAAAGCTATGTCGCGTGCTGCGGTATGCGGAGACACTAAAAGCACCATAGTAGAACACAGATGAAGCTTCTAAGTTGATGTAATAGCCAGTAAGAAGTAGTACAATTCAAGTTTTAGGTATCGATTATTGACTTTTTAGCTGGCTTTGTTGCCTTGGACATGAGCTAGGACCTTAAGATTCTGCATGAAAGGAGGACTAGCAGCCGAGTTGCACGGGAAAATGTGAAAAGTGTTCATATGTAGTAAAAACCTGAGAAATACGTCCGTTTTGGTCATTTGTTATCGAATCGACTTAAAGCCAGATCGTAACATTGGCCGCTCTTCTCTCTGAAACACTTGTACTTATCGTCTGCTAAGCTATGTCGCGTGCTGCGGTATGCTGAGACACTAAACGCACCATAGTAGAACACAGATGAAGCTTCTAAGTTGATGTAATAGCCAGTAAGAAGTAGTACAATTCAAGTTTTAGGTAATGAATATTGACTTTTTAGCTGGCTTTGGTACCTTGGACATGAGCTAGGACCTTAAGATTCTGCGTGAAATTAGGACGCGGAGCCAAGTTGCACGGGAGAATGTGAAAAGTGTTCATATGTAGTAAAAAATTGAGAAATCGGTCCGTTTTCGTCACTTGTTATCGAATCGACTTAAAGCCAGATCGTCTCATTGGCCGCTCTTCTCTCTGAATCGGTTGTACTTATCGTCTGCAAAGCTATGTCGCGTGCTGGGGTATGCGGAGACACTAAAATCACCATAGTAGAACACAGATGAAGCTTCCAAGTTGATGTAATAGCCAGTAAGAAGTAGTACAATTCAAGTTTTAGGTATCGATTATTGACTTTTTAGCTGGCTTTGGTGCCTTGGACATGAGCTAGGACCTTAAGCTTCTGCATGAAAGGAGGATTAGCAGCGGAGTTGCACGCGAGAATATGAAAAGTGTTCATATGTAGTAAAAACCTAGAAATCCGTCCGTTTTCGTCATTTGTTATCGAATCTTCTTCAAGCCAGATCGTCACATTGGCCGCTCTTCTCTCTGAAACGGTTGTACTTATCGTCTGCAAAGCTATGTCGCGTGCTGCGGTATGCTGAGACACTAAAAGCACCATAGTAGAACACAGATGAAGCTTCTAAGTTGATGTAATAGCCAGGAAGAAGTAGTACAATTCAAGTTTTATGTATCGATTATTGACTTTTTAGCTGGCTTTGGTACCTTGGACATGAGCTAGTACCTCAAGATTCTGCATGAAAGGAGGACTAGCAGCCGATTTGCACGAGAGTATGTGAAAAATGTTCATATGTAGTAAAAGCCTGAGACATCCGTCCGTTTACGTCATTTGTTATCGAATCTACTTAAACCAGATCGTCAAATTGGCCGCTCTTCTCTCTGAAACGGTTGTACTTATCGTCTGCAAAGCTATGTCGCGTGCTGCAGTATGCGGAGACAGTAAAAGCACCATAGCAGAACACAGATAAAGCTTCTAAGTTGATGTAATAGCCAGTAAGAAGTAGTACAATTCAAGTTTTAGGTACCGATTATTGACTTTTTAGCTGGCTTTGGTGCCTTGGACATGAGCTAGGACCTTAAGCTTCTGCATGAAAGGAGGATTAGCAGCGGAGTTGCACGGGAGAATATGAAAAGTTTTCATATGTAGTAAAAACTAAGAAATCCGTCCGTTTTCGTCATTTGTTATCGAATCTTCTTCAAGCCAGATCGTCACATTGGCAGCTCTTCTCTCTGAAACGGTTGTACTTATCGTCTGCAAAGCTATGTCGCGTGCTGCGGTATGCGGAGACACTAAAAGCACCATAGTAGAACACAGATAAAGCTTTTAAGTTGATGTAATATCCAGTAAGAATTAGTACAATTCAAGTTTTAGGTATCGATTATTGACTTTTTAGCTGGCTTTGGTGCCTTGGACATGAGCTAGGACCTTATGATTCTGCATGAAAGGAGGACTAGCAGCCGATTTGCACGGGAGAATGTGAAAAGTGTTCAAATGTAGTAAAAACCTGAGAAATCCGTCCGTTTTCGTCATTAGTTATCGAATCAACGTAAAGCCAGATCGTCACATTGGCCGCTCTTCACTCTGAAACGCTTGTACTTATCGTGTGCAAAGCTATGTCGCGTGCTGCGGTATGCGGAGACACTAAAAGCACCATAGTAGAACACAGATGAAGCTTCTAAGTTGATGTAATAGCCAGTAAGAAATAGTACAACTCAAGTTTTAGGTAATGATTATTGACTTTTTACCCTTCTTTGGTGCCTTGGACATGAGCTAGGAAATTAAAATTTTGCATGAAGGAGGACTAGCAGCCGAGTTGCACGGGAGAAAGTGAAAAGTGTTCATATGTAGTAAAAACCTGAGAAATCAGTCCATTTTCGTCATTTGTTATCGAATCTACTTAAAGCCAGATCGTCACATTGGGGGCTCTTCTCTCTGAAACGGTTGTACTTATCGTCTGAAAAGCTATGTCGCGTGCTGCAGTATGCTGAGACACTAAAAGCACTATAGTAGATTACAGATGAAGCTTCTAAGTTGATGTAATAGCCAGTAAAAAGTAGTACAATTCAAGTTTTAGGTATTGAATATTGACTTTTTAGCTGGATTTGGTGCCTTGGACATGAGCTAGGACCTTACGATTCTGCATGAAAGGAGGACTAGCAGCCAAGTTGCACGGGAGAATGTGAATAGTGTTCATATGTAGTAAAAACCTGAGAAATCGGTCCGTTTTCGTCATTTGTTATCGAACCGACTTAAAGCCAGATCGTCACATTGGCCGCTCTTCTCTCTGAAACGGTTGTACTTATCGTCTGCAAAGCTATGTCGCGTGCTGCGGTATGCTGAGACACTAAAAGCACCATAGTAGAACACAGATGAAGCTTCTAAGTTGATGTAATAGCTAGGAAGAAGTAGTACAATTCAAGTTTTAGGTATCGATTATTGAATTTTTAGCTGGCTTTTGTGCCTTGGACATGAGCTAGGACCTTATGATTCTACATGAAAGGAGGATTAGCAGCGGAGTTGCACGGGAGAATATGAAAAGTGTTCATATGTAGTAAAATCCTAGAAATCCGTCCGTTTTCGTCATTTGTTATCGAATCGACTTAAAGCCAGATCGTCACATTGTCCGCTCTTCTCTCTGAAACGGTTGTACTTATCGATTGCAAAGCTATGCCGCGTGCTGCGGTATGCGGAGACACTAAAAGCAACATAGTAGAACACAGATGAAGCTTCTAAGTTGATGTAATAGCCAGTAATAAATAGAACAATTCAAGTTTTAGGTATCGATTATTGACTTTTTAGCTGGCTTTGGTGCCTTGGACATGAGCTAGGACCTTATGATTCTGCATGAAAGGAGGGCTAGCAGCCGATTTGCACGAGAGAATGTGAAAAGTGTTCATATGTAGTAAAAAACTGAGAAATCGGTCCGTTTTCGTCATTTGTTAGCGAATCGACTTAAAGCCAGATCGTCACATTGGCCGCTATTCTCTCTGAAACGGTAGTACTTATCGTCTGCAAAGCTATGTCGCGTGCTGCGGTATGCGGAGACACTAAAAGCACCATAGTAGAACACAGATGAAGCTTCTAAGTTGATGTAATAGCCAGTAAGAAGTAGTACAATTCTAGTTTTAGGTAACGATTATTGACTTTTTATCTGGCTTTGTTGCCTTGGACATGAGCTAGGACCTTAAGATTCTGCATGAAAGGAGGACTAGCAGCCGAGTTGCACGGGAAAATGTGAAAAGTGTTCATATGTAGTAAAACCCTGAAAAATCCGTCCGTTTTCGTCATTTGTTATCGAATCGACTTAAAGCCAGATCGTAACATTGGCCGCTCTTCTCTCTGAAACACTTGTACTTATCGTCTGCTAAGCTATGTCGCGTGCTGCGGTATGCTGAGACACTAAAAGCACCATAGTAGAACACAGATGAAGCTTCTAAGTTGATGTAATAGTCAGTAAGAAGTAGTACAATTCAAGTTTTAGGTATTGAATATTGACTTTTTAGCTGGCTTTGGTGCCTTGGACATGAGCTAGGACCTTAAGATTCTGCATGAAAGGAGGACGAGGGGCCAAGTTGCACGGGAGAATGTGAAAAGTGTTCATATGTAGTAAAAACCTGAGAAATCGGTCCGTTTTCGTCACTTGTTATCGAATCGACTTAAAGCCAGATCGTCTCATTGGCCGCTCTTCTCTCTGAAACGGTTGTACTTATAGTCTGCAAAGCTATGTCGCGTGCTGGGGTATGCGGAGACACTAAAATCACCATAGTAGAACACAGATGAAGCTTATAAGTTGATGTAATAGCCAGTAAGAAGTAGTACAATTCAAGTTTTAGGTATCGATAATTGACTTTTTAGCTGGCTTTGGTGCCTTGGTCATGATCTATGTCCTTAAGATTCTGCAAGAAAGGAGGACTAGCAGCCGAATTGCATGGGAGAATGTGAAAAGTGTTCATATGTAGTAAAAACCTGAGAAATCCGTCCGATTTCGTCATTTGTTATCGAATCGACTTAAAGCTAGATCGTCATACTGGCCGCTCTTCTCTCTGAAACGGTTGTACTTATCGATTGCAAAGCTATGTCGCGTGCTGCGGTATGCGGAGACACTAAAAGCACCATAGTAGAACACAGATGAAGCTTCTAAGTTGATGTAGTAGCCAGGAAGAAGTAGTACAATTCAAGTTTTAGGTATCGATTATTGACTTTTTAGCTGGCTTTGGTGCCTTCGACATGAGCTAGGACCTTAAGATTCTGCATGAAAGGATGATTAGCAGCGGAGTTGCACGGGAGAATATGAAAAGTGTTCATATGTAGTAAAAACCTAGAAATCCGTCCGTTTTCGTCATTTGTTATCGAATCGACTTAAAGCCAGATCGTCACATTGGCCGCTCTTCTCTCCGAAACGGTTGTACTTACCGTCTGCAAAGCTATGTCGCGTGCTGCGGTATGCTGAGACACTAAAAGCACCATAGTAGAACACAGATGAAGCTTCTAAGTTGATGTAGTAGCCAGGAAGAAGTAGTACAATTCAAGTTTTAGGTATCGATTATTGACTTTTTAGCTGGCTTTGGTGCCTTGGACATGAGCTAGGACCTTATGATTCTGCATGAAAGGAGGACTAGCAGCCGATTTGCACGGGAGAATGTGAAAAGTGTTCATATGTAGTAAAAACCTGAGAAATCCGTCCGTTTTCGTCATTTGTTATCGAATCGACTTAAAGCTAGATCGTCATACTGGCCGCTCTTCTCTCTGAAACGGTTGTACTTATCGATTGCAAAGCTATGTCGCGTGCTGCGGTATGCGGAGACACTAAAAGCACCATAGTAGAACACAGATGAAGCTTCTAAGTTGATGTAATAGCCAGTAAGAAGTAGTACAATTAAAGTTTTAGGTATCGATTATTGACTTTTTAGCTGGCTTTGGTACCTTGGACATGAGCTAGGACCTTAAGATTCTGCATGAAAGGAGGACGAGGGGCCAAGTTGCACGGGAGAATGTGAAAAGTGTTCATATGTAGTAAAAACCTGAGAAATCGGTCCGTTTTCGTCACTTGTTATCGAATCGACTTAAAGCCAGATCGTCTCATTGGCGGCTCTTCTCTCTGAAACGGTTGTACTTATAGTCTGCAAAGCTATGTCGCGTGCTGGGGTATGCGGAGACACTAAAATCACCATAGTAGAACACAGATGAAGCTTATAAGTTGATGTAATAGCCAGTAAGAAGTAGTACAATTCAAGTTTTAGGTATCGATAATTGACTTTTTAGCTGGCTTTGGTGCCTTGGTCATGATCTATGTCCTTAAGATTCTGCAAGAAAGGAGGACTAGCAGCCGAATTGCATGGGAGAATGTGAAAAGTGTTCATATGTAGTAAAAACCTGAGAAATCCGTCCGATTTCGTCATTTGTTATCGAATCGACTTAAAGCTAGATCGTCATACTGGCCGCTCTTCTCTCTGAAACGGTTGTACTTATCGATTGCAAAGCTATGTCGCGTGCTGCGGTATGCGGAGACACTAAAAGCACCATAGTAGAACACAGATGAAGCTTCTAAGTTGATGTAGTAGCCAGGAAGAAGTAGTACAATTCAAGTTTTAGGTATCGATTATTGACTTTTTAGCTGGCTTTGGTGCCTTCGACATGAGCTAGGACCTTAAGATTCTGCATGAAAGGATGATTAGCAGCGGAGTTGCACGGGAGAATATGAAAAGTGTTCATATGTAGTAAAAACCTAGAAATCCGTCCGTTTTCGTCATTTGTTATCGAATCGACTTAAAGCCAGATCGTCACATTGGCCGCTCTTCTCTCTGAAACGGTTGTACTTACCGTCTGCAAAGCTATGTCGCGTGCTGCGGTATGCTGAGACACTAAAAGCACCATAGTAGAACACAGATGAAGCTTCTAAGTTGATGTAGTAGCCAGGAAGAAGTAGTACAATTCAAGTTTTAGGTATCGATTATTGACTTTTTAGCTGGCTTTGGTGCCTTGGACATGAGCTAGGACCTTATGATTCTGCATGAAAGGAGGACTAGCAGCCGATTTGCACGGGAGAATGTGAAAAGTGTTCATATGTAGTAAAAACCTGAGAAATCCGTCCGTTTTCGTCATTTGTTATCGAATCGACTTAAAGCTAGATCGTCATACTGGCCGCTCTTCTCTCTGAAACGGTTGTACTTATCGATTGCAAAGCTATGTCGCGTGCTGCGGTATGCGGAGACACTAAAAGCACCATAGTAGAACACAGATGAAGCTTCTAAGTTGATGTAATAGCCAGTAAGAAGTAGTACAATTAAAGTTTTAGGTATCGATTATTGACCTTTTAGCTGGCTTTGGTGCCTTGGACATGAGCTAGGACCTTAAGCTTCTGCATGAAAGGAGGATTAGCAGCGGAGTTGCACGGGAGAATATGAAAAGTGTTCATATGTAGTAAAAACCTAGAAATCTGTCCGTTTTCGTCATTTGTTATCGAATCTTCTTCAAGCCAGATCGTCACATTGGCCGCTCTTCTCTCTGAAACGGTTGTACTTATCGTCTGCAAAGCTATGTCGCGTGCTGCGGTATGCGGAGACACTAAAAGCACCATAGTAGAACATAGATAAAGCTTTTAAGTTGATGTAATAGCCAGTAAGAATTAGTACAATTCAAGTTTTAGAAATCGATTATTGACTTTTTAGCTGGCTTTGGTGCCTTGGACATGAGCTAGGACCTTATGATTCTGCATGAAAGGAGGACTAGCAGCCGATTTGCACGGGAGAATGTGAAAAGTGTTCATATGTAGTAAAAACCTGAGAAATCCGTCCGTTTTCGTCATTTGTTATCGAATCGACGTAAAGCCAGATCGTCACATTGGCCGCTCTTCTCTCTGAAACGCTTGTACTTATCGTCTGCAAAGCTATGTCGCGTGCTGCGGTATGCGGAGACACTAAAAGCACCATAGTAGAAAACAGATGAAGCTTCTAAGTTGATGTAATAGCCAGTAAGAAATAGTACAACTCAAGTTTTAGGTAATGATTATTGACTTTTTACCCTTCTTTGGTGCCTTGGACATGAGCTAGGAAATTAAAATTTTGCATGAAGGAGGACTAGCAGCCGAGTTGCACGGGAGAATGTGAAAAGTGTTCATATGTAGTAAAAACCTGAGAAATCAGTCCGTTTTCGTCATTTGTTATCGAATCTACTTAAAGCCAGATCGTCACATTGGGGGCTCTTCTCTCTGAAACGGTTGTACTTATCGTCTGCAAAGCTATGTCGCGTGCTGCAGTATGCTGAGACACTAAAAGCACTATAGTAGATCACAGATGAAGCTTCTAAGTTGATGTAATAGCCAGTAAGAAGTAGTACAATTCAAGTTTTAGGTATTGAATATTGACTTTTTAGCTGGCTTTGGTGCCTTGGACATGGGCTAGGACCTTACGATTCTGCATGAAAGGAGGACTAGCAGCCAAGTTGTACGGGAGAATGTGAATAGTGTTCATATGTAGTAAAAACCTGAGAAATCGGTCCGTTTTCGTCATTTGTTATCGAACCGACTTAAAGCCAGATCGTCACATTGGCCGCTCTTTTCTCTCTGAAACGGTTGTACTTATCGTCTGCAAAGCTATGTCGCGTGCTGCGGTATGCTGAGACACTAAAAGCACCATAGTAGAACACAGATGAAGCTTCTAAGTTGATGTAATAGCCAGGAAGAAGTAGTACAATTCAAGTTTTAGGTATCGATTATTGACTTTTTAGCTGGCTTTGGTGCCTTGGACATGAGCTAGGACCTTATGATTCTACATGAAAGGAGGATTAGCAGCGGAGTTGCACGGGAGAATATGAAAAGTGTTCATATGTAGTAAAATCATAGAAATCCGTCCGTTTTCGTCATTTGTTATCGAATCGACTTAAAGCCAGATCGTCACATTGTCCGCTCTTCTCTCTGAAACGGTTGTACTTATCGATTGCAAAGCTATGCCGCGTGCTGCGGTATGCGGAGACACAAAAGCAACATAGTAGAACACAGATGAAGCTTCTAAGTTGATGTAATAGCCAGTAATAAATAGTACAATTCAAGTTTTAGGTATCGATTATTGACTTTTTAGCTGGCTTTGGTGCCTTGGACATGAGCTAGGACCTTATGATTCTGCATGAAAGGAGGGCTAGCAGCCGATTTGCACGAGAGAATGTGAAAAGTGTTCATATGTAGTAAAAAACTGAGAAATCGGTCCGTTTTCGTCATTTGTTAGCGAATCGACTTCAAGCCAGATCGTCACATTGGCCGCTATTCTCTCTGAAACGGTAGTACTTATCGTCTGCAAAGCTATGTCGCGTGCTGCGGTATGCGGAGACACTAAAAGCACCATAGTAGAACACAGATGAAGCTTCTAAGTTGATGTAATAGCCAGTAAGAAGTAGTACAATTCTAGTTTTAGGTAACGATTATTGACTTTTTATCTGGCTTTGTTGCCTTGGACATGAGCTAGGACCTTAAGATTCTGCATGAAAGGAGGACTAGCAGCCGAGTTGCACGGGAAAATGTGAAAAGTGTTCATATGTAGTAAAACCCTGAAAAATCCGTCCGTTTTCGTCATTTGTTATCGAATCGACTTAAAGCCAGATCGTAACATTGGCCGCTCTTCTCTCTGAAACACTTGTACTTATCGTCTGCTAAGCTATGTCGCGTGCTGCGGTATTCTGAGACACTAAAAGCACCATAGTAGAACACAGATGAAGCTTCTAAGTTGATGTAATAGTCAGTAAGAAGTAGTACAATTCAAGTTTTAGGTATTGAATATTGACTTTTTAGCTGGCTTTGGTGCCTTGGACATGAGCTAGGACCTTAAGATTCTGCATGAAAGTAGGACGAGGGGCCAAGTTGCACGGGAGAATGTGAAAAGTGTTCATATGTAGTAAAAACCTGAGAAATCGGTCCGTTTTCGTCACTTGTTATCGAATCGACTTAAAGCCAGATCGTCTCATTGGCCGCTCTTCTCTCTGAAACGGTTGTACTTATAGTCTGCAAAGCTATGTCGCGTGCTGGGGTATGCGGAGACACTAAAATCACCATAGTAGAACACAGATGAAGCTTATAAGTTGATGTAATAGCCAGTAAGAAGTAGTACAATTCAAGTTTTAGGTATCGATAATTGACTTTTTAGCTGGCTTTGGTGCCTTGGTCATGATCTATGTCCTTAAGATTCTGCAAGAAAGGAGGACTAGCAGCCGAATTGCATGGGAGAATGTGAAAAGTGTTCATATGTAGTAAAAACCTGAGAAATCCGTCCGATTTCGTCATTTGTTATCGAATCGACTTAAAGCTAGATCGTCATACTGGCCGCTCTTCTCTCTGAAACGGTTGTACTTATCGATTGCAAAGCTATGTCGCGTGCTGCGGTATGCGGAGACACTAAAAGCACCATAGTAGAACACAGATGAAGCTTCTAAGTTGATGTAGTAGCCAGGAAGAAGTAGTACAATTCAAGTTTTAGGTATCGATTATTGACTTTTTAGCTGGCTTTGGTGCCTTCGACATGAGCTAGGACCTTAAGATTCTGCATGAAAGGATGATTAGCAGCGGAGTTGCACGGGAGAATATGAAAAGTGTTCATATGTAGTAAAAACCTAGAAATCCGTCCGTTTTCGTCATTTGTTATCGAATCGACTTAAAGCCAGATCGTCACATTGGCCGCTCTTCTCTCTGAAACGGTTGTACTTACCGTCTGCAAAGCTATGTCGCGTGCTGCGGTATGCTGAGACACTAAAAGCACCATAGTAGAACACAGATGAAGCTTCTAAGTTGATGTAGTAGCCAGGAAGAAGTAGTACAATTCAAGTTTTAGGTATCGATTATTGACTTTTTAGCTGGCTTTGGTGCATTGGACATGAGCTAGGACCTTATGATTCTGCATGAAAGGAGGACTAGCAGCCGATTTGCACGGGAGAATGTGAAAAGTGTTCATATGTAGTAAAAACCTGAGAAATCCGTCCGTTTTCGTCATTTGTTATCGAATCGACTTAAAGCTAGATCGTCATACTGGCCGCTCTTCTCTCTGAAACGGTTGTACTTATCGATTGCAAAGCTATGTCGCGTGCTGCGGTATGCGGAGACACTAAAAGCACCATAGTAGAACACAGATGAAGCTTCTAAGTTGATGTAATAGCCAGTAAGAAGTAGTACAATTAAAGTTTTAGGTATCGATTATTGACTTTTTAGCTGGCTTTGGTACCTTGGACATGAGCTAGGACCTTAAGATTCTGCATGAAAGGAGGACTAGCAGCCGATTTGCACGGGAGAATGTGAAAAATGTTCATATGTAGTAAAAGCCTGAGACATCCGTCCGTTTACGTCATTTGTTATCGAATCTACTTAAATCAGATCGTCACATTGGCCGCTCTTCTCTCTGAAACGGTTGTACTTATCGTCTGCAAAGCTATGTCGCGTGCTGCGGTATGCGGAGACAGTAAAAGCACCATAGTAGAACACAGATAAAGCTTCTAAGTTGATGTAATAGCCAGTAAGAAGTAGTACAATTCAAGTTTTAGGTATCGATTATTGACCTTTTAGCTGGCTTTGGTGCCTTGGACATGAGCTAGGACCTTAAGCTTCTGCATGAAAGGAGGATTAGCAGCGGAGTTGCACGGGAGAATATGAAAAGTGTTCATATGTAGTAAAAACCTAGAAATCTGTCCGTTTTCGTCATTTGTTATCGAATCTTCTTCAAGCCAGATCGTCACATTGGCCGCTCTTCTCTCTGAAACGGTTGTACTTATCGTCTGCAAAGCTATGTCGCGTGCTGCGGTATGCGGAGACACTAAAAGCACCATAGTAGAACATAGATAAAGCTTTTAAGTTGATGTAATAGCCAGTAAGAATTAGTACAATTCAAGTTTTAGAAATCGATTATTGACTTTTTAGCTGGCTTTGGTGCCTTGGACATGAGCTAGGACCTTATGATTCTGCATGAAAGGAGGACTAGCAGCCGATTTGCACGGGAGAATGTGAAAAGTGTTCATATGTAGTAAAAACCTGAGAAATCCGTCCGTTTTCGTCATTTGTTATCGAATCGACGTAAAGCCAGATCGTCACATTGGCCGCTCTTCTCTCTGAAACGCTTGTACTTATCGTCTGCAAAGCTATGTCGCGTGCTGCGGTATGCGGAGACACTAAAAGCACCATAGTAGAAAACAGATGAAGCTTCTAAGTTGATGTAATAGCCAGTAAGAAATAGTACAACTCAAGTTTTAGGTAATGATTATTGACTTTTTACCCTTCTTTGGTGCCTTGGACATGAGCTAGGAAATTAAAATTTTGCATGAAGGAGGACTAGCAGCCGAGTTGCACGGGAGAATGTGAAAAGTGTTCATATGTAGTAAAAACCTGAGAAATCAGTCCGTTTTCGTCATTTGTTATCGAATCTACTTAAAGCCAGATCGTCACATTGGGGGCTCTTCTCTCTGAAACGGTTGTACTTATCGTCTGCAAAGCTATGTCGCGTGCTGCAGTATGCTGAGACACTAAAAGCACTATAGTAGATCACAGATGAAGCTTCTAAGTTGATGTAATAGCCAGTAAGAAGTAGTACAATTCAAGTTTTAGGTATTGAATATTGACTTTTTAGCTGGCTTTGGTGCCTTGGACATGAGCTAGGACCTTACGATTCTGCATGAAAGGAGGACTAGCAGCCAAGTTGTACGGGAGAATGTGAATAGTGTTCATATGTAGTAAAAACCTGAGAAATCGGTCCGTTTTCGTCATTTGTTATCGAACCGACTTAAAGCCAGATCGTCACATTGGCCGCTCTTTTCTCTCTGAAACGGTTGTACTTATCGTCTGCAAAGCTATGTCGCGTGCTGCGGTATGCTGAGACACTAAAAGCACCATAGTAGAACACAGATGAAGCTTCTAAGTTGATGTAATAGCCAGGAAGAAGTAGTACAATTCAAGTTTTAGGTATCGATTATTGACTTTTTAGCTGGCTTTGGTGCCTTGGACATGAGCTAGGACCTTATGATTCTACATGAAAGAGGATTAGCAGCGGAGTTGCACGGGAGAATATGAAAAGTGTTCATATGTAGTAAAATCCTAGAAATCCGTCCGTTTTCGTCATTTGTTATCGAATCGACTTAAAGCCAGATCGTCACATTGTCCGCTCTTCTCTCTGAAACGGTTGTACTTATCGATTGCAAAGCTATGCCGCGTGCTGCGGTATGCGGAGACACAAAAGCAACATAGTAGAACACAGATGAAGCTTCTAAGTTGATGTAATAGCCAGTAATAAATAGTACAATTCAAGTTTTAGGTATCGATTATTGACTTTTTAGCTGGCTTTGGTGCCTTGGACATGAGCTAGGACCTTATGATTCTGGATGAAAGGAGGGCTAGCAGCCGATTTGCACGAGAGAATGTGAAAAGTGTTCATATGTAGTAAAAAACTGAGACATCGGTCCGTTTTCGTCATTTGTTATCGAATCGACTTCAAGCCAGATCGTCACATTGGCCGCTATTCTCTCTGAAACGGTAGTACTTATCGTCTGCAAAGCTATGTCGCGTGCTGCGGTATGCGGAACACTAAAAGCACCATAGTAGAACACAGATGAAGCTTCTAAGTTGATGTAATAGCCAGTAAGAAGTAGTACAATTCTAGTTTTAGGTATCGATTATTGACTTTTTCGCTGGCTTTGTTGCCTTGGACATGGGCTAGGACCTTAAGATTCTGCATGAAAGGAGGACTAGCAGCCGAGTTGCACGGGAAAATGTGAAAAGTGTTCATATGTAGTAAAAACCTGAAAAATCCATCCGTTTTCGTCATTTGTTATCGAATCGACTTAAAGCCAGATCGTGACATTGGCCGCTCTTCTCTCTGAAACGGTAGTACTTATCGTCTGCAAAGCTATGTCGCGTGCTGCGGTATGCGGAGACACTAAAAGCACCATAGTAGAACACAGATGAAGCTTCTAAGTTGATGTAATAGTCAGTAAGAAGTAGTGCAATTCAAGTTTTAGGTATTGAATATTGACTTTTTAGCTGGCTTTGGTGCCTTGGACATGAGCTAGGACCTTAAGATTCTGCATGAAAGGAGGACGAGGAGCCAAGTTGCACGGGAGAATGTGAAAAGTGTTCATATGTAGTAAAAACCTGAGAAATCCGTCCGATTTCGTCATTTGTTATCGAATCAACTTGAAGCCAGATCGTCACATTGGCCGCTCATCTCTCTGAATCGGTTGTACTTATCGTCTGCAAAGCTATGTCGCGTGATGCAGTATGCGGAGACACTAAAAGCACCATAGTAGAACACAGATGTAGCTTCTAAGTTGATGGAATAGCCAGTAAGGAGTAGTACAATTCAAGTTTTAGGTATCGATTATTGACTTTTTAGCTGGCTTTGGTGCCTTTGACATGAGCTAGGACCTTAAGATTCTGCATGAAAGGATGATTAGCAGCGGAGTTGCACTGGAGAATATGAAAAGTGTTCATATGTAGTAAAAACCTAGAAATCCGTCCGTTTTCGTCATTTGTTATCGAATCGACTTAAAGCCAGATCGTCACATTGGCAGCTCTTCTCTCTGAAACGGTTGTACTTATCGATTGCAAAGCTATGTCGCGTGCTGCGGTATGCGGAGACACTAAAAGCACCATAGTAGAACACAGACGAAGCTTCTAAGTTGATGTAATAGCCAGTAAGAACTAGTACAATTCAAGTTTTAGGTATCGATTATTGACTTTTTAGCTGGCTTTGGTGCCTTGGACATGAGCTAGGACCTTATGATTCTGCATGAAAGGAGGGCTAGCAGCCGATTTGCACGAGAGAATGTGAAAAGTGTTCATATGTAGTAAAAAACTGAGAAATCGGTCCGTTTTCGTCATTTGTTATCGAATCGACTTCAAGCCAGATCGTCACATTGGCCGCTCTTCTCTCTGAAACGGTAGTACTTATCGTCTGCAAAGCTATGTCGCGTGCTGGGGTATGCGGAGACACTAAAATCACCATAGTAGAACACAGATGAAGCTTATAAGTTGATGTAATAGCCAGTAAGAAGTAGTACAATTCAAGTTTTAGGTATCGATTATTGACTTTTCAGCTGGCTTTGGTACCTTGGACATGAGCTTGGACCTTAAGATTCTGCATGAAAGGAGGACTAGCAGCCGAGTTTCACGGGAATATGTGAAAAATGTTCATATGTAGTAAAAGCCTGAGACATCCGTCCGTTTACGTCATTTGTTATCGAATCTACTTAAACCAGATCGTCACATTGGCCGCTCTTCTCTCTGAAACGGTTGTACTTATCGTCTGCAAAGCTATGTCGCGTGCTGAGGTATGCGGAGACACTAAAAGCACCATAGTAGAACACAGATGAAGCTTCTAAGTTGATGTAATAGCAAGTAAGAAGTAGTAAAACTCAAGTTTTAGGTAATGATTATTGACTTTTTACCCTTCTTTGGTGTCTTGGACATGAGCTAGGAAATTAAAATTTTGCATGAAGGAGGACTAGCAGCCGAGTTGCACGGGAGAATGTGAAAAGTGTTCATATGTAGTAGAAACCTGAGAAATCCGTCCGTTTTCGTCATTTGTTATCGAATCGACTTAAAGCCAGATCGTCACATTGGCCGCTCTTCTCTCTGAAAAAGTTGTACTTATCGTCTGCAAAGCTATGTCGCGTGCTGCGGTATGCGGACACACTAAAAGCACCATAGTAGAACACAGATGAAGCTCCTAAGTTGATGTAATAGCCAGTAAGAAGTAGTACAATTAAAGTTTTAGGTATTGGTTATTGACTTTTTACACTTCTTTGGTGCCTTGAACATGAGATAGGAAATTAAGATTTTGCATGAAAGGAGGACTAGCAGCCGAGTTGCACGGGAGAATGTGAAAAGTGTTCATATGTAGTAAAAACCTGAGAAATCCGTCCGATTTCGTCATTTGTTATCGAATCTACTTAAAGCCAGATCGTCACATTAACCGCTCTTCTCTCTGAAACACTTGTACTTATCGTCTGCAAAGCTATGTCGCGTGCTGCGGTATGCTGAGACACTAAGAGCACCATAGTAGAACACAGATGAAGCTTCTAAGTTGATGTAATAGCCAGTAAGAAGTAGTACAATTCAAGTTTTAGGTATTCAATATTGACTTTTTAGCTGGCTTTGGTGCCTTGGACATGATCTAGGACCTTAAGATTCTGCATGAAAGGAGGACGAGGAGCCAAGTTGCACGGGAGAATGTGAAAAGTGTTCATATGTAGTAAAAACCTGAGAAATCGGTCCGTTTTCGTCACTTGTTATCGAATCGACTTAAAGCAGATCGTCTCATTGGCCGGTCTTCTCTCTGAAACGGTTGTACTTATCGTCTGCAAAGCTATGTCGCGTGCTGGGGTATGCGGAGACACTAAAATCACCATAGTAGAACACAGATGAAGCTTACAAGTTGATGTAATAGCCAGTAAGAAGTAGTACAATTCAAGTTTTAGGTATCGATTATTGACTTTTCAGCTGGCTTTGGTGCCTTGGACATGAGCTAGGACCTTAAGCTTCTGCATGAAAGGAGGATTAGCAGCGGAGTTGCACGGGAGAATATGAAAAGTGATCATATGTAGTAAAAACCTAGAAATCCGTCGGTTTTCGTCATTTGTTATAGAATCTTCTTAAAGCCAGATCGTCACATTGGCCGCTCTTCTCTCTGAAACGGTTGTACTTATCGTCTGCAAAGCTATGTCGCGTGCTGCGGTATTCTGAGACACTAAAAGCACCATAGTAGAACACAGATAAAGCTTCTAAGTTGATGTAATAGCCAGTAAGAAGTAGTACAATTCAAGTTTTAGGTATCGATTAATGACTTTTTAGCTGGCTTTGGTGCCTTGGACATGAGCTAGGACCTTATGATTCTGCATGAAAGAAGGACTAGCAGCCGATTTGCACGGGAAAATGTGAAAAGTGTTCATATGTAGTAAAAACCTGAGATATCCGTCCGTTTTCGTCATTTGTTATCGAATCGACGTAAAGCCAGATCGTCACATTGACCGCTCTTCTCTCTGAAACGCTTGTACTCATCGTCTGCAAAGCTATGTCGCATGCTGCGGTATGCGGAGACACTAAAAGCACCATAGTAGAACACAGATGAAGCTTCTAAGTTGATGTAATAGCCAGTAAGAATTAGTACAATTCAAGTTATAGGTATCGATTATTGACTTTTTAGCTGGCTTTGGTGCCTTGGACATGAGCTAGGACCTTAAGCTTCTGCATGAAAGGAGGATTAGCAGCGGAGTTGCACGGGAGAATATGAAAAGTGTTCATATGTAGTAAAAACCTAGAAATCCGTCGGTTTTCGTCATTTGTTATCGAATCTTCTTAAAGCCAGATCGTCACATTGGCCGCTCTTCTCTCTGAAACGGTTGTACTTATCGTCTGCAAAGCTATGTCGCGTGATGCGGTATTCTGAGACACTAAAAGCACCATAGTAGAACACAGATAAAGCTTCTAAGTTGATGTAATAGCCAGTAAGAAGTAGTACAATTCAAGTTTTAGGTATCGATTATTGACTTTTTAGCTGGCTTTGGTGCCTTGGGCATGTGCTAGGACCTTATGATTCTGCATGAAAGGAGGACTAGCAGCCGAGTTGCACGGGAGAATGTGAAAAGTGTTCATATGTAGTAAAAACCTGAGAAATCCGTCCGTTTTCGTCATTTGTTATCGAATCGACTTAAAGCCAGATCGTCACATTGGCCGCTCTTCTCTCTGAAAAAGTTGTACTTATCGTCAGCAAAGCTATGTCGCGTGCTGCGGTATGCGGACGCACTAAAAGCACCATAGTAGAACACAGATGAAGCTTCTAAGTTGATGTAATAGCCAGTAAGAAGTAGTACAATTAAAGTTTTAGGTATTGGTTATTGACTTTTTACACTTCTTTGGTGCCTTGAACATGAGCTAGGAAATTAAGATTTTGCATGAAAGGAGGACTAGCAGCCGAGTTGCACGGGCGAATGTGAAAAGTGTTCATATGTAGTAAAAACCTGAGAAATCCGTCCGTTTTCGTCATTTGCTATCGAATATACTTAAAGCCAGATCGTCACATTGGGGGCTCTTCTCTCTGAAACGATTGTACTTATCGTGTGCAAAGCTATGTCGCGTGCTGCGGTATGCTGAGACACTGAAAGCACTATAGTAGAACACAGATTAAGCTTCTAAGTTGATGTAATAGCCAGTAAGAAGTAGTACAATTCAAGTTTTAGGTATTGAATATTGACTTTTTAGCTGGCTTTGGTGCCTTGGACATGAGCTAGGACCTTACGATTCTGCATGAAAGGAGGACTAGCAGCCGAGTTGCACGGGAGAATGTGAATAGTGTTCATATGTAGTAAAAACCTGAGAAATCGGTCCGTTTTCGTCATTTGTTATCGAACCGACTTAAAGCCAGATCGTCACATTGGCCGCTCTTCTCTCTGAAACGGTTGTACTTATCGTCTGCAAAGCTATGTCGCGTGCTGCGGTATGCTGAGACACTAAAAGCACCATAGTAGAACACAGATGAAGCTTCTAAGTTGATGTAATAGCCAGTAAGAAGTAGTACAACTCAAGTTTAAGGTATCGATTATTGACTTTTTATCTGGCTTTGGTGCCTTGGACATGAGTTAGACCTTAAGATTCTGCATGAAAGGAGGACTAGCAGCCGAGTTGCACGGGAGAATGTGAAAAGTGTTCATATGTAGTAAAAACCTGAGAAATCCGTCCGTTTTCGTCATTTGTTATCGAATCGACTTAAAGCCAGATCGTCACATTGGCCGCTCTTCTCTCTGAAAAAGTTGTACTTATCGTCTGCAAAGCTATGTCGCGTGCTGCGGTATGCGGACACACTAAAAGCACCATAGTAGAACACAGATGAAGCTTCTAAGTTGATGTAATAGCCAGTAAGAAGTAGTACAATTAAAGTTTTAGGTATTGGTTATTGACTTTTTACACTTCTTTGGTGCCTTGAACATGAGCTAGGAAATTAAGATTTTGCATGAAAGGAGGACTAGCAGCCGAGTTGCACGGGAGAATGTGAAAAGTGTTCATATGTAGTAAAAACCTGAGAAATCCGTCCGTTTTCGTCATTTGTTATCGAATCTACTTAAAGCCAGATCGTCACATTGGGGGCTCTTCTCTCTGAAACGATTGTACTTATCGTGTGCAAAGCTATGTCGCGTGCTGCAGTATGCTGAGACACTGAAAGCACTATAGTAGAACACAGATGAAGCTTCTAAGTTGATGTAATAGCCAGTAAGAAGTAGTACAATTCAAGTTTTAGGTATTGAATATTGACTTTTTAGCTGGCTTTGGTGCCTTGGAAATGAGCTAGGACCTTATGATTCTACATGAAAGGAGGACTAGCAGCCGATTTCCACGGGAGAATATGAAAAATGTTCATATGTAGTAAAAACCTGAGAAATCCGTCGGTTTCGTCATTTGTTATTGAATCGACTTAAAGCTAGATCGTCACATTGGCCGCTCTTCTCTCTGAAACGGTTGTACTTATCGATTGCAAAGCTATGACGCGTGCTGCGGTATGCGGAGACACTAAAAGCACCATAGTAGAACACAGATGAAGCTTCTAAGTTGATGTAATAGCCAGTAAGAAGTAGTACAATTCAAGTTTTAGGTATCGATTATTGACTTTTTAGCTGGCTTTGGTGCCTTGGACATGAGCTAGGACCTTAATATTCTGCATGAAAGGAGGACTAGCAGAAGAGTTGCACGGTAAAATGTGAAAAGTGTTCAAATGTAGTAAAAACCTGAGAAATCCGTCCGTTTTCGTCATTTGTTATCGAATATACTTAAAGCCAGATCGTCACATTGGGGGCTCTTCTCTCTGAAACGATTGTACTTATCGTGTGCAAAGCTATGTCGCGTGCTGCGGTATGCTGAGACACTGAAAGCACTATAGTAGAACACAGATGAAGCTTCTAAGTTGATGTAATAGCCAGTAAGAAGTAGTACAATTCAAGTTTTAGGTATTGAATATTGACTTTTTAGCTGGCTTTGGTGCCTTGGACATGATCTAGGACCTTAAGATTCTGCATGAAAGGAGGACGAGGAGCCAAGTTGCACGGGAGAATGTGAAAAGTGTTCATATGTAGTAAAAACCTGAGAAATCGGTCCGTTTTCGTTACTTGTTATCGAATCGACTTAAAGCAGATCGTCTCATTGGCCGCTCTTCTCTCTGAAACGTTGTACTTATCGTCTTCAAAGCTATGTCGCGTGCTGGGGTATGCGGAGACACTAAAATCACCATAGTAGAACACAGATGAAGCTTATAAGTTGATGTAATAGCCAGTAAGAAGTAGTACAATTCAAGTTTTAGGTATCGATTATTGACTTTTCAGCTGGCTTTGGTACCTTGGACATGAGCTAGGACCTTAAGATTCTGCATGAAAGGAGGACTAGCAGCCGAGTTTCACGGGAGAATGTGAAAAATGTTAATATGTAGTAAAAACCTGAGACATCCGTCCGTTTACGTCATTTGTTATCGAATCTACTTAAAGCCAGATCGTCACATTGGCCGCTCTTCTCTCTGAAACGGTTGTACTTATCGTCTGCAAAGCTATGTCGCGTGCTGCGGTATGCGGAGACAGTAAAAGCACCGTAGTAGAACACAGATGAAGCTTCTAAGTTGATGTAATAGCCAGTAAGAATTAGTACAATTCAAGTTATAGGTATCGATTATTGACTTTTTAGCTGGCTTTGGTGCCTTGGACATGAGCTAGGACCTTAAGCTTCTGCATGAAAGGAGGATTAGCAGCGGAGTTGCACGGGAGAATATGAAAAGTGTTCATATGTAGTAAAAACCTAGAAATCCGTCGGTTTTCGTCATTTGTTATCGAATCTTCTTAAAGCCAGATCGTCACATTGGCCGCTCTTCTCTCTGAAACGGTTGTACTTATCGTCTGCAAAGCTATGTCGCGTGATGCGGTATTCTGAGACACTAAAAGCACCATAGTAGAACACAGATAAAGCTTCTAAGTTGATGTAATAGCCAGTAAGAAGTAGTACAATTCAAGTTTTAGGTATCGATTATTGACTTTTTAGCTGGCTTTGGTGCCTTGGGCATGTGCTAGGACCTTATGATTCTGCATGAAAGGAGGACTAGCAGCCGAGTTGCACGGGAGAATGTGAAAAGTGTTCATATGTAGTAAAAACCTGAGAAATCCGTCCGTTTTCGTCATTTATTATCGAATCGACTTAAAGCCAGATCGTCACATTGGCCGCTCTTCTCTCTGAAAAAGTTGTACTTATCGTCTGCAAAGCTATGTCGCGTGCTGCGGTATGCGGACGCACTAAAAGCACCATAGTAGAACACAGATGAAGCTTCTAAGTTGATGTAATAGCCAGTAAGAAGTAGTACAATTAAAGTTTTAGGTGTTGGTTATTGACATTTTACACTTCTTTGGTGCCTTGAACATGAGCTAGGAAATTAAGATTTTGCATGAAAGGAGGACTAGCAGCCGAGTTGCACGGGCGAATGTGAAAAGTGTTCATATGTAGTAAAAACCTGAGAAATCCGTCCGTTTTCGTCACTTGTTATCGAATATACTTAAAGCCAGATCGTCACATTGGGGGCTCTTCTCTCTGAAACGATTGTACTTATCGTGTGCAAAGCTATGTCGCGTGCTGCGGTATGCTGAGACACTGAAAGCACTATAGTAGAACACAGATTAAGCTTCAAAGTTGATGTAATAGCCAGTAAGAAGTAGTACAATTCAAGTTTTAGGTATTGAATATTGACTTTTTAGCTGGCTTTGG
This sequence comes from Schistocerca gregaria, assembly GCF_023897955.1. Classification (NCBI taxonomy): domain Eukaryota; kingdom Metazoa; phylum Arthropoda; class Insecta; order Orthoptera; family Acrididae; genus Schistocerca; species Schistocerca gregaria. Next base: position 150,853 of record NW_026061973.1, read on the forward strand.
TGCCTTGGACATGAGCTAGAACCTTACGATTCTGCATGAAAGGAGGACTAGCAGCCGAGTTGCACGGGAGAATGTGAATAGTGTTCATATGTAGTAAAAACCTGAGAAATCGGTCCGTTTTCGTCATTTGTTATCGAACCGACTTAAAGCCAGATCGTCACATTGGCCGCTCTTCTCTCTGAAACGGTTGTACTTATCGTCTGCAAAGCTATGTCGCGTGCTGCGGTATGCTGAGACACTAAAAGCACCATAGTAGAACACAGATGAAGCTTCTAAGTTGATGTAATAGCCAGTAAGAAGTAGTACAACTCAAGTTTAAGGTATCGATTATTGACTTTTTATCTGGCTTTGGTGCCTTGGACATGAGTTAGACCTTAAGATTCTGCATGAAAGGAGGACTAGCAGCCGAGTTGCACGGGAGAATGTGAAAAGTGTTCATATGTAGTAAAAACCTGAGAAATCCGTCCGTTTTCGTCATTTGTTATCGAATCGACTTAAAGCCAGATCGTCACATTGGCCGCTCTTCTCTCTGAAACACTTGTACTTATCGTCTGCAAAGCTATGTCGCGTGCTGCGGTATGCGGAGACACTAAAAGCACCATAGTAGAACACAGATGAAGCTTCTAAGTTGATGTAATAGCCAGTAAGAAGTAGTACAATAAAAGTTTTAGGTATTGGTTATTGAATTTTTTACACTTCTTTGGTGCCTTGAACATGAGCTAGGAAATTAAGATTTTGCATGAAAGGAGGACTAGCAGCCGAGTTGCACGGGAGAATGTGAAAAGTGTTCATATGTAGTAAAAACCTGAGAAATCCGTCGGTTTCGTCATTTGTTATTGAATCGACTTAAAGCTAGATCGTCACATTGGCCGCTCTTCTCTCTGAAACGGTTGTACTTATCGATTGCAAAGCTATGACGCGTGCTGCGGTATGCGGAGACACTAAAAGCACCATAGTAGAACACAGATGAAGCTTCTAAGTTGATGTAATAGCCAGTAAGAAGTAGTACAATTCAAGTTTTAGGTATCGATTATTGACTTTTTAGCTGGCTTTGGTGCCTTGGACATGAGCTAGGACCTTAATATTCTGCATGAAAGGAGGACTAGCAGAAGAGTTGCACGGTAAAATGTGAAAAGTGTTCAAATGTAGTAAAAACCTGAGAAATACGTCCGTTTTCGTCATTTGTTATCGAATCGACTTAAAGCCAGATCGTCACATTGGCCGCTCTTCTCTCTGAAACAATTGTACTTATCGTCTGCAAAGCTATGTCGCGTGCTGCGGTATGCTGAGACACTAAAAGCACCATAGTAGAACACAGATGAAGCTTCTAAGTTGATGTAATAGCCAGTAAGAAGTAGTACAATTCAAGTTTTAGGTATTGAATATTGACTTTTTAGCTGGCTTTGGTGCCTTGTACATGAGCTAGGACCTTAAGATTCTGCATGAAAGGAGGACGAGGAGCCAAGTTGCACGGGAGAATGTGAAAAGTGTTCATATGTAGTAAAAACCTGAGAAATCGGTCCGTTTTCGTCACTTGTTATCGAATCGACTTAAAGCAGATCGTCTCATTGACCGCTCTTCTCTCTGAAACGGTTGTACTTATCGTCTGCAAAGCTATGTTGCGTGCTGGGGTATGCGGAGACACTAAAATCACCATAGTAGAACACAGATGAAGCTTATAAGTTGATGTAATAGCCAGTAAGAAGTAGTACAATTCAAGTTTTAGGTATCGATTATTGACTTTTCAGCTGGCTTTGGTACCTTGGACATGAGCTAGGACCTTAAGATTCTGCATGAAAGGAGGACTAGCAGCCGAATTTCACGGGAGAATGTGAAAAATGTTAATATGTAGTAAAAACCTGAGACATCCGTCCGTTTACGTCATTTGTTATCGAATCTACTTAAAGCCAGATCGTCACATTGGCCGCTCTTCTCTCTGAAACGGTTGTACTTATCGTCTGCAAAGCCATGTCGCGAGCTGCGGTATTCGGAGACACTAAAAGCACCATAGTAGAGCACAGATGAAGCTTCTAAGTTGATGTAATAGCCAGTAAGAAGTAGTACAATTCAAGTTATAGGTATCGATTATTGACTTTTTAGCTGGCTTTGGTGCCTTGGACATGAGCTAGGACCTTAAGCTTCTGCATGAAAGGAGTATTAGCAGCGGAGTTGCACGGGAGAATATGAAAAGTGTTCATATGTAGTAAAAACCTAGAAATCCGTCCGTTTTCGTCATTTGTTATCGAATCTTCTTAAAGCCAGATCGTCACATTGGCCGCTCTTCTCTCTGAAACGGTTGTACTTATCGTCTGCAAAGCTATGTCGCGTGCTGCGGTATGCTGAGACACTGAAAGCACTATAGTAGAACACAGATGAAGCTTCTAAGTTGATGTAATAGCCAGTAAGAAGTAGTACAATTCAAGTTTTAGGTATTGAATATTGACTTTTTAGCTGGCTTTGGTGCCTTGGACATGATCTAGGACCTTAAGATTCTGCATGAAAGGAGGACGAGGAGCCAAGTTGCACGGGAGAATGTGAAAAGTGTTCATATGTAGTAAAAACCTGAGAAATCGGTCCGTTTTCGTTACTTGTTATCGAATCGACTTAAAGCAGATCGTCTCATTGGCCGCTCTTCTCTCTGAAACGTTGTACTTATCGTCTTCAAAGCTATGTCGCGTGCTGGGGTATGCGGAGACACTAAAATCACCATAGTAGAACACAGATGAAGCTTATAAGTTGATGTAATAGCCAGTAAGAAGTAGTACAATTCAAGTTTTAGGTATCGATTATTGACTTTTCAGCTGGCTTTGGTACCTTGGACATGAGCTAGGACCTTAAGATTCTGCATGAAAGGAGGACTAGCAGCCGAGTTTCACGGGAGAATGTGAAAAATGTTCATATGTAGTAAAAACCTGAGACATCCGTCCGTTTACGTCATTTGTTATCGAATCTACTTAAAGCCAGATCGTCACATTGGCCGCTCTTCTCTCTGAAACGGTTGTACTTATCGTCTGCAAAGCTATGTCGCGTGCTGCGGTATGCGGAGACAGTAAAAGCACCGTAGTAGAACACAGATGAAGCTTCTAAGTTGATGTAATAGCCAGTAAGAATTAGTACAATTCAAGTTATAGGTATCGATTATTGACTTTTTAGCTGGCTTTGGTGCCTTGGACATGAGCTAGGACCTTAAGCTTCTGCATGAAAGGAGGATTAGCAGCGGAGTTGCACGGGAGAATATGAAAAGTGTTCATATGTAGTAAAAACCTAGAAGTCCGTCGGTTTTCGTCATTTGTTATCGAATCTTCTTAAAGCCAGATCGTCACATTGGCCGCTCTTCTCTCTGAAACGGTTGTACTTATCGTCTGCAAAGCTATGTCGCGTGATGCGGTATTCTGAGACACTAAAAGCACCATAGTAGAACACAGATAAAGCTTCTAAGTTGATGTAATAGCCAGTAAGAAGTAGTACAATTCAAGTTTTAGGTATCGATTATTGACTTTTTAGCTGGCTTTGGTGCCTTGGGCATGTGCTAGGACCTTATGATTCTGCATGAAAGGAGGACTAGCAGCCGAGTTGCACGGGAGAATGTGAAAAGTGTTCATATGTAGTAAAAACCTGAGAAATCCGTCCGTTTTCGTCATTTGTTATCGAATCGACTTAAAGCCAGATCGTCACATTGGCCGCTCTTCTCTCTGAAAAAGTTGTACTTATCGTCTGCAAAGCTATGTCGCGTGCTGCGGTATGCGGACGCACTAAAAGCACCATAGTAGAACACAGATGAAGCTTCTAAGTTGATGTAATAGCCAGTAAGAAGTAGTACAATTAAAGTTTTAGGTATTGGTTATTGACTTTTTACACTTCTTTGGTGCCTTGAACATGAGCTAGGAAATTAAGATTTTGCATGAAAGGAGGACTAGCAGCCGAGTTGCACGGGCGAATGTGAAAAGTGTTCATATGTAGTAAAAACCTGAGAAATCCGTCCGTTTTCGTCATTTGTTATCGAATATACTTAAAGCCAGATCGTCACATTGGGGGCTCTTCTCTCTGAAACGATTGTACTTATCGTGTGCAAAGCTATGTCGCGTGCTGCGGTATGCTGAGACACTGAAAGCACTATAGCAGAACACAGATGAAGCTTCTAAGTTGATGTAATAGCCAGTAAGAAGTAGTACAATTCAAGTTTTAGGTATTGAATATTGACTTTTTAGCTGGCTTTGGTGCCTTGGACATGATCTAGGACCTTAAGATTCTGCATGAAAGGAGGACGAGGAGCCAAGTTGCACGGGAGAATGTGAAAAGTGTTCATATGTAGTAAAAACCTGAGAAATCGGTCCGTTTTCGTTACTTGTTATCGAATCGACTTAAAGCAGATCGTCTCATTGGCCGCTCTTCTCTCTGAAACGTTGTACTTATCGTCTGCAAAGCTATGTCGCGTGCTGGGGTATGCGGAGACACTAAAATCACCATAGTAGAACACAGATGAAGCTTATAAGTTGATGTAATAGCCAGTAAGAAGTAGTACAATTCAAGTTTTAGGTATCGATTATTGACTTTTCAGCTGGCTTTGGTACCTTGGACATGAGCTAGGACCTTAAGATTCTGCATGAAAGGAGGACTAGCAGCCGAGTTTCACGGGAGAATGTGAAAAATGTTCATATGTAGTAAAAACCTGAGACATCTGTCCTTTTACGTCATTTGTTATCGAATCTACTTAAAGCCAGATCGTCACATTGGCCGCTCTTCTCTCTGAAACGGTTGTACTTATCGTCTGCAAAGCTATGTCGCGTGCTGCGGTATGCGGAGACAGTAAAAGCACCGTAGTAGAACACAGATGAAGCTTCTAAGTTGATGTAATAGCCAGTAAGAATTAGTACAATTCAAGTTATAGGTATCGATTATTGACTTTTTAGCTGGCTTTGGTGCCTTGGACATGAGCTAGGACCTTAAGCTTCTGCATGAAAGGAGGATTAGCAGCGGAGTTGCACGGGAGAATATGAAAAGTGTTCATATGTAGTAAAAACCTAGAAATCCGTCGGTTTTCGTCATTTGTTATCGAATCTTCTTAAAGCCAGATCGTCACATTGGCCGCTCTTCTCTCTGAAACGGTTGTACTTATCGTCTGCAAAGCTATGTCGCGTGATGCGGTATTCTGAGACACTAAAAGCACCATAGTAGAACACAGATAAAGCTTCTAAGTTGATGTAATAGCCAGTAAGAAGTAGTACAATTCAAGTTTTAGGTATCGATTATTGACTTTTTAGCTGGCTTTGGTGCCTTGGGCATGTGCTAGGACCTTATGATTCTGCATGAAAGGAGGACTAGCAGCCGAGTTGCACGGGAGAATGTGAAAAGTGTTCATATGTAGTAAAAACCTGAGAAATCCGTCCGTTTTCGTCATTTGTTATCGAATCGACTTAAAGCCAGATCGTCACATTGGCCGCTCTTCTCTCTGAAAAAGTTGTACTTATCGTCTGCAAAGCTATGTCGCGTGCTGCGGTATGCGGACGCACTAAAAGCACCATAGTAGAACACAGATGAAGCTTCTAAGTTGATGTAATAGCCAGTAAGAAGTAGTACAATTAAAGTTTTAGGTATTGGTTATTGACTTTTTACACTTCTTTGGTGCCTTGAACATGAGCTAGGAAATTAAGATTTTGCATGAAAGGAGGACTAGCAGCCGAGTTGCACGGGCGAATGTGAAAAGTGTTCATATGTAGTAAAAACCTGAGAAATCCGTCCGTTTTCGTCATTTGTTATCGAATATACTTAAAGCCAGATCGTCACATTGGGGGCTCTTCTCTCTGAAACGATTGTACTTATCGTGTGCAAAGCTATGTCGCGTGCTGCGGTATGCTGAGACACTGAAAGCACTATAGTAGAACACAGATTAAGCTTCTAAGTTGATGTAATAGCCAGTAAGAAGTAGTACAATTCAAGTTTTAGGTATTGAATATTGACTTTTTAGCTGGCTTTGGTGCCTTGGACATGAGCTAGGACCTTACGATTCTGCATGAAAGGAGGACTAGCAGCCGAGTTGCACGGGAGAATGTGAATAGTGTTCATATGTAGTAAAAACCTGAGAAATCGGTCCGTTTTCGTCATTTGTTATCGAACCGACTTAAAGCCAGATCGTCACATTGGCCGCTCTTCTCTCTGAAACGGTTGTACTTATCGTCTGCAAAGCTATGTCGCGTGCTGCGGTATGCTGAGACACTAAAAGCACCATAGTAGAACACAGATGAAGCTTCTAAGTTGATGTAATAGCCAGTAAGAAGTAGTACAACTCAAGTTTAAGGTATCGATTATTGACTTTTTATCTGGCTTTGGTGCCTTGGACATGAGTTAGACCTTAAGATTCTGCATGAAAGGAGGACTAGCAGCCGAGTTGCACGGGAGAATGTGAAAAGTGTTCATATGTAGTAAAAACCTGAGAAATCCGTCCGTTTTCGTCATTTGTTATCGAATCGACTTAAAGCCAGATCGTCACATTGGCCGCTCTTCTCTCTGAAAAAGTTGTACTTATCGTCTGCAAAGCTATGTCGCGTGCTGCGGTATGCGGACACACTAAAAGCACCATAGTAGAACACAGATGAAGCTTCTAAGTTGATGTAATAGCCAGTAAGAAGTAGTACAATTAAAGTTTTAGGTATTGGTTATTGACTTTTTACACTTCTTTGGTGCCTTGAACATGAGCTAGGAAATTAAGATTTTGCATGAAAGGAGGACTAGCAGCCGAGTTGCACGGGAGAATGTGAAAAGTGTTCATATGTAGTAAAAACCTGAGAAATCCGTCCGTTTTCGTCATTTGTTATCGAATCTACTTAAAGCCAGATCGTCACATTGGGGGCTCTTCTCTCTGAAACGATTGTACTTATCGTGTGCAAAGCTATGTCGCGTGCTGCAGTATGCTGAGACACTGAAAGCACTATAGTAGAACACAGATGAAGCTTCTAAGTTGATGTAATAGCCAGTAAGAAGTAGTACAATTCAAGTTTTAGGTATTGAATATTGACTTTTTAGCTGGCTTTGGTGCCTTGGAAATGAGCTAGGACCTTATGATTCTACATGAAAGGAGGACTAGCAGCCGATTTCCACGGGAGAATATGAAAAATGTTCATATGTAGTAAAAACCTGAGAAATCCGTCGGTTTCGTCATTTGTTATTGAATCGACTTAAAGCTAGATCGTCACATTGGCCGCTCTTCTCTCTGAAACGGTTGTACTTATCGATTGCAAAGCTATGACGCGTGCTGCGGTATGCGGAGACACTAAAAGCACCATAGTAGAACACAGATGAAGCTTCTAAGTTGATGTAATAGCCAGTAAGAAGTAGTACAATTCAAGTTTTAGGTATCGATTATTGACTTTTTAGCTGGCTTTGGTGCCTTGGACATGAGCTAGGACCTTAATATTCTGCATGAAAGGAGGACTAGCAGAAGAGTTGCACGGTAAAATGTGAAAAGTGTTCAAATGTAGTAAAAACCTGAGAAATCCGTCCGTTTTCGTCATTTGTTATCGAATATACTTAAAGCCAGATCGTCACATTGGGGGCTCTTCTCTCTGAAACGATTGTACTTATCGTGTGCAAAGCTATGTCGCGTGCTGCGGTATGCTGAGACACTGAAAGCACTATAGTAGAACACAGATGAAGCTTCTAAGTTGATGTAATAGCCAGTAAGAAGTAGTACAATTCAAGTTTTAGGTATTGAAAATTGACTTTTTAGCTGGCTTTGGTGCCTTGGACATGATCTAGGACCTTAAGATTCTGCATGAAAGGAGGACGAGGAGCCAAGTTGCACGGGAGAATGTGAAAAGTGTTCATATGTAGTAAAAACCTGAGAAATCGGTCCGTTTTCGTTACTTGTTATCGAATCGACTTAAAGCAGATCGTCTCATTGGCCGCTCTTCTCTCTGAAACGTTGTACTTATCGTCTTCAAAGCTATGTCGCGTGCTGGGGTATGCGGAGACACTAAAATCACCATAGTAGAACACAGATGAAGCTTATAAGTTGATGTAATAGCCAGTAAGAAGTAGTACAATTCAAGTTTTAGGTATCGATTATTGACTTTTCAGCTGGCTTTGGTACCTTGGACATGAGCTAGGACCTTAAGATTCTGCATGAAAAGAGGACTAGCAGCCGAGTTTCACGGGAGAATGTGAAAAATGTTAATATGTAGTAAAAACCTGAGACATCCGTCCGTTTACGTCATTTGTTATCGAATCTACTTAAAGCCAGATCGTCACATTGGCCGCTCTTCTCTCTGAAACGGTTGTACTTATCGTCTGCAAAGCTATGTCGCGTGCTGCGGTATGCGGAGACAGTAAAAGCACCGTAGTAGAACACAGATGAAGCTTCTAAGTTGATGTAATAGCCAGTAAGAATTAGTACAATTCAAGTTATAGGTATCGATTATTGACTTTTTAGCTGGCTTTGGTGCCTTGGACATGAGCTAGGACCTTAAGCTTCTGCATGAAAGGAGGATTAGCAGCGGAGTTGCACGGGAGAATATGAAAAGTGTTCATATGTAGTAAAAACCTAGAAATCCGTCGGTTTTCGTCATTTGTTATCGAATCTTCTTAAAGCCAGATCGTCACATTGGCCGCTCTTCTCTCTGAAACGGTTGTACTTATCGTCTGCAAAGCTATGTCGCGTGATGCGGTATTCTGAGACACTAAAAGCACCATAGTAGAACACAGATAAAGCTTCTAAGTTGATGTAATAGCCAGTAAGAAGTAGTACAATTCAAGTTTTAGGTATCGATTATTGACTTTTTAGCTGGCTTTGGTGCCTTGGGCATGTGCTAGGACCTTATGATTCTGCATGAAAGGAGGACTAGCAGCCGAGTTGCACGGGAGAATGTGAAAAGTGTTCATATGTAGTAAAAACCTGAGAAATCCGTCCGTTTTCGTCATTTATTATCGAATCGACTTAAAGCCAGATCGTCACATTGGCCGCTCTTCTCTCTGAAAAAGTTGTACTTATCGTCTGCAAAGCTATGTCGCGTGCTGCGGTATGCGGACGCACTAAAAGCACCATAGTAGAACACAGATGAAGCTTCTAAGTTTATGTAATAGCCAGTAAGAAGTAGTACAATTCAAGTTTTAGGTATTGAATATTGACTTTTTACACTTCTTTGGTGCCTTGAACATGAGCTAGGAAATTAAGATTTTGCATGAAAGGAGGACTAGCAGCCGAGTTGCACGGGCGAATGTGAAAAGTGTTCATATGTAGTAAAAACCTGAGAAATCCGTCCGTTTTCGTCACTTGTTATCGAATATACTTAAAGCCAGATCGTCACATTGGGGGCTCTTCTCTCTGAAACGATTGTACTTATCGTGTGCAAAGCTATGTCGCGTGCTGCGGTATGCTGAGACACTGAAAGCACTATAGTAGAACACAGATTAAGCTTCAAAGTTGATGTAATAGCCAGTAAGAAGTAGTACAATTCAAGTTTTAGGTATTGAATATTGACTTTTTAGCTGGCTTTGGTGCCTTGGACATGAGCTAGGACCTTACGATTCTGCATGAAAGGAGGACTAGCAGCCGAGTTGCACGGGAGAATGTGAATAGTGTTCATATGTAGTAAAAACCTGAGAAATCGGTCCGTTTTCGTCATTTGTTATCGAACCGACTTAAAGCCAGATCGTCACATTGGCCGCTCTTCTCTCTGAAACGGTTGTACTTATCGTCTGCAAAGCTATGTCGCGTGCTGCGGTATGCTGAGACACTAAAAGCACCATAGTAGAACACAGATGAAGCTTCTAAGTTGATGTAATAGCCAGTAAGAAGTAGTACAACTCAAGTTTAAGGTATCGATTATTGACTTTTTATCTGGCTTTGGTGCCTTGGACATGAGTTAGACCTTAAGATTCTGCATGAAAGGAGGACTAGCAGCCGAGTTGCACGGGAGAATGTGAAAAGTGTTCATATGTAGTAAAAACCTGAGAAATCCGTCCGTTTTCGTCATTTGTTATCGAATCGACTTAAAGCCAGATCGTCACATTGGCCGCTCTTCTCTCTGAAACACTTGTACTTATCGTCTGCAAAGCTATGTCGCGTGCTGCGGTATGCGGAGACACTAAAAGCACCATAGTAGAACACAGATGAAGCTTCTAAGTTGATGTAATAGCCAGTAAGAAGTAGTACAATAAAAGTTTTAGGTATTGGTTATTGAATTTTTTACACTTCTTTGGTGCCTTGAACATGAGCTAGGAAATTAAGATTTTGCATGAAAGGAGGACTAGCAGCCGAGTTGCACGGGAGAATGTGAAAAGTGTTCATATGTAGTAAAAACCTGAGAAATCCGTCGGTTTCGTCATTTGTTATTGAATCGACTTAAAGCTAGATCGTCACATTGGCCGCTCTTCTCTCTGAAACGGTTGTACTTATCGATTGCAAAGCTATGACGCGTGCTGCGGTATGCGGAGACACTAAAAGCACCATAGTAGAACACAGATGAAGCTTCTAAGTTGATGTAATAGCCAGTAAGAAGTAGTACAATTCAAGTTTTAGGTATCGATTATTGACTTTTTAGCTGGCTTTGGTGCCTTGGACATGAGCTAGGACCTTAATATTCTGCATGAAAGGAGGACTAGCAGAAGAGTTGCACGGTAAAATGTGAAAAGTGTTCAAATGTAGTAAAAACCTGAGAAATACGTCCGTTTTCGTCATTTGTTATCGAATCGACTTAAAGCCAGATCGTCACATTGGCCGCTCTTCTCTCTGAAACAATTGTACTTATCGTCTGCAAAGCTATGTCGCGTGCTGCGGTATGCTGGGACACTAAAAGCACCATAGTAGAACACAGATGAAGCTTCTAAGTTGATGTAATAGCCAGTAAGAAGTAGTACAATTCAAGTTTTAGGTATTGAATATTGACTTTTTAGCTGGCTTTGGTGCCTTGTACATGAGCTAGGACCTTAAGATTCTGCATGAAAGGAGGACGAGGAGCCAAGTTGCACGGGAGAATGTGAAAAGTGTTCATATGTAGTAAAAACCTGAGAAATCGGTCCGTTTTCGTCACTTGTTATCGAATCGACTTAAAGCAGATCGTCTCATTGACCGCTCTTCTCTCTGAAACGGTTGTACTTATCGTCTGCAAAGCTATGTTGCGTGCTGGGGTATGCGGAGACACTAAAATCACCATAGTAGAACACAGATGAAGCTTATAAGTTGATGTAATAGCCAGTAAGAAGTAGTACAATTCAAGTTTTAGGTATCGATTATTGACTTTTCAGCTGGCTTTGGTACCTTGGACATGAGCTAGGACCTTAAGATTCTGCATGAAAGGAGGACTAGCAGCCGAATTTCACGGGAGAATGTGAAAAATGTTAATATGTAGTAAAAACCTGAGACATCCGTCCGTTTACGTCATTTGTTATCGAATCTACTTAAAGCCAGATCGTCACATTGGCCGCTCTTCTCTCTGAAACGGTTGTACTTATCGTCTGCAAAGCCATGTCGCGAGCTGCGGTATGCGGAGACACTAAAAGCACCATAGTAGAACACAGATGAAGCTTCTAAGTTGATGTAATAGCCAGTAAGAAGTAGTACAATTCAAGTTATAGGTATCGATTATTGACTTTTTAGCTGGCTTTGGTGCCTTGGACATGAGCTAGGACCTTAAGCTTCTGCATGAAAGGAGTATTAGCAGCGGAGTTGCACGGGAGAATATGAAAAGTGTTCATATGTAGTAAAAACCTAGAAATCCGTCCGTTTTCGTCATTTGTTATCGAATCTTCTTAAAGCCAGATCGTCACATTGGGCGCTCTTCTCTCTGAAACGGTTGTACTTATCGTCTGCAAAGCTATGTCGCGTGCTGCGGTATGCTGAGACACTGAAAGCACTATAGTAGAACACAGATGAAGCTTCTAAGTTGATGTAATAGCCAGTAAGAAGTAGTACAATTCAAGTTTTAGGTATTGAATATTGACTTTTTAGCTGGCTTTGGTGCCTTGGACATGATCTAGGACCTTAAGATTCTGCATGAAAGGAGGACGAGGAGCCAAGTTGCACGGGAGAATGTGAAAAGTGTTCATATGTAGTAAAAACCTGAGAAATCGGTCCGTTTTCGTTACTTGTTATCGAATCGACTTAAAGCAGATCGTCTCATTGGCCGCTCTTCTCTCTGAAACGTTGTACTTATCGTCTTCAAAGCTATGTCGCGTGCTGGGGTATGCGGAGACACTAAAATCACCATAGTAGAACACAGATGAAGCTTATAAGTTGATGTAATAGCCAGTAAGAAGTAGTACAATTCAAGTTTTAGGTATCGATTATTGACTTTTCAGCTGGCTTTGGTACCTTGGACATGAGCTAGGACCTTAAGATTCTGCATGAAAGGAGGACTAGCAGCCGAGTTTCACGGGAGAATGTGAAAAATGTTCATATGTAGTAAAAACCTGAGACATCCGTCCGTTTACGTCATTTGTTATCGAATCTACTTAAAGCCAGATCGTCACATTGGCCGCTCTTCTCTCTGAAACGGTTGTACTTATCGTCTGCAAAGCTATGTCGCGTGCTGCGGTATGCGGAGACAGTAAAAGCACCGTAGTAGAACACAGATGAAGCTTCTAAGTTGATGTAATAGCCAGTAAGAATTAGTACAATTCAAGTTATAGGTATCGATTATTGACTTTTTAGCTGGCTTTGGTGCCTTGGACATGAGCTAGGACCTTAAGCTTCTGCATGAAAGGAGGATTAGCAGCGGAGTTGCACGGGAGAATATGAAAAGTGTTCATATGTAGTAAAAACCTAGAAATCCGTCGGTTTTCGTCATTTGTGATCGAATCTTCTTAAAGCCAGATCGTCACATTGGCCGCTCTTCTCTCTGAAACGGTTGTACTTATCGTCTGCAAAGCTATGTCGCGTGATGCGGTATTCTGAGACGCTAAAAGCACCATAGTAGAACACAGATAAAGCTTCTAAGTTGATGTAATAGCCAGTAAGAAGTAGTACAATTCAAGTTTTAGGTATCGATTATTGACTTTTTAGCTGGCTTTGGTGCCTTGGGCATGTGCTAGGACCTTATGATTCTGCATGAAAGGAGGACTAGCAGCCGAGTTGCACGGGAGAATGTGAAAAGTGTTCATATGTAGTAAAAACCTGAGAAATCCGTCCGTTTTCGTCATTTATTATCGAATCGACTTAAAGCCAGATCGTCACATTGGCCGCTCTTCTCTCTGAAAAAGTTGTACTTATCGTCTGCAAAGCTATGTCGCGTGCTGCGGTATGCGGACGCACTAAAAGCACCATAGTAGAACACAGATGAAGCTTCTAAGTTGATGTAATAGCCAGTAAGAAGTAGTACAATTAAAGTTTTAGGTATTGGTTATTGACTTTTTACACTTCTTTGGTGCCTTGAACATGAGCTAGGAAATTAAGATTTTGCATGAAAGGAGGACTAGCAGCCGAGTTGCCCGGGCGAATGTGAAAAGTGTTCATATGTAGTAAAAACCTGAGAAATCCGTCCGTTTTCGTCATTTGTTATCGAATATACTTAAAGCCAGATCGTCACATTGGGGGCTCTTCTCTCTGAAACGATTGTACTTATCGTGTGCAAAGCTATGTCGCGTGCTGCGGTATGCTGAGACACTGAAAGCACTATAGTAGAACACAGATTAAGCTTCTAAGTTGATGTAATAGCCAGTAAGAAGTAGTACAATTCAAGTTTTAGGTATTGAATATTGACTTTTTAGCTGGCTTTGGTGCCTTGGACATGAGCTAGGACCTTACGATTCTGCATGAAAGGAGGACTAGCAGCCGAGTTGCACGGGAGAATGTGAATAGTGTTCATATGTAGTAAAAACCTGAGAAATCGGTCCGTTTTCGTCATTTGTTATCGAACCGACTTAAAGCCAGATCGTCACATTGGCTGCTCTTCTCTCTGAAACGGTTGTACTTATCGTCTGCAAAGCTATGTCGCGTGCTGCGGTATGCTGAGACACTAAAAGCACCATAGTAGAACACAGATGAAGCTTCTAAGTTGATGTAATAGCCAGTAAGAAGTAGTACAACTCAAGTTTAAGGTATCGATTATTGACTTTTTATCTGGCTTTGGTGCCTTGGACATGAGTTAGACCTTAAGATTCTGCATGAAAGGAGGACTAGCAGCCGAGTTGCACGGGAGAATGTGAAAAGTGTTCATATGTAGTAAAAACCTGAGAAATCCGTCCGTTTTCGTCATTTGTTATCGAATCGACTTAAAGCCAGATCGTCACATTGGCCGCTCTTCTCTCTGAAACACTTGTACTTATCGTCTGCAAAGCTATGTCGCGTGCTGCGGTATGCGGAGACACTAAAAGCACCATAGTAGAACACAGATGAAGCTTCTAAGTTGATGTAATAGCCAGTTAGAAGTAGTACAATTAAAGTTTTAGGTATTGGTTATTGACTTTTTACACTTCTTTGGTGCCTTGAACATGAGCTAGGAAATTAAGATTTTGCATGAAAGGAGGACTAGCAGCCGAGTTGCACGGGAGAATGTGAAAAGTGTTCATATGTAGTAAAAACCTGAGAAATCCGTCCGTTTTCGTCATTTGTTATCGAATCTACTTAAAGCCAGATCGTCACATTGGGGGCTCTTCTCTCTGAAACGATTGTACTTATCGTGTGCAAAGCTATGTCGCGTGCTGCAGCATGCTGAGACACTGAAAGCACTATAGTAGAACACAGATGAAGCTTCTAAGTTGATGTAATAGCCAGTAAGAAGTAGTACAATTCAAGTTTTAGGTATTGAATATTGACTTTTTAGCTGGCTTTGGTGCCTTGGACATGAGCTAGGACCTTATGATTCTACATGAAAGGAGGACTAGCAGCCGATTTCCACGGGAGAAAATGAAAAATGTTCATATGTAGTAAAAACCTGAGAAATCCGTCGGTTTCGTCATTTGTTATTGAATCGACTTAAAGCTAGATCGTCACATTGGCCGCTCTTCTCTCTGAAACGGTTGTACTTATCGATTGCAAAGCTATGACGCGTGCTGCGGTATGCGGAGACACTAAAAGCACCATAGTAGAACACAGATGAAGCTTCTAAGTTGATGTAATAGCCAGTAAGAAGTAGTACAATTCAAGTTTTAGGTATCGATTATTGACTTTTTAGCTGGCTTTGGTGCCTTGGACATGAGCTAGGACCTTAATATTCTGCATGAAAGGAGGACTAGCAGAAGAGTTGCACGGTAAAATGTGAAAAGTGTTCAAATGTAGTAAAAACCTGAGAAATACGTCCGTTTTCGTCATTTGTTATCGAATCGACTTAAAGCCAGATCGTCACATTGGCCGCTCTTCTCTCTGAAACAATTGTACTTATCGTCTGCAAAGCTATGTCGCGTGCTGCGGTATGCTGAGACACTAAAAGCACCATAGTAGAACACAGATGAAGCTTCTAAGTTGATGTAATAGCCAGTAAGAAGTAGTACAATTCAAGTTTTAGGTATTGAATATTGACTTTTTAGCTGGCTTTGGTGCCTTGTACATGAGCTAGGACCTTAAGATTCTGCATGAAAGGAGGACGAGGAGCCAAGTTGCACGGGAGAATGTGAAAAGTGTTCATATGTAGTAAAAACCTGAGAAATCGGTCCGTTTTCGTCACTTGTTATCGAATCGACTTAAAGCAGATCGTCTCATTGACCGCTCTTCTCTCTGAAACGGTTGTACTTATCGTCTGCAAAGCTATGTTGCGTGCTGGGGTATGCGGAGACACTAAAATCACCATAGTAGAACACAGATGAAGCTTATAAGTTGATGTAATAGCCAGTAAGAAGTAGTACAATTCAAGTTTTAGGTATCGATTATTGACTTTTCAGCTGGCTTTGGTACCTTGGACATGAGCTAGGACCTTAAGATTCTGCATGAAAGGAGGACTAGCAGCCGAATTTCACGGGAGAATGTGAAAAATGTTAATATGTAGTAAAAACCTGAGACATCCGTCCGTTTACGTCATTTGTTATCGAATCTACTTAAAGCCAGATCGTCACATTGGCCGCTCTTCTCTCTGAAACGGTTGTACTTATCGTCTGCAAAGCCATGTCGCGAGCTGCGGTATGCGGAGACACTAAAAGCACCATAGTAGAACACAGATGAAGCTTCTAAGTTGATGTAATAGCCAGTAAGAAGTAGTACAATTCAAGTTATAGGTATCGATTATTGACTTTTTAGCTGGCTTTGGTGCCTTGGACATGAGCTAGGACCTTAAGCTTCTGCATGAAAGGAGTATTAGCAGCGGAGTTGCACGGGAGAATATGAAAAGTGTTCATATGTAGTAAAAACCTAGAAATCCGTCCGTTTTCGTCATTTGTTATCGAATCTTCTTAAAGCCAGATCGTCACATTGGCCGCTCTACTCTCTGAAACGGTTGTACTTATCGTCTGCAAAGCTATGTCGCGTGCTGCGGTATTCTGAGACACTAAAAGCACCATAGTAGAACACAGATAAAGCTTCTAAGTTGATGTAATAGCCAGTAAGAAGTAGTACAATTCAAGTTTTAGGTATCGATTATTGACTTTTTAGCTGGCTTTGGTGCCTTGGACATGAGCTAGGACCTTATGATTCTGCATGAAAGGAGGACTAGCAGCCGATTTGCACGGGAGAATGTGAAAAGTGTTCATATGTAGTAAAAACATGAGAAATCCTTCCGTTTTCGTCATTTGTTATCGAATCGACGTAAAGCCAGATCGTCCCATTGGCCGCTCTTCTCTCTGAAACGCTTGTACTTATCGTCTGCAAAGCTATGTCGCGTGCTGCGGTATGCGGAGACACTAAAAGCACCATAGTAGAACATAGATGAAGCTTCTAAGTTGATGTAATAGTCAGGAAGAAGTAGTACAATTCAAGTTTTGGGTATCGATTATTGACTTTTTAGCTGGCTTTGGTGCCTTGGACATGAGCTAGGACCTTATGATTCTACATGAAAGGAGGACTAGCAGCCGATTTCCAAGGGAGAATATGAAAAATGTTCATATGTAGTAAAAACCTGAGAAATCCGTCGGTTTCGTCATTAGTTATTGAATCGACTTAAAGCTAGATCGTCACATTGGCCGCTCTTCTCTCTGAAACGGTGGTACTTATCGATTGCAAAGCTATGTCACGTGCTGCGGTATGCGGAGACACTAAAAGCACCATAGTAGAACACAGATGAAGTTTCTAAGTTGATGTAATAGCCAGTAAGAAGTAGTACAATTCAAGTTTTAGGTATCGATTATTGACTTTTTAGCTGGCTTTGGTGCCTTGGACATGAGCTAGGACCTTATGATTCTGCATGAAAGGAGGGCTAGCAGCCGATTTGCATGAGAGAATGTGAAAAGTGTTCGTATGTAGTAAAAATCTGAGAAGTCGGTCCGTTTTCGTCATTTGTTATCGAATCGACTTCAAGCCAGATGGTCACATTGGCCGCTCTTCTCTCTGAAACGGTAGTACTTATCGTCTGCAAAGCTATGTCGCGTGCTGCGGTATGCGGAGACACTAAAAGCACCATAGTAGAACACAGATGAAGCTTCTAAGTTGATGTAATACCCAGTAAGAAGTAGTACAATTCAAGTTTTAGGTATCGATTATTGACTTTTTAGCTGGCTTTGGTGCCTTGGACATGAGCTAGGACCTTAATATTCTGCATGAAAGGAGGACTAGCAGCCGAGTTGCACGTTAAAATGTGAAAAGTGTTCAAATGTAGTAAAAACCTGAGAAGTACGTCCGTTTTCGTCATTTGTTATCGAATCGACTTAAAGCCAGATCGTCACATTGGCCGCTCTTCTCTCTGAAACAATTGTACTTATCGTCTGCAAAGCTATGTCGCGTGCTGCGGTATTCTGAGACACTAAAAGCACCATAGTAGAACACAGATAAAGCTTCTAAGTTGATGTAATAGCCAGTAAGAAGTAGTACAATTCAAGTTTTAGGTATTGAATATTGACTTTTTAGCTGGCTTTGGAGCCTTGGACATGAGCTAGGACCTTAAGATTCTGCATGAAAGGAGGACGAGGAGCCAAGTTGCACGGGAGAATGTGAAAAATGTTCATATGTAGTAAAAATCTGAGACATCCGTCCGTTTACGTCATTTGTTATCAAATCTACTTAAAGCCAGATCGTCACATTGGCCGCTCTTCTCTCTGAAACGGTTGTACTTATCGTCTGCAAAGCTATGTCGCGTGCTGCGGTATGCGGAGTCACTAAAAGCACCATAGTAGAACACAGATGAAGCTTCTAAGTAGATGTAATAGCCAGTAAGATGTAGTACAATTCAAGTTTTAGGTATCGATTATTGACTTTTCAGCTGGTTTTGGTACCTTGGACATGAGCTAGGACCTTAAGATTCTGCATGAAAGGAGGACTAGCAGCCGAGTTGCACGGGAGAATGTGAAAAATGTTCATATGTAGTAAAAACCTGAGACATCCGTTCGTTTACGTCATTTGTTATCGAATCTACTTAAGGCCAGATCGTCACATTGGCCGCTCTTCTTCTCTGAAACGGTTGTACTTATCGTGTGCAAACCTATGTCGCGTATTGCGGTATGCGGAGACAGTAAAAGCACCATAGTGGAACACAGATGAAGCTTCTAAGTTGATGTAATAGCCAGTAAGAAGTAGTACAATTCAAGTTTTAGGTATCGATTATTGACTTTTTAGCTGGCTTTGGTGCCTTGGACATGAGCTAGGACCTTAAGCTTCTGCATGAAAGGAGGATTAGCAGCGGAGTTGCACGGGAGAATATGAAAAGTGTTCATATGTAGTAAAAACCTAGAAATCCGTCCGTTTTCGTCATTTGTTATCGAATCTTCTTCAAGCCAGATCGTCACATTGGCCGCTCTTCTCTCAGAAACGGTTGTACTTATCGTCTGCAAAGCTATGTCGCGTGCTGCGGTATTCTGAGACACTAAAAGCACCATAGTAGAACACAGATAAAGCTTCTAAGCTGATGTAATAGCCAGTAAGAAGTAGTACAATTCAAATTTTAGGTATCGATTATTGACTTTTTAGCTGGCTTTGGTGCCTTGGACATGAGCTAGGACCTTATGATTCTGCATGAAAGGAGGACTAGCAGCCGATTTGTATGGGAGAATGTGAAAAGTGTTCATATGTAGTAAAAACCTGAGAAATCCTTCCGTTTTCGTCATTTGTTATCGAATCGACGTAAAGCCAGATCGTCACATTGGCCGCTCTTCTCTCTGAAACGGTAGTACTTATCGTCTGGAAAGCTATGTCGCGTTCTGCAGTATGCGGAGACACTAAAAGCACCATAGTAGAACACAGATGAAGCTTCTAAGTTGATGTAATAGCCAGTAATAAGTAGTACAATTCAAGTTTTAAGTATCGATTATTGACTTTTTAGCTGGCTTTGGTGCCTTGGACATGAGCTAGGACCTTAAGATTCTGCATGAAAGGAGGACTAGCAGCCGAGTTGCACGGGAGAATGTGAAAAGTGTTCATATGTAGTAAAAACCTGAGAAATCCGTCCGTTTTCGTCATTTGTTATCGAATCGACTTAAAGCCAGATCGTCACATTGGCCGCTCTTCTCTCTGAAACACTTGTACTTATCGTCTGCAAAGCTATGTCGCGTGCTGCGGTATGCGGAGACACTAAAAGCACCATAGTAGAACACAGATGAAGCTTCTAAGTTGATGTAATAGCCAGTAAGAAGTAGTACAATTCAAGTTTTAGATATCGTTTATTGACTTTTTAGCTGGCTTTGGTGCCTTGGACATGAGCTAGGACCTTAAGATTCTGCATGAAAAGAGGACTAGCAGCCGAGTTGCACGGGAGAATGTGAAAAGTGTTCATATGTAGTAAAAACCTGAGAAATCCGTACGTTTTCGTCATTTGTTATCGAATCGACTTAAAGCCAGATCGTCACATTGGCCGCTCTTCTCTCTGAAACACTTGTACTTATCGTCTGCAAAGCTATGTCGCGTGCTGCGGTATGCTGAGACACTAAAAGCACCATAGTAGAACACAGATGAAGCTTCTAAGTAGATGTAATAGCCAGTAAGAAGTAGTACAATTCAAGTTTTAGGTATTGAATATTGACTTTTCAGCTGGCTTTGGTACCTTGGACATGAGCTAGGACCTTAAGCTTCTGCATGAAAGGAGGATTAGCAGCGGAGTTGCACGGGAGAATATGAAAAGTGTTCATATGTAGTAAAAACCTAGAATTCCGTCCGTTTTCGTCATTTGTTATCGAATCTTTTTCATGCCAGGTCGTCACATTGGCCGCTCTTCTCTCTGAATCGGTTGTACTTATCGTCTGCAAAGCTATGTCGCGTGCTGCGGTATGCGGACACACTAAAAGCACCATAGTAGAACACAGATGAAGCTTCTAAGTTGATGTAATAGCCAGTAATAAGTAGTACAATTAAAGTTTTAGGTATCGGTAATTGAGTTTTTACCCTTCTTTGGTGCCTTGAACATGAGCTAGGAAATTAAGATTTTCCATGAAAGGAGGACTAGCAGCCGATTTGCACGGGAGAATGTGAAAAGTGTTCATATGTAGTAAAAACATGAGAAATCCGTCCGTTTTCGTCATTTGTTATCGAATCGACGTAAAGCCAGATCGCCCCATTGGCCGCTCTTCTCTCTGAATCGGTTGTACTTATCGTCTGCAAAGCTATGTCGCGTGCTGCGGTATGCGGAGACACTAAAAGCACCATAGTAGAACATAGATGAAGCTTCTAAGTTGATGTAATAGCCAGGAAGATGTAGTACAATTCAAGTTTTAGGTATCGATTATTGACTTTTTACCTGGCTTTGGTGCCTTGGACATGAGCTAGGACCTTATGATTCTACATGAAAGGAGGACTAGCAGCCGATTTCCACGGGAGAATATGAAAAATGTTCATATGTAGTAAAAACCTGAGAAATCCGTCGGTTTCGTCATTTGTTATTGAATCGACTTAAAGCTAGATCGTCACATTGGCCGCTCTTCTCTCTGAAGCGGTGGTACTTATCGATTGCAAAGCTATGTCGCGTGCTGCGGTATGTGGAGACACTAAAAGCACCATAGTAGAACACAGATGAAGCTTCTAAGTTGATGTAATAGCCAGTAAGAAGTAGTACAATTCAAGTTTTAGGTATCGATTATTGACTTTTTAGCTGGCTTTGGTGCCTTGGACATGAGCTAGGACCTTAATATTCTGCATGAAAGGAGGACTAGCAGCCGAGTTGCACTGTAAAACGTGAAAAGTGTTCAAATGTAGTAAAAACCTGAGAAGTACGTCCGTTTTCGTCATTTGTTATCGAATCGACTTAAAGCCAGATCGTCACATTGGCCGCTCTTCTCTCTGAAACAATTGTACTTATCGTCTGCAAAGCTATGTCGCGTGCTGCGGTATGCTGAGACACTAAAAGCACCATAGTAGAACACAGATGAAGCTTCTAAGTTGATGTAATAGCCAGGAAGAAGTAGTACAATACAAGTTTTAGGTATCGATTATTGACTTTTTAGCTGGCTTTGGTGCCTTGGACATGAGCTAGGACCTTATGATTCTACATGAAAGGAGGACTGGCCGCCGATTTGCACGGGAGAATGTGAAAAGTGTTCATATGTAGTAAAAACCTGAGAAATCCGTCGGTTTCGTCATTTGTTATTGCATCGACTTAAAGCTGGATCGTCACATTGGCCGCTCTTCTCTCTGAAACGGTAGTACTTATCGATTGCAAAGCTATGTCGCGTGCTGCGGTATGCGGAGACACTAAAAGCACCATAGTAGAACACAGATGAAGCTTCTAAGTTGATGTAATAGCCAGTAAGAAGTAGTACAATTCAAGTTTTAGGTATCTTTTATTGACTTTTTGCTGGCTTTGGTACCTTGGACATGAGCTAGGACCTTAACATTCTGCATGAAAGGAGGACTAGCAGCCGAGTTGCACGGGAGAATGTGAAAAGTGTTCATATGTAGTAAAAACCTGAGAAATCCGTCCATTTTCCTCATTTGTTATCGAATCGACTTAAAGTCAGATCGTCACATTGGTCGCTCTTCTCTCTGAAACACTTGTACTTATCCTCTGCAAAGCTATGTCGCGTGCTGCGGTATGCTGAGACACTAAAAGCACCATAGTAGAACACAGATGAAGCTTCTAAGTTGATGTAATAGCCAGTAAGAAGTAGTACAATTCAAGTTTTAGGTATTGGTTATTGACATTTTAGCTGGCTTTGGAGCCTTGGACATGAGCTAGGACCTTAAGATTCTGCATGAAAGGAGGACGAGGAGCCAAGTTGCACGGGAGAATGTGAAAAATGTTCATATGTAGTAAAAATCTGAGACATCCGTCCGTTTACGTAATTTGTTATCGAATCTACTTAAAGCCAGATCGTCACATTGGCCGCTCTTCTCTCTGAAACGGTTGTACTTATCGTCTGCAAAGCTATGTCGCGTGCTGCGGTATTCTGAGACACTAAAAGCACCATAGTAGAACACAGATAAAGCTTCTAAGTTGATGTAATAGCCAGTAAGAAGTAGTACAATTCAAGTTTTAGGTATCGATTATTGACTTTTTAGCTGGCTTTGGTGCCTTGGACATGAGCTAGGACCTTATGATTCTACATGAAAGGAGGACTAGCAGCCGATTTCCACGGGAGAATATGAAAAATGTTCATATGTAGTAAAAACCTGAGAAATCCGTCGGTTTCGTCATTAGTTATTGAATCGACTTAAAGCTAGATCGTCACATTGGCCGCTCTTCTCTCTGAAACGGTGGTACTTATCGATTGCAAAGCTATGTCGCGTGCTGCGGTATGCGGAGACACTAAAAGCACCATAGTAGAACACAGATGAAGTTTCTAAGTTGATGTAATAGCCAGTAAGAAGTAGTACAATTCAAGTTTTAGGTATCGATTATTGACTTTTTAGCTGGCTTTGGTGCCTTGGACATGAGCTAGGACCTTATGATTCTGCATGAAAGGAGGGCTAGCAGCCGATTTGCATGAGAGAATGTGAAAAGTGTTCGTATGTAGTAAAAATCTGAGAAGTCGGTCCGTTTTCGTCATTTGTTATCGAATCGACTTCAAGCCAGATCGTCACATTGGCCGCTCTTCTCTCTGAAACGGTAGTACTTATCGTCTGCAAAGCTATGTCGCGTGCTGCGGTATGCGGAGACACTAAAAGCACCATAGTAGAACACAGATGAAGCTTCTAAGTTGATGTAATACCCAGTACGAAGTAGTACAATTCAAGTTTTAGGTATCGATTATTGACTTTTTAGCTGGCTTTGGTGCCTTGGACATGAGCTAGGACCTTAATATTCTGCATGAAAGGAGGACTAGCAGCCGAGTTGCACGGTAAAATGTGAAAAGTGTTCAAATGTAGTAAAAACCTGAGAAGTACGTCCGTTTTCGTCATTTGTTATCGAATCGACTTAAAGCCAGATCGTCACATTGGCCGCTCTTCTCTCTGAAACAATTGTACTTATCGTCTGCAAAGCTATGTCGCGTGCTGCGGTATTCTGAGACACTAAAAGCACCATAGTAGAACACAGATAAAGCTTCTAAGTTGATGTAATAGCCAGTAAGAAGTAGTACAATTCAAGTTTTAGGTATTGAATATTGACTTTTTAGCTGGCTTTGGAGCCTTGGACATGAGCTAGGACCTTAAGATTCTGCATGAAAGGAGGACGAGGAGCCAAGTTGCACGGGAGAATGTGAAAAATGTTCATATGTAGTAAAAATCTGAGACATCCGTCCGTTTACGTAATTTGTTATCGAATCTACTTAAAGCCAGATCGTCACATTGGCCGCTCTTCTCTCTGAAACGGTTGTACTTATCGTCTGCAAAGCTATGTCGCGTGCTGCGGTATGCGGAGTCACTAAAAGCACCATAGTAGAACACAGATGAAGCTTCTAAGTAGATGTAATAGCCAGTAAGATGTAGTACAATTCAAGTTTTAGGTATCGATTATTGACTTTTCAGCTGGCTTTGGTACCTTGGACATGAGCTAGGACCTTAAGATTCTGCATGAAAGGAGGACTAGCAGCCGAGTTGCACGGGAGAATGTGAAAAATGTTCATATGTAGTAAAAACCTGAGACATCCGTTCGTTTACGTCATTTGTTATCGAATCTACTTAAGGCCAGATCGTCACATTGGCCGCTCTTCTTCTCTGAAACGGTTGTACTTATCGTGTGCAAACCTATGTCGCGTATTGCGGTATGCGGAGACAGTAAAAGCACCATAGTAGAACACAGATGAAGCTTCTAAGTTGATGTAATAGCCAGTAAGAAGTAGTACAATTCAAGTTTTAGGTATCGATTATTGACTTTTTAGCTGGCTTTGGTGCCTTGGACATGAGCTAGGACCTTAAGCTTCTGCATGAAAGGAGGATTAGCAGCGGAGTTGCACGGGAGAATGTGAAAAGTGTTCATATGTAGTAAAAACCTAGAATTCCGTCCGTTTTCGTCATTTGTTATCGAATCTTCTTCATGCCAGGTCGTCACATTGGCCGCTCTTCTCTCTGAATCGGTTGTACTTATCGTCTGCAAAGCTATGTCGCGTGCTGCGGTATGCGGACAGACTAAAAGCACCATAGTAGAACACAGATGAAGCTTCTAAGTTGATGTAATAGCCAGTAAGAAGTAGTACAATTAAAGTTTTAGGTATCGGTTATTGAGTTTTTACCCTTCTTTGGTGCCTTGAACATGAGCTAGGAAATTAAGATTTTCCATGAAAGGAGGACTAGCAGCCGATTTGCACGGGAGAATGTGAAAAGTGTTCATATGTAGTAAAAACATGAGAAATCCGTCCGTTTTCGTCATTTGTTATCGAATCGACGTAAAGCCAGATCGCCCCATTGGCCGCTCTTCTCTCTGAATTGGTTGTACTTATCGTCTGCAAAGCTATGTCGCGTGCTGCGGTATGCGGAGACACTAAAAGCACCATAGTAGAACATAGATGAAGCTTCTAAGTTGATGTAATAGCCAGGAAGATGTAGTACAATTCAAGTTTTAGGTATCGATTATTGACTTTTTACCTGGCTTTGGTGCCTTGGACATGAGCTAGGACCTTATGATTCTACATGAAAGGAGGACTAGCAGCCGATTTCCACGGGAGAATATGAAAAATGTTCATATGTAGTAAAAACCTGAGAAATCCGTCGGTTTCGTCATTTGTTATTGAATCGACTTAAAGCTAGATCGTCACATTGGCCGCTCTTCTCTCTGAAACGGTGGTACTTATCGATTGCAAAGCTATGTCGCGTGCTGCGGTATGCGGAGACACTAAAAGCACCATAGTTGAACACAGATGAAGCTTCTAAGTTGATGTAATAGCCAGTAAGAAGTAGTACAATTCAAGTTTTAGGTATCGATTATTGACTTTTTAGCTGGCTTTGGTGCCTTGGACATGAGCTAGGACCTTAATATTCTGCATGAAAGGAGGACTAGGAGCCGAGTTGCACGGTAAAATGTGAAAAGTGTTCAAATGTAGTAAAAACCTGAGAAGTACGTCCGTTTTCGTCATTTGTTATCGAATCGACTTAAAGCCAGATCGTCACATTGGCCGCTCTTCTCTCTGAAACAATTTAACTTATCGTCTGCAAAGCTATGTCGCGTGCTGCGGTATGCTGAGACACTAAAAGCACCATAGTAGAACACAGATGAAGCTTCTAAGTTGATGTAATAGCCAGGAAGAAGTAGTACAATACAAGTTTTAGGTATCGATTATTGACTTTTAGCTGGCTTTGGTGCCTTGGACATGAGCTAGGACCTTATGATTCTACATGAAAGGAGGACTGGCCGCCGATTTGCACGGGAGAATGTGAAAAATGTTCATATGTAGTAAAAACCTGAGACATCCGTTCGTTTACGTCATTTGTTATCGAATCTACTTAAAGCCAGATCGTCACATTGGCCGCTCTTCTTCTCTGAAACGGTTGTACTTATCGTGTGCAAACCTATGTCGCGTGCTGCGGTATGCGGAGACAGTAAAAGCACCATAGTAGAACACAGATGAAGCTTCTAAGTTGATGTAATAGCCAGTAAGAAGTAGTACAATTCAAGTTTTAGGTATCGATTATTGACTTTTTAGCTGGCTTTGGTGCCTTGGACATGAGCTAGGACCTTAAGCTTCTGCATGAAAGGAGGATTAGCAGCGGAGTTGCACGGGAGAATATGAAAAGTGTTCATATGTAGTAAAAACCTAGAAATCCGTCCGTTTTCGTCATTTGTTATCGAATCTTCTTCAAGCCAGATCGTCACATTGGCCGCTCTTCTCTCAGAAACGGTTGTACTTATCGTCTGCAAAGCTATGTCGCGTGCTGCGGTATTCTGAGACACTAAAAGCACCATAGTAGAACACAGATAAAGCTTCTAAGTTGATGTAATAGCCAGGAAGAAGTAGTACAATTCAAGTTTTAGATATCGTTTATTGACTTTTTAGCTGGCTTTGTTGCCTTGGACACGAGCTAGGACCTTAACATTCTGCATAAAAGGAGGACTAGCAGCCGATTTGTATGGGAGAATGTGAAAAGTGTTCATATGTAGTAAAGACCCGAGAAATCCGTCCGTTTTCGTCATTTGTTATCGAATCGACTTAAAGCCAGATCGTCAAATTAGCTGCTCTTCTCTCTGAAACGGTTGTACTTATCGATTGCAAAGTTATGTCGCGTGCTGCGGTATGCGGAGACACTAAAAGCACCATAGTAGAACACAGATGAAGCTTCTAAGTTGATGTAATAGCCAGTAAGAAGCAGTACAATTCAAGTTTTAGGTATCGATTATTGACTTTTTAGCTGGCTTTGGTACCTTGGACATGGGCTAGGACCTTAACATTCTGCATGAAAGGAGGACTAGCAGCCGAGTTGCACGGGAGAATGTGAAAAGTGTTCATTTGTAGTAAAAACCTGAGAAATCCGTACGTTTTCATCATTTGTTATCGAATCGACTTAAAGCCAGATCGTCACATTGGCCGCTCTTCTCTCTGAAACACTTGTACTTATCGTCTGCAAAGCTATGTCGCTTGCTGCGGTATGCTGAGACACTAAAAGCACCATAGTAGAACACAGATGAAGCTTCTAAGTAGATGTAATAGCCAGTAAGATGTAGTACAATTCAAGTTTTAGGTATTGAATATTGACTTTTTAGCTGGCTTTGGTACCTTGGACATGAGCTAGGACCTTAAGATTCTGCATGAAAGGAGGACTAGCACCCGAGTTTCACGGGAGAATGTGAAAAATGTTCATATGTAGAAAAAACCTGAGACATCCGTCCGTTTACGTCATTTGTTATCGAATCTACTTAAAGCCAGATCGTCACATTGGCCGCTCTTCTCTCTGAAACGGTTGTACTTATCGTCTGCAAAGCTATGTCGCGTGCTGCGGTATGCGGAGACAGTAAAAGCTCCATAGTAGAACACAGATGAAGCTTCTAAGTTGATGTAATAGCCAGTAAGAAGTAGTACAATTCAAGTTTTAGGTATCGATTATTGACTTTTTAGCTGGCTTTGGTGCCTTGGACATGAGCTAGGACCTTAAGCTTCTGCATGAAAGGAGGATTAGCAGCTGAGTTGCACGGGAGAATATGAAAAGTGTTCATATGTAGTAAAAACCTAGAATTCCGTCCGTTTTCGTCATTTGTTATCGAATCTTCTTCATGCCATGTCGTCACATTGGCCGCTCTTCTCTCTGAAACACTTGTACTTATCCTCTGCAAAGCTATGTCGCGTGCTGCGGTATGCTGAGACACTAAAAGCACCATAGTAGAACACAGATGAAGCTTCTAAGTTGATGTAATAGCCAGTAAGAAGTAGTACAATTCAAGTTTTAGGTATTGAATATTGACTTTTTAGCTGGCTTTGGTGCCTTGGACATGAGCTAGGACCTTAAGATTCAGCATGAAAGGAGGACGAGGAGCCAAGTTGCACGGGAGAATGTGAAAAGTGTTCAAATGTAGTAAAAACCCGAGAAATCGGTCCGTTTTCGTCATTTGTTATCGAATCGACTTAAAGCCAGATCGTCTCATTGGTCGCTCTTCTCTCTGAAAAGGTTGTACTTATCGTCTGCAAAGCTATGTCGCGTGCTGCGGTATGCGGAGACACTAAAATCACCATAGTAGAACACAGATGAAGCTTATAAGTTGATGTAATAGCCAGTAAGAAGTAGTACAATTCAAGTTTTAGGTATTGGTTATTGACTTTTTAGCTGGCTTTGGTACCTTGGACATGAGCTAGGACCTTAAGATTCTGCATGAAAGGAGGACTAGCAGCCGAGTTGCACGGGAGAATGTGAAAAATGTACATATGTAGTAAAAATCTGAGACATCCGTCCGTTTACGTCATTTGTTATCGAATCTACTTAAAGCCAGATCGTCACATTGGCCGCTCTTCTCTCTGAAACGGTTGTACTTATCGTCTGCAAAGCTATGTCGCGTGCTGCGGTATGCGGAGACACTAAAAGCACCATAGTAGAACACAGATGAAGCTTCTAAGTTGATGTAATAGCCAGTAAGAAGTAGTACAATTCAAGTTTTAGGTATCGGTTATTGACTTTTTACCCTTCTTTGGTGCCTTGGACATCAGCTAGGAAATTAAGATTTTGCATGAAGTAGGACTAGCAGCCGAGTTGCACGGGAGAATGTGAATAGTGTTCATATGTAGTAAAAACCTGAGACATCCGTCCGTTTTCGTCATTTGTTATCGAATCGACTTAAAGCCAGATCGTCACATTGGCCGCTCTTCTCTCTGAAACGGTTGTACTTATCGTCTGCAAAGCTAATTGGCGTTCTGCGGTATGCGGAGACAGTAAAAGCACCATAGTAGAACACAGATGAAGCTTCTAAGTTGATGTAATACCCAGTAAGAAGTAGTACAATTCAAGTTTTAGGTATCGATTATTGACTTTTTAGCTGGCTTTGGTGCCTTGGACATGAGCTAGGACCTTAAGATTCTGCATGTAAGGAGGACTAGCAGCCGAGTTGCACGGGAGAATGTGAAAAGTGTTCATATGTAGTTAAAACCAGAGAAATCCGTCCGTTTTCGTCATTTGTTATCGAATCGACTTAAAGCCAGATCGTCTCATTGGCCGCTCTTCTCTCTGAAACGGTTGTACTTATCGTCTGCGAAGCTATGTCGCGTGCTGCGGTATGCGGACACACTAAAATCACCATAGTAGAACACAGATGAAGCTTCTAAGTTGATGTAATAACCAGTAAGATGTAGTACAATTCAAGTTTTAGGTATCGATTATTGACTTTTCAGCTGGCTTTGGTACCTTGGACATGAGCTAGGACCTTAAGATTCTGCATGAAAGGAGGACTAGCAGCCGCGTTGCACGGGAGAATGTGAAAAATGTTCATATGTAGTAAAAACCTAGAAATCCGTCCGTTTTCGTCATTTGTTATCGAATCTTCTTCAAGCCAGATCGTCACATTGGCCGCTCTTCTCTCTGAAACGGTTGTACTTATCGTCTGCAAAGCAATGTCGCGTGCTGCGGTATTCTGAGACACTAAATGCACCATAGTAGAACACAGATAAAGCTTCTAAGTTGATGTAATAGCCAGTAAGAAGTAGTACAATTCAAGTTTTAGGTATCGATTATTGACTTTTTAGCTGGCTTTGGTGCCTTGGACATGAGCTAGGACCTTATGATTCTGCATGAAAGGAGGACTAGCAGCCGATTTGCACGGGAGAATGTGAAAAGTGTTCATATGTAGTAAAAACCTGAGAAATCCTTCCGTTTTCGTCATTTGTTATCGAATCGACGTAAGGCCAGATCGTCACATTGGCCGCTCTTCTCTCTGAAACGGTAGTACTTATCGTCTGCAAAGCTATGTCGCGTGCTGCGGTATGCGGAGACACTAAAAGCACCATAGTAGAACACAGATGAAGCTTCTAAGTTGATGTAATAGCCAGTAAGAAGTAGTACAATTCAAGTTTTAGGTATCGATTATTGACTTATTAGCTGGCTTTGGTGCCTTGGACATGAGCTAGGACCTTAATATTCTGCATGAAAGGAGGACTAGCAGCCGAGTTGCACGGTAAAATGTGAAAAGTGTTCAAATGTAGTAAAAACCTGAGAAGTACGTCCGTTTTCGTCATTTGTTATCGAATCGACTTAAAGCCAGATCGTCACATTGAACGCTCTTCTCTCTGAAACAATTGTACTTATCGTCTGCAAAGCTATGTCGCGTGCTGCGGTATGCTGAGACACTAAAAGCACCATAGTAGAACACAGATGAAGCTTCTAAGGTGATGTAATAGCCAGGAAGAAGTAGTACAATACAAGTTTTAGGTATCGATTATTGACTTTTTAGCTGGCTTTGGTGCCTTGGACATGAGCTAGGACCTTATGATTCTACATGAAAGGAGGACTGGCCGCCGATTTGCACGGGAGAATGTGAAAAGTGTTCATATGTAGTAAAAACCTGAGAAATCCGTCGGTTTCGTCATTTGTTATTGCATCGACTTAAAGCTAGATCGTCACATTGGCCGCTCTTCTCTCTGAAACGGTAGTACTTATCGATTGCAAAGCTATGTCGCGTGCTGCGGTATACGGACACACTAAAAGCACCATAGTAGAACACAGATGAAGCTTCTAAGTTGATGTAATAGCCAGTAAGAAGTAGTACAATTCAAGTTTTAGGTATCGATTATTGACTTTTTAGCTGGCTTTGGTACCTTGGACATGAGCTAGGACCTTAACATTCTGCATGAAAGGAGGACTAGCAGCCGAGTTGCACGGGAGAATGTGAAAAGTGTTCATATGTAGTAAAAACCTGAGAAATCCGTCCATTTTCCTCATTTGTTATCGAATCGACTTAAAGCCAGATCGTCACATTGGTCGCTCTTCTCTCTGAAACACTTGTACTTATCCTCTGCAAAGCTATGTCGCGTGCTGCGGTATGCTGAGACACTAAAAGCACCATAGTAGAACACAGATGAAGCTTCTAAGTTGATGTAATAGCCAGTAAGAAGTAGTACAATTCAAGTTTTAGGTATTGGTTATTGACATTTTAGCTGGCTTTGGAGCCTTGGACATGGGCTAGGACCTTAAGATTCTGCATGAAAGGAGGACGAGGAGCCAAGTTGCACGGGAGAATGTGAAAAATGTTCATATGTAGTAAAAATCTGAGACATCCGTCCGTTTACGTAATTTGTTATCGAATCTACTTAAAGCCAGATCGTCACATTGGCCGCTCTTCTCTCTGAAACGGTTGTACTTATCGTCTGCAAAGCTATGTCGCGTGCTGCGGTATGCGGAGTCACTAAAAGCACCATAGTAGAACACAGATGAAGCTTCTAAGTGGATGTAATAGCCAGTAAGATGTAGTACAATTCAAGTTTTAGGTATCGATTATTGACTTTTCAGCTGGCTTTGGTACCTTGGACATGAGCTAGGACCTTAAGATTCTGCATGAAAGGAGGACTAGCAGCCGCGTTGCACGGGAGAATGTGAAAAATGTTCATATGTAGTAAAAACCTGAGACATCCGTTCGTTTACGTCATTTGTTATCGAATCTACTTAAAGCCAGATCGTCACATTGGCCGCTCGTCTTCTCTGAAACGGTTGTACTTATCGTGTGCAAACCTATGTCGCGTATTGCGGTATGCGGAGACAGTAAAAGCACCATAGTAGAACACAGATGAAGCTTCTAAGTTGATGTAATAGCCAGTAAGAAGTAGTACAATTCAAGTTTTAGGTATCGATTATTGACTTTTTAGCTGGCTTTGGTGCCTTGGACATGAGCTAGGACCTTAAGCTTCTGCATGAAAGGAGGATTAGCAGCGGAGTTGCACGGGAGAATATGAAAAGTGTTCATATGTAGTAAAAACCTAGAATTCCGTCCGTTTTCGTCATTTGTTATCGAATCTTCTTCATGCCATGTCGTCACATTGGCCGCTCTTCTCTCTGAAACGGTTGTACTTATCGTCTGCAAAGCTATGTCGCGTGCTGCGGTATGCGGACACACTAAAAGCACCATAGTAGAACACAGATGAAGCTTCTAAGTTGATGTAATAGCCAGTAAGAAATAGTACAATTAAAGTTTTAGGTTTCGGTTATTGAGTTTTTACCATTCTTTGGTGCCTTGAACATGAGCTAGGAAATTAAGATTTTCCATGAAAGGAGGACTAGCAGCCGAGTTGCACGGGAGAATGTGAAAAGTGTTCATATGTAGCAAAACCTGAGAAATCCGTCCGTTTTCGTCATTTGTTATCGAATCTACTTAAAGCCAGATCGTCACATTGAGGGCTCTTCTCTCTGAAACGGTTGTACTTATCGTCTGCAAAGCTATGTCGCGTGCTGCAGTATGCTGAGACACTAAAAGCACTATAGTAGAACACAGATGAAGCTTCTAAGTTGATGTAATAGCCAGTAAGAAGTAGTACAATTCAAGTTTTAGGTATTGAATATTGACTTTTTAGCTGGCTTTGGTGCCTTGGACATGAGCTAGGACCTTACGATTCTGCATGAAAGGAGGACTAGCAGCCGAGTTGCACTGGAGAATGTGAATAGTGTTCATATGTAGTAAAAACCTGAGAAATCGGTCCGTTTTCGTCATTTGTTATCGAACCGACTTAAAGCCAGATCGTCACATTGGCCGCTCTTCTCTCTGAAACGGTTGTACTTATCGTCTGCAAAGCTATGTCGCGTGCTGCGGTATGCGGAGACACTAAAAGCACCATAGTAGAACACAGATGAAGCTTCTAAGTTGATGTAATAGCCAGGAAGAAGTAGTACAATTCAAGTTTTAGGTATCGATTATTGACTTTTTAGCTGGCTTTGGTGCCTTGGACATGAGCTAGGACCTTAACATTCTGCATGAAAGGAGGACTAGCAGCCGAGTTGCACGGGAGAATGTGAAAAGTGTTCATATGTAGTAAAAACCTGAGAAATCCGTCCATTTTCCTCATTTGTTATCGAATCGACTTAAAGCCAGATCGTCACATTGGTCGCTCTTCTCTCTGAAACACTTGTACTTATCCTCTGCAAAGCTATGTCGCGTGCTGCGGTATGCTGAGACACTAAAAGCACCATAGTAGAACACAGATGAAGCTTCTAAGTTGATGTAATAGCCAGTAAGAAGTAGTACAATTCAAGTTTTAGGTATTGAATATTGACTTTTTAGCTGGCTTTGGTGCCTTGGACATGAGCTAGGACCTTAAGATTCTGCATGAAAGGAGGACTAGCAGCCGAGTTTCACGGGAGAATGTGAAAAATGTTCATATGTAGAAAAAACCTGAGACATCCGTCCGTTTACGTCATTTGTTATCGAATCTACTTAAAGCCAGATCGTCACATTGGCCGCTCTTCTCTCTGAAACGGTTGTACTTATCGTCTGCAAAGCTATGTCGCGTGCTGCGGTATGCGGAGACAGTAAAAGCTCCATAGTAGAACACAGATGAAGCTTCTAAGTTGATGTAATAGCCAGTAAGAAGTAGTACAATTCAAGTTTTAGGTATCGATTATTGACTTTTTAGCTGGCTTTGGTGCCTTGGACATGAGCTAGGACCTTAAGCTTCTGCATGAAAGGAGGACTAGCAGCCGAGTTGCACGGGAGAATGTGAAAAATGTACATATGTAGTAAAAATCTGAGACATCCGTCCGTTTACGTCATTTGTTATCGAATCTACTTAAAGCCAGATCATCACATTGGCCGCTCTTCTCTCTGAAACGGTTGTACTTATCGTCTGCAAAGCTATGTCGCGTGTTGCGGTATGCGGAGACACTAAAAGCACCATAGTAGAACACAGATGAAGCTTCTAAGTTGATGTAATAGCCAGTAAGAAGTAGTACAATTCAAGTTTTAGGTATCGGTTATTGACTTTTTACCCTTCTTTGGTGCCTTGGACATCAGCTAGGAAATTAAGATTTTGCATGAAGTAGGACTAGCAGCCGAGTTGCACGGGAGAATGTGAATAGTGTTCATATGTAGTAAAAACCTGAGACATCCGTCCGTTTTCGTCATTTGTTATCGAATCGACTTAAAGCCAGATCGTCACATTGGCCGCTCTTCTCTCTGAAACGGTTGTACTTATCGTCTGCAAAGCTAATTGGCGTTCTGCGGTATGCGGAGACAGTAAAAGCACCATAGTAGAACACAGATGAAGCTTCTAAGTTGATGTAATACCCAGTAAGAAGTAGTACAATTCAAGTTTTAGGTATCGATTATTGACTTTTTAGCTGGCTTTGGTGCCTTGGACATGAGCTAGGACCTTAAGATTCTGCATGTAAGGAGGACTAGCAGCCGAGTTGCACGGGAGAATGTGAAAAGTGTTCATATGTAGTTAAAACCAGAGAAATCCGTCCGTTTTCGTCATTTGTTATCGAATCGACTTAAAGCCAGATCGTCTCATTGGCCGCTCTTCTCTCTGAAACGGTTGTACTTATCGTCTGCGAAGCTATGTCGCGTGCTGCGGTATGCGGACACACTAAAATCACCATAGTAGAACACAGATGAAGCTTCTAAGTTGATGTAATAACCAGTAAGATGTAGTACAATTCAAGTTTTAGGTATCGATTATTGACTTTTCAGCTGGCTTTGGTACCTTGGACATGAGCTAGGACCTTAAGATTCTGCATGAAAGGAGGACTAGCAGCCGCGTTGCACGGGAGAATGTGAAAAATGTTCATATGGAGTAAAAACCTAGAAATCCGTCCGTTTTCGTCATTTGTTATCGAATCTTCTTCAAGCCAGATCGTCACATTGGCCGCTCTTCTCTCTGAAACGGATGTACTTATCGTCTGCAAAGCAATGTCGCGTGCTGCGGTATTCTGATACACTAAATGCACCATAGTAGAACACAGATAAAGCTTCTAAGTTGATGTAATAGCCAGTAAGAAGTAGTACAATTCAAGTTTTAGGTATCGATTATTGACTTTTTAGCTGGCTTTGGTGCCTTGGACATGAGCTAGGACCTTATGATTCTGCATGAAAGGAGGACTAGCAGCCGATTTGCACGGGAGAATGTGAAAAGTGTTCATATGTAGTAAAAACCTGAGAAATCCTTCCGTTTTCGTCATTTGTTATCGAATCGACGTAAGGCCAGATCGTCACATTGGCCGCTCTTCTCTCTGAAACGGTAGTACTTATCGTCTGCAAAGCTATGTCGCGTGCTGCGGTATGCGGAGACACTAAAAGCACCATAGTAGAACACAGATGAAGCTTCTAAGTTGATGTAATAGCCAGTAAGAAGTAGTACAATTCAAGTTTTAGGTATCGATTATTGACTTATTAGCTGGCTTTGGTGCCTTGGACATGAGCTAGGACCTTAATATTCTGCATGAAAGGAGGACTAGCAGCCGAGTTGCACGGTAAAATGTGAAAAGTGTTCAAATGTAGTAAAAACCTGAGAAGTACGTCCGTTTTCGTCATTTGTTATCGAATCGACTTAAAGCCAGATCGTCACATTGAACGCTCTTCTCTCTGAAACAATTGTACTTATCGTCTGCAAAGCTATGTCGCGTGCTGCGGTATGCTGAGACACTAAAAGCACCGTAGTAGAACACAGATGAAGCTTCTAAGTTGATGTAATAGCCAGGAAGAAGTAGTACAATACAAGTTTTAGGTATCGATTATTGACTTTTTAGCTGGCTTTGGTGCCTTGGACATGAGCTAGGACCTTATGATTCTACATGAAAGGAGGACTGGCTGCCGATTTGCACGGGAGAATGTGAAAAGTGTTCATATGTAGTAAAAACCTGAGAAATCCGTCGGTTTCGTCATTTGTTATTGCATCGACTTAAAGCTAGATCGTCACATTGGCCGCTCTTCTCTCTGAAACGGTAGTACTTATCGATTGCAAAGCTATGTCGCGTGCTGCGGTATGCGGACACACTAAAAGCACCATAGTAGAACACAGATGAAGCTTCTAAGTTGATGTAATAGCCAGTAAGAAGTAGTACAATTCAAGTTTTAGGTATCGATTATTGACTTTTTAGCTGGCTTTGGTACCTTGGACATGAGCTAGGACCTTAACATTCTGCATGAAAGGAGGACTAGCAGCCGAGTTGCACGGGAGAATGTGAAAAGTGTTCATATGTAGTAAAAACCTGAGAAATCCGTCCATTTTCCTCATTTGTTATCGAATCGACTTAAAGCCAGATCGTCACATTGGTCGCTCTTCTCTCTGAAACACTTGTACTTATCCTCTGCAAAGCTATGTCGCGTGCTGCGGTACGCTGAGACACTAAAAGCACCATAGTAGAACACAGATGAAGCTTCTAAGTTGATGTAATAGCCAGTAAGAAGTAGTACAATTCAAGTTTTAGGTATTGGTTATTGACATTTTAGCTGGCTTTGGAGCCTTGGACATGAGCTAGGACCTTAAGATTCTGCATGAAAGGAGGACGAGGAGCCAAGTTGCACGGGAGAATGTGAAAAATGTTCATATGTAGTAAAAATCTGAGACATCCGTCCGTTTACGTAATTTGTTATCGAATCTACTTAAAGCCAGATCGTCACATTGGCCGCTCTTCTCTCTGAAACGGTTGTACTTATCGTCTGCAAAGCTATGTCGCGTGCTGCGGTATGCGGAGTCACTAAAAGCACCATAGTAGAACACAGATGAAGCTTCTAAGTAGATGTAATAGCCAGTAAGATGTAGTACAATTCAAGTTTTAGGTATCGATTATTGACTTTTCAGCTGGCTTTGGTACCATGGACATGAGCTAGGACCTTAAGATTCTGCATGAAAGGAGGACTAGCAGCCGCGTTGCACGGGAGAATGTGAAAAATGTTCATATGTAGTAAAAACCTGAGACATCCGTTCGTTTACGTCATTTGTTATCGAATCTACTTAAAGCCAGATCGTCACATTGGCCGCTCTTCTTCTCTGAAACGGTTGTACTTATCGTGTGCAAACCTATGTCGCGTATTGCGGTATGCGGAGACAGTAAAAGCACCATAGTAGAACACAGATGAAGCTTCTAAGTTGATGTAATAGCCAGTAAGAAGTAGTACAATTCAAGTTTTAGGTATCGATTATTGACTTTTTAGCTGGCTTTGGTGCCTTGGACATGAGCTAGGACCTTAAGCTTCTGCATGAAAGGAGGATTAGCAGCGGAGTTGCACGGGAGAATGTGAAAAGTGTTCATATGTAGTAAAAACCTAGAAATCCGTCCGTTTTCGTCATTTGTTATCGAATCTTCTTCAAGCCAGATCGTCACATTGGCCGCTCTTCTCTCAGAAACGGTTGTACTTATCGTCTGCAAAGCTATGTCGCGTGCTGCGGTATTCTGAGACACCAAAAGCACCATAGTAGAACACAGATAAAGCTTCTAAGTTGATGTAATAGCCAGGAAGAATTAGTACAATTCAAGTATTAGATATCGTTTATTGAATTTTTAGCTGGCTTTGTTGCCTTGGACATGAGCTAGGACCTTAACATTCTGCATGAAAGGAGGACTTGCAGCCGATTTGTATGGGAGAATGTGAAAAGTGTTCATATGTAATAAAAACCCGAGAAATCCGTCCGTTTTCGTCATTTGTTATCGAATCGACTTAAAGCCAGATCGTCAAATTAGCTGCTCTTCTCTCTGAAACGGTTGTACTTATCGATTGCAAAGCTATGTCGCGTGCTGCGGTATGCGGAGACACTAAAAGCACCATAGTAGAACACAGATGAAGCTTCTAAGTTGATGTAATAGCCAGTAAGAAGTAGTACAATTCAAGTTTTAGGTATCGATTATTGACTTTTTAGCTGGCTTTGGTACCTTGGACATGAGCTAGGACCTTAAGCTTCTGCATGAAAGGAGGATTAGCAGCGGAGTTGCACGGGAGAATATGAAAAGTGTTCATATGTAGTAAAAACATAGAATTCCGTCCGTTTTCGTCATTTGTTATCGAATCTTCTTCATGCCATGTCGTCACATTGGCCGCTCTTCTCTCTGAAACGGTTGTACTTATCGTCTGCAAAGCTATGTCGCGTGCTGCGGTATGCGGACACACTAAAAGCACCATAGTAGAACACAGATGAAGCTTCTAAGTTGATGTAATAGCCAGTAAGAAATAGTACAATTAAAGTTTTAGGTTTCGGTTATTGAGTTTTTACCATTCTTTGGTGCCTTGAACATGAGCTAGGAAATTAAGATTTTCCATGAAAGGAGGACTAGCAGCCGAGTTGCACGGGAGAATGTGAAAAGTGTTCATATGTAGCAAAACCTGAGAAATCCGTCCGTTTTCGTCATTTGTTATCGAATCTACTTAAAGCCAGATCGTCACATTGAGGGCTCTTCTCTCTGAAACGGTTGTACTTATCGTCTGCAAAGCTATGTCGCGTGCTGCAGTATGCTGAGACACTAAAAGCACTATAGTAGAACACAGATGAAGCTTCTAAGTTGATGTAATAGCCAGTAAGAAGTAGTACAATTCAAGTTTTAGGTATTGAATATTGACTTTTTAGCTGGCTTTGGTGCCTTGGACATGAGCTAGGACCTTACGATTCTGCATGAAAGGAGGACTAGCAGCCGAGTTGCACTGGAGAATGTGAATAGTGTTCATATGTAGTAAAAACCTGAGAAATCGGTCCGTTTTCGTCATTTGTTATCGAACCGACTTAAAGCCAGATCGTCACATTGGCCGCTCTTCTCTCTGAAACGGTTGTACTTATCGTCTGCAAAGCTATGTCGCGTGCTGCGGTATGCGGAGACACTAAAAGCACCATAGTAGAACACAGATGAAGCTTCTAAGTTGATGTAATAGCCAGGAAGAAGTAGTACAATTCAAGTTTTAGGTATCGATTATTGACTTTTTAGCTGGCTTTGGTGCCTTGGACATGAGCTAGGACCTTAACATTCTGCATGAAAGGAGGACTAGCAGCCGAGTTGCACGGGAGAATGTGAAAAGTGTTCATATGTAGTAAAAACCTGAGAAATCCGTCCATTTTCCTCATTTGTTATCGAATCGACTTAAAGCCAGATCGTCACATTGGTCGCTCTTCTCTCTGAAACACTTGTACTTATCCTCTGCAAAGCTATGTCGCGTGCTGCGGTATGCTGAGACACTAAAAGCACCATAGTAGAACACAGATGAAGCTTCTAAGTTGATGTAATAGCCAGTAAGAAGTAGTACAATTCAAGTTTTAGGTATTGAATATTGACTTTTTAGCTGGCTTTGGTGCCTTGGACATGAGCTAGGACCTTAAGATTCAGCATGAAAGGAGGACGAGGAGCCAAGTTGCACGGGAGAATGTGAAAAGTGTTCAAATGTAGTAAAAACCCGAGAAATCGGTCCGTTTTCGTCATTTGTTATCGAATCGACTTAAAGCCAGATCGTCTCATTGGTCGCTCTTCTCTCTGAAAAGGTTGTACTTATCGTCTGCAAAGCTATGTCGCGTGCTGCGGTATGCGGAGACACTAAAATCACCATAGTAGAACACAGATGAAGCTTATAAGTTGATGTAATAGCCAGTAAGAAGTAGTACAATTCAAGTTTTAGGTATTGGTTATTGACTTTTTAGCTGGCTTTGGTACCTTGGACATGAGCTAGGACCTTAAGATTCTGCATGAAAGGAGGACTAGCAGCCGAGTTGCACGGGAGAATGTGAAAAATGTACATATGTAGTAAAAATCTGAGACATCCGTCCGTTTACGTCATTTGTTATCGAATCTACTTAAAGCCAGATCGTCACATTGGCCGCTCTTCTCTCTGAAACGGTTGTACTTATCGTCTGCAAAGCTATGTCGCGTGCTGCGGTATGCGGAGACACTAAAAGCACCATAGTAGAACACAGATGAAGCTTCTAAGTTGATGTAATAGCCAGTAAGAAGTAGTACAATTCAAGTTTTAGGTATCGGTTATTGACTTTTTACCCTTCTTTGGTGCCTTGGACATCAGCTAGGAAATTAAGATTTTGCATGAAGTAGGACTAGCAGCCGAGTTGCACGGGAGAATGTGAATAGTGTTCATATGTAGTAAAAACCTGAGACATCCGTCCGTTTTCGTCATTTGTTATCGAATCGACTTAAAGCCAGATCGTCACATTGGCCGCTCTTCTCTCTGAAACGGTTGCACTTATCGTCTGCAAAGCTAATTGGCGTTCTGCGGTATGCGGAGACAGTAAAAGCACCATAGTAGAACACAGATGAAGCTTCTGAGTTGATGTAATACCCAGTAAGAAGTAGTACAATTCAAGTTTTAGGTATCGATTATTGACTTTTTAGCTGGCTTTGGTGCCTTGGACATGAGCTAGGACCTTAAGATTCTGCATGTAAGGAGGACTAGCAGCCGAGTTGCACGGGAGAATGTGAAAAGTGTTCATATGTAGTTAAAACCAGAGAAATCCGTCCGTTTTCGTCATTTGTTATCGAATCGACTTAAAGCCAGATCGTCTCATTGGCCGCTCTTCTCTCTGAAACGGTTGTACTTATCGTCTGCGAAGCTATGTCGCGTGCTGCGGTATGCGGACACACTAAAATCACCATAGTAGAACACAGATGAAGCTTCTAAGTTGATGTAACAACCAGTAAGATGTAGTACAATTCAAGTTTTAG
The DNA here is from genome assembly GCF_023897955.1 of Schistocerca gregaria. Classification (NCBI taxonomy): domain Eukaryota; kingdom Metazoa; phylum Arthropoda; class Insecta; order Orthoptera; family Acrididae; genus Schistocerca; species Schistocerca gregaria. Next base: position 191,258 of record NW_026061973.1, read on the forward strand.
GTATCGATTATTGACTTTTCAGCTGGCTTTGGTACCTTGGACATGAGCTAGGACCTTAAGATTCTGCATGAAAGGAGGACTAGCAGCCGCGTTGCACGGGAGAATGTGAAAAATGTTCATATGTAGTAAAAACCTAGAAATCCGTCCGTTTTCGTCATTTGTTATCGAATCTTCTTCAAGCCAGATCGTCACATTGGCCGCTCTTCTCTCTGAAACGGTTGTACTTATCGTCTGCAAAGCAATGTCGCGTGCTGCGGTATTCTGAGACACTAAATGCACCATAGTAGAACACAGATAAAGCTTCTAAGTTGATGTAATAGCCAGTAAGAAGTAGTACAATTCAAGTTTTAGGTATCGATTATTGACTTTTTAGCTGGCTTTGGTGCCTTGGACATGAGCTAGGACCTTATGATTCTGCATGAAAGGAGGACTAGCAGCCGATTTGCACGGGAGAATGTGAAAAGTGTTCATATGTAGTAAAAACCTGAGAAATCCTTCCGTTTTCGTCATTTGTTATCGAATCGACGTAAGGCCAGATCGTCACATTGGCCGCTCTTCTCCCTGAAACGGTAGTACTTATCGTCTGCAAAGCTATGTCGCGTGCTGCGGTATGCGGAGACACTAAAAGCACCATAGTAGAACACAGATGAAGCTTCTAAGTTGATGTAATAGCCAGTAAGAAGTAGTACAATTCAAGTTTTAGGTATCGATTATTGACTTATTAGCTGGCTTTGGTGCCTTGGACATGAGCTAGGACCTTAATATTCTGCATGAAAGGAGGACTAGCAGCCGAGTTGCACGGTAAAATGTGAAAAGTGTTCAAATGTAGTAAAAACCTGAGAAGTACGTCCGTTTTCGTCATTTGTTATCGAATCGACTTAAAGCCAGATCGTCACATTGAACGCTCTTCTCTCTGAAACAATTGTACTTATCGTCTGCAAAGCTATGTCGCGTGCTGCGGTATGCTGAGACACTAAAAGCACCATAGTAGAACACAGATGAAGCTTCTAAGTTGATGTAATAGCCAGGAAGAAGTAGTACAATACAAGTTTTAGGTATCGATTATTGACTTTTTAGCTGGCTTTGGTGCCTTGGACATGAGCTAGGACCTTATGATTCTACATGAAAGGAGGACTGGCCGCCGATTTGCACGGGAGAATGTGAAAAGTGTTCATATGTAGTAAAAACCTGAGAAATCCGTCGGTTTCGTCATTTGTTATTGCATCGACTTAAAGCTAGATCGTCACATTGGCCGCTCTTCTCTCTGAAACGGTAGTACTTATCGATTGCAAAGCTATGTCGCGTGCTGCGGTATGCGGACACACTAAAAGCACCATAGTAGAACACAGATGAAGCTTCTAAGTTGATGTAATAGCCAGTAAGAAGTAGTACAATTCAAGTTTTAGGTATCGATTATTGACTTTTTAGCTGGCTTTGGTACCTTGGACATGAGCTAGGACCTTAACATTCTGCATGAAAGGAGGACTAGCAGCCGAGTTGCACGGGAGAATGTGAAAAGTGTTCATATGTAGTAAAAACCTGAGAAATCCGTCCATTTTCCTCATTTGTTATCGAATCGACCTAAAGCCAGATCGTCACATTGGTCGCTCTTCTCTCTGAAACACTTGTACTTATCCTCTGCAAAGCTATGTCGCGTGCTGCGGTATGCTGAGACACTAAAAGCACCATAGTAGAACACAGATGAAGCTTCTAAGTTGATGTAATAGCCAGTAAGAAGTAGTACAATTCAAGTTTTAGGTATTGGTTATTGACATTTTAGCTGGCTTTGGAGCCTTGGACATGAGCTAGGACCTTAAGATTCTGCATGAAAGGAGGACGAGGAGCCAAGTTGCACGGGAGAATGTGAAAAATGTTCATATGTAGTAAAAATCTGAGACATCCGTCCGTTTACGTAATTTGTTATCGAATCTACTTAAAGCCAGATCGTCACATTGGCCGCTCTTCTCTCTGAAACGGTTGTACTTATCGTCTGCAAAGCTATGTCGCGTGCTGCGGTATGCGGAGTCACTAAAAGCACCATAGTAGAACACAGATGAAGCTTCTAAGTAGATGTAATAGCCAGTAAGATGTAGTACAATTCAAGTTTTAGGTATCGATTATTGACTTTTCAGCTGGCTTTGGTACCTTGGACATGAGCTAGGACCTTAAGATTCTGCATGAAAGGAGGACTAGCAGCCGCGTTGCACGGGAGAATGTGAAAAATGTTCATATGTAGTAAAAACCTGAGACATCCGTTCGTTTACGTCATTTGTTATCGAATCTACTTAAAGCCAGATCGTCACATTGGCCGCTCTTCTTCTCTGAAACGGTTGTACTTATCGTGTGCAAACCTATGTCGCGTATTGCGGTATGCGGAGACAGTAAAAGCACCATAGTAGAACACAGATGAAGCTTCTAAGTTGATGTAATAGCCAGTAAGAAGTAGTACAATTCAAGTTTTAGGTATCGATTATTGACTTTTTAGCTGGCTTTGGTACCTTGGACATGAGCTAGGACCTTAAGATTCTGCATGAAAGGAGGACTAGCAGCCGCGTTGCACGGGAGAATGTGAAAAATGTTCATATGTAGTAAAAACCTGAGACATCCGTTCGTTTACGTCATTTGTTATCGAATCTACTTAAAGCCAGATCGTCACATTGGCCGCTCTTCTTCTCTGAAACGGTTGTACTTATCGTGTGCAAACCTATGTCGCGTATTGCGGTATGCGGAGACAGTAAAAGCACCATAGTAGAACACAAATGAAGCTTCTAAGTTGATGTAATAGCCAGTAAGAAGTAGTACAATTCAAGTTTTAGGTATCGATTATTGACTTTTTAGCTGGCTTTGGTGCCTTGGACATGAGCTAGGACCTTAAGCTTCTGCATGAAAGGAGGATTAGCAGCGGAGTTGCACGGGAGAATATGAAAAGTGTTCATATGTAGTAAAAACATAGAATTCCGTCCGTTTTCGTCATTTGTTATCGAATCTTCTTCATGCCATGTCGTCACATTGGCCGCTCTTCTCTCTGAAACGGTTGTACTTATCGTCTGCAAAGCTATGTCGCGTGCTGCGGTATGCGGACACACTAAAAGCACCATAGTAGAACACAGATGAAGCTTCTAAGTTGATGTAATAGCCAGTAAGAAATAGTACAATTAAAGTTTTAGGTTTCGGTTATTGAGTTTTTACCATTCTTTGGTGCCTTGAACATGAGCTAGGAAATTAAGATTTTCCATGAAAGGAGGACTAGCAGCCGAGTTGCACGGGAGAATGTGAAAAGTGTTCATATGTAGCAAAACCTGAGAAATCCGTCCGTTTTCGTCATTTGTTATCGAATCTACTTAAAGCCAGATCGTCACATTGAGGGCTCTTCTCTCTGAAACGGTTGTACTTATCGTCTGCAAAGCTATGTCGCGTGCTGCAGTATGCTGAGACACTAAAAGCACTATAGTAGAACACAGATGAAGCTTCTAAGTTGATGTAATAGCCAGTAAGAAGTAGTACAATTCAAGTTTTAGGTATTGAATATTGACTTTTTAGCTGGCTTTGGTGCCTTGGACATGAGCTAGGACCTTACGATTCTGCATGAAAGGAGGACTAGCAGCCGAGTTGCACTGGAGAATGTGAATAGTGTTCATATGTAGTAAAAACCTGAGAAATCGGTCCGTTTTCGTCATTTGTTATCGAACCGACTTAAAGCCAGATCGTCTCATTGGTCGCTCTTCTCTCTGAAAAGGTTGTACTTATCGTCTGCAAAGCTATGTCGCGTGCTGCGGTATGCGGAGACACTAAAATCACCATAGTAGAACACAGATGAAGCTTATAAGTTGATGTAATAGCCAGTAAGAAGTAGTACAATTCAAGTTTTAGGTATTGGTTATTGACTTTTTAGCTGGCTTTGGTACCTTGGACATGAGCTAGGACCTTAAGATTCTGCATGAAAGGAGGACTAGCAGCCGAGTTGCACGGGAGAATGTGAAAAATGTACATATGTAGTAAAAATCTGAGACATCCGTCCGTTTACGTCATTTGTTATCGAATCTACTTAAAGCCAGATCGTCACATTGGCCGCTCTTCTCTCTGAAACGGTTGTACTTATCGTCTGCAAAGCTATGTCGCGTGCTGCGGTATGCGGAGACACTAAAAGCACCATAGTAGAACACAGATGAAGCTTCTAAGTTGATGTAATAGCCAGTAAGAAGTAGTACAATTCAAGTTTTAGGTATCGGTTATTGACTTTTTACCCTTCTTTGGTGCCTTGGACATCAGCTAGGAAATTAAGATTTTGCATGAAGTAGGACTAGCAGCCGAGTTGCACGGGAGAATGTGAATAGTGTTCATATGTAGTAAAAACCTGAGACATCCGTCCGTTTTCGTCATTTGTTATCGAATCGACTTAAAGCCAGATCGTCACATTGGCCGCTCTTCTCTCTGAAACGGTTGTACTTATCGTCTGCAAAGCTAATTGGCGTTCTGCGGTATGCGGAGACAGTAAAAGCACCATAGTAGAACACAGATGAAGTTTCTGAGTTGATGTAATACCCAGTAAGAAGTAGTACAATTCAAGTTTTAGGTATCGATTATTGACTTTTTAGCTGGCTTTGGTGCCTTGGACATGAGCTAGGACCTTAAGATTCTGCATGTAAGGAGGACTAGCAGCCGAGTTGCACGGGAGAATGTGAAAAGTGTTCATATGTAGTTAAAACCAGAGAAATCCGTCCGTTTTCGTCATTTGTTATCGAATCGACTTAAAGCCAGATCGTCTCATTGGCCGCTCTTCTCTCTGAAACGGTTGTACTTATCGTCTGCGAAGCTATGTCGCGTGCTGCGGTATGCGGACACACTAAAATCACCATAGTAGAACACAGATGAAGCTTCTAAGTTGATGTAACAACCAGTAAGATGTAGTACAATTCAAGTTGTAGGTATCGATTATTGACTTTTCAGCTGGCTTTGGTACCTTGGACATGAGCTAGGACCTTAAGATTCTGCATGAAAGGAGGACTAGCAGCCGCGTAGCACGGGAGAATGTGAAAAATGTTCATATGTAGTAAAAACCTAGAAATCCGTCCGTTTTCGTCATTTGTTATCGAATCTTCTTCAAGCCAGATCGTCACATTGGCCGCTCTTCTCTCTGAAACGGTTGTACTTATCGTCTGCAAAGCAATGTCGCGTGCTGCGGTATTCTGAGACACTAAATGCACCATAGTAGAACACAGATAAAGCTTCTAAGTTGATGTAATAGCCAGTAAGAAGTAGTACAATTCAAGTTTTAGGTATCGATTATTGACTTTTTAGCTGGCTTTGGTGCCTTGGACATGAGCTAGGACCTTATGATTCTGCATGAAAGGAGGACTAGCAGCCGATTTGCACGGGAGAATGTGAAAAGTGTTCATATGTAGTAAAAACCTGAGAAATCCTTCCGTTTTCGTCATTTGTTATCGAATCGACGTAAGGCCAGATCGTCACATTGGCCGCTCTTCTCCCTGAAACGGTAGTACTTATCGTCTGCAAAGCTATGTCGCGTGCTGCGGTATGCGGAGACACTAAAAGCACCATAGTAGAACACAGATGAAGCTTCTAAGTTGATGTAATAGCCAGTAAGAAGTAGTACAATTCAAGTTTTAGGTATCGATTATTGACTTATTAGCTGGCTTTGGTGCCTTGGACATGAGCTAGGACCTTAATATTCTGCATGAAAGGAGGACTAGCAGCCGAGTTGCACGGTAAAATGTGAAAAGTGTTCAAATGTAGTAAAAACCTGAGAAGTACGTCCGTTTTCGTCATTTGTTATCGAATCGACTTAAAGCCAGATCGTCACATTGAACGCTCTTCTCTCTGAAACAATTGTACTTATCGTCTGCAAAGCTATGTCGCGTGCTGCGGTATGCTGAGACACTAAAAGCACCATAGTAGAACACAGATGAAGCTTCTAAGTTGATGTAATAGCCAGGAAGAAGTAGTACAATACAAGTTTTAGGTATCGATTATTGACTTTTTAGCTGGCTTTGGTGCCTTGGACATGAGCTAGGACCTTATGATTCTACATGAAAGGAGGACTGGCCGCCGATTTGCACGGGAGAATGTGAAAAGTGTTCATATGTAGTAAAAACCTGAGAAATCCGTCGGTTTCGTCATTTGTTATTGCATCGACTTAAAGCTAGATCGTCACATTGGCCGCTCTTCTCTCTGAAACGGTAGTACTTATCGATTGCAAAGCTATGTCGCGTGCTGCGGTATGCGGACACACTAAAAGCACCATAGTAGAACACAGATGAAGCTTCTAAGTTGATGTAATAGCCAGTAAGAAGTAGTACAATTCAAGTTTTAGGTATCGATTATTGACTTTTTAGCTGGCTTTGGTACCTTGGACATGAGCTAGGACCTTAACATTCTGCATGAAAGGAGGACTAGCAGCCGAGTTGCACGGGAGAATGTGAAAAGTGTTCATATGTAGTAAAAACCTGAGAAATCCGTCCATTTTCCTCATTTGTTATCGAATCGACTTAAAGCCAGATCGTCACATTGGTCGCTCTTCTCTCTGAAACACTTGTACTTATCCTCTGCAAAGCTATGTCGCGTGCTGCGGTATGCTGAGACACTAAAAGCACCATAGTAGAACACAGATGAAGCTTCTAAGTTGATGTAATAGCCAGTAAGAAGTAGTACAATTCAAGTTTTAGGTATTGGTTATTGACATTTTAGCTGGCTTTGGAGCCTTGGACATGTGCTAGGACCTTAAGATTCTGCATGAAAGGAGGACGAGGAGCCAAGTTGCACGGGAGAATGTGAAAAATGTTCATATGTAGTAAAAATCTGAGACATCCGTCCGTTTACGTAATTTGTTATCGAATCTACTTAAAGCCAGATCGTCACATTGGCCGCTCTTCTCTCTGAAACGGTTGTACTTATCGTCTGCAAAGCTATGTCGCGTGCTGCGGTATGCGGAGTCACTAAAAGCACCATAGTAGAACACAGATGAAGCTTCTAAGTAGATGTAATAGCCAGTAAGATGTAGTACAATTCAAGTTTTAGGTATCGATTATTGACTTTTCAGCTGGCTTTGGTACCTTGGACATGAGCTAGGACCTTAAGATTCTGCATGAAAGGAGGACTAGCAGCCGCGTTGCACGGGAGAATGTGAAAAATGTTCATATGTAGTAAAAACCTGAGACATCCGTTCGTTTACGTCATTTGTTATCGAATCTACTTAAAGCCAGATCGTCACATTGGCCGCTCTTCTTCTCTGAAACGGTTGTACTTATCGTGTGCAAACCTATGTCGCGTATTGCGGTATGCGGAGACAGTAAAAGCACCATAGTAGAACACAGATGAAGCTTCTAAGTTGATGTAATAGCCAGTAAGAAGTAGTACAATTCAAGTTTTAGGTATCGATTATTGACTTTTTAGCTGGCTTTGGTGCCTTGGACATGAGCTAGGACCTTAAGCTTCTGCATGAAAGGAGGATTAGCAGCGGAGTTGCACGGGAGAATATGAAAAGTGTTCATATGTAGTAAAAACCTAGAAATCCGTCCGTTTTCGTCATTTGTTATCGAATCTTCTTCAAGCCAGATCGTCACATTGGCCGCTCTTCTCTCAGAAACGGTTGTACTTATCGTCTGCAAAGCTATGTCGCGTGCTGCGGTATTCTGAGACACCAAAAGCACCATAGTAGAACACAGATAAAGCTTCTAAGTTGATGTAATAGCCAGGAAGAATTAGTACAATTCAAGTTTTAGATAACGTTTATTGAATTTTTAGCTGGCTTTGTTGCCTTGGACATGAGCTAGGACCTTAACATTCTGCATGAAAGGAGGACTTGCAGCCGATTTGTATGGGAGAATGTGAAAAGTGTTCATATGTAATAAAAACCCGAGAAATCCGTCCGTTTTCGTCATTTGTTATCGAATCGACTTAAAGCCAGATCGTCAAATTAGCTGCTCTTCTCTCTGAAACGGTTGTACTTATCGATTGCAAAGCTATGTCGCGTGCTGCGGTATGCGGAGACACTAAAAGCACCATAGTAGAACACAGATGAAGCTTCTAAGTTGATGTAATAGCCAGTAAGAAGTAGTACAATTCAAGTTTTAGGTATCGATTATTGACTTTTTAGCTGGCTTTGGTACCTTGGACATGAGCTAGGACCTTAACATTCTGCATGAAAGGAGGACTAGCAGCCGAGTTGCACGGGAGAATGTGAAAAGTGTTCATATGTAGTAAAAACCTGAGAAATCCGTACGTTTTCGTCATTTGTTATCGAATCGACTTAAAGCCAGATCGTCACATTGGCCGCTCTTCTCTCTGAAACACTTGTACTTATCGTCTGCAAAGCTATGTCGCGTGCTGCGGTATGCTGAGACACTAAAAGCACCATAGTAGAACACAGATGAAGCTTCTAAGTAGATGTAATAGCCAGTAAGAAGTAGTACAATTCAAGTTTTAGGTATTGAATATTGACTTTTCAGCTGGCTTTGGTACCTTGGACATGAGCTAGGACCTTAATATTCTGCATGAAAGGAGGACTAGCAGCCGAGTTTCACGGGAGAATGTGAAAAATGTTCATATGTAGAAAAAACCTGAGACATCCGTCCGTTTACGTCATTTGTTATCGAATCTACTTAAAGCCAGATCGTCACATTGGCCGCTCTTCTCTCTGAAACGGTTGTACTTATCGTCTGCAAAGCTATGTCGCGTGCTGCGGTATGCGGAGACAGTAAAAGCTCCATAGTAGAACACAGATGAAGCTTCTAAGTTGATGTAATAGCCAGTAAGAAGTAGTACAATTCAAGTTTTAGGTATCGATTATTGACTTTTTAGCTGGCTTTGGTGCCTTGGACATGAGCTAGGACCTTAAGCTTCTGCATGAAAGGAGGATTAGCAGCTGAGTTGCACGGGAGAATATGAAAAGTGTTCATATGTAGTAAAAACCTAGAATTCCGTCCGTTTTCGTCATTTGTTATCGAATCTTCTTCATGCCAGGTCGTCACATTGGCCGCTCTTCTCTCTGAAACGGTTGTACTTATCGTCTGCAAAGCTATGTCGCGTGCTGCGGTATGCGGACACACTAAAAGCACCATAGTAGAACACAGATGAAGCTTCTAAGTTGATGTAATAGCCAGTAAGAAGTAGTACAATTCAAGTTTTAGGTATCGGTTATTGAGTTTTTACCCTTCTTTGGTGCCTTGAACATGAGCTAGGAAATTAAGATTTTCCATGAAAGGAGGACTAGCAGCCGAGATGCACGGGAGAATGTGAAAAGTGTTCATATGTAGTAAAAACCTGAGAAATCCGTCCGTTTTCGTCATTTGTTATCGAATCTACTTAAAGCCAGATCGTCACATTGAGGGCTCTTCTCTCTGAAACGGTTGTACTTATCGTCTGCAAAGCTATGTCGCGTGCTGCAGTATGCTGAGACACTAAAAGCACTATAGTAGAACACAGATGAAGCTTCTAAGTTGATGTAATAGCCAGTAAGAAGTAGTACAATTCAAGTTTTAGGTATTGAATATTGACTTTTTAGCTGGCTTTCGTGCCTTGGACATGAGCTAGGACCTTACGATTCTGCATGAAAGGAGGACTAGCAGCCGAGTTGCACTGGAGAATGTGAATAGTGTTCATATGTAGTAAAAACCTGAGAAATCGGTCCGTTTTCGTCATTTGTTATCGAACCGACTTAAAGCCAGATCGTCACATTGGCCGCTCTTCTCTCTGAAACGGTTGTACTTATCGTCTGCAAAGCTATGTCGCGTGCTGCGGTATGCGGAGACACTAAAAGCACCATAGTAGAACACAGATGAAGCTTCTAAGTTGATGTAATAGCCAGGAAGAAGTAGTACAATTCAAGTTTTAGGTATCGATTATTGACTTTTTAGCTGGCTTTGGTGCCTTGGACATGAGCTAGGACTTTAACATTCTGCATGAAAGGAGGACTAGCAGCCGAGTTGCACGGGAGAATGTGAAAAGTGTTCATATGTAGTAAAAACCTGAGAAATCCGTCCATTTTCCTCATTTGTTATCGAATCGACTTAAAGCCAGATCGTCACATTGGTCGCTCTTCTCTCTGAAACACTTGTACTTATCCTCTGCAAAGCTATGTCGCGTGCTGCGGTATGCTGAGACACTAAAAGCACCATAGTAGAACACAGATGAAGCTTCTAAGTTGATGTAATAGCCAGTAAGAAGTAGTACAATTCAAGTTTTAGGTATTGAATATTGACTTTTTAGCTGGCTTTGGTGCCTTGGACATGAGCTAGGACCTTAAGATTCAGCATGAAAGGAGGACGAGGAGCCAAGTTGCACGGGAGAATGTGAAAAGTGTTCAAATGTAGTAAAAACCCGAAAAATCGGTCTGTTTTCGTCATTTGTTATCGAATCGACTTAAAGCCAGATCGTCTCATTGGTCGCTCTTCTCTCTGAAAAGGTTGTACTTATCGTCTGCAAAGCTATGTCGCGTGCTGCGGTATGCGGAGACACTAAAATCACCATAGTAGAACACAGATGAAGCTTCTAAGTTGATGTAATAGCCAGTAAGAAGTAGTACAATTCAAGTTTTAGGTATCGATTATTGACTTTTTAGCTGGCTTTGGTGCCTTGGACATGAGCTAGGACCTTAAGCTTCTGCATGAAAGGAGGATTAGCAGCTGAGTTGCACGGGAGAATATGAAAAGTGTTCATATGTAGTAAAAACCTAGAATTCCGTCCGTTTTCGTCATTTGTTATCGAATCTTCTTCATGCCAGGTCGTCACATTGGCCGCTCTTCTCTCTGAAACGGTTGTACTTATCGTCTGCAAAGCTATGTCGCGTGCTGCGGTATGCGGACACACTAAAAGCACCATAGTAGAACACAGATGAAGCTTCTAAGTTGATGTAATAGCCAGTAAGAAGTAGTACAATTCAAGTTTTAGGTATCGGTTATTGAGTTTTTACCCTTCTTTGGTGCCTTGAACATGAGCTAGGAAATTAAGATTTTCCATGAAAGGAGGACTAGCAGCCGAGATGCACGGGAGAATGTGAAAAGTGTTCATATGTAGTAAAAACCTGAGAAATCCGTCCGTTTTCGTCATTTGTTATCGAATCTACTTAAAGCCAGATCGTCACATTGAGGGCTCTTCTCTCTGAAACGGTTGTACTTATCGTCTGCAAAGCTATGTCGCGTGCTGCAGTATGCTGAGACACTAAAAGCACTATAGTAGAACACAGATGAAGCTTCTAAGTTGATGTAATAGCCAGTAAGAAGTAGTACAATTCAAGTTTTAGGTATTGAATATTGACTTTTTAGCTGGCTTTCGTGCCTTGGACATGAGCTAGGACCTTACGATTCTGCATGAAAGGAGGACTAGCAGCCGAGTTGCACTGGAGAATGTGAATAGTGTTCATATGTAGTAAAAACCTGAGAAATCGGTCCGTTTTCGTCATTTGTTATCGAACCGACTTAAAGCCAGATCGTCACATTGGCCGCTCTTCTCTCTGAAACGGTTGTACTTATCGTCTGCAAAGCTATGTCGCGTGCTGCGGTATGCGGAGACACTAAAAGCACCATAGTAGAACACAGATGAAGCTTCTAAGTTGATGTAATAGCCAGGAAGAAGTAGTACAATTCAAGTTTTAGGTATCGATTATTGACTTTTTAGCTGGCTTTGGTGCCTTGGACATGAGCTAGGACTTTAACATTCTGCATGAAAGGAGGACTAGCAGCCGAGTTGCACGGGAGAATGTGAAAAGTGTTCATATGTAGTAAAAACCTGAGAAATCCGTCCATTTTCCTCATTTGTTATCGAATCGACTTAAAGCCAGATCGTCACATTGGTCGCTCTTCTCTCTGAAACACTTGTACTTATCCTCTGCAAAGCTATGTCGCGTGCTGCGGTATGCTGAGACACTAAAAGCACCATAGTAGAACACAGATGAAGCTTCTAAGTTGATGTAATAGCCAGTAAGAAGTAGTACAATTCAAGTTTTAGGTATTGAATATTGACTTTTTAGCTGGCTTTGGTGCCTTGGACATGAGCTAGGACCTTAAGATTCAGCATGAAAGGAGGACGAGGAGCCAAGTTGCACGGGAGAATGTGAAAAGTGTTCAAATGTAGTAAAAACCCGAAAAATCGGTCTGTTTTCGTCATTTGTTATCGAATCGACTTAAAGCCAGATCGTCTCATTGGTCGCTCTTCTCTCTGAAAAGGTTGTACTTATCGTCTGCAAAGCTATGTCGCGTGCTGCGGTATGCGGAGACACTAAAATCACCATAGTAGAACACAGATGAAGCTTATAAGTTGATGTAATAGCCAGTAAGAAGTAGTACAATTCAAGTTTTAGGTATTGGTTATTGACTTTTTAGCTGGCTTTGGTACCTTGGACATGAGCTAGGACCTTAAGATTCTGCATGAAAGGAGGACTAGCAGCCGAGTTGCACGGGAGAATGTGAAAAATGTACATATGTAGTAAAAATCTGAGACATCCGTCCGTTTACGTCATTTGTTATCGAATCTACTTAAAGCCAGATCGTCACATTGGCCGCTCTTCTCTCTGAAACGGTTGTACTTATCGTCTGCAAAGCTATGTCGCGTGCTGCGGTATGCGGAGACACTAAAAGCACCATAGTAGAACACAGATGAAGCTTCTAAGTTGATGTAATAGCCAGTAAGAAGTAGTACAATTCAAGTTTTAGGTATCGGTTATTGACTTTTTACCCTTCTTTGGTGCCTTGGACATCAGCAATAAAATTAAGATTTTGCATGAAGTAGGACTAGCAGCCGAGTTGCACGGGAGAATGTGAATAGTGTTCATATGTAGTAAAAACCTGAGACATCCGTCCGTTTTCGTCATTTGTTATCGAATCGACTTATAGCCAGATCGTCACATTGGCCGCTCTTCTCTCTGAAACGGTTGTACTTATCGTCTGCAAAGCTATGTGGCGTTCTGCGGTATGCGGAGACAGTAAAAGCACCATAGTAGAACACAGATGAAGCTTCTAAGTTGTTGTAATAGCCAGTAAGAAGTAGTACAATTCAAGTTTTAGGTATCGATTATTGACTTTTTAGCTGGCTTTGGTGCCTTGGACATGAGCTAGGACCTTAAGATTCTGCATGTAAGGAGGACTAGCAGCCGAGTTGCACGGGAGAATGTGAAAAGTGTTCATATGTAGTTAAAACCAGAGAAATCCGTCCGTTATCGTCATTTGTTATCGAATCGACTTAAAGCCAGATCGTCTCATTGGCCGCTTTTCTCTCTGAAACGGTTGTACTTATCGTCTGCGAAGCTATGTCGCGTGCTGCGGTATGCGGACACACTAAAATCACCATAGTAGAACACAGATGAAGCTTCTAAGTTGATGTAATAACCAGTAAGATGTAGTACAATTCAAGTTTTAGGTATCGATTATTGACTTTTCAGCTGGCTTTGGTACCTTGGACATGAGCTAGGACCTTAAGATTCTGCATGAAAGGAGGACTAGCAGCCGCGTTGCACGGGAGAATGTGAAAAATGTTCATATGTAGTAAAAACCTAGAAATCCGTCCGTTTTCGTCATTTGTTATCGAATCTTCTTCAAGCCAGATCGTCACATTGGCCGCTCTTCTCTCTGAAACGGTTGTACTTATGGTCTGCAAAGCAATGTCGCGTGCTGCGGTATTCTGAGACACTAAATTCACCATAGTAGAACACAGATAAAGCTTCTAAGTTGATGTAATAGCCAGTAAGAAGTAGTACAATTCAAGTTTTAGGTATCGATTATTGACTTTTTAGCTGGCTTTGGTGCCTTGGACATGAGCTGGGACCTTATGATTCTGCATGAAAGGAGGACTAGCAGCCGATTTGCACGGGAGAATGTGAAAAGTGTTCATATGTAGTAAAAACCTGAGAAATCCTTCCGTTTTCGTCATTTGTTATCGAATCGACGTAAAGCCAGATCGTCACATTGGCCGCTCTTCTCTCTGAAACGGTAGTACTTATCGTCTGCAAAGCTATGTCGCGTGCTGCGGTATGCGGAGACACTAAAAGCACCATAGTAGAACACAGATGAAGCTTCTAAGTTGATGTAATAGCCAGTAAGAAGTAGTACAATTCAAGTTTTAGGTATCGATAATTGACTTTTTAGCTGGCTTTGGTGCCTTGGACATGAGCTAGGACCTTAAGATTCTGCATGAAAGGAGGACTGGCAGCCGAGTTGCACGGGAGAATGTGAAAAGTGTTCATATGTAGTAAAAACCTGAGAAATCCGTCCGTTTTCGTCATTTGTTATCGAATCGACTTAAAGCCAGATCGTCACATTGGCCGCTCCTCTCTCTGACACGCTTGTACTTATCGTCTGCAAAGCTATGTCGCGTGCTGCGGTATGCGGAGACACTAAAAGCACCAAAGTAGAACACAGATGAAGCTTCTAAGTTGATGTAATAGCCAGGAAGAAGTAGTACAATTCAAGTTTTAGATATCGTTTATTGACTTTTTAGCTGGCTTTGGTGCCTTGGACATGAGCTAGGACCTTAACATTCTGCATGAAAGGAGGAGTAGCAGCCGATTTGTATGGGAGAATGTGAAAAGTGTTTATATGTAGTAAAAACTCGATAAATCCGTCCGTTTTCGTCATCTGTTATCGAATCGACTTAAAGCCAGATCGTCAAATTAGCTGCTCTTCTCTCTGAAACGGTTGTACTTATCGATTGCAAAGCTATGTCGCGTGCTGCGGTATGCGGAGACACTAAAAGCACCACAGTAGAACACAGATGAAGCTTCTACGTTGATGTAATAGCCAGTAAGAAGTAGTACAGTTCAAGTTTTAGGTATCGATTATTGACTTTTTAGCTGGCTTTGGTGCCTTGGACATGAGCTAGAACCTTAACATTCTGCATGAAAGGAGGACTAGCAGCCGAGTTGCACGGGAGAATGTGAAAAGTGTTCATATGTAGTAAAAACCTGAGAAATCCGTACGTTTTCTTCATTTGTTATCGAATCGACTTAAAGCCAGATCGTCACATTGGCCGCTCTTCTCTCTGAAACACTTGTACTTATCGTCTGCAAAGCAATGTCGCTTGCTGCGGTATGCTGAGACACTAAAAGCACCATAGTGGAACACAGATGAAGCTTCTAAGTTGATGTAATAGCCAGTAAGAAGTAGTACAATTCAAGTTTTAGGTATTGAATATTGACTTTTTAGCTGGCTTTGGTGCCTTGGACATGAGCTAGGACCTTAAGATTCTGCATGAAAGGAGGACGAGGAGCCAAGTTGCACGGGAGAATGTGAAAAGTGTTCATATGTAGTAAAAACCTGAGAAATCGGTCCGTTTTCGTCACTTGTTATCGAATCGACTTAAAGCCAGATCGTCTCATTGGCCGCTCTTCTCTCTGAAACGGTTGTACTTATCGTCTGCAAAGCTATGTCGCGTGCTGCGGTATGCGGAGACACTAAAATCACCATAGTAGAACACAGATGAAGCTTACAAGTTGATGCAATAGCCAGTAAGAAGTAGTACAATTCAAGTTTTAGGTATCGATTATTGACATATCAGCTGGCTTTGGTAGCTTGGACATGAGCTACAACCTTAAGATTCTGCATGAAAGGAGGACTAGCAGCCGAGTTTCACGGGAGAATGTGAAAAATGTTCATATGAAGAAAAAACCTGAGACATCCGTCCGTTTACGGCATTTGTTATCGAATATACTTAAAGCCAGATCGTCACATTGGCCGCTCTTCTCTCTGAAACGGTTGTACTTATCGTCTGCAAAGCTATGTGGCGTTCTGCGGTATGCGGAGACAGTAAAAGCACCATAGTAGAACACAGATGAAGCTTCTAAGTTGTTGTAATAGCCAGTAAGAAGTAGTACAATTCAAGTTTTAGGTATCGATTATTGACTTTTTAGCTGGCTTTGGTGCATTGGACATGAGCTAGGACCTTAAGATTCTGCATGAAAGGAAGACTAGCAGCCGCGTTGCACGGGAGAATGTGAAAAATGTTCATATGTAGTAAAAACCTGAGACATCCGTCGGTTGACGTCATTTGTTATCGAATCTACTTAAAGCCAGATCGTCACATTGGCCGCTCTTCTTCTCTGAAACGGTTGTACTTATCGTGTGCAAACCTATGTCGCGTATTGCGGTATGCGGAGACAGTAAAAGCACCATAGTAGAACACAGATGAAGCTTCTAAGTTGATGTAATAGCCAGTAAGAAGTAGTACAATTCAAGTTTTAGGTATCGATTATTGACTTTTTAGCTGGCTTTGGTGCCTTGGACATGAGCTAGGACCTTAAGATTCTGCATGTAAGGAGGAATAGCAGCCGAGTTGCACGGGAGAATGTGAAAAGTGTTCATATGTAGTAAAAACCTGAGAAATCCGTCCGTTTTCGTCATTTGTTATCGAATCGACTTAAAGCCAGATCGTCTCATTGGCCGCTCTTCTCTCTGAAACGGTGGTAATTATCGATTGCAAAGCTATGTCGCGTGCTGCGGTATGCGGACACACTAAAATCACCATAGTAGAACACAGATGAAGCTTCTAAGTTGATGTAATAACCAGTAAGATGTAGTACAATTCAAGTTTTAGGTATCGATTATTGACTTTTCAGCTGGCTTTGGTACCTTGGACATGAGCTAGGACCATAAGATTCTGCATGAAAGGAGGACTAGCAGCCGCGTTGCACTGGAGAATGTGAAAAATGTTCATATGTAGTAAAAACCTAGAAATCCGTCCGTTTTCGTCATTTGTTATCGAATCTTCTTCAAGCCAGATCGTCACATTGGCCGCTCTTCTCTCTGAAACGGTTGTACTTATCGTCTGCAAAGCAATGTCGCGTGCTGCAGTATTCTGAGACTCTAAAAGCACCATAGTAGAACACAGATAAAGCTTCTAAGTTGATGCAATAGCCAGTAAGAAGTAGTACAATTCAAGTTTTAGGTATCGATTATTGACTTTTTAGCTGGCTTTGGTGCCTTGGACATGAGCTAGGACCTTATGATTCTGCATGAAAGGAGGACTAGCAGCCGATTTGCACGGGAGAATGTGAAAAGTGTTCATATCTAGTAAAAACCTGAGAAATCCTTCCGTTTTCGTCATTTGTTATCGAATCGACTTAAAGCCAGATCGTCACATTGGCCGCTCTTCTCTCTGAAACGGTAGTACTTATCGTCTGCAAAGCTATGTCGCGTGCTGCGGTATGCGGAGACACTAAAAGCACCATAGTAGAACACAGATGAAGCTTCTAAGTTGATGTAATAGCCAGTAAGAAGTAGTACAATTCAAGTTTTAGGTATCGATTATTGACTTTTTAGCTGGCTTTGGTGCCTTGGACATGAGCTAGGACCTTAAGATTCTGCATGAAAGGAGGACTGGCAGCCGAGTTGCACGGGAGAATGTGAAAAGTGTTCATATGTAGTAAGAACCTGAGAAATCCGTCCGTTTTCGTCATTTGTTATCGAATCGACTTAACGCCAGAACGTCACATTGGCCGCTCTTCTCTCTGATACACTTGTACTTATCGTCTGCAAAGCTATGTCGCGTGCTGCGGTATGCGGACACACTAAAAGCATCAAAGTAGAACACATATGAAGCTTCTAAGTTGATGTAATAGCCAGGAAGAAGTAGTACAATTCAAGTTTTAGATATCGTTTATTGACTTTTTTGCTGGCTTTGGTGCCTTGGACATGAGCTAGGACCTTAACATTCTGCATGAAAGGTGGAGTAGCAGCCGATTTGCATGGGAGAATGTGAAAAGTGTTTATATGTAGTAAAAACTCGATAAATCCGTCCGTTTTCGTCATTTGTTATCGAATCGACATAAAGCCAGATCGTCAAATTAGCTGCTCTTCTCTCTGAAACGGTTGTACTTATCGATTGCAAAGCTATGTCGCGTGCTGCGGTATGCGGAGACACTAAAAGCACCACAGTAGAACACAGATGAAGCTTCTACGTTGATGTAATAGCCAGTAAGAAGTAGTACAGTTCAAGTTTTAGGTATCAATTATTGACTTTTTAGCTGGCTTTGGTGCCTTGGACATGAGCTAGAACCTTAACATTCTGCATGAAAGGAGGACTAGCAGCCGAGTTGCACGGGAGAATGTGAAAAGTGTTCATATGTAGTAAAAACCTGAGAAATCCGTACGTTTTCGTCATTTGTTATCGAATCTACTTATAGCCAGATCGTCACATTGGCCGCTCTTCTCTCTGAAACACTTGTACTTATCGTCTGCAAAGCTATGTCGCGTGCTGCGGTATGCTGAGACACTAATATCACCATAGTGGAACACAGATGAAGCTTCTAAGTTGATGTAATAGCCAGTAAGTAGTAGTACAATTCAAGTTTTAGGTATTGAATATTGACTTTTTAGCTGGCTTTGGTGCCTTGGACATGAGCTAGGACCTTAAGATTCAGCATGAAAGGAGGACGAGGAGCCAAGTTGCACGGGAGAATGTGAAAAGTGTTCATATGTAGTAAAAACCTGAGAAATCGGTCCGTTTTCGTCACTTGTTATCGAATCGACTTAAAGCCAGATCGTCTCATTGGCCGCTCTTCTCTCTGAAACGGTTGTACTTATCGTCTGCAAAGCTATGTCGCGTGCTGCGGTATGTGGAGACACTAAAATCACCATAGTAGAACACAGATGAAGCTTACAAGTTGATGTAATAGCCAGTAAGAAGTAGTACAATTCAAGTTTTAGGTATCGATTATTGACTTTTCAGCTGGCTTTGGTACCTTGGACATGAGCTAGGACCTTAAGATTCTGCATGAAAGGAAGACTAGATGCCGCGTTGCACGGGAGAATGTGAAAAATGTTCATATGTAGTAAAAACCTGAGACATCCGTCCGTTTACGTCATTTGTTATCGAATCTACTTAAAGCCAGATCGTCACATTGGCCGCTCTTCTTCTCTGAAACGGTTGTACTTATCGTGTGCAAAACTTATGTCGCGTATTGCGGTATGCGGAGACAGTAAAAGCACCATAGTAGAACACAGATGAAGCTTCTAAGTTGATGTAATAGCCAGTAAGAAGTAGTACAATTCAAGTTTCAGGTATCGATTATTGACTTTTTAGCTGGCTTTGGTGCCTTGGACATGAGCTAGGACCTTAAGATTCTGCATGTAAGGAGGACTAGCAGCCGAGTTGCTCGGGAGAATGTGAAAAGTGTTCATATGTAGTAAAAACCTGAGGAATCCGTCCGTTTTCGTCATTTGTTATCGAATCGACTTAAAGCCAGATCGTCACATTGGCCGCTCTTCTCTCTGAAACGGTTGTACTTATCGATTCCAAAGCTATGTCGCGTGCTGCGGTATGCGGAGACACTAAAAGCACCATAGAAGAACAGAGATGAAGCTTCTAAGTTGATGTAATAGCCAGTAAGAAGTAGTACAATTCAAGTTTTAGGTATCGATTATTGACTTTTTAGCTGGCTTTGGTGCCTTGGACATGAGCTATGACCTTAAGATTCTGCATGAAAGGAGTAGTAGCAGCCGAGTTTCACTGGAGAATGTGAAAAGTGTTCATACGTAGTAAAAACCTGAGAAATCCGTCCGTTTTCGTCATTAGTTATCGAATCGACTTAAAGCCAGATCGTCACATTGGCCGCTCTTCTCTCTGAAAAAGTTGTACTTATCGTCTGCAAAGCTATGTCGCGTGCTGCGGTATGCGGACACACTAAAAGCACCATAGTAGAACACAGATGAAGCTTCTAAGTTGATGTAATAGCCAGTAATAAGTAGTACAATTCAAGTTTTAGGTATCGGTTATTGACTTTTTACCCTTCTTTGGTGCCTTGGACATGAGCTAGGAAATTAAGATTTTGCATCAAGGAGGACTAGCAGCCGAGTTGCACGGGAGAATGTGAATAGTGTTCATATGTAGTAAAAACCTGAGACATCCGTCCGTTTTTGTCATTTGTTATCGAATCGACTTAAAGCCAGGTCGTCACATTGGCCGCTCTTCTCTCTGAAACGGTTGTACTTATCGTCTGCAAAGCTATGTGGCGTTCTGCGGTATGCGGAGACAGTAAAAGCACCATAGTAGAACACTGATGATGCTTCTAAGTTGATGTAATAGCCAGTAAGATATAGTACAATTCAAGTTTTAGGTATCGATTATTGACTTTTTAGCTGGCTTTGGTGCCTTGGACATGAGCTAGGACCTTAAGATTCTGCATGAATGGAGGACTGGCAGCCGATTTGCACGGGAGAATGTGAAAAGTGTTCATATGTAGTAAAAACCTGAGAAATCCGCCCGTTTTCGTCATTTGTTATCGAATCGACTTAAAGCCAGATCGTCACATTGGCCGCTCTTCTCTCTGAAACGGTTGTACTTATCGATTGCAAAGCTATGTCGCGTACTGCGGTATGTGGACACACTAAAAGCACCATAGTAGAACACAGATGAAGCTTCTAAGTTGATGTAATAGCCAGTAAGAAGTAGTACAATTCAAGTTTTAGGTATCGATTATTGACTTTTTAGCTGGCTTTGGTGCCTTGGACATGAGCTAGGACCTTAACGTTCTGCATGAAAGGAGGACTAGCAGCCGAGTTGCACGGGAGAATGTGAAAAGTGTTCATACGTAGTAAAAACCTGAGAAATCCGTCCGTTTTCGTCATTAGTTATCGAATCGACTTCAAGCCAGATCGTCACATTGGCCGCTCTTCTCTCTGAAACGGTGGTACTTATCGCCTGCAAAGCTATGTCGCGTGCTGCGGTATGCTGAGACACTAAAAGCACCATAGTAGAACACAGATCAAGCTTCTAAGTTGATGTAATAGCCAGTAAGAAGTAGTACAATTCAAGTTTTAGGTATTGAATATTGAATTTTTAGCTGGCTTTGGTGCCTTGGACATGAGCTAGGACCTTAATATTCTGCATGAAAGGAGGACTAGCAGCCGAGTTGCACGGGAGAATGTGAAAAGTCTTCAAATGTAGTAAAAACCTCAGAAATACGTCCGTTTTCGTCATTTGTTATCGAATCGACTTAAAGCCAGATCGTCACATTGGCCGCTCTTCTCTCTGAAACGGTTGTACTTATCGATTGCAAAGCTATGTCGCGTGCTGCGGTATGCGGAGACACTAAAAGCACCATAGTAGAACACAGATGAAGCTTCTAAGTTGATGTAATAGCCAGTAAGAAGTAGTACAATTAAAGTTTTAGGTATCGGTTATTGACTTTTTACCCTTCTTTGGTGCTTTGGACATGAGCTAGGAAATTAAGATTATGCATGAAGGAGGACTAGCAGCCGAGTTGCACGGGAGAATGTGAAAAGTGTTCATATGTAGTAAAAACCTGAGAAATCCGTCCGTTTTCGTCATTTGTTATCGAATCGACTTAAAGCCAGATCGTCACATTGGCCGCTCTTCTCTCTGAAACGGTTGTACTTATCGTCTGCAAAGCTATGTCGCGTGCTGCGGTATGCGGAGACACTAAAAGCACCATAGTAGAACACAGATGAAGCTTCTAAGTTGATGTAATACAAAGGAAGAAGTAGTAAAATTCAAGTTTTAGGTATCGATTATTGACTTTTTAGCTGGCTTTGGTGCCTTGGACATGAGCTAGGACCTTAATATTCTGCATGAAAGGAGGACTAGCAGCCGATTTGCACGGGAGAATGTGAAAAGACTTCACATGTAGGAAAAACCCGAGAAATCCGTCCGTATTCGTCATTTGTTATCGAATCGACTTAAAGCCAGATCGTCACATTGGCCGCTCTTCTCTCTGAAACGGTTGTACCTATCGATTGCAAAACTATGTCGCGTGCTGCGGTATGCGGAGACACTAAAAGCACCATAGTAGAACACAGATGAAGCTTCTAAGTTGATGTAATAGCCAGTAAGAAGTAGTACAATTCAAGTTTTAGGTATTGAATATTGAATTTTTAGCTGGCTTTGGTGCCTTGGACATGAGCTAGGACCTTAATATTCTGCATGAAAGGAGGACTATAATCCGAGTTGCACGGGAGAATGTGTAAAGTGTTCAAATGTAGTAAAAACCTGAGAAATCCGTCCGTTTT
Source organism: Schistocerca gregaria (assembly GCF_023897955.1). NCBI lineage: Eukaryota > Metazoa > Arthropoda > Insecta > Orthoptera > Acrididae > Schistocerca > Schistocerca gregaria. The sequence continues at coordinate 213,226 of NW_026061973.1, forward strand.
CGTCATTTGTTATCGAATCGACTTAAAGCCAGATCGTCACATTGGCCGCTCTTCTCTCTGAAACACTTGTACTTATCGTCTGCTAAGCTATGTCGCGTGCTGCGGTATGCTGAGACACTAAAAGCACCATAGTAGAACACAGATGAAGCTTCTAAGTTGATGTAATAGCCAGTAAGAAGTAGTACAATTCAAGTTTTAGGTATCGATTATTGACTTTTTAGCTATCTTTCGTGCCTTGCACATGAGCTAGGACCTTAAGATTCTGCATGAACGGAGGATTAGCAGCGGAGTTGCACGGGAGAATGTGAAAAGTGTTCATATGTAGTAAAAACCTGAGACATCCGTCCGTTTTCGTCATTTGTTATCGAATCGACTTAAGGCCAGATCGTCACATTGGCCGCTCTTCTCTCTGAAACACTTGTACTTATCGTCTGCAAAGCTATGTCGCGTGCTGCGGTATGCGGAGACACTAAAAGCACCATAGTAGAACACAGATGAAGCTTCTAAGTTGATGTAATACAAAGGAAGAAGTAGTACAATTCAAGTTTTAGGTATCGATTATTGACTTTTTAGCTGGCTTTGGTGCCTTGGACATGAGCTAGGACCTTAACATTCTGCATGAAAGGAGGACTAGCAGCCGATTTGCACGGGATAATGTGAAACGTCTTCACATGTAGTAAAAACCCGAGAAATCCGTCCGTATTCGTCATTTGTTATCGAATCGACTTAAAGCCAGATCGTCACATTGGCCGCTCTTCTCTCTGAAACGGTTGTACTTATCGATTGCAAAACTATGTCGCGTGCTGCGGTATGCGGAGACAGTAAAAGCACCATAGTAGAACACAGATGAAGCTTCTAAGTTGATGTAATAGCCAGTAAGAAGTAGTACAATTCAAGTTTTAGGTATCGGTTATTGACTTTTTACCCTTCTTTGGTGCCTTCTACATCAGCTAGGAAATTAAGATTTTGCATGAAGGAGGACTAGCAGCCGAATTGCACGGGAGAATGTGAATAGTGTTCATATGTAGCAAAAACCTGAGACATCCGTCCGTTTTCGTCATTTGTTATCGAATCGACTTAAAGCCTGATCGTCACATTGGCCGCTCTTCTCTCTGAAACGGTTGTACTTATCGTCTGCAAAGGTATGTGGCGTTCTGCGGTATGCGGAGACAGTAAAAGCACCATAGTAGAACACAGATGATGCTTCTAAGTTGATGTAATAGCCAGTAAGATATAGTACAATTCAAGTTTTAGGTATCGATTATTGACTTTTTAGCTGGCTTTGGTGCATTGGACATGAGCTAGGACCTTAAGATTCTGCATGAATGGAGGACTGGCAGCCGATTTGCACGGGAGAATGTGAAAAGTGTTCATATGTAGTAAAAACCTGAGAAATCCGTCCGTTTTCGTCATTTGTTATCGAATCGACTTAAAGCCAGATCGTCACATTGGCCGCTCTTCTCTCTGAAACGGTTGTACTTATCGATTGCAAAGCTTTGTCGCGTGCTGCGGTATGCGGAGACACTAAAAGCACCATAGTAGAACAGAGATGAAGCTTCTAAGTTGATGTAATAGCCAGTAAGAAGTAGTACAATTCAAGTTTTAGGTATCGATTATTGACTTTTTAGCTGGCTTTGGTGCCTTGGACATGAGCTATGACCTTAAGATTCTGCATGAAAGGAGTAGTAGCAGCCGAGTATCACTGGAGATTGTGAAAAGTGTTCATACGTAGTAAAAACCTGAGAAATCCGTCCGTTTTCGTCATTAGTTATCGAATCGACTTAAAGCCAGATCGTCACATTGGCCGCTCTTCTCTCTGAAAAAGTTGTACTTATCGTCTGCAAAGCTATGTCGCGTGCTGCGGTATGCGGACACACTAAAAGCACCATAGTAGAACACAGATGAAGCTTCTAAGTTGATGTAATAGCCAGTAAGAAGTAGTACAATTCAAGTTTTAGGTATCGGTTATTGACTTTTTACCCTTCTTTGGTGCCTTGGACATGAGCTAGGAAATTAAGATTTTGCATCAAGGAGGACTAGCAGCCGAGTTGCACGGGAGAATGTGAATAGTGTTCATATGTAGTAAAAACCTGAGACATCCGTCCGTTTTTGTCATTTGTTATCGAATCGACTTAAAGCCAGATCGTCACATTGGCCGCTCTTCTCTCTGAAACGGTTGTACTTATCGTCTGCAAAGCTATGTCGCGTGCTGCGGTATGCGGAGACAGTAAAAGCACCATAGTAGAACACAGATGAAGCTTCTAAGTTGATGTAATAGCCAGTAAGATATAGTACAATTCAAGTTTTAGTTATCGATTATTGACTTTTTAGCTGGCATTGGTGCCTTGGACATGAGCTAGGACCTAAAGATTCTGCATGAAAGGAGGACTAACAGCCGTGTTGCACGGGAGAATGTGAAAAGTGTTCATATGTAGTAAAAACCTGGGAAATCCGTCCGTTTTCGTCATTTGTTATCGAATCGACTTAAAGCCAGATCGTCACATTGGCCGCTCTTCTCTCTGAAACGGTTGTACTTATCGATTGCAAAGCTATGACGCGTGCTGCGGTATGCGGAGACACTAAAATCACCATAGTAGAACACAGATGAAGCTTCTAAGTTGATGTAATAGCCAGTAAGAAGTAGTACAATTCAAGTTTTAGGTATTCAATATTGAATTTTTAGCTGGCTTTGGTGCCTTGGACATGAGGTAGGACCTTAATATTCTGCATGAAAGGAGGACTAGCAGCTGAGTTGCACGGGAGAATGTGAAAAGTCTTCAAATGTAGTAAAAACCTGAGAAATACGTCCGTTTTCGTCATTTGTTATCCCATCGACTTAAAGCCAGATCGTCACATTGGCCGCTCTTCTTTCTGAAACGGTTGTACTTATCGTCTGCAAAGCTATGTCGCGTGCTGCGGTATGCGGAGACACTAAAATCACCATAGTAGAACACAGATGAAGCTTCTAAGTTGATGTAATAGCCAGTAAGAAGTAGTACAATTCAAGTTTTAGGTATTGAATATTGACTTTTAGCTGGCTTTGGTGCCTTGGACATGAGCTACGACCTTAAGATTCTGCATGAAAGGAGGACTAGCAGCCGAGATGCACGGGAGAATGTGAAAAGTTTTCATATGTAGTAAAAACCTGAGAAATCGGTCCGTTTACGTCATTTGTTATTGAACCGACTTAAAGCCAGATCGTCACATTGGCCGCTCTTCTCTCTAAAACGGTTGTACTTATCGTCTGCAAAGCTAAGTCGCGTGCTGCGGTTTGCGGACACACTAAAAGCACAATAGTAGAACACAGATGAAGCTTCTAAGTTGATGTAATAGCTAGTAACAAGTAGTAGAAATAAAGTTTTAGGTATCGGTTAGTGACTTTTTACCCTTCTTTGGTGCCTTAGACATGAGCTAGGAAATTTAGATTTTGCATGAAGGAGGAGTAGCAGCCGAGTTGCACGGGAGAATGTGATAAGTGTTCATATGTAGTAAAAGCCTGAGAAATCCCTCCGTTTTCGTCATTTGTTATCGAATCGACTTAAAGCCAGATCGTCACATTGGCCGCTCTTCTCTCTGAAACGGTTGTACTTCTCGTCTGCAAAGCTATGTCGCGTGCTGCTGTATGCGGAGACAGTAAAAGCACCATAGTAGAACACAGATGAAGCTTCTAAGTTGATGTAATAGCCAGGAAGAAGTAGTACAATTCAAGTTTTAGGTATCGATTATTGACTTTTTAGCTGGCTTTGGTGCCTTGGACATGAGCTAGGACCTTAAGATTCTGCATGAAAGGAGGACTAGCAGCCGAGTTGCACGGGAGAATGTGAAAAGTGTTCATGTGTAGTAAAAACCTGAGACATCCGTCCGTTTTCGTCATTTGTTATCTAATCGACTTAGAGCCAGATCGTCACATTGGCCGCTCTTATCTCTGAAACGCTTGTACTTATCGTCTGCAAAGCTATGTCGCGTGCTGCGGTATGCGGAGACAGTAAAAGCACCATAGTAGAACACAGATGAAGCTTCTAAGTTGATGTAATAGCCAGTAAGATATAGTACAATTCAAGTTTTATGTATCGATTATTTACTTTTTAGCTGGCTTTGGTGCCTTGGACATGAGCTAGGTCCTTAAGATTCTGCATGAAAGGAGGATTAGCAGCGGAGTTGGACGGGAGAATATGAAAAGTGTTCATATGTGGTAAAAACCTAGACATCCATCCGTTTTCGTTATATGATATCGAATCGACTTAAAGCCAGATCGTCACATTGGCCTCTCTTCTCTCTGAAACGGTTGTACTAATCGTCTGCAAAACTATGTCGCGTGCTGCGGTATGCGGAGGAACTAAAAGCACCGTAGTAGAACACAGATGAAGCTTCTAAGTTGATGTAATAGCCAGTAAGAAGTAGTACAATTCAAGTTTTAGGTATTGATTATGGACTTTTTAGCTGGCTTTGGTGCATTGGACATGAGCTAGGTCCTTAACATTCTGCATGAAAGGAGGACTAGCAGCCGATTTGCACGGGAGAATGTGAAAAGTCTTCACATGTAGTAAAAACCCGAGAAATCCGTCCGTTTTCGTCATTTATTATCGAATCGACTTAAAGCCAGATCGTCACATTGGCCGCTCTTCTCTCTGAAACGGTTGTACTTATCGTCTGCAAAGCTAAGTCGCGTGCTGCGGTATGCGGAGACACTAAAATCACCATAGTAGAACACAGATGAAGCTTCTAAGTTGATGTAATAGCCAGTAAGAAGTAGTACAATTCAAGTTTTAGGTATTCAATATTGAATTTTTAGCTGGCTTTGGTGCCTTGGACATGAGCTACGACCTTAAGATTCTGCATGAAAGGAGGACTAGCAGCCGAGATGCACGGGAGAATGTGAAAAGTTTTCATATGTAGTAAAAACCTGAGAAATCGGTCCGTTTACGTCATTTGTTATTGAACCGACTTAAAGCCAGATCGTCACATTGGCCGCTCTTCTCTCTAAAACGGTTGTACTTATCGTCTGCAAAGCTATGTCGCGTGCTGCGGTTTGCGGACACAATAGTAGAACACAGATGAAGCTTCTAAGTTGATGTAATAGCTAGTAAGAAGTAGTAGAAATAAAGTTTTAGGTATCGGTTATTGACTTTTTACCCTTCTTTGGTGCCTTGGACATGAGCTAGGAAATTTAGATTTTGCATGAAGGAGGAGTAGCAGCCGAGTTGCACGGGAGAATGTGAAAAGTGTTCATATGTAGTAAAAGCCTGAGAAATCCGTCCGTTTTCGTCATTTGTTATCGAATCGACTTAAAGCCAGATCGTCACATTGGCCGCTCTTCTCTCTCTCCGTTTACGTCATTTGTTATTGAACCGACTTAAAGCCAGATCGTCACATTGGCCGCTCTTCTCTCTAAAACGGTTGTACTTATCGTCTGCAAAGCTATGTCGCGTGCTGCGGTATGCGGAGACAGTAAAAGCACCATAGTAGAACACAGATGAAGCTTCTAAGTTGATGTAATAGCCAGTAAGATATTGTACAATTCAAGTTTTAGGTATCGATTATTGACTTTTTAGCTGGCATTGGTGCCTTGGACATGAGCTAGGACCTAAAGATTCTGCATGAAAGGAGGACTAACAGCCATGTTGCACGGGAGAATGTGAAAAGTGTTCATATGTAGTAAAAACCTGGGAAATCCGTCCGTTTTCGTCACTTGTTATCGAGTCGACTTAAAGCCAGATCGTCACATTGGCCGCTCTTCTCTCTGAAACGGTTGTACTTATCGATTGCAAAGCTATGACGCGTGCTGCGGTATGCGGAGACACTAAAATCACCATAGTAGAACACAGATGAAGCTTCTAAGTTGATGTAATAGCCAGTAAGAAGTAGTACAATTCAAGTTTTAGGTATCAATTACTGACTTTTTAGCTGACTTTGGTGCCTTGGACATGAGCTAGGACCTTAACATTCTGCATGAAAGGAGGACTAGCAGCCGATTTGCACGGGAGAATGTGAAAAGTCTTCACATGTAGTAAAAACCCGAGAAATCCGTCCCTTTTCGTCATTTTTTATCGTATCGACTTAAAGCCAGATCGTCACATTGGCCGCTCTTCTCTCTGAAACGGTTGTACTTATCGTCTGCAAAGCTAAGTCGCGTGCTGCGGTATGCGGAGACACTAAAATCACCATAGTACAACGCAGATGAAGCTTCTAAGTTGATGTAATAGCCAGTAAGAAGTAGTACAATTCAAGTTTTAGGTATCGATAATTGACTTTTTAGCTATCTTTGGTGCCTTGGACATGAGCTAGGACCTTAAGATTCTGCATGAACGGAGGATTAGCAGCGGAGTTGCACGGGAGAATGTGAAAAGTGTTCATATGTAGTAAAAACCTGAGACACCCGTCCGTTTTCGTCATTTGTTATCGAATCGACTTAAAGCCAGATCGTCACATTGGCCGCTCTTCTCTCTGAAACGGTGGTACTTATCGTCTGCAAAGCTATGTCGCGTGCTGCGGTATGCGGAGACACTAAAAGCACCATAGTAGAACACAGATGAAGCTTCTAAGTTGATGTAATAGCCAGTAAGAAGTAGTACAATTAAAGTTTTAGGTATCGATTATTGACTTTTTAGCTGGCATTGGTGCCTTGGACATGAGCTACGACCTTAAGATTCTGCATGAAAGGAGGACTAGCAGCCGAGATGCACGGGAGAATGTGAAAAGTTTTCATATGTAGTAAAAACCTGAGAAATCGGTCCGTTTACGTCATTTGTTATTGAACCGACTTAAAGCCAGATCGTCACATTGGCCGCTCTTCTCTCTAAAACGGTTGTACTTATCGTCTGCAAAGCTATGTCGCGTGCTGCGGTTTGCGGACACACTAAAAGCACAATAGTAGAACACAGATGAAGCTTCTAAGTTGATGTAATAGCTAGTAAGAAGTAGTAGAAATAAAGTTTTAGGTATCGGTTATTGACTTTTTACCCTTCTTTGGTGCCTTGGACATGAGCTAGGAAATTTAGATTTTGCATGAAGGAGGAGTAGCAGCCGAGTTGCACGGGAGAATGTGAAAAGTGTTCATATGTAGTAAAAGCCTGAGAAATCCGTCCGTTTTCGTCATTTGTTATCGAATCGACTTAAAGCCAGATCGTCACATTGGCCGCTCTTCTCTCTGAAACGGATGTACTTCTCGTCTGCAAAGCTATGTCGCGTGCTGCTGTATGCGGAGACAGTAAAAGCACCATAGTAGAACACAGATGAAGCTTCTAAGTTGATGTAATAGCCAGGAAGAAGTAGTACAATTCAAGTTTTAGGTATCGATTATTGACTTTTTAGCTGGCTTTGGTGCCTTGGACATGAGCTAGAACCTTAAGATTCTGCATGAAAGGAGGACTAGCAGCCGAGTTGCACGGGAGAATGTGAAAAGTGTTCATATGTAGTAAAAACCTGACACATCCGTCCGTTTTCGTCATTTGTTATCGAATCGACTTAGAGCCAGATCGTCACATTGGCCGCTCTTATCTCTGAAACGCTTGTACTTATCGTCTGCAAAGCTATGTCGCGTGCTGCGGTATGCGGAGACAGTAAAAGCACCATAGTAGAACACAGATGAAGCTTCTAAGTTGATGTAATAGCCAGTAAGATATAGTACAATTCAAGTTTTAGGTATCGATTATTTACTTTTTAGCTGGCTTTGGTGCCTTGGACATGAGCTAGGTCCTTAAGATTCTGCATGAAAGGAGGATTAGCAGCGGAGTTGGACGGGAGAATATGAAAAGTGTTCATATGTGGTAAAAACCTAGACATCCATCCGTTTTCGTTATATGATATCGAATCGACTTAAAGCCAGATCGTCACATTGGCCTCTCTTCTCTCTGAAACGGTTGTACTAATCGTCTGCAAAACTATGTCGCGTGCTGCGGTATGCGGAGGAACTAAAAGCACCGTAGTAGAACACAGATGAAGCTTCTAAGTTGATGTAATAGCCAGTAAGAAGTAGTACAATTCAAGTTTTAGGTATTGATTATGGACTTTTTAGCTGGCTTTGGTGCATTGGACATGAGCTAGGTCCTTAACATTCTGCATGAAAGGAGGACTAGCAGCCGATTTGCATGGGAGAATGTGAAAAGTCTTCACATGTAGTAAAAACCCGAGAAATCCGTCCGTTTTCGTCATTTATTATCGAATCGACTTAAAGCCAGATCGTCACATTGGCCGCTCTTCTCTCTGAAACGGTTGTACTTATCGTCTGCAAAGCTAAGTCGCTTGCTGCGGTATGCGGAGACACTAAAATCACCATAGTAGAACACAGATGAAGCTTCTAAGTTGATGTAATAGCCAGTAAGAAGTAGTACAATTCAAGTTTTAGGTATTCAATATTGAATTTTTAGCTGGCTTTGGTGCCTTGGACATGAGCTACGACCTTAAGATTCTGCATGAAAGGAGGACTAGCAGCCGAGATGCACGGGAGAATGTGAAAAGTTTTCATATGTAGTAAAAACCTGAGAAATCGGTCCGTTTACGTCATTTGTTATTGAACCGACTTAAAGCCAGATCGTCACATTGGCCGCTCTTCTCTCTAAAACGGTTGTACTTATCGTCTGCAAAGCTATGTCGCGTGCTGCGGTTTGCGGACACACTAAAAGCACAATAGTAGAACACAGATGAAGCTTCTAAGTTGATGTAATAGCTAGTAAGAAGTAGTAGAAATAAAGTTTTAGGTATCGGTTATTGACTTTTTTCCCTTCTTTGGTGCTTTGGACATGAGCTAGGAAAATTAGATTTTGCATGAAGGAGGAGTAGCAGCCGAGTTGCACGGGAGAATGTGAAAAGTGTTCATATGTAGTAAAAGCCTGAGAAATCCGTCCGTTTTCGTCATTTGTTATCGAATCGACTTAAAGCCAGATCGTCACATTGGCCGCTCTTCTCTCTGAAACGGTTGTACTTCTCGTCTGCAAAGCTATGTCGCGTGCTGCTGTATGCGGAGACAGTAAAAGCACCATAGTAGAACACAGATGAAGCTTCTAAGTTGATGTAATAGCCAGGAAGAAGTAGTACAATTCAAGTTTTAGGTATCGATTATTGACTTTTTAGCTGGCTTTGGTGCCTTGGACATGAGCTAGGACCTTAAGATTCTGCATGAAAGGAGGACTAGCAGCCGAGTTGCACGGGAGAATGTGAAAAGTGTTCATATGTAGTAAAAACCTGAGACATCCGTCCGTTTTCGTCATTTGTTATCGAATCGACTTAGAGCCAGATCGTCACATTGGCCGCTCTTATCTCTGAAACGCTTGTACTTATCGTCTACAAAGCTATGTCGCGTGCTGCGGTATGCGGAGACAGTAAAAGCACCATAGTAGAACACAGATGAAGCTTCTAAGTTGATGTAATAGCCAGTAAGATATAGTACAATTCAAGTTTTAGGTATCGATTATTTACTTTTTAGCTGGCTTTGGTGCCTTGGACATGAGCTAGGTAATTAAGATTCTGCATGAAAGGAGGACTAGCAGCCGATTTGCACGGGAGAATGTGAAAAGTCTTCACATGTAGTAAAAACCCGAGAAATCCGTCCGTTTTCGTCATTTATTATCGAATCGACTTAAAGCCAGATCGTCACATTAGCCGCTCTTCTCTCTGAAACGGTTGTACTTATCGTCTGCAAAGCTAAGTCGCGTGCTGCGGTATGCGGAGACACTAAAATCACCATAGTACAACACAGATGAAGCTTCTAAGTTGATGTAATAGCCAGTAAGAAGTAGTACAATTCAAGTTTTAGGTATTGAATATTGAATTTTTAGCTGGCTTTGGTTCCTTGGACATGAGCTAGGACCTTAAGATTCTGCATGAACGGAGGATTAGCAGCGGAGTTGCACGGGAGAATGTGAAAAGTGTTCATATGTAGTAAAAACCTGAGACACCCGTCCGTTTTCGTCATTTGTTATCGAATCGACTTAAAGCCAGATCGTCACATTGGCCGCTCTTCTCTCTGAAACGGTGGTACTTATCGTCTGCAAAGCTATGTCGCGTGCTGCGGTATGCGGAGACACTAAAAGCACCATAGTAGAACACAGATGAAGCTTCTAAGTTGATGTAATAGCCAGTAAGAAGTAGTACAATTAAAGTTTTAGGTATCGATTATTGACTTTTTAGCTGGCATTGGTGCCTTGGACATGAGCTACGACCTTAAGATTCTGCATGAAAGGAGGACTAGCAGCCGAGATGCACGGGAGAATGTGAAAAGTTTTCATATGTAGTAAAAACCTGAGAAATCGGTCCGTTTACGTCATTTGTTATTGAACCGACTTAAAGCCAGATCGTCACATTGGCCGCTCTTCTCTCTAAAACGGTTGTACTTATCGTCTGCAAAGCTATGTCGCGTGCTGCGGTTTGCGGACACACTAAAAGCACAATAGTAGAACACAGATGAAGCTTCTAAGTTGATGTAATAGCTAGTAAGAAGTAGTAGAAATAAAGTTTTAGGTATCGGTTATTGACTTTTTACCCTTCTTTGGTGCCTTGGACATGAGCTAGGAAATTTAGATTTTGCATGAAGGAGGAGTAGCAGCCGAGTTGCACGGGAGAATGTGAAAAGTGTTCATATGTAGTAAAAGCCTGAGAAATCCGTCCGTTTTCGTCATTTGTTATCGAATCGACTTAAAGCCAGATCGTCACATTGGCCGCTCTTCTCTCTGAAACGGATGTACTTCTCGTCTGCAAAGCTATGTCGCGTGCTGCTGTATGCGGAGACAGTAAAAGCACCATAGTAGAACACAGATGAAGCTTCTAAGTTGATGTAATAGCCAGGAAGAAGTAGTACAATTCAAGTTTTAGGTATCGATTATTGACTTTTTAGCTGGCTTTGGTGCCTTGGACATGAGCTAGAACCTTAAGATTCTGCATGAAAGGAGGACTAGCAGCCGAGTTGCACGGGAGAATGTGAAAAGTGTTCATATGTAGTAAAAACCTGACACATCCGTCCGTTTTCGTCATTTGTTATCGAATCGACTTAGAGCCAGATCGTCACATTGGCCGCTCTTATCTCTGAAACGCTTGTACTTATCGTCTGCAAAGCTATGTCGCGTGCTGCGGTATGCGGAGACAGTAAAAGCACCATAGTAGAACACAGATGAAGCTTCTAAGTTGATGTAATAGCCAGTAAGATATAGTACAATTCAAGTTTTAGGTATCGATTATTTACTTTTTAGCTGGCTTTGGTGCCTTGGACATGAGCTAGGTCCTTAAGATTCTGCATGAAAGGAGGATTAGCAGCGGAGTTGGACGGGAGAATATGAAAAGTGTTCATATGTGGTAAAAACCTAGACATCCATCCGTTTTCGTTATATGATATCGAATCGACTTAAAGCCAGATCGTCACATTGGCCTCTCTTCTCTCTGAAACGGTTGTACTAATCGTCTGCAAAACTATGTCGCGTGCTGCGGTATGCGGAGGAACTAAAAGCACCGTAGTAGAACACAGATGAAGCTTCTAAGTTGATGTAATAGCCAGTAAGAAGTAGTACAATTCAAGTTTTAGGTATTGATTATGGACTTTTTAGCTGGCTTTGGTGCATTGGACATGAGCTAGGTCCTTAACATTCTGCATGAAAGGAGGACTAGCAGCCGATTTGCACGGGAGAATGTGAAAAGTCTTCACATGTAGTAAAAACCCGAGAAATCCGTCCGTTTTCGTCATTTATTATCGAATCGACTTAAAGCCAGATCGTCACATTGGCCGCTCTTCTCTCTGAAACGGTTGTACTTATCGTCTGCAAAGCTAAGTCGCTTGCTGCGGTATGCGGAGACACTAAAATCACCATAGTAGAACACAGATGAAGCTTCTAAGTTGATGTAATAGCCAGTAAGAAGTAGTACAATTCAAGTTTTAGGTATTCAATATTGAATTTTTAGCTGGCTTTGGTGCCTTGGACATGAGCTACGACCTTAAGATTCTGCATGAAAGGAGGACTAGCAGCCGAGATGCACGGGAGAATGTGAAAAGTTTTCATATGTAGTAAAAACCTGAGAAATCGGTCCGTTTACGTCATTTGTTATTGAACCGACTTAAAGCCAGATCGTCACATTGGCCGCTCTTCTCTCTAAAACGGTTGTACTTATCGTCTGCAAAGCTATGTCGCGTGCTGCGGTTTGCGGACACACTAAAAGCACAATAGTAGAACACAGATGAAGCTTCTAAGTTGATGTAATAGCTAGTAAGAAGTAGTAGAAATAAAGTTTTAGGTATCGGTTATTGACTTTTTTCCCTTCTTTGGTGCTTTGGACATGAGCTAGGAAAATTAGATTTTGCATGAAGGAGGAGTAGCAGCCGAGTTGCACGGGAGAATGTGAAAAGTGTTCATATGTAGTAAAAGCCTGAGAAATCCGTCCGTTTTCGTCATTTGTTATCGAATCGACTTAAAGCCAGATCGTCACATTGGCCGCTCTTCTCTCTGAAACGGTTGTACTTCTCGTCTGCAAAGCTATGTCGCGTGCTGCTGTATGCGGAGACAGTAAAAGCACCATAGTAGAACACAGATGAAGCTTCTAAGTTGATGTAATAGCCAGGAAGAAGTAGTACAATTCAAGTTTTAGGTATCGATTATTGACTTTTTAGCTGGCTTTGGTGCCTTGGACATGAGCTAGGACCTTAAGATTCTGCATGAAAGGAGGACTAGCAGCCGAGTTGCACGGGAGAATGTGAAAAGTGTTCATATGTAGTAAAAACCTGAGACATCCGTCCGTTTTCGTCATTTGTTATCGAATCGACTTAGAGCCAGATCGTCACATTGGCCGCTCTTATCTCTGAAACGCTTGTACTTATCGTCTACAAAGCTATGTCGCGTGCTGCGGTATGCGGAGACAGTAAAAGCACCATAGTAGAACACAGATGAAGCTTCTAAGTTGATGTAATAGCCAGTAAGATATAGTACAATTCAAGTTTTAGGTATCGATTATTTACTTTTTAGCTGGCTTTGGTGCCTTGGACATGAGCTAGGTAATTAAGATTCTGCATGAAAGGAGGACTAGCAGCCGATTTGCACGGGAGAATGTGAAAAGTCTTCACATGTAGTAAAAACCCGAGAAATCCGTCCGTTTTCGTCATTTATTATCGAATCGACTTAAAGCCAGATCGTCACATTAGCCGCTCTTCTCTCTGAAACGGTTGTACTTATCGTCTGCAAAGCTAAGTCGCGTGCTGCGGTATGCGGAGACACTAAAATCACCATAGTACAACACAGATGAAGCTTCTAAGTTGATGTAATAGCCAGTAAGAAGTAGTACAATTCAAGTTTTAGGTATTGAATATTGAATTTTTAGCTGGCTTTGGTTCCTTGGACATGAGCTAGGACCTTAATATTCTGCATGAAAGGGGGACTAGCAGCCGAGTTGCACGGGAGAATGTGAAAAGTCTTCAAATGTAGTAAAAACCTGAGAAATACGCCCGTTTTCGTCATTTGTTATCGAATCGACTTAAAGCCAGATCGTCACATTGGCCGCTCTTCTCTCTGAAACGGTTGTACTTATCGATTGCAAAGCTATGTCGCGTGCTGCGGTATGCGGAGACACTAAAAGCACCATAGTAGAACACAGATGAAGCTTCTAAGTTGATGTAATAGCCAGTAAGAAGTAGTACAATTCAAGTTTTAGGTATTCAATATTGAATTTTTAGCTGGCTTTGGTGCCTTGGACATGAGCTAGGACGTTAAGATTATGCATGAAAGGAGGACTAGCAGCCGAGTTGCCCAGGAGAATGTGAAAAGTGTTCATATGTAAAAAAATACCTGAGAAATCCGTCCGTTTCCGTCATTTGTTATCGAATCGACTTAAAGCCAGATCGTCACATTGGCCGCTCTTCTCTCTGAAACGGTTGTACTTATTGTCTGCAAAGCTATGTCGCGTGCTGCGGTATGCGGAGACACTAAAATCACCACAGTAGAACACAGATGAAGCTTCTAAGTTGATGTAATAGCTAGTAAGAGGTAGTAGAAATAAAGTTTTAGGTATCGGTTATTGACTTTTTACCCTTCTTTGGTGCCTTGGACATGAGCTAGGAAATTTAGATTTTGCATGAAGGAGGAGTAGCAGCCGAGTTGCACGGGAGAATGTGAAAAGTGTTCATATGTAGTAAAAGCCTGAGAAATCCGTCCGTTTTCGTCATTTGTTATCGAATCGACTTAAAGCCAGATCGTCACATTGGCCGCTCTTCTCTCTGAAACGGTTGTACTTCTCGTCTGCAAAGCTATGTCGCGTGCTGCGGTATGCGGAGACAGTAAAAGCACCATAGTAGAACACAGATGAAGCTTCTAAGTTGATGTAATAGCCAGGAAGAAGTAGTACAATTCAAGTTTTAGGTATCGATTATTGACTTTTTAGCTGGCTTTGGTGCCTTGGACATGAGCTAGGACCTTAAGATTCTGCATGAAAGGAGGACTAGCAGCCGAGTTGCACGGGAGAATGTGAAAAGTGTTCATATGTAGTAAAAACCTGAGACATCCGTCCATTTTCGTCATTTGTTATCGAATCGACTTAAAGCCAGGTCGTCACATTGGCCGCTCTTATCTCTGAAACGCTTGTACTTATCGTCTGCAAAGCTATGTCGCGTGCTGCGGTATGCGGAGACAGTAAAAGCACCATAGTAGAACACAGATGAGGCTTCTAAGTTGATGTAATAGCCAGTAAGATATAGTACAATTCAAGTTTTAGGTATCGATTATTTACATTTTAGCTGGCTTTGGTGCCTTGGACTTGAGCTAGGACCTTAACATTCTGCATGAAAGGAGGACTAGCAGCCGAGTTGCACGGGAGAATGTGAAAAGTGTTCATATGTAGTATAAACCTGAGAAATCGGTCCGTTTTCGTCTTTTGTTATCGAATCGACATAAAGCCAGATCGTCACATTAGCCGCACTTCTGTCTGAAACGGTTACATTTATCGTCTGCAAAGATATATCTCGTGCTGCGGTATGCGGAGACACTAAAAGCACCGTCGTAGAACACAGATGAAGCTTCTAAGTTGATGTAATAGCCAGTAAGAAGTAGTACAATTCAAGTTTTAGGTATCGATTATTGACTTTTTAGCTGGCTTTGGTGCCTTGGACATGAGCTAGGTCCTTAAGATTCTGCATGAAAGGAGGATTAGCAGCGGAGTTGGACGGGAGAATATGAAAAGTGTTCATATGTGGTAAAAACCTAGACATCCGTCCGTTTTCGTTATTTGATATCGAATCGACTTAAAGCCAAATCGTCACATTGGCCGCTCTTCTCTCTGAAACGGTTGTACTTATCGTCTGCAAAGCTATGTCGCGTGCTGCGGTATGCTGAGACACTAAAAGCACCGTCGTAGAACACAGATCAAGCTTCTAAGTTGATGTAATACCCAGTAAGAAGTAGTACAATTAAATTTTTAGGTATCGGTTATTGACTTTTTACCCTTCTTTGGTGCCTTGGACACGAGCTAGGAACTTAAGATTTTGCATGAAGGAGGACTAGCAGCCGAGTTGCACGAGAGAATGTGAAAAGTGTTCAAATGTAGTAAAAACCTGAGAAATCCGTCCGTTTTCGTCATTTGTTATCGAATCGACTTAAAGCCAGATCGTCACATTGGCCGCTCTTCTCTCTGAAACACTTGTACTTATCGTCTGCAAAGCTATGTCGCGTGCTGCGGTATGCTGAGACACTAAATGCACCATAGTAGAACACAGATCAAGCTTCTAAGTTGATGTAATAGCCAGTAAGAAGTAGTAAAATTCGAGTTATAGGTATTGAATATTGATTTTTTTGCCGGATTTTGTGCCTTGTACAAGAGCTAGGACCTTAATATTCAGCATGAAAGGAGGAGTAGCAGCCGAGTTGCACGGGAGAATGTGAAAAGTGTTCAAATGTAGTAAAAACCTGAGAAATCCGTCCGTTTTCGTCATTTGTTATCGAATCGACTTAAAGCCAGATCGTCACATTGGCCGCTCTTCTCTCTGAAACACTTGTACTTATCGTCTGCAAAGCTATGTCGCGTGCTGCGGTATGCTGAGACACTAAAAGCACCATAGTAGAACACAGATCAAGCTTCTAAGATGATGTAATAGCCAGTAAGAAGTAGTAAAATTCGAGTTTTAGGTATTGAATATTGAATTTTTTGCTGGATTTTGTGCCTTGGACATGAGCTAGGACCTTAATATTCAGCATGAAAGGAGGACTAGCAGCCGAGTTGCACAGGAGAATGTGAAAAGTGTTCAAATGTAGTAAAAACCTGAGAAATCCGTCCGTTTTCGTCATTTGTTATCGAATCGACTTAAAGCCAGATCGTCACATTGGCCGCTCTTCTCTCTGAAACATTTGTACTTATCGTCTGCAAAGCTATGTCGCGTGCTGCGGTATGCTGAGACACTAAAAGCACCATAGTAGGACACAGATGAAGCTTCTAAGTTGATGTAATAGCCAGTAAAAAGTCGTACAATTCAAGTTTCAGCTATCGGTTATTGACATTTTACCCTTCTTTGGTGACTTGGACACGAGATAGGAACTTAAGATTTTGCATGAAGGAGGACTAGCAACCGAGGTGAACGGGAGGATGTAAAAAGTGTTCAAAAGTAGTAAAAACCTGAGAAATACGTCCGTTTTCGTCATTTGTTATCGAATCGACTTAAAGCCAGATCGTCACATTTTCCGATCCTCTCTCTGAAACGCTTGTACTTTTCGTCTGCAAAGCTAGTCGCGTGCTGCGGTATGCGGAGACACTAAAAGCACCGTAGTAGAACACAGATGAAGCTTCTAAGTTGATGTAATACCCAGTAAGACGTAGTACAATTCAAGTTTTAGGTATCGATTATTGACTTTTCAGCTGGCTTTGGTGCCTTGGACATGAGCTAGGACCTTAACATTCTGCATGATAGGGGGACTAGCAGCCGAGTTGCACGGGAGAATGTGTAAAGTGTTCATATGCAGTAAAAACCTGAGAAATCCGTCCGTTTTCGTCATTTGTTATCGAATCGTCTTAAAGCCAGATCGTCACATTGGCCGCTATTCTCTCTGAATCGGTTGTTCATATCGCCTGCAAAGCTATGTCACGTGCTGCGGTATGCGGAGACACTAAAATCACCACAGTAGAACAAAGATGAAGCTTCTAAGTTGATGTAATATCCAGTAAGAAGTAGTACATATCAAGTTTTAGGTATTGAATATTGATCTTTAGCAGGCTTTGGTGCTTTGGACATGAGCTAGGTTCTTAACATTCTGCATGAAAGGAGGACTAGCAGCCGAGTTGCACGGGAGAATGTGAAAAGTGTTCATATGTAGTAAAAACCTGAGAAATCCGTCCGTTTTCGTCATTTGTTATCGAATCGACTTAAAGCCAGATCGTCACATTGGCCGCTCTCCTCTCTGAATCGGTTGTACTTGTCGTCTGCAAAGCTATGTCACGTGCAGCGGTATGCGGAGACACTAAAATCACCACAGTAGAACACAGATGAAGCTTCTAAGTTGATGTAATATCCAGTAAGAAGTAGTACAATTCAAAGTTTAGGTACCGATTATTGACATTTTAGCTGGCTTTGGTGCCTTGGACATGAGCTAGGACCTTAAGATTCTGCATGAAAGGAGGACTAGCAGCCGAGTTGCACGCGAGAATGTGAAAAGTGTTCATATGTAGTAAAAACCTGAGAAATACGTCCGTTTTCGTCATTTGTTATCGAATCGACTTAAAGCCAGATCGTCACATTGGCCGCTCTTCTCTCTGAAACGGTTGTACTTATCGTCTGCAAAGCTATATCGCGTGCTGCGGTATGCTGAGACACTAAAAGCACCATAGTAGAACACAGATCAAGCTTCTAAGTTGATGTAATAGCCAGTAAGAAGTAGTAAAATTCAAGTTTTAGGTACTGATTTTTTTTTTTAGCTGGCTTTGGTGCCTTGGACATGAGCTAGGACCTTAAGATTCAGCATGAAAGGAGGACTAGCATCCGAGTTGCACGGGAGAAAGTGTAAAGTGTTCATATGTAGAAAAACCTGAGAAATCGGTCCGTTTTCGTCATTTGTTATCGAATCGACTTACAGCCAGATCGTCACGTTGGCCGCTCTTCTCTCTGAAACGGTTGTACTTACCGTCGGCAAAGCTATGTCGCGTGCTGCGGTATGCGGAGACACTAAAAGCACCATAGTAGAACACAGATGAAGCTTCTAAGTTGATGTAATACCCAGTAAGACGTAGTACAATTCAAGTTTTAGGTATCGATTATTGACTTTTAAGCTGGCTTTGGTGCCTTGGACATGAACTAGGTCCTTAACATTCTGCATGAAAGGAGGACTAGCAGCCGAGTTGCACGGGAGAATGTGAAAAGTGTTCATATGTAGTAAAAACCTGAGAAATCCGTCCGTTTTCGTCATTTGTTATCGAATCGACTTAAAGCCAGATCGTCACATTGGCCGCTCTCCTCTCTGAATCGGTTGTACTTGTCGTCTGCAAAGCTATGTCACGTGTAGCGGTATGCGGAGACACTAAAATCACCACAGTAGAACACAGATGAAGCTTCTAAGTTGATGTAATATCCAGTAAGAAGTAGTACAATTCAAATTTTAGGTATCGATTATTGACATTTTAAAAGACTTTGGTGCCTTGGACATGAACTAGGACCTTAAGATTCTGCATGAAAGGAGTACTAGCAGCCGAGTTGCACGGGAGAAAGTGTAAAGCGTTCATATGTAGAAAAACCTGAGAAATCGGTCCGTTTTCGTCATTTGTTATCGAATCGACTTAAAGCCAGATCGTCACATTGGCCGCTCTTCTCTCTGAAACGGTTGTACTTACCGTCTGCAAAGCTATGTCGCGTGCTGCGGTATGCGGAGACACTAAAATCACCACAGTAGAACAAAGATGAAGCTTCTAAGTTGATGTAATATCCAGTAAGAAGTAGTACATATCAAGTTTTAGGTATTGAATATTGATCTTTAGCGGGCTTTGGTGCTTTGGACATGAGCTAGGACCTTAAGATTCAGCATGAAAGGAGGACTAGCAGCCGAGTTGCACGGGAGAATGTGTAAACTGTTCATATGTAGTAAAAACCTGAGAAATCCGTCCGTTTTCGTCATTTGTTATCGAATCGACTTAAAGCCAGATCGTCACATTGGCCGCTCTTCTCTCTGAAACAGTTGTACTAATCGTCTGCAAAACTATGTCGCGTGCTGCGGTATGCGGAGGAACTAAAAGCACCGTAGTAGAACACAGATGAAGCTTCTAAGTTGATGTAATAGCCAGTAAGAAGTAGTACAATTCAAGTTTTAGGTATTGATTATGGACTTTTTAGCTGGCTTTGGTGCCTTGGACATGAGCTAGGTCCTTAACATTCTGCATGAAAGGAGGACTAGCAGCCGAGTTGCACGGGAGAATGTGAAAAGTGTTCATATGTAGTAAAAACCTGAGAAATCCGTCCGTTTTCGACATTTGTTATCGAATCGACTTAAAGCCAGATCGTCACATTGGCCGCTCTCCTCTCTGAATCGTTTGTACTTGTCGTCTGCAAAGCTATGTCACGTGCAGCGGTATGCGGAGACACTAAAATCACCACAGTAGAACACATATGAAGCTTCTAAGTTGATGTAATATCCAGTAAGAAGTAGTACAATTCAAAGTTTAGGTATCGATTATTGACATTTTAGCTGGCTTTGGTGCCTTGGACATGAGCTAGGACCTTAAGATTCTGCATGAAAGGAGGACTAGCAGCCGAGTTGCACGCGAGAATGTGAAAAGTGTTCATATGTAGTAAAAACCTGAGAAATCCGTCCGTTTTCGTCATTTGTTATCGAATCGACTTAAAGCCAGATCGTCACATTGGCCGCTCTTCTCTCTGAAACGGTTGTACTTATCGTCTGCAAGCTATGTCGCGTGCTGCGGTATGCTGAGACACTAAAAGCACCATAGTAGAACACAGATCAAGCTTCTAAGTTGATGTAATAGCCAGTAAGAAGTGGTACAATTCAAGTTTTAGGTATTGAATATTGATCTTTAGCTGGCTTTGGTGCCTTGGACATGAGCTAGGACCTTAAGATTGAGCATGAAAGGAGGACTAGCATCCGAGTTGCACGGGAGAAAGTGTAAAGTGTTCATATGTAGAAAAACCTGAGAAATCGGTCCGTTTTCGTCATTTGTTATCGAATCGACTTAAAGCCAGATCGTCACATTGGCCGCTCTTCTCTCTGAAACGGTTGTACTTACCGTCTGCAAAGCTATGTCGCGTGCTGCGGTATGCGGAGACACTAAAAGCACCATAGTAGAACACAGATGAAGCTTCTAAGTTGATGTAATACCCAGTAAGACGTAGTACAATTCAAGTTTTAGGTATCGATTATTGACTTTTTAGCTGGCTTTGGTGCCTTGGACATGAGCTGGGACCTTAAGATTCTGCACGACAGGAGGACTAGCAGCCGAGTTGCACGGGAGAATATGAAAAGTGTTCATATGTAGTAAAAACCTTAGAAATCGGTCCGTTTTCGTCATTTGTTATCGAATCGACTTAAAGCCAGATCGTCACATTGGCCGCTCTTCCCTCTGAAACGGTTGTACTTATCGTCTGCAAAACTATTTCGCGTGCTGCGGTATGCTGAGACACTAAAAGCAGCATAGTAGAACACAGATGAAGCTTCTAAGTTGATGTAATAGCCAGGAAGAAGTAGTACAATTCAATTTTAGGTATCGATTATTGACTTTTTAGCTGGCTTTGGTGCCTTGGACATGAGGTATGACCTTAACATTCTGCATGTAAGGAGGACTAGCAGCCGATTTGCACGGGAGAATGTGAAAAGTGTTCATATGTAGTAAAAACATTAGAAATCCGTCCGTTTTCGTCATTTGTTATCGAATCGACTTAAAGCCAGATCGTCACATTGGCCGCTCTTCTCTCTGAAACGGTTGTACTTATCGATTGCAAAGCTATGTCGCGTGCTGCGGTATGCGGAGACACGAAAAGCACCATAGTAGAACACAGATGAAGCTTCTAAGTTGATGTAATACCCAGTAAGATGTAGTACAATTCAAGTTTTAGGTATCGATTATTGACTTTTTAGCTGGCTTTGGTGCCTTGGACATGAGCTAGGTTCTTATGATTCTGCATGAAAGGAGGACTAGCAGCCGAGTTGCACGGGAGAATGAGAAAAGTTTTCATATGTAGTAAAAACCTGAGAAATCCGTCCACTTTCGTCATTTGTTATCGAATCGACTTAAAGCCAGATCGTCACATTGGCCGCTCTCCTCTCTGAATCGGTTGTACTTATCGTCTGCAAAGCTATGTCACGTGCTGCGGGATCTGGAGACACTAAAATCACCACAGTAGAACACAGATGAAGCTTCTAAGTTGATGTAATAACCAGTAAGAAGTTGTCCAATTCAAGTTTTAGGTATCGATTATTGACTTATTAGCTGGCTTTGGTGCCTTGGACATGAGCTAGGACCTTAACATTCTGTATGAAAGGAGGACTAGCAGCCGACTTGCATGGGAGAATGTGAAAAGTGTTCATATGTAGTAAAAACCTGAGAAATCCGTCCGTTTTCGTCATTTGTTATCGAATCGACTTAAAGCCAGATCTTCACATTTTCCGCTCTTCTCTCTGAAACGGTTGTACTTATCGTCTGCAAAGCTATGTCGCGTGCTGTGGTATGCGGAGACACTAAAAGCACCATAGTAGAACACAGATGAAGCTTCTAAGTTGATGTAATAGCCAGTAAGAAGTAGTACAATTCAAGTTTTAGGTATCGATTATTGAATTTTACCTGGCTTTGGTGCATTGGACATGAGCTAGGACCTTATGATTCTGCATGAAAGGAGGACTAGCAGCCGAGTTGCACGGGAGAATGAGAAAAGTGTTCATATGTAGTAAAAACCTGACAAATCCGTTCGCTTTCGTCATTTGTTATCGAATCTACTTAAAGCCAGATCGTCACATAGGCCGCTCTTCTCTCTGAAACGGTTGTACTTATCGTCTGCAATGCTATGTCGCGTGCTGCGATTTTCGGAGACACTAAAAGCACCATAGTAGAACACAGATGAAGCTTCTAAGTTGACGGAATAGCCAGTAAGAAGTAGTACAATTCAAGTTTTAGGTATCGATTATTGACTTTTTAGCTGGCTTTGGTGCCTTGGACATGAGCTAGGACCTTAAGTTTCTGCATGAAAGGAGGACTAGCAGCCGAGTTGCACGGGAGAATGTGAAAAGTGTTCAAATGTAGTTAAAACTTGAGAAATCCGTCCGTTTTCGTCATTTGTTATCGAATCGACTTAAAGCCAGTTCGTCACATTGGCCGCTCTTCTCTCTGAAACACTTGTACTTATCGTCTGCAAAGCTATGTCGCGTGCTGCGGTATGCTGAGACACTAAAAGCACCATAGTAGAACACAGATCAAGCTTCTAAGTTGATGTAATAGCCAGTAAGAAGTAGTAAAATTCGAGTTTTAGGTTATGAATATTGAATTTTTTGCTGGATTTTGTGCCTTGGACATGAGCTAGGACCTTAATATTCAGCATGAAAGGAGGACTAGCATCCGAGTTGCACGGGAGAATGTGAAAAGTGTTCAAATGTAGTAAAAACCTGAAAAATCGGTCCGTTTTCGTCATTTGTTATCGAATCGACTTAAAGCCAGATCGTCACATTGGCCGCTCTTCTCTCTGAAACACTTGTACTTATCGTCTGCAAAGCTATGTCGCGTGCTGCGGTATGCTGAGACACTAAAAGCACCATAGTAGAACACAGATCAAGCTACTAAGATGATGTAATAGCCAGTAAGAAGTAATACAATTCGAGTTTTAGGTATTGAATATTGAATTTTTAGCAGGATTTTGTGCCTTGGACATTAGCCGGGAACTTAAGATTTTGCATGAAGGAGGACTAGCAGCCGAGTTGCACGGAAGAATGTGAAAAGTGTTCATATGTAGTAAAAACCCGAGAAATCCTTCCATTTTCGTCATTTGTTATCGAATCGACATAAAGCCAGATCGTCACATTGGCCGCTCTTCTCTCTGAAACGGTTGTACTTATCGTCTGCAAAGCTATGTCGCGTGCTGCGGTATGCGGAGACACTAAAAGCACCATAGTAGAACACAGATGAAGCTTCTAAGTTGATGTAATAGCCAGTAAGAAGTAGTACAATTCAAGTTTTAGGTATCGATTATTGAATTTTACCTGGCTTTGGTGCATTGGACATGAGCTACGACCTTATGATTCTGCATGAAAGGAGGACTAGCAGCCGAGTTGCACGGGAGAATGAGAAAAGTGTTCATATGTAGTAAAAACCTGACAAATCCGTCCGCTTTCGTCATTTGTTATCGAATCTACTTAAAGCCAGATCGTCACATTGGCCGCTCTTCTCTCTGAAACGGTTGTACTTATCGTCTGCAAAGCTATGTCGCGTGCTGCGATTTGCGGAGACACTAAAAGCACCATAGTAGAACACAGATGAAGCATCTACGTTGATGGAATAGCCAGTAAGAAGTAGTACAATTCAAGTTTTAGGTATCGTTTATTGACTTTTTAGCTGGCTTTGGTGCCTTGGACATGAGCTAGGACCTTAAGATTCTGCATGAAAGGAGGACTAGCAGCCGAGTTGCATGGGAGAATATGAAAAGTGTTCATATGTAGTAAAAACCTGAGAAATCGGTCCGTTTTCGTCATTTGTTATCGAATCGACTGAAAGCCAGATCGTCACATTGGCCGCTCTTCTCTCTGAAACGGTTGTACTTATCGTCTGCAAAGCTATATCGCGTGCTGCGGTATGCTGAGACACTAAAAGCACCATAGTAGAACACAGATCAAGCTTCTAAGTTGATGTAATAGCCAGTAAGAAGTAGTAAAATTCAAGTTTTAGATACTGATTCTTTTTTTTTTTTAGCTGGCTTTGGTGCCTTGGACATGAGCTAGGACCTTAAGATTCAGCATGAAAGGAGGACTAGCATCCGAGTTGCACGGGAGAAAGTGTAAAGTGTTCATATGTAGAAAAACCTGAGAAATCGGTCCGTTTTCGTCATTTGTTATCGAATCGACTTAAAGCCAGATCGTCACATTGGCCGCTCTCCTCTCTGAATCGGTTGTACTTATCGTCTGCAAAGCTATGTCACGTGCTGCGGGATCTGGAGACACTAAAATCACCACAGTAGAACACAGATGAAGCTTCTAAGTTGATGTAATAACCAGTAAGAAGTAGTCCAATTAAAGTTTTAGGTATCGATTATTGACTTTTTAGCTATCTTTGGTGCCTTGGACATGAGCTAGGACCTTAACATTCTGTATGAAAGGAGGACTAGCAGCCGAGTTGCACGGGAGAATGTGAAAAGTGTTCATATGTAGTAAAAACCTGAGAAATCCATCCGTTTTCGTCATTTGTTATCGAATCGACTTAAAGCCAGATCGTCACATTTTCCGCTCTTCTCTCTGAAACGGTTGTACTTATCGTCTGCAAAGCTATGTCGCGTGCTGCGGTATGCGGATACACTAAAAGCACCATAGTAGAA
Organism: Schistocerca gregaria; assembly: GCF_023897955.1. Lineage (NCBI taxonomy): Eukaryota > Metazoa > Arthropoda > Insecta > Orthoptera > Acrididae > Schistocerca > Schistocerca gregaria. The sequence goes on from NW_026061973.1 coordinate 237,680, forward strand.
CACAGATCAAGCTTCTAAGTTGATGTAATAGCCAGTAAGAAGTAGTACAATTCAGGTTTTAGGTATCGATTATTGAATTTTACCTGGCTTTGGTGCATTGGACATGAGCTAGGACCTTATGATTCTGCATGAAAGGAGGACTAGCAGCCGAGTTGCACGGGAGAATGTGAAAAGTGTTCATATGTAGTAAAAACCTGAGAAATCCGTCCGCTTTCGTCATTTGTTATCGAATCTACCTAAAGCCAGATCGTCACATTGGCCGCTCTTCTCTCAGAAACGGTTGTACTTATCGTCTACAAAGCTATGTCGCGTGCTGCGATATGCGGAGACACTAAAAGCACCATAGTAGAACACAGATGAAGCTTCTAAGTTGATGTAATAGCCAGTAAGAAGTAATCCAATTCAAGTTATAGGTATCGATTATTGACTTTTTAGCTGGCTTTGGTGCCTTGGACATGAGCTAGGACCTTAAGATTCTGCATGAAAGGAGGACTAGCAGCCGAGTTGCACGGGAGAATGAGACAAGTGTTCATATGTAGTAAAAACCTGAGAAATCCGTCCGCTTTCGTCATTTGTTATCGAATCTACTTAAAGCAAGATCGTCACATTGGCCGCTCTTCTCTCTGAAACGGTTGTACTTATCGTCTACAAAGCTATGTCGCGTGCTGCGATATGCGGAGACACTAAAAGCACCATAGTAGAACACAGATGAAGCTTCTAAGTTGATGTAATACCCAGTAAGACGTAGTACAATTCAAGTTTTAGGTATCGATAATTGACTTTTTAGCTGGCTTTGGTGCCTTGGACATGAGCTAGGTCCTTAACATTCTGCATGAAAGGAGGACTAGCAGCCGAGTTGCACGGGAGAATGTGAAAAGTGTTCATATGTGGTAAAAACCTGAGAAATCCGTCCGTTTTCGTCATTTGTTATCGAATCGACTTAAAGCCAGATCGTCACATTGGCCGCTCCCCTCTCTGAATCGGTTGTACTTATCGTCTGCAAAGCTATGGCACGTGCAGCGGTATGCGGAGACACTAAAATCACCACAGTAGAACACAGATGAAGCTTCTAAGTTGATGTAATAGCCAGTAAGAAGTAGTACAATTCAAATTTTAGGTATCGATTATTGACATTTTAGCTGGCTTTGGTGCCTTGGACATGTGCTAGGACCTTAAGATTCTGCATGAAAGGAGGACTAGCAGCCGAGTTGCACGCGAGAATGTGAAAAGTGTTCATATGTAGTAAAAACCTGAGAAATCCGTCCGTTTTCGTCATTTGTTATCGAATCGACTTAAAGACAGATCGTCACATTGGCCGCTCTTCTCTCTGAAACGGTTGTACTTATCGTCTGCAAAGCTATGTCGCGTGCTGCGGTATGCTGAGACACTAAAAGCACCATAGTAGAACACAGATCAAGCTTCTAAGTTGATTTAATAGCCAGTAAGAAGTGGTACAATTCAAGATTTAGGTATTGAATATTGATCTTTAGCTGGCTTTGGTGCCTTGGACATGAGCTAGGACCTTAAGATTCAGCATGAAAGGAGGACTATCATCCGAGTTGCACGGGAGAAAGTGTAAAGTGTTCATATGTAGTAAAAACCTGAGAAATCCGTCCGTTTTCGTCATTTGTTATCGAATCGACTTAAAGCCAGATCGTCACATTGGCCGCTCTTGTCTCTGAAACAGTTGTACTAATCGTCTGCAAAACTATGTCGCCTGCTGCGGTATGCGGAGAAACTAAAAGCACCATAGTAGAACACAGATGAAGCTTCTAAGTTGATGTAATACCCAGTAAGACGTAGTACAATTCAAGTTTTAGGTATCGATTATTGACTTTATAGCTGGCTTTGGTGCCTTGGACATGACCTAGGACCTTAACATTCTGCATGAAAGGAGGACTAGCAGCCGAGTTGCACGGGAGAATGTGAAAAGTGTTCATATGTAGTAAAAACCTGAGAAATACGTCAGTTTTCGTCATTTGTTATCGAATCGACTTAAAGCCAGATCGTCGCATTGGCCGCTCTCCTCTCTGAATCGGTTGTACTTATCGTCTGCAAAGCTATGTCACGTGCTGCGGGATCTGGAGACACTAAAATCACCACAGTAGAACACAGATGAAGCTTCTAAGTTGATGTAATAACCAGTAAGAAGTAGTCCAATTCAAGTTTTAGGTATCGATTATTGACTTTTTAGCTGGCTTTGGTGCCTTGGACATGAGCTAGGACCTTAACATTCTGTATGAAAGGAGGACTAGCAGCCGAGTTGCACGTGAGAATGTGAAAAGTGTTTATATGTAGTAAAAACCTGAAAAATCCGTCCGTTTTCGTCATTTGTTATCCAATCGACTCAAAGCCAGATCGTCACGTTTTCCGCTCTTCTCTCTGAAACGGTTGTACTTATCGTCTGCAAAGCTATGTCGCGTGCTGCGGTATGCGGAGACACTAAAAGCACCATAGTAGAACACAGATGAAGCTTCTAAGTTGATGTAATAGCCAGTAAGAAGTAGTACAATTCAAGTTTTAGGTATCGATTATTGAATTTTACCTGGCTTTGGTGCATTGGACATGAGCTAAGACCTTATGATTCTGCATGAAAGGAGGACTAGCAGCCGAGTTGCACGGGAGAATGAGAAAAGTGTTCATATGTAGTAAAAACCTGACAAATCCGTCCGCTTTCGTCATTTGTTATCGAATCTACTTAAAGCCAGATCGTCACATTGGCCGCTCTTCTCTCTGAAACGGTTGTACTTATCGTCTGCAAAGCTATGTCGCGTGCTGCGATTTGCGGAGACACTAAAAGCACCGTAGTAGAACACAGATGAAGCTTCTAAGTTGATGGAATAGCCAGTAAGAATTAGTACAATTCAAGTTTTAGGTATCGATTATTGACTTTTTAGCTGGCTTTGGTGCCTTGGACATGAGCTAGGACCTTAAGATTCTGCATGAAAGGAGGACTAGCAGCCGAGTTGCACGGGAGAATATGAAAAGTGTTCATATGTAGTAAAAACCTGAGAAATCCGTCCGTTTTCGTCATTTGTTATCGAATCGACTTAAAGCCAGATCGTCACATTGGCCGCTCTTCTCTCTGAAACGGTTGTACTTATCGTCTGCAAAACTACACTCCTGGAAATTGAAATAAGAACACCGTGAATTCATTGTCCCAGGAATGGGAAACTTTATTGACACATTCCTGGGGTCAGATACATCACATAATCACACTGACAGAACCACAGGCACATAGACACAGGCAACAGAGCATGCACAATGTCGGCACTAGTACAGTGTATATCCACCTTTCACAGCAATGCAGGCTGCTATTCTCCCATGGATACGATCGTAGAGATGCGGGATGTAGTCCTGTGGAACGGCTTGCCATGCCATTTCCACCTGGCGCCTCAGTTGGACCAGCGTTCATGCTGGACGTGCAGACCACGTGAGAGGACGCTTCATCCAGTCCAAAACATGCTCAATGGGGGACAGATCCGGAGATCTTGCTGGCCAGGGTAGTTGACTTACACCTTCTAGAGCACGTTGGGTGGCACGGAATACATGCGGACGTGCATTGTCCTGTTGGAACAGCAAGTTCCCTTGCCGGTCTATGAATGGTAGAACGTTGGGTTCGATGACGGTTTGGATGTACCGTGCACTATTCAGTGTCCCCTCGACGATCAGCAGAGGTGTACGGCCAGTGTAGGAGATCGCTCCCCACACCATGATGCCGGGTGTTGGCCCTGTGTGCCTCGGTCGTATGCAGTCCTGATTTTGGCGCTCACCTGCACGGCGCCAAACACGCATACGACCATAATTGGCACCAAGGCAGAAGCGACTCACATCGCTGAAGACGACACGTCTCCATTCGTCCCTCCATTCACGCCTGTCGCGACACCACTGGAGGCGGGCTGCACGATGTTGGGGCGTGAGCGGAAGACGGCCTAACGGTGTGCGGGACAGTAGCCCAGCTTCATGGAGACGGTTGCGAATGGTCCTCGCCGATACCCCAGGAGCAACAGTGTCCCTAACTTGCTGGGAAGTGGCGGTGCGGTCCCCTACGGCACTGCGTAGGATCCTACGGTCTTGGCGTGCATCCGTGCGTCGCTGCGGTCCGGTCCCAGGTCGACGGGCACGTGCACCTTCCGCTGACCACTGGCGACAACATCGATGTACTGTGGAGATCTCACGCCCCACGTGTTGAGCAATTCGGCGGTACGTCCACCCGGCCTCCCGCATGCCCACTATACGCCCTCGCTCAAAGTCCGTCAACTGCACATACGGTTCACGTCCACGCTGTCGCGGCTTGCTATCAGTGTTAAAGACTGCGATGGAGCTCCGTATGCCACGGCAAACTGGCTGACACTGACGGCGGCGGTGCACAAATGCTGCGCAGCTAGCGCCATTCGACGGCCAACACCGCGGTTCCTGGTGTGTCCGCTGTGCCGTGCGTGTGATCATTGCTTGTACAGCCCTCTCGCAGTGTCCGGAGCAAGTATGGTGGGTCTGCCACACCGGTGTCAATGTGTTCTTTTTTCCATTTCCAGGAGTGTATTTCGCGTGCTGCGGTATGCTGAGACACTAAAAGCACCATAGTAGAACACAGATGAAGCTTCTAAGTTGATGTAATAGCCAGGAAGAAGTAGTACAATTCAATTTTAGGTATCGATTATTGACTTTTTAGCTGGCTTTGGTGCCTTGGACATGAGGTAGGACCTTAACATTCTGCATGAAAGGAGGACTAGCAGCCGATTTGCACGGGAGAATGTGAAAAGTGTTCATATGTAGTAAAAACTTGAGAAATCCGTCCGTTTTCGTCATTTGTTATCGAATCGACTTAAAGCCAGATCGTCACATTGGCCGCTCTTCTCTCTGAAACGGTTGTACTTATCAATTGCAAAGCTATGTCGCGTGCTGCGGTATGCGGAGACACGAAAAGCGCCATAGTAGAACACAGATGAAGCTTCTAAGTTGATGTAATAGCCAGTAAGAAGTAGTACAATTCAAGTTTTAGGTATCGATTATTGGCTTTTTAGCTGGCTTTGGTGCCTTGGACATGAGCTACGACCGTAAGATTCTGCATGAAAGGATGACTAGCAGCCGAGTTGCACAGGAGAATGAGAAAAGTGTTCATATGTAGTAAAAACCTGAGAAATCCGTCCACTTTCGTCATTTGTTATTGAATCGACTTAAAGCCAGTTCGTCACATTGGCCGCTCTTCTCTCTGAAACGGTTGTACTTATCGTCTACAAAGCTATGTCGCGTGCTGCGGTATGCGGAGACACTAAAAGCACCATAGTAGAACACAGATGAAGCTTCTAAGTTGATGTAATACCCAGTAAGACGTAGTACAATTCAAGTTTTAGGTATCGATTATTGACTTTATAGCTGGCTTTGGTGCCTTGGACACGACATAGGACCTTAACATTCTGCATGAAAGGAGGCCTAGCAGCCGAGTTGCACGGGAGAATGTGAAAAGTGTTCATATGTAGTAAAAACCTGAGAAATACGTCCGTTTTCGTCATTTGTTATCGAATCGACTTAAAGCCAGATCGTCACATTGGCCGCTCTCCTCTCTGAATCGGTTGTACTTATCGTCTGCAAAGCTTTGTCACGTGCTGCGGGATATGGAGACACTAAAATCACCACAGTAGAACACAGATGAAGCTTCTAAGTTGATGTAATAACGAGTAAGAAGTAGTCCAATTCAAGTTTTAGGTATCGATTATTGACTTTTTAGCTGGCTTTGGTGCCTTGGACATGAGCTAGGACCTTAACATTCTGTATGAAAGGAGGACTAGCAGCCGAGTTGCACGGGAGAATGTGAAAAGTGTTCATATGTAGTAAAAACCTAAGAAATCCGTCCGTTTTCGTCATTTGTTATCGAATCGACTTAAAGCCAGATCGTCACATTGGCCGCTCTCCTCTCTGAATCGGTTGTACTTATCGTCTGCAAAGCTATGTCACGTGCTTCGGGATCTGGAGGCACTAAAATCACCACAGTAGAAAACAGATGAAGCTTCTAAGTTGATGTAATAACCAGTAAGAAGTAGTCCAATTCAAGTTTTAGGTATCGATTATTGACTTTTTAGCTGGCTTTGGTGCCTTGGACATGAGCTAGGACCTCAAGATTCTGCATGAAAGGAGGACTAGCAGCCGAGTTGCAGGGGAGAATGTGAAAAGTGTTCATATGTAGTAAAAACCTGAGAAATCCGTCTGTTTTCGTCATTTGTTATCGAATCGACTTAAAGCCAGATCGTCACATTGGTCGCTCTGCTCTCGGAAACGGTTGTACCTATCGTCTGCAAAGCTATGTCGCGTGTTGCCGTAGGCGGAAACAGGAAGAGCACCATAGTAGAACAGACATGAAGCTTCTAAGTTGATGTAATAGCCAGTAAGAAGTAGTACAATTCAGGTTTTAGGTATCGATTATTGACTTTTTAGCTGGCTTTGGTACTTTGGACATGAGCTAGGACTTTAAGATTCTGCATAAAAGGAGGACTAGCAGCCGAGTTGCACGGGAGAATGTGAAAAGTGTTCATATGTAGTAAAAACCTGAGACATCCGTCCGTTTTCGTCATTTGTTATCGAATCGACTTAAAGCCAGATCGTCACATTGGCCGCTCTTCTCTCTGAAACGGTTGTACTTATCGTCTGCAAAGCTATGTCGCGTGCTGCGGTATGCGGAGACACTAAAAGCACCATAGTAGAACATAGATGAAGCTTCTAAGTTGATGTAATAGCCAGTAAGAAATAGTACAATTCAAGTTTTAGGTATCGATTATTGACTTTTTAGCTGGCTTTGGTGCCTTGGACATGAGCTAGTTCCTTACGATTCTGCATGATAGGAGGACTAGCAGCCGAGTTGCACGGGAGAATGTGAAAAGTGTTCATATGTAATAAAAACCTTAAAAATCCGTCCGTTTTCGTCATTTGTTATCGAATCGACTTAAAGCCAGATCGTCACATTGGCCGCTCTTCTCTTTGAAAAGGTTGTACTTATCGTCTGCAAAGCTATGTCGCGTGGTGCGGTATGTGGAGACACTAAAAGCACCATAGTAGAACACAGATGAAGCTTCTAAGTTGATGTAATAGCCAGTAAGAAGTAGTACAATTCAAGTTTTAAGTATCGATTATTGACTTTTTAGCTGGCTTTGGTGCCTTGGACATGAGCTAGGACCTTACGATTCTGCATGAAAGGAGGACTAGCAGCCGAGTTGCACGGGAGAATGAGAAAAGTGTTCATATGTAGTAAAAACCTGACAAATTCGTCCGCTTTCGTCATTTGTTATCGAATCTACTTAAAGCCAGATAGTCACATTGGCCGCTCTTCTCTCTGAAACGGTTGTACTTATCGTCTGCAAAGCTATGTCGCGTGCTGCGATTTGCGGAGACACTAAAAGCACCGTAGTAGAACACAGATGAAGCTTCTAAGTTGATGGAATAGCCAGTAAGAATTAGTACAATTCAAGTTTTAGGTATCGATTATTGACTTTTTAGCTGGCTTTGGTGCCTTGGACATGAGCTAGGACCTTAAGATTCTGCATGAAAGGAGGACTAGCAGCCGAGTTGCACGGGAGAATATGAAAAGTGTTCATATGTAGTAAAAAACTGAGAAATCCGTCCGTTTTCGTCATTTGTTATCGAATCGACTTAAAGCCAGATCGTCACATTGGCCGCTCTTCTCTCTGAATCGGTTGTACTTATCAATTGCAAAGCTATGTCGCGTGCTGCGGTATGCGGAGACACGAAAAGCGCCATAGTAGAACACAGATGAAGCTTCTAAGTTGATGTAATAGCCAGTAAGAAGTAGTACAATTCAAGTTTTAGGTATCGATTATTGACTTTTTAGCTGGCTTTGGTGCCTTGGACATGAGCTACGACCGTAAGATTCTGCATGAAAGGAGGACTAGCAGCCGAGTTGCACAGGAGAATGAGAAAAGTGTTCATATGTAGTAAAAACCTGAGAAATCCGTCCACTTTCGTCATTTGTTATCGAATCGACTTAAAGCCAGATCGTCACATTGGCCGCTCTTCTCTCTGAAACGGTTGTACTTATCGTCTACAAAGCTATGTCGCGTGCTGCGGTATGCGGAGACACTAAAAGCACCATAGTAGAACACAGATGAAGCTTCTAAGTTGATGTAATACCCAGTAAGACGTAGTACAATTCAAGTTTTAGGTATCGATTATTGACTTTATAGCTGGCTTTGGTGCCTTGGACATGACATAGGACCTTAACATTCTGCATGAAAGGAGGCCTAGCAGCCGAGTTGCACGGGAGAATGTGAAAAGTGTTCATATGTAGTAAAAACCTGAGAAATACGTCCGTTTTCGTCATTTGTTATCGAATCGACTTAAAGCCAGATCGTCACATTGGCCGCTCTCCTCTCTGAATCGGTTGTACTTATCGTCTGCAAAGCTTTGTCACGTGCTGCGGGATATGGAGACACTAAAATCACCACAGTAGAACACAGATGAAGCTTCTAAGTTGATGTAATAACGAGTAAGAAGTAGTCCAATTCAAGTTTTAGGTATCGATTATTGACTTTTTAGCTGGCTTTGGTGCCTTGGACATGTGCTAGGACCTTAACATTCTGTATGAAAGGAGGACTAGCAGCCGAGTTGCACGGGAGAATGTGAAAAGTGTTCATATGTAGTAAAAACCTGAGAAATCCGTCCGTTTTCGTCATTTGTTATCGAATCGACTTAAAGCCAGATCGTCACATTGGCCGCTCTCCTCTCTGAATCGGTTGTACTTATCGTCTGCAAAGCTATGTCACGTGCTTCGGGATCTGGAGGCACTAAAATCACCACAGTAGAACACAGATGAAGCTTCTAAGTTGATGTAATAACCAGTAAGAAGTAGTCCAATTCAAGTTTTAGGTATCGATTATTGACTTTTTAGCTGGCTTTGGTGCCTTGGACATGAGCTAGGACCTCAAGATTCTGCATGAAAGGAGGACTAGCAGCCGAGTTGCAGGGGAGAATGTGAAAAGTGTTCATATGTAGTAAAAACCTGAGAAATCCGTCTGTTTTCGTCATTTGTTATCGAATCGACTTAAAGCCAGATCGTCACATTGGTCGCTCTGCTCTCGGAAACGGTTGTACTTATCGTCTGCAAAGCTATGTCGCGTGTTGCCGTAGGCGGAAACAGGAAAACCACCATAGTAGAACAGACATGAAGCTTCTAAGTTGATGTAATAGCCAGTAAGAAGTAGTACAATTCAGGTTTTAGGTATCGATTATTGACTTTTTAGCTGGCTTTGGTACTTTGGACATGAGCTAGGACTTTAAGATTCTGCATAAAAGGAGGACTAGCAGCCGAGTTGCATGGGAGAATGTGAAAAGTGTTCATATGTAGTAAAAACCTGAGACATCCGTCCGTTTTCGTCATTTGTTATCGAATCGACTTAAAGCCAGATCGTCACATTGGCCGCTCTTCTCTCTGAAACGGTTGTACTTATCGTCTGCAAAGCTATGTCGCGTGCTGCGGTATGCGGAGACACTAAAAGCACCATAGTAGAACATAGATGAAGCTTCTAAGTTGATGTAATAGCCAGTAAGAAATAGTACAATTCAAGTTTTAGGTATCGATTATTGACTTTTTAGCTGGCTTTGGTGCCTTGGACATGAGCTAGTTCCTTACGATTCTGCATGATAGGAGGACTAGCAGCCGAGTTGCACGGGAGAATGTGAAAAGTGTTCATATGTAATAAAAACCTTAAAAATCCGTCCGTTTTCGTCATTTGTTATCGAATCGACTTAAAGCCAGATCGTCACATTGGCCGCTCTTCTCTTTGAAAAGGTTGTACTTATCGTCTGCAAAGCTATGTCGCGTGCTGCGGTATGTGGAGACACTAAAAGCACCATAGTAGAACACAGATGAAGCTTCTAAGTTGATGTAATAGCCAGTAAGAAGTAGTACAATTCAAGTTTTAAGTATCGATTATTGACTTTTTAGCTGGCTTTGGTGCCTTGGACATGAGCTAGGACCTTACGATTCTGCATGAAAGGAGGGCTAGCAGCCGAGTTGCACGGGAGAATTTGAAAAGTGTTCATATGTAGTAAAAACCTTAGAAATTGTCCGTTTTCGTCATTTGTTATCGAATCGAATTAAAGCCAGATCGTCACATTGGCCGCTCTTCTCACTGAAACGGTTGTACTTATCGTCTGCAAAGCTATGTCGCGTGCTGCGGTATACGGACACACTAAAAGCACAATAGTAGAACACAGATGAAGCTTCTAAGTTGATGTAAGAGCCAGTAAGAAGTAGTAAAATTCAAGTTTTAGGTATCGGTTATTGACTTTTTAACCTTCTTTGGTGCCTTGGACACGAGCTAGGAAGTTAAGACTTTGCATGAAGGAGGACTAGCGGCCGAGTTGCACGGGAGAATGTGAAAAGTGTTCATATGTAGTAAAAACCTTAGAAATCCGTCCGTTTTCGTCATTTGTTATCGAATCGACTTAAAGCCAGATCGTCAAATTGGCCGCTCTTTTCTCTGAAACGGTTGTACTTATCGTCTGCAAAGCTATGTCACGTGCTGCGGTATGCGGAGACACTAAAATCACCACAGTAGACACAGATGAAGCTTCTATGTTGATGTAATATCCAGTAAGAAGTAGTACAATTCGAGTTTTAGGTATCGATTATTGACTTTTTAGCTGGCTTTGGTGCCTTGGACATGATCTAGGACCTTAAGATTCTGCATGAAAGGAGGACTAGCAGCCGAGTTCCACGGGAGAATGTGAAAAGTGTTCATATGTAGTAAAAACCTGAGAAATCCGTCCGTTTTCGTCATTTGTTATCGAATCGACTTAAAGCCAGATCGACACATTGGCCGCTCATCTCTCTGAAAAGGTTGTACTTATCGTCTGCAAAACTATGTCGCGTGCTGCGGTATGCTGAGACACTAAAAGCACTATAATAGAACACAGATGAAGCTTCTAAGTTGATGTAATAGCCAGTAAGAAGTAGTACAATTCAAGTTTTAGGTATCGATTATTGACTTTTTAGCTGGCTTTGGTGCCTTGGACATGAGCTACGACCTTAAGATTCTGCATGAAAGGAGGACTAGCAGCCGAGTTGCACAGGAGAATGAGAAAAGTGTTCATATGTAGTAAAAACCTGAGAAATCCGTCCACTTTCGTCATTTGTTATCGAATCGACTTAAAGCCAGATCGTCACATTGGCCGCTCTTCTCTCTGAAACGGTTGTACTTATCGTCTGCAAAGCTATGTCGCGTGCTGCGGTATGCTGAGACACTAAAAGCACCATAGTAGAACACAGATGAAGCTTCTAAGTTGATGTAATACCCAGTAAGACGTAGTACAATTCAAGTTTTAGGTATCGATTATTGACTTTATAGCTGGCTTTGGTGCCTTGGACATGACCTAGGACCTTAACATTCTGCATGAAAGGAGGACTAGCAGCCGAGTTGCTCGGGAGAAGGGGAAAAGTGTTCATATGTAGTAAAAACCTGAGAAATACGTCCGTTTTCGTCATTTGTTATCGAATCGACTTAAAGCCAGATCGTCACATTGGCCGCTCTCCTCTCTGAATCGGTTGTACTTATCGTCTGCAAAGCTATGTCACGTGCTTCGGGATCTGGAGACACTAAAATCACCACAGTACAACACAGATGAAGCTTCTAAGTTGATGTAATAAAAAGTAAGAAGTAGTCCAATTCAAGTTTTAGGTATCTATTGTTGACTTTTTAGCTGGCTTTGGTGCCTTGGACATGAGCTAGGACCTCAAGATTCTGCATGAAAGGAGGACTAGCAGCCGAGTTGCAGGGGAGAATGTGAAAAGTGTTCATATGTAGTAAAAACCAGAGAAATCCGTCTGTTTTCGTCATTTGTTATCGAATCGACTTAAAGCCAGATCGTCACATTGGCCGCTCTGCTCTCGGAAACGGTTGTACTTATCGTCTGCAAAGCTATGTCGCGTGTTGCCGTAGTCGGAAACAGGAAAAGCACCATAGTAGAACAGACATGAAGCTTCTAAGTTGATGTAATAGCCAGTAAGAAGTAGTACAATTCAGGTTTTAGGTATCGATTATTGACTTTTTAGCTGGCTTTGGTGCTTTGGACATGAGCTAGGACTTTAAGATTCTGCATAAAAGGAGGACTAGCAGCCCAGTTGCACGGGAGAATGTGAAAAGTGTTCATATGTAGTAAAAACCTAAGACATCCGTCCGTTTTCGTCATTTGTTATCGAATCGACTTAAAGCCAGATCGTCACATTGGCCGCTCTTCTCTCTGAAACGGTTGTACTTATCGTCTGCAAAGCTATGTCGCGTGCTGCGGTATGCGGAGACACTAAAAGCACCATAGTAGAACACAGATGAAGCTTCTAAGTTGATGTAATAGCCAGTAAGAAGTAGTACAATTCAAGTTTTAGGTATCGATTATTGACTTTTTAGCTGGCTTTGGTGCCTTGGACATGAGCTAGGTCCTTACGATTCTGCATAAAAGGAGGACTAGCAGCCGAGCTGCACGGGAGAATGTGAAAAGTGTTCATATGTAATAAAAACCTTAAAAATCCGTCCGTTTTCGTCATTTGTTATCGAATCGACTTAAAGCCAGATCGTCACATTGGCCGCTCTTCTCTTTGAAACGGTTGTACTTATCGTCTGCAAAGCTATGTCGCGTGCTGCGGTATGTGGAGACACTAAAAGCACCATAGAAGAACACAGATGAAGCTTCTAAGTTGATGTAATAGCCAGTAAGAAGTAGTACAATTCAAGTTTTAGGTATCGATTATTGACTTTTTAGCTGGCTTTGGTGCCTTGGACATGAGCTAGGACCTTACGATTCTGCATGAAAGGAGGGCTAGCAGCCGAGTTGCACGGGGGAATGTGAAAAGTGTTCATATGTAGTAAAAACCTTAGAAATCCGTCCGTTTTCGTCATTTGTTATCGAATCGACTTAAAGCCAGATCGACACATTGGCCGCTCTTCTCTCTGAAACGCTTGTACTTATCGTCTGCAAAGCTATGTCGCGTGCTGCGGTATGCGGACACACTGAAAGCACAATAGTAGAACACAGATGAAGCTTCTAAGTTGATGTAAGAGCCAGTAAGAAGTAGTAAAATTCAAGTTTTACGTATCGGTTATTGACTTTTTAACCTTCTTTGGTGCCTTGGGCACGAGCTAAGAAGTTAAGACTTTGCATGAAGGAGGACTAGCAGCCGAGTTGCACGGGAGAATATGAAAAGTGTTCATATGTAGTAAAAACCTGAGAAATCCGTCTGTTTTCGTCATTTGTTATCGAATCGACTTAAAGCCAGATCGTCACATTGGTCGCTCTGCTCTCGGAAACGGTTGTACTTATCGTCTGCAAAGCTATGTCGCGTGTTGCCGTAGGCGGAAACAGGAAAAGCACCATAGTAGAACAGACATGAAGCTTCTTAGTTGATGTAATAGCCAGTAAGAAGTAGTACAATTCAGGTTTTAGGTATCGATTATTGACTTTTTAGCTGGCTTTGGTACTTTGGACATGAGCTAGGACTTTAAGATTCTGCATAAAAGGAGGACTAGCAGCCGAGTTGCATGGGAGAATGTGAAAAGTGTTCATATGTAGTAAAAACCTGAGACATCCGTCCGTTTTCGTCATTTGTTATCGAATCGACTTAAAGCCAGATCGTCACATTGGCCGCTCTTCTCTCTGAAACGGTTGTACTTATCGTCTGCAAAGCTATGTCGCGTGCTGCGGTATGCGGAGACACTAAAAGCACCATAGTAGAACATAGATGAAGCTTCTAAGTTGATGTAATAGCCAGTAAGAAATAGTACAATTCAAGTTTTAGGTATCGATTATTGACTTTTTAGCTGGCTTTGGTGCCTTGGACATGAGCTAGTTCCTTACGATTCTGCATGATAGGAGGACTAGCAGCCGAGTTGCACGGGAGAATGTGAAAAGTGTTCATATGTAATAAAAACCTTAAAAATCCGTCCGTTTTCGTCATTTGTTATCGAATCGACTTAAAGCCAGATCGTCACATTGGCCGCTCTTCTCTCTGAAACGGTTGTACTTATCGTCTGCAAAGCTATGTCGCGTGCTGCGGTATGCGGAGACACTAAAAGCACCATAGTAGAACATAGATGAAGCTTCTAAGTTGATGTAATAGCCAGTAAGAAATAGTACAATTCAAGTTTTAGGTATCGATTATTGACTTTTTAGCTGGCTTTGGTGCCTTGGACATGAGCTAGTTCCTTACGATTCTGCATGAAAGGAGGGCTAGCAGCCGAGTTGCACGGGAGAATTTGAAAAGTGTTCATATGTAGTAAAAACCTTAGAAATCCGTAGTTTTCGTCGTTTGTTATCGAATCGACTTAAAGCCAGATCGTCACATTGGCCGCTCTTCTCTCTGAAACGGTTGTACTTATCGTCTGCAAAGCTATGTCGCGTGCTGCGGTATGCAGAGACACTAAAAGCACCATAGTAGAACACAGATGAAGCTTCTAAGTTGATGTAATAGCCAGTAAGAAGTAGTACAATTCATGTTTTAGGTATCGATTATTGACTTTTTAGCTGGCTTTGGTGACTTGGACATGAGCTAGGACCTTAAGATTCTGCATGAAAGGAGGACTAGCAGCCGAGTTGCATGGGAGAATGTGAAAAGTGTTCATATGCAGTAAAAACCTGAGACATCCGTCCGTTTTCGTCATTTGTTATCGAATCGAATTAAAGCCAGATCGTCACATTGGCCGCTCTTCTCACTGAAACGGTTGTACTTATCGTCTGCAAAGCTATGTCGCGTGCTGCGGTATACGGACACACTAAAAGCACAATAGTAGAACACAGATGAAGCTTCTAAGTTGATGTAAGAGCCAGTAAGAAGTAGTAAAATTCAAGTTTTAGGTATCGGTTATTGACTTTTTAACCTTCTTTGGTGCCTTGGACACGAGCTAGGAAGTTAAGACTTTGCATGAAGGAGGACTAGCGGCCGAGTTGCACGGGAGAATGTGAAAAGTGTTCATATGTAGTAAAAACCTTAGAAATCCGTCCGTTTTCGTCATTTGTTATCGAATCGACTTAAAGCCAGATCGTCAAATTGGCCGCTCTTTTCTCTGAAACGGTTGTACTTATCGTCTGCAAAGCTATGTCACGTGCTGCGGTATGCGGAGACACTAAAATCACCACAGTAGACACAGATGAAGCTTCTATGTTGATGTAATATCCAGTAAGAAGTAGTACAATTCGAGTTTTAGGTATCGATTATTGACTTTTTAGCTGGCTTTGGTGCCTTGGACATGATCTAGGACCTTAAGATTCTGCATGAAAGGAGGACTAGCAGCCGAGTTCCACGGGAGAATGTGAAAAGTGTTCATATGTAGTAAAAACCTGAGAAATCCGTCCGTTTTCGTCATTTGTTATCGAATCGACTTAAAGCCAGATCGACACATTGGCCGCTCATCTCTCTGAAAAGGTTGTACTTATCGTCTGCAAAACTATGTCGCGAGCTGCGGTATGCTGAGACACTAAAAGCACTATAATAGAACACAGATGAAGCTTCTAAGTTGATGTAATAGCCAGTAAGAAGTAGTACAATTCAAGTTTTAGGTATCGATTATTGACTTTTTAGCTGGCTTTGGTGCCTTGGACATGAGCTACGACCTTAAGATTCTGCATGAAAGGAGGACTAGCAGCCGAGTTGCACAGGAGAATGAGAAAAGTGTTCATATGTAGTAAAAACCTGAGAAATCCGTCCACTTTCGTCATTTGTTATCGAATCGACTTAAAGCCAGATCGTCACATTGGCCGCTCTTCTCTCTGAAACGGTTGTACTTATCGTCTGCAAAGCTATGTCGCGTGCTGCGGTATGCGGAGACACTAAAAGCACCATAGTAGAACACAGATGAAGCTTCTAAGTTGATGTAATACCCAGTAAGACGTAGTACAATTCAAGTTTTAGGTATCGATTATTGACTTTATAGCTGGCTTTGGTGCCTTGGACATGACCTAGGACCTTAACATTCTGCATGAAAGGTGGACTAGCAGCCGAGTTGCTCGGGAGAAGGGGAAAAGTGTTCATATGTAGTAAAAACCTGAGAAATACGTCCGTTTTCGTCATTTGTTATCGAATCGACTTAAAGCCAGATCGTCACATTGGCCGCTCTCCTCTCTGAATCGGTTGTACTTATCGTCTGCAAAGCTATGTCACGTGCTTCGGGATCTGGAGACACTAAAATCACCACAGTACAACACAGATGAAGCTTCTAAGTTGATGTAATAAAAAGTAAGAAGTAGTCCAATTCAAGTTTTAGGTATCTATTATTGACTTTTTAGCTGGCTTTGGTGCCTTGGACATGAGCTAGGACCTCAAGATTCTGCATGAAAGGAGGACTAGCAGCCGAGTTGCAGGGGAGAATGTGAAAAGTGTTCATATGTAGTAAAAACCAGAGAAATCCGTCTGTTTTCGTCATTTGTTATCGAATCGACTTAAAGCCAGATCGTCACATTGGCCGCTCTGCTCTCGGAAACGGTTGTACTTATCGTCTGCAAAGCTATGTCGCGTGTTGCCGTAGGCGGAAACAGGAAAAGCACCATAGTAGAACAGACATGAAGCTTCTAAGATGATGTAATAGCCAGTAAGAAGTAGTACAATTCAGGTTTTAGGTATCGATTATTGACTTTTTAGCTGGCTTTGGTGCTTTGGACATGAGCTAGGACTTTAAGATTCTGCATAAAAGGAGGACTAGCAGCCCAGTTGCACGGGAGAATGTGAAAAGTGTTCATATGTAGTAAAAACCTGAGACATCCGTCCGTTTTCGTCATTTGTTATCGAATCGACTTAAAGCCAGATCGTCACATTGGCCGCTCTTCTCTCTGAAACGGTTGTACTTATCGTCTGCAAAGCTATGTCGCGTGCTGCGGTATGCGGAGACACTAAAAGCACCATAGTAGAACACAGATGAAGCTTCTAAGTTGATGTAATAGCCAGTAAGAAGTAGTACAATTCAAGTTTTAGGTATCGATTATTGACTTTTTAGCTGGCTTTGGTGCCTTGGACATGAGCTAGGTCCTTACGATTCTGCATAAAAGGAGGACTAGCAGCCGAGCTGCACGGGAGAATGTGAAAAGTGTTCATATGTAATAAAAACCTTAAAAATCCGTCCGTTTTCGTCATTTGTTATCGAATCGACTTAAAGCCAGATCGTCACATTGGCCGCTCTTCTCTTTGAAAAGGTTGTACTTATCGTCTGCAAAGCTATGTCGCGTGCTGCGGTATGTGGAGACACTAAAAGCACCATAGTAGAACACAGATGAAGCTTCTAAGTTGATGTAATAGCCAGTAAGAAGTAGTACAATTCAAGTTTTAGGTATCGATTATTGACTTTTTAGCTGGCTTTGGTGCCTTGGACATGAGCTAGGACCTTACGATTCTGCATGAAAGGAGGGCTAGCAGCCGAGTTGCACGGGGGAATGTGAAAAGTGTTCATATGTAGTAAAAACCTTAGAAATCCGTCCGTTTTCGTCATTTGTTATCGAATCGACTTAAAGCCAGATCGACACATTGGCCGCTCTTCTCTCTGAAACGCTTGTACTTATCGTCTGCAAAGCTATGTCGCGTGCTGCGGTATGCGGACACACTGAAAGCACAATAGTAGAACACAGATGAAGCTTCTAAGTTGATGTAAGAGCCAGTAAGAAGTAGTAAAATTCAAGTTTTACGTATCGGTTATTGACTTTTTAACCTTCTTTGGTGCCTTGGGCACGAGCTAAGAAGTTAAGACTTTGCATGAAGGAGGACTAGCAGCCGAGTTGCACGGGAGAATGTGAAAAGTGTTCATATGTAGTAAAAACCTTAGAAATCCGTCCGTTTTCGTCATTTGTTATTGAATCGACTTAAAGCCAGATCGTCACATTGGCCGCTCTTCTCTCTGAAACGGTTGTACTTCTCGTCTGCAAAGCTATGTCGCGTGCTGCGGTATGCGGACACACTGAAAGCACAATAGTAGAACACAGATGAAGCTTCTAAGTTGATGTAAGAGCCAGTAAGAAGTAGTAAAATTCAAGTTTTAGGTATCGGTTATTGACTTTTTAACCTTCTTTGGTGCCTTGGACACGAGCTAAGAAGTTAAGACTTTGCATGAAGGAGGACTAGCAGCCGAGTTGCACGGGAGAATGTGAAAAGTGTTCATATGTAGTAAAAACCTTAGAAATCCGTCCGTTTTCGTCATTTGTTATCGAATCGACTTAAAGCAGGATCGTCACATTGACCGCTCTTCTCTCTGAAACGCTTGTACTTATCGTCTGCAAAGCTATGTCGCGTGCTGCGGTGTGCGGAGACACTAAAAGCACCATAGTAGAACACAGATGAAGCTTCTAAGTTGATGTAATAGCCAGTAAAATGTAATACAATTCAAGTTCTAGGTATCCATTATTGACTTTTTAGCTGGCTTTGGTGCCTTGGACATGAGCTAGGACCTTAAGATTCTGCATGAAAGGAGGACTAGCAGCCGAGTTCCACGGGAGAATGTGAAAAGTGTTCATATGTAGTAAAAACCTGAGAAATCCGTCCGTTTTCGTCATTTGTTATCGAATCGACTTAAAGCCAGATCGACACATTGGCCGCTCTTCTCTCTGAAACGGTTGTACTTATCGTCTGCAAAACTATGTCGCGTGCTGCGGTATGCTGAGACACTAAAAGCACCATAATAGAACACAGATGAAGCTTCTAAGTTGATGTAATAGCCAGTAAGAAGTAGTACAATTCAAGTTTTAGGTATTGAATATGGAACTTTTATCTGGCTTTGGTGCCTTGGACATGAGCTAGGACCTTAAGATTCTGCATGAAAGGAGGACTAGCAGCCGAGTTGCACGGGAGAATGTGAAAAGTGTTCATATGTAGTAAAAACCTGAGAAATCCGTCCGTTTTCGTCATTTGTTATCGAATCGACTTAAAGACAGATCGTCACATTGGCCGCTCTTCTCTCTGAAACGCTTGTACTTATCGTCTGCAAAGCTATGTCGCGTGCTGCGGTATGGGGACACACTAATATCACCATAGTAGAACACAGATGAAGCATCTAAGTTGATGTAATAGCCAGTAAGAAGTAGTACAATTCAAGTTTTAGGTATCGATTATTGACTTTTTAGCTGGCTTTGGTGCCTTGGACATGAGCTAGGACCTTAAGATTCTGCATGAAAGGAGGACTAGCAGCCGAGTTGCACAGGAGAATGAGAAAAGTGTTCATATGTAGTAAAAACCTGAGAAATCCGTCCACTTTCGTCATTTGTTATCGAATCGACTTAAAGCCAGTTCGTCACATTGGCCGCTCTTCTCTCTGAAACGGTTGTACTTATCGTCTACAAAGCTATGTCGCGTGCTGCGGTATGCGGAGACACTAAAAGCACCATAGTAGAACACAGATGAAGCTTCTAAGTTGATGTAATACCCAGTAAGACGTAGTACAATTCAAGTTTTAGGTATCGATTATTGACTTTATAGCTGGCTTTGGTGCCTTGGACACGACATAGGACCTTAACATTCTGCATGAAAGGAGGCCTAGCAGCCGAGTTGCACGGGAGAATGTGAAAAGTGTTCATATGTAGTAAAAACCTGAGAAATACGTCCGTTTTCGTCATTTGTTATCGAATCGACTTAAAGCCAGATCGTCACATTGGCCGCTCTCCTCTCTGAATCGGTTGTACTTATCGTCTGCAAAGCTTTGTCACGTGCTGCGGGATATGGAGACACTAAAATCACCACAGTAGAACACAGATGAAGCTTCTAAGTTGATGTAATAACGAGTAAGAAGTAGTCCAATTCAAGTTTTAGGTATCGATTATTGACTTTTTAGCTGGCTTTGGTGCCTTGGACATGAGCTAGGACCTTAACATTCTGTATGAAAGGAGGACTAGCAGCCGAGTTGCACGGGAGAATGTGAAAAGTGTTCATATGTAGTAAAAACCTAAGAAATCCGTCCGTTTTCGTCATTTGTTATCGAATCGACTTAAAGCCAGATCGTCACATTGGCCGCTCTCCTCTCTGAATCGGTTGTACTTATCGTCTGCAAAGCTATGTCACGTGCTTCGGGATCTGGAGGCACTAAAATCACCACAGTAGAACACAGATGAAGCTTCTAAGTTGATGTAATAACCAGTAAGAAGTAGTCCAATTCAAGTTTTAGGTATCGATTATTGACTTTTTAGCTGGCTTTGGTGCCTTGGACATGAGCTAGGACCACAAGATTCTGCATGAAAGGAGGACTAGCAGCCGAGTTGCAGGGGAGAATGTGAAAAGTGTTCATATGTAGTAAAAACCTGAGAAATCCGTCTGTTTTCGTCATTTGTTATCGAATCGACTTAAAGCCAGATCGTCACATTGGTCGCTCTGCTCTCGGAAACGGTTGTACCTATCGTCTGCAAAGCTATGTCGCGTGTTGCCGTAGGCGGAAACAGGAAGAGCACCATAGTAGAACAGACATGAAGCTTCTAAGTTGATGTAATAGCCAGTAAGAAGTAGTACAATTCAGGTTTTAGGTATCGATTATTGACTTTTTAGCTGGCTTTGGTACTTTGGACATGAGCTAGGACTTTAAGATTCTGCATAAAAGGAGGACTAGCAGCCGAGTTGCACGGGAGAATGTGAAAAGTGTTCATATGTAGTAAAAACCTGAGACATCCGTCCGTTTTCATCATTTGTTATCGAATCGACTTAAAGCCAGATCGTCACATTGGCCGCTCTTCTCTCTGAAACGGTTGTACTTATCGTCTGCAAAGCTATGTCGCGTGCTGCGGTATGCGGAGACACTAAAAGCACCATAGTAGAACATAGATGAAGCTTCTAAGTTGATGTAATAGCCAGTAAGAAATAGTACAATTCAAGTTTTAGGTATCGATTATTGACTTTTTAGCTGGCTTTGGTGCCTTGGACATGAGCTACGACCTTAAGATTCTGCATGAAAGGAGGACTAGCAGCCGAGTTGCACGGGAGAATATGAAAAGTGTTCATATGTAGTAAAAAACTGAGAAATCCGTCCGTTTTCGTCATTTGTTATCGAATCGACTTAAAGCCAGATCGTCACATTGGCCGCTCTTCTCTCTGAAACGGTTGTACTTATCAATTGCAAAGCTATGTCGCGTGCTGCGGTATGCGGAGACACGAAAAGCGCCATAGTAGAACACAGATGAAGCTTCTAAGTTGATGTAATAGCCAGTAAGAAGTAGTACAATTCAAGTTTTAGGTATCGATTATTGACTTTTTAGCTGGCTTTGGTGCCTTGGACATGAGCTACGACCGTAAGATTCTGCATGAAAGGAGGACTAGCAGCCGAGTTGCACAGGAGAATGAGAAAAGTGTTCATATGTAGTAAAAACCTGAGAAATCCGTCCACTTTCGTCATTTGTTATCGAATCGACTTAAAGCCAGATCGTCACATTGGCCGCTCTTCTCTCTGAAACGGTTGTACTTATCGTCTACAAAGCTATGTCGCGTGCTGCGGTATGCGGAGACACTAAAAGCACCATAGTAGAACACAGATGAAGCTTCTAAGTTGATGTAATACCCAGTAAGACGTAGTACAATTCAAGTTTTAGGTATCGATTATTGACTTTTTAGCTGGCTTTGGTGCCTTGGACATGACATAGGACCTTAACATTCTGCATGAAAGGAGGCCTAGCAGCCGAGTTGCACGGGAGAATGTGAAAAGTGTTCATATGTAGTAAAAACCTGAGAAATACGTCCGTTTTCGTCATTTGTTATCGAATCGACTTAAAGCCAGATCGTCACATTGGCCGCTCTCCTCTCTGAATCGGTTGTACTTATCGTCTGCAAAGCTTTGTCACGTGCTGCGGGATATGGAGACACTAAAATCACCACAGTAGAACACAGATGAAGCTTCTAAGTTGATGTAATAACGAGTAAGAAGTAGTCCAATTCAAGTTTTAGGTATCGATTATTGACTTTTTAGCTGGCTTTGGTGCCTTGGACATGACATAGGACCTTAACATTCTGCATGAAAGGAGGCCTAGCAGCCGAGTTGCACGGGAGAATGTGAAAAGTGTTCATATGTAGTAAAAACCTGAGAAATACGTCCGTTTTCGTCATTTGTTATCGAATCGACTTAAAGCCAGATCGTCACATTGGCCGCTCTCCTCTCTGAATCGGTTGTACTTATCGTCTGCAAAGCTTTGTCACGTGCTGCGGGATATGGAGACACTAAAATCACCACAGTAGAACACAGATGAAGCTTCTAAGTTGATGTAATAACGAGTAAGAAGTAGTCCAATTCAAGTTTTAGGTATCGATTATTGACTTTTTAGCTGGCTTTGGTGCCTTGGACATGAGCTAGGACCTTAACATTCTGTATGAAAGGAGGACTAGCAGCCGAGTTGCACGGGAGAATGTGAAAAGTGTTCATATGTAGTAAAAACCTGAGAAATCCGTCCGTTTTCGTCATTTGTTATCGAATCGACTTAAAGCCAGATCGTCACATTGGCCGCTCTCCTCTCTGAATCGGTTGTACTTATCGTCTGCAAAGCTATGTCACGTGCTTCGGGATCTGGAGGCACTAAAATCACCACAGTAGAACACAGATGAAGCTTCTAAGTTGATGTAATAACCAGTAAGAAGTAGTCCAATTCAAGTTTTAGGTATCGATTATTGACTTTTTAGCTGGCTTTGGTGCCTTGGACATGAGCTAGGACCTCAAGATTCTGCATGAAAGGAGGACTAGCAGCCGAGTTGCAGGGGAGAATGTGAAAAGTGTTCATATGTAGTAAAAACCTGAGAAATCCGTCTGTTTTCGTCATTTGTTATCGAATCGACTTAAAGCCAGATCGTCACATTGGTCGCTCTGCTCTCGGAAACGGTTGTACTTATCGTCTGCAAAGCTATGTCGCGTGTTGCCGTAGGCGGAAACAGGAAAAGCACCATAGTAGAACAGACATGAAGCTTCTAAGTTGATGTAATAGCCAGTAAGAAGTAGTACAATTCAAGTTTTAAGTATCGATTATTGACTTTTTAGCTGGCCTTGGTGCCTTGGACATGAGCTAGGACCTTACGATTCTGCATGAAAGGAGGGCTAGCAGCCGAGTTGCACGGGAGAATTTGAAAAGTGTTCATATGTAGTAAAAACCTTAGAAATCCGTAGTTTTCGTCGTTTGTTATCGAATCGACTTAAAGCCAGATCGTCACATTGGCCGCTCTTCTCTCTGAAACGGTTGTACTTATCGTCTGCAAAGCTATGTCGCGTGCTGCGGTATGCAGAGACACTAAAAGCACCATAGTAGAACACAGATGAAGCTTCTAAGTTGATGTAATAGCCAGTAAGAAGTAGTACAATTCATGTTTTAGGTATCGATTATTGACTTTTTAGCTGGCTTTGGTGACTTGGACATGAGCTAGGACCTTAAGATTCTGCATGAAAGGAGGACTAGCAGCCGAGTTGCATGGGAGAATGTGAAAAGTGTTCATATGCAGTAAAAACCTGAGACATCCGTCCGTTTTCGTCATTTGTTATCGAATCGAATTAAAGCCAGATCGTCACATTGGCCGCTCTTCTCACTGAAACGGTTGTACTTATCGTCTGCAAAGCTATGTCGCGTGCTGCGGTATACGGACACACTAAAAGCACAATAGTAGAACACAGATGAAGCTTCTAAGTTGATGTAAGAGCCAGTAAGAAGTAGTAAAATTCAAGTTTTAGGTATCGGTTATTGACTTTTTAACCTTCTTTGGTGCCTTGGACACGAGCTAGGAAGTTAAGACTTTGCATGAAGGAGGACTAGCGGCCGAGTTGCACGGGAGAATGTGAAAAGTGTTCATATGTAGTAAAAACCTTAGAAATCCGTCCGTTTTCGTCATTTGTTATCGAATCGACTTAAAGCCAGATCGTCAAATTGGCCGCTCTTTTCTCTGAAACGGTTGTACTTATCGTCTGCAAAGCTATGTCACGTGCTGCGGTATGCGGAGACACTAAAATCACCACAGTAGACACAGATGAAGCTTCTATGTTGATGTAATATCCAGTAAGAAGTAGTACAATTCGAGTTTTAGGTATCGATTATTGACTTTTTAGCTGGCTTTGGTGCCTTGGACATGATCTAGGACCTTAAGATTCTGCATGAAAGGAGGACTAGCAGCCGAGTTCCACGGGAGAATGTGAAAAGTGTTCATATGTAGTAAAAACCTGAGAAATCCGTCCGTTTTCGTCATTTGTTATCGAATCGACTTAAAGCCAGATCGACACATTGGCCGCTCATCTCTCTGAAAAGGTTGTACTTATCGTCTGCAAAACTATGTCGCGAGCTGCGGTATGCTGAGACACTAAAAGCACTATAATAGAACACAGATGAAGCTTCTAAGTTGATGTAATAGCCAGTAAGAAGTAGTACAATTCAAGTTTTAGGTATCGATTATTGACTTTTTAGCTGGCTTTGGTGCCTTGGACATGAGCTAGGACCTTACGATTCTGCATGAAAGGAGGGCTAGCAGCCGAGTTGCACGGGGGAATGTGAAAAGTGTTCATATGTAGTAAAAACCTTAGAAATCCGTCCGTTTTCGTCATTTGTTATCGAATCGACTTAAAGCCAGATCGACACATTGGCCGCTCTTCTCTCTGAAACGCTTGTACTTATCGTCTGCAAAGCTATGTCGCGTGCTGCGGTATGCGGACACACTGAAAGCACAATAGTAGAACACAGATGAAGCTTCTAAGTTGATGTAAGAGCCAGTAAGAAGTAGTAAAATTCAAGTTTTACGTATCGGTTATTGACTTTTTAACCTTCTTTGGTGCCTTGGGCACGAGCTAAGAAGTTAAGACTTTGCATGAAGGAGGACTAGCAGCCGAGTTGCACGGGAGAATGTGAAAAGTGTTCATATGTAGTAAAAACCTTAGAAATCCGTCCGTTTTCGTCATTTGTTATTGAATCGACTTAAAGCCAGATCGTCACATTGGCCGCTCTTCTCTCTGAAACGGTTGTACTTCTCGTCTGCAAAGCTATGTCGCGTGCTGCGGTATGCGGACACACTGAAAGCACAATAGTAGAACACAGATGAAGCTTCTAAGTTGATGTAAGAGCCAGTAAGAAGTAGTAAAATTCAAGTTTTAGGTATCGGTTATTGACTTTTTAACCTTCTTTGGTGCCTTGGACACGAGCTAAGAAGTTAAGACTTTGCATGAAGGAGGACTAGCAGCCGAGTTGCACGGGAGAATGTGAAAAGTGTTCATATGTAGTAAAAACCTTAGAAATCCGTCCGTTTTCGTCATTTGTTATCGAATCGACTTAAAGCAGGATCGTCACATTGACCGCTCTTCTCTCTGAAACGCTTGTACTTATCGTCTGCAAAGCTATGTCGCGTGCTGCGGTGTGCGGAGACACTAAAAGCACCATAGTAGAACACAGATGAAGCTTCTAAGTTGATGTAATAGCCAGTAAAATGTAATACAATTCAAGTTCTAGGTATCCATTATTGACTTTTTAGCTGGCTTTGGTGCCTTGGACATGAGCTAGGACCTTAAGATTCTGCATGAAAGGAGGACTAGCAGCCGAGTTCCACGGGAGAATGTGAAAAGTGTTCATATGTAGTAAAAACCTGAGAAATCCGTCCGTTTTCGTCATTTGTTATCGAATCGACTTAAAGCCAGATCGACACATTGGCCGCTCTTCTCTCTGAAACGGTTGTACTTATCGTCTGCAAAACTATGTCGCGTGCTGCGGTATGCTGAGACACTAAAAGCACCATAATAGAACACAGATGAAGCTTCTAAGTTGATGTAATAGCCAGTAAGAAGTAGTACAATTCAAGTTTTAGGTATTGAATATGGAACTTTTATCTGGCTTTGGTGCCTTGGACATGAGCTAGGACCTTAAGATTCTGCATGAAAGGAGGACTAGCAGCCGAGTTGCACGGGAGAATGTGAAAAGTGTTCATATGTAGTAAAAACCTGAGAAATCCGTCCGTTTTCGTCATTTGTTATCGAATCGACTTAAAGACAGATCGTCACATTGGCCGCTCTTCTCTCTGAAACGCTTGTACTTATCGTCTGCAAAGCTATGTCGCGTGCTGCGGTATGGGGACACACTAATATCACCATAGTAGAACACAGATGAAGCATCTAAGTTGATGTAATAGCCAGTAAGAAGTAGTACAATTCAAGTTTTAGGTATCGATTATTGACTTTTTAGCTGGCTTTGGTGCCTTGGACATGAGCTAGGACCTTAAGATTCTGCATGAAAGGAGGACTAGCAGCCGAGTTGCACAGGAGAATGAGAAAAGTGTTCATATGTAGTAAAAACCTGAGAAATCCGTCCACTTTCGTCATTTGTTATCGAATCGACTTAAAGCCAGTTCGTCACATTGGCCGCTCTTCTCTCTGAAACGGTTGTACTTATCGTCTACAAAGCTATGTCGCGTGCTGCGGTATGCGGAGACACTAAAAGCACCATAGTAGAACACAGATGAAGCTTCTAAGTTGATGTAATACCCAGTAAGACGTAGTACAATTCAAGTTTTAGGTATCGATTATTGACTTTATAGCTGGCTTTGGTGCCTTGGACACGACATAGGACCTTAACATTCTGCATGAAAGGAGGCCTAGCAGCCGAGTTGCACGGGAGAATGTGAAAAGTGTTCATATGTAGTAAAAACCTGAGAAATACGTCCGTTTTCGTCATTTGTTATCGAATCGACTTAAAGCCAGATCGTCACATTGGCCGCTCTCCTCTCTGAATCGGTTGTACTTATCGTCTGCAAAGCTTTGTCACGTGCTGCGGGATATGGAGACACTAAAATCACCACAGTAGAACACAGATGAAGCTTCTAAGTTGATGTAATAACGAGTAAGAAGTAGTCCAATTCAAGTTTTAGGTATCGATTATTGACTTTTTAGCTGGCTTTGGTGCCTTGGACATGAGCTAGGACCTTAACATTCTGTATGAAAGGAGGACTAGCAGCCGAGTTGCACGGGAGAATGTGAAAAGTGTTCATATGTAGTAAAAACCTAAGAAATCCGTCCGTTTTCGTCATTTGTTATCGAATCGACTTAAAGCCAGATCGTCACATTGGCCGCTCTCCTCTCTGAATCGGTTGTACTTATCGTCTGCAAAGCTATGTCACGTGCTTCGGGATCTGGAGGCACTAAAATCACCACAGTAGAACACAGATGAAGCTTCTAAGTTGATGTAATAACCAGTAAGAAGTAGTCCAATTCAAGTTTTAGGTATCGATTATTGACTTTTTAGCTGGCTTTGGTGCCTTGGACATGAGCTAGGACCACAAGATTCTGCATGAAAGGAGGACTAGCAGCCGAGTTGCAGGGGAGAATGTGAAAAGTGTTCATATGTAGTAAAAACCTGAGAAATCCGTCTGTTTTCGTCATTTGTTATCGAATCGACTTAAAGCCAGATCGTCACATTGGTCGCTCTGCTCTCGGAAACGGTTGTACCTATCGTCTGCAAAGCTATGTCGCGTGTTGCCGTAGGCGGAAACAGGAAGAGCACCATAGTAGAACAGACATGAAGCTTCTAAGTTGATGTAATAGCCAGTAAGAAGTAGTACAATTCAGGTTTTAGGTATCGATTATTGACTTTTTAGCTGGCTTTGGTACTTTGGACATGAGCTAGGACTTTAAGATTCTGCATAAAAGGAGGACTAGCAGCCGAGTTGCACGGGAGAATGTGAAAAGTGTTCATATGTAGTAAAAACCTGAGACATCCGTCCGTTTTCATCATTTGTTATCGAATCGACTTAAAGCCAGATCGTCACATTGGCCGCTCTTCTCTCTGAAACGGTTGTACTTATCGTCTGCAAAGCTATGTCGCGTGCTGCGGTATGCGGAGACACTAAAAGCACCATAGTAGAACATAGATGAAGCTTCTAAGTTGATGTAATAGCCAGTAAGAAATAGTACAATTCAAGTTTTAGGTATCGATTATTGACTTTTTAGCTGGCTTTGGTGCCTTGGACATGAGCTAGTTCCTTACGATTCTGCATGATAGGAGGACTAGCAGCCGAGTTGCACGGGAGAATGTGAAAAGTGTTCATATGTAATAAAAACCTTAAAAATCCGTCCGTTTTCGTCATTTGTTATCGAATCGACTTAAAGCCAGATCGTCACATTGGCCGCTCTTCTCTTTGAAAAGGTTGTACTTATCGTCTGCAAAGCTATGTCGCGTGCTGCGGTATGTGGAGACACTAAAAGCACCATAGTAGAACACAGATGAAGCTTCTAAGTTGATGTAATAGCCAGTAAGAAGTAGTACAATTCAAGTTTTAAGTATCGATTATTGACTTTTTAGCTGGCTTTGGTGCCTTGGACATGAGCTAGGACCTTACGATTCTGCATGAAAGGAGGACTAGCAGCCGAGTTGCACGGGAGAATGAGAAAAGTGTTCATATGTAGTAAAAACCTGACAAATTCGTCCGCTTTCGTCATTTGTTATCGAATCTACTTAAAGCCAGATAGTCACATTGGCCGCTCTTCTCTCTGAAACGGTTGTACTTATCGTCTGCAAAGCTATGTCGCGTGCTGCGATTTGCGGAGACACTAAAAGCACCGTAGTAGAACACAGATGAAGCTTCTAAGTTGATGGAATAGCCAGTACGAATTAGTACAATTCAAGTTTTAGGTATCGATTATTGACTTTTTAGCTGGCTTTGGTGCCTTGGACATGAGCTACGACCTTAAGATTCTGCATGAAAGGAGGACTAGCAGCCGAGTTGCACGGGAGAATATGAAAAGTGTTCATATGTAGTAAAAAACTGAGAAATCCGTCCGTTTTCGTCATTTGTTATCGAATCGACTTAAAGCCAGATCGTCACATTGGCCGCTCTTCTCTCTGAAACGGTTGTACTTATCAATTGCAAAGCTATGTCGCGTGCTGCGGTATGCGGAGACACGAAAAGCGCCATAGTAGAACACAGATGAAGCTTCTAAGTTGATGTAATAGCCAGTAAGAAATAGTACAATTCAAGTTTTAGGTATCGATTATTGACTTTTTAGCTGGCTTTGGTGCCTTGGACATGAGCTAGTTCCTTACGATTCTGCATGATAGGAGGACTAGCAGCCGAGTTGCACGGGAGAATGTGAAAAGTGTTCATATGTAATAAAAACCTTAAAAATCCGTCCGTTTTCGTCATTTGTTATCGAATCGACTTAAAGCCAGATCGTCACATTGGCCGCTCTTCTCTTTGAAAAGGTTGTACTTATCGTCTGCAAAGCTATGTCGCGTGCTGCGGTATGTGGAGACACTAAAAGCACCATAGTAGAACACAGATGAAGCTTCTAAGTTGATGTAATAGCCAGTAAGAAGTAGTACAATTCAAGTTTTAAGTATCGATTATTGACTTTTTAGCTGGCTTTGGTGCCTTGGACATGAGCTAGGACCTTACGATTCTGCATGAAAGGAGGGCTAGCAGCCGAGTTGCACGGGAGAATTTGAAAAGTGTTCATATGTAGTAAAAACCTTAGAAATCCGTCCGTTTTCGTCATTTGTTATCGAATCGAATTAAAGCCAGATCGTCACATTGGCCGCTCTTCTCACTGAAACGGTTGTACTTATCGTCTGCAAAGCTATGTCGCGTGCTGCGGTATACGGACACACTAAAAGCACAATAGTAGAACACAGATGAAGCTTCTAAGTTGATGTAAGAGCCAGTAAGAAGTAGTAAAATTCAAGTTTTAGGTATCGGTTATTGACTTTTTAACCTTCTTTGGTGCCTTGGACACGAGCTAGGAAGTTAAGACTTTGCATGAAGGAGGACTAGCGGCCGAGTTGCACGGGAGAATGTGAAAAGTGTTCATATGTAGTAAAAACCTTAGAAATCCGTCCGTTTTCGTCATTTGTTATCGAATCGACTTAAAGCCAGATCGTCAAATTGGCCGCTCTGCTCTCGGAAACGGTTGTACTTATCGTCTGCAAAGCTATGTCGCGTGCTGCGGTATGCGGAGACACTAAAATCACCACAGTAGACACAGATGAAGCTTCTATGTTGATGTAATATCCAGTAAGAAGTAGTACAATTCGAGTTTTAGGTATCGATTATTGACTTTTTAGCTGGCTTTGGTGCCTTGGACATGATCTAGGACCTTAAGATTCTGCATGAAAGGAGGACTAGCAGCCGAGTTCCACGGGAGAATGTGAAAAGTGTTCATATGTAGTAAAAACCTGAGAAATCCGTCCGTTTTCGTCATTTGTTATCGAATCGACTTAAAGCCAGATCGACACATTGGCCGCTCATCTCTCTGAAAAGGTTGTACTTATCGTCTGCAAAACTATGTCGCGTGCTGCGGTATGCTGAGACACTAAAAGCACTATAATAGAACACAGATGAAGCTTCTAAGTTGATGTAATAGCCAGTAAGAAGTAGTACAATTCAAGTTTTAGGTATCGATTATTGACTTTTTAGCTGGCTTTGGTGCCTTGGACATGAGCTACGACCTTAAGATTCTGCATGAAAGGAGGACTAGCAGCCGAGTTGCACAGGAGAATGAGAAAAGTGTTCATATGTAGTAAAAACCTGAGAAATCCGTCCACTTTCGTCATTTGTTATCGAATCGACTTAAAGCCAGATCGTCACATTGGCCGCTCTTCTCTCTGAAACGGTTGTACTTATCGTCTGCAAAGCTATGTCGCGTGCTGCGGTATGCGGAGACACTAAAAGCACCATAGTAGAACACAGATGAAGCTTCTAAGTTGATGTAATACCCAGTAAGACGTAGTACAATTCAAGTTTTAGGTATCGATTATTGACTTTATAGCTGGCTTTGGTGCCTTGGACATGACCTAGGACCTTAACATTCTGCATGAAAGGAGGACTAGCAGCCGAGTTGCTCGGGAGAAGGGGAAAAGTGTTCATATGTAGTAAAAACCTGAGAAATACGTCCGTTTTCGTCATTTGTTATCGAATCGACTTAAAGCCAGATCGTCACATTGGCCGCTCTCCTCTCTGAATCGGTTGCACTTATCGTCTGCAAAGCTATGTCACGTGCTTCGGGATCTGGAGACACTAAAATCACCACAGTACAACACAGATGAAGCTTCTAAGTTGATGTAATAAAAAGTAAGAAGTAGTCCAATTCAAGTTTTAGGTATCTATTGTTGACTTTTTAGCTGGCTTTGGTGCCTTGGACATGAGCTAGGACCTCAAGATTCTGCATGAAAGGAGGACTAGCAGCCGAGTTGCAGGGGAGAATGTGAAAAGTGTTCATATGTAGTAAAAACCAGAGAAATCCGTCTGTTTTCGTCATTTGTTATCGAATCGACTTAAAGCCAGATCGTCACATTGGCCGCTCTGCTCTCGGAAACGGTTGTACTTATCGTCTGCAAAGCTATGTCGCGTGTTGCCGTAGGCGGAAACAGGAAAAGCACCATAGTAGAACAGACATGAAGCTTCTAAGTTGATGTAATAGCCAGTAAGAAGTAGTACAATTCAGGTTTTAGGTATCGATTATTGACTTTTTAGCTGGCTTTGGTGCTTTGGACATGAGCTAGGACTTTAAGATTCTGCATAAAAGGAGGACTAGCAGCCCAGTTGCACGGGAGAATGTGAAAAGTGTTCATATGTAGTAAAAACCTAAGACATCCGTCCGTTTTCGTCATTTGTTATCGAATCGACTTAAAGCCAGATCGTCACATTGGCCGCTCTTCTCTCTGAAACGGTTGTACTTATCGTCTGCAAAGCTATGTCGCGTGCTGCGGTATGCGGAGACACTAAAAGCACCATAGTAGAACACAGATGAAGCTTCTAAGTTGATGTAATAGCCAGTAAGAAGTAGTACAATTCAAGTTTTAGGTATCGATTATTGACTTTTTAGCTGGCTTTGGTGCCTTGGACATGAGCTAGGTCCTTACGATTCTGCATAAAAGGAGGACTAGCATCCGAGCTGCACGGGAGAATGTGAAAAGTGTTCATATGTAATAAAAACCTTAAAAATCCGTCCGTTTTCGTCATTTGTTATCGAATCGACTTAAAGCCAGATCGTCACATTGGCCGCTCTTCTCTTTGAAACGGTTGTACTTATCGTCTGCAAAGCTATGTCGCGTGCTGCGGTATGTGGAGACACTAAAAGCACCATAGAAGAACACAGATGAAGCTTCTAAGTTGATGTAATAGCCAGTAAGAAGTAGTACAATTCAAGTTTTAGGTATCGATTATTGACTTTTTAGCTGGCTTTGGTGCCTTGGACATGAGCTAGGACCTTACGATTCTGCATGAAAGGAGGGCTAGCAGCCGAGTTGCATGGGGGAATGTGAAAAGTGTTCATATGTAGTAAAAACCTTAGAAATCCGTCCGTTTTCGTCATTTGTTATCGAATCGACTTAAAGCCAGATCGACACATTGGCCGCTCTTCTCTCTTAAACGCTTGTACTTATCGTCTGCAAAGCTATGTCGCGTGCTGCGGTATGCGGACACACTGAAAGCACAATAGTAGAACACAGATGAAGCTTCTAAGTTGATGTAAGAGCCAGTAAGAAGTAGTAAAATTCAAGTTTTACGTATCGGTTATTGACTTTTTAACCTTCTTTGGTGCCTTGGGCACGAGCTAAGAAGTTAAGACTTTGCATGAAGGAGGACTAGCAGCCGAGTTGCACGGGAGAATGTGAAAAGTGTTCATATGTAGTAAAAACCTGAGAAATCCGTCTGTTTTCGTCATTTGTTATCGAATCGAATTAAAGCCAGATCGTCACATTGGCCGCTCTTCTCTCTGAAACGGTTGTACTTATCGTCTGCAAAGCTATGTCGCGTGCTGCGGTATGCAGAGACACTAAAAGCACCATAGTAGAACACAGATGAAGCTTCTAAGTTGATGTAATAGCCAGTAAGAAGTAGTACAATTCATGTTTTAGGTATCGATTATTGACTTTTTAGCTGGCTTTGGTGACTTGGACATGAGCTAGGACCTTAAGATTCTGCATGAAAGGAGGACTAGCAGCCGAGTTGCATGGGAGAATGTGAAAAGTGTTCATATGCAGTAAAAACCTGAGACATCCGTCCGTTTTCGTCATTTGTTATCGAATCGAATTAAAGCCAGATCGTCACATTGGCCGCTCTTCTCACTGAAACGGTTGTACTTATCGTCTGCAAAGCTATGTCGCGTGCTGCGGTATACGGACACACTAAAAGCACAATAGTAGAACACAGATGAAGCTTCTAAGTTGATGTAAGAGCCAGTAAGAAGTAGTAAAATTCAAGTTTTAGGTATCGGTTATTGACTTTTTAACCTTCTTTGGTGCCTTGGACACGAGCTAGGAAGTTAAGACTTTGCATGAAGGAGGACTAGCGGCCGAGTTGCACGGGAGAATGTGAAAAGTGTTCATATGTAGTAAAAACCTTAGAAATCCGTCCGTTTTCGTCATTTGTTATCGAATCGACTTAAAGCCAGATCGTCAAATTGGCCGCTCTTTTCTCTGAAACGGTTGTACTTATCGTCTGCAAAGCTATGTCACGTGCTGCGGTATGCGGAGACACTAAAATCACCACAGTAGACACAGATGAAGCTTCTATGTTGATGTAATATCCAGTAAGAAGTAGTACAATTCGAGTTTTAGGTATCGATTATTGACTTTTTAGCTGGCTTTGGTGCCTTGGACATGATCTAGGACCTTAAGATTCTGCATGAAAGGAGGACTAGCAGCCGAGTTCCACGGGAGAATGTGAAAAGTGTTCATATGTAGTAAAAACCTGAGAAATCCGTCCGTTTTCGTCATTTGTTATCGAATCGACTTAAAGCCAGATCGACACATTGGCCGCTCATCTCTCTGAAAAGGTTGTACTTATCGTCTGCAAAACTATGTCGCGTGCTGCGGTATGCTGAGACACTAAAAGCACTATAATAGAACACAGATGAAGCTTCTAAGTTGATGTAATAGCCAGTAAGAAGTAGTACAATTCAAGTTTTAGGTATCGATTATTGACTTTTTAGCTGGCTTTGGTGCCTTGGACATGAGCTACGACCTTAAGATTCTGCATGAAAGGAGGACTAGCAGCCGAGTTGCACAGGAGAATGAGAAAAGTGTTCATATGTAGTAAAAACCTGAGAAATCCGTCCACTTTCGTCATTTGTTATCGAATCGACTTAAAGCCAGATCGTCACATTGGCCGCTCTTCTCTCTGAAACGGTTGTACTTATCGTCTGCAAAGCTATGTCGCGTGCTGCGGTATGCGGAGACACTAAAAGCACCATAGTAGAACACAGATGAAGCTTCTAAGTTGATGTAATACCCAGTAAGACGTAGTACAATTCAAGTTTTAGGTATCGATTATTGACTTTATAGCTGGCTTTGGTGCCTTGGACATGACCTAGGACCTTAACATTCTGCATGAAAGGAGGACTAGCAGCCGAGTTGCTCGGGAGAAGGGGAAAAGTGTTCATATGTAGTAAAAACCTGAGAAATACGTCCGTTTTCGTCATTTGTTATCGAATCGACTTAAAGCCAGATCGTCACATTGGCCGCTCTCCTCTCTGAATCGGTTGTACTTATCGTCTGCAAAGCTATGTCACGTGCTTCGGGATCTGGAGACACTAAAATCACCACAGTACAACACAGATGAAGCTTCTAAGTTGATGTAATAAAAAGTAAGAAGTAGTCCAATTCAAGTTTTAGGTATCTATTATTGACTTTTTAGCTGGCTTTGGTGCCTTGGACATGAGCTAGGACCTCAAGATTCTGCATGAAAGGAGGACTAGCAGCCGAGTTGCAGGGGAGAATGTGAAAAGTGTTCATATGTAGTAAAAACCAGAGAAATCCGTCTGTTTTCGTCATTTGTTATCGAATCGACTTAAAGCCAGATCGTCACATTGGCCGCTCTGCTCTCGGAAACGGTTGTACTTATCGTCTGCAAAGCTATGTCGCGTGTTGCCGTAGGCGGAAACAGGAAAAGCACCATAGTAGAACAGACATGAAGCTTCTAAGTTGATGTAATAGCCAGTAAGACGTAGTACAATTCAAGTTTTAGGTATCGATTATTGACTTTTTAGCTGGCTTTGGTGCCTTGGACATGAGCTAGGACCTTACGATTCTGCATGAAAGGAGGGCTAGCAGCCGAGTTGCACGGGGGAATGTGAAAAGTGTTCATATGTAGTAAAAACCTTAGAAATCCGTCCGTTTTCGTCATTTGTTATCGAATCGACTTAAAGCCAGATCGACACATTGGCCGCTCTTCTCTCTGAAACGCTTGTACTTATCGTCTGCAAAGCTATGTCGCGTGCTGCGGTATGCGGACACACTGAAAGCACAATAGTAGAACACAGATGAAGCTTCTAAGTTGATGTAAGAGCCAGTAAGAAGTAGTAAAATTCAAGTTTTACGTATCGGTTATTGACTTTTTAACCTTCTTTGGTGCCTTGGGCACGAGCTAAGAAGTTAAGACTTTGCATGAAGGAGGACTAGCAGCCGAGTTGCACGGGAGAATGTGAAAAGTGTTCATATGTAGTAAAAACCTTAGAAATCCGTCCGTTTTCGTCATTTGTTATTGAATCGACTTAAAGCCAGATCGTCACATTGGCCGCTCTTCTCTCTGAAACGGTTGTACTTCTCGTCTGCAAAGCTATGTCGCGTGCTGCGGTATGCGGACACACTGAAAGCACAATAGTAGAACACAGATGAAGCTTCTAAGTTGATGTAAGAGCCAGTAAGAAGTAGTAAAATTCAAGTTTTAGGTATCGGTTATTGACTTTTTAACCTTCTTTGGTGCCTTGGACACGAGCTAAGAAGTTAAGACTTTGCATGAAGGAGGACTAGAAGCCGAGTTGCACGGGAGAATGTGAAAAGTGTTCATATGTAGTAAAAACCTTAGAAATCCGTCCGTTTTCGTCATTTGTTATCGAATCGACTTAAAGCAGGATCGTCACATTGACCGCTCTTCTCTCTGAAACGCTTGTACTTATCGTCTGCAAAGCTATGTCGCGTGCTGCGGTGTGCGGAGACACTAAAAGCACCATAGTAGAACACAGATGAAGCTTCTAAGTTGATGTAATAGCCAGTAAAATGTAATACAATTCAAGTTCTAGGTATCCATTATTGACTTTTTAGCTGGCTTTGGTGCCTTGGACATGAGCTAGGACCTTAAGATTCTGCATGAAAGGAGGACTAGCAGCCGAGTTCCACGGGAGAATGTGAAAAGTGTTCATATGTAGTAAAAACCTGAGAAATCCGTCCGTTTTCGTCATTTGTTATCGAATCGACTTAAAGCCAGATCGACACATTGGCCGCTCTTCTCTCTGAAACGGTTGTACTTATCGTCTGCAAAACTATGTCGCGTGCTGCGGTATGCTGAGACACTAAAAGCACCATAATAGAACACAGATGAAGCTTCTAAGTTGATGTAATAGCCAGTAAGAAGTAGTACAATTCAAGTTTTAGGTATTGAATATGGAACTTTTAGCTGGCTTTGGTGCCTTGGACATGAGCTAGGACCTTAAGATTCTGCATGAAAGGAGGACTAGCAGCCGAGTTGCACGGGAGAATGTGAAATGTGTTCATATGTAGTAAAAACCTGAGAAATCCGTCCGTTTTCGTCATTTGTTATCGAATCGACTTAAAGTCAGATCGTCACATTGGCCGCTCTTCTCTCTGAAACGCTTGTACTTATCGTCTGCAAAGCTATGTCGCGTGCTGCGGTATGGGGACACACTAATATCACCATAGTAGAACACAGATGAAGCATCTAAGTTGATGTAATAGCCAGTAAGAAGTAGTACAATTCAAGTTTTAGGTATCGATTATTGACTTTTTAGCTGGCTTTGGTGCCTTGGACATGAGCTAGGACCTTAAGATTCTGCATGAAAGGAGGACTAGCAGCCGAGTTGCACGGGAGAATGTGAAAAGTGTTCATATGTAGTAAAAACCTGAGAAATCCGTCCGTTTTCGTCATTTGTTATCGAATCGACTTAAAGCCAGATCGACACATTGGCTGCTCTTCTCTCTGAAACGGTTGTACTTATCGTCTGCAAAGCTATGTCGCGTGCTGCGGTATGCGGACACACTAAAAGCACCATAGTAGAACACAGATGAACCATCTAAGTTGATGTAATAGCCAGTAAGAAGTAATCCAATTCAAGTTTTAAGTATTGGATATTGACCTTTTAGCTGGCTTTGGTGCCTTGGACATGAGCTAGGACCTTAAGATTCAGCATTAAAGGAGGACTAGCAGCCGAGTTGCACGGGTGAATGTGAAAAGTGTTCATATGTAGTAAAAACCTGACAAATCCGTCCGTTTTCGTCATTTGTTATCGAATCGACATAAAGCCAGATCGTCACATTAACCGCTCTTCTCACTGAATCGGTTGTACTTATCGTCTGCAAAGCTATGTCGCGTGCTGCGGTATGTGGAGAGAGTAAAAGCACCATAGTAGAACACAGATCACGCTTCTAAGTTGATGTAATAGCCAGTAAGAAGTAGTAGAATTCAAGTTTTAGGTATCGATTATTGACTTTTTAGCTCGCTTTGGTGCCTTGGACATGAGCTAGGACCTTAAGATTCTGCATGAAAGGAGGACTAGCAGCCGAGTTGCACGGGAGAATGTGAAATGTGTTCATATGTACTAAAAACCTGAGAAATCCGTCCGTTTTCGTCATTTGTTATCGAATCGACTTAAAGCCAGATCGTCACATTTTCCGCTCTTCTCTCTGAAACGCTTGTACTTATCATCTGCAAAGCTATGTCGCGTGCTGCGGTATGCGGAGACACTAAAATCACCATAGTAGAACACAGATGAAGCATCTAAGTTGATGTAATAGCCAGTAACAAGTAGTACAATTCAAGTTTTAGGTATCGATTATTGACTTTTTAGCTGGCTTTGGTGCCTTGGACATGAGCTAGGACCTTAAGATTCTGCATGAAAGGAGGACTAGCAGCCGAGTTGCACGGGAGAATGTGAAAAGTGTTCATATGTAGTAAAAACCTGAGACATCCGTCCGTTTTCGTCATTTGTTATCGAATCGACTTAAAGCCAGATCGACACATTGGCCGCTCTTCTCTCTGAAACGGTTGTACTTATCGTCTGCAAAGCTATGTCGCGAGCAGCGGTATGCGGAGACACTAAAAGCACCATAGTAGAACACAGATCAAGCTTCTAAGTTGATGTAATAGCCAGTAAGAAGTAGTACAATTCAAGTTTTAGGTATTGAATATGGACCTTTTAGCTGGCTTTGGTGCCTTGGACATGAGCTAGGACCTTAAGACTGTGCATGAAAGGAGGACTAGCAGCCGAGTTGCACGGGAGAATGTGAAAAGTGTTCATATGTAGTAAAAACCTAAGAAATTCGTCCGTTTTCGTCATTTGTTATGGAATCGACTTAAAGCCAGATCGTCACATTGGCCGCTCTTCTCTCTGAAACGGTTGTACTTATCGTCTGCAAAGCTATGTCGCGTGCTGCGGTATGCGGACACACTAAAAGCACCGTAGTAGAACACAGATGAACCATCTAAGTTGATGTAATAGGCAGTAAGAAGTAATCCAATTCAAGTTTTAGGTATTGAATATTGACCTTTTAGCTGGCTTTGGTGCCTTGGACATGAGCTAGGACCTTAAGATTCTGCATTAAAGGAGGACTAGCAGCCGAGTTGCACGGGTGAATGTGAAAAGTGTTCATATGTAGTAAAAACCTGACAAATCCGTCCGTTTTCGTCATTTGTTACCGAATCGACTTAAAGCCAGATCGTCACATTAACCGCTCTTCTCACTGAAACGGTTGTACTTATCGTCTGCAAAGCTATGTCGCGTGCTGCGGTATGTGGAGAGAGCAAAAGCACCATAGTAGAACACAGATGAAGCTTCTAAGTTGATGAAATAGCCAGTAAGAAGTAGTAGAATTCAAGTTTTAGGTATCGATTATTGACTTTTTAGCTGGCTTTGGTGCCTTGGACATGAGCTAGGACCTTAAGATTCTGCA
Source organism: Schistocerca gregaria (assembly GCF_023897955.1). Lineage (NCBI taxonomy): Eukaryota > Metazoa > Arthropoda > Insecta > Orthoptera > Acrididae > Schistocerca > Schistocerca gregaria. Next base: position 276,521 of record NW_026061973.1, read on the forward strand.
TGAAAGGAGGACTAGCAGCCGAGTTGCACGGGAGAATGTGAAATGTGTTCATATGTAGTAAAAACCCGAGAAATCCGTCCGTTTTCGTCATTTGTTATCGAATCGACTTAAAGCCAGATCGTCACATTGGCCGCCCTTCTCTCTAAAACGCTTGTACTTATCATCTGCAAAGCTATGTCGCGTGCTGCGGTATGCAGAGACACTAAAATCACAATAGTAGAACACAGATGAAGCATCTAAGTTGATGTAATAGCCAGTAAGAAGTAGTACAATTCAAGTTTTAGGTATTGAATATGGACCTTTTAGCTGGCTTTGGTGCCTTGGACATGAGCTAGGACCTTAAGACTGTGCATGAAAGGAGGACTAGCAGCCGAGTTGCACGGGAGAATGTGAAAAGTGTTCATATGTAGTAAAAACCTAAGAAATTCGTCCGTTTTCGTCATTTGTTATCGAATCGACTTAAAGCCAGATCGTCACATTGGCCGCTCTTCTCTCTGAAACGGTTGTACTTCTCGTCTGCAAAGCTATGTCGCGTGCTGCGGTATGCGGAGACACTAAAATCACCATAGTAGAACACAGATGAAGCATCAAAGTTGATGTAATAGCCAGTAAGAAGTAGTCCCATTCAAGTTTTAGGTATCGATTATTGACTTTATAGCTGGCTTTGGTGACTTGGACATGAGCTAGGACCTTAACATTCTGCATGAAAGGAGGACTAGCAGCCGAGTTGCACGGGAGAATGTGAAAAGTGTTCATATGTAGTAAAAACCGTAGAAATCCGTCCGTATTCGTCATTTGTTATCGAATCGACTTAAAGTTAGATCGTCACATTGGCCGCTCTTCTCACTGAAACGCTTGTACTTATCGTCTGCAAAGTTATGTCGCGTGCTGCGGTATGCGGACACACTAAAATCACCATAGTAGAACACAGATCTAGCTTCTAAGTTGATGTAATAGCCAGTAAGAAGTAGTACAATTCAAGTTTTAGGTATCGATTATTGACTTTTTAGCTGGCTTTGGTGACTTGGACATGAGCTAGGACCTTACGATTCTGCATGAAAGGAGGACTAGCAGCCGAGTTGCATGGGAGAATGTGAAAAGTGTTCATATGCAGTAAAAACCTGAGACATCCGTACGTTTTCGTCATTTGCTATCGAATCGACTTAAAGCCAGATCGTCACATTGGCCGCTCTTCTCACTGAAACGGTTGTACTTATCGTCTGCAAAGCTATGTCGCGTGCTGCGGAATGCGGACACACTAAAAGCACAATAGTAGAACACAGATGAAGCATCTAAGTTGATGTAATAGCCAGTAAGAAGTAGTAAAATTCAAGTTTTAGGTATCTGTTATTGACTTTTTAACCTTCTTTGGTGCCTTGGACACGAGCTTGGAACTTAAGACTTTGCATGAAGGAGGACTAGCAGCCGAGTTGCACGGGAGAATGTGAAAAGTGTTCATATCTAAAAAAAAAAAAAAAAACCTGAGAAATCCGTCCGTTGTCGTCATTTGTTATCGAATCGACTTAAAGCCAGATCGTCACATTGGCCGCTCTTCTCTCTGAAACGGTTGTACTTATCGTCTTCAAAGGTATGTCGCGTGTTGCCGTAGACGGAAACAGGAAAAACACCATAGTAGAACACAGGTGAAGCTTCGAAGTTGATGTAATAGCCAGTAAGAAGTAATCCAATTCAAGTTTTAGGTATAGATTATTGACTTTTTAGCTGGCTTTGGTGCCTTGGACATGAGCTAGGACCTTAAGATTCTGCATGAAAGGAGGACTAGCTGCCGAGTTGCACGGGAGGATGTGAAAAGTGTTCATATGCAGTAAAAACCTGAGACATCCGTCCATTTTCGTCATTTGTTATCGAATCGACTTAAAGCCAGATCGTCACATTGGCCGCTCTTCTCTCTGAAACGGTTGCACTTATCGTCTGCAAAGCTATGTCGCGTGCTGCGGTATGCGGACACACTAAAAGCACCATAGTAGAACACATTTGAAGCATCTAAGTTGATGTAATAGCCAGTAAGAAGTAATCCAATTCAAGTTTTAGGTATCGGTTATTGACTTTTTACCCTTCTTTGGTGCCTTGGACACGAGCTAGAAACTTAAGATTTTGCATGAAGGAGGACTAGCAGCCGAGTTGCACGGGAGAATGTGAAAAGTGTTCATATGTAGTAAAAACCTGAGAAATCCGTCCGTTTTCGTCATTTGTTATCGAATCGACTTAAAGCCAGATCGTCACATTGGCCGCTCTTCTCTCTGAAACGGTTGTACTTATCGTCTGCAAAGCTATGTCGCGTGCTGCGGTATGCGGAGACACTAAAAGCACCATAGTAGAACACAGATGAAGCTTCTAAGTTGATGTAATAGTCAGTAAGAAGTAGTACAATTCAAGTTTTAGGTATCGATTATTGACTTTTTAGCTGGCTTTGGTGCCTTGGACATGAGCTAGGACCTTAAGATTCTGCATGAAAGGAGGACTAGCAGCCGAGTTGCACGGGAGAATGTGACACGTGTTCATATGTAGTAAAAACCTGAGACATCCGTCCGTTTTCGTCATTTGTTATCGAATCGACTTAAAGCCAGATCGACACATTGGCCGCTCTTCTCTCTGAAACGGTTGTACTTATCGTCTGCAAAAGTTATGTCGCGTGCTGCGGTATGCTGAGACACTAAAAGCACCATAATAGAACACAGATGAAGCTTCTAAGTTGATGTAATAGCCAGTAAGAAGTAGTACAATTCAAGTTTTAGGTATTGAATATGGAACTTTTAGCTGGCTTTGGTGCCTTGGACATGAGCTAGGACCTTAAGATTCTGCATGAAAGGAGGACTAGCAGCCGAGTTGCACGGGAGAATGTGAAAAGTGTTCATATGTAGTTAAAACCTGAGAAATCCGTCCGTTTTCGTCATTTGTTATCGAATCGACTTAAAGCCAGATCGACACATTGGCCGCTCTTCTCTCTGAAACGGTTGTACTTATCGTCTGCAAAAGTTATGTCGCGTGCTGCGGTATGCTGAGACACTAAAAGCACCATAATAGAACACAGATGAACCATCTAAGTTGATGTAATAGCCAGTAAGAAGTAATCCAATTCAAGTTTTAAGTATTGGATATTGACCTTTTAGCTGGCTTTGGTGCCTTGGACATGAGCTAGGACCTTAAGATTCAGCATTAAAGGAGGACTAGCAGCCGAGTTGCACGGGTGAATGTGAAAAGTGTTCATATGTAGTAAAAACCTGACAAATCCGTCCGTTTTCGTCATTTGTTATCGAATCGACATAAAGCCAGATCGTCACATTAACCGCTCTTCTCACTGAATCGGTTGTACTTATCGTCTGCAAAGCTATGTCGCGTGCTGCGGTATGTGGAGAGAGTAAAAGCACCATAGTAGAACACAGATCACGCTTCTAAGTTGATGTAATAGCCAGTAAGAAGTAGTAGAATTCAAGTTTTAGGTATCGATTATTGACTTTTTAGCTCGCTTTGGTGCCTTGGACATGAGCTAGGACCTTAAGATTCTGCATGAAAGGAGGACTAGCAGCCGAGTTGCACGGGAGAATGTGAAATGTGTTCATATGTACTAAAAACCTGAGAAATCCGTCCGTTTTCGTCATTTGTTATCGAATCGACTTAAAGCCAGATCGTCACATTTTCCGCTCTTCTCTCTGAAACGCTTGTACTTATCATCTGCAAAGCTATGTCGCGTGCTGCGGTATGCGGAGACACTAAAATCACCATAGTAGAACACAGATGAAGCATCTAAGTTGATGTAATAGCCAGTAACAAGTAGTACAATTCAAGTTTTAGGTATCGATTATTGACTTTTTAGCTGGCTTTGGTGCCTTGGACATGAGCTAGGACCTTAAGATTCTGCATGAAAGGAGGACTAGCAGCCGAGTTGCACGGGAGAATGTGAAAAGTGTTCATATGTAGTAAAAACCTGAGACATCCGTCCGTTTTCGTCATTTGTTATCGAATCGACTTAAAGCCAGATCGACACATTGGCCGCTCTTCTCTCTGAAACGGTTGTACTTATCGTCTGCAAAGCTATGTCGCGAGCAGCGGTATGCGGAGACACTAAAAGCACCATAGTAGAACACAGATCAAGCTTCTAAGTTGATGTAATAGCCAGTAAGAAGTAGTACAATTCAAGTTTTAGGTATTGAATATGGACCTTTTAGCTGGCTTTGGTGCCTTGGACATGAGCTAGGACCTTAAGACTGTGCATGAAAGGAGGACTAGCAGCCGAGTTGCACGGGAGAATGTGAAAAGTGTTCATATGTAGTAAAAACCTAAGAAATTCGTCCGTTTTCGTCATTTGTTATGGAATCGACTTAAAGCCAGATCGTCACATTGGCCGCTCTTCTCTCTGAAACGGTTGTACTTATCGTCTGCAAAGCTATGTCGCGTGCTGCGGTATGCGGACACACTAAAAGCACCGTAGTAGAACACAGATGAACCATCTAAGTTGATGTAATAGGCAGTAAGAAGTAATCCAATTCAAGTTTTAGGTATTGAATATTGACCTTTTAGCTGGCTTTGGTGCCTTGGACATGAGCTAGGACCTTAAGATTCTGCATTAAAGGAGGACTAGCAGCCGAGTTGCACGGGTGAATGTGAAAAGTGTTCATATGTAGTAAAAACCCGAGAAATCCGTCCGTTTTCGTCATTTGTTATCGAATCGACTTAAAGCCAGATCGTCACATTGGCCGCCCTTCTCTCTAAAACGCTTGTACTTATCATCTGCAAAGCTATGTCGCGTGCTGCGGTATGCAGAGACACTAAAATCACAATAGTAGAACACAGATGAAGCATCTAAGTTGATGTAATAGCCAGTAAGAAGTAGTACAATTCAAGTTTTAGGTATTGAATATGGACCTTTTAGCTGGCTTTGGTGCCTTGGACATGAGCTAGGACCTTAAGACTGTGCATGAAAGGAGGACTAGCAGCCGAGTTGCACGGGAGAATGTGAAAAGTGTTCATATGTAGTAAAAACCTAAGAAATTCGTCCGTTTTCGTCATTTGTTATCGAATCGACTTAAAGCCAGATCGTCACATTGGCCGCTCTTCTCTCTGAAACGGTTGTACTTCTCGTCTGCAAAGCTATGTCGCGTGCTGCGGTATGCGGAGACACTAAAATCACCATAGTAGAACACAGATGAAGCATCAAAGTTGATGTAATAGCCAGTAAGAAGTAGTCCCATTCAAGTTTTAGGTATCGATTATTGACTTTATAGCTGGCTTTGGTGACTTGGACATGAGCTAGGACCTTAACATTCTGCATGAAAGGAGGACTAGCAGCCGAGTTGCACGGGAGAATGTGAAAAGTGTTCATATGTAGTAAAAACCGTAGAAATCCGTCCGTATTCGTCATTTGTTATCGAATCGACTTAAAGTTAGATCGTCACATTGGCCGCTCTTCTCACTGAAACGCTTGTACTTATCGTCTGCAAAGTTATGTCGCGTGCTGCGGTATGCGGACACACTAAAATCACCATAGTAGAACACAGATCTAGCTTCTAAGTTGATGTAATAGCCAGTAAGAAGTAGTACAATTCAAGTTTTAGGTATCGATTATTGACTTTTTAGCTGGCTTTGGTGACTTGGACATGAGCTAGGACCTTACGATTCTGCATGAAAGGAGGACTAGCAGCCGAGTTGCATGGGAGAATGTGAAAAGTGTTCATATGCAGTAAAAACCTGAGACATCCGTACGTTTTCGTCATTTGCTATCGAATCGACTTAAAGCCAGATCGTCACATTGGCCGCTCTTCTCACTGAAACGGTTGTACTTATCGTCTGCAAAGCTATGTCGCGTGCTGCGGAATGCGGACACACTAAAAGCACAATAGTAGAACACAGATGAAGCATCTAAGTTGATGTAATAGCCAGTAAGAAGTAGTAAAATTCAAGTTTTAGGTATCTGTTATTGACTTTTTAACCTTCTTTGGTGCCTTGGACACGAGCTTGGAACTTAAGACTTTGCATGAAGGAGGACTAGCAGCCGAGTTGCACGGGAGAATGTGAAAAGTGTTCATATCTAAAAAAAAAAAAAAAACCTGAGAAATCCGTCCGTTGTCGTCATTTGTTATCGAATCGACTTAAAGCCAGATCGTCACATTGGCCGCTCTTCTCTCTGAAACGGTTGTACTTATCGTCTTCAAAGGTATGTCGCGTGTTGCCGTAGACGGAAACAGGAAAAACACCATAGTAGAACACAGGTGAAGCTTCGAAGTTGATGTAATAGCCAGTAAGAAGTAATCCAATTCAAGTTTTAGGTATAGATTATTGACTTTTTAGCTGGCTTTGGTGCCTTGGACATGAGCTAGGACCTTAAGATTCTGCATGAAAGGAGGACTAGCTGCCGAGTTGCACGGGAGGATGTGAAAAGTGTTCATATGCAGTAAAAACCTGAGACATCCGTCCATTTTCGTCATTTGTTATCGAATCGACTTAAAGCCAGATCGTCACATTGGCCGCTCTTCTCTCTGAAACGGTTGCACTTATCGTCTGCAAAGCTATGTCGCGTGCTGCGGTATGCGGACACACTAAAAGCACCATAGTAGAACACATTTGAAGCATCTAAGTTGATGTAATAGCCAGTAAGAAGTAATCCAATTCAAGTTTTAGGTATCGGTTATTGACTTTTTACCCTTCTTTGGTGCCTTGGACACGAGCTAGAAACTTAAGATTTTGCATGAAGGAGGACTAGCAGCCGAGTTGCACGGGAGAATGTGAAAAGTGTTCATATGTAGTAAAAACCTGAGAAATCCGTCCGTTTTCGTCATTTGTTATCGAATCGACTTAAAGCCAGATCGTCACATTGGCCGCTCTTCTCTCTGAAACGGTTGTACTTATCGTCTGCAAAGCTATGTCGCGTGCTGCGGTATGCGGAGACACTAAAAGCACCATAGTAGAACACAGATGAAGCTTCTAAGTTGATGTAATAGTCAGTAAGAAGTAGTACAATTCAAGTTTTAGGTATCGATTATTGACTTTTTAGCTGGCTTTGGTGCCTTGGACATGAGCTAGGACCTTAAGATTCTGCATGAAAGGAGGACTAGCAGCCGAGTTGCACGGGAGAATGTGACACGTGTTCATATGTAGTAAAAACCTGAGACATCCGTCCGTTTTCGTCATTTGTTATCGAATCGACTTAAAGCCAGATCGACACATTGGCCGCTCTTCTCTCTGAAACGGTTGTACTTATCGTCTGCAAAAGTTATGTCGCGTGCTGCGGTATGCTGAGACACTAAAAGCACCATAATAGAACACAGATGAAGCTTCTAAGTTGATGTAATAGCCAGTAAGAAGTAGTACAATTCAAGTTTTAGGTATTGAATATGGAACTTTTAGCTGGCTTTGGTGCCTTGGACATGAGCTAGGACCTTACGATTCTGCATGAAAGGAGGGCTAGCAGCCGAGTTGCACGGGGGAATGTGAAAAGTGTTCATATGTAGTAAAAACCTTAGAAATCCGTCCGTTTTCGTCATTTGTTATCGAATCGACTTAAAGCCAGATCGACACATTGGCCGCTCTTCTCTCTGAAACGCTTGTACTTATCGTCTGCAAAGCTATGTCGCGTGCTGCGGTATGCGGACACACTGAAAGCACAATAGTAGAACACAGATGAAGCTTCTAAGTTGATGTAAGAGCCAGTAAGAAGTAGTAAAATTCAAGTTTTACGTATCGGTTATTGACTTTTTAACCTTCTTTGGTGCCTTGGGCACGAGCTAAGAAGTTAAGCCTTTGCATGAAGGAGGACTAGCAGCCGAGTTGCACGGGAGAATGTGAAAAGTGTTCATATGTAGTAAAAACCTTAGAAATCCGTCCGTTTTCGTCATTTGTTATTGAATCGACTTAAAGCCAGATCGTCACATTGGCCGCTCTTCTCTCTGAAACGGTTGTACTTCTCGTCTGCAAAGCTATGTCGCGTGCTGCGGTATGCGGACACACTGAAAGCACAATAGTAGAACACAGATGAAGCTTCTAAGTTGATGTAAGAGCCAGTAAGAAGTAGTAAAATTCAAGTTTTAGGTATCGGTTATTGACTTTTTAACCTTCTTTGGTGCCTTGGACACGAGCTAAGAAGTTAAGACTTTGCATGAAGGAGGACTAGAAGCCGAGTTGCACGGGAGAATGTGAAAAGTGTTCATATGTAGTAAAAACCTTAGAAATCCGTCCGTTTTCGTCATTTGTTATCGAATCGACTTAAAGCAGGATCGTCACATTGACCGCTCTTCTCTCTGAAACGCTTGTACTTATCGTCTGCAAAGCTATGTCGCGTGCTGCGGTGTGCGGAGACACTAAAAGCACCATAGTAGAACACAGATGAAGCTTCTAAGTTGATGTAATAGCCAGTAAAATGTAATACAATTCAAGTTCTAGGTATCCATTATTGACTTTTTAGCTGGCTTTGGTGCCTTGGACATGAGCTAGGACCTTAAGATTCTGCATGAAAGGAGGACTAGCAGCCGAGTTCCACGGGAGAATGTGAAAAGTGTTCATATGTAGTAAAAACCTGAGAAATCCGTCCGTTTTCGTCATTTGTTATCGAATCGACTTAAAGCCAGATCGACACATTGGCCGCTCTTCTCTCTGAAACGGTTGTACTTATCGTCTGCAAAACTATGTCGCGTGCTGCGGTATGCTGAGACACTAAAAGCACCATAATAGAACACAGATGAAGCTTCTAAGTTGATGTAATAGCCAGTAAGAAGTAGTACAATTCAAGTTTTAGGTATTGAATATGGAACTTTTAGCTGGCTTTGGTGCCTTGGACATGAGCTAGGACCTTAAGATTCTGCATGAAAGGAGGACTAGCAGCCGAGTTGCACGGGAGAATGTGAAATGTGTTCATATGTAGTAAAAACCTGAGAAATCCGTCCGTTTTCGTCATTTGTTATCGAATCGACTTAAAGTCAGATCGTCACATTGGCCGCTCTTCTCTCTGAAACGCTTGTACTTATCGTCTGCAAAGCTATGTCGCGTGCTGCGGTATGGGGACACACTAATATCACCATAGTAGAACACAGATGAAGCATCTAAGTTGATGTAATAGCCAGTAAGAAGTAGTACAATTCAAGTTTTAGGTATCGATTATTGACTTTTTAGCTGGCTTTGGTGCCTTGGACATGAGCTAGGACCTTAAGATTCTGCATGAAAGGAGGACTAGCAGCCGAGTTGCACGGGAGAATGTGAAAAGTGTTCATATGTAGTAAAAACCTGAGAAATCCGTCCGTTTTCGTCATTTGTTATCGAATCGACTTAAAGCCAGATCGACACATTGGCTGCTCTTCTCTCTGAAACGGTTGTACTTATCGTCTGCAAAGCTATGTCGCGTGCTGCGGTATGCGGACACACTAAAAGCACCATAGTAGAACACAGATGAACCATCTAAGTTGATGTAATAGCCAGTAAGAAGTAATCCAATTCAAGTTTTAAGTATTGGATATTGACCTTTTAGCTGGCTTTGGTGCCTTGGACATGAGCTAGGACCTTAAGATTCAGCATTAAAGGAGGACTAGCAGCCGAGTTGCACGGGTGAATGTGAAAAGTGTTCATATGTAGTAAAAACCTGACAAATCCGTCCGTTTTCGTCATTTGTTATCGAATCGACATAAAGCCAGATCGTCACATTAACCGCTCTTCTCACTGAATCGGTTGTACTTATCGTCTGCAAAGCTATGTCGCGTGCTGCGGTATGTGGAGAGAGTAAAAGCACCATAGTAGAACACAGATCACGCTTCTAAGTTGATGTAATAGCCAGTAAGAAGTAGTAGAATTCAAGTTTTAGGTATCGATTATTGACTTTTTAGCTCGCTTTGGTGCCTTGGACATGAGCTAGGACCTTAAGATTCTGCATGAAAGGAGGACTAGCAGCCGAGTTGCACGGGAGAATGTGAAATGTGTTCATATGTACTAAAAACCTGAGAAATCCGTCCGTTTTCGTCATTTGTTATCGAATCGACTTAAAGCCAGATCGTCACATTTTCCGCTCTTCTCTCTGAAACGCTTGTACTTATCATCTGCAAAGCTATGTCGCGTGCTGCGGTATGCGGAGACACTAAAATCACCATAGTAGAACACAGATGAAGCATCTAAGTTGATGTAATAGCCAGTAACAAGTAGTACAATTCAAGTTTTAGGTATCGATTATTGACTTTTTAGCTGGCTTTGGTGCCTTGGACATGAGCTAGGACCTTAAGATTCTGCATGAAAGGAGGACTAGCAGCCGAGTTGCACGGGAGAATGTGAAAAGTGTTCATATGTAGTAAAAACCTGAGACATCCGTCCGTTTTCGTCATTTGTTATCGAATCGACTTAAAGCCAGATCGACACATTGGCCGCTCTTCTCTCTGAAACGGTTGTACTTATCGTCTGCAAAGCTATGTCGCGAGCAGCGGTATGCGGAGACACTAAAAGCACCATAGTAGAACACAGATCAAGCTTCTAAGTTGATGTAATAGCCAGTAAGAAGTAGTACAATTCAAGTTTTAGGTATTGAATATGGACCTTTTAGCTGGCTTTGGTGCCTTGGACATGAGCTAGGACCTTAAGACTGTGCATGAAAGGAGGACTAGCAGCCGAGTTGCACGGGAGAATGTGAAAAGTGTTCATATGTAGTAAAAACCTAAGAAATTCGTCCGTTTTCGTCATTTGTTATGGAATCGACTTAAAGCCAGATCGTCACATTGGCCGCTCTTCTCTCTGAAACGGTTGTACTTATCGTCTGCAAAGCTATGTCGCGTGCTGCGGTATGCGGACACACTAAAAGCACCGTAGTAGAACACAGATGAACCATCTAAGTTGATGTAATAGGCAGTAAGAAGTAATCCAATTCAAGTTTTAGGTATTGAATATTGACCTTTTAGCTGGCTTTGGTGCCTTGGACATGAGCTAGGACCTTAAGATTCTGCATTAAAGGAGGACTAGCAGCCGAGTTGCACGGGTGAATGTGAAAAGTGTTCATATGTAGTAAAAACCTGACAAATCCGTCCGTTTTCGTCATTTGTTACCGAATCGACTTAAAGCCAGATCGTCACATTAACCGCTCTTCTCACTGAAACGGTTGTACTTATCGTCTGCAAAGCTATGTCGCGTGCTGCGGTATGTGGAGAGAGCAAAAGCACCATAGTAGAACACAGATGAAGCTTCTAAGTTGATGAAATAGCCAGTAAGAAGTAGTAGAATTCAAGTTTTAGGTATCGATTATTGACTTTTTAGCTGGCTTTGGTGCCTTGGACATGAGCTAGGACCTTAAGATTCTGCATGAAAGGAGGACTAGCAGCCGAGTTGCACGGGAGAATGTGAAATGTGTTCATATGTAGTAAAAACCCGAGAAATCCGTCCGTTTTCGTCATTTGTTATCGAATCGACTTAAAGCCAGATCGTCACATTGGCCGCCCTTCTCTCTAAAACGCTTGTACTTATCATCTGCAAAGCTATGTCGCGTGCTGCGGTATGCAGAGACACTAAAATCACAATAGTAGAACACAGATGAAGCATCTAAGTTGATGTAATAGCCAGTAAGAAGTAGTACAATTCAAGTTTTAGGTATTGAATATGGACCTTTTAGCTGGCTTTGGTGCCTTGGACATGAGCTAGGACCTTAAGACTGTGCATGAAAGGAGGACTAGCAGCCGAGTTGCACGGGAGAATGTGAAAAGTGTTCATATGTAGTAAAAACCTAAGAAATTCGTCCGTTTTCGTCATTTGTTATCGAATCGACTTAAAGCCAGATCGTCACATTGGCCGCTCTTCTCTCTGAAACGGTTGTACTTCTCGTCTGCAAAGCTATGTCGCGTGCTGCGGTATGCGGAGACACTAAAATCACCATAGTAGAACACAGATGAAGCATCAAAGTTGATGTAATAGCCAGTAAGAAGTAGTCCCATTCAAGTTTTAGGTATCGATTATTGACTTTATAGCTGGCTTTGGTGACTTGGACATGAGCTAGGACCTTAACATTCTGCATGAAAGGAGGACTAGCAGCCGAGTTGCACGGGAGAATGTGAAAAGTGTTCATATGTAGTAAAAACCGTAGAAATCCGTCCGTATTCGTCATTTGTTATCGAATCGACTTAAAGTTAGATCGTCACATTGGCCGCTCTTCTCACTGAAACGCTTGTACTTATCGTCTGCAAAGTTATGTCGCGTGCTGCGGTATGCGGACACACTAAAATCACCATAGTAGAACACAGATCTAGCTTCTAAGTTGATGTAATAGCCAGTAAGAAGTAGTACAATTCAAGTTTTAGGTATCGATTATTGACTTTTTAGCTGGCTTTGGTGACTTGGACATGAGCTAGGACCTTACGATTCTGCATGAAAGGAGGACTAGCAGCCGAGTTGCATGGGAGAATGTGAAAAGTGTTCATATGCAGTAAAAACCTGAGACATCCGTACGTTTTCGTCATTTGCTATCGAATCGACTTAAAGCCAGATCGTCACATTGGCCGCTCTTCTCACTGAAACGGTTGTACTTATCGTCTGCAAAGCTATGTCGCGTGCTGCGGAATGCGGACACACTAAAAGCACAATAGTAGAACACAGATGAAGCATCTAAGTTGATGTAATAGCCAGTAAGAAGTAGTAAAATTCAAGTTTTAGGTATCTGTTATTGACTTTTTAACCTTCTTTGGTGCCTTGGACACGAGCTTGGAACTTAAGACTTTGCATGAAGGAGGACTAGCAGCCGAGTTGCACGGGAGAATGTGAAAAGTGTTCATATCTAAAAAAAAAAAAAAAACCTGAGAAATCCGTCCGTTGTCGTCATTTGTTATCGAATCGACTTAAAGCCAGATCGTCACATTGGCCGCTCTTCTCTCTGAAACGGTTGTACTTATCGTCTTCAAAGGTATGTCGCGTGTTGCCGTAGACGGAAACAGGAAAAACACCATAGTAGAACACAGGTGAAGCTTCGAAGTTGATGTAATAGCCAGTAAGAAGTAATCCAATTCAAGTTTTAGGTATAGATTATTGACTTTTTAGCTGGCTTTGGTGCCTTGGACATGAGCTAGGACCTTAAGATTCTGCATGAAAGGAGGACTAGCTGCCGAGTTGCACGGGAGGATGTGAAAAGTGTTCATATGCAGTAAAAACCTGAGACATCCGTCCATTTTCGTCATTTGTTATCGAATCGACTTAAAGCCAGATCGTCACATTGGCCGCTCTTCTCTCTGAAACGGTTGCACTTATCGTCTGCAAAGCTATGTCGCGTGCTGCGGTATGCGGACACACTAAAAGCACCATAGTAGAACACATTTGAAGCATCTAAGTTGATGTAATAGCCAGTAAGAAGTAATCCAATTCAAGTTTTAGGTATCGGTTATTGACTTTTTACCCTTCTTTGGTGCCTTGGACACGAGCTAGAAACTTAAGATTTTGCATGAAGGAGGACTAGCAGCCGAGTTGCACGGGAGAATGTGAAAAGTGTTCATATGTAGTAAAAACCTGAGAAATCCGTCCGTTTTCGTCATTTGTTATCGAATCGACTTAAAGCCAGATCGTCACATTGGCCGCTCTTCTCTCTGAAACGGTTGTACTTATCGTCTGCAAAGCTATGTCGCGTGCTGCGGTATGCGGAGACACTAAAAGCACCATAGTAGAACACAGATGAAGCTTCTAAGTTGATGTAATAGTCAGTAAGAAGTAGTACAATTCAAGTTTTAGGTATCGATTATTGACTTTTTAGCTGGCTTTGGTGCCTTGGACATGAGCTAGGACCTTAAGATTCTGCATGAAAGGAGGACTAGCAGCCGAGTTGCACGGGAGAATGTGACACGTGTTCATATGTAGTAAAAACCTGAGACATCCGTCCGTTTTCGTCATTTGTTATCGAATCGACTTAAAGCCAGATCGACACATTGGCCGCTCTTCTCTCTGAAACGGTTGTACTTATCGTCTGCAAAAGTTATGTCGCGTGCTGCGGTATGCTGAGACACTAAAAGCACCATAATAGAACACAGATGAAGCTTCTAAGTTGATGTAATAGCCAGTAAGAAGTAGTACAATTCAAGTTTTAGGTATTGAATATGGAACTTTTAGCTGGCTTTGGTGCCTTGGACATGAGCTAGGACCTTAAGATTCTGCATGAAAGGAGGACTAGCAGCCGAGTTGCACGGGAGAATGTGAAAAGTGTTCATATGTAGTTAAAACCTGAGAAATCCGTCCGTTTTCGTCATTTGTTATCGAATCGACTTAAAGCCAGATCGTCACATTGGCCGCTCTTCTCTCTGAAACGGTTGTACTTATCGTCTTCAAAGGTATGTCGCGTGTTGCCGTAGACGGAAACAGGAAAAACACCATAGTAGAACACAGGTGAAGCTTCGAAGTTGATGTAATAGCCAGTAAGAAGTAATCCAATTCAAGTTTTAGGTATAGATTATTGACTTTTTAGCTGGCTTTGGTGCCTTGGACATGAGCTAGGACCTTAATATTCTGCATGAAAGGAGGACTAGCAGCCGAGTTGCACGGGAGAATGTGAAAAGTGTTCATATGTAGTTAAAACCTGAGAAATACGTCCGTTTTCGTCATTTGTTATCGAATCGACTTAAAGCCAGATCGTCACATTGGCCGCTCTTCTCTCTGAAACGGTTGTACTTATCGTCTGCAAAGCTATGTCGCGTGCTGCGGTATGCGGAGACACTAAAAGCACCATAGTAGAACACCCATTAAGCTTCTAAGTTGATGTAATAGCCAGTAAGAAGTAGTAAAATTCAAGTTTTAGGTATCGATTATTGACTTTTTAGCTGGCTTTGGTGCCTTGGACATGAGATAGGACCTTAACATTCTGCATGAAAGGAGGACTAGCAGCCGAGATACACGGGAGAATGTGAAAAGTGTTCATATGCAGTAAAAAGCAGAGACATCCGTCCGTTTTCGTCATTTGTTATCGAATCGACTTAAAGCGAGATCGTCACATTGGCTGCTCTTCTCTCTGAAACGGTTGCACTTATCGTCTGCAAAGCTATGTCGCGTGCTGCGGTATGCGGACACACTAAAAGCACCATAGTAGAACACAGATGAAGCATCTAAGTTGATGTAATAGCCAGTAAGAAGTAATCCAATTCAAGTTTTAGGTATTGAATATTGACCTTTTAGCTGGCTTTGGTGCCTTGGACATGAGCTAGGACCTTAAGATTCTGCATTAAAGGAGGACTAGCAGCCGAGTTGCATGGGAGAATGTGAAAAGTGTTCATATGTAGTAAAAACCTGAGAAATCCGTCCGTTTTCGTCATTTGTTATCGAATCGACTTAAAGCGAGATCGTCACATTGGCTGCTCTTCTCTCTGAAACGGTTGCACTTATCGTCTGCAAAGCTATGTCGCGTGCTGCGGTATGCGGAGACACTAACATCACCATAGTAGAACACAGATGAAGCATCTAAGTAGAAGTAATAGCCAGTAAGAAGTAATCCAATTCAAGTTTTAGGTATCGATTATTGACTTTTTAGCTGGCTTTGGTGCCTTGGACATGAGCTAGGACCTTAAGATTCTGCATGAAAGGAGGACTAGCAGCCGCGTTGCACGGGAGAATGTGAAATGTGTTCATATGCAGTAAAAACCTGAGACATCCGTCCGTTTTCGTCATTTGTTATCGAATTGACTTAAAGCCAGATCGTCACATTGGCCGCTCTTCTCTCTGAAACGGTTGTACTTATCGTCTGCAAAGCTATGTCGCGTGCTGCGGTATGCGGACACACTAAAAGCACCATAGTAGAACACAGATGAAGCTTCTAAGTTGATGTAATAGCCAGTAAGAGGAAATAAAATTCAAGTTTTATGTATCGGTTATTGACTTTTTACCCTTCTTTGGTGCCTTGGACACGAGCTAGAAACTTAAGATTTTGCATGAAGGAGGACTAGCAGCCGAGTTGCACGGGAGAATGTGAAAAGTGTTCATATGTAGTAAAAACCTGAGAAATCCGTCCGTTTTCGTCATTTGTTATCGAATCGACTTAAAGCCAGATCGTCACATTGGCTGCTCTTCTCTCTGAAACGGTTGTACTTATCGTCTGCAAAGCTATGTCGCGTGCTGCGGTATGCGGAGACACTAAAAGCACCATAGTAGAACACAGATGAAGCTTCTAAGTTGATGTAATAGTCAGTAAGAAGTAGTACAATTCAAGTTTTAGGTATCGATTATTGACTTTTTAGCTGGCTTTGGTGCCTTGGACATGAGCTAGGACCTTAAGATTATGCATGAAATGAGGACTAGCAGCCGAGTTGCACGGGAGAATGTGACACGTGTTCTTATGTAGTAAAAACCTGAGACATCCGTCCGTTTTCGTCATTTGTTATCGAATCGACTTAAAGCCAGATCGACACATTGGCCGCTCTTCTCTCTGAAACGGTTGTACTTATCGTCTGCAAAGCTATGTCGCGTGCTGCGGTATGCTGAGACACTAAAAGCACCATATTAGAACACAGATGAAGCTTCTAAGTTGATGTAATAGCCAGTAAGAAGTAGTACAATTCAAGTTTTAGGTATTGAATATTGAACTTTTAGCTGGCTTTGGTGCCTTGGACATGAGCTAGGACCTTAAGATTCTGCATGAAAGGAGGACTAGCAGCCGAGTTGCACGGGAGAATGTGAAAAGTGTTCATATGTAGTTAAAACCTGAGAAATCCGTCCGTTTTCGTCATTTGTTATCGAATCGACTTAAAGCCAGATCGTCACATTGGCCGCTCTTCTCTCTGAAACGGTTGTACTTATCGTCTTCAAAGGTATGTCGCATGTTGCCGTAGGCGGAAACAGGAAAAGCACCAAAGTAGAACACAGATGAAGCTTCTAAGTTGATGTAATAGCCAGTAAGAAGTAGTCCAATTCAAGATTTAGGTATCGATTATTGACTTTTTAGCTGGGTTTTGGTGCCTTGGACATGAGGTAGGACCTTAATATTCTGCATGAAAGGAGGACTAGCAGCCGAGTAGCATGGGGGAATGTAAAAAGTGTTCAGATGTAGTAAAAACCTGAGAAATACGTCCGTTTTCGTCATTTGTTATCGAATCGACTTAAAGCCAGATCGTCACATTGGCCGCTCTTCTCTCTGAAACGGTTGTACTTATCGTCTGCAAAGCTATGTCGCGTGCTGCGGTATGCGGAGACACTAAAAGCACCATAGTAGAACACCCATTAAGCTTCTAAGTTGATGTAATAGCCAGTAAGAAGTAGTAAAATTCAAGTTTTAGGTATCGATTATTGACATTTTAGCTGGCTTTGGTGCCTTGGACATGAGATAGGACCTTAACATTCTGCATGAAAGGAGGACTAGCAGCCGAGATACACGGGAGAATGTGAAAAGTGTTCATATGCAGTAAAAAGCTGAGACATCCGTCCGTTTTCGTCATTTGTTATCGAATCGACTTAAAGCCAGATCGTCACATTGGCCGCTCTTCTCTCTGAAACGGTTGTACTTATCGTCTGCAAAGCTATGTCGCGTGCTGCGGTATGCGGACACACTAAAAGCACCATAGTAGAACACAGATGAAGCATCTAAGTTGATGTAATAGCCAGTAAGAAGTAATCCAATTCAAGTTTTAGGTATTGAATATTGACCTTTTAGCTGGCTTTGGTGCCTTGGACATGAGCTAGGACCTTAAGATTCTGCATTAAAGGAGGACTAGCAGCCGAGTTGCATGGGAGAATGTGAAAAGTGTTCATATGTAGTAAAAACCTGAGAAATCCGTCCGTTTTCGTCATTTGTTATCGAATCGACTTAAAGCGAGATCGTCACATTGGCTGCTCTTCTCTCTGAAACGGTTGCACTTATCGTCTGCAAAGCTATGTCGCGTGCTGCGGTATGCGGAGACACTAACATCACCATAGTAGAACACAGATGAAGCATCTAAGTAGATGTAATAGCCAGTAAGAAGTAATCCAATTCAAGTTTTAGGTATCGATTATTGACTTTTTAGCTGGCTTTGGTGCCTTGGACATGAGCTAGGACCTTAAGATTCTGCATGAAAGGAGGACTAGCAGCCGCGTTGCACGGGAGAATGTGAAATGTGTTCATATGCAGTAAAAACCTGAGACATCCGTCCGTTTTCGTCATTTGTTATCGAATTGACTTAAAGCCAGATCGTCACATTGGCCGCTCTTCTCTCTGAAACGGTTGTACTTATCGTCTGCAAAGCTATGTCGCGTGCTGCGGTATGCGGAGACACTAAAAGCACCATAGTAGAACACAGATGAAGCTTCTAAGTTGATGTAATAGTCAGTAAGAAGTAGTACAATTCAAGTTTTAGGTATCGATTATTGACTTTTTAGCTGGCTTTGGTGCCTTGGACATGAGCTAGGACCTTAAGATTATGCATGAAAGGAGGACTAGCAGCCGAGTTGCACGGGAGAATGTGACACGTGTTCTTATGTAGTAAAAACCTGAGACATCCGTCCGTTTTCGTCATTTGTTATCGAATCGACTTAAAGCCAGATCGTCACATTGGCCGCTCTTCTCTCTGAAACGGTTGTACTTATCGTCTTCAAAGGTATGTCGCATGTTGCCGTAGGCGGAAACAGGAAAAGCACCATAGTAGAACACAGATGAAGCTTCTAAGTTGATGTAATAGCCAGTAAGAAGTAGTCCAATTCAAGATTTAGGTATCGATTATTGACTTTTTAGCTGGGTTTTGGTGCCTTGGACTTGAGGTAGGACCTTAATATTCTGCATGAAAGGAGGACTAGCAGCCGAGTTGCATGGGGGATTGTGAAAAGTGTTCAGTTGTAGTAAAAACCTGAGAAATACGTCCGTTTTCGTCATTTGTTATCGAATCGACTTAAAGCCAGATCGTCACATTGGCCGCCCTTCTCTCTGAAACGGTTGTACTTATCGTCTGCAAAGCTATGTCGCGTGCTGCGGTATGCGGAGACACTAAAAGCACCATAGTAGAACACCCATTAAGCTTCTAAGTTGATGTAATAGCCAGTAAGAAGTAGTAGAATTCAAGTTTTAGGTATCGATTATTGACTTTTTAGCTGGCTTTGGTGCCTTGGACATGAGATAGGACCTTAACATTCTGCATTAAA
Organism: Schistocerca gregaria; assembly: GCF_023897955.1. Taxonomy (NCBI): domain Eukaryota; kingdom Metazoa; phylum Arthropoda; class Insecta; order Orthoptera; family Acrididae; genus Schistocerca; species Schistocerca gregaria. The sequence continues at coordinate 295,556 of NW_026061973.1, forward strand.
GGAGGACTAGCAGCCGAGTTGCATGGGAGAATGTGAAAAGTGTTCATATGTAGTAAAAACCTGAGAAATCCGTCCGTTTTCGTCATTTGTTATCGAATCGACATAAAGCGAGATCGTCACATTGGCTGCTCTTCTCTCTGAAACGGTTGCACTTATCGTCTGCAAAGCTATGTCGCGTGCTGCGGTATGCGGAGACACTAAAATCACCATAGTAGAACACAGATGAAGCATCTAAGTTGATGTAATAGCCAGTAAGAAGTAATCCAATTCAAGTTTTAGGTATCGATTATTGACTTTATAGCTGGCTTTGGTGCCTTGGACATGAGCTAGGACCTTAAGATTCTGCATGAAAGGAGGACTAGCAGCCGAGTTGCACGGGAGAATGTGAAAAGTGTTCATATGCAGTAAAAACCTGAGACATCCGTCCGTTTTCGTCATTTGTTATCGAATCGACTTAAAGCCAGATCGTCACATTGGCCGCTCTTCTCTCTGAAACGGTTGTACTTATCGTCTGCAAAGCTATGTCGCGTGCTGCGGTATGCGGACACACTAAAAGCACCATAGTAGAACACAGATGAAGCTTCTAAGTTGATGTAATAGCCAGTAAGAGGAAATAAAATTCAAGTTTTATGTATCGGTTATTGACTTTTTACCCTTCTTTGGTGCCTTGGACACGAGCTAGAAACTTAAGATTTTGCATGAAGGAGGACTAGCAGCCGAGTTGCACGGGAGAATGTGAAAAGTGTTCATATGTAGTAAAAACCTGAGAAATCCGTCCGTTTTCGTCATTTGTTATCGAATCGACTTAAAGCCAGATCGTCACATTGGCTGCTCTTCTCTCTGAAACGGTTGTACTTATCGTCTGCAAAGCTATGTCGCGTGCTGCGGTATGCGGAGACACTAAAAGCACCATAGTAGAACACAGATGAAGCTTCTAAGTTGATGTAATAGTCAGTAAGAAGTAGTACAATTCAAGTTTTAGGTATCGATTATTGACTTTTTAGCTGGCTTTGGTGCCTTGGACATGAGCTAGGACCTTAAGATTATGCATGAAATGAGGACTAGCAGCCGAGTTGCACGGGAGAATGTGACACGTGTTCTTATGTAGTAAAAACCTGAGACATCCGTCCGTTTTCGTCATTTGTTATCGAATCGACTTAAAGCCAGATCGACACATTGGCCGCTCTTCTCTCTGAAACGGTTGTACTTATCGTCTGCAAAGCTATGTCGCGTGCTGCGGTATGCTGAGACACTAAAAGCACCATATTAGAACACAGATGAAGCTTCTAAGTTGATGTAATAGCCAGTAAGAAGTAGTACAATTCAAGTTTTAGGTATTGAATATTGAACTTTTAGCTGGCTTTGGTGCCTTGGACATGAGCTAGGACCTTAAGATTCTGCATGAAAGGAGGACTAGCAGCCGAGTTGCACGGGAGAATGTGAAAAGTGTTCATATGTAGTTAAAACCTGAGAAATCCGTCCGTTTTCGTCATTTGTTATCGAATCGACTTAAAGCCAGATCGTCACATTGGCCGCTCTTCTCTCTGAAACGGTTGTACTTATCGTCTTCAAAGGTATGTCGCATGTTGCCGTAGGCGGAAACAGGAAAAGCACCAAAGTAGAACACAGATGAAGCTTCTAAGTTGATGTAATAGCCAGTAAGAAGTAGTCCAATTCAAGATTTAGGTATCGATTATTGACTTTTTAGCTGGGTTTTGGTGCCTTGGACATGAGGTAGGACCTTAATATTCTGCATGAAAGGAGGACTAGCAGCCGAGTAGCATGGGGGAATGTAAAAAGTGTTCAGATGTAGTAAAAACCTGAGAAATACGTCCGTTTTCGTCATTTGTTATCGAATCGACTTAAAGCCAGATCGTCACATTGGCCGCTCTTCTCTCTGAAACGGTTGTACTTATCGTCTGCAAAGCTATGTCGCGTGCTGCGGTATGCGGAGACACTAAAAGCACCATAGTAGAACACCCATTAAGCTTCTAAGTTGATGTAATAGCCAGTAAGAAGTAGTAAAATTCAAGTTTTAGGTATCGATTATTGACATTTTAGCTGGCTTTGGTGCCTTGGACATGAGATAGGACCTTAACATTCTGCATGAAAGGAGGACTAGCAGCCGAGATACACGGGAGAATGTGAAAAGTGTTCATATGCAGTAAAAAGCTGAGACATCCGTCCGTTTTCGTCATTTGTTATCGAATCGACTTAAAGCCAGATCGTCACATTGGCGGCTCTTCTCTCTGAAACGGTTGTACTTATCGTCTGCAAAGCTATGTCGCGTGCTGCGGTATGCGGACACACTAAAAGCACCATAGTAGAACACAGATGAAGCATCTAAGTTGATGTAATAGCCAGTAAGAAGTAATCCAATTCAAGTTTTAGGTATTGAATATTGACCTTTTAGCTGGCTTTGGTGCCTTGGACATGAGCTAGGACCTTAAGATTCTGCATTAAAGGAGGACTAGCAGCCGAGTTGCATGGGAGAATGTGAAAAGTGTTCATATGTAGTAAAAACCTGAGAAATCCGTCCGTTTTCGTCATTTGTTATCGAATCGACTTAAAGCGAGATCGTCACATTGGCTGCTCTTCTCTCTGAAACGGTTGCACTTATCGTCTGCAAAGCTATGTCGCGTGCTGCGGTATGCGGAGACACTAACATCACCATAGTAGAACACAGATGAAGCATCTAAGTAGATGTAATAGCCAGTAAGAAGTAATCCAATTCAAGTTTTAGGTATCGATTATTGACTTTTTAGCTGGCTTTGGTGCCTTGGACATGAGCTAGGACCTTAAGATTCTGCATGAAAGGAGGACTAGCAGCCGCGTTGCACGGGAGAATGTGAAATGTGTTCATATGCAGTAAAAACCTGAGACATCCGTCCGTTTTCGTCATTTGTTATCGAATTGACTTAAAGCCAGATCGTCACATTGGCCGCTCTTCTCTCTGAAACGGTTGTACTTATCGTCTGCAAAGCTATGTCGCGTGCTGCGGTATGCGGAGACACTAAAAGCACCATAGTAGAACACAGATGAAGCTTCTAAGTTGATGTAATAGTCAGTAAGAAGTAGTACAATTCAAGTTTTAGGTATCGATTATTGACTTTTTAGCTGGCTTTGGTGCCTTGGACATGAGCTAGGACCTTAAGATTATGCATGAAAGGAGGACTAGCAGCCGAGTTGCACGGGAGAATGTGACACGTGTTCTTATGTAGTAAAAACCTGAGACATCCGTCCGTTTTCGTCATTTGTTATCGAATCGACTTAAAGCCAGATCGTCACATTGGCCGCTCTTCTCTCTGAAACGGTTGTACTTATCGTCTTCAAAGGTATGTCGCATGTTGCCGTAGGCGGAAACAGGAAAAGCACCATAGTAGAACACAGATGAAGCTTCTAAGTTGATGTAATAGCCAGTAAGAAGTAGTCCAATTCAAGATTTAGGTATCGATTATTGACTTTTTAGCTGGGTTTTGGTGCCTTGGACTTGAGGTAGGACCTTAATATTCTGCATGAAAGGAGGACTAGCAGCCGAGTTGCATGGGGGATTGTGAAAAGTGTTCAGTTGTAGTAAAAACCTGAGAAATACGTCCGTTTTCGTCATTTGTTATCGAATCGACTTAAAGCCAGATCGTCACATTGGCCGCCCTTCTCTCTGAAACGGTTGTACTTATCGTCTGCAAAGCTATGTCGCGTGCTGCGGTATGCGGAGACACTAAAAGCACCATAGTAGAACACCCATTAAGCTTCTAAGTTGATGTAATAGCCAGTAAGAAGTAGTAGAATTCAAGTTTTAGGTATCGATTATTGACTTTTTAGCTGGCTTTGGTGCCTTGGACATGAGATAGGACCTTAACATTCTGCATTAAAGGAGGACTAGCAGCCGAGTTGCATGGGAGAATGTGAAAAGTGTTCATATGTAGTAAAAACCTGAGAAATCCGTCCGTTTTCGTCATTTGTTATCGAATCGACATAAAGCGAGATCGTCACATTGGCTGCTCTTCTCTCTGAAACGGTTGCACTTATCGTCTGCAAAGCTATGTCGCGTGCTGCGGTATGCGGAGACACTAAAATCACCATAGTAGAACACAGATGAAGCATCTAAGTTGATGTAATAGCCAGTAAGAAGTAATCCAATTCAAGTTTTAGGTATCGATTATTGACTTTATAGCTGGCTTTGGTGCCTTGGACATGAGCTAGGACCTTAAGATTCTGCATGAAAGGAGGACTAGCAGCCGAGTTGCACGGGAGAATGTGAAAAGTGTTCATATGCAGTAAAAACCTGAGACATCCGTCCGTTTTCGTCATTTGTTATCGAATCGACTTAAAGCCAGATCGTCACATTGGCCGCTCTTCTCTCTGAAACGGTTGTACTTATCGTCTGCAAAGCTATGTCGCGTGCTGCGGTATGCGGACACACTAAAAGCACCATAGTAGAACACAGATGAAGCTTCTAAGTTGATGTAATAGCCAGTAAGAAGAAATAAAATTCAAGTTTTATGTATCGGTTATTGACTTTTTACCCTTCTTTGGTGCCTTGGACACGAGCTAGACACTTGAGATTTTGCATGAAGGAGGACTAGCAGCCGAGTTGCACGGGAGAATGTGAAAAGTGTTCATATGTAGTAAAAACCTGAGAAATCCGTCCGTTTTCGTCATTTGTTATCGAATCGACTTAAAGCCAGATCGTCACATTGGCCGCTCTTCTCTCTGAAACGGTTGTACTTATCGTCTGCAAAGCTATGTCGCGTGCTGCGGTATGCGGAGACACTAAAAGCACCATAGTAGAACACAGATGAAGCTTCTAAGTTGATGTAATAGTCAGTAAGAAGTAGTACAATTCAAGTTTTAGGTATCGATTATTGACTTTTTAGCTGGCTTTGGTGCCTTGGACATGAGCTAGGACCTTAAGATTCTGCATGAAAGGAGGACTAGCAGCCGAGTTGAACGGGAGAATGTGACACGTGTTCATATGTAGTAAAAACCTGAGACATCCGTCCGTTTTCGTCATTTGTTATCGAATCGACTTAAAGCCAGATCGACACATTGGCCGCTCTTCTCTCTGAAACGGTTGTACTTATCGTCTGCAAAGTATGTCGCGTGCTGCGGTATGCGGACACACTAAAAGCACCATAATAGAACACAGATGAAGCTTCTAAGTTGATGTAATAGCCAGTAAGAAGTAGTACAATTCAAGTTTTAGGTATTGAATATTGAACTTTTAGCTGGCTTTGGTGCCTTGGACATGAGCTAGGACCTTAAGATTCTGCATGAAAGGAGGACTAGCAGCCGAGTTGCACGGGAGAATGTGAAAAGTGTTCATATGTAGTTAAAACCTGAGAAATCCGTCCGTTTTCGTCATTTGTTATCGAATCGACTTAAAGCCAGATCGTCACATTGGCCGCTCTTCTCTCTGAAACGGTTGTACTTATCGTCTGCAAAGCTATGTCGCGTGCTGCGGTATGCGGAGACACTAAAAGCATCATAGTAGAACACAGATGAAGCTTCTAAGTTGATGTAATAGTCAGTAAGAAGTAGTACAATTCAAGTTTTAGGTATCGATTATTGACTTTTTAGCTGGCTTTGGTGCCTTGGACATGAGCTAGGACCTTAAGATTCTGCATGAAAGGAGGACTAGCAGCCGCGTTGCACGGGAGAATGTGAAATGTGTTCATATGCAGTAAAAACCTGAGACATCCGTCCGTTTTCGTCATTTGTTATCGAATTGACTTAAAGCCAGATCGTCACATTGGCCGCTCTTCTCTCTGAAACGGTTGTACTTATCGTCTGCAAAGCTATGTCGCGTGCTGCGGTATGCGGACACACTAAAAGCACCATAGTAGAACACAGATGAAGCTTCTAAGTTGATGTAATAGCCAGTAAGAGGAAATAAAATTCAAGTTTTATGTATCGGTTATTGACTTTTTACCCTTCTTTGGTGCCTTGGACACGAGCTAGAAACTTAAGATTTTGCATGAAGGAGGACTAGCAGCCGAGTTGCACGGGAGAATGTGAAAAGTGTTCATATGTAGTAAAAACCTGAGAAATCCGTCCGTTTTCGTCATTTGTTATCGAATCGACTTAAAGCCAGATCGTCACATTGGCCGCTCTTCTCTCTGAAACGGTTGTACTTATCGTCTGCAAAGCTATGTCGCGTGCTGCGGTATGCGGAGACACTAAAAGCACCATAGTAGAACACAGATGAAGCTTCTAAGTTGATGTAATAGTCAGTAAGAAGTAGTACAATTCAAGTTTTAGGTATCGATTATTGACTTTTTAGCTGGCTTTGGTGCCTTGGACATGAGCTAGGACCTTAAGATTATGCATGAAAGGAGGACTAGCAGCCGAGTTGCACGGGAGAATGTGACACGTGTTCTTATGTAGTAAAAACCTGAGACATCCGTCCGTTTTCGTCATTTGTTATCGAATCGACTTAAAGCCAGATCGTCACATTGGCCGCTCTTCTCTCTGAAACGGTTGTACTTATCGTCTTCAAAGGTATGTCGCATGTTGCCGTAGGCGGAAACAGGAAAAGCACCATAGTAGAACACAGATGAAGCTTCTAAGTTGATGTAATAGCCAGTAAGAAGTAGTCCAATTCAAGATTTAGGTATCGATTATTGACTTTTTAGCTGGGTTTTGGTGCCTTGGACTTGAGGTAGGACCTTAATATTCTGCATGAAAGGAGGACTAGCAGCCGAGTTGCATGGGGGATTGTGAAAAGTGTTCAGATGTAGTAAAAACCTGAGAAATACGTCCGTTTTCGTCATTTGTTATCGAATCGACTTAAAGCCAGATCGTCACATTGGCCGCCCTTCTCTCTGAAACGGTTGTACTTATCGTCTGCAAAGCTATGTCGCGTGCTGCGGTATGCGGAGACACTAAAAGCACCATAGTAGAACACCCATTAAGCTTCTAAGTTGATGTAATAGCCAGTAAGAAGTAGTAGAATTCAAGTTTTAGGTATCGATTATTGACTTTTTAGCTGGCTTTGGTGCCTTGGACATGAGATAGGACCTTAACATTCTGCATTAAAGGAGGACTAGCAGCCGAGTTGCATGGGAGAATGTGAAAAGTGTTCATATGTAGTAAAAACCTGAGAAATCCGTCCGTTTTCGTCATTTGTTATCGAATCGACATAAAGCGAGATCGTCACATTGGCTGCTCTTCTCTCTGAAACGGTTGCACTTATCGTCTGCAAAGCTATGTCGCGTGCTGCGGTATGCGGAGACACTAAAATCACCATAGTAGAACACAGATGAAGCATCTAAGTTGATGTAATAGCCAGTAAGAAGTAATCCAATTCAAGTTTTAGGTATCGATTATTGACTTTATAGCTGGCTTTGGTGCCTTGGACATGAGCTAGGACCTTAAGATTCTGCATGAAAGGAGGACTAGCAGCCGAGTTGCACGGGAGAATGTGAAAAGTGTTCATATGCAGTAAAAACCTGAGACATCCGTCCGTTTTCGTCATTTGTTATCGAATCGACTTAAAGCCAGATCGTCACATTGGCCGCTCTTCTCTCTGAAACGGTTGTACTTATCGTCTGCAAAGCTATGTCGCGTGCTGCGGTATGCGGACACACTAAAAGCACCATAGTAGAACACAGATGAAGCTTCTAAGTTGATGTAATAGCCAGTAAGAAGAAATAAAATTCAAGTTTTATGTATCGGTTATTGACTTTTTACCCTTCTTTGGTGCCTTGGACACGAGCTAGACACTTGAGATTTTGCATGAAGGAGGACTAGCAGCCGAGTTGCACGGGAGAATGTGAAAAGTGTTCATATGTAGTAAAAACCTGAGAAATCCGTCCGTTTTCGTCATTTGTTATCGAATCGACTTAAAGCCAGATCGTCACATTGGCCGCTCTTCTCTCTGAAACGGTTGTACTTATCGTCTGCAAAGCTATGTCGCGTGCTGCGGTATGCGGAGACACTAAAAGCACCATAGTAGAACACAGATGAAGCTTCTAAGTTGATGTAATAGTCAGTAAGAAGTAGTACAATTCAAGTTTTAGGTATCGATTATTGACTTTTTAGCTGGCTTTGGTGCCTTGGACATGAGCTAGGACCTTAAGATTCTGCATGAAAGGAGGACTAGCAGCCGAGTTGAACGGGAGAATGTGACACGTGTTCATATGTAGTAAAAACCTGAGACATCCGTCCGTTTTCGTCATTTGTTATCGAATCGACTTAAAGCCAGATCGACACATTGGCCGCTCTTCTCTCTGAAACGGTTGTACTTATCGTCTGCAAAGTATGTCGCGTGCTGCGGTATGCGGACACACTAAAAGCACCATAATAGAACACAGATGAAGCTTCTAAGTTGATGTAATAGCCAGTAAGAAGTAGTACAATTCAAGTTTTAGGTATTGAATATTGAACTTTTAGCTGGCTTTGGTGCCTTGGACATGAGCTAGGACCTTAAGATTCTGCATGAAAGGAGGACTAGCAGCCGAGTTGCACGGGAGAATGTGAAAAGTGTTCATATGTAGTTAAAACCTGAGAAATCCGTCCGTTTTCGTCATTTGTTATCGAATCGACTTAAAGCCAGATCGTCACATTGGCCGCTCTTCTCTCTGAAACGGTTGTACTTATCGTCTGCAAAGCTATGTCGCGTGCTGCGGTATGCGGAGACACTAAAAGCATCATAGTAGAACACAGATGAAGCTTCTAAGTTGATGTAATAGTCAGTAAGAAGTAGTACAATTCAAGTTTTAGGTATCGATTATTGACTTTTTAGCTGGCTTTGGTGCCTTGGACATGAGATAGGACCTTAACATTCTGCATGAAAGGAGGACTAGCAGCCGAGATACACGGGAGAATGTGAAAAGTGTTCATATGCAGTAAAAAGCTGAGACATCCGTCCGTTTTCGCCATTTGTTATCGAATCGACTTAAAGCCAGATCGTCACATTGGCTGCTCTTCTCTCTGAAACGGTTGTACTTATCGTCTGCAAAGCTATGTCGCGTGCTGCGGTATGCGGACACACTAAAAGCACCATAGTAGAACACAGATGAAGCATCTAAGTTGATGTAATAGCCAGTAAGAAGTAATCCAATTCAAGTTTTAGGTATTGAATATTGACCTTTTAGCTGGCTTTGGTGCCTTGGACATGAGCTAGGACCTTAAGATTCTGCATTAAAGGAGGACTAGCAGCCGAGTTGCATGGGAGAATGTGAAAAGTGTTCATATGTAGTAAAAACCTGAGAAATCCGTCCGTTTTCGTCATTTGTTATCGAATCGACTTAAAGCGAGATCGTCACATTGGCTGCTCTTCTCTCTGAAACGGTTGCACTTATCGTCTGCAAAGCTATGTCGCGTGCTGCGGTATGCGGAGACACTAAAATCACCATAGTAGAACACAGATGAAGCATCTAAGTTGAGGTAATAGCCAGTAAGAAGTAATCCAATTCAAGTTTTAGGTATCGATTATTGACTTTTTAGCTGGCTTTGGTGCCTTGGACATGAGCTAGGACCTTAAGATTCTGCATTAAAGGAGGACTAGCAGCCGAGTTGCACGGGAGAATGTGAAAAGTGTTCATATGCAGTAAAAACCTGAGACATCCGTCCGTTTTCGTCATTTGTTATCGAATCGACTTAAAGCCAGATCGTCACATTGGCCGCTCTTCTCTCTGAAACGGTTGTACTAATCGTCTGCAAAGCTATGTCGCGTGCTGCGGTATGCGGACACACTAAAAGCACCATAGTAGAACACAGATGAAGCTTCTAAGTTGATGTAATAGCCGGTAAGAAGAAATAAAATTCAAGTTTTATGTATCGGTTATTGACTTTTTACCCTTCTTTGGTGCCTTGGACACGAGCTAGAAACTTAAGATTTTGCATGAAGGAGGACTAGCAGCCGAGTTGCACGGGAGAATGTGAAAAGTGTTCATATGTAGTAAAAACCTGAGAAATCCGTCCGTTTTCGTCATTTGTTATCGAATCGACTTAAAGCCAGATCGTCACATTGGCCGCTTTTCTCTCTGAAACGGTTGTACTTATCGTCTGCAAAGCTATGTCGCGTGCTGCGGTATGCGGAGACACTAAAAGCACCATAGTAGAACACAGATGAAGCTTCTAAGTTGATGTAATAGTCAGTAAGAAGTAGTACAATTCAAGTTTTAGGTATCGATTATTGACTTTTTAGCTGGCTTTGGTGCCTTGGACATGAGCTAGGACCTTAAGATTCTGCATGAAAGGAGGACTAGCAGCCGAGTTGCACGGGAGAATGTGACACGTGTTCATATGTAGTTAAAACCTGAGAAATCCGTCCGTTTTCGTCATTTGTTATCGAATCGACTTAAAGCCAGATCGTCACATTGGCCGCTCTTCTCTCTGAAACGGTTGTACGTATCGTCTTCAAAGGTATGTCGCATGTTGCCGTAGGCGGAAACAGGAAAAGCACCATAGTAGAACACAGATGAAGCTTCTAAGTTGATGTAATAGCCAGTAAGAAGTAGTCCAATTCAAGATTTAGGTATCGATTATTGACTTTTTAGCTGGGTTTTGGTGCCTTGGACATGAGGTAGGACCTTAATATTCTGCATGAAAGGAGGACTAGCAGCCGAGTTGCATGGGGGTATGTGAAAAGTGTTCAGATGTAGTAAAAACCTGAGAAATACGTCCGTTTTCGTCATTTGTTATCGAATCGACTTAAAGCCAGATCGTCACATTGGCCGCTCTTCTCTCTGAAACGGTTGTACTTATCGTCTGCAAAGCTATGTCGCGTGCTGCGGTATGCGGAGACACTAAAAGCACCATAGTAGAACACCCATTAAGCTTCTAAGTTGATGTAATAGCCAGTAAGAAGTAGTAAAATTCAAGTTTTAGGTATCGATTATTGACTTTTTAGCTGGCTTTGGTGCCTTGGACATTAGATAGGACCTTAACATTCTGCATGAAAGGAGGACTAGCAGCCGAGTTGCACGGGAGAATGTGAAAAGTGTTCATATGCAGTAAAAACCTGAGACATCCGTCCGTTTTCGTCATTTGTTATCGAATCGACTTAAAGCCAGATCGTCACATTGGCCGCTCTTCTCTCTGAAACGGTAGTACTTATCGTCTGCAAAGCTATGTCGCGTGCTGCGGTATGCGGACACACTAAAAGCACCATAGTAGAACACAGATGAAGCTTCTAAGTTGATGTAATAGCCAGTAAGAAGTAGTAATCCAATTCAAGTTTTAGGTATCGATTATTGACTTTTTAGCTGGCTTTGGTGCCTTGGACATGAGCTAGGACCTTAAGATTCTGCATGAAAGGAGGACTAGCAGCCGGGTTGCACGGGAGAATGTGAAAAGTGTTCATATGTAGTAAAAACCTGAGAAATCCGTCCGTTTTCGTCATTTGTTATCGCATCGACTTAAAGCCAGATCGACACATTGGCCGCTCTTCTCTCTGAAACGGTTGTACTTATCGTCTGCAAAGCTTTGTCGCGTGCTGCGGTATGCTGAGACACTACAAGCACCATAGTAGAACACAGATGAAGCTTCTAAGTTGAGGTAATAGCCAGTAAGAGGTAGTACATTTCAAGTTTTAGGTATCGGTTATTGACTTTTTCCCTTCTTTGGTGCCTTGGACACGAGCTAGGAACTTAAGATTTCGCATGAAGGAGGACTAGCAGCCGAGTTGCACGGGAGAATGTGAAAAGTGTTCATATGCAGTAAAAACCTGAGAAATCCGTCCGTTTTCGTCATTTGTTATCGAATCGACTTAAAGCCAGATCGTCACATTGGCCGCTCATCTCTCTGAAACGGATGTACTTATCGTCTGCAAAGCTATGTCGCGTGCTGCGGTATGCGGAGACACTAAAAGCACCATAGTAGAACACAGATGAAGCTTCTAAGTTGATGTAATAGCCAGTAAGAAGTAGTACAATTCAAGTTTTAGGTATCGATTATTGACTTTTTAGCTGGCTTTGGTGCCTTGGACATGAGCTAGGACCTTAAGATTCTGCATGTAAGGAGGACTAGCAGCCGAGTTGCGCGGGTGAATGTGAAACGTGTTCATATGTAGTAAAAACCTGAGAAATCCGTCCGTTTTCGTCATTTGTTATCGAATCGACTTAAAGCCAGATCGTCACATTGGCCGCTCTTCTCTCTGAAACGGTTGTACTTATCGTCTGCAAAACTATGTCGCGTGCTGCGGTATGCGGAGAAACTAAAACCACCGTAGGAGAACACACATGAAGCTTCTAAGTTGATGTAATAGCCAGTAAGAAGTAGTACAATTCAAGTTTTAGGTATTGATTATTGACTTTTTAGCTGGCTTTGGTGCCTTGGACATGAGCTAGGACCTTAAGATTCTGCATGAAAGGAGGACTAGCAGCCGAGTTGCACGGGAGAATGTGAAAAGTGTTCATATGTAGTAAAAACCTGAGAAATCCGTCCGTTTTCGTCATTTGTTATCGCATCGACTTAAAGCCAGATCGACACATTGGCCGCTCTTCTCTCTGAAACGGTTGTACTTATCGTCTGCAAAGCTTTGTCGCGTGCTGCGGTATGCTGAGACACTACAAGCACCATAGTAGAACACAGATGAAGCTTCTAAGCTGAGGTAATAGCCAGTAAGAGGTAGTACAATTCAAGTTTTAGGTATTGAATATTGACGTTTTAGCTGGCTTTGGTGCCTTGGACATGAGATAGGACCTTAAGATTCTGCATGAAAGGAGGACTAGCAGCCGAGTTGCACGGGAGGATGTGAAAAGTGTTCATATGTAATAAAAACCTGAGACATCCGTCCGTTTTCGTCATTCGTTATCGAATCGACGTAAAGCCAGATCGTCACATTGGCCGCTCTGCTCTCTGAAATGGTTGTACTTATCGTCTGCAAAGCTATGTCGCGTACTGCGGTATTCGGAGACACTAAAAGCACCACAGTAGAACACAGATGAAGCTTCTAAGTTGATGTAATAGCCAGTAAGAAGCAGTACATTTCAAGTTTTAGGTATTGATTATTGACTTTTTAGCTGGCTTTGGTGCCTTGGACATGAGCTAGGACCTTAAGATTCTGCATGAAAGGAGGACTAGCAGCCGAGTTGCACGGGAGAATGTGAAAAGTGTTCATATGTAGTAAAAACCTGAGAAATCCGTCCGTTTTCGTCATTAGTTATCGAATCGACTTCAAGCCAGATTGTCACATTGGCCGCTCTTCTCTCTGAAACGGTTGTACTTATCGTCTGCAAAACTATGTCGCGTGCTGCGGTATGCGGAGAAACTAAAACCACCGTAGGAGAACACACATGAAGCTTCTAAGTTGATGTAATAGCTAGTAAGAAGTAGTACAATTCAAGTTTTAGGTATTGATTATTGACTTTTTAGCTGGCTTTGGTGCCTTGGACATGATCTAGGACCCTAAGATTCTGCATGAAAGGAGGACTAGCAGCCGAGTTGCACGGGAGAATGTGAAAAGTGTTCATATGTAGTAAAAACCTGAGAAATCCGTCCGTTTTCGTCATTTGTTATCGCATCGACTTAAAGCCAGATCGACACATTGGCCGCTCTTCTCTCTGAAACGGTTGTACTTATCGTCTGCAAAGCTTTGTCGCGTGCTGCGGTATGCTGAGACACTAAAAGCACCATAGTAGAACACAGATGAAGCTTCTAAGTTGAGGTAATAGCCAGTAAGAGGTAGTACAATTCAAGTTTTAGGTATTGAATATTGACGTTTTAGCTGGCTTTGGTGCCTTGGACATGAGCTAGGACCTTAAGATTCTGCATGAAAGGAGGACTAGCAGCCGAGTTGCACGGGAGGATGTGAAAAGTGTTCATATGCAGAAAAACCTGAGAGATCCGTCCGTTTTCATCATTTGTTATCGAATCGACTTAAAGCCAGATCGTCACATTGGCCGCTCTTCTCTCTGAAACGCTTGTACTTATCGTCTGCAAAGCTATGTCGCGTGCTGCGGTATGCGGAGACACTAAAAGCACCGTAGTAGAACATAGATGAAGCTTCTAAGTTGATGTAATAGCCAGTAAGAAATAGTACAATTCAAGTTTTAGATATCGGTTATTGACTTTTTAGCTTTCTTAGGTGCCTTGACCATGAGCTAGGACCTTAAGATTCTGCATGAAAGGAGGACTAGCAGCCGAGTTGCACGGGAGAATGTGAAAAGTGTTCATATGTAGTAAAAACCTGAGAAATCCGTCCGTTTTCGTCCTTTGTTATCGCATCGACTTAAAGCCAGATCGACACATTGGCCGCTCTTCTCTCTGAAACGGTTGTACTTTTCGTCTGCAAAGCATTGTCGCGTGCTGCGGTATGCTGAGACACTACAAGCACCATAGTAGAACACAGATGAAGCTTCTAAGTTGAGGTAATAGCCAGTAAGAGGTAGTACAATTCAAGTTTTAGGTATTGAATATTGAACTTTTAGCTGGCTTTGGTGATTTGGACATGAGCTAGGACCTTAAGATTATGCATGAAAGGAGGACTAGCAGCCGAGTTGCACGGGAGAATGTGGAAAGTGTTCATATGTAGTAAAAACCTGAGACATCCGTCCGTTTTCGTCATTTGTTATCGAATCGACTTAAAGCCAGATCGTCACATTGGCCGCTCTTCTCTCTGAAACGGTTGTACTTATCGCCTGCAAAGCTATGTCGCGTGCTGCGGTATGCTGAGACACTAAAAGCACCATAGTAGAACACAGATCACGCTTCTAAGTTGATGTAATAGCCAGTAAGAAGCAGTACAATTCAAGTTTTAGGTATCGATTATTGACTTTTTAGCTGGCTTTGGTGCCTTGGACATGAGCTAGGACCTTAAGATTCTGCATGAAAGGAGGACTAGCAGCTGAGTTGCACGGGAGAATGTGAAAAGTGTTCATATGCAGTAAAAACCTGAGACATCCGTCCGTTTTCGTCATTTTTTATCGAATCGACTTAAAGCCAGATCGTCACATTGGCCGCTCTTCTCTATGAAACGGTTGTACTTATCGTCTGCAAAGCTATGTCGCGTGCTGCGGTATGCTGAGACACTAAAAGCACCATAGTAGAACACAGATGAAGCTTCTAAGTTGATGTAATAGCCAGTAAGAAGTAGTACAATTCAAGTTTTAGGTATTGAATATTGAATTTTTAGCAGGCTTTGGTGCCTTGGACATGAGCTAGGACCTTAATATTCTGCATGAAAGGAGGACTAGCAGCCGAGTTGCATGGGAGAATGTGAAAAGTGTTCATATGTAGTAAAAACCTGAGAAATCCGTCCGTTTTCGTCATTTGCTATCGAATCGACTTAAAGCCAGATCGTCACATTGGCCGCTCTTCTCTCTCAAACGGTTGTACTTATCGTCTGCAAAGCTATGTCGCGTGCAGCGGTATGCTGAGACACTAAAAGCACCATAGTAGAACACAGATCACGCTTCTAAGTTGATGTAATAGCCAGTAAGAAGTAGTACAATTCTAGTTTTAGGTATTAAATATTGACCTTTTAGCTGGCTTTGGTGCCTTGGACATGAGATAGGACCTTAAGATTCTGCATGAAAGGAAGACTAGCAGCCGAGTTGCACAGGAGAATGTGAAAAGTGTTCATATGTAGTAAAAAAAATGAGACATCCGTCCGTTTTCGTCATTTGTTATCGAATCGACTTAAAGCCACATCGTCACATTGGCCGCTCTTCTCTCTGAAACGGTTGTACTTATCGTCTGCAAAACTATATCGCGTGCTGCAGTATGCGGAGACACTAAAATCACCACACTAGAACACAGATGAAGATTCTAAGTTGATGTAACAGCCAGTAAGAAGTAGTACAATTCAAGTTTTAGGTATTGAATATTGACCTTTTTGCTGGCTTTGGTGCCTTGGACATGTGCTAGGACCTTAAGATTCTTCATGAAAGGAGGACTAGCTGCCGAGTTGCACGGGAGAATGTGAAAAGTGTTCATATGTAGTAAAAACCTGAGAAATCCGTCCGTTTTCGTCATTTGTTATCGAATAGACTTAAAGCCAGATCGTCACATTGGCCGCTCTTCTCTCTGAAACGGTTGTACTTATCGTCTACAAAGCTATGTCGCGTGCTGCGGTATGCGGAGACACTAAAAGCACCATAGTAGAACACAGATGAAGCTTCTAAGTTGATGTAATAGCCAGTAAGAAGTAGTACAATTCAAGTTTTAGGTATTGAATATTGAATTTTTAGCTGGCTTTGGTGCCTTGGACATGAGCTAGGACCTTAATATTCTGCATGAAAGGAGGACTAGCAGCCGAGTTGCATGAGAGAATATGAAAAGTGTTCAAATGTAGTAAAAACCTGAGAAATACGTCTGTTTTCGTCATTGGTTATCGAATCGACTTAAAGCCAGATCGTCACATTGGCCGCTCTTCTCTCTGAAGCGCTTGTACTTATCGTCTGCAAAGCTATGTCGCGTCCTGCGGTATTCGGAGACACTAAAAGCACCATAGTAGAACACAGATGAAGCTTCTAAGTTGATGTAATAGCCAGTAAGAAGTAGTACAATTCAAGTTTTAGGTATTGAGTATTGAATTTTTAGCTGGCTTTGGTGCCTTGGACATGAGCTAGGACCTTAATATTCTGCATGAAAGGAGGACTAGCAGCCGAGTTGCATGAGAGAATATGAAAAGTGTTCAAATGTAGTAAAAACCTGAGAAATACGTCTGTTTTCGTCATTGGTTATCGAATCGACTTAAAGCCAGATCGTCACATTGGCCGCTCTTCTCTCTGAAACGCTTGTACTTATCGTCTGCAAAGCTATGTCGCGTCCTGCGGTATTCGGAGACACTAAAAGCACCATAGTAGAACACAGATCACGCTTCTAAGTTGATGTAATAGCCAGTAAGAAGTAGTACAATTTAAGTTTCAGGTATTGAATATTGACCTTTTAGCTGGCTTTGGTGCGTTGGACATGAGCTAGGACCTTAAGATTCTGCATGAAAGGAGGACTAGCTGCCGAGTTGCACGGGAGAATGTGAAAAGTGTTCATATGTAGTAAAAACCTGAGAAATCCGTCCGTTTTCGTCATTTGTTATCGAATAGACTTAAAGCCAGATCGTCACATTGGCCGCTCTTCTCTCTGAAACGGTTGTACTTATCGTCTACAAAGCTATGTCGCGTGCTGCGGTATGCGGAGACACTAAAAGCACCATAGTAGAACACAGATGAAGCTTCTAAGTTGATGTAATAGCCAGTAAGAAGTAGTACAATTCAAGTTTTAGGTATTGAATATTGAATTTTTAGCTGGCTTTGGTGCCTTGGACATGAGCTAGGACCTTAATATTCTGCATGAAAGGAGGACTAGCAGCCGAGTTGCATGAGAGAATATGAAAAGTGTTCAAATGTAGTAAAAACCTGAGAAATACGTCTGTTTTCGTCATTGGTTATCGAATCGACTTAAAGCCAGATCGTCACATTGGCCGCTCTTCTCTCTGAAGCGCTTGTACTTATCGTCTGCAAAGCTATGTCGCGTCCTGCGGTATTCGGAGACACTAAAAGCACCATAGTAGAACACAGATGAAGCTTCTAAGTTGATGTAATAGCCAGTAAGAAGTAGTACAATTCAAGTTTTAGGTATTGAGTATTGAATTTTTAGCTGGCTTTGGTGCCTTGGACATGAGCTAGGACCTTAATATTCTGCATGAAAGGAGGACTAGCAGCCGAGTTGCATGAGAGAATATGAAAAGTGTTCAAATGTAGTAAAAACCTGAGAAATACGTCTGTTTTCGTCATTGGTTATCGAATCGACTTAAAGCCAGATCGTCACATTGGCCGCTCTTCTCTCTGAAACGCTTGTACTTATCGTCTGCAAAGCTATGTCGCGTCCTGCGGTATTCGGAGACACTAAAAGCACCATAGTAGAACACAGATGAAGCTTGTAAGTTGATGTAATACCCAGTAAGAATTAGTACAATTCAAGTTTTAGGTATTGATTATTGACTTTTTAGATGGCTTTGGTGCCTTGGACATGAGCTAGGACCTTAAGATTCTGCATGAAAGGAGGACTAGCAGCCGAGTTGCACGGGAGAATGTGAAAAGTGTTCATATGTAGTAAAAACCTGAGAAATCCCTCCGTTTTCGTCATTTGTTATCGAATCGACTTAAAGCTAGATCGTCACATTGGCCGCTCTTCTCTCTGAAACGGTTGTACTTATCGTCTGCAAAGCTATGTCGCGTGCAGCGGTATGCTGAGACACTAAAAGCACCATAGTAGAACACAGATCACGCTTCTAAGTTGATGTAATAGCCAGTAAGAAGTAGTACAATTTAAGTTTCAGGTATTGAATATTGACCTTTTAGCTGGCTTTGGTGCGTTGGACATGAGCTAGGACCTTAAGATTCTGCATGAAAGGAGGACTAGCAGCCGAGTTGCACGGGAGAATGTGAAAAGTGTTCATATGTAGTAAAAAAATGAGACATCCGTCCGTTTTCGTCATTTGTTATCAAATCGACTTAAAGCCAGATCGTCACATTAACCGCTCTTCTCTCTGAAACGGTTGTACTTATCGTCTGCAAAGCTATGTCGCGTGCTGCGGTATGCGGAGACACTAAAATCACCACAGTAGAACACAGATGAAGCTTCTAAGTTGATGTAACAGCCAGTAAGAAGTAGTACAATTCAAGTTTTAGGTATTGAATATTGAGCTTTTTGCTGGCTTTGGTGCCTTGGACATGAGCTAGGACCTTAAGATTCTGCATGAAAGGAGGACTAGCAGCCGAGTTGCACGGGAGAATGTGAAAAGTGTTCATATGTAATAAAAACCTGAGAAATCCGTCCGTTTTCGTCATTTGTTATCGAATTGACTTAAATCCAGATCGTCACATTGGCCGCTCTTCTCTCTGAAACGGTTGTACTTATCGTCTACAAAGCTATGTCGCGTGCTGCGGTATGCGGAGACACTAAAAGCACCATAGTAGAACACAGATGAAGCTTCTAAGTTAATGTAATAGCCAGTAAGAAGTAGTACAATTCAAGTTTTAGGTATCGATTATTGACTTTTTAGCTGGCTTTGGTGCCTTGGACATGAGCTAGGACCTTAAGATTCTGCATGAAAGGAGGACTAGCAGCCGAGTTGCACGGGAGAATGTGAAAAGTGTTCATATGCAGTAAAAACCTGAGACATCAGTCCGTTTTCGTCATTTGTTATCGAATCGACTTAAAGCCAGATCGTCACATTGGCCGCTCTTCTCTCTGAAACGGTTGTACTTATCGTCTGCAAAGCTATGTCGCGTACTGCGGTATGCTGAGACACTAAAAGCACCATAGTAGAACACAGATGAAGCTTCTAAGTTGATGTAATAGCCAGTAAGATGTAGTACAATTCAAGTTTTAGGTATTGAATATTGAATTTTTAGCTGGCTTTGGTGCCTTGGACATGGGCTAGGACCTTAATATTCTGCATGAAAGGTGGACTAGCAGCCGAGTTGCATGAGAGAATGTGAAAAGTGTTCAAATGTAGTAAAAACCTGAGAAATACGTCTGTTTTCGTCATTGGTTATCGAATCGACTTAAAGCCAGATCGTCACATTGGCCGCTCTTCTCTCTGAAACGCTTGTACTTATCGTCTGCAAAGCTATGTCGCGTGCTGCGGTATGCGGAGACACTAAAAGCACCATAGTAGAACACAGATGAAGCTTGTAAGTTGATGTAATACCCAGTAAGAATTAGTACAATTCAAGTTTTAGGTATTGATTATTGACTTTTTAGCAGGCTTTGGTGCCTTGGACATGAGCTAGGACCTTACGATTCTGCATGAAAGGAGGATTAGCAGCCGAGTTGCACGGGAGAATGTGAAAAGTGTTCATATGTAGTAAATACCTGAGAAATCCGTCCGTTTTCGTCATTTGTTATCGAATCGACTTAAAGCCAGATCGTCACATTGGCCGCTCTTCTCTCTGAAACGGTTGTACTTATCGTCTGCAAAGCTATGTCGCGTACTGCGGTATGCTGAGACACTAAAAGCACCATAGTAGAACACAGATGAAGCTTCTAAGTTGATGTAATAGCCAGTAAGATGTAGTACAATTCAAGTTTTAGGTATTGAAATATTGAATTTTTAGCTGGCTTTGGTGCCTTGGACATGGGCTAGGACCTTAATATTCTGCATGAAAGGAGGACTAGCAGCCGAGTTGCATGAGAGAATGTGAAAAGTGTTCAAATGTAGTAAAAACCTGAGAAATACGTCTGTTTTCGTCATTGGTTATCGAATCGACTTTAAGCCAGATCGTCACATTGGCCGCTCTTCTCTCTGAAACGCTTGTACTTATCGTCTGCAAAGCTATGTCGCGTGCTGCGGTATGCGGAGACACTAAAAGCACCATAGTAGAACACAGATGAAGCTTGTAAGTTGATGTAATACCCAGTAAGAATTAGTACAATTCAAGTTTTAGGTATTGATTATTGACTTTTTAGCTGGCTTTGGTGCCTTGGACATGAGCTAGGACCTTAAGATTCTGCATGAAACGAGGACTAGCAGCCGAGTTGCACGGGAGAATGTGAAAAGTGTTCATATGTAGTAAATACCTGAGAAATCCGTCCGTTTTCGTCATTTGTTATCGAATCGACTTAAAGCCAGATCGTCACATTGGCCGCTCTTCTCTCTGAAACGGTTGTACTTATCGTCTGAAAAGCTATATCGCGTGCTGCGGTATGCTGAGACACTAAAAGCACCATAGTAGAACACAGATCAAGCTTCTAAGTTGATGAAATAGCCAGTAAGAAGTAGTACAATTCAAGTTTTAGGTATTTAATATTGACCTTTTAGCTGGCTTTGGTGCCTTGGACATGAGCTAGGACCTTACGATTCTGCATGAAAGGAGGATTAGCAGCCGAGTTGCACGGGAGAATGTGAAAAGTGTTCATATGTAGTAAAAACCTGAGAAATCCGTCCGTTTTCGTCATTTGTTATCGAATCGACTTAAAGCCAGATCGTCACATTGGCCGCTCTTCTCTCTGAAACGGTTGTACTTATCGTCTGCAAAGCTATGTCGCGTACTGCGGTATTCGGAGCCACTAAAAGCACCACAGTAGAACACAGATGTAGCTTCTAAGTTGATGTAATATCCAGTAAGAAGTAGTACAATTCAAGTTTTAGGTATCGATTATTGACTTTTTAGCTGGCTTTGGTGCCTTGGACAAGAGCTGTTACCTTAAGATTCTGCATGAAAGGAGGACTAGCAGCCGAGTTGCACGGGAGAATGTGAAAAGTGATCATATGTAGTAAAAACCTGAGAAATCCGTCCGTTTTCGTCATTTGTTATCGAATCGACTTAAAGCCAGATCGTCACATTGGCCGCTCATCTCTCTGAAACGGTTGTACTTATCGTGTGCAAAGCTATGTCGCGTGCTGCGATATGCTGAGACACTAAAAGCACAATAGTAGAATACAGATCAAGCTTCTAAGTTGATGTAATAGCCAGTAAGAAGTAGTACAATTCAAGTTTTAGGTATTGAATATTGACCTTTTAGCTGGCTTTGGTGCCTTGGACATGAGCTAGGACCTTAAGATTCTGCATGAAAGGAGGACTAGCAGCCGAGTTGCACGGGAGAATTTGAAAAATGTTCATATGTAGTAAAAAAATGAGACATCCGTCCGTTTTCGTCATTTGTTATCGAATCGACTTAAAGCCACATCGTCACATTGGCCGCTCTTCTCTCTGAAACGGTTGTACTTATCGTCTGCAAAACTATGTCGCGTGCTGCGGTATGCGGAGAAACTAAAAGCACCGTAGTAGAACACAGATGAAGCTTCTAAGTTGATGTAATAGCCAGTAAGAAGTAGTATAATTCAAGTTTTAGGTATTGATTATTGACTTTTTAGCTGGTTTTGGTGCCTTGGACATGAGCTAGGACCTTAATATTCTGCATGAAAGGAGGACTAGCAGCCGAGTTGCACGGGAGAATGTGAAAAGTGTTCATATGTAGTAAAAACCTTAGAAATCCGTCCATTTTCGTCATTTGTTATCGAATCGACTTAAAGCCACATCGTCACATTGGCCGCTCTTCTCTCTGAAACTGTTGTACTTGTCGTCTGCAAAGCTATGTCACGTGCTGTGGTATGCGGAGACACTAAAATCACCATAGTAGAACACAGATGAAGCTTCTAAGTTGATGTAATAGCCAGTAAGAAGTAGTACAATTCAAGTTTTACGTATTGAATATTGAACTTTTTGCTGGCTTTGGTGCCTTGGACATGTGCTAATACCTTAAGATTCTGCATGAAAGGAGGACTAGCAGCCGAGTTGCACGGGAGAATGTGAAAAGTGTTCATATGTAGTAAAAACCTGAGAAATCCGTTCGTTTTCGTCATTTGTTATCGAATCGAGTTAAAGCCACATCGTCACATTGGCCGCTCTTCTCTCTGAAACGGTTGTACTTATCGTCTGCAAAGCTATGTCGCGTACTGCGGTATTCGGAGACACTAAAAGCACCATAGTAGAACACAGATGAAGCTTCTAAGATGATGTAATAACCAGTAAGAAGAAGTACAATTCAAGTTTTAGGTATCGGTTATTGACTTTTTAGCTGGCTTTGGTGCCTTGGACATGAGCTAGGACCTTAAGATTCTGCATGAAAGGAGGACTAGCAGCCGAGTTGCACGGGAGAATGTGAAAAGTGTTCGTATGTAGTACAAACGTGAGAAATCCGTCCGGTTTCGTCATTTGTTATCGAATCGACTTAAAGCCAGATCGTCACATTGGCCGCTCTTCTCTCTGAAACGGTTGTACTTATCGTCTGTAAAGCTATGTCGCGTGTTGCCGTAGGCGGAAACAGGAAAAGCACCATAATAGAACACAGATGAAGCTTCTAAGTTGATGTAATAGCCAGTAAGAAGTAGTCCAATTCAAGTTTTAGGTATCGATTATTGACTTTTTAGATGGCTTTGGTGCCTTGGACATGAGCTAGGACTTTAAGATTCTGCATAAAAGGAGGACTAGCAGCCCAGTTGCACGGGAGAATGTGAAAAGTGTTCATATGTAGTAAAAACCTGAGACATCCGTCCTTTTTCGTCATTTGTTATCGAAATGACTTAAAGCCAGATCGTCACATTGGCCGCTCATCTCTCTGAAACGGTTGTACTTATCGTCTGCAAAGCTATGTCGCGTGCTGCGATATGCTGAGACACTAAAAGCACAATAGTAGAATACAGATCAAGCTTCTAAGTTGATGTAATAGCCAGTAAGAAGTAGTACAATTCAAGTTTTAGGTATTGAATATTGACCTTTTAGCTGGCTTTGGTGCCTTGGACATGAGCTAGGACCTTAAGATTCTGCATGAAAGGAGGACTAGCAGCCGAGTTGCACGGGAGAATGTGAAAAATGTTCATATGTAGTAAAAAAATGAGACATCCGTCCGTTTTCGTCATTTGTTATCGAATCGACTTAAAGCCACATCGTCACATTGGCCGCTCTTCTCTCTGAAACGGTTGTACTTATCGTCTGCAAAACTATGTCGCGTGCTGCGGTATGCGGAGAAACTAAAAGCACTGTAGTAGAACACCGATGAAGCTTCTAAGTTGATGTAATAGCCAGTAAGAAGTAGTACAATTCAAGTTTTAGGTACTGATTATTGACTTTTTAGCTGGTTTTGGTGCTTTGGACATGAGCTAGGACCTTAAGATTCTGCATGAAAGGAGGACTAGCAGCCGAGTTGCACGGGAGAATGTGAAAAGTGTTCATATGTAGTAAATACCTGACAAATCCGTCCGTTTTCCTCATTTGTTATCGAATCGACTTAAAGCCAGATCGTCACATTGGCCGCTCTTCTCTCTGAAACGGTTGTACTTATCGTCTGCAAAGCTATGTCGCGTGCTGCGGTATGCTGAGACACTAAAAGCACCATAGTAGAACACAGATCAAGCTTCTACGTTGATGTAATAGCCAGTAAGAAGTAGTACAATTCAAGTTTTAGGTATTGATTATTGACTTTTTACCTGGTTTTGGTGCCTTGGACATGAGCTAGGACCTTAATATTCTGCATGAAAGGAGGACTAGCAGCCGAGTTGCACGGGAGAATGTGAAAAGTGTTCATATGTAGTAAAAACCTTAGAAATCCGTCCGTTTTCGTCATTTGTTATGGAATCGACTTAAAGCCACATCGTCACATTGGCCGCTCTTCTCTCTGAAACGGTTGTACTTGTCGTCTGCAAAGCTATGTCACGTGCTGTGGTATGCGGAGACACTAACATCACCACAGTAGAACACAGATGAAGCTTCTAAGTTGATGTAATAGCCAGTAAGAAGTAGTACAATTCAAGTTTTACGTATTGAATATTGACCTTTTTGCTGGCTTTGGTGCATTGGACATGTGCTAATACTTTAAGATTCTTCATGAAAGGAGGACTAGCAGCCGAGTTGCACGGGAGAATGTGAAAAGTGTTCATATGTAGTAAAAACCTGAGAAATCCGTTCGTTTTCGTCATTTGTTATCGAATCGACTTAAAGCCACATCGTCACATTGGCCGCTCTTCTCTCTGAAACGGTTGTACTTATCGTCTGCAAAGCTATGTCGCGTACTGCGGTATTCGGAGACACTAAAAGCACCATAGTAGAACACAGATGAAGCTTCTGAGATGCTGTAATAACCAGTAAGAAGAAGTACAATTCAAGTTTTAATTATCGGTTATTGACTTTTTAGCTGGCTTTGGTGCCTTGGACATGAGCTAGGACCTTAAGATTCTGCATGAAAGGAGGACTAGCAGCCGAGTTGCACGGGAGAATGTGAAAATTGTTCATATGTAGTACAAACGTGAGAAATCCGTCCGTTTTGGTCATTTGTTATCGAATCGACTTAAAGCCAGATCGTCACATTGGCCGCTCTTCTCTCTGAAACGGTTGTACTTATCGTCTGCAAAGCTATGTCGCGTGCTGCGGTATGCGGAGAAACTAAAAGCACCGTAGTAGAACACAGATGAAGCTTGTAAGTTGATGTAATAGCCAGTAAGAAGCAGTACAATTCAAGTTTTAGGTATCGATTATTGACTTTTTAGCTGGCTTTGGTGCCTTGGACATGAGCTGTTACCTTAAGATTCTGCATGAAAGGAGGACTAACTGCCGAGTTGCACGGGAGAATGTGAAAAGTGTTCATATGTAGTAAAAACCTGAGAAATCCGTCCGTTTTCGTCATTTGTTATCGAATCGACTTAAAGCCAGATCGTCACATTGGCCGCTCTTCTCTCTGAAACGGTTGTACTTATCGTCTGCAAAGCTATGTCGCGTACTGCGGTATTCGGAGACACTAAAAGCACCATAGTAGAACACAGATGAAGCTTCTAAAATGATGTAATAGCCAGTAAGAAGTAGTACAATTCAAGTTTTAGGTATCGGTTATTGACTTTTTAGCTGGCTTTGGTGCCTTGGACATGAGCTAGGACCTTAAGATTCTGCATGAAAGGAGGACTAGCAGCCGAGTTGCACGGGAGAATGTGAAAAGTGTTCATATGTAGTAAAAACCTGAGACATCCGTCCGTTTTCGTCATTTGTTATTGAATCGATGTAAAGCCAGATCGTCACATTGGCCGCTCTTCTCTCTGAAACGGTTGTACTTATCGTCTGCAAAGCTATGTCGCGTACTGCGGTATTCGGAGCCACTAAAAGCACCACAGTAGAGCACAGATGTAGCTTCTAAGTTGATGTAATATCCAGTAAGAAGTAGTACAATTCAAGTTTTAGGTATCGATTATTGACTTTTTAGCTGGCTTTGGTGCCTTGGACAAGAGCGGTTACCTTAAGATTCTGCATGAAAGGAGGACTAGCAGCCGAGTTGCACGGGAGAATGTGAAAAGTGATCATATGTAGTAAAAACCTGAGAAATCCGTCCGTTTTCGTCATTTGTTATCGAATCGACTTAAAGCCAGATCGTCACATTGGCCGCTCATCTCTCTGAAACGGTTGTACTTATCGTGTGCAAAGCTATGTCGCGTGCTGCGATATGCTGAGACACTGAAAGCACAATAGTAGAATACAGATGAAGCTTCTAAGTTGATGTAATAGCCAGTAAGAAGTAGTACAATTCAAGTTTTAGGTATTGAATATTGACCTTTTAGCTAACTTTGGTGCCTTGGACATGAGCTAGGACCTTAAGATTCTGCATGAAAGGAGGACTAGCAGCCGAGTTGCACGGGAGAATGTGAAAAATGTTCATATGTAGTAAAAAAATGAGACATCCGTCCGTTTTCGTCATTTGTTATCGAATCGACTTAAAGCCACATCGTCACATTGGCCGCTCTTCTCTCTGAAACGGTTGTACTTATCGTATGCAAAACTATGTCGCGTGCTGCGGTATGCGGAGAAACTAAAAGCACCGTAGTAGAACACAGATGAAGCTTCTAAGTTGATGTAATAGCCAGTAAGAAATAGTACAATTCAAGTTTTAGGTATTGATTATTGACTTTTTACCTGGTTTTGGTGCCTTGGACATGAGCTAGGACCTTAATATTCTGCATGAAAGGAGGACTAGCAGCCGAGTTGCACGGGAGAATGTGAAAAGTGTTCATATGTAGTAAAAACCTTAGAAATCCGTCCGTTTTCGTCATTTGTTATCGAATCGACTTAAAGCCACATCGTCACATTGGCCGCTCTTCTCTCTGAAACGGTTGTACTTGTCGTCTGCAAAGCTATGTCACGTGCTGTGGTATGCGGAGACACTAACATCACCACAGTAGAACACAGATGAAGCTTCTAAGTTGATGTAATAGCCAGTAAGAAGTAGTACAATTCAAGTTTTACGTATTGAATATTGACCTTTTTGCTGGCTTTGGTGCCTTGGACATGTGCTAATACTTTAAGATTCTTCATGAAAGGAGGACTAGCAGCCGAGTTGCACGGGAGAATGTGAAAAGTGTTCATATGTAGTAAAAACCTGAGAAATCCGTTCGTTTTCGTCATTTGTTATCGAATCGACTTAAAGCCACATCCATACATTGGCCGCTCTTCTCTCTGAAACGGTTGTACTTATCGTCTGCAAAGCTATGTCGCGTACTGCGGTATTCGGAGACACTAAAAGCACCATAGTAGAACACAGATGAAGCTTCTGAGGTGCTGTAATAACCAGTAAGAAGAAGTACAATTCAAGTTTTAATTATCGGTTATTGACTTTTTAGCTGGCTTTGGTGCCTTGGACATGAGCTAGGACCTTAAGATTCTGCATGAAAGGAGGACTAGCAGCCGAGTTGCACGGGAGAACGTGAAAATTGTTCATATGTAGTACAAACGTGAGAAATCCGTCCGTTTTCGTCATTTGTTATCGAATCGACTTAAAGGCAGATCGTCACATTGGCCGCTCTTCTCTCTGAAACGGTTGTACTTATCGTCTGCAAAGCTATATCGCGTGCTGCGGTATGCTGAGACACTAAAAGCACCATAGTAAAACACAGATGAAGCTTCTAAGTTGATGTAATAGCCAGTAAGAAGCAGTACAATTCAAGTTTTAGGTATCGATTATTGACTTTTTAGCTGGCTTTGGTACCTTGGACATGGGCTAGGACCTTAACATTCTGCATGAAAGGAGGACTAGCAGCCGAGTTGCACGGGAGAATGTGAAAAGTGTTCATATCTAGTAAAAACCTGAGAAATCCGTCCGTTTTCGTCATTTGTTATCGAATCGACTTAAAGCCAGATCGTCACATTGGCCGCTCTTCTCTCTGAAACGGTTGTACTTATCGTCTGCAAAGCTATGTCGCGTGCTGCGGTATGCGGAGAAACTAAAAGCACCGTAGTAGAACACAGATGAAGCTTGTAAGTTGATGTAATAGCCAGTAAGAAGCAGTACAATTCAAGTTTTAGGTATCGATTATTGACTTTTTAGCTGGCTTTGGTGCCATGGACATGAGCTGTTACCTTAAGATTCTGCATGAAAGGAGGACTAGCTGCCGAGTTGCACGGGAGAATGTGAAAAGTGTTCATATGTAGTAAAAACCTGAGAAATCCGTCCGTTTTCGTCATTTGTTATCGAATCGACTTAAAGCCAGATCGTCACATTGGCCGCTCTTCTCTCTGAAACGGTTGTACTTATCGTCTGCAAAGCTATGTCGCGTACTGCGGTATTCGGAGACACTAAAAGCACCATAGTAGAACACAGATGAAGCTTCTAAAATGATGTAATAGCCAGTAAGAAGTAGTACAATTCAAGTTTTAGGTATCGGTTATTGACTTTTTAGCTGGCTTTGGTGCCTTGGACATGAGCTAGGACCTTAAGATTCTGCATGAAAGGAGGACTAGCAGCCGAGTTGCACGGGAGAATGTGAAAAGTGTTCATATGTAGTAAAAACCTGAGACATCCGTCCGTTTTCGTCATTTGTTATTGAATCGATGTAAAGCCAGATCGTCACATTGGCCGCTCTTCTCTCTGAAACGGTTGTACTTATCGTCTGCAAAGCTATGTCGCGTACTGCGGTATTCGGAGCCACTAAAAGCACCACAGTAGAACACAGATGTAGCTTCTAAGTTGATGTAATATCCAGTAAGAAGTAGTACAATTCAAGTTTTAGGTATCGATTATTGACTTTTTAGCTGGCTTTGGTGCCTTGGACAAGAGCTGTTACCTTAAGATTCTGCATGAAAGGAGGACTAGCAGCCGAGTTGCACGGGAGAATGTGAAAAGTGATCATATGTAGTAAAAACCTGAGAAATCCGTCCGTTTTCGTCATTTGTTATCGAATCGACTTAAAGCCAGATCGTCACATTGGCCGCTCATCTCTCTGAAACGGTTGTACTTATCGTGTGCAAAGCTATGTCGCGTGCTGCGATATGCTGAGACACTAAAAGCACAATAGTAGAATACAGATCAAGCTTCTAAGTTGATGTAATAGCCAGTAAGAAGTAGTACAATTCAAGTTTTAGGTATTGAATATTGACCTTTTAGCTGGCTTTGGTGCCTTGGACATGAGCTAGGACCTTAAGATTCTGCATGAAAGGAGGACTAGCAGCCGAGTTGCACGGGAGAATTTGAAAAATGTTCATATGTAGTAAAAAAATGAGACATCCGTCCGTTTTCGTCATTTGTTATCGAATCGACTTAAAGCCACATCGTCACATTGGCCGCTCTTCTCTCTGAAATGGTTGTACTTATCGTCTGCAAAACTATGTCGAGTGCTGCGGTATGCGGAGAAACTAAAAGCACCGTAGTAGAACACAGATGAAGCTTCTAAGTTGATGTAATAGCCAGTAAGAAGTAGTATAATTCAAGTTTTAGGTATTGATTATTGACTTTTTAGCTGGTTTTGGTGCCTTGGACATGAGCTAGGACCTTAATATTCTGCATGAAAGGAGGACTAGCAGCCGAGTTGCACGGGAGAATGTGAAAAGTGTTCATATGTAGTAAAAACCTTAGAAATCCGTCTGTTTTCGTCATTTGTTATCGAATCGACTTAAAGCCAGATCGTCACATTGGCCGCTCTTCTCTCTGAAACTGTTGTACTTGTCGTCTGCAAAGCTATGTCACGTGCTGTGGTATGCGGAGACACTAAAATCACCATAGTAGAACACAGATGAAGCTTCTAAGTTGATGTAATAGCCAGTAAGAAGTAGTACAATTCAAGTTTTACGTATTGAATATTGAACTTTTTGCTGGCTTTGGTGCCTTGGACATGTGCTAATACCTTAAGATTCTGCATGAAAGGAGGACTAGCAGCCGAGTTGCACGGGAGAATGTGAAAAGTGTTCATATGTAGTAAAAACCTGAGAAATCCGTTCGTTTTCGTCATTTGTTATCGAATCGACTTAAAGCCACATCGTCACATTGGCCGCTCTTCTCTCTGAAACGGTTGTACTTATCGTCTGCAAAGCTATGTCGCGCACTGCGGTATTCGGAGACACTAAAAGCACCATAGTAGATTACAGATGAAGCTTCTAAGATGATGTAATAACCAGTAAGAAGAAGTACAATTCAAGTTTTAGGTATCGGTAATTGACTTTTTAGCTGGCTTTGGTGCCTTGGACATGAGCTAGGACCTTAAGATTCTGCATGAAAGGAGGACTAGCAGCCGATGTGCACGGGAGAATGTGAAAAGTGTTCGTATGTAGTACAAACGTGAGAAATCCGTCCGGTTTCGTCATTTGTTATTGAATCGACTTAAAGCCAGATCGTCACATTGGCCGCTCTTCTCTCTGAAACGGTTGTACTTATCGTCTGTAAAGCTATGTCGCGTGTTGCCGTAGGCGGAAACAGGAAAAGCACCATAATAGAACACAGATGAAGCTTCTAAGTTGATGTAATACCCAGTAAGAATTAGTACAATTCAAGTTTTAGGTATTGATTATTGACTTTTTAGCTGGCTTTGGTGCCTTGGACATGAGCTAGGACCTTAAGATTCTGCATGAAAGGAGTACTAGCAGCCGAGTTGCACGGGAGAATGTGAAAAGTGTTCATATGTAGTAAATACCTGACAAATCCGTCCGTTTTCCTCATTTGTTATCGAATCGACTTAAAGCCAGATCGTCACATTGGCCGCTCTTCTCTCTGAAACGGTTGTACTTATCGTCTGCAAAGCTATGTCGCGTGCTGCGGTATGCTGAGACACTAAAAGCACCATAGTAGAACACAGATCAAGCTTCTAAGTTGATGTAATAGCCAGTAAGAAGCAGTACAATTCAAGTTTTAGGTATCGATTATTGACTTTTTAGCTGGCTTTGGTGCCTTGGACATGAGCTGTTACCTGAAGATTCTGCATGAAAGGAGGACTAGCTGCCGAGTTGCATGGGAGAATGTGAAAAGTGTTCATATGTAGTAAAAACTTGAGACATCCGTGCGTTTTCGTCATTTGTTGTTGAATCGATGTAAAGCCACATCGTCACATTGGCCGCTCTTCTCTCTGAAACGGTTGTACTTATCGTCTGCAAAGCAATGTCGCGTACTGCGGTATTCGGAGCCACTAAAAGCACCACAGTAGATCACAGATGTAGCTTCTAAGTTGATGTAATATCCAGTAAGAAGTAGTACAATTCAAGTTTTAGGTATCGTTTATTGACTTTTTAGCTGGCTTTGGTGCCTTGGACATGAGCTGTTACCTTAAGATTCTGCATGAAAGGAGGACTAGCAGCCGAGTTGCACGGGAGAATGTGAAAAGTGATCATATGTAGTAAAAACCTGAGAAATCCGTCCGTTTTCGTCATTTGTTATCGAATCGACTTAAAGCCAGATCGTCACATTGGCCGCTCATCTCTCTGAAACGGTTGTACTTATCGTCTGCAAAGCTATGTCGCGTGCTGCGATATGCTGAGACACTAAAAGCACAATAGTAGAATACAGATGAAGCTTCTAAGTTGATGTAATAGCCAGTAAGAAGTAGTACAATTCAAGTTTTAGGTATTGAATATTGACCTTTTAGCTGGCTTTGGTGCCTTGGACATGAGCTAGGACCTTAAGATTCTGCATGAAAGGAGGACTAGCAGCCGAGTTGCACGGGAGAATGTGAAAAATGTTCATATGTAGTAAAAAAATGAGACATCCGTCTGTTTTCGTCATTTGTTATCGAATCGACTTAAAGCCACATCGTCACATTGGCCGCTCTTCTCTCTGAAACGGTTGTACTTATCGTCTGCAAAACTATGTCGCGTGCTGCGGTATGCGGAGAAACTAAAAGCACCGTAGTAGAACACAGATGAAGCTTCTAAGTTGATGTAATAGCCAGTAAGAAATAGTACAATTCAAGTTTTAGGTATTGATTATTGACTTTTTACCTGGTTTTGGTGCTTTGGACATGAGCTAGGACCTTAATATTCTGCATGAAAGGAGGACTAGCAGCCGAGTTGCACGGGAAAATGTGAAAAGTGTTCATATGTAGTAAAAACCTAAGAAATCCGTCCGTTTTCGTCATTTGTTATCGAATCGACTTAAAGCCACATCGTCACATTGGCCGCTCTTCTCTCTGAAACGGTTGTACTTGTCGTCTGCAAAGCTATGTCACGTGCTGTGGTATGCGGAGACACTAACATCACCACAGTAGAACACAGATGAAGCTTCTAAGTTGATGTAATAGCCAGTAAGAAGTAGTACAATTCAAGTTTTACGTATTGAATATTGACCTTTTTGCTGGCTTTGGTGCCTTGGATAAGTGCTAATACTTTAAGATTCTTCATGAAAGGAGGACTAGCAGCCGAGTTGCACGGGAGAATGTGAAAAGTGTTCATATGTAGTAAAAACCTGAGAAATCCGTTCGTTTTCGTCATTTGTTATCGAATCGACTTAAAGCCAGATCGTCACATTGGCCGCTCTTCTCTCTGAAACGGTTGTACTTATCGTCTGCAAAGCTATGTCGCGTACTGCGGTATTCGGAGACACTAAAAGCACCATAGTAGAACACAGATGAAGCTTCTGAGATGATGTAATAACAAGTAAGAAGAAGTACAATTCAAGTTTTAATTATCGGTTATTGACTTTTTAGCTGGCTTTGGTGCCTTGGACATGAGCTAGGACCTTAAGATTCTGCATGAAAGGAGGACTAGCAGCCGAGTTGCACGGGAGAATGTGAAAATTGTTCATATGTAGTACAAACGTGAGAAATCCGTCCGTTTTCGTCATTTGTTATCGAATCGACTTAAAGCCAGATCGTCACATTGGCCGCTCTTCTCTCTGAAACGGTTGTACTTATCGTCTGCAAAGCTATGTCGCGTGTTGCCGTAGGCGGAAACAGGAAAAGCACCATAATAGAACACAGATGAAGCTTCTAAGTTGATGTAATAGCCAGTAAGAAGTAGTCCAATTCAAGTTTTAGGTATCGATTATTGACTTTTTAGATGGCTTTGGTGCCTTGGACATGAGCTAGGACTTTAAGATTCTGCATAAAAGGAGGACTAGCAGCCCAGTTGCACGGGAGAATGTGAAAAGTGTTCATATGTAGTAAAAACCTAAGACATCCGTCCGTTTTCGTCATTTGTTATCGAATTGACTTAAAGCCAGATCGTCACATTTTCCGCTCTTCTCTCTGAAACGGTTGTACTTATCGTCTGCAAAGCTATGTCGCGTGCTGCGGTATGCGGAGACACTAAAAGCACCATAGTAGAACACAGATGATGCTTCTAAGTTGAAGTAATAGCCAGTAAGAAGTAATACAATTCAAGTTTTAGGTATCGATTATTGACTTTTTAGCTTTCTTTGGTGCCTTGGACATGAGCTAGGACCTTAAGATTCTGCATGAAAGGAGGACTAGCAGCCGAGTTGCACGGGAGAATGTGAAAAGTGTTCATATGTAGTAAAAACCTGAGAAATCCGTCCGTTTTCGTCATTTGTTATCGCATCGACTTAAAGCCATATCGACACATTGGCCACTCTTCTCTCTGAAACGGTTGTACTTATCGTCTGCAAAGCTATGTCGCGTGCAGCGGTATGTGGAGACACTAAAATCACCATAGTAGAACACAGATGAAGCATCTAAGTTGATGTAATAGCCAGTAAGAAGTAGTACAATTCAAGTTTTAGGATCGATTATTGACTTTTTAGCTAGCTTTGGTGCCTTGGACATGAGCTAGGACCTTAAGATTCTGCATGAAAGGAGGACTAGCAGCCGAGTTGCACGGGAGAATGTGAAAAGTGTTCATATGTAGTAATTACCTGAGACATCCGTCCTTATTCGTCATTTGATAGCGAATCGACTTAAAGCCAGATCGTCACATTGGCCGCTCTTCTCTCTGAAACGATTGTACTTATCGTCTGCAAAGCTATGTCACGTGCTGTGGTATTCGGAGACACTAACATCACCACAGTAGAACACAGATGAAGCTTCTAAGTTGATGTAATATCCAGTAAGAAGTAGTACAATTCAAGTTTTATGTATCGATTATTGACTTTTTAGCTGGCTTTGGTGCATTGGACATGAGCTAGGACCTTAATATTCTGCATGAATGGTGGACTAGCAGTCGAGTTGCACGGGAGAATGTGAAAAGTGTTCATATGTAGTACAAACCTGAGAAATCCGTCCGTTTTCGTCATTTGTTATCGAATCGACTTAAAGCCAGGTCGTCACATTGGCCGCTCTTCTCTCTGAAACGGTTGTACTTATCGTCTGCAAAGCTATGTCGCGTACTGCGGTATTAGGAGACACTAAAAGCACCATAGTAGAACACAGATGAAGCTTCTAAGATGATGTATTAGCCAGTAAGAAGTAGTACAATTCAAGTTTTAGGTATTGAATATAGACCTTTTAGTTGGCTTTGGTGCCTTGGACATGAGCTAGGACCTTACGATTCTGCATGAAACGAGGACTAGCAGCCGAGTTGCACGGGAGAATGTGAAAAATGTTCATATGTAGTAAAAAAATGAGACATCCGTCCGTTTTCGTCATTTGTTATCGACTTAAAGCCACATCGTCACATTGGCCGCTCTTCTCTCTGAAACGGTTGTACTTATCGTCTGCAAAGCTATGTCGCGTGTTGCGGTATGCGGAGAAACTAAAAGCACCATAGTAGACCACAGATCAAGCTTCTAAGTTGATGTAATAGCCAGTAAGAAGTAGTACAATTCAAGTTTTAGGTATTGAATATGGACCTTTTTGCTGGCTTTGGTGCCTTGTACATGTACTAGGACCTTAAGATTCTGCATGAAAGGAGGACTAGCAGCCGAGTTGCACGGGAGAATGTGAAAAGTGTTCATATGTAGTACAAACCTGAGAAATCCGTCCGTTTTCGTCATTTGTTATCGAATCGACTTAAAGCCAGATCGTCACATTGGCCGCTCTTCTCTCTGAAACGGTTGTACTTATCGTCTGCAAAGCTATGTCGCGTGCTGCGGTATGCTGACACAGTAAATCACCATAGTAGAACACAGATGAAGCTTCGAAGTTGATGTAATAGCCAGTAAGAAGTAGTACAATTCAAGTTTTAGGTATTGAATATTGACCTTTTAGCTGGCTTTTGTGCCTTGGACATGAGCTAGGACCTCAAGATTCTGCATGAAAGGAGGACTAGCAGCCGAGCTGCACGGGAGAATGTGAAAAGTGTTCATATGTAGTACAAACCTGAGAAATCCGTCCGTTTTCGTCATTTGTTATCGAATCGACTTAAAGCCAGATCGTCACATTGGCCGCTCTTCTCTCTGAAACGGTTGTACTTATCGTCTGCAAAGCTATGTCGCGTGCTGCGGTATGCTGACACAGTAAATCACCATAGTAGAACACAGATGAAGCTTCGAAGTTGATGTAATAGCCAGTAAGAAGTAGTACAATTCAAGTTTTAGGTATTGAATATTGACCTTTTAGCTGGCTTTTGTGCCTTGGACATGAGCTAGGACCTCAAGATTCTGCATGAAAGGAGGACTAGCAGCCGAGCTGCACGGGAGAATGTGAAAAGTGTTCATATGTAGTAAAAACCTGAGAAATTCGTCCGTTTTCGTCATTTGTTATCGAATTGACTTAAAGCCAGATCGTCACATTGGCCGCTCTTCTCTCTGAAACGGTTGTACTTATCGTCTGCAAAGCTATGTCACGTGCTGCGGTATGTGGTGACACTAAAATCACCGCAGTAGAACACAGATGAAGCTTCTAAGATGATGTAATATCCAGTAAGAAGTAGTACAATTCAAGTTTTAGGTATCGATTATTGACTTTTCAGCTGGCTTTGGTGCATTGGACATGAGCTAGGACCTTAAGATTCTGCATGAAAGGTGGACTAGCAGCCGAGTTCCACGGGAGAATGTGAAAAGTGTTCATATGTAGTAAAAACCTGAGAAATCCGTCCGTTTTCGTCATTTGTTATCGAATCGACTTAAAGCCAGATCGTCACATTGGCCGCTCTTCTCTCTGAAACGGTTGTACTTATCGCCTGCAAAACTATGTCGCGTGCTGCGGTATGCGGAGAAACTAAAAGCAACGTAGTAGAACACAGATGAAGCTTCTAAGATGATGTAATAGCCAGTAAGAAGTAGTACAATTCAAGTTTTACGTATTGATTATTGACTTTTTTGCTGGCTTTGGTGCCTTGGACATGAGCTAGAACCTTAAGATTCTGCATGAAAGGAGGACTAGAAGCCGAGTTGCACGGGAGAATGTGAAAAGTGTTCATGTGTAGTAAAAACCTGAGAAATCCGTCCGTTTTGGTCATTTGTTATCGAATCGACTTAAAGCCAGATCGTCACATTGGCCGCTCTTCTCTCTGAAACGGTTGTACTTACCGTCTGCAAAGCTATGTCGCGTGCTGCGGTATGCGGAGACACTAAAATCACCATAGTAGAACACAGATGAAGCTTCTAAGTTGATGCAATAGCCAGTAAGAAGTAGAACAATTCAAGTTTTAGGTATCGATTATTGACTTTTTAGCTGGCTTCGGTACCTTGGACATGAGCTAGGACCTTAATATTCTGCATGAAAGGTGGACTAGCAGCCGAGTTGCACGGGAGAATGTGAAAAGTGTTCATATGTAGTAAAAACCTGAGAAATCCGTTCGTTTTCGTCATTTGTTATCGAATCGACTTAAAGCCAGATCGTCACATTGGCCGCTCTTCTCTCTGAAACGGTTGTACTTATCGTCTGAAAGCTATGTCGCGTGCTGCGGTATGGGGAGACACTAAAAGCACCATAGTAGAACACAGATGAAGCTTCTAAGTTGATGTAATACCCAGTAAGAAGTAGTACAATTCAAGTTGAAGGTATCGATTATTGACTTTTTAGCTGGCTTTGGTGCCTTGGACATGAGCTAGGACCTTAACATTCTTCATGAAAGGAGGACTAGCAGCCGAGTTGCACGGGAGAATGTGAAAAGTGTTCATATGTAGTATAAACCTTAGAAATCCGTCCGTTTTCGTCATTTGTTATCGAATCGACTTAAAGCCAGATCGTCATATTGGCCGCTCTTCTCTCTGAAACAGTTGTACTTATCGTCTGCAAAGCTATGTCACGTTTTGCGGTATGCGGAGACACTAAAATCACCACAGTAGAACACAGATGAAGCTTCTAAGTTGATGTAATATCCAGTAAGAAGTAGTACAATTCAAGTTTTAGGTATCGATTATTGACTTTTTAGTTGGCTTTGGTGCATTGGACATGAGCTAGGACCTTGATATTCTGCATGAAAGGTGGACTAGCAGCCGAGTTGCACGGGAGAATGTGAAAACTGTTCAAATGTAGTAAAAACCTGAGAAATCCGTCCGTTTTCGTCATTTGTTATCGAATCGACTTAAAGCCAGATCGTCACATTGGCCGCTCTTCTCTCTGAAACGGTTGTACTTATCGTCTGCAAAGCTATGTCACGTGCTGCGGTATGCGGAGACACTAAAATCACCACAGCAGAACACAGATGAAGCTTCTAAGTTGATGTAATATCCAGTAAGATGTAGTACAATTCAAGTTTTAGGTATCGATTATTGACTTTTTAGCTGGCTTTGGTGCATTGGACATGAGCTAGGACCTTAATATTCTGCATGAAAGGTGGACTAGCAGCCGAGTTGCACGGGAGAATGTGAAAAGTGTTCATATGTAGTAAAAACCTGAGAAATCCGTTCGTTTTCGTCATTTGTTATCGAATCGACTTAAAGCCAGATCGTCACATTGGCCGCTCTTCTCTCTGAAACGGTTGTACTTATCGTCTGCAAAGCTATGTCGCGTACTGCGGTATGCTGAGGCACTAAAAGCACCATAGTAGAACACAGATCACGCTTCTAAGTTAATGTAATAACCAGTAAGAAGTAGTACAATTCAAGTTTTAGGTATTGAATATTGACTTTTTAGCTGGCTTTGGTGCCTTGGACATGAGCTAGGACCTTAAGATTCTGCATGAAAGGAGGACTAGCAGCCGAGTTGCACGGGAGAATGTGAAAAGTGTTCATATGTAGTAATAACCTGAGAAATCCGTCCTTTTTCGTCATTTGTTAGCGAATCGACTTAAAGCCAGATGGTCACATTGGCCGTTCTTCTCTCTGAAACGGTTGTGCTTATCGTCTGCAAAGCTATGTCGCGTGTTGCCGTAGGCGGAAACAGGAAAAGCACCATAGTAGAACACAGATGAAGCTTCTAAGTTGATGTAATAGCCAGTAAGAAGTAGTCCAATTCAAGATTTAGGTATCGATTATTGACTTTTTAGCTGGCTTTCGTGCCTTGGACATGAGCTAGGGCTTTAAGATTCTGCATAAAAGGAGAACTAGCAGCCCAGTTGCACGGGAGAATGTGAAAAGTGTTCATATGTAGTAAAAACCTGAGAAATCCGTCCGTTTTCGTCATTTGTTATCGAATCGACTTAAAGCCAGATCGTCACATTGGCCGCTCTTCTCTCTGAAACGGTTGTACTTATCGTCTGCAAAACTATGTCGCGTGCTGCGGTATGCGGAGACACTAAAAGCACCATAGTAGAACACAGATGAAGCTTCTAAGTTGATGTAATACCCAGTAAGAAGTAGTACAATTCAAGTTTAAGTTATCGATTATTGACTTTTTAGCT
Source organism: Schistocerca gregaria (assembly GCF_023897955.1). Classification (NCBI taxonomy): domain Eukaryota; kingdom Metazoa; phylum Arthropoda; class Insecta; order Orthoptera; family Acrididae; genus Schistocerca; species Schistocerca gregaria. The sequence continues at coordinate 333,865 of NW_026061973.1, forward strand.
GGCTTTGGACCCTTGGACATGAGCTAGGACCTTAACATTCTTCATGAAAGGAGGACTAGCAGCCGAGTTGCACGGGAGAATGTGAAAAGTGTTCATATGTAGTAAAAAAATGAGACATCCGTCCGTTTTCGTCATTTGTTATCGAATCGACTTAAAGCCACATCGTCACATTGGCCGCTCTTCTCTCTGAAACGGTTGTACTTATCGTCTGCAAAGCTATGTCACGTGCTGCGGTATGCGGAGACACTAAAATCACCACAGTAGAACACAGATGAAGCTTCTAAGTTGATGTAATATCCAGTAAGAAGTAGTACAATTCAAGTTTTAGGTATCGATTATTGACTTTTTAGCTGGCTTTGGTGCCTTGGACATGAGCTAGGACTTTAAGAGTCAGCATAATAGGAGGACTAGCAGCCGAATTGCACGGGAGAATGTGAAAAGTGTTCATATGTAGTAATAACCTGAGAAATCCGTCCTTTTTCGTCATTTGTTATCGAATCGACTTAAAGCCAGATCGTCACATTGGCAGCTCTTCTCTCTGAAATGGTTGTACTTATCGTCTGCAAAACTATGTCGCGTGCTGCGGTATGCGGAGAAACTAAAAGCACCGTAGTAGAACACAGATGAAGCTTCTAAGTTTATGTAATAGCCAGTAAGAAGTAGTACAATTCAAGTTTTAGGTATCGATTATTGACTTTTTAGTTGGCTTTGGTGCATTGGACATGAGCTAGGACCTTGATATTCTGCATGAAAGGTGGACTAGCAGCCGAGTTGCACGGGAGAATGTGAAAACTGTTCAAATGTAGTAAAAACCTGAGAAATCCGTCCGTTTTCGTCATTTGTTATCGAATCGACTTAAAGCCAGATCGTCACATTGGCCGCTCTTCTCTCTGAAACGGTTGTACTTATCGTCTGCAAAGCTATGTCACGTGCTGCGGTATGCGGAGACACTAAAATCACCACAGCAGAACACAGATGAAGCTTCTAAGTTGATGTAATATCCAGTAAGATGTAGTACAATTCAAGTTTTAGGTATCGATTATTGACTTTTTAGCTGGCTTTGGTGCATTGGACATGAGCTAGGACCTTAATATTCTGCATGAAAGGTGGACTAGCAGCCGAGTTGCACGGGAGAATGTGAAAAGTGTTCATATGTAGTAAAAACCTGAGAAATCCGTTCGTTTTCGTCATTTGTTATCGAATCGACTTAAAGCCAGATCGTCACATTGGCCGCTCTTCTCTCTGAAACGGTTGTACTTATCGTCTGCAAAGCTATGTCGCGTACTGCGGTATGCTGAGGCACTAAAAGCACCATAGTAGAACACAGATCACGCTTCTAAGTTGATGTAATAACCAGTAAGAAGTAGTACAATTCAAGTTTTAGGTATTGAATATTGACTTTTTAGCTGGCTTTGGTGCCTTGGACATGAGCTAGGACCTTAAGATTCTGCATGAAAGGAGGACTAGCAGCCGAGTTGCACGGGAGAATGTGAAAAGTGTTCATATGTAGTAATAACCTGAGAAATCCGTCCTTTTTCGTCATTTGTTAGCGAATCGACTTAAAGCCAGATGGTCACATTGGCCGTTCTTCTCTCTGAAACGGTTGTGCTTATCGTCTGCAAAGCTATGTCGCGTGTTGCCGTAGGCGGAAACAGGAAAAGCACCATAGTAGAACACAGATGAAGCTTCTAAGTTGATGTAATAGCCAGTAAGAAGTAGTCCAATTCAGGATTTAGGTATCGATTATTGACTTTTTAGCTGGCTTTCGTGCCTTGGACATGAGCTAGGGCTTTAAGATTCTGCATAAAAGGAGAACTAGCAGCCCAGTTGCACAAGAGAATGTGAAAAGTGTTCATATGTAGTAAAAACCTGAGAAATCCGTCCGTTTTCGTCATTTGTTATCGAATCGACTTAAAGCCAGATCGTCACATTGGCCGCTCTTCTCTCTGAAACGGTTGTACTTATCGTCTGCAAAACTATGTCGCGTGCTGCGGTATGCGGAGACACTAAAAGCACCATAGTAGAACACAGATGAAGCTTCTAAGTTGATGTAATACCCAGTAAGAAGTAGTACAATTCAAGTTTAAGTTATCGATTATTGACTTTTTAGCTGGCTTTGGACCCTTGGACATGAGCTAGGACCTTAACATTCTTCATGAAAGGAGGACTAGCAGCCGAGATGCACGGGAGAATGTGAAAAGTGTTCATATGTAGTAAAAAAATGAGACATCCGTCCGTTTTCGTCATTTGTTATCGAATCGACTTAAAGCCACATCGTCACATTGGCCGCTCTTCTCTCTGAAACGGTTGTACTTATCGTCTGCAAAGCTATGTCACGTGCTGCGGTATGCGGAGACACTAAAATCACCACAGTAGAACACAGATGAAGCTTCTAAGTTGATGTAATATCCAGTAAGAAGTAGTACAATTCAAGTTTTAGGTATCGATTATTGACTTTTTAGCTGGCTTTGGTGCCTTGGACATGAGCTAGGACTTTAAGAGTCTGCATAATAGGAGGACTAGCAGCCGAATTGCACGGGAGAATGTGAAAAGTGTTCATATGTAGTAATAACCTGAGAAATCCGTCCTTTTTCGTCATTTGTTATCGAATCGACTTAAAGCCAGATCGTCACATTGGCAGCTCTTCTCTCTGAAATGGTTGTACTTATCGTCTGCAAAACTATGTCGCGTGCTGCGGTATGCGGAGAAACTAAAAGCACCGTAGTAGAACACAGATGAAGCTTCTAAGTTGATGTAATAGCCAGTAAGAAGTAGTACAATTCAAGTTTTAGGTATTGATTATTGACTTTTTAGCTGGCTTTGGTGCCTTGGACATGAGCTAGGACCTTAAGATTCTGCATGAAAGGAGGACTAGCAGCCGAGTTGCACGGGAGAATGTGAAAAGTGGTCATATGTAGTAAAAACCTGAGAAATCCGTTCGTTTTCGTCATTTGTTATCGAATCGACTTAATGCCAGATCGTCACATTGGCCGCTCTTCTCTCTGAAACGGTTGTACTTATCGTCTGCAAAGCTATGTCGCGTACTGCGGTATTCGGAGACACTAAAAGCACCATAGTAGAACACAGATGAAGCTCCTAAGATGATGAAATAGCCAGTAAGAAGTAGTACAATTCAAGTTTTAGGTATCGGTTATTGAATTTTTAGCTGGCTTTGGTGCCTTGGACATGAGCTAGGACCTTAAGATTCTGCATGAAAGGAGGACTAGCAGCCGAGTTGCACGGGAGAATGTCAAAAGTGTTCATATGTAGTAAAAACCTGAGAAATCCGTCCGTTTTCGTCATTTGTTATCGAATCGACGTAAAGCCAGATCGTCACATTGGCCGCTCTTCTCTCTGAAACGGTTGTACTTATCGTCTGCAAAGCTATGTCGCGTGCTGCGCTATGTGGAGACACTAGAAGCACCATAGTAGAACACAGACGAAGTTTCTAAGTTGATGTAATAGCCAGTAAGAAGTAGTACAATTCTAGTTTTAGGTATCGATTATTGACTTTTTAGCTGGCTTTGGTGCATTGGACATGAGCTAGAACCTTAAGATTCTGCATGAAAGGTGGACTAGCAGCCGAGTTCCACGGGAGAATGTGAAAAGAGTTCATATGTAGTAAAAACCTGAGAAATCCGTCCGTTTTCGTCATTTGTTATCGAATCGACTTAAAGCCAGATCGTCACATTGGCCGCTCTTCTCTCTGAAACGGTTGTACTTATCGTCTGCAAAACTATGTCGCGTGCTGCGGTATGTGGAGAAACTAAAAGCACCGTAGTAGAACACAGATGAAGCTTCTAAGATGATGTAATATCCAGTAAGAAGAGGTACAATTCAAGTTTTAGGTATCGATTATTGACTTTTTAGCTGGCTTTGGTGCCTTGGACATGAGCTAGGACTTTAAGATTCTGCATAATAGGAGGACTAGCAGCCGAGTTGCACGGGAGAATGTGAAAAGTGTTCATATGTAGTAATAACCTGAGAAATCCGTCCTTTTTCGTCATTTGTTATCGAATCGACTTAAAGCCAGATCGTCACATTGGCAGCTCTTCTCTCTGAAATGGTTGTACTTCACGTCTGCAAAACTATGTCGCGTGCTGCGGTATGCGGAGAAACTAAAAGCACCGTAGTAGAACACAGATGAAGCTTCTAAGTTGATGTAATAGCCAGTAAGAAGTAGTACAATTCAAGTTTTAGGTATTGATTATTGACTTTTTACCTTTCTTTGGTGCCTTGGACATGAGCTAGGACCTTAAGATTCTGCATGAAAGGAGGACTAGCAGCCGAGTTGCACGGGAGAATGTGAAATGTGGTCATATGTAGTAAAAAACTGAGACATCCGTTCGTTTTCGTCATTTGTTATCGAATCGACTTAAAGCCAGATCGTCACATTGGACGCTCTTCTCTCTGAAACGGTTGTACTTATCGTCAGCAAAGCTATGTCGCGTACTGCGGTATTCGGAGACACTAAAATCACCATAGTAGAACACAGATGAAGCTCCTAAGATGATGAAATAGCCAGTAAGAAGTAGTACAATTCAAGTTTTAGGTATCGGTTATTGACTTTTTAGCTGGCTTTGGACCCTTGGACATGAGCTAGGACCATAACATTCTTCATGAAAGGAGGACTAGCAGCCGAGTTGCACGGGAGAATGTGAAAAGTGTTCATATGTAGTAAAAACCTTAGAAATCCGTCCGTTTTCGTCATTTGTTATCGAATCGACTTAAAGCCAGATCGTCACATTGGCCGCTCTTCTCTCTGAAACGGTTGCACTTATCGTCTGCAAAGCTATGTCGCGTGCTGCGGTATGCGGAGACACTAAAATCACCACAGTAGAACACAGATGAAGCTTCTAAGTTGATGTAATATCCAGTAAGAAGTAGTACAATTAAAGTTTTAGGTATCGATTATTGACTTTTTAGCTCGCTTTGGTGCATTGGACATGAGCTAGGACCTTAATATTCTGCATGAAAGGTGGACTAGCAGCCGAGTTGCACGGGAGAAAGTGAAAACTGTTCAAATGTAGTAAAAACCTGAGAAATCCGTCCTTTTTCGTCATTTGTTATCGAATCGACTTAAAGCCAGATCGTCACATTGGCCGCTCTTCTCTCTGAAACGGTTGTACTTATCGTCTGCAAAGCTATGTCACGTGCTGCGGTATGCGGAGACACTAAAATCACCACAGTAGAACACAGATGAAGCTTCTAAGTTGATGTAATATCCAGTAAGAAGTAGTACAATTCAAGTTTTAGGTATCGATTATTGACTTTTTAGCTGACTTTGGTGCCTTGGACATGAGCTAGGACCTTAAGATTCTGCATGAAAGGAGGACTAGCAACCGAGTTGCACGGGAGAATGTGAAAAGTGTTCATATGTAGTAAAAACCTTAGAAATCCGTCCGTTTTCGTCATTTGTTATAGAATCGACTAAAGCCAGATCGTCACATTGGCCGCTCTTCTCTCTGAAACGGTTGTACTTATCGTCTGCCAAGCTATGTCGCATGCTGCGGTATGCTGAGACACTAAAAGCACCATAGTAGAACACAGATCAAGCTTCTAAGTTGATGTAATAGCCAGTAAGAAGTAGTAAAATTCAAGTATAAGGTACTGAATATTGAATTTTTAGCCGGCTTTGGTGCCTTGGACATGAGCTAGGACCTTAGGTTTCTGCATGAAAGGAGAACTAGCAGCCGAGTTGCACGGGAGAATGTGAAAACTGTTCAAATGTAGTAAAAACCTGAGAAATCCGTCCGTTTTCGTCATTTGTTATCGAATCGACTTAAAGCCAGATCGTCACATTGGCCGCTCTTCTCTGTGAAACGGTTGTACTTATCGTCTGCAAAGCTATGTCGCGTGCTGCGGTATGCGGAGACACTAAAAGCACCATAGTAGAACACAGATGAAGCTTCTAAGTTGATGTAATACCCAGTAAGAAGTAGTACAATTCAAGTTTAAGGTACCGATTTTTGACTTTTTAGCTGGCTTTGGTGCCTTGGACATGAGCTAGGACCTTAAGATTCTGCATGAAAAGAGGACTAGCAGCCGAGTTGCACGGGAGAATGTCAAAAGTGTTCATATGTAGTAAAAACCTGAGAAATCCGTCCGTTTTCGTCATTTGTTATCGAATCGACGTAAAGCCAGATCGTCACATTGGCCGCTCTTCTCTCTGAAACGGTTGTACTTATCGTCTGCAAAGCTATGTCGCGTGCTGCGCTATGTGGAGACACTAGAAGCACCATAGTAGAACACAGACGAAGTTTCTAAGTTGATGTAATAGCCAGTAAGAAGTAGTACAATTCTAGTTTTAGGTATCGATTATTGACTTTTTAGCTGGCTTTGGTGCCTTGGACATGAGCTAGAACCTTAAGATTCTGCATGAAAGGTGGACTAGCAGCCGAGTTCCACGGGAGAATGTGAAAAGAGTTCATATGTAGTAAAAACCTGAGAAATCCGTCCGTTTTCGTCATTTGTTATCGAATCGACTTAAAGCCAGATCGTCACATTGGCCGCTCTTCTCTCTGAAACGGTTGTACTTATCGTCTGCAAAACTATGTCGCGTGCTGCGGTATGTGGAGAAACTAAAAGCACCGTAGTAGAACACAGATGAAGCTTCTAAGATGATGTAATATCCAGTAAGAAGAGGTACAATTCAAGTTTTAGGTATCGATTATTGACTTTTTAGCTGGCTTTGGTGCCTTGGACATGAGCTAGGACTTTAAGATTCTGCATAATAGGAGGACTAGCAGCCGAGTTGCACGGGAGAATGTGAAAAGTGTTCATATGTAGTAATAACCTGAGAAATCCGTCCTTTTTCGTCATTTGTTATCGAATCGACTTAAAGCCAGATCGTCACATTGGCAGCTCTTCTCTCTGAAATGGTTGTACTTCACGTCTGCAAAACTATGTCGCGTGCTGCGGTATGCGGAGAAACTAAAAGCACCGTAGTAGAACACAGATGAAGCTTCTAAGTTGATGTAATAGCCAGTAAGAAGTAGTACAATTCAAGTTTTAGGTATTGATTATTGACTTTTTACCTTTCTTTGGTGCCTTGGACATGAGCTAGGACCTTAAGATTCTGCATGAAAGGAGGACTAGCAGCCGAGTTGCACGGGAGAATGTGAAATGTGGTCATATGTAGTAAAAAACTGAGACATCCGTTCGTTTTCGTCATTTGTTATCGAATCGACTTAAAGCCAGATCGTCACATTGGACGCTCTTCTCTCTGAAACGGTTGTACTTATCGTCAGCAAAGCTATGTCGCGTACTGCGGTATTCGGAGACACTAAAATCACCATAGTAGAACACAGATGAAGCTCCTAAGATGATGAAATAGCCAGTAAGAAGTAGTACAATTCAAGTTTTAGGTATCGGTTATTGACTTTTTAGCTGGCTTTGGACCCTTGGACATGAGCTAGGACCATAACATTCTTCATGAAAGGAGGACTAGCAGCCGAGTTGCACGGGAGAATGTGAAAAGTGTTCATATGTAGTAAAAACCTTAGAAATCCGTCCGTTTTCGTCATTTGTTATCGAATCGACTTAAAGCCAGATCGTCACATTGGCCGCTCTTCTCTCTGAAACGGTTGCACTTATCGTCTGCAAAGCTATGTCGCGTGCTGCGGTATGCGGAGACACTAAAATCACCACAGTAGAACACAGATGAAGCTTCTAAGTTGATGTAATATCCAGTAAGAAGTAGTACAATTAAAGTTTTAGGTATCGATTATTGACTTTTTAGCTCGCTTTGGTGCATTGGACATGAGCTAGGACCTTAATATTCTGCATGAAAGGTGGACTAGCAGCCGAGTTGCACGGGAGAAAGTGAAAACTGTTCAAATGTAGTAAAAACCTGAGAAATCCGTCCTTTTTCGTCATTTGTTATCGAATCGACTTAAAGCCAGATCGTCACATTGGCCGCTCTTCTCTCTGAAACGGTTGTACTTATCGTCTGCAAAGCTATGTCGCGTGCTGCGGTATGCGGAGACACTAAAAGCACCATAGTAGAACACAGATGAAGCTTCTAAGTTGATGTAATACCCAGTAAGAAGTAGTACAATTCAAGTTTAAGGTACCGATTATTGACTTTTTAGCTGGCTTTGGTGCCTTGGACATGAGCTAGGACCTTAAGATTCTGCATGAAAAGAGGACTAGCAGCCGAGTTGCACGGGAGAATGTCAAAAGTGTTCATATGTAGTAAAAACCTGAGAAATCCGTCCGTTTTCGTCATTTGTTATCGAATCGACGTAAAGCCAGATCGTCACATTGGCCGCTCTTCTCTCTGAAACGGTTGTACTTATCGTCTGCAACGCTATGTCGCGTGCTGCGCTATGTGGAGACACTAGAAGCACCATAGTAGAACACAGACGAAGTTTCTAAGTTGATGTAATAGCCAGTAAGAAGTAGTACAATTCTAGTTTTAGGTATCGATTATTGACTTTTTAGCTGGCTTTGGTGCATTGGACATGAGCTAGAACCTTAAGATTCTGCATGAAAGGTGGACTAGCAGCCGAGTTCCACGGGAGAATGTGAAAAGAGTTCATATGTAGTAAAAACCTGAGAAATCCGTCCGTTTTCGTCATTTGTTATCGAATCGACTTAAAGCCAGATCGTCACATTGGCCGCTCTTCTCTCTGAAACGGTTGTACTTATCGTCTGCAAAACTATGTCGCGTGCTGCGGTATGTGGAGAAACTAAAAGCACCGTAGTAGAACACAGATGAAGCTTCTAAGATGATGTAATATCCAGTAAGAAGAGGTACAATTCAAGTTTTAGGTATCGATTATTGACTTTTTAGCTGGCTTTGGTGCCTTGGACATGAGCTAGGACTTTAAGATTCTGCATAATAGGAGGACTAGCAGCCGAGTTGCACGGGAGAATGTGAAAAGTGTTCATATGTAGTAATAACCTGAGAAATCCGTCCTTTTTCGTCATTTGTTATCGAATCGACTTAAAGCCAGATCGTCACATTGGCAGCTCTTCTCTCTGAAATGGTTGTACTTCACGTCTGCAAAACTATGTCGCGTGCTGCGGTATGCGGAGAAACTAAAAGCACCGTAGTAGAACACAGATGAAGCTTCTAAGTTGATGTAATAGCCAGTAAGAAGTAGTACAATTCAAGTTTTAGGTATTGATTATTGACTTTTTACCTTTCTTTGGTGCCTTGGACATGAGCTAGGACCTTAAGATTCTGCATGAAAGGAGGACTAGCAGCCGAGTTGCACGGGAGAATGTGAAATGTGGTCATATGTAGTAAAAAACTGAGACATCCGTTCGTTTTCGTCATTTGTTATCGAATCGACTTAAAGCCAGATCGTCACATTGGACGCTCTTCTCTCTGAAACGGTTGTACTTATCGTCAGCAAAGCTATGTCGCGTACTGCGGTATTCGGAGACACTAAAATCACCATAGTAGAACACAGATGAAGCTCCTAAGATGATGAAATAGCCAGTAAGAAGTAGTACAATTCAAGTTTTAGGTATCGGTTATTGACTTTTTAGCTGGCTTTGGACCCTTGGACATGAGCTAGGACCATAACATTCTTCATGAAAGGAGGACTAGCAGCCGAGTTGCACGGGAGAATGTGAAAAGTGTTCATATGTAGTAAAAACCTTAGAAATCCGTCCGTTTTCGTCATTTGTTATCGAATCGACTTAAAGCCAGATCGTCACATTGGCCGCTCTTCTCTCTGAAACGGTTGCACTTATCGTCTGCAAAGCTATGTCGCGTGCTGCGGTATGCGGAGACACTAAAATCACCACAGTAGAACACAGATGAAGCTTCTAAGTTGATGTAATATCCAGTAAGAAGTAGTACAATTAAAGTTTTAGGTATCGATTATTGACTTTTTAGCTCGCTTTGGTGCATTGGACATGAGCTAGGACCTTAATATTCTGCATGAAAGGTGGACTAGCAGCCGAGTTGCACGGGAGAAAGTGAAAACTGTTCAAATGTAGTAAAAACCTGAGAAATCCGTCCTTTTTCGTCATTTGTTATCGAATCGACTTAAAGCCAGATCGTCACATTGGCCGCTCTTCTCTCTGAAACGGTTGTACTTATCGTCTGCAAAGCTATGTCACGTGCTGCGGTATGCGGAGACACTAAAATCACCACAGTAGAACACAGATGAAGCTTCTAAGTTGATGTAATATCCAGTAAGAAGTAGTACAATTCAAGTTTTAGGTATCGATTATTGACTTTTTAGCTGACTTTGGTGCCTTGGACATGAGCTAGGACCTTAAGATTCTGCATGAAAGGAGGACTAGCAACCGAGTTGCACGGGAGAATGTGAAAAGTGTTCATATGTAGTAAAAACCTTAGAAATCCGTCCGTTTTCGTCATTTGTTATAGAATCGACTAAAGCCAGATCGTCACATTGGCCGCTCTTCTCTCTGAAACGGTTGTACTTATCGTCTGCCAAGCTATGTCGCATGCTGCGGTATGCTGAGACACTAAAAGCACCATAGTAGAACACAGATCAAGCTTCTAAGTTGATGTAATAGCCAGTAAGAAGTAGTAAAATTCAAGTATAAGGTACTGAATATTGAATTTTTAGCCGGCTTTGGTGCCTTGGACATGAGCTAGGACCTTAGGTTTCTGCATGAAAGGAGAACTAGCAGCCGAGTTGCACGGGAGAATGTGAAAACTGTTCAAATGTAGTAAAAACCTGAGAAATCCGTCCGTTTTCGTCATTTGTTATCGAATCGACTTAAAGCCAGATCGTCACATTGGCCGCTCTTCTCTGTGAAACGGTTGTACTTATCGTCTGCAAAGCTATGTCGCGTGCTGCGGTATGCGGAGACACTAAAAGCACCATAGTAGAACACAGATGAAGCTTCTAAGTTGATGTAATACCCAGTAAGAAGTAGTACAATTCAAGTTTTAGGTATCGATTATTGACTATTTAGCTGGCTTTGGTGCCTTGGACATGAGCTAGGACTTTAAGAGTCAGCATAATAGGAGGACTAGCAGCCGAATTGCACGGGAGAATGTGAAAAGTGTTCATATGTAGTAATAACCTGAGAAATCCGTCCTTTTTCGTCATTTGTTATCGAATCGACTTAAAGCCAGATCGTCACATTGGCAGCTCTTCTCTCTGAAATGGTTGTACTTATCGTCTGCAAAACTATGTCGCGTGCTGCGGTATGCGGAGAAACTAAAAGCACCGTAGTAGAACACAGATGAAGCTTCTAAGTTGATGTAATAGCCAGTAAGAAGTAGTACAATTCAAGTTTTAGGTATCGATTATTGACTTTTTAGTTGGCTTTGGTGCATTGGACATGAGCTAGGACCTTGATATTCTGCATGAAAGGTGGACTAGCAGCCGAGTTGCACGGGAGAATGTGAAAACTGTTCAAATGTAGTAAAAACCTGAGAAATCCGTCCGTTTTCGTCATTTGTTATCGAATCGACTTAAAGCCAGATCGTCACATTGGCCGCTCTTCTCTCTGAAACGGTTGTACTTATCGTCTGCAAAGCTATGTCACGTGCTGCGGTATGCGGAGACACTAAAATCACCACAGCAGAACACAGATGAAGCTTCTAAGTTGATGTAATATCCAGTAAGATGTAGTACAATTCAAGTTTTAGGTATCGATTATTGACTTTTTAGCTGGCTTTGGTGCATTGGACATGAGCTAGGACCTTAATATTCTGCATGAAAGGTGGACTAGCAGCCGAGTTGCACGGGAGAATGTGAAAAGTGTTCATATGTAGTAAAAACCTGAGAAATCCGTTCGTTTTCGTCATTTGTTATGGAATCGACTTAAAGCCAGATCGTCACATTGGCCGCTCTTCTCTCTGAAACGGTTGTACTTATCGTCTGCAAAGCTATGTCGCGTACTGCGGTATGCTGAGGCACTAAAAGCACCATAGTAGAACACAGATCACGCTTCTAAGTTGATGTAATAACCAGTAAGAAGTAGTACAATTCAAGTTTTAGGTATTGAATATTGACTTTTTAGCTGGCTTTGGTGCCTTGGACATGAGCTAGGACCTTAAGATTCTGCATGAAAGGAGGACTAGCAGCCGAGTTGCACGGGAGAATGTGAAAAGTGTTCATATGTAGTAATAACCTGAGAAATCCGTCCTTTTTCGTCATTTGTTAGCGAATCGACTTAAAGCCAGATGGTCACATTGGCCGTTCTTCTCTCTGAAACGGTTGTGCTTATCGTCTGCAAAGCTATGTCGCGTGTTGCCGTAGGCGGAAACAGGAAAAGCACCATAGTAGAACACAGATGAAGCTTCTAAGTTGATGTAATAGCCAGTAAGAAGTAGTCCAATTCAAGATTTAGGTATCGATTATTGACTTTTTAGCTGGCTTTCGTGCCTTGGACATGAGCTAGGGCTTTAAGATTCTGCATAAAAGGAGAACTAGCAGCCCAGTTGCACAAGAGAATGTGAAAAGTGTTCATATGTAGTAAAAACCTGAGAAATCCGTCCGTTTTCGTCATTTGTTATCGAATCGACTTAAAGCCAGATCGTCACATTGGCCGCTCTTCTCTCTGAAACGGTTGTACTTATCGTCTGCAAAACTATGTCGCGTGCTGCGGTATGCGGAGACACTAAAAGCACCATAGTAGAACACAGATGAAGCTTCTAAGTTGATGTAATACCCAGTAAGAAGTAGTACAATTCAAGTTTAAGTTATCGATTATTGACTTTTTAGCTGGCTTTGGACCCTTGGACATGAGCTAGGACCTTAACATTCTTCATGAAAGGAGGACTAGCAGCCGAGTTGCACGGGAGAATGTGAAAAGTGTTCATATGTAGTAAAAAAATGAGACATCCGTCCGTTTTCGTCATTTGTTATCGAATCGACTTAAAGCCACATCGTCACATTGGCCGCTCTTCTCTCTGAAACGGTTGTACTTATCGTCTGCAAAGCTATGTCACGTGCTGCGGTATGCGGAGACACTAAAATCACCACAGTAGAACACAGATGAAGCTTCTAAGTTGATGTAATATCCAGTAAGAAGTAGTACAATTCAAGTTTTAGGTATCGATTATTGACTTTTTAGCTGGCTTTGGTGCCTTGGACATGAGCTAGGACTTTAAGAGTCTGCATAATAGGAGGACTAGCAGCCGAATTGCACGGGAGAATGTGAAAAGTGTTCATATGTAGTAATAACCTGAGAAATCCGTCCTTTTTCGTCATTTGTTATCGAATCGACTTAAAGCCAGATCGTCACATTGGCAGCTCTTCTCTCTGAAATGGTTGTACTTATCGTCTGCAAAACTATGTCGCGTGCTGCGGTATGCGGAGAAACTAAAAGCACCGTAGTAGAACACAGATGAAGCTTCTAAGTTGATGTAATAGCCAGTAAGAAGTAGTACAATTCAAGTTTTAGGTATTGATTATTGACTTTTTAGCTGGCTTTGGTGCCTTGGACATGAGCTAGGACCTTAAGATTCTGCATGAAAGGAGGACTAGCAGCCGAGTTGCACGGGAGAATGTGAAAAGTGGTCATATGTAGTAAAAACCTGAGAAATCCGTTCGTTTTCGTCATTTGTTATCGAATCGACTTAATGCCAGATCGTCACATTGGCCGCTCTTCTCTCTGAAACGGTTGTACTTATCGTCTGCAAAGCTATGTCGCGTACTGCGGTATTCGGAGACACTAAAAGCACCATAGTAGAACACAGATGAAGCTCCTAAGATGATGAAATAGCCAGTAAGAAGTAGTACAATTCAAGTTTTAGGTATCGGTTATTGAATTTTTAGCTGGCTTTGGTGCCTTGGACATGAGCTAGGACCTTAAGATTCTGCATGAAAGGAGGACTAGCAGCCGAGTTGCACGGGAGAATGTCAAAAGTGTTCATATGTAGTAAAAACCTGAGAAATCCGTCCGTTTTCGTCATTTGTTATCGAATCGACGTAAAGCCAGATCGTCACATTGGCCGCTCTTCTCTCTGAAACGGTTGTACTTATCGTCTGCAAAGCTATGTCGCGTGCTGCGCTATGTGGAGACACTAGAAGCACCATAGTAGAACACAGACGAAGTTTCTAAGTTGATGTAATAGCCAGTAAGAAGTAGTACAATTCTAGTTTTAGGTATCGATTATTGACTTTTTAGCTGGCTTTGGTGCATTGGACATGAGCTAGAACCTTAAGATTCTGCATGAAAGGTGGACTAGCAGCCGAGTTCCACGGGAGAATGTGAAAAGAGTTCATATGTAGTAAAAACCTGAGAAATCCGTCCGTTTTCGTCATTTGTTATCGAATCGACTTAAAGCCAGATCGTCACATTGGCCGCTCTTCTCTCTGAAACGGTTGTACTTATCGTCTGCAAAACTATGTCGCGTGCTGCGGTATGTGGAGAAACTAAAAGCACCGTAGTAGAACACAGATGAAGCTTCTAAGATGATGTAATATCCAGTAAGAAGAGGTACAATTCAAGTTTTAGGTATCGATTATTGACTTTTTAGCTGGCTTTGGTGCCTTGGACATGAGCTAGGACTTTAAGATTCTGCATAATAGGAGGACTAGCAGCCGAGTTGCACGGGAGAATGTGAAAAGTGTTCATATGTAGTAATAACCTGAGAAATCCGTCCTTTTTCGTCATTTGTTATCGAATCGACTTAAAGCCAGATCGTCACATTGGCAGCTCTTCTCTCTGAAATGGTTGTACTTCACGTCTGCAAAACTATGTCGCGTGCTGCGGTATGCGGAGAAACTAAAAGCACCGTAGTAGAACACAGATGAAGCTTCTAAGTTGATGTAATAGCCAGTAAGAAGTAGTACAATTCAAGTTTTAGGTATTGATTATTGACTTTTTACCTTTCTTTGGTGCCTTGGACATGAGCTAGGACCTTAAGATTCTGCATGAAAGGAGGACTAGCAGCCGAGTTGCACGGGAGAATGTGAAATGTGGTCATATGTAGTAAAAAACTGAGACATCCGTTCGTTTTCGTCATTTGTTATCGAATCGACTTAAAGCCAGATCGTCACATTGGACGCTCTTCTCTCTGAAACGGTTGTACTTATCGTCAGCAAAGCTATGTCGCGTACTGCGGTATTCGGAGACACTAAAATCACCATAGTAGAACACAGATGAAGCTCCTAAGATGATGAAATAGCCAGTAAGAAGTAGTACAATTCAAGTTTTAGGTATCGGTTATTGACTTTTTAGCTGGCTTTGGACCCTTGGACATGAGCTAGGACCATAACATTCTTCATGAAAGGAGGACTAGCAGCCGAGTTGCACGGGAGAATGTGAAAAGTGTTCATATGTAGTAAAAACCTTAGAAATCCGTCCGTTTTCGTCATTTGTTATCGAATCGACTTAAAGCCAGATCGTCACATTGGCCGCTCTTCTCTCTGAAACGGTTGCACTTATCGTCTGCAAAGCTATGTCGCGTGCTGCGGTATGCGGAGACACTAAAATCACCACAGTAGAACACAGATGAAGCTTCTAAGTTGATGTAATATCCAGTAAGAAGTAGTACAATTAAAGTTTTAGGTATCGATTATTGACTTTTTAGCTCGCTTTGGTGCATTGGACATGAGCTAGGACCTTAATATTCTGCATGAAAGGTGGACTAGCAGCCGAGTTGCACGGGAGAAAGTGAAAACTGTTCAAATGTAGTAAAAACCTGAGAAATCCGTCCTTTTTCGTCATTTGTTATCGAATCGACTTAAAGCCAGATCGTCACATTGGCCGCTCTTCTCTCTGAAACGGTTGTACTTATCGTCTGCAAAGCTATGTCACGTGCTGCGGTATGCGGAGACACTAAAATCACCACAGTAGAACACAGATGAAGCTTCTAAGTTGATGTAATATCCAGTAAGAAGTAGTACAATTCAAGTTTTAGGTATCGATTATTGACTTTTTAGCTGACTTTGGTGCCTTGGACATGAGCTAGGACCTTAAGATTCTGCATGAAAGGAGGACTAGCAACCGAGTTGCACGGGAGAATGTGAAAAGTGTTCATATGTAGTAAAATCCTTAGAAATCCGTCCGTTTTCGTCATTTGTTATAGAATCGACTAAAGCCAGATCGTCACATTGGCCGCTCTTCTCTCTGAAACGGTTGTACTTATCGTCTGCCAAGCTATGTCGCATGCTGCGGTATGCTGAGACACTAAAAGCACCATAGTAGAACACAGATCAAGCTTCTAAGTTGATGTAATAGCCAGTAAGAAGTAGTAAAATTCAAGTATAAGGTACTGAATATTGAATTTTTAGCCGGCTTTGGTGCCTTGGACATGAGCTAGGACCTTAGGTTTCTGCATGAAAGGAGAACTAGCAGCCGAGTTGCACGGGAGAATGTGAAAACTGTTCAAATGTAGTAAAAACCTGAGAAATCCGTCCGTTTTCGTCATTTGTTATCGAATCGACTTAAAGCCAGATCGTCACATTGGCCGCTCTTCTCTGTGAAACGGTTGTACTTATCGTCTGCAAAGCTATGTCGCGTGCTGCGGTATGCGGAGACACTAAAAGCACCATAGTAGAACACAGATGAAGCTTCTAAGTTGATGTAATACCCAGTAAGAAGTAGTACAATTCAAGTTTAAGGTACCGATTATTGACTTTTTAGCTGGCTTTGGTCCCTTGGACATGAGCTAGGACCTTAACATTCTTCATGAAAGGAGGTCTAGCAGCCGAATTGCACGGGAGAATGTGAAAAGTGTTCATATGTAGTAAAAACCTTAGAAATCCATCCGTTTTCATCATTTGTTATCGAATCGACTTAAAGCCAGATCGTCACATTGGCAGCTCTTCTCTCTGAAACGGTTGTACTTATCGTCTGCAAAGCTATGTCACGTGCTGCGGTATGTGGAGACACTAAAATCACCACAGTAGAACACAGATGAAGATTCTAAGTTGATGTAATATCCAGTAAGAAGTAGTACAATTCAAGTTTCAGGTATCGATTATTGACTTTTTAGCTGGCTTTGGTGCATTGGACATGAGCTAGGACCTTAATATTCTGCATGAAAGGTGGACTAGCAGCCGAGTTGCACGGAAGAATGTGAAAAGTGTTCATATGTAGTAAAAACCTTAGAAATCCATCCGTTTTCATCATTTGTTATCGAATCGACTTAAAGCCAGATCGTCACATTGGCAGCTCTTCTCTCTGAAACGGTTGTACTTATCGTCTGCAAAGCTATGTCACGTGCTGCGGTATGCGGAGACACTAAAATCACCACAGTAGAACACAGATGAAGCTTCTAAGTTGATGTAATATCCAGTAAGAAGTAGTACAATTCAAGTTTTAGGTATCGATTATTGACTTTTTAGCTGGCTTTGGTGCCTTGGACATGAGCTAGGACCTTAAGATTCTGCATGAAAGGAGGACTAGCAACCGAGTTGCACGGGAGAATGTGAAAAGTGTTCATATGTAGTAAAAACCTTAGAAATCCGTCCGTTTTCGTCATTTGTTATCGAATCGACTAAAGCCAGATCGTCACATTGGCCGCTCTTCTCTCTGAAACGGTTGTACTTATCGTCTGCCAAGCTATGTCGCGTGCTGCGGTATGCTGAGACACTAAAAGCACCATATTAGAACACAGATCATGCTTCTAAGTTGATGTAATAGCCAGTAAGAAGTAGTAAAATTCAAGTATAAGGTACTGAATATTGAATTTTTAGCTGGCTTTGGTGCCTTGGACATGAGCTAGGACCTTAAGATTCTGCATGAAAGGAGGACTAGCAGCCGATTTGCACGGGAGACTGTGAAAAGTGTTCATATGTAGTAAAAACCTGAGAAATCCGTCCGTTTTCGTCATTTGTTATCGAATCGACTTAAAGCCAGATCGTCACATTGGCAGCTCTTCTCTCTGAAACGGTTGTACTTATCGTCTGCAAAGCTATGTCACGTGCTGCGGTATGTGGAGACACTAAAATCACCACAGTAGAACACAGATGAAGATTCTAAGTTGATGTAATATCCAGTAAGAAGTAGTACAATTCAAGTTTCAGGTATCGATTATTGACTTTTTAGCTGGCTTTGGTGCATTGGACATGAGCTAGGACCTTAATATTCTGCATGAAAGGTGGACTAGCAGCCGAGTTGCACGGAAGAATGTGAAAAGTTTTCATATGTAGTAAAAACCTTAGAAATCCATCCGTTTTCATCATTTGTTATCGAATCGACTTAAAGCCAGATCGTCACATTGGCAGCTCTTCTCTCTGAAACGGTTGTACTTATCGTCTGCAAAGCTATGTCACGTGCTGCGGTATGTGGAGACACTAAAATCACCACAGTAGAACACAGATGAAGATTCTAAGTTGATGTAATATCCAGTAAGAAGTAGTACAATTCAAGTTTCAGGTATCGATTATTGACTTTTTAGCTGGCTTTGGTGCATTGGACATCAGCTAGGACCTTAATATTCAGCATGAAAGGTGAACTAGCAGCCGAGTTGCACGGAAGAATGTGAAAAGTGTTCATATGTAGCAAAAACCTGAGAAATCCGTCCGTTTTCGTCATTTGTTATCGAATCGACTTAAAGCCAGATCGTCACATTGGCCACTCTTCTCTCTGAAACGGTTGTACTTATCGTCTGCAAAGCTATGTCACGTGCTGCGGTATGCGGAGACACTAAAATCACCACAGTAGAACACAGATGAAGCTTCTAAGTTGATGTAATAGCCAGTAAGAAGAAGTACAATTCAAGTTTTAGGTATCGGTTATTGAGTTTTTAGCTGGCTTTGGTGCTTTGGACATGAGCTAGGACCTTAAGATTCTGCATGAAAGGAGGACTAGCAGCCGAGTTGCACGGGAGAATGTGAAAAGTGTTCATATGTAGTAAAAACCTGAGAAATCCGTCCGTTTTCCTCATTTGTTATCGAATCGACTTAAAGCCAGATCGTCACATTGGCCGCTCTTCTCTCTGAAATGGTTGTACTTATCGTCTGCAAAGCTATGTCGCGTGTTGCCGTAGGCGGAAACAGGAAAAGCACCATATTAGAACACAGATGTAGCTTCTAAGTTGATGTAATACCCAGTAAGAAGTAGTCCAATTCAAGTTTTAGGTATCGATTATTGACTTTTTAGCTGGCTTTGGTGCCTTGGACATGAGCTAGGACTTTAAGATTCTGCATAATAGGAGGACTAGCAGCCGAGTTGCACGGGTGAATGTGAGAAGTGTTCATACGTAGTAATAACCTGAGAAATCCGTCCTTTTTCGTCATTTGTTATCGAATCGACTTAAAGCCAGATCGTCACATTGGCAGCTCTTCTCTCTGAAATGGTTGTACTTATCGTCTGCAAAACTATGTCGCGTGCTGCGGTATGCGGAGACACTACAAGCACCATAGTAGAACACAGATGAAGCTTCTAAGTTGACGTAATAGCCAGTAAGAAGTAGTACAATTCAAGTTTTAGGTATTGAATATTGACCTTTTAGCTGGCTTTGGTGCCTTGGACATGAGCTAGGACCTTAAGATTCTGCATGAAAGGAGGACTAGCAGCCGAGTTGCACGGGAGAAAGTGAAAAGTGGTCATATGTAGTAAAAACCTGAGAAATCCGTCCGTTTTCGTCATTTGTTATCGAATCGACTTAGAGCCAGATCGTCACATTGGCCGCTCTTCTCTCTGAAACAGTTGTACTTATCGTCTGTAAAGCTATGTCGCGTACTGCGGTATTCGGAGACACTAAAAGCACCATAGTAGAACACAGATGAAGCTCCTAAGATGATGTAATAGCCAGTAAGAAGTAGTACAATTCAAGTTTTAGGTATCGGTTATTGACTTTTTAGCTGGCTTTGGTGCCTTGGACATGAGCTAGGACCTTAAGATTCTGCATGAAAGGAGGACTGGCAGCCGAGTTGCAGGGGAGAATGTGAAAAGTGTTCATATGTAGTAAAAGCCTGAGAAATCCGTCCGTTTTCGTCATTTGTTATCGAATCGACTTAAAGCCAGATCGTCACATTGCCCGCTCTGCTCTCGGAAACGGTTGTACTTATCGTCTGCAAAGCTATGTCGCGTGCTGCGGTATGTGGAGACACTAAAAGCACCATAGTAGAACACAGATGAAGCTTCTAAGTTAATGTAATAGCCAGTAAGAAGTAGTAGCATTCAAGTTTTAGGTATCGATTATTGACTTTTTAGCTGGCTTTGGTGCCTTGGACATGAGCTAGGACCTTAATATTCTGCATGAAAGGAGGACTAGCAGCCGAGTTCCATGAGAGAATGTGAAAAGTGTTCAAATGTAGTAACAACCTGAGAAATACGTCTGTTTTCGTCATTTGTTATCGAATCGACTTAAAGCCAGATCGTCACATTGGCCGCTCTTCTCTCTGAAACGGTTGTACTTATCGTATGCAAAGCTATGTCACGTGCTGCGGTATGCGGAGACACTAAAATCACCACAGTAGAACGCAGATGAAGATTCTAAGTTGATGTAATATCCAGTAAGAAGTAGTACGATTCAAGTTTTAGGTATCGATTATTGACTTTTTAGCTGGCTTTGGTGCATTGGACATGAGCTAGGACCTTAATATTCTGCATGAAAGGTTGACTAGCAGCCGAGTTGCAAGGAAGAATGTGAAAAGTGTTCATATGTAGCAAAAACCTGAGAAATCCGTCCGTTTTCGTCATTTGTTATCGAATCGACTTAAAGCCAGATCGTCACATTGGCCGCTCTTCTCTCTGAAACGGTTGAACTTATCGTCTGCAAAGCTATATCGCGTACTGCGGTATTCGGAGACACTAAAAGCACCATAGTAGAACACTGATGAAGCTTCTAAGATGATGTAATAGCCAGTAGGAAGAAGTACAATTCAAGTTTTAGGTATCGGTTATTGACTATTAGCTGGCTTTGGTGCTTTAAACATGAGCTAGGACCTTAAGATTCTGCATGAAAGGAGGACTAGCAGCCGAGTTGCACGGGAGAATGTGAAAAGTGTTCATATGTAGTAAAAACCTGAGAAATCCGTCCGTTTTCGTCATTTGTTATCGAATCGACTTAAGGCCAGATCGTCACATTGGCCGCTCTTCTCTCTGAAACGGTTGTACTTATCGTCTGCAAAGCTATGTCGCGTGTTGCCGTAGGCGGAAACAGGAAAAGCACCATAATAGAACACAGATGAAGCTTCTAAGTTGATGTAATAGCCAGTAAGAAGTAGTCCAATTCAAGTTTTAGGTATCGATTATTGACTTTTTAGCTGGCTTTGGTGCCTTGGACATGAGCTAGGACTTTAAGATTCTGCATAATAGGAGGACTAGCAGCCGAGGTGCACGGGTAAATGTGAAAAGTGTTCATATGTAGTAATAACCTGTGAAATCCCTCCGTTTTCGTCATTTGTTATCGAATCGACGCAAAGTTAGATCGTCACATTGGCCGCTCTTCTCTCTGAAACGGTTGTACTTATCGTCTGCAATGCTATGTTGCGTGCTGCGGTATGTGGAGACACTAAAAGCACCATAGTAGGAAACAGATGAAGCATCTAAGTTGATGCAATAGCCAGTAAGAAGTAATCCAATTCAAGTTTAGGGTATCGATTATTGACTTTTTAGCTGGCTTTGGTGACTTGGACATGAGCTAGGACCTTAACATTTTGCATGAAAGGAGGACTAGCAGCCGAGTTGCACTGGAGAATGTGAAAAGTGTTCATATGTAGTAAAAACCTTAGAAATCTGTCCGTTTTCGTCATTTGTTATCGAATCGACTTAAAGCCAGATCGTCACATTGGCCGCTCTTCTCTCTGAAACGGTTGTACTTATCGTCTGCAAAGCTATGTCGCGTGCTGCGGTATGTGGAGACACTAAAAGCACCATAGTAGAACACAGATGAAGCTTCTAAGTTGATGTAATAGCCAGTAAGAAGAAGTAGCATTCAAGTTTTAGGTATCGATTATTGACTTTTTAGCTGGTTATGGTGCCTTGGACATGAGCTAGGACCTTAATATTCTGCATGAAAGGAGGACTAGCAATCGAGTTGCATGGGAGAATGTGAAAAGTGTTCATATGTAGTAAAAACCTGAGAATTAAGTCCGTTTTCGTCATTTGTTATCGAATCGACATAAAGCCAGATCGTCATATTGGCCGCTCTTCTCTCTGAAACGGTTGTACTTATCGTCTGCAAAGCTATATCGCGTGCTGCTGTATGCGGAGACACTAAAATCACCATAGTAGAACACAGATGAAGCCTCTAAGTTCATGTAATAGCAGGGAAGAAGTAGTACAATTCAAGTTTTAGGTATCGATTATTGACTTTTTAGCTGGCTTTGGTGCCTTGGACATGAGCTAGGACCTTAAGATTCTGCATGAAAGGAGGACTAGCAGCCGAGTTGCACGGGAGAATGTCAAAAGTGTTCATATGTAGTAAAAACATGAGAAATCCGTCCGTTTTCGTCATTTGTTATCGAATCGACATAAGCCAGATCGTCACATTGGCCGCTCTTCTCTCTGAAACGGTTGTACTTATCGTCTGCAAAGCTATGTTGCGTGCTGCGGTATGTGGAGACACTAAAAGCACCATAGTAGGAAACAGATGAAGCATCTAAGTTGATGTAATAGCCAGTAAGAAGTAGTAGCATTCAAGTTTTAGGTATCGATTATTGACATTTTAGCTGGCTTTGGTGCCTTGGACATGAGCTAGGACCTTAATATTCTGCATGAAAGGAGGACTAGCAGCCGAGTTCCATGAGAGAATGTGAAAAGTGTTCAAATGTAGTAAAAACCTGAGAAATACGTCTGTTTTCGTCATTTGTTATCGAATCGACTTAAAGCCAGATCGTCACATTGGCCGCTCTTCTCTCTGAAACGGTTGAACTTATCGTCTGCAAAGCTATATCGCGTACTGCGGTATTCGGAGACACTAAAAGCACCATAGTAGAACACAGATGAAGCTTCTAAGATGATGTAATAGCCAGTAGGAAGAAGTACAATTCAAGTTTTAGGTATCGGTTATTGACTTTTTAGCTGGCTTTGGTGCTTTAAACATGAGCTAGGACCTTAAGATTCTGCATGAAAGGAGGACTAGCAGCCGAGTTGCACGGGAGAATGTGAAAAGTGTTCATATGTAGTAAAAACCTGAGAAATCCGTCCGTTTTCGTCATTTGTTATCGAATCGACTTAAAGCCAGATCGTCACATTGGCCGCTCTTCTCTCTGAAACGGTTGTACTTATCGCCTGCAAAGCTATGTCGCGTGTTGCCGTAGGCGGAAACAGGAAAAGCACCATAATAGAACACAGATGAAGCTTCTAAGTTGATGTAATAGCCAGTAAGAAGTAGTCCAATTCAAGTTTTAGGTATCGATTATTGACTTTTTAGCTGGCTTTGGTGCCTTGGACATGAGCTAGGACTTAAAGATTCTGCATAATAGGAGGACTAGCAGCCGAGGTGCACGGGAGAATGTGAAAAGTGTTCATATGTAGTAATAACCTGAGAAATCCCTCCGTTTTCGTCATTTGTTATCGAATCGACGTAAAGTTAGATCGTCACATTGGCCGCTCTTCTCTCTGAAACGGTTGTACTTATCGTCTGCAAAGCTATGTTGCGTGCTGCGGTATGTGGAGACACTAAAAGCACCATAGTAGGAAACAGATGAAGCATCTAAGTTGATGCAATAGCCAGTAAGAAGTAATCCAATTCAAGTTTAGGGTATCGATTATTGACTTTTTAGCTGGCTTTGGTGCCTTGGACATGAGCTAGGACCTTACGATTCTGCATGAAACGAGGACTGGCAGCCGAGTTGCAGGGGAGAATGTGGAAAGTGTTCATATGTAGTAAAAACCTGAGAAATCCGTCCGTTTTCGTCATTTGTTATCGAATCGACTTAAAGCCAGATCGTCACATTGGCCGCTCTTCTCTCTGAAACGGTTGTACTTATCGTCTGCAAAGCTATGTCGCGTGCTGCGGTATGTGGAGACACTAAAAGCACCATAGTAGAACACAGATGAAGTTTCTAAGTTGATGTAATAGCCAGTAAGAAGTAGTACAATTCAAGTTTTAGGTATCGATTATTGACTTTTTAGCTGGCTTTGGTGCCTTGGACATGAGCTAGGACCTTAACATTTTGCATGAAAGGAGGACTAGCAGCCGAGTTGCACTGGAGAATGTGAAAAGTGTTCATATGTAGTAAAAACCTTAGAAATCTGTCCGTTTTCGTCATTTGTTATCGAATCGACTTAAAGCCAGATCGTCACATTGGCCGCTCTTCTCTCTGAAACGGTTGTACTTATCGTCTGCAAAGCTATGTCGCGTGCTGCGGTATGTGGAGACACTAAAAGCACCATAGTAGAACACAGATGAAGCTTCTAAGTTGATGTAATAGCCAGTAAGAAGAAGTAGCATTCAAGTTTTAGGTATCGATTATTGACTTTTTAGCTGGCTTTGGTGCCTTGGACATGAGCTAATACCTTAATATTCTGCATGAAAGGAGGACTAGCAATCGAGTTGCATGGGAGAATGTGAAAAGTGTTCATATGTAGTAAAAACCTGAGAATTCCGTCCGTTTTCGTCATTTGTTATCGAATCGACATAAAGCCAGATCGTCATATTGGCCGCTCTTCTCTCTGAAACGGTTGTACTTATCGTCTGCAAAGCTATGTCGCGTGCTGCTGTATGCGGAGACACTAAAATCACCATAGTAGAACACAGATGAAGCCTCTAAGTTCATGTAATAGCAGGTAAGAAGTAGTACAATTCAAGTTTTAGGTATCGATTATTGACTTTTTAGCTGGCTTTGGTGCCTTGGACATGAGCTAGGACCTTAAGATTCTGCATGAAAGGAGGACTAGCAGCCGAGTTGCACGGGAGAATGTCAAAAGTGTTCATATGTAGTAAAAACCTGAGAAATCCGTCCGTTTTCGTCATTTGTTATCGAATCGACATAAGCCAGATCGTCACATTGGCCGCTCTTCTCTCTGAAACGGTTGTACTTATCGTCTGCAAAGCTATGTTGCGTGCTGCGGTATGTGGAGACACTAAAAGCACCATAGTAGGAAACAGATGAAGCATCTAAGTTGATGTAATAGCCAGTAAGAAGTAGTACAATTCAAGTTTTAGGTATCGATTATTGACTTTTTAGCTAGCTTTGGTGCCTTGGACATGAGCTAGGACCTTAAGATTCTGCATGAAAGGAGGACTAGCAGCCGAGTTGCACGGGAGAATGTCAAAAGTGTTCATATGCATTAAAAACCTGAGACATCCGTCCGTTTTCGTCATTTGTTATAGAATCGACTTAAAGCCAGATCGTCACATTGGCCGCTCTTCTCACTGAAACGGTTGTACTTATCGTCTGCAAAGCTATGTCGCCTGCTGCGGTATGCTGAGACACTACAAGCACCATAGTAGAACACAGATGAAGCTTCTAAGTTGATGTAATAGCCAGTAAGAAGTAGTACAATTCAAGTTTTAGGTATTGAATATTGAATTTATAGCTGGCTTTGGTGCCTTGGACATGAGCTAGGACCTTAATATTCTGCATGAAAGGAGGACTAGCAGCCGAGTTCCATGAGAGAATGTGAAAAGTGTTCAAATGTAGTAAAAACCTGAGAATTACGTCTGTTTTCGTCATTTGTTATCGAATCGACTTAAAGCCAGATCGTCACATTGGCCGCTCTTCTCTCTGAAACGGTTGTACTTATCGTCTGCAAAGCTATGTCACGTGCTGAGGTAAGCGGAGACACTAAAATCACCACAGTAGAACACAGATGAAGATTCTAAGTTGATGTAATATCCAGTAAGAAGTAGTACAATTCAAGTTTTAGGTATCGATTATTGACTTTTTAGCTGGCTTTGGTGCATTGGACATGAGCTAGGACCTTAATATTCTGCATGAAAGGTGGACTAGCAGCCGAGTTGCACGGAAGAATGTGAAAAGTGTTCATATGTAGCAAAAACCTGAGAAATCCGTCCGTTTTCGTCATTTGTTATCGAATCGACTTAAAGCCAGATCGTCACATTGGCCGCTCTTCTCTCTGAAACGGTTGTACTTATCGTCTGCAAAGCTATGTCGCGTGTTGCCGTAGGCGGAAACAGGAAAAGCACCATAATAGAACACAGATGAAGCTTCTAAGTTGATGTAATACCCAGTAAGAAGTAGTCCAATTCAAGTTTTAGGTATCGATTATTGACTTTTTAGCTGGCTTTGGTGCCTTGGACTTGAGCTAGGACTTTAAGATTCTGCATAATAGGAGGACTAGCAGCCGAGTTGCACTGGAGAATGTGAAAAGTGTTCATATGTAGTAATAACCTGAGAAATCCGTCCGTTTTCGTCATTTGTTATCGAATAGACTTAAAGCCAGATCGTCACATTGGCAGCCCTTCTCTCTGAAATGGTTGTACTTATCGTCTGCAAAACTATGTCGCGAGCTGCGGTATGCGGAGAAACTAAAAGCACCATAGTAGAACACAGATGAAGCTTCTAAGTTGACGTAATAGCCAGTAAGAAGTAGTACAATTCAAGTTTTAGGTATTGATTATTGACTTTTTAGCTGGCTTTGGTGCCTTGGACATGAGCTAGGACCTTAAGATTCTGCATTAAAGGAGGACTAGCAGCCGAGTTGCACGGGAGATTGTGAAAAGTGGTCATATGTAGTAAAAACCTGAGAAATCCGTCCGTTTTCGTCATTTGTTATCGAATCGACTTAGAGCCAGATCGTCACATTGGCCGCCCTTCTCTCTGAAACGGTTGTACTTATCGTCTGCAAAGCTATGTTGCGTGCTGCGGTATGTGGAGACACTAAAAGCACCATAGTAGGAAACAGATGAAGCATCTAAGTTGATGTAATAGCCAGTAAGAATTAATCCAATTCAAGTTTAGTGTATCGATTATTGACTTTGTAGCTGGCTTTGGTGCCTTGGACATGAGCTAGGACCTTAAGATTCTGCATGAAAGGAGGACTAGCAGCCGAGTTGCACGGGTGAATGTGAAAAGTTTTCATATGTAGTAAAAACCTGATAAATCCGTCCGTTTTCGTCATTTGTTATCGAATCACCTTAAAGCCAGATCGACACATTGGCCGCTCTTCTCTCTGAAACGGTTGTACTTATCCTCTGCAAAGCTATGTCGCGTGCTGCGGTATCTGAGACACTACAAGCACCATAGTAGAACACAGATGAAGCTTCTAAGTTGATGTACTAGCCAGTAAGAGATAGTACAATTCAAGTTTTAGGTACTGAATATTGACCTTTTAGCTGGCTTTGGTGCCTTGGACATGAGCTAGGACCTTAAGATTCTGCATGAAAGGAGGACTAGCAGCCGAGTTGCACGGGAGAATGTGAAAAGTGTTCATATGTAGTAAAAACCTGAGACATCCGTCCGTTTTCGTCGTTTGTTATCGAATCGACTTAAAGCCAGATCGTCACATTGGCCGCTCTTCTCTCTTAAACGGTTGTACTTATCGTCTGCAAAACTATGTCGCGTGCTGCGGTTTGCGGAGAAACTAAAACCACCGTAGTAGAACACACATGAAGCTTCTAAGTTGATGTAATAGCCAGTAAGAAGTAGTACAATTCTAGTTTTAGGTATCGATTATTGACTTTTTAGCTGGCTTTGGTGCCTTGGACATGAGCTAGGACCTTAAGATTCTGCATGAAAGGAGGAATAGCAGCCGAGTTGCAGGGGAGAATGTGAAAAGTGTTCATATGTAGTAAAAACCAGAGAAATCCGTCCGTTTTCGTCATTTGTTATCGAATCGACTTAAAGCCAGATCGTCACATTGGCCGTGCTGCTCTCGGAAACGCTTGTACTTATCGTCTGCAAAGCTATGTCGCGTGTTGCCGTAGGCGGAAACAGGAAAAGCATCATAGTAGAACACAGATGAAGCTTCTAAGTTAATGTAATAGCCAGTAAGAAGTAGTACAATTCAAGTTTTAAGTATCGATTATTGACTTTTTAGCTGGCTTTGGTGCCTTGGACATGAGCTAGGACCTTAAGATTCTGCATGAAAGGAGGTCTAGCAGCCGAGTTGCACGGGAGAATGTGAAAAGTGTTCATATGCAGTAAAAACCTGAGACATCCGTCCGTTTTCGTCATTTGTTATAGAATCGACTTAAAGCCAGATCGTCACATTGGCCGCCCTTCTCTCTGAAACGGTTGTACTTATCGTCTGCAAAGCTATGTCGCCTGCTGCGGTATGCTGAGACACTACAAGCACCATAGTAGAACAGAGATGAAGCTTCTAAGTTGATGTAATAGCCAGTAAGAAGTAGTACAATTCAAGTTTTAGGTATTTAATATTGACCTTTTAGCTGGCTTTGGTGCCTTGGACATGAGCTAGGACCTTAAGATTCTGCATGAAAGGAGGACTAGCAGCCGAGTTGCACGGGAGAATGTGAAAAGTGTTCATATGTAGTAAAAACCTGAGACATCCGTCCGTTTTCGTCATTTGTTATCGAATCGACTTAAAGCCACATCGTCACATTGGCCGCTCTTCTCTCTGAAACGGTTGTACTTATCGTCTGCAAAACTATGTCGCGTGCTGCGGTATGCGGAGAAACTAAAAGCACCGTAGTAGAACACAGATGAAGCTTCTAAGTTGATGTAATAGCCAGTAAGAAGTAGTACAATTCAAGTTTTAGGTATCGATTATTGACTTTTTAGCTGGCTTTGGTGCCTTGGACATGAGTTAGGACCTTAAGATTCTGTATGAAAGGAGGACTAGCAGCCGAGTTGCACGGGAGAATGTGAAAAGTGTTCATATGCAGTAAAAACCTGAGACATCCGTCCGTTTTCGTCATTTGTTATCGATTCGACTTAAAGCCAGATCGTCACATTGGCCGCTCTTCTCTCTGAAACGGTTGTACTCTTCGTCTGCAAAGCTATGTCGCGTGCTGCGGTATGCTGAGACACTACAAGCACCATAGTAGAACACAGATGAAGCTTCTAAGTTGATGTAATATCCAGTAAGAAGTAGTACAATTCAAGTTTTAGGTATTGAATATTGAATTTTTAGCTGGCTTTGGTGCCTTGGACATGAGCTAGGACCTTAAGATTCTGCATGAAAGGAGGACTAGCAGCAGAGTTGCACGGGAGAATGTGAAAAGTGTTCATATGTAGTAAAAACCTGAGAAATCCGTCCGTTTTCGTCATTTGTTATCGAATCGACTTAAAGCCAGATCGTCACATTGGCCGCTCTTCTCTCTGAAACGGTTGTACTTATCGTCTGCAATGCTATGTCGCGTACTGCGGTATTCGGAGACACTAAAAGCAACATAGTAGAACACAGATGAAGCTTCTAAAATGATGTAATAGCCAGTAAGAAGCAGTACAATTCAAGTTTTAGGTATCGATTATTGACTTTTTAGGTGGCTTTGGTGCCTTGGACATGAGCTAGGACCTTAAGATTCTGCATGAAAGGAGGACTAGCAGCCGAGTTGCACGGGAGAATGGGAAAAGTGTTCATATGTAGTAAAAACCTGAGAAATCCGTCCGTTTTCGTCATTTGTTACCAAATCGACTTAAAGCCAGATCGTCACATTGGCCGATCTTCTCTCTGAAACGGTTGTACTTATCGTCTGCAAAGCTATGTCGCGTGTTGCCGTAGGCGGAAACAGGAGAAGCACCATAATAGAACACAGATGAAGCTTCTAAGTTGATGTAATAGCCAGTAAGAAGTAGTCCAATTCAAGTTTTAGGTATCGGTTATTGACTTTTCGCTGGCTTTGGTGCCTTGACCATGAGCTAGGACCTTAAGATTCTGCATGAAAGGAGGACTAGCAGCCGAGTTGCACGGGAGAATGTGAAAAGTGTTCATATGTAGTAAAAACCTGAGAAATCCGTCCGTTTTCGTCATTTGTTATCGAATCGACTTAAAGCCAGATCGTCACATTGGCCGCTCTTCTCTCTGAAACGGTTGTACTTATCGTCTGCAAAACTATGTCGCGTGCTGCGGTATGCGGAGAAACTAAAACCACCGTAGGAGAACACACATGAAGCTTCTAAGTTGATGTAATAGCCAGTAAGAAGTAGTACAATTCAAGTTTTAGGTATTGATTATTGACTTTTTAGCTGGCTTTGGTGCCTTGGACATGAGCTAGGTCCTTAAGATTCTGCATGAAAGGAGGGCTAGCAGCCGAGTTGCACGGGAGAATGTGAAAAGTGTTCATATGTAGTAAAAACCTGAGAAATCCGTCCATTTTCGTCATTTGTTATCGCATCGACTTAAAGCCAGATCGACACATTGGCCGCTCTTCTCTCTGAAACGGTTGTACTTATCGTCTGCAAAGCTTTGTCGCGTGCTGCGGTATGCTGAGACACTACAAGCACCATAGTAGAACACAGATGAAGCTTCTAAGTTGAGGCAATAGCCAGTAAGAGGTAGTACAATTCAAGTTTTTGGTATTGAATATTGACTTTTTAGCTGGCTTTGGTGCCTTGGACATGAGCTAGGACCTTAAGATTATGCATGAAAGGAGGACTAGCAGCCGAGTTGCACGGGAGAATGTGAAAAGTGTTCATATGTAATAAAAACCTGCGACATCCGTCCGTTTTCGTCATTTGTTATCGAATAGACTTAAAGCCAGATCGTCACATTGGCCGCTCTTCTCTCTGAAACGGTTGTACTTATCGTCTGCAAAGCTATGTCGCGAGCTGTGGTATGCGGAGACACTAAAATCACCATAGTAGGAACAGATGAAGCATCTAAGTTGATGTAATAGCCAGTAAGAAGTAATCCAATTCAAGTTTTGGGTATCGATTATTGACTTTTTAGCTGGCTTTGGTGCCTTGGACATGAGCTAGGACCTTAAGACTCTGCATGAAAGGAGGACTAGCAGCCGAGTTGCACGGGAGAATGTGAAAAGTGTTCATATGTAGTAAAAACCTGAGAAATCCGTCCGTTTTCGTCATTTGTTATCGAATCGACTTAAAGCCAGATCGTCACATTGGCCGCTCTTCTCTCTGAAACGGTTGTACTTATCGTCTGCAAAGCAATGTCGCGTGCTGCGGTATGCTGAGACACTAAAAGCACCATAGTAGAACACAGATCACGCTTCTAAGTTGATGTAATAGCCCGTAAGAAGTAGTACAATTCAAGTTTTAGGAATTGAATATTGACCTTTTAGCTGGCTTTGGTGCATTGGACATGAGCTAGGACCTTAAGATTCTGCATGAAAGGAGGACTAGCAGCCGAGTTGCACGGGAGAATGTGAAAAGTGTTCATATGTAGTAAATAAATGAGACATCCGTTCGTTTTCGTCATTTGTTATCGAATCGACTTAAAGCCACATCGTCATATTGGCCGCTCTTCTCTCTTAAACGGTTGTACTTATCGTCTGCAAAACTATGTCGCATGCTGCGGTATGCGGAGAAACTAAAAGCACCGTAGTAGAACACAGATGAAGCTTCTAAGTTGATGTAATAGCCAGTAAGAAGTAGTACAATTCAAGTTTTAGGTATTGATTATTGACTTTTTCGCTGGCTTTGGTGCCTTGGACATGAGCTAGGATCTTAATATTCTGCATGAAAGGAGGAATATCAGCCGAGTTGCACGGGAGAATGTGAAAAGTGTTCATATGTAGTAAAAACCTTAGAAATCCGTCCGTTTTCGTCATTTGTTATCGAATAGACTTAAAGCCAGATCGTCACATTGGCCGCTCTTCTCTCTGAAACGGTTGCACTTATCGTCTGCAAAGCTATGTCGCGAGCTGTGGTATGCGGAGACACTAAAATCACCATAGTAGGAACAGATGAAGCATCTAAGTTGAAGTAATAGCCAGTAAGAAGTAATCCAATTCAAGTTTTGGGTATCGATTATTGACTTTTTAGCTGGCTTTGGTGCCTTGGACATGAGCTGGGACCTTAAGATTCTGCATGAAAGGAGGACTAGCAGCCGAGTTGCCGGGAGAATGTGAAAAGTGTTCATATGTAATAAAAACCTGAGAAATCCGTCCGTTTTCGTCATTTGTTATCGAATTGACTTAAAGCCAGATCGTCACATTGGCCGCTCTTCTCTCTGAAACGGTTGTACTTATCGTCTGCAAAGCTATGTCGCGTGCTGCGGTATGCTGAGACACTAAAAGCACCATAGTATAACACAGATGAAGCTTCTAAGTTGATGTAATAGCCAGTAAGAAGTAGTACAATTCAAGTTTTAGGTATTGAATATTGAATTTTTAGCTGGCTTTGGTGCCTTGGACATGAGCTAGGACCTTAATATTCTGCATGAAAGGAGGACTAGCAGCCGAGTTGCATGAGAGAATGTGAAAAGTGTTCAAATGTAGTAAAAACCTGAGAAATACGTCTGTTTTCGTCAATGGTTATCGAATCGACTTAAAGCCAGATCGTCACATTGGCCGCTCTTCTCTCTGAAACGCTTGTACTTATCGTCTGCAAAGCTATGTCGCGTGCTGCGGTATGCTGAGACACTAAAAGCACCAGAGTAGAACACAGATGAAGCTTGTAAGTTGATGTAATACCCAGTAAGAATTAGTACAATTCAAGTTCTAGGTATTGATTATTGACTTTTTAGCTGGCTTTGGTGCCTTGGACATGAGCTAGGACCTTAAGATTCTGCATGAAAGGAGGACTAGCAGCCGAGTTGCACGGGAGAATGTGAAAAGTGTTCATATGTAGTAAAAACCTGAGAAATCCGTCCGTATTCGTCATTTGTTATCGAATCGACTTAATGCCAGATCGTCACATTGGCCGCTCTTCTCTCTGAAACGGTTGTACTTATCGTCTGCAAAGCTATGTCGCGTACTGCGGTATTCGGAGACACTAAAAGCAACATAGTAGAACACAGATGAAGCTTCTAAAATGATGTAATAGCCAGTAAGAAGTAGTACAATTCAAGTTTTAGGTATCTATAATTGACTTTTTAGCTGGCTTTGGAGCCTTGGACATGAGCTAGGACCTTAAGATTCTGCATTAAAAGAGGACTAGCAGCCGAGTTGCACGGGAGAATGTGAAAAGTGTTCATATGTAGTAAAAACCTGAGAAATCCGTCCGTTTTCGTCATTTGTTACCAAATCGACTTAAAGCCAGATCGTCACATTGGCCGATC
The DNA here is from genome assembly GCF_023897955.1 of Schistocerca gregaria. Classification (NCBI taxonomy): domain Eukaryota; kingdom Metazoa; phylum Arthropoda; class Insecta; order Orthoptera; family Acrididae; genus Schistocerca; species Schistocerca gregaria. The sequence goes on from NW_026061973.1 coordinate 366,769, forward strand.
TTCTCTCTGAAACGGTTGTACTTATCGTCTGCAAAGCTATGTCGCGTGTTGCCGTAGGCGGAAACAGGAAAAGCACCATAATAGAACACAGATGAAGCTTCTAAGTTGATGTAATAGCCAGTAAGAAGTAGTACAATTCAAGGTTTAGGTATTGATTATTGACTTTTTAGCTGGCTTTGGTGCCTTGGACATGAGCTAGGACCTTAAGATTCTGCATGAAAGGAGGACTAGCAGCCGAGTTGCACGGGAGAATGTGAAAAATGTTCATATGTAGTAAAAACCTGAGAAATCCGTCCGTTTTCGTCATTTGTTATCGCATCGACTTAAAGCCAGATCGACACATTGGCCGCTCTTCTCTCTGAAACGGTTGTACTTATCGTCTGCAAAGCTTTGTCGCGTGCTGCGGTATGCTGAGACACTACAAGCACCATAGTAGAACACAGATGAAGCTTCTAAGTTGAGGTAATAGCCAGTAAGAGGTAGTACAATTCAAGTTTAAGGTATTGAATATTGACCTTTTAGCTGGCTTTGGTGCCTTGGACATGAGATAGGACCTTAAGATTCTGCATGAAAGGAGGACTAGCAGCCGAGTTGCACGGGAGAATGTGAAAAGTGTTCATATGTAATAAAAACCTGAGACATCCGTCCGTTTTCGTCATTTGTTATCGAATCGACGTAAAGCCAGATCGTCACATTGGCCGCTCTGCTCTCTGAAATGGTTGTACATATCGTCTGCAAAGCTATGTCGCGTACTGCATTATTCGGAGACACTAAAAGCACCACAGTAGAACACAGATGAAGCTTCTAAGTTGATGTAATATCCAGTAAGGAGTAGTACAATTCAAGTTTTAGGTATCGATTATTGACTTTTTAGGTGGCTTTGGTGCCTTGGACATGAGCTAGGACCTTAAGATTATGCATGAAAGGAGGACTAGCAGCCGAGTTGCACGGGAGAATGTGAAAAGTGTTCATATGTAGTAAAAACCTGAGAAATCCGTCCGTTTTCGTCATTTGTTATCGAATCGACTTAAAGTCAGATCGTCACATTGGCCGCTCTTCTCTCTGAAACGGTTGTACTTATCGTCTGCAAAGCTATGTCGCGTGCTGCGGTATGCTGAGACACTAAAAGCACCATAGTAGAACACAGATCACGCTTCTAAGTTGATGTAATAGCCAGTAAGAAGTAGTACAATTCAAGTTTTAGGTATTGAATATTGAGCTTTTAGCTGGCTTTGGTGCCTTGGACATGAGCTAGGACCTTAAGATTCTGCATGAAAGGAGGACTAGCAGCCGAGTTTCACGGGAGAATGTGAAAAGTGTTCATATGTAGTAAAAAAATGAGACATCCGTCCGTTTTCGTCATTTGTTATCGAATAGACTTAAAGCCAGATCGTCACATTGGCCGCTATTCTCTCTGAAACGGTTGTACTTATCGTCTGCAAAGCTATGTCGCGAGATGTGGTATGCGGAGACACTAAAATCACCATAGTAGGAACAGATGAAGCATCTAAGTTGATGTAATAGCCAGTAAGAAGTAATCCAATTAAAGTTTTGGGTCTCGATTATTGACTTTTTAGCTGGCTTTGGTGCCTTGGACATGAGCTAGGACCTTAAGATTCTGCATGAAAGGAGGACTAGCAGCCGAGTTGCACGGGAGAATGTTAAAAGTGTTCATATGTAATAAAAACCTGAGAAATCCGTCCGTTTTCGTCTTTTGTTATCGAATTGACTTAAAGCCAGATCGTCACATTGGCCGCTCTTCTCTCTGAAACGGTTGTACTTATCGTCTACAAAGCTATGTCGCGTGCTGCGGTATGCGGAGACACTAAAAGCACCATAGTAGAACACAGATGAAGCTTCTAAGTTAATGTAATAGCCAGTAAGAAGTAGTACAAGTCAAGTTTTAGATATCGATTATTGACTTTTTAGCTGGCTTTGGTGCCTTGGAAATGAGCTAGCACCTTAAGATTCTGCATGAAAGGAGGACTAGCAGCCGAGTTGCACGGGAGAATGAGAAAAGTGTTCATATGCAGTAAAAACCTGAGACATCCGTCCGTTTTCGTCATTTGTTATCGAATCGACTTAAAGCCAGATCGTCACATTGGCCGCTCTTCTCTCTGAAACGGTTGTACTTATCGTCTGCAAAGCTATGTCGCGTGCTGCGGTATGCGGAGACACTAAAAGCACCATAGTAGAACACAGATGAAGCTTGTAAGTTGATGTAATACCCAGTAAGAATTAGTACAATTCAAGTTTTAGGTATTGATTATTGACTTTTTAGCTGGCTTTGGTGCCTTGGACATGAGCTAGGACCTTAAGATTCTGCATGAAAGGAGGACTAGCAGCCGAGTTGCACGGGAGAATGTGAAAAGTGTACATATGTAGTAAATACCTGAGAAATCCGTCCGTTTTCGTCATTTGTTATCGATACGACTTAAAGCCAGATCGTCACATTGGCCGCTCTTCTCTCTGAAACGGTTGTACTTATCGTCTGCAAAACTCAGTCGCGTGCTGCGGTATGCGGAGAAACTAAAAGCACCGTAGTAGAACACAGATGAAGCTTCTAAGTTGATGTATTAGCCAGTAAGAAGTAGTACAATTCAAGTTTTAGGTATTGATTATTGACTTTTTAGCTGGCTTTGGTGCCTTGGACATGAGCTAGGATCTTAATATTCTGCATGAAAGGAGGACTATCAGCCGAGTTGCACGGGAGAATGTGAAAAGTGTTCATATGTAGTAAAAACCTTAGAAATCCGTCCGTTTTCGTCATTTGTTATCGAATCGACTTAAAGCCAGATCGTCACATTAGCCGCTCTTCTCTCTGAAACGGTTGTACTTATCGTCTGCAAAGCTATGTCGCGTGCTGCGGTATGCGGAGACACTAAAATCACCACAGTAGAACACAGATGAAGCTTCTAAGTTGATGTAACAGCCAGTAAGAAGTAGTACAATTCAAGTTTTAGGTATTGAATATTGACCTTTTTGCTGGCTTTGGTGCCTTGGACATGTGCTAGGACCTTAAGATTCTGCATGAAAGGAGGACTAGCTGCCGAGTTGCACGGGAGAATGTGAAAAGTGTTCATATGTAGTAAAAACCTGAGAAATCCGTCCGTTTTCGTCATTTGTTATCGAATAGACTTAAAGCCAGATCGTCACATTGGCCGCTCTTCTCTCTGAAACGGTTGTACTTATCGTCTGCAAAGCTATGTCGCGTACTGCGGTATTCGGAGACACTAAAAGCAACATAGTAGAACACAGATGAAGCTTCTAAAATGATGTAATAGCCAGTAAGAAGTAGTACAATTCAAGTTTTACGTATCTATAATTGACTTTTTAGCTGGCTTTGGTGCCTTGGACATGAGCTAGGACCTTAAGATTCTGCATTAAAAGAGGACTAGCAGCCGAGTTGCACGGGAGAATGTGAAAAGTGTTCATATGTAGTAAAAACCTGAGAAATCCGTCCGTTTTCGTCATTTGTTACCAAATCGACTTAAAGCCAGATCGTCACATTGGCCGATCTTCTCTCTGAAACGGTTGTACTTATCGTCTGCAAAGCTATGTCGCGTGTTGCCGTAGGCGGAAACAGGAAAAGCACCATAATAGAACACAGATGAAGCTTCTAAGTTCATGTAATAGCCAGTAAGAAGTAGTACAATTCAAGGTTTAGGTATTGATTATTGACTTTTTAGCTGGCTTTGGTGCCTTGGACATGAGCTAGGACCTTAAGATTCTGCATGAAAGGAGGACTAGCAGCCGAGTTGCACGGGAGAATGTGAAAAATGTTCATATGTAGTAAAAACCTGAGAAATCCGTCCGTTTTCGTCATTTGTTATCGCATCGACTTAAAGCCAGATCGACACATTGGCCGCTCTTCTCTCTGAAACGGTTGTACTTATCGTCTGCAAAGCTTTGTCGCGTGCTGCGGTATGCTGAGACACTACAAGCACCATAGTAGAACACAGATGAAGCTTCTAAGTTGAGGTAATAGCCAGTAAGAGGTAGTACAATTCAAGTTTAAGGTATTGAATATTGACCTTTTAGCTGGCTTTGGTGCCTTGGACATGAGATAGGACCTTAAGATTCTGCATGAAAGGAGGACTAGCAGCCGAGTTGCACGGGAGAATGTGAAAAGTGTTCATATGTAATAAAAACCTGAGACATCCGTCCGTTTTCGTCATTTGTTATCGAATCGACGTAAAGCCAGATCGTCACATTGGCCGCTCTGCTTTCTGAAATGGTTGTACATATCGTCTGCAAAGCTATGTCACGTACTGCAGTATTCGGAGACACTAAAAGCACCACAGTAGAACACAGATGAAGCTTCTAAGTTGATGTAATATCCAGTAAGGAGTAGTACAATTCAAGTTTTAGGTATCGATTATTGACTTTTTAGCTGGCTTTGGTGCCTTGGACATGAGCTAGCACCTTAAGATTCTGCATGAAAGGAGGACTAGCAGCCGAGTTGCACGGGAGAATGTTAAAAGTGTTCATATGTAATAAAAACCTGAGAAATCCGTCCGTTTTCGTCTTTTGTTATCGAATTGACTTAAAGCCAGATCGTCACATTGGCCGCTCTTCTCTCTGAAACGGTTGTACTTATCGTCTACAAAGCTATGTCGCGTGCTGCGGTATGCGGAGACACTAAAAGCACCATAGTAGAACACAGATGAAGCTTCTAAGTTAATGTAATAGCCAGTAAGAAGTAGTACAAGTGAAGTTTTAGATATCGATTATTGACTTTTTAGCTGGCTTTGGTGCCTTGGACATGAGCTAGCACCTTAAGATTCTGCATGAAAGGAGGACTAGCAGCCGAGTTGCACGGGAGAATGAGAAAAGTGTTCATATGCAGTAAAAACCTGAGACATCCGTCCGTTTTCGTCATTTGTTATCGAATCGACTTAAAGCCAGATCGTCACATTGGCCGCTCTTCTCTCTGAAACGGTTGTACTTATCGTCTGCAAAGCTATGTCGCGTGCTGCGGTATGCGGAGACACTAAAAGCACCATAGTAGAACACAGATGAAGCTTGTAAGTTGATGTAATACCCAGTAAGAATTAGTACAATTCAAGTTTTAGGTATTGATTATTGACTTTTTAGCTGGCTTTGGTGCCTTGGACATGAGCTAGGACCTTAAGATTCTGCATGAAAGGAGGACTAGCAGCCGAGTTGCACGGGAGAATGTGAAAAGTGTACATATGTAGTAAATACCTGAGAAATCCGTCCGTTTTCGTCATTTGTTATCGATACGACTTAAAGCCAGATCGTCACATTGGCCGCTCTTCTCTCTGTAACGGTTGTACTTATCGTCTGCAAAGCTATGTCGCGTGCTGCGGTATGCTGAGACACTAAAAGCACCATAGTAGAACACAGATCAAGCTTCTAAGTTGATGTAATAGCCAGTAAGAAGTAGTACAATTCAAGTTTTAGGTACTGAATATTGACCTTTTAGCTGGCTTTGGTGCCTTGGACATGAGCTAGGACCTTAAGATTCTGCATGAAAGGAGGACTAGCTGCCGCGTTGCACGGGAGAATGTGAAAAGTGTTCATATGTAGTAAAAACCTGAGACATCCGTCCGTTTTCGTCATTTGTTATCGAATCGACTTAAAGCCACATCGTCACATTGGCCGCTCTTCTCTCTGAAACGGTTGTACTTATCGTCTGCAAAACTAAGTCGCGTGCTGCGGTATGCGGAGAAACTAAAAGCACCGTAGTAGAACACAGATGAAGCTTCTAAGTTGATGTATTAGCCAGTAAGAAGTAGTACAATTCAAGTTTTAGGTATTGATTATTGACTTTTTAGCTGGCTTTGGTGCCTTGGACATGAGCTAGGATCTTAATATTCTGCATGAAAGGAGGACTATCAGCCGAGTTGCACGGGAGGATGTGAAAAGTGTTCATATGTAGTAAAAACCTTAGAAATCCGTCCGTTTTCGTCATTTGTTATCGAATCGACTTAAAGCCAGATCGTCACATTAGCCGCTCTTCTCTCTGAAACGGTTGTACTTATCGTCTGCAAAGCTATGTCGCGTGCTGCGGTATGCGGAGACACTAAAATCACCACAGTAGAACACAGATGAAGCTTCTAAGTTGATGTAACAGCCAGTAAGAAGTAGTACAATTCAAGTTTTAGGTATTGAATATTGACCTTTTTGCTGGCTTTGGTGCCTTGGACATGTGCTAGGACCTTAAGATTCAACATGAAAGGAGGACTAGCTGCCGAGTTGCACGGGAGAATGTGAAAAGTGTTCATATGTAGTAAAAACCTGAGAAATCCGTCCGTTTTCGTCATTTGTTATCGAATAGACTTAAAGCCAGATCGTCACATTGGCCGCTCTTCTCTCTGAAACGGTTGCACTTATCGTCTGCAAAGCTATGTCGCGAGCTGTGGTATGCGGAGACACTAAAATCACCATAGTAGGAACAGATGAAGCATCTAAGTTGATGTAATAGCCAGTAAGAAGTAATCCAATTCAAGTTTTGGGTATCGATTATTGACTTTTTAGCTGGCTTTGGTGCCTTGGACATGAGCTGGGACCTTAAGATTCTGCATGAAAGGAGGACTAGCAGCCGAGTTGCACGGGAGAATGTGAAAAGTGTTCATATGTAATAAAAACCTGAGAAATCCGTCCGTTTTCGTCATTTGTTATCGAATTGACTTAAAGCCAGATCGTCACATTGGCCGCTCTTCTCTCTGAAACGGTTGTACTTATCGTCTGCAAAGCTATGTCGCGTGCTGCGGTATGCTGAGACACTAAAAGCACCATAGTAGAACACAGATGAAGCTTCTAAGTTGATGTAATAGCCAGTAAGAAGTAGTACAATTCAAGTTTTAGGTATTGAATATTGAATTTTTAGCTGGCTTTGGTGCCTTGGACATGAGCTAGGACCTTAATATTCTGCATGAAAGGAGGACTAGCAGCCGAGTTGCATGAGAGAATGTGAAAAGTGTTCAAATGTAGTAAAAACCTGAGAAATACGTCTGTTTTCGTCAATGGTTATCGAATCGACTTAAAGCCAGATCGTCACATTGGCCGCTCTTCTCTCTGAAACGCTTGTACTTATCGTCTGCAAAGCTATGTCGCGTGCTGCGGTATGCTGAGACACTAAAAGCACCAGAGTAGAACACAGATGAAGCTTGTAAGTTGATGTAATACCCAGTAAGAATTAGTACAATTCAAGTTCTAGGTATTGATTATTGACTTTTTAGCTGGCTTTGGTGCCTTGGACATGAGCTAGGACCTTAAGATTCTGCATGAAAGGAGGACTAGCAGCCGAGTTGCACAGGAGAATGTGAAAAGTGTTCATATGTAGTAAAAACCTGAGAAATCCGTCCGTTTTCGTCATTTGTTATGGAATCGACTTAAAGCCAGATCGTCACATTGTCCGCCCATCTCTCTGAAACGGTTGTACTTATCGTCTGCAAAGCTATGTCGCGTGCTGCGGTATGCCGAGACACTAAAAATACCATAGTAGAACATGGATGAAGCTTCTATGTTGATGTAATACCCAGTAAGAATTAGTACAATTCAAGTTCTAGGTATTGATTATTGACTTTTTAGCTGGCTTTGGTGCCTTGGACATGAGCTAGGACCTTAAGATTCTGCATTAAAGGAGGACTAGCAGCCGAGTTGCACGGGAGAATGTGAAAAGTGTTCATATGTAGTAAAAACCTGAGAAATCCGTCCGTTTTCGTCATTTGTTATCGAATCGACTTAAAGCCAGATCGTCACATTGGCCGCTCTTCTCTCTGAAACGGTTGTACTTATCGTCTGCAAAGCTATGTCGCGTACTGCGGTATTCGGAGACACTAAAAGCAACATAGTAGAACACAGATGAAGCTTCTAAAATGATGTAATAGCCAGTAAGAAGTAGTACAATTCAAGTTTTAGGTATCTATAATTGACTTTTTAACTGGCTTTGGTGCCTTGGACATGAGCTAGGACCTTAAGATTCTGCATGAAAGGAGGACTAGCAGCCGAGTTGCACGGGAGAATGTGAAAAATGTTCATATGTAGTAAAAACCTGAGAAATCCGTCCGTTTTCGTCATTTGTTATCGCATCGACTTAAAGCCAGATCGACACATTGGCCGCTCTTCTCTCTGAAACGGTTGTACTTATCGTCTGCAAAGCTTTGTCGCGTGCTGCGGTATGCTGAGACACTACAAGCACCATAGTAGAACACAGATGAAGCTTCTAAGTTGAGGTAATAGCCAGTAAGAGGTAGTACAATTCAAGTTTAAGGTATTGAATATTGACCTTTTAGCTGGCTTTGGTGCCTTGGACATGAGATAGGACCTTAAGATTCTGCATGAAAGGAGGACTAGCAGCCGAGTTGCACGGGAGAATGTGAAAAGTGTTCATATGTAATAAAAACCTGAGACATCCGTCCGTTTTCGTCATTTGTTATCGAATCGACGTAAAGCCAGATCGTCACATTGGCCGCTCTGCTCTCTGAAATGGTTGTACATATCGTCTGCAAAGCTATGTCGCGTACTGCAGTATTCGGAGACACTAAAAGCACCACAGTAGAACACAGATGAAGCTTCTAAGTTGATGTAATATCCAGTAAGGAGTAGTACAATTCAAGTTTTAGGTATCGATTATTGACTTTTTAGCTGGCTTTGGTGCCTTGGACATGAGCTAGGACCTTAAGATTATGCATGAAAGGAGGACTAGCAGCCGAGTTGCACGGGAGATGTGAAAAGTGTTCATATGTAGTAAAAACCTGAGAAATCCGTCCGTTTTCGTCATTTGTTATCGAATCGACTTAAAGTCAGATCGTCACATTGGCCGCTCTTCTCTCTGAAACGGTTGTACTTATCGTCTGCAAAGCTATGTCGCGTGCTGCGGTATGCTGAGACACTAAAAGCACCATAGTAGAACACAGATCACGCTTCTAAGTTGATGTAATAGCCAGTAAGAAGTAGTACAATTCAAGTTTTAGGTATTGAATATTGAGCTTTTAGCTGGCTTTGGTGCCTTGGACATGAGCTAGGACCTTAAGATTCTGCATGAAAGGAGGACTAGCAGCCGAGTTTCACGGGAGAATGTGAAAAGTGTTCATATGTAGTAAAAAAATGAGACATCCGTCCGTTTTCGTCATTTGTTATCGAATAGACTTAAAGCCAGATCGTCACATTGGCCGCTATTCTCTCTGAAACGGTTGTACTTATCGTCTGCAAAGCTATGTCGCGAGATGTGGTATGCGGAGACACTAAAATCACCATAGTAGGAACAGATGAAGCATCTAAGTTGACGTAATAGCCAGTAAGAAGTAATCCAATTAAAGTTTTAGGTCTCGATTATTGACTTTTTAGCTGGCTTTGGTGCCTTGGACATGAGCTAGGACCTTAAGATTCTGCATGAAAGGAGGACTAGCAGCCGAGTTGCACGAAAGAATGTTAAAAGTGTTCATATGTAATAAAAACCTGAGAAATCCGTCCGTTTTCGTCTTTTGTTATCGAATTGACTTAAAGCCAGATCGTCACATTGGCCGCTCTTCTCTCTGAAACGGTTGTACTTATCGTCTACAAAGCTATGTCGCGTGCTGCGGTATGCGGAGACACTAAAAGCACCATAGTAGAACACAGATGAAGCTTCTAAGTTAATGTAATAGCCAGTAAGAAGTAGTACAAGTCAAGTTTTAGATATCGATTATTGACTTTTTAGCTGGCTTTGGTGCCTTGGACATGAGCTAGGACCTTAAGATTCTGCATGAAAGGAGGACTAGCAGCCGAGTGGCACGGGAGAATGAGAAAAGTGTTCATATGCAGTAAAAACCTGAGACATCCGTCCGTTTTCGTCATTTGTTATCGAATCGACTTAAAGCCAGATCGTCACATTGGCCGCTCTTCTCTCTGAAACGGTTGTACTTATCGTCTGCAAAGCTATGTCGCGTGCTGCGGTATGCGGAGACACTAAAAGCACCATAGTAGAACACAGATGAAGCTTGTAAGTTGATGTAATACCCAGTAAGAATTAGTACAATTCAAGTTTTAGGTATTGATTATTGACTTTTTAGCTGGCTTTGGTGCCTTGGACATGAGCTAGGACCTTAAGATTCTGCATGAAAGGAGGACTAGCAGCCGAGTTGCACGGGAGAATGTGAAAAGTGTACATATGTAGTAAATACCTGAGAAATCCGTCCGTTTTCGTCATTTGTTATCGATACGACTTAAAGCCAGATCGTCACATTGGCCGCTCTTCTCTCTGTAACGGTTGTACTTATCGTCTGCAAAGCTATGTCGCGTGCTGCGGTATGCTGAGACACTAAAAGCACCATAGTAGAACACAGATCAAGCTTCTAAGTTGATGTAATAGCCAGTAAGAAGTAGTACAATTCAAGTTTTAGGTATTGAATATTGACCTTTTAGCTGGCTTTGGTGCCTTGGACATGAGCTAGGACCTTAAGATTCTGCATGAAAGGAGGACTAGCTGCCGCGTTGCACGGGAGAATGTGAAAAGTGTTCATATGTAGTAAAAACCTGAGACATCCGTCCGTTTTCGTCATTTGTTATCGAATCGACTTAAAGCCACATCGTCACATTGGCCGCTCTTCTCTCTGAAACGGTTGTACTTATCGTCTGCAAAACTCAGTCGCGTGCTGCGGTATGCGGAGAAACTAAAAGCACCGTAGTAGAACACAGATGAAGCTTCTAAGTTGATGTATTAGCCAGTAAGAAGTAGTACAATTCAAGTTTTAGGTATTGATTATTGACTTTTTAGCTGGCTTTGGTGCCTTGGACATGAGCTAGGATCTTAATATTCTGCATGAAAGGAGGACTAGCAGCCGAGTTGCACGGGAGAATGTGAAAAGTGTTCATATGTAGTAAAAACCTTAGAAATCCGTCAGTTTTCGTCATTTGTTATCGAATCGACTTAAAGCCAGATCGTCACATTAGCCGCTCTTCTCTCTGAAACGGTTGTACTTATCGTCTGCAAAGCTATGTCGCGTGCTGCGGTATGCGGAGACACTAAAATCACCACCGTAGAACACAGATGAAGCTTCTAAGTTGGTGTAACAGCCAGTAAGGAGTAGTACAATTCAAGTTTTAGGTATTGAATATTGACCTTTTTGCTGGCTTTGGTGCCTTGGACATGTGCTAGGACCTTAAGATTCTGCATGAAAGGAGGACTAGCAGCCGAGTTGCACGGGAGAATGTGAAAAGTGTTCATATGTAGTAAAAACCTGAGAAATCCGTCCGTTTTCGTCATTTGTTATCGAATCGACTTAAAGCCACATCGTCACATTGGCCGCTCTTCTCTCTGAAACGGTTGTACTTATCGTCTGCAAAACTATGTCGCGTGCTGCGGTATGCGGAGAAACTAAAAGCACCGTAGTAGAACACAGACGAAGCTTCTAAGTTGATGTATTAGCCAGTAAGAAGTAGTACAATTCAAGTTTTAGGTATTGATTATTGACTTTTTAGTTGGCTTTGGTGCCTTGGACATGAGCTAGGATCTTAATATTCTGCATGAAAGGAGGACTAGCAGCCGAGTTGCACGGGAGAATGTGAAAAGTGTTCATATGTAGTAAAAACCTTAGAAATCCGTCCGTTTTCGTCATTTGTTATCGAATCGACTTAAAGCCAGATCGTCACATTAGCCGCTCTTCTCTCTGAAACGGTTGTACTTATCGTCTGCAATGCTATGTCGCGTGCTGCGGTATGCGGAGACACTAAAATCACCACAGTAGAACACAGATGAAGCTTCTAAGTTGATGTAACAGCCAGTAAGAAGTAGTACAATTCAAGTTTTAGGTATTGAATATTGACCTTTTTGCTGGCTTTGGTGCCTTGGACATGTGCTAGGACCTTAAGATTCTGCATGAAAGGAGGACTAGCTGCCGAGTTGCACGGGAGAATGTGAAAAGTGTTCATATGTAGTAAAAACCTGAGAAATCCGTCCATTTTCGTCATTTGTTATCGAATAGACTTAAAGCCAGATCGTCACATTGGCCGCTCTTCTCTCTGAAACGGTTGTACTTATCGTCTGCAAAGCTATGTCGCGAGCTGTGGTATGCGGAGACACTAAAATCAAAATAGTAGGAGCAGATGAAGCATCTAAGTTGATGTAATAGCCAGTAAGAAGTAATCCAATTCAAGTTTTGGGTATCGATTATTGACTTTTTAGCTGGCTTTGGTGCCTTGGACATGAGGTAGGACCTTAAGATTCTGCATGAAAGGAGGACTAGCAGCCGAGATGCACGGGAGAATGTGAAAAGTGTTCATATGTAATAAAAACCTGAGATATCCGTCCGTTTTCGTCATTTGTTATCGAATTGACTTAAAGCCAGATCGTCACATTGGCCGCTCTTCTCTCTGAAACGGTTGTACTTATCGTCTACAAAGCTATGTCGCGTGCTGCGGTATGCGGAGACACTAAAAGCACCATAGTAGAACACAGATGAAGCTACTAAGTTAATGTAATAGCCAGTAAGAAGTAGTACAATTCAAGTTTTAGGTATCGATAATTGACTTTTTAGCTGGCTTTGGTGCCTTGGACATGAGCTAGGACCTTAAGATTCTGCATGAAAGGAGGACTAGCAGCCGAGTTGCACGGGAGAATGTGAAAAGTGTTCATATGCAGTAAAAACCTGAGACATCCGTCCGTTTTCGTCATTTGTTATCGAATCGACTTAAAGCCAGATCGTCACATTGGCCGCTCTTCTCTGTGAAACGGATGTACTTATCGTCTGCAAAGCTATGTCGCGTGCTGCGGTATGCTGAGACACTAAAAGCACCATAGTAGAACACAGACCACGCTTCTAAGTTGATGTAATAGCCAGTAAGAAGTAGTACAATTCAAGTTTTAGGTATTGAATATTGAATTTTTAGTTGGCTTTGGTGCCTTGGACATGAGCTGGGACCTTAATATTCTGCATGAAAGGAGGACTAGCAGCCGAGTTGCATGAGAGAATGTGAAAAGTGTTCAAATGTAGTAAAAACCTGAGAAATACGTCTGTTTTCGTCATTGGTTATCGAATCGACTTAAAGCCAGATCGTCACATTGGCCGCTCTTCTCTCTGAAACGCTTGTACATATCGTCTGCAAAGCTATGTCGCGTGCTGCGGTATGCGGAGACACTAAAAGCACCTTAATAGAACACAGATGAAGCTTGTAAGTTGATGTAATACCCAGTAAGAATTAGTACAATTCAAGTTTTAGGTATTGATTATTGACTTTTTAGCTTGCTTTGGTGCCTTGGACATGAGCTAGGACCTTAAGATTCTGCATGAAAGGTGGACTAGCAGCCGAGTTGCACGGGAGAATGTGAAAAGTGTTCATATGTAGTAAATACCTGAGAAATCCGTCCGTTTTCATCATTTGTTATCGAATCGACTTAAAGCCAGATCGTCACATTGGCCGCTCTTCTCTCTGAAACGGTTGTACTTATCGTCTGCAAAGCTATGTCGTATGCTGCGGTATGCTGAGACACTAAATGCACCATAGTAGAACACAGATCAAGCTTCTAAGTTGATGTAATAGCCAGTAAGAAGTAGTACAATTGAAGTTTTAGGTATTGAATATTGACCTTTTAGCTGGCTTTGGTGCCTTGGACATGCGCTAGGACCATAAGATTCTGCATGAAAGGAGGACTAGCAGCCAAGTTGCACGGGAGAATGTGAAAAGTGTTCATATGTAGTAAAAACCTGAGAAATCCGTCTGTTTTCGTCATTTGTTATCGAATCGACTTAAAGCCAGATCGTCACATTGGCCGCTCTTCTCTCTGAAACGGTTGTACTTATCGTCTGCAAAACTATGTCGCGTGCTGCGGTATGCGGAGACACTAAAAGCACCATAGTAGAACACAGATGAAGCTTCTAAGTTAATGTAATAGACAGTAAGAAGTAGTACAATTCAAGTTTTAGGTATCGATTATTGACTTTTTAGCTGGCTTTGGTGCCTTGGACATGAGCTAGGACCTTAAGATTCTGCATGAAAGGAGGACTAGCAGCCGAGTTGCACGGGAGAATGTGAAAAGTGTTCATATGCAGTAAAAACCTGAGACATCCGTCCGTTTTCGTCATTTGTTATCGAATCGACTTAAAGCCAGATCGTCACATTGGCCGCTCTTCTCTCTGAAACGGTTGTACTTATCGTCTGCAAAGCTATGTCGCGTGCTGCGGTATGCTGAGACACTAAAAGCACCATAGTAGAACACAGATCACGCTTCTAAGTTGATGTAGTAGCCAGTAAGAAGTAGTACAATTCAAGTTTTAGGTATTGAATATTGAATTTTTAGTTGGCTTTGGTGCCTTGGACATGAGCTGGGACCTTAATATTCTGCATGAAAGGAGGACTAGCAGCCGAGTTGCATGAGAGAATGTGAAAAGTGTTCAAATGTAGTAAAAACCTGAGAAATACGTCTGTTTTCGTCATTGGTTATCGAATCGACTTAAAGCCACATCGTCACATTGGCCGCTCTTCTCTCTGAAACGGTTGTACTTATCGTCTGCAAAACTATGTCGCGTGCTGCGGTATGCGGAGAAACTAAAAGCACCGTAGTAGAACACAGACGAAGCTTCTAAGTTGATGTATTAGCCAGTAAGAAGTAGTACAATTCAAGTTTTAGGTATTGATTATTGACTTTTTAGTTGGCTTTGGTGCCTTGGACATGAGCTAATATCTTAATATTCTGCATGAAAGGAGGACTAGCAGCCGAGTTGCACGGGAGAATGTGAAAAGTGTTCATATGTAGTAAAAACCTTAGAAATCCGTCCGTTTTCGTCATTTGTTATCGAATCGACTTAAAGCCAGATCGTCACATTAGCCGCTCTTCTCTCTGAAACGGTTGTACTTATCGTCTGCAATGCTATGTCGCGTGCTGCGGTATGCGGAGACACTAAAATCACCACAGTAGAACACAGATGAAGCTTCTAAGTTGATGTAACAGAAAGTAAGAAGTAGTACAATTCAAGTTTTAGGTATTGAATATTGACCTTTTTGCTGGCTTTGGTGCCTTGGACATGTGCTAGGACCTTAAGATTCTGCATGAAAGGAGGACTAGCTGCCGAGTTGCACGGGAGAATGTGAAAAGTGTTCATATGTAGTAAAAACCTGAGAAATCCGTCCATTTTCGTCATTTGTTATCGAATAGACTTAAAGCCAGATCGTCACATTGGCCGCTCTTCTCTCTGAAACGGTTGTACTTATCGTCTGCAAAGCTATGTCGCGAGCTGTGGTGTGCGGAGACACTAAAATCAAAATAGTAGGAACAGATGAAGCATCTAAGTTGATGTAATAGCCAGTAAGAAGTAATCCAATTCAAGTTTTGGGTATCGATTATTGACTTTTTAGCTGGCTTTGGTGCCTTGGACATGAGGTAGGACCTTAAGATTCTGCATGAAAGGAGGACTAGCAGCCGAGATGCACGGGAGAATGTGAAAAGTGTTCATATGTAATAAAAACCTGAGAAATCCGTCCGTTTTCGTCATTTGTTATCGAATTGACTTAAAGCCAGATCGTCACATTGGCCGCTCTTCTCTCTGAAACGGTTGTACTTATCGTCTACAAAGCTATGTCGCGTGCTGCGGTATGCGGGGACACTAAAAGCACCATAGTAGAACACAGATGAAGCTACTAAGTTAATGTAATAGCCAGTAAGAAGTAGTACAATTCAAGTTTTAGGTATCGATAATTGACTTTTTAGCTGGCTTTGGTGCCTTGGACATGAGCTAGGACCTTAAGATTCTGCATGAAAGGAGGACTAGCAGCCGAGTTGCACGGGAGAATGTGAAAAGTGTTCATATGCAGTAAAAACCTGAGACATCCGTCCGTTTTCGTCATTTGTTATCGAATCGACTTAAAGCCAGATCGTCACATTGGCCGCTCTTCTCTGTGAAACGGATGTACTTATCGTCTGCAAAGCTATGTCGCGTGCTGCGGTATGCTGAGACACTAAAAGCACCATAGTAGAACACAGACCACGCTTCTAAGTTGATGTAATAGCCAGTAAGAAGTAGTACAATTCAAGTTTTAGGTATTGAATATTGAATTTTTAGTTGGCTTTGGTGCCTTGGACATGAGCTGGGACCTTAATATTCTGCATGAAAGGAGGACTAGCAGCCGAGTTGCATGAGAGAATGTGAAAAGTGTTCAAATGTAGTAAAAACCTGAGAAATACGTCTGTTTTCGTCATTGGTTATCGAATCGACTTAAAGCCAGATCGTCACATTGGCCGCTCTTCTCTCTGAAACGCTTGTACTTATCGTCTGCAAAGCTATGTCGCGTGCTGCGGTATGCGGAGACACTAAAAGCACCTTAATAGAACACAGATGAAGCTTGTAAGTTGATGTAATACCCAGTAAGAATTAGTACAATTCAAGTTTTAGGTATTGATTATTGACTTTTTAGCTTGCTTTGGTGCCTTGGACATGAGCTAGGACCTTAAGATTCTGCATGAAAGGTGGACTAGCAGCCGAGTTGCACGGGAGAATGTGAAAAGTGTTCATATGTAGTAAATACCTGAGAAATCCGTCCGTTTTCATCATTTGTTATCGAATCGACTTAAAGCCAGATCGTCACATTGGCCGCTCTTCTCTCTGAAACGGTTGTACTTATCGTCTGCAAAGCTATGTCGTATGCTGCGGTATGCTGAGACACTAAAAGCACCATAGTAGAACACAGATCAAGCTTCTAAGTTGATGTAATAGCCAGTAAGAAGTAGTACAATTGAAGTTTTAGGTATTGAATATTGACCTTTTAGCTGGCTTTGGTGCCTTGGACATGAGCTAGGACCTTAAGATTCTGCATGAAAGGAGGACTAGCAGCCGAGTTGCACGGGAGAATGTGAAAAGTGTTCATATGCAGTAAAAACCTGAGACATCCGTCCGTTTTCGTCATTTGTTATCGAATCGACTTAAAGCCAGATCGTCACATTGGCCGCTCTTCTCTCTGAAACGGTTGTACTTATCGTCTGCAAAGCTATGTCGCGTGCTGCGGTATGCTGAGACACTAAAAGCACCATAGTAGAACACAGATCACGCTTCTAAGTTGATGTAGTAGCCAGTAAGAAGTAGTACAATTCAAGTTTTAGGTATTGAATATTGAATTTTTAGTTGGCTTTGGTGCCTTGGACATGAGCTGGGACCTTAATATTCTGCATGAAAGGAGGACTAGCAGCCGAGTTGCATGAGAGAATGTGAAAAGTGTTCAAATGTAGTAAAAACCTGAGAAATACGTCTGTTTTCGTCATTGGTTATCGAATCGACTTAAAGCCAGATCGTTACATTGGCCGCTCTTCTCTCTGAAACGCTTGTACTTATCGTCTGCAAAGCTATGTCCCGTGCTGCGGTATGCGGAGACACTAAAAGCACCTTAATAGAACACAGATGAAGCTTGTAAGTTGATGTAATACCCAGTAAGAATTAGTACAATTCAAGTTTTAGGTATTGATTATTGACTTTTTAGCTGGCTTTGGTGCCTTGGACATGAGCTAGGACCTTAAGATTCTGCATGAAAGGAGGACTAGCAGCCGAGTTGCACGGGAGAATGTGAAAAGTGTTCATATGTAGTAAATACCTGAGAAATCCGTCCGTTTTCGTCATTTGTTATCGAATCGACTTAAAGCCAGATCGTCACATTGGCCGCTCTTCTCTCTGAAACGGTTGTACTTATCGTCTGCAAAGCTATGTCGTATGCTGCGGTATGCTGAGACACTAAAAGCACCATAGTAGAACACAGATCAAGCTTCTAAGTTGATGTAATAGCCAGTAAGAAGTAGTACAATTCAAGTTTTAGGTATTGAATATTGACCTTTTAGCTGGCTTTGGTGCCTTGGACATGAGCTAGGACCTTAAGATTCTGCATGAATGGAGGACTAGCAGCCAAGTTGCACGGGAGAATGTGAAAAGCGTTCATATGTAGAAAAAACCTGAGAAATCCGTCTGTTTTCGTCATTTGTTATCGAATCGACTTAAAGCCAGATCGTCACATTGGCCGCTCTTCTCTCTGAAACGGTTGTACTTATCGTCTGCAAAACTATGTCGCGTGCTGCGGTATGCGGCGAAACTAAAAGCACCGTAGTAGAACACAGATGAAGCTTCTAAGTTGATGTAATAGCCAGTAAGAAGCAGTACAATTCAAGTTTTAGGTATTGATTATTGACTTTTTAGCTGGCTTTGGTGCCTTGGACATGAGCTAGGACCTTAAGATTCTGCATGAAAGGAGGACTAGCAGCCGAGTTGCACGGGAGAATGTGAAAAGTGTTCATATGTAGTAAAAACCAGAGAAATCCGTCCGTTTTCGTCATTTGTTATCGAATCGACTTAAAGCCAGATCGTCACATTGGCCGCTCTTCTCTCTGAAACGGTTGTACTTATCGTCTGCAAAGCTATGTCGCGTACTGCGGTATTCGGAGACACTAAAAGCACCATAGTAGAACACAGATGAAGCTTCTAAAATGATGTAATAGCCAGTAAGAAGTAGTACAATTCAAGTGTTAGGTATCGGTTATTGACATTTTAGCTGGCTTTGGTGCCTTAGACATGAGCTAGGACCTTAAGATTCTGCATGAAAGGAGGACTAGCAGCCGAGTTGCACGGGAGAATGTGAAAAGTGTTCTTATGTAGTAAAAACCTGAGAAATCCGTCCGTTTTCGTCATTTGTTATCGAATCGACTTAAAAGCCAGATAGTCACATTGGCCGATCTTCTCTCTGAAACGGTTGTACTTATCGTATGCAAAGCTATGTCGCGTGTTGCCGTAGGCGGAAACAGGAAAAGCACCATAATAGAACACAGATGAAGCTTCTAAGTTGATGTAATAGCCAGTAAGAAGTAGTCCAATTCAAGTTTTATGTATCGGTTATTGACTTTTTAGCTGGCTTTGGTGCCTTGGACATGAGCTAGGACCTTAAGATTCTGCATGAAAGGAGGACTAGCGGCCGAGTTGCACGGGAGAATGTGAAAAGTGTTCATATGTAGTAAAAACCAGAGAAATCCGTCCGTTTTCGTCATTTGTTATCGAATCGACTTAAAGCCAGATCGTCACATTGGCCGATCTTCTCTCTGAAATGGTTGTACTTATCGTCTGCAAAGCTATGTCGCGTGTTGCCGTAGGCGGAAACAGGAAAAGCACCATAATAGAACACAGATGAAGCTTCTAAGTTGATGTAATAGCCAGTAAGAAGTAGTCCAATTCAGGTTTTAGGTATCGATTATTGACTTTTTAGCTGGCTTTGGTGCCTTGGACATGAGCTAGGACCTTAAGATTCTGCATGAAAGGAGGACTAGCAGCCGAGATGCACGGGAGAATGTGAAAAGTGTTCATATGTAGTAAAAACCTGAGAAATCCGTCCGTTTTCGTCATTTGTTATCGCATCGACTTAAAGCCATATCGACACATTGGCCGCTCTTCTCTCTGAAACGGTTGTACTTATCGTCTGCAAAGCTCTGTCGCGTGCTGCAGTATGCTGAGACACTACAACCACCATAGTAGAACACAGATGAAGCTTCTAAGTTGATGTAATAGCCAGTAAGAGGTAGTACAATTCAAGTTATAGGTATTGAATATTGACCTTTTAGCTGGCTTTGGTGCCTTGGACATGAGCTAGGACCTTAAGATTCTGCATGAAAGGAAGACTAGCAGCCGAGTTGCACGGGAGAATGTGAAAAGTGTTCATATGTAGTAAAAACCTGAGACATCCGTCCGTTTTCGTCATTTGTTATCGAATCGACTTAAAGCCTCATCGTCACATTGGCCGCTCTTCTCTCTGAAACGGTTGTACTTATCGTCTGCAAAACTATGTCGCGTGCTGCGGTATGCGGAGAAACTAAAAGCACCGTAGTAGAACACAGATGAAGCTTCTAAGATGATGTAATAGCCAGTAAGAAGCAGTACAATTCAAGTTTTAGGTATTGATTATTGACTTTTTAGCTGGCTTTGGTGCCTTGGACATGTGCTAGGACCTTAAGATTCTCCATGAAAGGAGGACTAGCAGCCGAGTTGCACGGGAGAATGTGAAAAGTGTTCATATGTAGTAAAAACCTGAGAAATCCATCCGTTTTCGTCATTTGTTATCGAATCGACTTAAATCCAGATCGTCACATTGGCCGCTCTTCTCTCTGAAACGGTTGTACTTATCGTCTGCAAAGCTATGTGGCGTACTGCGGTATTCGGAGACACTAAAAGCACCATAGTAGAACACAGATGAACCTTCTATAATGATGTAATAGCCAGTAAGAAGTAGTACAATTCAAGTTTCAGGTATCGGTTATTGACTTTTTAGCTGGCTTTGGTGCCTTGGACATGAGCTAGGACCTTAAGGTTCTGCATGAAAGGAGGACTAGCAGCCGAGTTGCACGGGAGAATGTGAAAAGTGTTCATATGTAGTAAAAACAAGAGAAATCCGTCCGTTTTCGTCATTTGTTATCGAATCGACTTAAAGCCAGATCGTCACATTGGCCGATCTTCTCTCTGAAATGGTTGTACTTATCGTCTGCAAAGCTATGTCGCGTGTTGCCGTAGGCGGAAACAGGAAAAGCACCATAATAGAACACAGGTGAAGCTTCTAAGTTGATGTAATAGCCAGTACGAAGTAGTCCAATTCAAGTTTTAGGTATCGATTATTGACTTTTTAGCTGGCTTTGGTGCCTTGGACATGAGCTAGGACCTTAAGATTCTGCATGAAAGGAGGACTAGCAGCCGAGTTGCACGGGAGAATGTGAAAAGTGTTCATATGTAGTAAAAACCTGAGAAATCCGTCCGTTTTCTTCATTTGTTATCGCATCGACTTAAAGCCATATCGACACATTGGCCGCTCTTCTCTCTGAAACGGTTGTACTTATCGTCTGCAAAGCTCTGTCGCGTGCTGCGGTATGCTGAGACACTACAAGCACCACAGTAGAACACAGATGAAGCTTCTAAGTTGATGTAATAGCCAGTAAGAGGTAGTACAATTCAAGTTATAGGTATTGAATATTGACCTTTTAGCTGGCTTTGGTACCTTGGACATGAGCTAGGACCTTAAGATTCTGCATGAAAGGAGGACTAGCAGCCGAGTTGCACGGGAGAATGTGAAAAGTGTTCATATGTAGTAAAAACCTGAGACATCCGTCCGTTTTCGTCATTTGTTATTGAATCGATATAAAGCCAGATCGTCACATTGGCCGCTCTTCTCTCTGAAACGGTTGTACTTGTCGTCTGCAAAGCTATGTCGCGTACTGCGGTATTCGGAGACACTAAAAGCACCACAGTAGAACACAGATGTAGCTTCTAAGTTGATGTAATATCCAGTAAGAAGTAGTACAATTCAAGTTTTAGGTATCGATTATTGACTTTTTAGCTGGCTTTGGTGCCTTGGACATGAGCTAGGACCTTAAGATTCTGCATGAAAGGAGGACTAGCAGCCGAGTTGCACGGGAGAATGTGAAAAGTGTTCATATGTAGTAAAAACCTGAGAAATCCGTCCGTTTTCGTCATTTGTTATCGCATCGACTTAAAGCCATATCGACACATTGGCCGCTCTTCTCTCTGAAACGGTTGTACTTATCGTCTGCAAAGCTCTGTCGCGTGCTGCAGTATGCTGAGACACTACAACCACCATAGTAGAACACAGATGAAGCTTCTAAGTTGATGTAATAGCCAGTAAGAGGTAGTACAATTCAAGTTATAGGTATTGAATATTGACCTTTTAGCTGGCTTTGGTGCCTTGGACATGAGCTAGGACCTTAAGATTCTGCATGAAAGGAAGAGTAGCAGCCGAGTTGCACGGGAGAATGTGAAAAGTGCTCATATGTAGTAAAAACCTGAGACATCCGTCCGTTTTCGTCATTTGTTATCGAATCGACTTAAAGCCACATCGTCACATTGGCCGCTCTTCTCTCTGAAACGGTTGTACTTATCGTCTGCAAAACTATGTCGCGTGCTGCGGTATGCGGAGAAACTAAAAGCACCGTAGTAGAACACAGATGAAGCTTCTAAGATGATGTTATAGCCAGTAAGAAGCAGTACAATTCAAGTTTTAGGTATTGATTATTGACTTTTTAGCTGGCTTTGGTGCCTTGGACATGAGCTAGGACCTTAAGATTCTCCATGAAAGGAGGACTAGCAGCCGAGTTGCACGGGAGAATGTGAAAAGTGTTCATATGTAGTAAAAACCTGAGAAATCCATCCGTTTTCGTCATTTGTTATCGAATCGACTTAAAGCCAGATCGTCACATTGGCCGCTCTTCTCTCTGGAACGGTTGTACTTATCGTCTGCAAAGCTATGTCGCGTACTGCGGTATTCGGAGACACTAAAAGCACCATAGTAGAACACAGATGAAGCTTCTAAAATGATGTAATAGCCAGTAAGAAGTAGTACAATTCAAGTTTCAGGTATCGGTTATTGACTTTTTAGCTGGCTTTGGTGCCTTGGACATGAGCTAGGACCTTAAGATTCTGCATGAAAGGAGGACTAGCAGCCGAATTGCACGGGAGAATGTGAAAAGTGTTCATATGTAGTAAAAACCAGTGAAATCCGTCCGTTTTCGTCATTTGTTATCGAATCGACTTAAAGCCAGATCGTCACATTGGCCGATCTTCTCTCTGAAATGGTTGTACTTATCGTCTGCAAAGCTATGTCGCGTGTTGCCGTAGGCGGAAACAGGAAAAGCACCATAATAGAACACAGGTGAAGCTTCTAAGTTGATGTAATAGCCAGTAAGAAGTAGTCCAATTCAAGTTTTATGTATCGGTTATTGTCTTTTTAGCTGGCTTTGGTGCCTTGGACATGAGCTAGGACCTTAAGATTCTGCATGAAAGGAGGACTAGCAGCCGAGTTGCACGGGAGAATGTGAAAAGTGTTCATATGTAGTAAAAACCAGAGAAATCCGTCCGTTTTCGTCATTTGTTATCGAATCGACTTAAAGCCAGATCGTCACATTGGCCGATCTTCTCTCTGAAATGGTTGTACTTATCGTCTGCAAAGCTATGTCGCGTGTTGCCGTAGGCGGAAACAGGAAAAGCAATATAATAGAACACAGATGAAGCTTCTAAGGTGATGTAATAGCCAGTAAGAGGTAGTACAATTCAAGTTATAGGTATTGAATATTGACCTTTTAGCTGGCTTTGGTGCCTTGGACATGAGCTAGGACCTTAAGATTCTGCATGAAAGGAGGACTAGCAGCCGAGTTGCACGGGAGAATGTGAAAAGTGTTCATATGTAGTAAAAACCTGAGACATCCGTCCGTTTTCGTCATTTGTTATTGAATCGATGTAAAGCCAGATCGTCACATTGGCCGCTCTTCTCTCTGAAACGGTTGTACTTATCGTCTGCAAAGCTATGTCGCGTACTGCGGTATTCGGAGACACTAAAAGCACCACAGCAGAACACAGATGTAGCTTCTAAGTTGATGTAATATCCAGTAAGAAGTAGTACAATTCAAGTTTTAGGTATCGATTATTGACTTTTTAGCTGGCTTTGGTGCCTTGGACATGAGCTGTTACCTTAAGATTCTGCATGAAAGGAGGTCTAGCAGCCGAGTTGCACGGGAGAATGTGAAAAATGTTCATATGTAGTAAAAAAATGAGACATCCGTCCGTTTTCGTCATTTGTTATCGAATCGACTTAAAGCCAGATCGTCACATTGGCCGATCTTCTCTCTGAAACGGTTGTACTTATCGTCTGCAAAGCTATGTCGCGTGTTGCCTTAGGCGGAAACAGGAAAAGCACCATAATAGAACACAGATGAAGCTTCTAAGTTGATGTAATAGCCAGTAAGAAGTAGTCCAATTCAAGTTTTATGTATCGGTTATTGACTTTTTAGCTGGCTTTGGTGCCTTGGACATGAGCTAGGACCTTAAGATTCTGCATGAAAGGAGGACTAGCAGCCGAGTTGCACGGGAGAATGTGAAAAGTGTTCATATGTATTAAAAACCAGAGAAATCCGTCCGTTTTCGTCATTTGTTATCGAATCGACTTAAAGCCAGATCGTCACATTGGCCGATCTTCTCTCTGAAATGGTTGTACTTATCGTCTGCAAAGCTATGTCGCGTGTTGCCGTAGGCGGAAACAGGAAAAGCACCATAATAGAACACAGATGAAGCTTCTAAGTTGATGTAATAGCCAGTAAGAAGTAGTCCAATTCAAGTTTTAGGTATCGATTATTGACTTTTTAGCTGGCTTTGGTGCCTTGGACATTAGCTAGGACCTTAAGATTCTGCATGAAAGGAGGACTAGCAGCCGAGTTGCACGGGAGAATGTGAAAAGTGTTCATATGTAGTAAAAACCTGAGAAATCCGTCCGTTTTCGTCATTTGTTATCGCATCGACTTAAAGCCATATCGACACATTGGCCGCTCTTCTCTCTGAAACGGTTGTACTTATCGTCTGCAAAGCTCTGTCGCGTGCTGCGGTATGCTGAGACACTACAAGCACCACAGTAGAACACAGATGAAGCTTCTAAGTTGATGTAATATCCAGTAAGAAGTAGTACAATTCAAGTTTTAGGTATTGAATATTGACCTTTTAGCTGTCTTTGGTGCCTTCGACATGAGCTGTTACCTTAAGATTCTGCATGAAAGGAGGACTAGCAGCCGAGTTGCACGGGAGAATGTGAAAAGTGTTCATATGTAGTAAAAACCTAAGACATCCGTCCGTTTTCGTCATTTGTTATTGAATCGATATAAAGCCAGATCGTCACATTGGCCGCTCTTTTCTCTGAAACGGTTGTACTTATCGTCTGCAAAGCTATGTCGCGTACTGCGGTATTCGGAGACACTAAAAGCACCACAGTAGAACACAGATGTAGCTTCTAAGTTGATGTAATATCCAGTAAGAAGTAGTACAATTCAAGTTTTAGGTATTGAATATTGACCTTTTAGCTGTCTTTGGTGCCTTCGACATGAGCTGTTACCTTAAGATTCTGCATGAAAGGAGGTCTAGCAGCCGAGTTGCACGGGAGAATGTGAAAAGTGTTCATATGTAGTAAAAACCTTAGAAATTCGTCCGTTTTCGTCATTTGTTATCGAATCGACTTAAAGCCAGATCGTCACATTGGCCGCTCTTCTCTCTGAAACGGTTGTACTTGTCGTCTGCAAAGCTATGTCACGTGCTGTGGTATGCGGAGACACTAAAATCACCACAGTAGAACACAGATGAAGCTTCTAAGTTGATGTAATAGCCAGTAAGAAGTAGTACAATTCAAGTTTTACGTATTGAATATTGACCTTTTTGCTGGCTTTGGTGCCTTGGACATGTGCTAATACCTTAAGATTCTGCATGAAAGGAAGACTAGCAGCCGAGTTGCACGGGAGAATGTGAAAAGTGTTCATATGTAGTAAAAACCTGAGAAATCCGTCCGTTTTCGTCATTTGTTATCGAATCGACTTAAAGCCAGATCGTCACATTGGCCGCTCTCCTCTCTGAAACGGTTGTACTTATCGTCTGCAAAGCTATGTCGCGTACTGCGGTATTCGGAGACACTAAAAGCACCATAGTAGAACACAGATGAAGCTTCTAAGATGATGTAATAACCAGTAAGAAGTAGTACAATTCAAGTTTTAGGTATTGAATATTGACCTTTTAGCTGGCTTTGGTGCCTTGGACATGAGCTAGGACCTTAAGATTCTGCATGAAAGGAGGACTAGCAGCCGAGTTGCACGGGAGAATGTGAAAAGTGTTCATATGTAGTAAAAACCTGAGAAATCCGTCCGTTTTCGTCATTTGTTATCGAATCGACTTAAATCCAGATCGTCACATTGGCCGCTCTTCTCTCTGAAACGGTTGTACTTACCGTCTGCAAAGCTATGTCGCGTACTGCGGTATTCGGAAACACTAAAAGCACCATAGTAGAACACAGATGAAGCTCCTAAGATGATGTAATAGCCAGTAAGAAGTAGTACAATTCAAGTTTTAGGCATCGGTTATTGACTTTTTAGCTGGCTTTGGTGCCTTGGACATGAGCTAGGACCTTAAGATTCTGCATGAAAGGAGGACTAGCAGCCGAGTTGCACGGGAGAATGTGAAAAGTGTTCATATGTAGTACAAACCTAAGAAATCCGTCCGTTTTCGTCATTTGTTATAGAATCGACTTAAAGCCAGATCGTCACATTGGCCGCTCTTCTCTCTGAAATGGTTGTACTTACCGTCTGCAAAGCTATGTCGCGTGCTGCGGTATGCGGAGACACTAAGATCACCATAGTAGAACACAGATGAAGCTTCTAAGTTGATGCAATAGCCAGTAAGAAGTAGAACAATTCAAGTTTTAGGTATCGATTATTGACTCTTTAGCTGGCTTCGGTACCTCGGACATGAGCTAGGACCTTAAGATTCTGCATGAAAGGAGGACTAGCAGCCGAGTTGCACGTCAGAATGTGAAAAGTGTTCATATGTAGTAATAACCTGAGAAATCCGTCCTTTTTCGTCATTTGTTATCGAATCGACTTAAAGCCAGATCGTCACATTGGCCGCTCTTCTCTCTGAAACGGTTGTACTTGTCGTCTGCAAAGCTATGTCACGTGCTGCGGTATGCGGAGACACTAAAATCACCACAGTAGAACACAGATGAAGCTTCTAAGTTGATGTAATAGCCAGTAAGAAGTAGTACAATTCAAGTTTTAGGTATTGAATATTGACCTTTTTGCTGGCTTTGGTGCCTTGGACATGAGCTAGGACCTTACGATTCTGCATGAAAGGAGGACTAGCAGCCGAGTTGCACGGGAGAATGTGAAAAGTGTTCATATGTAGTACAAACCTGAGAAATCCGTCCGTTTTCGTCATTTGTTATCGAGTCGACTTAAAGCCACATCGTCACATTGGCCGCTCTTCTCTCTGAAACGGTTTTACTTATCGTCTGCAAAACAATGTCGCGTGCTGCGGTATGCGGAGAAACGAAAAGCAACGTAGTAGAACACAGATGAAGCTTCTAAGTTGATGTAATAGCCAGTAAGAAGTAGTACAATTGAAGTTTTAGTTATCGGTTATTGACTTTTTACCCTTCTTTGGTGCCTTGGACACGAGCTAGGAACTTAAGATTTTGCATGAAGGAGGACTAGCAGCCGAGTTGCACGGGAGAATGTGAAAAGTGTTCATATGTAGTAAAACCTGAGAAATACGTCCGTTTTTGTCATTTGTTATCGAATCGACTTAAAGCCAGATCGTCACATTGGCCGCTCTTCTCTCTGAAACGGTTGTACTTATCGTCTGCAAAGCTCTGTCGCGTGCTGCGGTATGCTGAGACACTACAAGCACCATTGTAGAACACAGATGAAGCTTCTAAGTTGATGTAATAGCCAGTAAGAGGTAGTACAATTCAAGTTATAGGTATTGAATATTGACTTTTAGCTGGCTTTGGTACCTTGGACATGAGCTAGGACCTTAAGATTCTGCATGAAAGGAGGACTAGCAGCCGAGTTGCACGGGAGAATGTGGAAAGTGTTCATATGTAGTAAAAACCTGAGACATCCGTCCGTTTTCGTCATTTGTTATTGAATCGATATAAAGCCAGATCGTCACATTGACCGCTCTTCTCTCTGAAACGGTTGTACTTATCGTCTGCAAAGCTATGTCGCGTACTGCGGTATTCGGAGACACTAAAAGCACCACAGTAGAACACAGATGTAGCTTCTAAGTTGATGTAATATCCAGTAAGAGGTAGTACAATTCAAGTTTTAGGTATTGAATATTGACCTTTTAGCTGGCTTTGGTGCCTTGGACATGAGCTAGAACCTTAAGATTCTGCATGAAAGGAGGACTAGCAGCCGAGTTGCACGGGAGAATGTGAAAAGTGTTCATATGTAGTAAAAACCTTAGAAATCCGTCCGTTTTCGTCATTCGTTATCGAATCGACTTAAAGCCAGATCGTCACATTGGCCGCTCTTCTCTCTGAAACGGTTGTACTTGTCGTCTGCAAAGCTATGTCACGTGCTGTGGTATGCGGAGACACTAAAATCACCACAGTAGAACACAGATGAAGCTTCTAAGTTGATGTAATAGCCAGTAAGAAGTAGTACAATTCAAGTTTTACGTATTGAATATTGACCTTTTTGCTGGCTTTGGTGCCTTGGACATGTGCTAATACCTTAAGATTCTGCATGAAAGGAGAACTAGCAGCCGAGTTGCACGGGAGAATGTGAAAAATGTTCATATGTATTAAAAACTTGAGAAATCCGTCCGTTTTCGTCATTTGTTATCGAATCGACTTAAAGCCAGATCGTCACATTGGCCGCTCTTCTCTCTGAAACGGTTGTACTTATCGTCTGCAAAGCTATGTCGCGTACTGCGGTATTCGGAGACACTAAAAGCACCATAGTAGAACACAGATGAAGCTTCTAAGATGATGTAATAACCAGTAAGAAGAAGTACAATTCAAGTTTTAGGTATCGGTTATTGACTTTTTAGCTGGCTTTGGTGCCTTGGACATGAGCTAGGACCTTAAGATTCTGCATGAAAGGAGGACTAGCAGCCGAGTTGCACGGGAGAATGTGAAAAGTGTTCATATGTAGTACAAACCTGAGAAATCCGTCCGTTTTCGTCATTTGTTATCGAATCGACTTAAAGCCAGATCGTCATATTGGCCGCTCTTCTCTCTGAAACGGTTGTACTTATCGTCTGCAAAGCTATGTCGCGTGCTGCGGTATGCTGAGACACTAAAAGCACCATAGTAGAACACAGATGAAGCTTCGAAGTTGATGTAATAGCCAGTAAGAAGTAGTACAATTCAAGTTTTAGGTATTGAATATTGACCTTTTAGCTGGCTTTGGTGCCTTGGACATGAGCTAGGACCTTAAGATTCTGCATGAAAGGAGGACTAGCAGCCGAGTTGCACGGGAGAATGTGAAAAGTGTTCATATGTAGTAAAAACCTGAGAAATCCGTCCGTTTTCGTCATTTGTTATCGAATCGACTTAAAGCCAGATCGTCACATTGGCCGCTCTTCTCTCTGAAACGGTTGTACTTACCGTCTGCAAAGCTATGTCGCGTACTGCGGTATTCGGAAACACTAAAAGCACCATAGTAGAACACAGATGAAGCTCCTAAGATGATGTAATAGCCAGTAAGAAGTAGTACAATTCAAGTTTTAGGTATCGGTTATTGACTTTTTAGCTGGCTTTGGTGCCTTGGACATGAGCTAGGACCTTAAGATTCTGCATGAAAGGAGGACTAGCAGCCGAGTTGCACGGGAGAATGTGAAAAGTGTTCATATGTAGTAAAAACCAGAGAAATCCGTCCGTATTCGTCATTTGTTATCGAATCGACTTAAAGCCAGATCGTCACATTGGCCGATCTTCTCTCTGAAATGGTTGTACTTATCGTCTGCAAAGCTATGTCGCGTGTTGCCGTAGGCGGAAACAGGAAAAGCACCATAATAGAACACAGGTGAAGCTTCTAAGTTGATGTAATAGCCTGTAAGAAGTAGTCCAATTCAAGTTTTAGGTATCGATTATTGACTTTTTAGCTGGCTTTGGTGCCTTGGACATGAGCTAGGACCTTAAGATTCTGCATGAAAGGAGGACTAGCAGCCGAGTTGCACGGGAGAATGTGAAAAGTGTTCATATGTAGTAAAAAACTGAGGAATCCGTCCGTTTTCGTCATTTGTTATCGCATCGACTTAAAGCCATATCGACACATTGGCCGCTCTTCTCTCTGAAACGGTTGTACTTATCGTCTGCAAAGCTCTGTCGCCTGCTGCGGTATGCTGAGACACTACAAGCACCATAGTAGAACACAGATGAAGCTTCTAAGTTGATGTAATAGCCAGTAAGAGGTAGTACAATTCAAGTTATAGGTATTGAATATTGACCTTCTAGCTGGCTTTGGTGCCTTGGACATGAGCTAGGACCTTAAGATTCTGCATGAAAGGAGGACTAGCAGCCGAGTTGCACGGGAGAATGTGAAAAATGTTCATATGTAGTAAAAACCTGAGAAATCCGTCCGTTTTCGTCATTTGTTATCGAATCGACTTAAAGCCAGATCGTCACATTGGCCGCTCTTCTCTCTGAAACGGTTGTACTTATCGTCTGCAAAGCTATGTCGCGTACTGCGGTATTCGGAGACACTAAAAGCACCATAGTAGAACACAGATGAAGCTTCTAAGATGATGTAATAACCAGTAAGAAGAAGTACAATTCAAGTTTTAGGTATCGGTTATTGACTTTTTAGCTGGCTTTGGTACCTTGGACATGAGCTAGGACCTTAATATTCTGCATGAAAGGAGGACTAGCAGCCGAGTTGCACGGGAGAATGTGAAAAGTGTTCATATGTAGTACAAACCTGAGAAATCCGTCCGTTTTCGTCATTTGTTATCGAATCGACTTAAAGCCAGCTCGTCATATTGGCCGCTCTTCTCTCTGAAACGGTTGTACTTATCGTCTGCAAAGCTATGTCGCGTGCTGCGGTATGCTGAGACACTAAAAGCACCATAGTAGAACACAGATGAAGCTTCGAAGTTTATGTAATAGCCAGTAAGAAGTAGTACAATTCAAGTTTTACGTATTGAATATTGACCTTTTAGCTGGCTTTGGTGCCTTGGACATGAGCTAGGACCTTAAGATTCTGCATGAAAGGAGGACTAGCAGCCGAGTTGCACGGGAGAATGTGAAAAGTGTTCATATGTAGTAAAAACCTGAGAAATCCGTCCGTTTTCGTCATTTGTTATCGAATCGACTTAAAGCCAGATCGTCACATTGGCCGCTCTTCTCTCTGAAACGGTTGTACTTACCGTCTGCAAAGCTATGTCGCGTACTGCGGTATTCGGAAACACTAAAAGCACCATAGTAGAACACAGATGAAGCTCCTAAGATGATGTAATAGCCAGTAAGAAGTAGTACAATTCAAGTTTTAGGTATGGGTTATTGACTTTTTAGCTGGCTTTGGTGCCTTGGACATGATCTAGGACCTTAAGATTCTGCATGAAAGGAGGACTAGCAGCCGAGTTGCACGGGAGAATGTGAAAAGTGTTCATATGTAGTAAAAACCTCAGACATCCGTCCGTTTTCGTCGTTTGTTATTGAATCGATATAAAGCCAGATCGTTACATTGGCCGCTCTTCTCTCTGAAACGGTTGTACTTATCGTCTGCAAAGCTATGTCGCGTACTGCGGTATTCGGAGACACTAAAAGCACCACAGTAGAACACAGATGTAGCTTCTAAGTTGATGTAATATCCAGTAAGAAGTAGTACAATTCAAGTTTTAGGTATTGAATATTGACCTTTTAGCTGGCTTTGGTGCCTTGGACATGAGCTGTTACCTTAAGATTCTGCATGAAAGGAGGACTAGCAGCCGAGTTGCACGGGAGAATGTGAAAAGTGTTCATATGTAGTAAAAACCTTAGAAATTCGTCCGTTTTCGTCATTTGTTATCGAATCGACTTAAAGCCAGATCGTCACATTGGCCGCTGTTCTCTCTGAAACGGTTGTACTTGTCGTCTGCAAAGCTATGTCACGTGCTGTGGTATGCGGAGACACTAAAATCACCACAGTAGAACACAGATGAAGCTTCTAAGTTGATGTAATAGCCAGTAAGAAGTAGTACAATTCAAGTTTTACGTATTGAATATTGACCTTTTTGCTGGCTTTGGTGCCTTGGACATGTGCTAATACCTTAAGATTCTGCATGAAAGGAGGACTAGCAGCCGAGTTGCACGGGAGAATGTGAAAAATGTTCATATGTAGTAAAAACCTGAGAAATCCGTCCGTTTTCGTCATTTGTTATCGAATCGACTTAAAGCCAGATCGTCACATTGGCCGCTCTTCTCTCTGAAACGGTTGTACTTACCGTCTGCAAAGCTATGTCGCGTACTGCGGTATTCGGAAACACTAAAAGCACCATAGTAGAACACAGATGAAGCTCCTAAGATGATGTAATAGCCAGTAAGAAGTAGTACAATTCAAGTTTTAGGTATCGGTTATTGACTTTTTAGCTGGCTTTGGTGCCTTGGACATGAGCTAGGACCTTAAGATTCTGCATGAAAGGAGGACTAGCAGCCGAGTTGCACGGGAGAATGTGAAAAGTGTTCATATGTAGTACAAACCTAAGAAATCCGTCCGCTTTCGTCATTTGTTATAGAATCGACTTAAAGCCAGATCGTCACATTGGCCGCTCTTCTCTCTGAAATGGTTGTACTTACCGTCTGCAAAGCAATGTCGCGTGCTGCGGTATGCGGAGACACTAAAATCACCATAGTAGAACACAGATGAAGCTTCTAAGTTTATGCAATAGCCAGTAAGAAGTAGAACAATTCAAGTTTTAGGTATCGATTATTGACTCTTTAGCTGGCTTCGGTACCTTGGACATGAGCTAGGACCTTAAGATTCTGCATGAAAGGAGGACTAGCAGCCGAGTTGCACGGGAGAATGTGAAAAGTGTTCATATGTAGTAAAAACCAGAGAAATCCGTCCGTATTCGTCATTTGTTATCGAATCGACTTAAAGCCAGATCGTCACATTGGCCGATCTTCTCTCTGAAATGGTTGTACTTATCGTCTGCAAAGCTATGTCGCGTGTTGCCGTAGGCGGAAACAGGAAAAGCACCATAATAGAACACAGGTGAAGCTTCTAAGTTGATGTAATAGCCTGTAAGAAGTAGTCCAATTCAAGTTTTAGGTATCGATTATTGACTTTTTAGCTGGCTTTGGTGCCTTGGACATGAGCTAGGACCTTAAGATTCTGCATGAAAGGAGGACTAGCAGCCGAGTTGCACGGGAGAATGTGAAAAGTGTTCATATGTAGTAAAAAACTGAGGAATCCGTCCGTTTTCGTCATTTGTTATCGCATCGACTTAAAGCCATATCGACACATTGGCCGCTCTTCTCTCTGAAACGGTTGTACTTATCGTCTGCAAAGCTCTGTCGCCTGCTGCGGTATGCTGAGACACTACAAGCACCATAGTAGAACACAGATGAAGCTTCTAAGTTGATGTAATAGCCAGTAAGAGGTAGTACAATTCAAGTTATAGGTATTGAATATTGACCTTCTAGCTGGCTTTGGTGCCTTGGACATGAGCTAGGACCTTAAGATTCTGCATGAAAGGAGGACTAGCAGCCGAGTTGCACGGGAGAATGTGAAAAGTGTTCATATGTAGTACAAACCTGAGAAATCCGTCCGTTTTCGTCATTTGTTATCGAATCGACTTAAAGCCAGATCGTCACTTTGGCCGCTCTTCTCTCTGAAACGGTTGTACTTATCGTCTGCAAAGCTATGTCGCGTACTGCGGTATTCGGAGACACTAAAAGCACCATAGTAGAACACAGATGAAGCTTCTAAGATGATGTAATAACCAGTAAGAAGAAGTACAATTCAAGTTTTAGGTATCGGTTATTGACTTTTTAGCTGGCTTTGGTGCCTTGGACACGAGCTAGGACCTTACGATTCTGCATGAAAGGAGGACTAGCAGCCGAGTTGCACGGGAGAATGTGAAAAGTGTTCATATGTAGTACAAACCTGAGAAATCCGTCCGTTTTCGTCATTTGTTATCGAATCGACTTAAAGCCACATCGTCACATTGGCCGCTCTTCTCTCTGAAACGGTTGTACTTATCGTCTGCAAAACTATGTCGCGTGCTGTGGTATGCGGAGAAACGAAAAGCACCGTAGTAGAACACAGATGAAGCTTCTAAGTTGATGTAATAGCAGGTAAGAAGTAGTACAATTGAAGTTTTAGTTATCGGTTATTGACTTTTTACCCTTCTTTGGTGCCTTGGACACGAGCTCGGAACTTAAGATTTTGCATGAAGGAGGACTAGCAGCCGAGTTGCACGGGAGAATGTGAAAAGTGTTCATATGTAGTAAAACCTGAGAAATACGTCCGTTTTTGTCATTTGTTATCGAATCGACTTAAAGCCAGATCGTCACATTGCCCGCTCTTCTCTCTGAAACGGTTACTTATCGTCTGCAAAGCCCTGTCGCGTGCTACGGTATGCTGAGACACTACAAGCACCATAGTAGAACACAGATGAAGCTTCTAAGTTGATGTAATAGCCAGTAAGAGGTAGTACAATTCAAGTTATAGGTATTGAATATTGACCTTTTAGCTGGCTTTGGTACCTTGGACATGAGCTAGGACCTTAAGATTCTGCATGAAAGGAGGACTAGCTGCCGAGTTGCACGGGAGAATGTGAAAAGTGTTCATATGTAGTACAAACCTGAGAAATCCGTCCGTTTTCGTCATTTCTTATCGAATCGACTTAAAGCCAGATCGTCACATTGGCCGCTCTTCTCTCTGAAACGGTTGTACTTATCGTCTGCAAAGCTATGTCGCGTGCTGCGGTATGCTGAGACACTAAAAGCACCATAGTAGAACACAGATGAAGCTTCGAAGTTGATGTAATAGCCAGTAAGAAGTAGTAAAATTCAAGTTTTAGGTATTGAATATTGACCTTTTAGCTGGCTTTGGTGCCTTGGACATGAGCTAGGACCTTAAGATTCTGCATGAAAGGAGGACTAGCAGCCGAGTTGCACGGGAGAATGTGAAAAGTGTTCATATGTAGTAAAAACCTGAGAAATCCGTCCGTTTCGTCATTTGTTATCGAATCGACTTAAAGCCAGATCGTCACATTGGCCGCTCTTATCTCTGAAACGGTTGTACTTACCGTCTGCAAAGCTATGTCGCGTACTGCGGTATTCGGAAACACTAAAAGCACCATAGTAGAACACAGATGAAGCTCCTAAGATGATGTAATAGCCAGTAAGAAGTAGTACAATTCAAGTTTTAGGTATCGGTTATTGACTTTTTAGCTGGCTTTGGTGCCTTGGACATGAGCTAGGACCTTAAGATTCTGCATGAAAGGAGGACTAGCAGCCGAGTTGCACGGGAGAATGTGAAAAGTATTCATATGTAGTACAAACCTAAGAAATCCGTCCGTTTTCGTCATTTGTTATAGAATCGACTTAAAGCCAGATCGTCACATTGGCCGCTCTTCTCTCTGAAATGGTTGTACTTACCGTCTGCAAAGCTATGTCGCGTGCTGCGGTATGCGGAGACACTAAAATCACCATAGTAGAACACAGATGAAGCTTCTAAGTTTATGCAATAGCCAGTAAGAAGTAGAACAATTCAAGTTTTAGGTATCGATTATTGACTCTTTAGCTGGCTTCGGTACCTTGGACATGAGCTAGGACCTTAAGATTCTGCATGAAAGGAGGACTAGCAGCCGAGTTGCACGGGAGAATGTGAAAAGTGTTCATATGTAGTAAAAACCAGAGAAATCCGTCCGTATTCGTCATTTGTTATCGAATCGACTTAAAGCCAGATCGTCACATTGGCCGATCTTCTCTCTGAAATGGTTGTACTTATCGTCTGCAAAGCTATGTCGCGTGTTGCCGTAGGCGGAAACAGGAAAAGCACCATAATAGAACACAGGTGAAGCTTCTAAGTTGATGTAATAGCCTGTAAGAAGTAGTCCAATTCAAGTTTTAGGTATCGATTATTGACTTTTTAGCTGGCTTTGGTGCCTTGGACATGAGCTAGGACCTTAAGATTCTGCATGAAAGGAGGACTAGCAGCCGAGTTGCACGGGAGAATGTGAAAAGTGTTCATATGTAGTAAAAAACTGAGACATCCGTCCGTTTTCGTCATTTGTTATCGCATCGACTTAAAGCCATATCGACACATTGGCCGCTCTTCTCTCTGAAACGGTTGTACTTATCGTCTGCAAAGCTCTGTCGCCTGCTGCGGTATGCTGAGACACTACAAGCACCATAGTAGAATACAGATGAAGCTTCTAAGTTGATGTAATAGCCAGTAAGAGGTAGTACAATTCAAGTTTTAGGTATTGAATATTGAACTTTTTGCTGGCTTTGGTGCCTTGGACATGTGCTAGGACCTTAAGATTCTGCATGAAAGGAGGACTAGCAGCCGAGTTGCACGGGAGAATGTGAAAAGTGTTCATATGTAGTAAAAACCTGAGAAATCCGTCCGTTTTCGTCATTTGTTATCGCATCGACTTAAAGCCATATCGACACATTGGCCGCTCTTCTCTCTGAAACGGTTGTACTTGTCGTCTGCAAAGCTATGTCACGTGCTGTGGTATGCGGAGACACTAAAATCACCACAGTAGAACGCAGATGAAGCTTCTAAGTTGATGTAATAGCCAGTAAGAAGTAGTACAATTCAAGTTTTACGTATTGAATATTGACCTTTTTGCTGGCTTTGGTGCCTTGGACATGTGCTAATACCTTAAGATTCTGCATGAAAGGAGGACTAGCAGCCGAGTTGCACGGGAGAATGTGAAAAGTGTTCATATGTAGTAAAAACCTGAGAAATCCGTCCGTTTTCGTCATTTGTTATCGAATCGACTTAAAGCCAGATCGTCACATTGGCCGCTCTTCTCTCTGAAACGGTTGTACTTATCGTCTGCAAAGCTATGTCGCGTACTGCGGTATTCGGAGACACTAAAAGCACCATAGTAGAACACAGATGAAGCTTCTAAGATGATGTAATAACCAGTAAGAGGAAGTACAATTCAAGTTTTAGGTATCGGCTATTGACTTTTTAGCTGGCTTTGGTGCCTTGGACATGAGCTAGGACCTTAAGATTCTGCATGAAAGGAGGACTAGCAGCCGAGTTACACGGGAGAATGTGAAAAGTGTTCATATGTAGTACAAACCTGAGAAATCCGTCCGTTTTCGTCATTTGTTATCGAATCGACTTAAAGCCAGATCGTCACATTGGCCGCTCTTCTCTGTGAAACGGTTGTACTTATCGTCTGCAAAGCTATGTCGCGTGCTGCGGTATGCTGAGACACTAAAAGCACCATAGTAGAACACAGATGAAGCTTCGAAGTTGATGTAATATCCAGTAAGAAGTAGTACAATTCAAGTTTTAGGTATTGAATATTGACCTTTTAGCTGGCTTTGGTGCCTTGGACATGAGCTGTTACCTTAAGATTCTGCATGAAAGGAGGACTAGCAGCCGAGTTGCACGGGAGAATGTGAAAAGTGTTCATATGTAGTAAAAACCTTAGAAATCCGTCCGTTTTCGTCATTTGTTATCGAATCGACTTAAAGCCAGATCGTCACATTGGCCGCTCTTCTCTCTGAAGCGGTTGTACTTGTCGTCTGCAAAGCTATGTCACGTGCTGTGGTATGCGGAGACACTAAAATCACCACAGTAGAACACAGATGAAGCTTCTAAGTTGATGTAATAGCCAGTAAGAAGTAGTACAATTCAAGCTTTACGTATTGAATATTGACCTTGTTGCTGGCTTTGGTGCCTTGGACATGTGCTAATACCTTAAGATTCTGCATGAAAGGAGGACTAGCAGCCGAGTTGCACGGGAGAATGTGAAAAGTGTTCATATGTAGTAAAAACCTGAGAAATCCGTCCGTTTTCGTCATTTGTTATCGAATCGACTTAAAGCCAGATCGTCACATTGGCCGCTCTTCTCTCTGAAACGGTTGTACTTATCATCTGCAAAGCTATGTCGCGTACTGCGGTATTCGGAGACTAAAAGCACCATAGTAGAACACAGATGAAGCTTCTAAGATGATGTAATAGCCAGTAAGAAGAAGTACAATTCAAGTTTTAGGTATCGGTTATTGACTTTTTAGCTGGCTTTGGTGCCTTGGACATGAGCTAGGACCTTAAGATTCTGCATGAAAGGAGGACTAGCAGCCGAGTTGCACGGGAGAATGTGAAAAGTGTTCATATGTAGTAAAAAACTGAGGAATCCGTCCGTTTTCGTCATTTGTTATCGCATCGACTTAAAGCCATATCGACACATTGGCCGCTCTTCTCTCTGAAACGGTTGTACTTATCGTCTGCAAAGCTCTGTCGCCTGCTGCGGTATGCTGAGACACTACAAGCACCATAGTAGAACACAGATGAAGCTTCTAAGTTGATGTAATGGCCAGTAAGAGGTAGTAGAATACAAGTTATAGGTATTGAATATTGACCTTTTAGCTGGCTTTGGTGCCTTGGACATGAGCTAGGACCTTAAGATTCTGCATGAAAGGAGGACTAGCAGTCGAGTTGCACGGGAGAATGTGAAAAGTGTTCATATGTAGTAAAAACCTGAGACATCCGTCCGTTTTCGTCATTTGATATTGAATCGATGTAAAGCCAGATCGTCAAATTGGCCGCTCTTCTCTCTGAAACGGTTGTACTTATCGTCTGCAAAGCTATGTCGCGTACTGCGGTATTCGGAGACACTAAAAGCACCACAGTAGAACACAGATGTAGCTTCTAAGTTGATGTAATATCCAGTAAGAAGTAGTACAATTCAAGTTTTAGGTATTGAATATTGACCTTTTTGCTGGCTTTGGTGCCTTGGACATGTGCTAGGACCTTAAGATTCTGCATGAAAGGAGGACTAGCAGCCGAGTTGCACGGGAGAATGTGAAAAGTGTTCATATGTAGTACAAACCTGAGAAATCCGTCCGTTTTCGTCATTTGTTATAGAAACGACTTAAAGCCAGATCGTCACATTGGCCGCTCTTCTCTCTGAAACGGTTGTACTTATCGTCTGGAAAGCCATGTCACGTACTGCGGTATTCGGAGACACTAAAAGCACGATAGTAGAACACAGATGAAGCTTCTAAGATGATGTAATAGCCAGTAAGAAGAAGTACAATTCAAGTTTTAGGTATCGGTTATTGACTTTTTAGCTGGCTTTGGTGCCTTGGACATGAGCTAGGACCTTAAGATTCTGCATGAAAGGAGGACTAGCAGCCGAGTTGCACGGGAGAATGTGAAAAGTGTTCATATGTAGTACAAACCTGAGAAATCCGTCCGTTTTCGTCATTTGTTATCGAATCGACTTAAAGCCAGATCGTCACATTGGCCGCTCTTCTCTCTGAAACGGTTGTACTTATCGTCTGCAAAGCTATGTCGCGTGTTGCCATAGGCGGAAACAGGAAAAGCACCATAATAGAACACAGATGAAGCTTCTAAGATGATGTAATACCCAGTAAGAAGTAGTCCAATTCAAGTTTTAGGTATTGAATATTGACCTTTTAGCTGGCTTTTGTGCCTTGGACATGAGCTAGGACCACAAGATTCTGCATGAAACGAGGACTAGCAGCCGAGCTGCACGGGAGAATGTGAAAAGTGTTCATATGTAGTAAAAACCTGAGAAATCCGTCCGTTTTCGTCATTTGCTATCGCATCGACTTAAAGCCATATCGACACATTGGCCGCTCTTCTCTCTGAAACGGTTGTACTTATCGTCTGCAAAGCTCTATCGCGTGCTACGGTATGCTGAGACACTACAAGCACCATAGTAGAACACAGATGGAGCTTCTAAGTTGATGTAATAGCCAGTAAGAGGTAGTACAATTCAAGTTATAGGTATTGAATATTGACCTTTTAGCTGGCTTTGGTACCTTGGACATGAGCTAGGACCTTAAGATTCTGCATGAAAGGAGGACTAGCAGCCGAGTTGCACGGGAGAATGTGAAAAGTGTTCATATGTAGTAAAAACCTGAGACATCCGTCCGTTTTCGTCATTTGTTATTGAATCGACTTAAAGCCAGATCGTCACATTGGCCGCTCTTCTCTCTGAAACGGTTGTACTTATCGTCTGCAAAGCTATGTCGCGTACTGCGGTATTCGGAGACACTAAAAGCACCACAGTAGAACACAGATGTAGCTTCTAAGTTGATGTAATATCCAGTAAGAAGTAGTACAATTCAAGTTTTAGGTATCGATTATTGACTTTTTAGCTGGCTTTGGTGCCTTGGACATGAGCTGTTACCTTAAGATTCTGCATGAAAGGAGGACTAGCAGCCGAGTTGCACGGGAGAATGTGAAAAGTG
Organism: Schistocerca gregaria; assembly: GCF_023897955.1. NCBI lineage: Eukaryota > Metazoa > Arthropoda > Insecta > Orthoptera > Acrididae > Schistocerca > Schistocerca gregaria. The sequence continues at coordinate 406,441 of NW_026061973.1, forward strand.
TTCATATGTAATAAAAACCTGAGAAATCAGTCCGTTTTTGTCATTTGTTATCGAATCGACTTAAAGCCAGATCGTCACATTGGCCGCTCTTCTCTCTGAAACGGTTGTGCTTATCGTCTGCAAAGCTATGTCGCGTGCTGCGATATGCTGAGACACTAAAAGCACAATAGTAGAATACAGATCAAGCTTCTAAGTTCATGTAATAGCCAGTAAGAAGTAGTACAATTCAAGTTTTAGGTATTGAATATTGACCTTTTAGCTGGCTTTGGTGCCTTGGACATGAGCTAATACCTTAAGATTCTGCATGAAAGGAGGACTAGCAGCCGAGTTGCACGGGAGAATGTGAAAAGTGTTCATATGTAGTAAAAACCTGAGAAATCCGTCCGTTTTCGTCATTTGTTATCGAATCGACTTAAAGCCAGATCGTCACATTGGCCGCTCTTCTCTCTGAAACGGTTGTACTTATCGTCTGCAAAGCTATGTCGCGTACTGCGGTATTCGGAGACACTAAAAGCACCATAGTAGAACACAGATGAAGCTTCTAAGATGATGTAATAACCAGTAAGAAGAAGTACAATTCAAGTTTTAGGTATCGGTTATTGACTTTTTAGCTGGCTTTGGTGCCTTGGACATGAGCTAGGACCTTAAGATTCTGCATGAAAAGAGGACTAGCAGCCGAGTTGCACGGGAGAATGTGAAAAGTGTTCATATGTAGTACAAACCTGAGAAATCCGTCCGTTTTCGTCATTTGTTATCGAATCGACTTAAAGCCAGATCGTCACATTGGCCGCTCTTCTCTCTGAAACTTTTGTACTTATCGTCTGCAAAGCTATGTCGCGTGTTGCCGTAGGCGGAAACAGGAAAAGCACCATAATAGAACACAGATGAAGCTTCTAAGTTGATGTAATAGCCAATAAGAAGTAGTACAATTGAAGTTTTAGTTATCGGTTATTGACTTTTTACCCTTCTTTGGTGCCTTGGACACGAGCTAGGAACTTAAGATTTTGCATGAAGGAGGACTAGCAGCCGAGTTGCACGGGAGAATGTGAAAAGTGTTCATATGTAGTAAAACCTGAGAAATACGTCCGTTTTTGTCATTTGTTATCGAATCGACTTAAAGCCAGATCGTCACATTGGCCGCTCTTCTCTCTGAAACGGTTGTACTTATCGTCTGCAAAGCTATGTCGCGTGCTGCGGTATGCTGAGACCCTAAAAGCACCATAGTAGAACACAGATGAAGCTTCGAAGTTGATGTAATAGCCAGTAATAAGTAGTACAATTCAAGTTTTAGGTATTGAATATTGACCTTTTAGCTGGCTTTGGTGCCTTGGACATGAGCTAGGACCTTAAGATTCTGCATGAAAGGAGGACTAGCAGCCGAGTTGCACGGGAGAATGTGAAAAGTGTTCATATGTAGTAAAAACCTGAGAAATCCGTCCGTTTTCGTCATTTGTTATCGAATTGACTTAAAGCCAGATCGTCACATTGGCCGCTCTTCTCACTGAAACGGTTGTACTTATAGTCTGCAAAGCTATGTCGCGTGCTGCGGTATGTGGTGACACTAACATCACCGCAGTAGAACACAGATGAAGCTTCTAAGATGATGTAATATCCAGTAAGAAGTAGTACAATTCAAGTTTTAGGTATCGATTATTGACTTTTCAGCTGGCTTTGGTGCATTGGACATGAGCTAGGACCTTAAGATTCTGCATGAAAGGTGGACTAGCAGCCGAGTTCCACGGGAGAATGTGAAAAGTGTTCATATGTAGTAAAAACCTGAGAAATCCGTCCGTTTTCGTCATTTGTTATCGAATCGACTTAAAACCAGATCGTCACATTGGCCGCTCTTCTCTCTGAAACGGTTGTACCTATCGTCTGCAAAACTATGTCGCGTGCTGCGGTATGCGGAGAAACTAAATGCAACGTAGTAGAACACAGATGAAGCTTCTAAGTTGATGTAATAGCCAGTAAGAAGTAGTACAATTCAAGTTTTACGTATTGATTATTGACTTTTTAGCTGGCTTTGGTGCCTTGGACATGAGCTAGGACCTTAAGATTCTGCATGAAAGGAGGACTAGCAGCCGAGTTGCACGGGAGAATGTGAAAAGTGTTCATATGTAGTAAAAACCTGAGAAATCCGTCCGTTTTCGTCATTTGTTATCGAATCGACATAAAGCCAGATCGTCACATTGGCCGCTCTTCTCTCTGAAACGGTTGTACTTGCCGTCTGCAAAGCTATGTCGCGTACTGCGGTATTCGGAAACACTAAAAGCACCATAGTAGAACACAGATGAAGCTCCTAAGATGATGTAATAGCCAGTAAGAAGTAGTATAATTCAAGTTTTAGGTATCGGTTATTGAGTTTTTAGCTGGCTTTGGTGCCTTGGACATGAGCTAGGACCTTAAGATTCTGCATGAAAGGAGGACTAGCAGCCGAGTTGCACGGGAGAATGTGAAAAGTGTTCATATGTAGTACAAACCTAAGAAATCCGTCCGTTTTCGTCATTTGTTATAGAATCGACTTAAAGCCAGATCGTCACATTGGCCGCTCTTCTCTCTGAAATGGTTGTACTTACCGTCTGCAAAGCTATGTCGCGTGCTGCGGTATGCGGAGACACTAAAATCACCATAGTAGAACACAGATTAAGCTTCTAAGTTGATGCAATAGCCAGTAAGAAGTAGAACAATTCAAGTTTTAGGTATCGATTATTGACTCTTTAGCTGGCTTCGGTACCTTGGACATGAGCTAGGACCTTAAGATTCTGCATGAAAGGAGGACTAGCAGCCGAGTTGCACTTCAGAATGTGAAAAGTGTTCATATGTAGTAATAACCTGAGAAATCCGTCCTTTTTCGTCATTTGTTATCGAATCAACTTAAAGATAGATCGTCACATTGGCCGCTCTTCTCTCTGAAACGGTTATACTTGTCGTCTGCAAAGCTATGTCACGTGCTGCGGTATGCGGAGACACTAAAATCACCACAGTAGTACACAGATGAAGCTTCTAAGTTGATGTAATGGCCAGTAAGAAGTAGTACAATTCAAGTTTTAGGTATTGAATATTGACCTTTTTGCTGGCTTTGGTGCCTTGGACATGAGCTAGGACCTTAAGATTCTGCATGAAAGGAGGACTAGCAGCCGAGTTGCACGGGAGAATGTGAAAAGTGTTCATATGTAGTACAAACCTGAGAAATCCGTCCGTTTTCGTCATTTGTTATCGAATCGACTTAAAGCCAGATCGTCACATTGGCCGCTCTTCTCTCTGAAACGGTTGTACTTATCGTCTGCAAAGCTATGTCGCGTACTGCGGTATTCGGAGACACTAAAACCACCATAGTAGAACACAGATGAAGCTTCTAAGATGATGTAATAGCCAGTAAGAAGTAGTACAATTCAAGTTTTAGGTATTGAATATTGACCTTTTAGTTGGCTTTGGTGCCTTGGACATGAGCTAGGACCTTAAGATTCTGCATGAAAGGAGGACTAGCAGCCGCGTTGCACGGGAGAATGTGAAAAATGTTCATATGCAGTAAAAAAATGAGACATCCGTCCGTTTTCGTCATTTGTTATCGAATCGACTTAAAGCCACATCGTCACATTGACCGCTCTTCTCTCTGAAACGGTTGTACTTATCGTCTGCAAAACTATGTCGCGTGCTGCGGTATGCGGAGAAACGAAAAGCACCGTAGTAGAACACAGATGAAGCTTCTAAGTTGATGTAATAGCCAGTACGAAGTAGTACAATTCAAGTTTTAGGTATTGATTATTGACTTTTTAGCTGGTTTTGGTGCCTTGGACATGAGCTAGGACCTTAAGATTCTGCATGTAAGGAGGACTAGCAGCCGAGTTGCACGGGAGAATGTGAAAAGTGTTCATATGTAGTAAAAACCTGAGAAATAAGTACGTATTCGTCATTTGTTATCGAATCGACTTAAAGCCAGATCGTCACATTGGTCGCTCTTCTCTCTGAAACGGTTGTACTTGTCGTCTGCAAAGCTATGTCACGTGCTGCGGTATGCGGAGACACTAAAATCACCACAGTAGAACACAGATGAAGCATCTAAGTTGATGTAATAGCCAGTAAGAAGTAGTACAATTCAAGTTTTAGGTATTGAATATTGACCTTTTTGCTGGCTTTGGTGCCTTGGACATGTGCTAGGACCTTAAGATTCTGCATGAAAGGAGGACTAGCAGCCGAGTTGCACGGGAGAATGTGAAAAGTGTTCATATGTAGTACAAACCTGAGAAATCCGTCCGTTTTCGTCATTTGTTATCGAATCGACTTAAAGCCAGATCGTCACATTGGCCGCTCTTCTCTCTGAAACGGTGGTACTTATCGTCTGCAAAGCTATGTCGCGTGTTGCCATAGGCGGAAACAGGAAAAGCACCATAATAGAACACAGATGAAGCTTCTAAGATGATGTAATACCCAGTAACAAGTAGTCCAATTCAAGTTTTAGGTATTGAATATTGACCTTTTAGCTGGCTTTTGTGCCTTGGACATGAGCTAGGACCTCAAGATTCTGCATGAAAGGAGGACTAGCAGCCGAGCTGCACGGGAGAATGTGAAAAGTGTTCATATGTAGTAAAAACCTGAGAAATCCGTCCGTTTTCGTCATTTGTTATCGAATTGACTTAAAGCCAGATCGTCACATTGGCCGCTCTTCTCTCTGAAACGGTTGTACTTATCGTCTGTAAAGCTATGTCGCGTGCTGCGGTATGCTGACACACTAAAATCACCATAGTAGAACACAGATGAAGCTTTGAAGTTGATGTAATAGCCAGTAAGAAGTAGTACAATTCAAGTTTTAGGTATTGAATATTGATCTTTTAGCTGGCTTTTGTGCCTTGGACATGAGCTAGGACCTCAAGATTCTGCATGAAAGGAGGACTAGCAGCCGAGCTGCACGGGAGAATGTGAAAAGTGTTCATATGTAGTAAAAACCTGAGAAATCCGTCCGGTTTCGTCATTTGTTATCGAATTGACTTAAAGCCAGATCGTCACATTTTCCGCTCTTCTCACTGAAACGGTTGTACTTATCGTCGGCAAAGCTATGTCGCGTGCTGCGGTATGTGGAGACACTAAAAGCACCTTAATAGAACACAGATGAAGCTTCTAAGTTGATGTAATACCCAATAAGAAGTAGTACAATTCAAGTTTTAGGTATCGAATATTGACTTTTTAGCTGGCTTTGGTGCCTTGGACATGAGCTAGGACCTTAAGATTCTGCATGAAAGGAGGACTAGCAGCCGAGTTGCACGGGAGAATGTGAAAAGTGTTCATATGTAGTAATAACCTGAGAAATCCGTCCTTTTTCGTCATTTGTTATCGAATCGACTTAAAGCCAGATCGTCACAATTGCCGCTCTTCTCTCTGAAACGGTTGTACTTATCGTCTGCAAAACTATGTCACGTGCTGCGGTATGTGGTGACACTAAAATCACCGCAGTAGAACACAGATGAAGCTTCTAAGATGATTTAATATCCAGTAAGAAGTAGTACAATTCAAGTTTTAGGTATCGATTATTGACTTTTCAGCTGGCTTTGGTGCATTGGACATGAGCTAGGACCTTAAGATTCTGCATGAAAGGTGGACTAGCAGCCGAGTTCCACGGGAGAATGTGAAAAGTGTTCATATGTAGTAAAAACCTGAGAAATCCGTCCGTTTTCGTCATTTGTTATCGAATCGACTTAAAGCCAGATCGTCACATTGGCCGCTCTTCTCTCTGAAACGGTTGTACTTATCGTCTGCAAAACTATGTAGCGTGCTGCGGTATGCGGAGAAACTAAAAGCAACGTAGTAGAACACAGATGAAGCTTCTAAGATGATGTAATAGCCAGTAAGAAGTAGTACAATTCAAGTTTTAGGTATTGATTATTGACTTTTTAGCTGGCTTTGGTGCCTTGGACATGAGCTAGGACCTTAAGATTCTGCATGAAAGGAGGACTAGCAGCCGAGTTGCACGGGAGAATGTGAAAAGTGTTCATATGTAGTAAAAACCTGAGAAATCCGTCCGTTTTCGTCATTTGTTATCGAATCGACTTAAAGCCAGATCGTCACATTGGCCGCTCTTCTCTCTGAAACGGTTGTACTTATCGTCTGCAAAGCTATGTCGCGTACTGCGGTATTCGGAAACACTAAAAGCACCATAGTAGAACACTGATGAAGCTCCTAAGATGATGTAATAGCCAGTAAGAAGTAGTACAATTCAAGTTTTAGGTATCGGTTATTGACTTTTTAGCTGGCTTTGGTGCCTTGGACATGAGCTAGGACCTTAAGATTCTGCATGACAATAGGACTAGCAGCCGAGTTGCACGGGAGAATGTGAAAAGTGTTCTTATGTAGTAATAACCTGAGAAATCCGTCCGTTTTCGTCATTTGTTATCGAATCGACTTAAAGCCAGATCGTCACATTGGCCGCTCTTCTCTCTGAAACGGTTGTACTTGTCGTCTGCAAAGCTATGTCGCGTGCTGCGGTATGTGGAGACACTAAAAGCACCTTCATAGAACACAGATGAAGCTTCTAAGTTGATGTAATACCCAATAAGAAGTAGTACAATTCAAGTTTTAGGTATCGAATATTGACTTTTTAGCTGGCTTTGGTGCATTGGACATGAGCTAGGACCTTAAGATTCTGCATGAAAGGAGGACTAGCAGCCCAGTTGCACGGGAGAATGTGAAAAGTGTTCATATGTAGTAATAACCTGAGATATTCGTCCTTTTTCGTCATTTGTTATCGAATCGACTTAAAGCCAGATCGTCACAATTGCCGCTCTTCTCTCTGAAACGGTTGTACTTATCGTCTGCAAAGCTATGTCACGTGTTGCGGTATGTGGTGACACTAAAATCACCGCAGTAGAACACAGATGAAGCTTCTAAGATGATGTAATATCCAGTAAGAAGTAGTACAATTCAAGTTTTAGGTATCGATTATTGACTTTTCAGCTGGCTTTGGTGCATTGGACATGAGCTAGGACCTTAAGATTCTGCATGAAAGGTGGACTAGCTGCCGAGTTCCACGGGAGAATGTGAAAAGTGTTCATATGTAGTAAAAACCTGAGAAATCCGTCAGTTTTCGTCATTTGTTATCGAATCGACTTAAAGCCAGATCGTCACATTGGCCGCTCTTCTCTCTGAAACGGTTGTACTTACCGTCTGCAAAGCTATGTCGCGTGCTGCGGTATGCGGAGACACTAAATTCACCATAGTAGAACACAGATGAAGCTTCTAAGTTGATGCAATAGCCAGTAAGAAGTAGAACAATTCAAGTTTTAGGTATCGATTATTGACTTTTTAGCTGGCGTCGGTACCTTGGGCATGAGCTAGGACCTTAAGATTCTGCATGAAAGGAGGACTAGCAGCCGAGTTGCACGTCAGAATGTGAAAAGTGTTCATATGTAGGAAAAACCTGAGAAATCCGTCCGTTTTCGTCATTTGTTATCGAATCGACTTAAAGCCAGATGGTCACATTGGCCGCTCTTCTCTCTGAAACGTTTGTACATATCGTCTGCAAAGCTATGTCGCGTGCAGCGGTATGTGGAGACACTAAAATCACCATAGTAGAACACAGATGAAGCATCTAAGTTGATGTAATAGCCAGTAAGAAGTAGTACAATTCAAGTTTTAGGAATCGATTATTGACTTTTTAGCTGGCTTTGGTGCCTTGGACATGAGCTAGGACCTTAAGATTCTGCATGTAAGGAGGACTAGCAGCCGAGTTGCACGGGAGAATGTGAAAAGTGTTCATATGTAGTAAAAACCTGAGAAATAAGTACGTATTCGTCATTTGTTATCGAATCGACTTAAAGCCAGATCGTCACATTGGCCGCTCTTCTCTCTGAAACGGTTGTACTAATCGTCTGCAAAGCTATGTAGCGTGCTGCGGCATGTTGAGACACTAAAAGCACCATAGTAGACCACAGATCAAGCTTCTAAGTTGATGTAATAGCCAGTAAGGAGTAGTACAATTCATGTTTTAGATATTGAATATGGATCTTTTAGCTGGCTTTGGTGCCTTGGACATGAGCTAGGACCTTAAGATTCTGCATGAAAGGAGGACTAGCAGCCGAGTTGCACGGGAGAATGTGAAAAGTGTTCATATGTAGTAAAAACCTGAGAAATTCGTCCGTTTTCGTCATTTGTAATCGAATCGACTTAAAGCCAGACCGTCACATTGGCCGCTCTTCTCTCTGAAACGGTTGTACTTATCGTCTGCAAAGCTATGTCGCGTACTGCGGTATTCGGAAACACTAAAAGCACCATAGTAGAACACAGATGAAGCTCCTAAGATGATGTAATAGCCAGTAAGAAGTAGTACAATTCAAGTTTTAGGTATCGGTTATTGACTTTTTAGCTGGCTTTGGTGCCTTGGACATGAGCTAGGACCTTAAGATTCTGCATGAAAGGAGGACTAGCAGCCGAGTTGCACGGGAGAATGTGAAAAGTGTTCATATGCAGTAAAAAAATGAGACATCCGTCCGTTTTCGTCATTTGTTATCGAATCGACTTAAAGCCACATCGTCACATTGACCGCTCTTCTCTCTGAAACGGTTGTACTTATCGTCTGCAAAACTATGTCGCGTGCTGCGGTATGCGGAGAAACGAAAAGCACCGTAGTAGAACACAGATGAAGCTTCTAAGTTGATGTAATAGCCAGTAAGAAGTAGTACAATTCAAGTTTTAGGTATTGATTATTGACTTTTTAGCTGGTTTTGGTGCCTTGGACATGAGCTAGGACCTTAATATTCTGCATGAAAGGAGGACTAGCAGCCGAGTTGCACGGGAGAATGTGAAAAGTGTTCATATGTAGTAAAAACCTTAGAAATCCGTCCGTTTTCGTCATTTGTTATTGAATCGACTTAAAGCCAGATCGTCACATTGGTCGCTCTTCTCTCTGAAACGGTTGTACTTGTCGTCTGCAAAGCTATGTCACGTGCTGCGGTATGCGGAGACACTAAAATCACCACAGTAGAACACAGATGAAGCATCTAAGTTGATGTAATAGCCAGTAAGAAGTAGTACAATTCAAGTTTTAGGTATTGAATATTGAGCTTTTTGCTGGCTTTGGTGCCTTGGACATGTGCTAGGACCTTAAGATTCTGCATGAAAGGAGGACTAGCAGCCGAGTTGCACGGGAGAATGTGAAAAGTGTTCATATGTAGTACAAACCTGAGAAATCCGTCCGTTTTCGTCATTTGTTATCGAATCGACTTAAAGCCAGATCGTCACATTGGCCGCTCTTCTCTCTGAAACGGTTGTACTTATCGTCTGCGAAGCCATGTCACGTACTGCGGTATTCGGAGACACTAAAAGCACGATAGTAGAACACAGATGAAGCTTCTAAGATGATGTAATAGCCAGTAAGAAGAAGTAAAATTCAAGTTTTAGGTATCGGTTATTGACTTTTTAGCTGGCTTTGGTGCCTTGGACATGAGCTAGGACCTTAAGATTCTGCATGAAAGGAGGACTAGCAGCCGAGTTGCACGGGAGAATGTGAAAAGTGTTCATATGTAGTACAAACCTGAGAAATCCGTCCGTTTTCGTCATTTGTTATCGAATCGACTTAAAGCCAGATCGTCACATTGGCAGCTCTTCTCTCTGAAACGGTGGTACTTATCGTCTGCAAAGCTATGTCGCGTGTTGCCATAGGCGGAAACAGGAAAAGCACCATAATAGAACACAGATGAAGCTTCTAAGATGATGTAATACCCAGTAACAAGTAGTCCAATTCAAGTTTTAGGTATTGAATATTGACCTTTTAGCTGGCTTTTGTGCCTTGGACATGAGCTAGGACCTCAAGATTCTGCATGAAAGGAGGACTAGCAGCCGAGCTGCACGGGAGAATGTGAAAAGTGTTCATATGTAGTAAAAACCTGAGAAATCCGTCCGTTTTCGTCATTTGTTATCGAATTGACTTAAAGCCAGATCGTCACATTGGCCGCTCTTCTCTCTAAAACGGTTGTACTTATCGTCTGTAAAGCTATGTCGCGTGCTGCGGTATGCTGACACACTAAAATTCCCATAGTAGAACACAGATGAAGCTTTGAAGTTTATGTAATAGCCAGTAAGAAGTAGTACAATTCAAGTTTTAGGTATTGAATATTGATCTTTTAGCTGGCTTTTGTGCCTTGGACATGAGCTAGGACCTCAAGATTCTGCATGAAAGGAGGACTAGCAGCCGAGCTGCACGGGAGAATGTGAAAAGTGTTCATATGTAGTAAAAACCTGAGAAATCCGTCCGGTTTCGTCATTTGTTATCGAATTGACTTAAAGCCAGATCGTCACATTTTCCGCTCTTCTCACTGAAACGGTTGTACTTATCGTCGGCAAAGCTATGTCGCGTGCTGCGGTATGTGGAGACACTAAAAGCACCTTAATAGAACACAGATGAAGCTTCTAAGTTGATGTAATACCCAATAAGAAGTAGTACAATTCAAGTTTTAGGTATCGAATATTGACTTTTTAGCTGGCTTTGGTGCCTTGGACATGAGCTATTACCTTAAGATTCTGCATGAAAGGAGGACTAGCAGCCGAGTTGCACGGGAGAATGTGAAAAGTGTTCATATGTAGTAATAACCTGAGAAATCCGTCCTTTTTCGTCATTTGTTATCGAATCGACTTAAAGCCAGATCGTCACAATTGCCGCTCTTCTCTCTGAAACGGTTGTACTTATCGTCTGCAAAACTATGTCACGTGCTGCGGTATGTGGTGACACTAAAATCACCGCAGTAGAACACAGATGAAGCTTCTAAGATGATTTAATATCCAGTAAGAAGTAGTACAATTCAAGTTTTAGGTATCGATTATTGACTTTTCAGCTGGCTTTGGTGCATTGGACATGAGCTAGGACCTTAAGATTCTGCATGAAAGGTGGACTAGCAGCCGAGTTCCACGGGAGAATGTGAAAAGTGTTCATATGTAGTAAAAACCTGAGAAATCCGTCCGTTTTCGTCATTTGTTATCGAATCGACTTAAAGCCAGATCGTCACATTGGCCGCTCTTCTCTCTGAAACGGTTGTACTTATCGTCTGCAAAACTATGTAGCGTGCTGCGGTATGCGGAGAAACTAAAAGCAACGTAGTAGAACACAGATGAAGCTTCTAAGATGATGTAATAGCCAGTAAGAAGTAGTACAATTCAAGTTTTAGGTATTGAATATTGAGCTTTTTGCTGGCTTTGGTGCCTTGGACATGTGCTAGGACCTTAAGATTCTGCATGAAAGGAGGACTAGCAGCCGAGTTGCACGGGAGAATGTGAAAAGTGTTCATATGTAGTACAAACCTGAGAAATCCGTCCGTTTTCGTCATTTGTTATCGAATCGACTTAAAGCCAGATCGTCACATTGGCCGCTCTTCTCTCTGAAACGGTTGTACTTATCGTCTGCGAAGCCATGTCACGTACTGCGGTATTCGGAGACACTAAAAGCACGATAGTAGAACACAGATGAAGCTTCTAAGATGATGTAATAGCCAGTAAGAAGAAGTAAAATTCAAGTTTTAGGTATCGGTTATTGACTTTTTAGCTGGCTTTGGTGCCTTGGACATGAGCTAGGACCTTAAGATTCTGCATGAAAGGAGGACTAGCAGCCGAGTTGCACGGGAGAATGTGAAAAGTGTTCATATGTAGTACAAACCTGAGAAATCCGTCCGTTTTCGTCATTTGTTATCGAATCGACTTAAAGCCAGATCGTCACATTGGCAGCTCTTCTCTCTGAAACGGTGGTACTTATCGTCTGCAAAGCTATGTCGCGTGTTGCCATAGGCGGAAACAGGAAAAGCACCATAATAGAACACAGATGAAGCTTCTAAGATGATGTAATACCCAGTAACAAGTAGTCCAATTCAAGTTTTAGGTATTGAATATTGACCTTTTAGCTGGCTTTTGTGCCTTGGACATGAGCTAGGACCTCAAGATTCTGCATGAAAGGAGGACTAGCAGCCGAGCTGCACGGGAGAATGTGAAAAGTGTTCATATGTAGTAAAAACCTGAGAAATCCGTCCGTTTTCGTCATTTGTTATCGAATTGACTTAAAGCCAGATCGTCACATTGGCCGCTCTTCTCTCTAAAACGGTTGTACTTATCGTCTGTAAAGCTATGTCGCGTGCTGCGGTATGCTGACACACTAAAATCCCCATAGTAGAACACAGATGAAGCTTTGAAGTTGATGTAATAGCCAGTAAGAAGTAGTACAATTCAAGTTTTAGGTATTGAATATTGATCTTTTAGCTGGCTTTTGTGCCTTGGACATGAGCTAGGACCTCAAGATTCTGCATGAAAGGAGGACTAGCAGCCGAGCTGCACGGGAGAATGTGAAAAGTGTTCATATGTAGTAAAAACCTGAGAAATCCGTCCGGTTTCGTCATTTGTTATCGAATTGACTTAAAGCCAGATCGTCACATTTTCCGCTCTTCTCACTGAAACGGTTGTACTTATCGTCGGCAAAGCTATGTCGCGTGCTGCGGTATGTGGAGACACTAAAAGCACCTTAATAGAACACAGATGAAGCTTCTAAGTTGATGTAATACCCAATAAGAAGTAGTACAATTCAAGTTTTAGGTATCGAATATTGACTTTTTAGCTGGCTTTGGTGCCTTGGACATGAGCTAGGACCTTAAGATTCTGCATGAAAGGAGGACTAGCAGCCGAGTTGCACGGGAGAATGTGAAAAGTGTTCATATGTAGTAAAAACCTGAGAAATCCGTCCGTTTTCGTCATTTGTTATCGAATCGACTTAAAGCCAGATCGTCACATTGGCCGCTCTTCTCTCTGAAACGGTTGTACTTATCGTCTGCAAAGCTATGTCGCGTACTGCGGTATTCGGAAACACTAAAAGCACCATAGTAGAACACTGATGAAGCTCCTAAGATGATGTAATAGCCAGTAAGAAGTAGTACAATTCAAGTTTTAGGTATCGGTTATTGACTTTTTAGCTGGCTTTGGTGCCTTGAACATGAGCTAGGACCTTAAGATTCTGCATGAAAGGAGGACTAGCAGCCGAGTTGCACGGGAGAATGTGAAAAGTGTTCTTATGTAGTAATAACCTGAGAAATCCGTCCGTTTTCGTCATTTGTTATCGAATCGACTTAAAGCCAGATCGTCACATTGGCCGCTCTTCTCTCTGAAACGGTTGTACTTGTCGTCTGCAAAGCTATGTCGCGTGCTGCGGTATGTGGAGACACTAAAAGCACCTTCATAGAACACAGATGAAGCTTCTAAGTTGATGTAATACCCAATAAGAAGTAGTACAATTCAAGTTTTAGGTATCGAATATTGACTTTTTAGCTGGCTTTGGTGCCTTGGACATGAGCTAGGACCTTAAGATTCTGCATGAAAGGAGGACTAGCAGCCCAGTTGCACGGGAGAATGTGAAAAGTGTTCATATGTAGTAATAACCTGAGATATTCGTCCTTTTTCGTCATTTGTTATCGAATCGACTTAAAGCCAGATCGTCACAATTGCCGCTCTTCTCTCTGAAACGGTTGTACTTATCGTCTGCAAAGCTATGTCACGTGTTGCGGTATGTGGTGACACTAAAATCACCGCAGTAGAACACAGATGAAGCTTCTAAGATGATGTAATATCCAGTAAGAAGTAGTACAATTCAAGTTTTAGGTATCGATTATTGACTTTTCAGCTGGCTTTGGTGCATTGGACATGAGCTAGGACCTTAAGATTCTGCATGAAAGGTGGACTAGCTGCCGAGTTCCACGGGAGAATGTGAAAAGTGTTCATATGTAGTAAAAACCTGAGAAATCCGTACGTTTTCGTCATTTGTTATCGAATCGACTTAAAGCCAGATCGTCACATTGGCCGCTCTTCTCTCTGAAACGGTTGTACTTACCGTCTGCAAAGCTATGTCGCGTGCTGCGGTATGCGGAGACACTAAATTCACCATAGTAGAACACAGATGAAGCTTCTAAGTTGATGCAATAGCCAGTAAGAAGTAGAACAATTCAAGTTTTAGGTATCGATTATTGACTTTTTAGCTGGCGTCGGTACCTTGGGCATGAGCTAGGACCTTAAGATTCTGCATGAAAGGAGGACTAGCAGCCGAGTTGCACGTCAGAATGTGAAAAGTGTTCATATGTAGGAAAAACCTGAGAAATCCGTCCGTTTTCGTCATTTGTTATCGAATCGACTTAAAGCCAGATGGTCACATTGGCCGCTCTTCTCTCTGAAACGTTTGTACATATCGTCTGCAAAGCTATGTCGCGTGCAGCGGTATGTGGAGACACTAAAATCACCATAGTAGAACACAGATGAAGCATCTAAGTTGATGTAATAGCCAGTAAGAAGTAGTACAATTCAAGTTTTAGGAATCGATTATTGACTTTTTAGCTGGCTTTGGTGCCTTGGACATGAGCTAGGACCTTAAGATTCTGCATGTAAGGAGGACTAGCAGCCGAGTTGCACGGGAGAATGTGAAAAGTGTTCATATGTAGTAAAAACCTGAGAAATCCGTACGTATTCGTCATTTGTTATCGAATCGACTTAAAGCCAGATCGTCACATTGGCCGCTCTTCTCTCTGAAACGGTTGTACTAATCGTCTGCAAAGCTATGTAGCGTGCTGCGGCATGTTGAGACACTAAAAGCACCATAGTAGACCACAGATCAAGCTTCTAAGTTGATGTAATAGCCAGTAAGGAGTAGTACAATTCATGTTTTAGATATTGAATATGGATCTTTTAGCTGGCTTTGGTGCCTTGGACATGAGCTAGGACCTTAAGATTCTGCATGAAAGGAGGACTAGCAGCCGAGTTGCACGGGAGAATGTGAAAAGTGTTCATATGTAGTAAAAACCTGAGAAATCCGTCCGTTTTCGTCATTTGTAATCGAATCGCCTTAAAGCCAGATCGTCACTTGGCCGCTCTTCTCTCTGAAACGGCTGTACCTGTCGTCTGCAAAGCTATGTCGCGTGCTGCGGTATGTGGAGACACTAAAAGCACCTTAATAGAACACAGATGAAGCTTCTAAGTTGATGTAATACCCAATAAGAAGTAGTACAATTCAAGTTTTAGGTATCGATTATTGACTTTTTAGCTGGCGTCGGTACCTTGGACATGAGCTAGGATCTCAAGATTCTGCATGAAAGGAGGACTAGCAGCCGAGTTGCACGTCAGAATGTGAAAAGTGTTCATATGTAGTAAAAACCTGAGAAATCCATCCGTTTTCGTCATTTGTTATCGAATCGACTTAAAGCCAGATCGTTACATTGGCCGCTCTTCTCTCTGAAACGGTTGTACTTACCGTCTGCAAAGCTATGTCGCGTGCTGCGGTATGCGGAGACACTAAATTCACCATAGTAGAACACAGATGAAGCTTCAAAGTTGATGCAATAGCCAGTAAGAAGTAGAACAATTCAAGTTTTAGGTATCGATTATTGACTTTTCAGCTGGCTTTGGTGCATTGGACATGAGCTAGGACTTTAAGATTCTGCATAAAAGGAGGACTAGCTGCCGAGTTGCACGGGAGAATGTGAAAAGTGTTCATATGTAATAAAGACCTGAGAAATCCGTCCGTTTTCCTCATTTGTTATCGAATCGACTTAAAGCCAGATCGTTACATTGGCCGCTCTTCTCTCTGAAACGGTTGTACTTACCGTCTGCAAAGCTATGTCGCGTGCTGCGGTATGCGGAGACACTAAATTCACCATAGTAGAACACAGATGAAGCTTCTAAGTTGATGCAATAGCCAGTAAGAAGTAGAACAATTCAAGTTTTAGGTATCGATTATTGACTTTTTAGCTGGCGTCGGTACCTTGGACATGAGCTAGGACCTTAAGATTCTGCATGAAAGGAGGACTAGCAGCCGAGTTGCACGTCAGAATGTGAAAAGTGTTTATATGTAGGAAAAACCTGAGAAATCCGTCCGTTTTCGTCATTTGTTATCGAATCGACTTAAAGCCAGATGGTCACTTTGGCCGCTCTTCTCTCTGAAACGTTTGTACATATCGTCTGCAAAGCTATGTCGCGTGCAGCGGTATGTGGAGACACTAAAATCACCATAGTAGAACACAGATGAAGCATCTAAGTTGATGTAATAGCCAGTAAGAAGTAGAACAATTCAAGTTTTAGGAATCGATTATTGACTTTTTAGCTGGCTTTGGTGCCTTGGACATGAGATAGGACTTTAAGATTCTGCATGTAAGGAGGACTAGCAGCCGAGTTGCACGGGAGAATGTGAAAAGTGTTCATATGTAGTAAAAACCTGAGAAATCCGTCCGTTTTCGTCATTTGTTATCGAATCGACTTAAAGCCAGATCGTCACATTGGCCGCTCTTCTCTCTGAAACGGTTGTACTTATCGTCTGCAAAGCTATGTCGCGTACTGCGGTATTCGGAGACACTAAAAGCACCATAGTAGAACACAGATGAAGCTTCTAAGATGATGTAATAGCCAGTAAGAAGTAGTACAATTCAAGTTTTAGGTATTGAATATTGACCTTTTAGTTGGCTTTGGTGCCTTGGACATGAGCTAGGACCTTAAGATTTTGCATGAAAGGAGGACTAGCAGCCGAGTTGCACGGGAGAATGTGAATAGTGTTCATATGTAGTAATAACCTGAGAAATCCGTCCTTTTTCGTCATTTGTTAGCGAATCGACTTAAAGCCAGATCGTCACATTGGCCGCTCTTCTCTCTGAAACGGTTGTACTTATCGTCTCCAAAGCTATGTCGCGTGCTGCGGTGTGGGGAGACACTAAAAGCACCATAGTAGAACACAGATGAAGCTCTAAGTTGATGTAATACCCAGTAAGAAGTAGTACAATTCAAGTTTAAGGTATCGATTATTGACTTTTTAGCTGGCTTTGGTCCCTTGGACATGAGCTAGGACCATAACATTCTTCATGAAAGGAGGACTAGCAGCCGAGTTGCACGGGAGAATGTGAAAAGGGTTCATATGTAGTATAAACCTGAGAAATCCGTCCGTTTTCGTCATTTGTTATCGAATAGACTTAAAGCCAGATCGTCACATTGGCCGCTCTTCTCTCTGAAACGGTTGTACTTATCGTCTGCAAAGCTATGTCACGTGCTGCGGTATGCGGAGACACTAAAATCACCACAGTAGAACACAGATGAAGCTTCTAAGTTGATGTAATATCCAGTAAGAAGTAGTACAATTCAAGTTTTAGGTATCGATTATTGACTTTTTAGCTGGCTTTGGTGCATTGGCATGAGCTAGGACCTTGATATTCTGCATGAAAGGTGGACTAGCAGCTGAGTTGCACGGGAGAATGTGAAAACTGTTCAAATGTAGTAAAAACCTGAGAAATCCGTCCGTTTTCGTCATTTGTTATCGAATCGACTTAAAGCCACATCGTCACATTGGCCGCTCTTCTCTCTGAAACGGTCGTACGTATCGTCTGCAAAGCTATGTCACGTGCTGCGGTATGCGGAGACACTAAAATCACCACAGTAGAACACAGATGAAGCTTCTAAGTTGATGTAATATCCAGTAAGAAGTAGTACAATTCAAGTTTTAGGTATCGATTATTGACTTTTTAGCTGGCTTTGGTGCCTTGGACATGAGCTAGGACCTTAAGATTCTGCATGAAAGGAGGACTTGCAACCGAGTTGCACGGGAGAATGTGAAAAGTGTTCATATGTAGTAAAAACCTTAGAAATCCGTCCGTTTTCGTTATTTGTTATCGAATCGACTTAAAGCCAGAATGTCACATTGGCCGCTCTTCTCTCTGAAACGGTTGTACTTATCGTCTGCAAAGCTATGTCGCGTGCTGCAGTATGCTGAGACACTAAAGGCACCATAGTAGAACACAGATCAAGCTTCTAAGTTGATGTAATAGCCAGTAAGAAGTAGTAAATTTCAAGTATAAGGTACTGAATATTAAATTTTTAGCTGGCTTTGGTGCCTTGGACATGAGCTAGGACCCTAATGTTCTGCATGAAAGGAGGACTAGCAGCCGAGTTGCGCGGGAGAATGTGAAATGTGTTCATATGTAGTAAAAACCTGAGTAATCCGTCCGGTTTCGTCATTTGTTATCGAATCGACTTAAAGCCAGATCGTCACATTGGCCGCTCTTCACTCTGAAACGGTTGTACTTATCGTCTGAAAAGCTATGTCGCGTGCTGCGGCATGCTGAGACACTAAGAGCACCATAGTAGAACACAGATCAAGCTTCTAAGTTGATGTAATAGCCAGTAAGAAGTAGTACAATTCAAGTTTTAGGAATCGATTATTGACCTTTTAGCTGGCTTTGGTGCCTTGGACATGAGCTAGGACCTTAAGATTCTGCATGAAAGGAGGACTAGCAGCCGAGTTGCACGGGAGAATGTGAAAAGTGTTCATATGTAGTAATAACCTTAGAAATCCGTCCTTTTTCGTCATTTGTTAGCGAATCGACTTAAAGCCAGATCGTCACATTGGCCGCTCTTCTCGCTGAAACGGTTGTGCTTATCGTCTGCAAAACTATGTCACGTGTTGCCGTATGCGGAAACAGGAAAAGCACCATAGTAGAACACAGATGAAGCTTCTAAGTTGATGTAATAGCCAGTAAGAAGTAGTCCAATTCAAGATTTAGGTATCGATTATTGGCTTTTTAGCTGGCTTTCGTACCTTGGACATGAGCTAGGACCTTAAGATTCTGCATGAAAGGAGGACTAGCAGCCGAGTTGCACGTCAGAATGTGAAAAGTGTTCATATGTAGTAAAAACCTGAGAAATCCGTCCGTTTTCCTCATTTGTTATCGAATCTACTTAAAGCCAGATGGTCACATTGGCCGCTCTTCTCTCTGAAACGTTTGTACATATCGTCTGCAAAGCTATGTCGCGTGCAGCGGTGTGTGGAGACACTAATATCACCATAGTAGAACACAGATGAAGCATCTAAGTTGATGTAATAGCCAGTAAGAAGTAGTACAATTCAAGTTTTAGGAATCGATTATTGACTTTTTAGCTGGCTTTGAAGCTTTGGACATGAGCTAGGACTTTAAGATTCTGCATGAAAGGAGGACTAGCAGCCGAGTTGCGCGGGAGAATGTGAAATGTGTTCATATGTAGTAAAAACCTGAGTAATCCGTCCGTTTTCGTCATTTGTTATCGAATCGACTTAAAGCCAGATCGTCACATTGGCCGCTCTTCTCTCTGAAACGGTTGTACTTATCGTCTGCAAAACTATGTCGCGTGCTGCGGTATGCGGAGACACTAAAAGCACCATAGTAGAACACAGATGAAGCTCCTAAGTTGATGTAATACCCAGTAAGAAGTAGTACAATTCAAGTTTAAGGTATCGATTATTGACTTTTTAGCTGGCTTTGGACCCTTGGACATGAGCTAGGACCTTAACATTCTTCATGAAAGGAGGACTAGCAGCCGAGTTGCACGGGAAAATGTGAAATCTGTTCATATGTAGTAAAAACCTGAGAAATCCGTCCGTTTTCGTCATTTGTTATTGAATCGACTTAAAGCCAGATCGTCACATTGGCCGCTCTTCTCTCTGAAACGGTTGTACTTATCGTCTGCAAAGCTATGTCACGTGCTGCGGTATGCGGAGACACTAAAATCACCACAGTAGAACACAGATGAAGCTTCTAAGTTGATGTAATATTCAGTAAGAAGTAGTACAATTCAAGTTTTAGGTATCGATTATTGACTTTTTAGCTGGCTTTGGTGCCTTGGACATGAGCTAGGATCTTAAGATTCTGCATGAAAGGAGGACTTGCAACCGAGTTGCACGGGAGAATGTGAAAAGTGTTCATATGTAGTAAAAACCTTAGAAATCCGTAGGTTTTCGTTATTTGTTATCGAATCGACTTAAAGCCAGATCGTCACATTGGCCGCTCTTCTCTCTGAAACGGTTGTACTTATCGTCTGCAAAGCTATGTCGCGTGCTGCGGTATGCTGAGACACTAAAGGCACCATAGTAGAACACAGATCAAGCTTCTAAGTTGATGTAATAGCCAGTAAGAAGTAGTAAATTTCAAGTATAAGGTACTGAATATTAAATTTTTAGCTGGCTTTGGTGCCTTGGACATGAGCTAGGACCCTAATGTTCTGCATGAAAGGAGGACTAGCAGCCGAGTTGCACGGGAGAATGTGAAAACCGTTCAAATGTAGTAAAAACTTGAGAAATCCGTCCGTTTTCGTCATTTGTTATCGAATCGACTTAAAGCCAGATCGTCACATTGGCCGCTCTTCTCTGTGAAACGGATGTACTTATCGTCTGCAAAGCTATGTCACGTGCTGCGGTATGCGGAGACACTAAAAGCACCATAGTAGAACACAGATGAAGCTTCTAAGTTGATGTAATACCCAGTAAGAAGTAGTACAATTCAAGTTTTAGGTATTGAATATTGACCTTTTAGCTGGCTTTGGTGCCTTGGACATGTGCTAGGACATTAAGATTCTGCATGAAAGGAGGACTAGCAGCCGAGTTGCACGGGAGAAAGTGAAAAGTGTTCATATGTAGTACAAACCTGAGAAATCCGTCCGTTTTCGTCATTTGTTATCGAATCGACTTAAAGCCAGATCGTCACATTGGCCGCTCTTCTCTCTGAAACGGTTGTACTTATCGTCTGCAAAGCTATGTCGCGTACTGCGGTATTCGGAGACACTAAAAGCCCCATAGTAGAACACAGACGAAGCTTCTAGGTTGATGTAATAGCCAGTAAGATGTAGTACAATTCAAGTTTTAGGTATCGATTATTGTCTTTTTAGCTGGCTTCGGTACCTTGGACATGAGCTAGGACCTTAAGATTCTGCATGAAAGGAGGACTAGCAGCCGAGTTGAACGTCAGAATGTGAAAAGTGTTCATATGTAGTAAAAACCTGAGAAATCCGTCCGTTTTCCTCATTTGTTATCGAATCTACTTAAAGCCAGATGGTCACATTGGCCGCTCTTCTCTCTGAAACGTTTGTACATATCGTCTGCAAAGCTATGTCGCGTGCAGCGGTATGTGGAGACACTAAAATCACCATAGTAGAACACAGATGAAGCATCTAAGTTGATGTAATAGCCAGTAAGAAGTAGTACAATTCAAGTTTTAGGAATCGATTATTGACTTTTTAGCTGGCTTTGAAGCCTTGGACATGAGCTAGGACTTTAAGATTCTGCATGAAAGGAGGACTAGCAGCCGAGTTGCGCGGGAGAATGTGAAATGTGTTCATATGTAGTAAAAACCTGAGTAATCCGTCCGTTTTCGTCATTTGTTATCGAATCGACTTAAAGACAGATCGTCACATTGGCCGCTCTTCTCTCTGAAACGGTTGTACTTATCGTCTGAAAAGCTATGTCGCGTGCTGCGGCATGCTGAGACACTAAAAGCACCATAGTAGAACACAGATCAAGCTTCTAAGTTGATGTAATAGCCAGTAAGAAGTAGTACAATTCAAGTTTTAGGAATCGATTATTGACCTTTTAGCTGGCTTTGGTGCCTTGGACATGAGCTAGGACCTTAAGATTCTGCATGAAAGGAGGACTAGCAGCCGAGTTGCACGGGAGAATGTGAAAAGTGTTCATATGTAGTAATAACCTTAGAAATCCGTCCTTTTTCGTCATTTGTTAGCGAATCGACTTAAAGCCAGATCGTCACATTGGCCGCTCTTCTCTGTGAAACGGTTGTGCTTATCGTCTGCAAAGCTATGTCGCGTGTTGCCGTAGGCGGAAACAGGAAAAGCACCATAGTAGAACACAGATGAAGCTTCTAAGTTGATGTAATAGCCAGTAAGAAGTAGTCCAATTCAAGATTTAGGTATCGATTATTGACTTTTTAGCTGGCTTTCGTGCCTTGGACATGAGCTAGAACTTTAAGATTCTGCGTAAAAGGAGTACTAGCAGCCCAGTTGCACGGGAGAATGTGAAAAGTGTTCATATGTAGTAAAAACCTGAGAAATCCGTCCGTTTTCGTCATTTGATATCGAATCGACTTAAAGCCAGATCGTCACATTGGCCGCTCTTCTCACTGAAATGGTTGTACTTATCGTCTGCAAAACTATGTCGCGTGCTGCGGTATGCGGAGACACTAAAAGCACCATAGTAGAACACAGATGAAGCTTCTAAGTTGATGTAATACCCAGTAAGACGTAGTACAATTCAAGTTTAAGGTATCGATTATTGACTTTTTAGCTGGCTTTGGACCCTTGGACGTGAGCTAGGACCTTAACATTCTTCATGAAAGGAGGACTAGCAGCCGAGTTGCACGGGAGAATGTGAAAAGTGTTCATATGTAGTAAAAACCTTAGAAATCCGTCCGTTTTCGTCATTTGTTATCGAATCGACTTAAAGCCAGATCGTCACATTGGCCGCTCTTCTCTCTGAAACGGTTGTACTTATCGTCTGCAAAGCTATGTCACGTGCTGCGGTATGCGGAGACACTAAAATCACCACAGTAGAACACAGATGAAGCTTCTAAGTTGATGTAATCTCCAGTAAGAAGTAGTCCAATTCAAGTTTTAGGTATCGATTATTGACTTTTTAGCTGGCTTTGGTGCCTTGGACATGAGCTAGGACCTTAAGATTCTGCATGAAAGGAGGACTAGCAGCCAAGTTGCACGGGAGAATGTGAAAAGTCTTCATACGTAGTAATAACCTGAGAAATCCGTCCTTTTTCGTCATTTGTTATCGAATCGACTTAAAGCCAGATCGTCACATTGGCAGCTCTTCTCTCTGAAATGGTTGTACTTATCGTCTGCAAAACTATGTCGCGTGCTGCGGTATGCGGAGAAACTAAAAGCACCGTAGTAGAACACAGATGAAGCTTCTAAGTTGATGTAATAGCCAGTAAGAAGTAGTACAATTCAAGTTTTAGTTATTGATTATTGACTTTTTATCTGGCTTTGGTGCCTTGGACATGAGCTAGGACCTTAAGATTCTGCATGAAAGGAGGACTCGCAGCCGAGTTGCATGGGAGAATGTGAAAAGTGGTCATATGTAGTAAAAACCTGAGAAATCCGTTCGTTTTCGTCTTTTGTTATCGAATCGACTTAAAGCCAGATCGTCACATTGGCCGCTATTCTCTCTGAAACGGTTGTACTTATCGTCTGCAAAGCTATGTCGCGTACTGCGGTATTCGGAGACACTAAAAGCACCATAGTAGAACACAGATGAGCTCCGAAGATGATGAAATAGCCAGTAAGAAGTAGTACAATTCAAGTTTTAGTTATCGGTTATTGACTTTTTAGCTGGCTTTGGTGCCTTGGACATGAGCTAGGACCTTAAGATTCTGCATGAAAGGAGGACTAGCAGCCGAGTTGCACGGGAGAATGTCAAAAGTGTTCATATGTAGTAAAAACCTGAGAAACCCGTCCGTCTTCGTCATTTGTTATCGAATCGACGTAAAGCCAGATCGTCACATTGGCCGCTCTTCTCTCTGAAACGGTTGTACTTATCGTCTGCAAAGCTATGTCGCATGCTGCGGTATGCTAACACACTAAAAGCACCATAGTGGAACACAGATGAAGCTTCTAAGTTGATGTAATAGCCAGTAAGAAGTAGTACAATTCAAGTTTTAGGTATTGAATATTGACCTTTTAGCTGGCTTTGGTGCCTTGGACATGTGCTAGGACATTAAGATTCTGCATGAAAGGAGGACTAGCAGCCGAGTTGCATGGGAGAATGTGAAAAGTGTTCATATGTAGTAAAAACCTGAGAAATCCGCCCGTTTTCGTCATTTGTTATCGAATCGTCTTAAAGCCAGATCGTCACATTGGCCGCTCTTCTCTCTGAAACGGTTGTACTTATCGTCTGCAAAACTATGTCGTGTACTGCGGTATTCGGAGACACTAAAAGCACCATAGTAGAACACAGATGAAGCGTCTAAGATGATGTAATAGCCAGTAAGAAGAAGTACAATTCAAGTTTTAGGTATCGGTTATTGACTTTTTAGCTGGCTTTGGTGCCTTGGACATGAGCTAGGACCTTAAGATTCTGCATGAAAGGAGGACTAGCAGCCGAGTTGCACGGGAGAATGTGAATAGTGTTCATATGTAGTAAAAACCTGAGAAATCCGTCCGTTTTCCTCATTTGTTATCGAATCGACTTAAAGCCAGATCGTCACATTGGCCGCTCTTCTCCCTGAAACGGTTGTACTTATCGTCTGCAAAGCTATGTAGCGTGCTGCGGTATGGGAAGACACTAAAAGCACCATAGTAGAACACAGACGAAGTTTCTAAGTTGATGTAATAGCCAGTAAGAAGTAGTACAATTCAAGTTTTAGGTATCGATTATTGACTTTTTAGCTGGCTTTGGTGCCTTGGACATGAGCTAGGACCTTAAGATTCTGCATGAAAGGAGGACTTGCAACCGAGTTGCACGGGAGAATGTGAAAAGTGTTCTTATGTAGTAAAAACCTTAGAAATCCGTCCGTTTTCGTCATTTGTTATCGAATCGACTTAAAGCCAGATCGTCACATTGGCCGCTCTTCTCTCTGAAACGGTTGTACTTATCGTCTGCAAAGCTATGTCGCGTGCTGCGGTATGCTGAGACACTAAAAGCACCATAGTAGAACACAGATCAAGCTTATAAGTTGATGTAATAGCCAGCAAGAAGTAGTAAATTTCAAGTATAAGGTACTGAATATTGAATTTTTAGCTGGCTTTGGTGCCTTGGACATGAGCTAGGACCTTAATATTCTGCATGAAAGGAGGACTAGCAGCCGAGTTGCACGGGAGAATGTGAAAACTGTTCAAATGTAGTAAAAACCTGAGAAATCCGTCCGTTTTCATCATTTGTTATCGAATCGACTTAAAGCCAGATCGTCACATTGGCCGCTCTTCTCTGTGAAACGGACGTACTTATCGTCTGCAAAGCTATGTCACGTGCTGCGGTATGCGGAGACACTAAAATCACAACAGTAGAACACAGATGAAGATTCTAAGTTGATGTAATATCCAGTAAGAAGTAGTACAATTCAAGTTTTAGGTATCGATTACTGACTTTTTAGCTGGCTTTGGTGCATTGGACATGAGCTAGGACCTTAATATTCTGCATGAAAGGTGGACTAGCAGCCGAGTTGCACGGGAGAATGTGAAAAGTGTTCATATGTAGCAAAAACCTGAGAAATCCGTCCGTTTTCGTCATTTGTTATCGAATCGACTTAAAGCCAGATCGTCACATTGGCCGCTCTTCTCTCTGAAACGGTTGTACTTATCGTCTGCAAAGCTATGTCGCGTATTGCGGTATGCTGAGACACTAAAAGCACCATAGTAGAACACAGATCAAGCTTCTAAGTTGATGTAATAGCCAGTAAGATGTAGTAAAATTCAAGTTTAAGGTATCGATAATTGACTT
This sequence comes from Schistocerca gregaria, assembly GCF_023897955.1. Taxonomy (NCBI): domain Eukaryota; kingdom Metazoa; phylum Arthropoda; class Insecta; order Orthoptera; family Acrididae; genus Schistocerca; species Schistocerca gregaria. The sequence goes on from NW_026061973.1 coordinate 431,681, forward strand.
TTTAGCTGGCTTTGGTCACTTGGACATGAGCTAGGACCTTAACATTCTTCATGAAAGGAGGACTAGCAGCCGAGTTCAACGGGAGAATGTGAAAAGTGTTCATATGTAGTAAAAACCTTAGAAATCCATCCGTTTTCGTCATTTGTTATCGAATCGACTTAAAGCCAGATCGTCACATTGGCCGCTCTTCTCTCTGAAACGGTTGTACTTATCGTCTGCAAAGCTATGTCGCGTACTGCGGTATGCTGAGACACTAAACGCACCATAGTAGAACACAGATAAAGCTTCTAAGTTGATGTAATAGCCAGTAAGAAGTAGTACAATTCAAGTTTTAGGTATTGAATATTGACCTTTTAGCTGGCTTTGGTGCCTTGGACATGTGCTAGGACATTAAGATTCTGCATGAAAGGAGGACTAGCAGCCGAGTTGCATGGGAGAATGTGAAAAGTGTTCATATGTAGTAAAAACCTGAGAAATCCGCCCGTTTTCGTCATTTGTTATCGAATCGACTTAAAGCCAGATCGTCACATTGGCCGCTCTTCTCTCTGAAACGGACGTACTTATCGTCTGCAAAACTATGTCGTGTACTGCGGTATTCGGAGACACTAAAAGCACCATAGTAGAACAAAGATGAAGCGTCTAAGATGATGTAATAGCCAGTAAGAAGAAGTACAATTCAGTTTTAGGTATCGGTTATTGACTTTTTAACTGGCTTTGGTGCCTTGGACATGAGCTAGGACCTTAAGATTCTGCATGAAAGGAGGACTAGCAGCCGAGTTGCACGGGAGAATGTGAATAGTGTTCATATGTAGTAAAAACCTGAGAAATCCGTCCGTTTTCCTCATTTGTTATCGAATCGACTTAAAGCCAAATCGTCACATTGGCCGCTCTTCTCTCTGAAACGGTTGTACTTATCGTCTGCAAAGCTATGTCGCGAGTTGCCGTAGGCGGAAACAGGAAAAGCACCATAATAGAACACAGATGAAGCTTCTAAGTTGATGTAATACCCAGTAAGAAGTAGTCCAATTCAAGTTTTAGGTATCGATTATTGACTTTTTAGCTGGCTTTGGTGCCTTGGACATGAGCTAGGGCTTTAAGATTCTGCATAATAGGAGGACTAGCAGCCGAGTTGCACGGGAGAATGTGAAAAGTGTTCATATGTAGTAATAATCTGAGAAATCCGTCCTTTTTCGTCATTTGTTATCGAATCGACTTAAAGCCAGATCGTCACATTGGCCGCTCTTCTCTCTGAAATGGTTGTACTTATCGTCTGCAAAACTATGTCGCGTGCTGCGGTATGCGGAGAAACTAAAAGCACCGTAGTAGAACACAGATGAAGCTTCTAAGTTGATGTAATAGCCAGTAAGAAGTAGTACAATTCAAGTTTTAGGTATTGATTATTGACTTTTTAGCTGGCTTTGGTGCCTTGGACATGAGCTAGGACCTTAAGATTCTGCATGAAAGGAGGACTAGCAGCCGAGTTGCACGGGAGAATGTGAAAAGTGGTTATATGTAGTAAAAACCTTAGAAATCCGTTCGTTTTCGTCATTTGTTATCGAATCGACTTAAAGCCAGATCGTCACATTGGCCGCTCTTCTCTCTGAAACGGTTGTACTTATCGTCTGCAAAGCTATGTCGCGTACTGTGGTATTCGGAGACACTAAAAGCTCCATAGTAGAACACAGATGAAGCTCCTAAGATGATGTAATAGCCAGAAAAAAGTAGTACAATTCAAGTTTTAGGTATCGGTTATTGACTTTTTAGCTGGCTTTGGTGCCTTGGACATGAGCTAGGACCTTAAGATTCTGCATGAAAGGAGGACTTGCAACCGAGTTGCACGGGAGAATGTGAAAAGTGTTCTTATGTAGTAAAAACCTTAGAAATCCGTCCGTTTTCGTCATTTGTTATCGAATCGACTTAAAGCCAGATCGTCACATTGGCCGCTCTTCTCTCTGAAACGGTTGTACTTATCGTCTGCAAAGCTAAGTCACGTTCTGCGGTATGCGGAGACACTAAAATCACAACAGTAGAACACAGATGAAGATTCTAAGTTGATGTAATATCCAGTAAGAAGTAGTACAATTCAAGTTTTAGGTATCGATTATTGACTTTTTAGCTGGCTTTGGTGCATTGGACATGAGCTAGGACCTTAATATTCTGCATGAAAGGTGGACTAGCAGCCGAGTTGCACGGGAGAATGTGAAAAGTGTTCATATGTAGCAAAAACCTGAGAAATCCGTCCGTTTTCGTCATTTGTTATCGAATCGACTTAAAGCCAGATCGTCACATTGGCCGCTCTTCTCTCTGAAACGGTTGTACTTATCGTCTGCAAAGCTATGTCGCGTATTGCGGTATGCTGAGACACTAAAAGCACCATAGTAGAACACAGATCAAGCTTCTAAGTTGATGTAATAGCCAGTAAGAAGTAGTAAAATTCAAGTTTAAGGTATCGATAATTGTCTTTTTAGCTGGCTTTGGTCACTTGGACATGAGCTAGGACCTTAACATTCTTCATGAAAGGAGGACTAGCAGCCGAGTTCAACGGGAGAATGTGAAAAGTGTTCATATGTAGTAAAAACCTTAGAAATCCATCCGCTTTCGTCATTTGTTATCGAATCGACTTAAAGCCAGATCGTCACATTGGCCGCTCTTCTCTCTGAAACGGTTGTACTTATCGTCTGCAAAGCTATGTCGCGTACTGCGGTATGCTGAGACACTAAAAGCACCATATTAGAACACAGATAAAGCATCTAAGTTGATGTAATAGCCAGTAAGAAGTAGTACAATTCAAGTTTTAGGTATTGAATATTGACCTTTTAGCTGGCTTTGGTGCCTTGGACATGTGCTAGGACATTAAGATTCTGCATGAAAGGAAGACTAGCAGCCGAGTTGCATGGGAGAATGTGAAAAGTGTTCATATGTAGTAAAAACCTGAGAAATCCGTCCGTTTTCGTCATTTGTTATCGAATCGACTTAAAGCCACATCGTCACATTGGCCGCTCTTCTCTCTGAAACGGTTGTACTTATCGTCTGCAAAGCTATGTCGCCTGCTGCGGTATGGGGAGACACTAAAAGCACCATAGTAGAACACAGACGAAGTTTCTAAGTTGATGTAATAGCCAGTAAGAAGTAGTACAATTCAAGTTTTAGGTATCGATTATTGACTTTTTAGCTGGCTTTGGTGCCTTGGACATGAGCTAGGACCTTAAGATTCTGCATGAAAGGAGGACTTGCAACCGAGTTGCACGGGAGAATGTGAAAAGTGTTCTTATGTAGTAAAAACCTTAGAAATCCGTCCGTTTTCGTCATTTGTTATCGAATCGACTTAAAGCCAGATCGTCACATTGGCCGCTCTTCTCTCTGAAACGGTTGTACTTATCGTCTGCAAAGCTATGTCGCGTGCTGCGGTATGCTGAGACACTAGAAGCACCATAGTAGAACACAGATCAAGCTTCTAAGTTGATGTAATAGCCAGCAAGAAGTAGTAAATTTCAAGTATAAGGTACTGAATATTGAATTTTTAGCTGGCTTTGGTGCCTTGGACATGAGCTAGGACCTTAATATTCTGCATGAAAGGAGGACTAGCAGCCGAGTTGCACGGGAGAATGTGAAAACTGTTCAAATGTAGTAAAAACCTGAGAAATCCGTCCGTTTTCATCATTTGTTATCGAATCGACTTAAAGCCAGATCGTCACATTGGCCGCTCTTCTCTGTGAAACGGATGTACTTATCGTCTGCAAAGCTATGTCACGTGCTGCGGTATGCGGAGACACTAAAATCACAACAGTAGAACACAGATGAAGATTCTAAGTGGATGTAATATCCAGTAAGAAGTAGTACAATTCAAGTTTTAGGTATCGATTATTGACTTTTTAGCTGGCTTTGATGCATTGGACATGAGCTAGGACCTTAATATTCTGCATGAAAGGTGGACTAGCAGCCGAGATGCCCGGGAGAATGTGAAAAGTGTTCATATGTAGCAAAAACCTGAGAAATCCGTCCGTTTTCGTCATTTGTTATCGAATCGACTTAAAGCCAGATCGTCACATTGGCCGCTCTTCTCTCTGAAACGGTTGTACTTATCGTCTGCAAAGCTATGTCGCGTACTGCGGTATGCTGAGACACTAAAAGCACCATAGTAGAACACAGATCAAGCTTCTAAGTTGATGTAATAGCCAGTAAGAAGTAGTACAATTCAAGTTTAAGGTATCGATAATTGACTTTTTAGCTGGCTTTGGTCACTTGGACATGAGCTAGGACCTTAACATTCTTCATGAAAGGAGGACTAGCAGCCGAGTTCAACGGGAGAATGTGAAAAGTGTTCATATGTAGTAAAAACCTTGGAAATCCATCCGTTTTCTTCATTTGTTATCGAATCGACTTAAAGCCAGTTCGTCACATTGGCCGCTCTTCTCTCTGAAACGGTTGTACTTATCATCTGCAAAGCTATGTCGCGTACTGCGGTATGCTGAGACACTAAAAGCACCATAGTAGAACACAGATCAAGCTTCTAAGTTGATGTAATAGCCAGTAAGAAGTAGTACAATTCAAGTTTTAGGTATTGAATATTGACCTTTTAGCTGGCTTTGGTGCCTTGGACATGTGCTAGGACATTAAGATTCTGCATGAAAGGAGGACTAGCAGCCGAGTTGCATGGGAGAATGTGAAAAGTGTTCATATGTAGTAAAAACCTGAGAAATCCGCCCGTTTTCGTCATTTGTTATCGAATCGTCTTAAAGCCAGATCGTCACATTGGCCGCTCTTCTCTCTGAAACGGTTGTACTTATCGTCTGCAAAACTATGTCGTGTACTGCGGTATTCGGAGACACTAAAAGCACCATAGTAGAACACAGATGAAGCGTCTAAGATGATGTAATAGCCAGTAAGAAGAAGTACAATTCAAGTTTTAGGTATCGGTTATTGACTTTTTAGCTGGCTTTGGTGCCTTGGACATGAGCTAGGACCTTAAGATTCTGCATGAAAGGAGGACTAGCAGCCGAGTTGCACGGGAGAATGTGAATAGTGTTCATATGTAGTAAAAACCTGAGAAATCCGTCCGTTTTCCTCATTTGTTATCGAATCGACTTAAAGCCAGATCGTCACATTGGCCGCTCTTCTCCCTGAAACGGTTGTACTTATCGTCTGCAAAGCTATGTAGCGTGCTGCGGTATGGGAAGACACTAAAAGCACCATAGTAGAACACAGACGAAGTTTCTAAGTTGATGTAATAGCCAGTAAGAAGTAGTACAATTCAAGTTTTAGGTATCGATTATTGACTTTTTAGCTGGCTTTGGTGCCTTGGACATGAGCTAGGACCTTAAGATTCTGCATGAAAGGAGGACTTGCAACCGAGTTGCACGGGAGAATGTGAAAAGTGTTCTTATGTAGTAAAAACCTTAGAAATCCGTCCGTTTTCGTCATTTGTTATCGAATCGACTTAAAGCCAGATCGTCACATTGGCCGCTCTTCTCTCTGAAACGGTTGTACTTATCGTCTGCAAAGCTATGTCGCGTGCTGCGGTATGCTGAGACACTAAAAGCACCATAGTAGAACACAGATCAAGCTTATAAGTTGATGTAATAGCCAGCAAGAAGTAGTAAATTTCAAGTATAAGGTACTGAATATTGAATTTTTAGCTGGCTTTGGTGCCTTGGACATGAGCTAGGACCTTAATATTCTGCATGAAAGGAGGACTAGCAGCCGAGTTGCACGGGAGAATGTGAAAACTGTTCAAATGTAGTAAAAACCTGAGAAATCCGTCCGTTTTCATCATTTGTTATCGAATCGACTTAAAGCCAGATCGTCACATTGGCCGCTCTTCTCTGTGAAACGGACGTACTTATCGTCTGCAAAGCTATGTCACGTGCTGCGGTATGCGGAGACACTAAAATCACAACAGTAGAACACAGATGAAGATTCTAAGTTGATGTAATATCCAGTAAGAAGTAGTACAATTCAAGTTTTAGGTATCGATTACTGACTTTTTAGCTGGCTTTGGTGCATTGGACATGAGCTAGGACCTTAATATTCTGCATGAAAGGTGGACTAGCAGCCGAGTTGCACGGGAGAATGTGAAAAGTGTTCATATGTAGCAAAAACCTGAGAAATCCGTCCGTTTTCGTCATTTGTTATCGAATCGACTTAAAGCCAGATCGTCACATTGGCCGCTCTTCTCTCTGAAACGGTTGTACTTATCGTCTGCAAAGCTATGTCGCGTATTGCGGTATGCTGAGACACTAAAAGCACCATAGTAGAACACAGATCAAGCTTCTAAGTTGATGTAATAGCCAGTAAGATGTAGTAAAATTCAAGTTTAAGGTATCGATAATTGACTTTTTAGCTGGCTTTGGTCACTTGGACATGAGCTAGGACCTTAACATTCTTCATGAAAGGAGGACTAGCAGCCGAGTTCAACGGGAGAATGTGAAAAGTGTTCATATGTAGTAAAAACCTTAGAAATCCATCCGTTTTCGTCATTTGTTATCGAATCGACTTAAAGCCAGATCGTCACATTGGCCGCTCTTCTCTCTGAAACGGTTGTACTTATCGTCTGCAAAGCTATGTCGCGTACTGCGGTATGCTGAGACACTAAAAGCACCATAGTAGAACACAGATAAAGCTTCTAAGTTGATGTAATAGCCAGTAAGAAGTAGTACAATTCAAGTTTTAGGTATTGAATATTGACCTTTTAGCTGGCTTTGGTGCCTTGGACATGTGCTAGGACATTAAGATTCTGCATGAAAGGAGGACTAGCAGCCGAGTTGCATGGGAGAATGTGAAAAGTGTTCATATGTAGTAAAAACCTGAGAAATCCGCCCGTTTTCGTCATTTGTTATCGAATCGACTTAAAGCCAGATCGTCACATTGGCCGCTCTTCTCTCTGAAACGGACGTACTTATCGTCTGCAAAACTATGTCGTGTACTGCGGTATTCGGAGACACTAAAAGCACCATAGTAGAACAAAGATGAAGCGTCTAAGATGATGTAATAGCCAGTAAGAAGAAGTACAATTCAGTTTTAGGTATCGGTTATTGACTTTTTAACTGGCTTTGGTGCCTTGGACATGAGCTAGGACCTTAAGATTCTGCATGAAAGGAGGACTAGCAGCCGAGTTGCACGGGAGAATGTGAATAGTGTTCATATGTAGTAAAAACCTGAGAAATCCGTCCGTTTTCCTCATTTGTTATCGAATCGACTTAAAGCCAGATCGTCACATTGGCCGCTCTTCTCTCTGAAACGGTTGTACTTATCGTCTGCAAAGCTATGTCGCGAGTTGCCGTAGGCGGAAACAGGAAAAGCACCATAATAGAACACAGATGAAGCTTCTAAGTTGATGTAATACCCAGTAAGAAGTAGTCCAATTCAAGTTTTAGGTATCGATTATTGACTTTTTAGCTGGCTTTGGTGCCTTGGACATGAGCTAGGGCTTTAAGATTCTGCATAATAGGAGGACTAGCAGCCGAGTTGCACGGGAGAATGTGAAAAGTGTTCATATGTAGTAATAATCTGAGAAATCCGTCCTTTTTCGTCATTTGTTATCGAATCGACTTAAAGCCAGATCGTCACATTGGCCGCTCTTCTCTCTGAAACGGTTGTACTTATCGTCTGCAAAGCTATGTCGCGTACTGTGGTATTCGGAGACACTAAAAGCTCCATAGTAGAACACAGATGAAGCTCCTAAGATGATGTAATAGCCAGAAAAAAGTAGTACAATTCAAGTTTTAGGTATCGGTTATTGACTTTTTAGCTGGCTTTGGTGCCTTGGACATGAGCTAGGACCTTAAGATTCTGCATGAAAGGAGGACTTGCAACCGAGTTGCACGGGAGAATGTGAAAAGTGTTCTTATGTAGTAAAAACCTTAGAAATCCGTCCGTTTTCGTCATTTGTTATCGAATCGACTTAAAGCCAGATCGTCACATTGGCCGCTCTTCTCTCTGAAACGGTTGTACTTATCGTCTGCAAAGCTAAGTCACGTTCTGCGGTATGCGGAGACACTAAAATCACAACAGTAGAACACAGATGAAGATTCTAAGTTGATGTAATATCCAGTAAGAAGTAGTACAATTCAAGTTTTAGGTATCGATTATTGACTTTTTAGCTGGCTTTGGTGCATTGGACATGAGCTAGGACCTTAATATTCTGCATGAAAGGTGGACTAGCAGCCGAGTTGCACGGGAGAATGTGAAAAGTGTTCATATGTAGCAAAAACCTGAGAAATCCGTCCGTTTTCGTCATTTGTTATCGAATCGACTTAAAGCCAGATCGTCACATTGGCCGCTCTTCTCTCTGAAACGGTTGTACTTATCGTCTGCAAAGCTATGTCGCGTATTGCGGTATGCTGAGACACTAAAAGCACCATAGTAGAACACAGATCAAGCTTCTAAGTTGATGTAATAGCCAGTAAGAAGTAGTAAAATTCAAGTTTAAGGTATCGATAATTGTCTTTTTAGCTGGCTTTGGTCACTTGGACATGAGCTAGGACCTTAACATTCTTCATGAAAGGAGGACTAGCAGCCGAGTTCAACGGGAGAATGTGAAAAGTGTTCATATGTAGTAAAAACCTTAGAAATCCATCCGCTTTCGTCATTTGTTATCGAATCGACTTAAAGCCAGATCGTCACATTGGCCGCTCTTCTCTCTGAAACGGTTGTACTTATCGTCTGCAAAGCTATGTCGCGTACTGCGGTATGCTGAGACACTAAAAGCACCATAGTAGAACACAGATAAAGCATCTAAGTTGATGTAATAGCCAGTAAGAAGTAGTACAATTCAAGTTTTAGGTATTGAATATTGACCTTTTAGCTGGCTTTGGTGCCTTGGACATGTGCTAGGACATTAAGATTCTGCATGAAAGGAAGACTAGCAGCCGAGTTGCATGGGAGAATGTGAAAAGTGTTCATATGTAGTAAAAACCTGAGAAATCCGCCCGTTTTCGTCATTTGTTATCGAATCGACTTAAAGCCAGATCGTCACATTGGCCGCTCTTCTCTCTGAAACGGACGTACTTATCGTCTGCAAAACTATGTCGTGTACTGCGGTATTCGGAGACACTAAAAGCACCATAGTAGAACAAAGATGAAGCGTCTAAGATGATGTAATAGCCAGTAAGAAGAAGTACAATTCAGTTTTAGGTATCGGTTATTGACTTTTTAGCTGGCTTTGGTGCCTTGGACATGAGCTAGGACCTTAAGATTCTGCATGAAAGGAGGACTAGCAGCCGAGTTGCACGGGAGAATGTGAATAGTGTTCATATGTAGTAAAAACCTGAGAAATCCGTCCGTTTTCCTCATTTGTTATCGAATCGACTTAAAGCCAGATCGTCACATTGGCCGCTCTTCTCTCTGAAACGGTTGTACTTATCGTCTGCAAAGCTATGTCGCGAGTTGCCGTAGGCGGAAACATGAAAAGCACCATAATAGAACACAGATGAAGCTTCTAAGTTGATGTAATACCCAGTAAGAAGTAGTCCAATTCAAGTTTTAGGTATCGATTATTGACTTTTTAGCTGGCTTTGGTGCCTTGGACATGAGCTAGGGCTTTAAGATTCTGCATAATAGGAGGACTAGCAGCCGACTTGCACGGGAGAATGTGAAAAGTGTTCATATGTAGTAATAATCTGAGAAATCCGTCCTTTTTCGTCATTTGTTATCGAATCGACTTAAAGCCAGATCGTCACATTGGCCGCACTTCTCTCTGAAATGGTTGTACTTATCGTCTGCAAAACTATGTCGCGTGCTGCGGTATGCGGAGAAACTAAAAGCACCGTAGTAGAACACAGATGAAGCTTCTAAGTTGATGTAATAGCCAGTAAGAAGTAGTACAATTCAAGTTTTAGGTATTGATTATTGACTTTTTAGCTGGCTTTGGTGCCTTGGACATGAGCTAGGACCTTAAGATTCTGCATGAAAGGAGGACTAGCAGCCGAGTTGCACGGGAGAATGTGAAAAGTGGTTATATGTAGTAAAAACCTGAGAAATCCGTTCGTTTTCGTCATTTGTTATCGAATCGACTTAAAGCCAGATCGTCACATTGGCCGCTCTTCTCTCTGAAACGGTTGTACTTATCGTCTGCAAAGCTATGTCGCGTACTGTGGTATTCGGAGACACTAAAAGCTCCATAGTAGAACACAGATGAAGCTCCTAAGATGATGTAATAGCCAGTAAAAAGTAGTACAATTCAAGTTTTAGGTATCGGTTATTGACTTTTTAGCTGGCTTTGGTGCCTTGGACATGAGCTAGGACCATAAGATTCTGCATGAAAGGAGGACTAGCAGCCGAGATGCACGGGAGAATGTCAAAAATTTTCATATGTAGTAAAAACCTGAGAAATCAGTCCGTTTTCGACATTTGTTATCGAATCGACGTAAAGAAAGATCGTCACATTGGCCGCTCTTCTCTCTGAAACGGTTGTACTTATCGTCTGCAAAGCTATGTCGCGAGTTGCCGTAGGCGGAAACAGGAAAAGCACCATAATAGAACACAGATGAAGCTTCTAAGTTGATGTAATACCCAGTAAGAAGTAGTCCAATTCAAGTTTTAGTTATCGATTATTGACTTTTTAGCTGGCTTTGGTGCCTTGGACATGAGCTAGGACTTTAAGATTCTGCATGAAAGGTGGACTAGCAGCCGAGTTGCACGGGAGAATGTGAAAAGTGTTCATATGTAGTAAAATCCTGAGAAATCCGTCCGTTTTCCTCATTTGTTATCGAATCGACTTAAAGACAGATCGTCACATTAGCTGCTCTTCTCTCTGAAACGGTTGTACTTATCGTCTGAAAAGCTATGTCGCGTGCTGCGGCATGCTGAGACACTAAAAGCACCATAGTAGAACACAGATCAAGCTTCTAAGTTGATGTAATAGCCAGTAAGAAGTAGTAGAATTCAAGTTTTAGGAATCGATTATTGACCTTTTAGCTGGCTTTGGTGCCTTGGACATGAGCTAGGACCTTAAGATTCTGCATGAAAGGAGGACTAGCAGCCGAGTTGCACGGGAGAATGTGAAAAGTGTTCATATGTAGTAATAACCTTAGAAATCCGTCCTTTTTCGTCATTTGTTATCGAATCGACTTAAAGACAGATCGTCACATTGGCCGCTCTTCTCTCTGAAACGGTTGTGCTTATCGTCTGCAAAGCTATGTCGCGTGTTGCCGTAGGCGGAAACAGGAAAAGCACCATAGTAGAACACAGATGAAGCTTCTAAGTTGATGTAATAGCCAGTAAGAAGTAGTACAATTCAAGATTTAGGTATCGATTATTGACTTTTTAGCTGGCTTTCGTGCCTTGGACATGAGCTAGGACTTTAAGATTCTGCATAAAAGGAGGACTAGCAGCCCAGTTGCACGGGAGAATGTGAAAAGTGTTCATATGTAGTAAAAACCTTAGAAATCCGTCCGTTTTCGTCATTTGTTATCGAATCGACTTAAAGCCAGATCGTCACATTGGCCGCTCTTCTCTCGGAAACGGTTGTACTTATCGTCTGCAAAACTATGTCGCGTGCTGCGGTATGCGGAGATACTAAAAGCACCATAGTAGAACACAGATGAAGCTTCTAAGTTGATGTAATACGCAGTAAAAAGTAGTACAATTCAAGTTTAAGGTATCGATTATTGACTTTTTAGCTGGCTTTGGACCCTTGGACATGAGCTAGGACCTTAACATTCTTCATGAAAGGAGGACTAGCTGCCGAGTTGCACGGGAGAATGTGAAAAGTGTTCATATGTATTAAAAACCTTAGAAATCCGTCCGTTTTCGTCATTTGTTATCGAATCGACTTAAAGCCAGATCGTCACATTGGCCGCTCTTCTCTCTGAAACGGTTGTACTTATCGTCTGCAAAGCTATGTCACGTGCTGCGGTATGCGGAGACACTAAAATCACCACAGTAGAACACAGATGAAGCTTCTAAGTTGATGTAATAGCCAGTAAGAAGTAGTCCAATTCAAGATTTAGGTATCGATTATTGACTTTTTAGCTGGCTTTGGTGCCTTGGACATGAGCTAGGACCTTAAGATTCTGCATGAAAGGAGGACTAGCAGCCGAGTTGCACGGGGGAATGTGAAAAGTGGTCATATGTAGTAAAAACCTGAGAAATCCGTTCGTTTTCGTCATTTGTTATCGAATCGACTTAAAGCCAGATCGTCACATTGGCCGCTCTTCTCTCTGAAACGGATGTACTTATCGTCTGCAAAGCTATGTAGCGTACTGCAGTATTCAGAGACACTAAAAGCACCATAGTAGAACACAGATGAAGCTCCTAAGATGATGAAATAGCCAGTAAGAAGTAGTACAATTCAAGTTTTAGTTATCGGTTATTGACTTTTTAGCTGGCTTTGGTGCCTTGGACATGAGCTAGGACCTTAAGATTCTGCATGAAAGGAGGACTAGCAGCCGAGTTGCACGGGAGACTGTGAAAAGAGTTCATATGTAGTAAAAACCTGAGAAATCCGTCCGTTTTCGTCATTTGTTATCGAATCGACGTAAAGCCAGATCGTCACATTGGCCGCTCTTCTCTCTGAAACGGTTGTACTTATCGTCTGCAAAGCTATGTCGCGAGTTGCCGTAGGAGGAAACAGGAAAAGCACCATAATAGAACACAGATGAAGCTTCTAAGTTGATGTAATACCCAGTAAGAAGTAGTCCATCTCAAGTTTTAGGTATCGATTATTGACTTTTTAGCTGGCTTTGGTGCCTTGGACATGAGCTAGGACTTTAAGATTCTGCATGAAAGGTGGACTAGCAGCCGAGTTGCACGGGAGAATGTGAAAAGTGTTCATATGTAGTAAAAACCTGAGAAATCCGTCCGTTTTCCTCATTTGTTATCGAATCGACTTAAAGACAGATTGTCACATTAGCCGCTCTTCTCTCTGAAACGGTTGTACTTATCGTCTGAAAAGCTATGTCGCGTGCTGCGGCATGCTGAGACACTAAAAGCACCATAGTAGAAAACAGATCAAGCTTCTAAGTTGATGTAATAGCCAGTAAGAAGTAGTAGAATTCAAGTTTTAAGAATCGATTATTGACCTTTTAGCTGGCTTTGGTGCCTTGGACATGAGCTAGGACCTTAAGATTCTGCATGAAAGGAGGACTAGCAGCCGAGTTGCACGGGAGAATGTGAAAAGTGTTCATATGTAGTAATAACCTTAGAAATCCGTCCTTTTTCGTCATTTGTTATCGAATCGACTTAAAGACAGATCGTCACATTCGCCGCTCTTCTCTCTGAAACGGTTGTGCTTATCGTCTGCAAAGCTATGTCGCGTGTTGCCGTAGGCGGAAACAGGAAAAGCACCATAGTAGAACACAGATGAAGCTTCTAAGTTGATGTAATAGCCAGTAAGAAGTAGTACAATTCAAGATTTAGGTATCGATTATTGACTTTTTAGCTGGCTTTCGTGCCTTGGACATGAGCTAGGAGTTTAAGATTCTGCATAAAAGGAGGACTAGCAGCCCAGTTGCACGGGAGAATGTGAAAAGTGTTCATATGTAGTAAAAACCTGAGAAATCCGTCCGTTTTCGTCATTTGTTATCGAATCGACTTAAAGCCAGATCGTCACATTGGCCGCTGTTCTCTCTGAAACGGTTGTACTTATCGTCTGCAAAACTATGTCGCGTGCTGCGGTATGCGGAGATACTAAAAGCACCATAGTAGAACACAGATGAAGCTTCTAAGTTGATGTAATACCCAGTAAGAAGTAGTACAATTCAAGTTTAAGGTATCGATTATTGACTTTTTAGCTGGCTTTGGACCCTTGGACATGAGCTAGGACCTTAACATTCTTCATGAAAGGAGGACTAGCTGCCGAGTTGCACGGGAGAATGTGAAAAGTGTTCATATATAGTAAAAACCTTAGAAATCCGTCCGTTTTCGTCATTTGTTATCGAATCGACTTAAAGCCAGATCGTCACATTGGCCGCTCTTCTCTCTGAAACGGTTGTACTTATCGTCTGCAAAGCTATGTCACGTGCTGCGGTATGCGGAAACACTAAAATCACCACAGTAGAACACAGATGAAGCTTCTAAGTTGATGTAATAGCCAGTAAGAAGTAGTCCAATTCAAGTTTTAGGTATCGATTATTGACTTTTTAGCTGGCTTTGGTGCCTTGGACATGAGCTAGGACCTTAAGATTCTGCATGAAAGGAGGACTAGCAGCCGAGTTGCACGGGAGAATGTGAAAAGTGGTCATATGTAGTAAAAACCTGAGAAATCCGTTCGTTTTCGTCATTTGTTATCGAATCGACTTAAAGCCAGATCGTCACATTGGCCGCTCTTCTCTCTGAAACGGATGTACTTATCGTCTGCAAAGCTATGTAGCGTACTGCAGTATTCGGAGACACTAAAAGCACCATAGTAGAACACAGATGAAGCTCCTAAGATGATGAAATAGCCAGTAAGAAGTAGTACAATTCAAGTTTTAGTTATCGGTTATTGACTTTTTAGCTGGCTTTGGTGCCTTGGACATGAGCTAGGACCTTAAGATTCTGCATGAAAGGAGGACTAGCAGCCGAGTTGCACGGGAGACTGTGAAAAGTGTTCATATGTAGTAAAAACCTGAGAAATCCGTCCGTTTTCGTCATTTGTTATCGAATCGACGTAAAGCCAGATCGTCACATTGGCCGCTCTTCTCTCTGAAACGGTTGTACTTATCGTCTGCAAAGCTATGTCGCGAGTTGCCGTAGGAGGAAACAGGAAAAGCACCATAATAGAACACAGATGAAGCTTCTAAGTTGATGTAATACCCAGTAAGAAGTAGTCCAATTCAAGTTTTAGGTATCGATTATTGACTTTTTAGCTGGCTTTGGTGCCTTGGACATGAGCTAGGACTTTAAGATTCTGCATAATAGGAGGACTAGCAGCCAAGTTGCACGGGAGAATGTGAAAAGTGTTCATATGTAGTAATAACCTGAGAAATCCGTCCTTTTTCGTCATTTGTTATCGAATCGACTTAAAGCCATATCGTCACATTGGCAGCTCTTCTCTCTGAAATGGTTGTACTTATTGTCTGCAAAACTATGTCGCGTGCTGCGGTATGCGGAGAAACTAAAAGCACCGTAGTAGAACACAGATGAAGCTTCTAAGTTGATGTAATAGCCAGTAAGAAGTAGTACAATTCAAGTTTTAGGTATTGATTATTGACTTTTTAACTGGCTTTGGTGCCTTGGACATGAGGTACGACCTTAAGATTCTGCATGAAAGGAGGACTAGCAGCCGAGTTGCACGGGAGAATGTGAAAAGTGTTCATATGTAGTAATAACCTGAGAAATCCGTACTTTTTCGTCATTTGTTATCGAATCGACTTAAAGCCATATCGTCACATTGGCAGCTCTTCTCTCTGAAATGGTTGTACTTATCGTCTGCAAAACTATGTCGCGTGCTGCGGTATGCGGAGAAACTAAAAGCACCGTAGTAGAACACAGATGAAGCTTCTAAGTTGATGTAATAGCCAGTAAGAAGTAGTACAATTCAAGTTTTAGGTATTGATTATTGACTTTTTAGCTGGCTTTGGTGCCTTGGACATGAGCTACGACCTTAAGTTTCTGCATGAAAGGAGGACTAGCAGCCGAGTTGCACGGGAGAATGTGAAAAGTGGTTATATGTAGTAAAAACCTGAGAAATCCGTCCGTTTTCGTCATTTGTTATCGAATCGACTTAAAGCCAGATCGTCACATTGGCCGCTCTTCTCTCTGAAACGGTTGTACTTAAAGTCTGCAAAACTATGTCGCGTGCTGCGGTATGCGGAGAAACTAAAAGCACCATAGTAGAACACAGATGAAGCTTCTAAGTTGATGTAATAGCCAGTAAGAAGTAGTACAATTCAAGTTTTAGGTATTGATAATTGACTTTTTAGCTGGCTTTGGTGCCTTGGACATGAGCTAGGACCTTAAGATTCTGCATGAAAGGAGGACTAGCAGCCGAGTTGCACGGGAGAATGTGAAAAGTGGTCATATGTAGTAAAAACCTGAGAAATCCGTTCGTTTTCGTCATTTGTTATCGAATCGACATAAAGCCAGATCGTCACATTGGCCGCTCTTCTCTCTGAAGCGGATGTACTTACCGTCTGCAAAGCTATGTCGCGTACTGCGGTATTCGGAGACACTAAAAGCACCAAAGTAGAACACAGATGAAGCTCCTAAGATGATGAAATAGCCAGTAAGAAGTAGTACAATTCAAGTTTTAGTTATCGGTTATTGACTTTTTAGCTGGCTTTGGTGCCTTGGACATGAGCTAGGACCTTAAGATTCTGCATGAAAGGAGGACTAGCAGCCGAGTTGCACGGGAGACTGTGAAAGGTGTTCATATGTAGTAAAAACCTGAGAAATCCGTCCGTTTTCGTCATTTGTTATCGAATCGACGTAAAGCCAGATCGTCACATTGGCCGCTCTTCTCTCTGAAACGGTTGTACTTATCGTCTGCAAAGCTATGTCGCGTGCTGCGCTATGTGGAGACACTAAAAGCAACATAGTAGAACACAGACGAAGTTTCTAAGTTGATGTAATAGCCAGTAAGAAGTAGTACAATTCAAGTTTTAGGTATCGATTATTGACTTTGTAGCTGGCTTTGGTGCCTTGGACATGAGCTAGGACCTTAAGATTCTGCATAAAAGGAGGACCAGCAGCCCAGTTGCACGGGAGAATGGGAAAAGTGTTCATATGTAGTAAAAACCTGAGAAATCCGTCAGTTTTCGTCATTTGTTATCGAATCGACTTAAAGCCAGATCGTCACATTGGCCGCTCTTCTCTCTGAAACGGTTGTACTTATCGTCTGCAAAGCTATGTCGCGTGCTGCGGTATGGGGAGACACTAAAAGCACCATAGTAGAACACAGACGAAGTTTCTAAGTTGATGTAATAGCCAGTAAGAAGTAGTACAATTCAAGTTTTAGGTATCGATTATTGACTTTTTAGCTGGCTTTGGTGCCTTGGACATGAGCTAGGACTTTAAGATTCTGCATAAAAGGAGGACCAGCTGCCCAGTTGCACGGGAGAATGGGAAAAGTGTTCATATGTAGTAAAAACCTGAGAAATCCGTCCGTTTTCGTCATTTGTTATCGAATCGACTTAAAGCCAGATCGTCACATTGGCCGCTCTTCTCTCTGAAACGGTTGTACTTATCGTCTGCAAAGCTATGTCACGTGCTGCGGTATGCGGAGACACTAAAATCACAACAGTAGAACACAGATGAAGATTCTAAGTTGATGTAATAGCCAGTAAGAAGTAGTACAATTCAAGTTTTAGGTATTGATTATTGACTTTTTAGCTGGCTTTGGTGCCTTGGACATGAGGTACGACCTTAAGATTCTGCATGAAAGGAGGACTAGCAGCCGAGTTGCACGGGAGAATGTGAAAAGTGTTCATATGTAGTAATAACCTGAGAAATCCGTCCTTTTTCGTCATTTGTTATCCAATCGACTTAAAGCCATATCGTCACATTGGCAGCTCTTCTCTCTGAAATGGTTGTACTTATCGTCTGCAAAACTATGTCGCGTGCTGCGGTATGCGGAGAAACTAAAAGCACCGTAGTAGAACACAGATGAAGCTTCTAAGTTGATGTAATAGCCAGTAAGAAGTAGTACAATTCAAGTTTTAGGTATTGATTATTGACTTTTTAGCTGGCTTTGGTGCCTTGGACATGAGCTACGACCTTAAGATTCTGCATGAAAGGAGGACTAGCAGCCGAGTTGCACGGGAGAATGTGAAAAGTGGTTATATGTAGTAAAAACCTGAGAAATCCGTCCGTTTTCGTCATTTGTTATCGAATCGACTTAAAGCCAGATCGTCACATTGGCCGCTCTTCTCTCTGAAACGGTTGTACTTAACGTCTGCAAAACTATGTCGCGTGCTGCGGTATGCGGAGAAACTAAAAGCACCGTAGTAGAACACAGATGAAGCTTCTAAGTTGATGTAATAGCCAGTAAGAAGTAGTACAATTCAAGTTTTAGGTATTGATAATTGACTTTTTAGCTGGCTTTGGTGCCTTGGACATGAGCTAGGACCTTAAGATTCTGCATGAAAGGAGGACTAGCAGCCGAGTTGCACGGGAGACTGTGAAAAGTGTTCATATGTAGTAAAAACCTGAGAAATCCGTCCGTTTTCGTCATTTGTTATCGAATCGACTTAAAGCCAGATCGTCACATTGGCCGCTCTTCTCTCTGAAACGGTTGTACTTATCGTCTGCAAAGCTATGTCGCGTGCTGCGGTATGGGGAGACACTAAAAGCACCATAGTAGAACACAGATCAAGCTTCTAAGTTGATGTAATACCCAGTAAGAAGTAGTACAATTCAAGTTTAAGGTATCGATTATTGTCTTTTTAGCTGGCTTTGGTGCATTGGACATGAGCTAGGACCTTGATATTCCGCATGAAAGGTGGACTAGCAGCCGAGTTGCACGGGAGAATGTGAAAACTGTTCAAATGTAGTAAAAACCTGAGAAATCCGTCCGTTTTCGTCATTTGTTATCGAATCGACTTAAAGCCAGATCGTCACATTGGCCGCTCTTCTCTGTGAAACGGATGTACTTATCGTCTGCAAAGCTATGTCGCGTGCTGCGGTATGCGGAGACACTAAAAGCACCATAGTAGAACACAGATGAAGCTTCTAAGTTGATGTAATACCCAGTAAGAAGTAGTACAACTCAAGTTTAAGGTATCGATAATTGACTTTTTAGCTGGCTTTGGTCCCTTGGACATGAGCTAGGACCTTAACATTCTTCATGAAAGGAGGACTAGCAACCGAGTTGCACGGGAGAATGTGAAAAGTGTTCATATGTAGTAAAAACCTTAGAAATCCATCCGTTTTCGTCATTTGCTATCGAATCGACTTAAAGCCAGATCGTCACATTGGCCGCTCTTCTCTCTGAAACGGTTGTACTTATCGTCTGCAAAGCTATGTCACGTGCTGCGGTATGCGGAGACACTAAAATCACAACAGTAGAACACAGATGAAGATTCTAAGTTGATGTAATATCCAGTAAGAAGTAGTACAATTCAAGTTTTAGGTATCGATTATTGACTTTTTAGCTGGCTTTGGTGCATTGGACATGAGCTAGGACCTTAATATTCTGCATGAAAGGTGGACTAGCAGCCGAGTTGCACGGGAGAATGTGAAAAGTGTTCATATGTAGGAAAAACCTGAGAAATCCGTCCGTTTTCGTCATTTGTTATCGAATCGACTTAAAGCCACATCGTCACATTGGCCGCTCTTCTCTCTGAAACGGTTGTACTTATCGTCTGCATAGCTATGTCGCGTGCTGCGGTATGCTGAGACACTAAAAGCACCATAGTAGAACACAGATCAAGCTTCTAAGTTGATGTAATAGCCAGCAAGATGTAGTAAATTTCAAGTATAAGGTACTGAATATTGAATTTTTAACTGGCTTTGGTGCCTTGGACATGAGCTAGGACCTTAATATTCTGCATGAAAGGAGGACTAGCAGCCGAGTTGCACGGGAGAATGTGAAAACTGTTCAAATGTAGTAAAAACCTGAGAAATCCGTCCGTTTTCGTCATTTGTTATCGAATCGACTTAAAGCCAGATCGTCACATTGGCCGCTCTTCTCTGTGAAACGGATGTACTTATCGTCTGCAAAGCTATGTCGCGTGCTGCGGTATGCGGAGACACTAAAAGCACCATAGTAGAACACAGATGAAGCTTCTAAGTTGATGTAATACCCAGTAAGAAGTAGTACAACTCAAGTTTAAGGTATCGATAATTGACTTTTTAGCTGGCTTTGGTCCCTTGGACATGAGCTAGGACCTTAACATTCTTCATGAAAGGAGGACTAGCAACCGAGTTGCACGGGAGAATGTGAAAAGTGTTCATATGTAGTAAAAACCTTAGAAATCCATCCGTTTTCGTCATTTGCTATCGAATCGACTTAAAGCCAGATCGTCACATTGGCCGCTCTTCTCTCTGAAACGGTTGTACTTATCGTCTGCAAAGCTATGTCACGTGCTGCGGTATGCGGAGACACTAAAATCACAACAGTAGAACACAGATGAAGATTCTAAGTTGATGTAATATCCAGTAAGAAGTAGTACAATTCAAGTTTTAGGTATCGATTATTGACTTTTTAGCTGGCTTTGGTGCATTGGACATGAGCTAGGACCTTAATATTCTGCATGAAAGGTGGACTAGCAGCCGAGTTGCACGGGAGAATGTGAAAAGTGTTCATATGTAGGAAAAACCTGAGAAATCCGTCCGTTTTCGTCATTTGTTATCGAATCGACTTAAAGCCACATCGTCACATTGGCCGCTCTTCTCTCTGAAACGGTTGTACTTATCGTCTGCAAAGCTATGTCACGTGCTGCGGTATGCGGAGACACTAAAATCACCACAGTAGAACACAGATGAAGCTTCTAAGTTGATGTAATACCCAGTAAGAAGTAGTACAATTCAAGTTTTAGGTATCGATTATTGACTTTTTAGCTGTCTTTGGTGCCTTGGACATGAGCTAGGACCTTAAGATTCTGCATGAAAGGAGGACTTGCAACCGAGTTGCACGGGAGAATGTGAAAAGTGTTCATATGTAGTAAAAACCTTAGAAATCCGTCCGATTTCGTCATTTGTTATCGAATCGACTTAAAGCCAGATCGTCACATTGGCCGCTCTTCTCTCTGAAACGGTTGTACTTATCGTCTGCAAAGCTATGTCGCGTGCTGCGGTATGCTGAGACACTAAAAGCACCATAGTAGAACACAGATCAAGCTTCTAAGTTGATGTAATAGCCAGCAAAAAGTAGTAAATTTCAAGTATAAGGTACTGAATATTGAATTTTTAGCTGCCTTTGGTGCCTTGGACATGAGCTAGGACCTTAAGATTATGCATGAAAGGAGGACTACCAGCCGAGTTGCACGGGAGACTGTGAAAAGTGTTCATATGTAGTAAAAACCTGAGAAATCCGTCCGTTTTCGTCATTTGTTATCGAATCGACGTAAGCCAGATCGTCACATTGGCCGCTCTTCTCTCTGAAACGGTTGTACTTATCGTCTGCAAAGCTATGTCGAGTGCTGCGGTATGCGGAGACACTAAAATCACAACAGTAGAACACAGATGAAGATTCTAAGTTGATGTAATATCCAGTAAGAAGTAGTACAATTCAAGTTTTAGGTATCGATTATTGACTTTTTAGCTGGCTTTGGTGCATTGGACATGAGCTAGGACCTTAATATTCTGCATGAAAGGTGGACTAGCAGCCGAGTTGCACGGGAGAATGTGAAAAGTGTTCATATGTAGGAAAAACCTGAGAAATCCGTCCGTTTTCGTCATTTGTTATCGAATCGACTTAAAGCCAGATCGTCACATTGGCCGCTCTTCTCTCTGAAACGGTTGTACTTATCGTCTGCAAAGCTATGTCGCGTACTGCGGTATGCTGAGACACTAAAAGCACCATAGTAGAACACAGATCAAGCTTCTAAGTTGATGTAATAACCAGTAAGAAGTAGTACAATTCAAGTTTTAGGTATTGAAATTTGACCTTTTAGCTGGCTTTGGTGCCTTGGACATGTGCTAGGACATTAAGATTCTGCATGAAGGAGGACTAGCAGCCGAGTTGCACGGGAGAATGTGAAAAGTGTTCATATGTAGTAAAAACCTGAGAAATCCGTCCGTTTTCGTCATTTGTTATCGAATCGACTTAAAGCCAGATCGTCACATTGGCTGCTCTTCTCTCTGAAACGGTTGTACTTATCGTCTGCAAAACTACGTCGTGTACTGCGGTATTCGGAGACACTAAAAGCACCATAGTAGAACACAGATGAAGCTTCTAAGATGATGTAATAGCCAGTAAGAAGAAGTACAATTCAAGTTTTAGGTATCGGTTATTGACTTTTTAGCTGGCTTTGGTGCTTTGGACATGAGCTAGGACCTTAAGATTCTGCATGAAAGGAGGACTAGCAGCCGAGTTGCACGGGAGAATGTGAAAAGTGTTCATATGTAGTAAAAACCTGAGAAATCCGTCCGTTTTCCTCATTTGTTATCGAATCGACTTAAAGCCAGATCGTCACATTGGCCGCTCTTCTCTCTGAAACGGTTGTACTTAGCGCCTGCAAAGCTATGTCGCGAGTTGCCGTAGGCGGAAACAGGAAAAGCACCATAATAGAACACAGATGAAGCTTCTAAGTTGATGTAATACCCAGTAAGAAGTAGTCCAATTCAAGTTTTAGGTATCGATTATTGACTTTTTAGCTGGCTTTGGTGCCTTGGACATGAGCTAGGACCTTAATATTCTGCATGAAAGGACGACTAGCAGCCGAGTTGCACGGGAGAATGTGAAAACTGTTCAAATGTAGTAAAAACCTGAGAAATCCTTCCGTTTTCGTCATTTGTTATCGAATCGACTTAAAGCCAGATCGTCACATTGGCCGCTCTTCTCTGTGAAACGGATGTACTTATCGTCTGCAAAGCTATGTCGCGTGCTGCGGTATGCGGAGACACTAAAAGCACCATAGTAGACCACAGATGAAGCTTCTGAGTTGATGTAATACCCAGTAAGAAGTAGTACAATTCAAGTTTAAGGTATCGATAATTGACTTTTTAGCTGGCTTTGGTCCCTTGGACATGAGCTGGGACCTTAACATTCTTCATGAAAGGAGGACTAGCAACCGAGTTGCACGGGAGAATGTGAAAAGTGTTCATATGTAGTAAAAACCTTAGAAATCCATCCGTTTTCGTCATTTGCTATCGAATCGACTTAAAGCCAGATCGTCACATTGGCCGCTCTTCTCTCTGAAACGGTTGTACTTATCGTCTGCAAAGCTATGTCACGTGCTGCGGTATGCGGAGACACTAAAATCACAACAGTAGAACACAGATGAAGATTCTAAGTTGATGTAATATCCAGTAAGAAGTAGTACAATTCAAGTTTTAGGTATCGATTATTGACTTTTTAGCTGGCTTTGGTGCATTGGACATGAGCTAGGACCTTAATATTCTGCATGAAAGGTGGACTAGCAGCCGAGTTGCACGGGAGAATGTGAAAAGTGTTCATATGTAGGAAAAACCTGAGAAATCCGTCCGTTTTCGTCATTTGTTATCGAATCGACTTAAAGCCAGATCGTCACATTGGCCGCTCTTCTCTCTGAAACGGTTGTACTTATCGTCTGCAAAGCTATGTCGCGTGCTGCGCTATGTGGAGACACTAAAAGCACCATAGTAGAACACAGACGAAGTTTCTAAGTTGATGTAATAGCCAGTAAGAAGTAGTACAATTCAAGTTTTAGGTATCGATTATTGACTTTTTAGCTGGCTTTGGTGCATTGGACATGAGCGAGGACCTTGATATTCTGCATGAAAGGAGGACTAGCAGCCGAGTTGCACGGGAGAATGTGAAAACTGTTCAAATGTAGTAAAAACCTGAGAAATCCGTCCGTTTTCGTCATTTGTTATCGAATCGACTTAAAGCCACATCGTCACATTGGCCGCTCTTCTCTCTGAAACGGTTGTACTTATCGTCTGCAAAGCTATGTCACGTGCTGCGGTATGCGGAGACACTAAAATCACCACAGTAGAACACAGATGAAGCTTCTAAGTTGATGTAATACCCAGTAAGAAGTTGTACAATTCAAGTTTTAGGTATCGATTATTGACTTTTTAGCTGTCTTTGGTGCCTTGGACATGAGCTAGGACCTTAAGATTCTGCATGAAAGGAGGACTTGCAACCGAGTTGCACGGGAGAATGTGAAAAGTGTTCATATGTAGTAAAAACCTTAGAAATCCGTCCGATTTCGTCATTTGTTATCGAATCGACTTAAAGCCAGATCGTCACATTGGCCGCTCTTCTCTCTGAAACGGTTGTACTTATCGTCTGCAAAGCTATGTCGCGTACTGCGGTATGCTGAGACACTAAAAGCACCATAGTAGAACACAGATCAAGCTTCTAAGTTGATGTAATAGCCAGTAAGAAGTAGTACAATTCAAGTTTTAGGTATTGAAATTTGACCTTTTAGCTGGCTTTGGTGCCTTGGACATGTGCTAGGACATTAAGATTCTGCATGAAAGGAGGACTAGCAGCCGAGTTGCACGGGAGAATGTGAAAAGTGTTCATATGTAGTAAAAACCTGAGAAATCCGTCCGTTTTCGTCATTTGTTATCGAATCGACTTAAAGCCAGATCGTCACATTGGCCGCTTTTCTCTCTGAAACGGTTGTACTTATCGTCTGCAAAACTACGTCGTGTACTACGGTATTCGGAGACACTAAAAGCACCATAGTAGAACACAGATGAAGCTTTTAAGATGATGTAATAGCCAGTAAGAAGAAGTACAATTCAAGTTTTAGGTATCGGTTATTGACTTTTTAGCTGGCTTTGGTGCTTTGGACATGAGCTAGGACCTTAAGATTCTGCATGAAAGGAGGACTAGCAGCCGAGTTGCACGGGAGAATGTGAAAAGTGTTCATATGTAGTAAAAACCTGAGAAATCCGTCCGTTTTCCTCATTTGTTATCGAATCGACTTAAAGCCAGATCGTCACATTGGCCGCTCTTCTCTCTGAAACGGTTGTACTTATCGTCTGCAAAGCTATGTCGCGAGTTGCCGTAGGCGGAAACAGGAAAAGCACCATAATAGAACACAGATGAAGCTTCTAATTTGATGTAATACCCAGTAAGAAGTAGTCCAATTCAAGTTTTAGGTATCGATTATTGACTTTTTAGCTGGCTTTGGTGCCTTGGACATGAGCTAGGACTTTAAGATTCTGCATAATAGGAGGACTAGCAGCCGAGTTGCACGGGAGAATGTGAAAAGTGTTCATATGTAGTAATAACCTGAGAAATCCGTCCTTTTTCGTCATTTGTTATCGAATCGACTTAAAGCCAGATCGTCACATTGGCAGCTCTTCTCTCTGAAATGGTTGTACTTATCGTCTGCAAAACTATGTCGCGTGCTGCGGCATGCGGAGAAACTAAAAGCACCGTAGTAGAACACAGATGAAGCTTCTAAGTTGATGTAATAGCCAGTAAGAAGTAGTACAATTCAAGTTTTAGGTATTGATTATTGACTTTTTAGCTGGCTTTGGTGCCTTGGACATGAGCTACGACCTTAAGATTCTGCATGAAAGGAGGACTAGCAGCCGAGTTGCACGGGAGAATGTGAAAAGTGGTCATATGTAGTAAAAACCTGAGAAATCCGTTCGTTTTCGTCATTTGTTATCGAATCGACATAAAGCCAGATCGTCACATTGGCCGCTCTTCTCTCTGAAACGGATGTACTTATCGTCTGCAAAGCTATGTCGCGTACTGCGGTATTCGGAGACACTAAAAGCACCATAGTAGAACACAGATGAAGCTCCTAAGATGATGAAATAGCCAGTAAGAAGTAGTACAATTCAAGTTTTAGTTATCGGTTATTGACTTTTTAGCTGGCTTTGGTGCCTTGGACATGAGCTAGGACCTTAAGATTCTGCATGAAAGGAGGACTAGCAGCCGAGTTGCACGGGAGACTGTGAAAAGTGTTCATATGTAGTAAAAACCTGAGAAATCCGTCCGTTTTCGTCATTTGTTATCGAATCGACGTAAAGCCAGATCGTCACATTGGCCGCTCTTCTCTCTGAAACGGTTGTACTTATCGTCTGCAAAGCTATGTCGCGTGCTGCGGTATGGGGAGACACTAAAAGCACCATAGTAGAACACAGACGAAGTTTCTAAGTTGATGTAATAGCCAGTAAGAAGTAGTACAATTCAAGTTTTAGGTATCGATTATTGACTTTTTAGCTGGCTTTGGTGCCTTGGACATGAGCTAGGACCTTAATATTCTGCATGAAAGGAGGACCAGCAGGCCAGTTGCACGGGAGAATGGGAAAAGTGTTCATATGTAGTAAAAACCTGAGAAATCCGTCCGTTTTCGTCATTTGATATCGAATCGACTTAAAGCCAGATCGTCACATTGGCCGCTCTTCTCTCTGAAACGGTTGTACTTATCGTCTGCAAAGCTATGTCGCGTGCTGCGCTATGTGGAGACACTAAAAGCACCATAGTAGAACACAGACGAAGTTTCTAAGTTGATGTAATAGCCAGTAAGAAGTAGTACAATTCAAGTTTTAGGTATCGATTATTGACTTTTTAGCTGGCTTTGGTGCCTTGGACATGAGCTAGGACCTTAAGATTCTGCATAAAAGGAGGACCAGCAGCCCAGTTGCACGGGAGAATGGGAAAAGTGTTCATATGTAGTAAAAACCTGAGAAATCCGTCCGTTTTCGTCATTTGTTATCGAATCGACTTAAAGCCAGATCGTCACATTGGCCGCTCTTCTCTCTGAAACGGTTGTACTTATCGTCTGCAAAGCTATGTCGCGTGCTGCGCTATGTGGAGACACTAAAAGCACCATAGTAGAACACAGACGAAGTTTCTAAGTTGATGTAATAGCCAGTAAGAAGTAGTACAATTCAAGTTTTAGTTATCGATTATTGACTTTTTAGCTGGCTTTGGTGCCTTGGACATGAGCTAGGACCTTAAGATTCTGCATAAAAGGAGGACCAGCAGCCCAGTTGCACGGGAGAATGGGAAAAGTGTTCATATGTAGTAAAAACCTGAGAAATCCGTCCGTTTTCGTCATTTGATATCGAATCGACTTAAAGCCAGATCGTCACATTGGCCGCTCTTCTCTCTGAAACGGTTGTACTTATCGTCTGCAAAGCTATGTCGCGTGCTGCGGTATGGGGAGACACTAAAAGCACCATAGTAGAACACAGATGAAGCTTCTAAGTTGATGTAATACCCAGTAAGAAGTAGTACAATTCAAGTTTAAGGTATCGATTATTGACTTTTTGCTGGCTTTGGTGCATTGGACATGAGCTAGGACCTTGATATTCCGCATGAAAGGTGGACTAGCAGCCGAGTTGCATGGGAGAATGTGAAAACTGTTCAAATGTAGTAAAAACCTGAGAAATCCGTCCGTTTTCGTCATTTGTTATCGAATCGACTTAAAGCCACATCGTCACATTGGCCGCTCTTCTCTCTGAAACGGTTGTACTTACCGTCTGCAAAGCTATGTCGCGTGCTGCGGTATGCTGAGACACTAAAAGCACCATAGTAGAACACAGATCAAGCTTCTAAGTTGATGTAATAGCCAGCAAGAAGTAGTAAATTTCAAGTATAAGGTACTGAATGTTGAATTTTTAGCTGGCTTTGGTGCCTTGGACATGAGCTAGGACCTTAATATTCTGCATGAAAGGAGGACTAGCAGCCGAGTTGCACGGGAGAATGTGAAAACTGTTCAAATGTAGTAAAAACCTGAGAAATCCGTCCGTTTTCGTCATTTGTTATCGAATCGACTTAAAGCCAGATCGTCACATTGGCCGCTCTTCTCTGTGAAACGGATGTAATTATCGTCTGCAAAGCTATGTCGCGTGCTGCGGTATGCGGAGACACTAAAAGCACCATAGTAGAACACAGACGGAGCTTCTAAGTTGATGTAATACCCAGTAAGAAGTAGTACAATTCAAGCTTAAGGTATCGATAATTGACTTTTTAGCTGGCTTTGGTCCCTTGGACATGAGCTAGGACCTTAACATTCTTCATGAAAGGAGGACTAGCAGCCGAGTTGCACGGGAGAATGTGAAAAGTGTTCATATGTAGTAAAAACCTTAGAAATACATCCGTTTTCGTCATTTGCTATCGAATCGACTTAAAGGCAGATCGTCACATTGGCCGCTCTTCTCTCTGAAACGGTTGTACTTATCGTCTGCAAAGCTATGTCACGTGCTGCGGTATGCGGAGACACTAAAATCACAACAGCAGAACACAGATGAAGATTCTAAGTTGATGTAATATCCAGTAAGAAGTAGTACAATTCAAGTTTTAGGTATCGATTATTGACTTTTTAGCTGGCTTTCGTGCATTGGACATGAGCTAGGACCTTAATATTCTGCATGAAAGGTGGACTAGCAGCCGAGTTGCACGGGAGAATGTGAAAAGTGTTCATATGTAGCAAAAACCTGAGAAATCCGTCCGTTTTCGTCATTTGTTGTCGAATCGACTTAAAGCCAGATCGTCACATTGGCCGCTCTTCTCTCTGAAACGGTTGTACTTATCGTCTGCAAAGCTATGTCGCGTACTGCGGTATGCTGAGACACTAAAAGCACCATAGTAGAACACAGATTAAGCTTCTAAGTTGATGTAATAGCCAGTAAGAAGTAGTACAATTCAAGTTTTAGGTATTGAAATTTGACCTTTTAGCTGGCTTTGGTGCCTTGGACATGTGCTAGGACATTAAGATTCTGCATGAAAGGAGGACTAGCAGCCGAGTTGCACGGGAGAATGAGAAAAGTGTTCATATGTAGTAAAAACCTGAGAAATCCGTCCGTTTTCGTCATTTGTTATCGAATCGACTTAAAGCCAGATCGTCACATTGGCCGCTCTTCTCTCTGAAACGGTTGTACTTATCGTCTGCAAAACTACGTCGTGTACTGCGGTATTCGGAGACACTAAAAGCACCATAGTAGAACATAGATGAAGCTTCTAAGATGATGTAATAGCCAGTAAGAAGAAGTACAATTCAAGTTTTAGGTATCGGTTATTGACTTTTTAGCTGGCTTTGGTGCTTTGGACATGAGCTAGGACCTTAAGATTCTGCATGAAAGGAGGACTAGCAGCCGAGTTGCACGGGAGAATGTGAAAAGTGTTCATATGTAGTAAAAACCTGAGAAATCCGTCCGTTTTCCTCATTTGTTATCGAATCGACTTAAAGCCAGATCGTCACATTGGCCGCTCTTCTCTCTGAAACGGTTGTACTTATCGTATGCAAAGCTATGTCGCGAGTTGCCGTAGGCGGAAACAGGAAAAGCACCATAATAGAACACAGATGAAGCTTCTAAGTTGATGTAATAGCCAGTAAGAAGTAGTACAATTCAAGTTTTAGGTATTGATTATTGACTTTTTAGCTGGCTTTGGTGCCTTGGACATGAGCTACGACCTTAAGATTCTGCATGAAAGGAGGACTAGCAGCCGAGTTGCACGGGAGAATGTGAAAAGTGGTTATATGTAGTAAAAACCTGAGAAATCCGTTCGTTTTCGTCATTTGTTATCGAATCGACTTAAAGCCATATCGTCACATTGGCCGCTCTTCTCTCTGAAACGGTTGTACTTATCGTCTGCAAAACTATGTCGCGTGCTGCGGTATGCGGAGAAACTAAAAGCACTGTAGTAGAACACAGATGAAGCTTCTAAGTTGATGTAATAGCCTGTAAGAAGTAGTACAATTCAAGTTTTAGGTATTGATTATTGACTTTTTAGCTGGCTTTGGTGCCTTGGACATGAGCTAGGACCTTAAGATTCTGCATGAAAGGAGGACTAGCAGCCGAGTTGCACGGGAGAATGTGAAAAGTGGTCATATGTAGTAAAAACCTGAGAAATCCGTTCGTTTTCGTCATTTGTTATCGAATCGACTTAAAGCCAGATCGTCACATTGGCCGCTCTTCTCTCTGAAACGGATGTACTTATCGTCTGCAAAGCTATGTCGCGTACTGCGGTATTCGGAGACACTAAAAGCACCATAGTAGAACACAGATGAAGCTCCTAAGATGATGAAATAGCCAGTAAGAAGTAATACAATTCAAGTTTTAGTTATCGGTTATTGACTTTTTAGCTGGCTTTGGTGCATTGGACATGAGCTAGGACCTTAAGATTCTGCATGAAAGGAGGACTAGCAGCCGAGTTGCACGGGAGAATGTCAAAAGTGTTCATATGTAGTAAAAACCTGAGAAATCCGTCCGTTTTCGTCATTTGTTATCGAATCGACGTAAAGCCAGATCGTCACATTGGCCGCTCTTCTCTCTGAAACGGTTGTACTTATCGTCTGCAAAGCTATGTCGCGTGCTGCGGTATGCTGAGACACTAAAAGCACCATAGTAGGACACAGATCAAGCTTCTAAGTTGATGTAATAGCCAGCAAGAAGTAGTAAATTTCAAGTATAAGGTACTGAATATTGAATTTTTAGCTGGCTTTGGTGCCTTGGACATGAGCTAGGACCTTAAGATTCTGCATGAAAGGAGGACTAGCAGCCGAGTGGCACGGGAGACTGTGAAAAGTGTTCATATGTAGTAAAAACCTGAGAAATCCGTCCGTTTTCGTCATTTGTTATCGAATCGACGTAAGCCAGATCGTCACATTGGCCGCTCTTCTCTCTGAAACGGTTGTACTTATCGTCTGCAAAGCTATGTCACGTGCTGCGGTATGCGGAGACACTAAAATCACAACAGTAGAACACAGATGAAGATTCTAAGTTGATGTAATATCCAGTAAGAAGTAGTACAATTCAAGTTTTAGGTATCGATTATTGACTTTTTAGCTGGCTTTGGTGCATTGGACATGAGCTAGGACCTTAATATTCTGCATGAAAGGTGGACTAGCAGCCGAGTTGCACGGGAGAATGTGAAAAGTGTTCATATGTAGCAAAAACCTGAGAAATCCGTCCGTTTTCGTCATTTGTTATCGAATCGACTTAAAGCCAGATCGTCACATTGGCCGCTCTTCTCTCTGAAACGGTTGTACTTAACGTCTGCAAAGCTATGTCGCGTACTGCGGTATGCTGAGACACTAAAAGCACCATAGTAGAACACAGATCAAGCTTCTAAGTTGATGTAATAACCAGTAAGAAGTAGTACAATTCAAGTTTTAGGTATTGAAATTTGACCTTTTAGCTGGCTTTGGTGCCTTGGACATGTGCTAGGACATTAAGATTCTGCATGAAGGAGGACTAGCAGCCGAGTTGCACGGGAGAATGTGAAAAGTGTTCATATGTAGTAAAAACCTGAGAAATCCGTCCGTTTTCGTCATTTGTTATCGAATCGACTTAAAGCCAGATCGTCACATTGGCCGCTCTTCTCTCTGAAACGGTTGTACTTATCGTCTGCAAAACTACGTCGTGTACTGCGGTATTCGGAGACACTAAAAGCACCATAGTAGAACACAGATGAAGCTTCTAAGATGATGTAATAGCCAGTAAGAAGAAGTACAATTCAAGTTTTAGGTATCGGTTATTGACTTTTTAGCTGGCTTTGGTGCTTTGGACATGAGCTAGGACCTTAAGATTCTGCATGAAAGGAGGACTAGCAGCCGAGTTGCACTGGAGAATGTGAAAAGTGTTCATATGTAGTAAAAACCTGAGAAATCCGTCCGTTTTCCTCATTTGTTATCGAATCGACTTAAAGCCAGATCGTCACATTGGCCGCTCTTCTCTCTGAAACGGTTGTACTTATCGCCTGCAAAGCTATGTCGCGAGTTGCCGTAGGCGGAAACAGGAAAAGCACCATAATAGAACACAGATGAAGCTTCTAAGTTGATGTAATACCCAGTAAGAAGTAGTCCAATTCAAGTTTTAGGTACCGATTATTGACTTTTTAGCTGGCTTTGGTGCCTTGGACATGAGCTAGGACTTTAAGATTCTGCATAATAGGAGGACTAGCAGCCGAGTTGCACGGGAGAATGTGAAAAGTGTTCATATGTAGTAATAACCTGAGAAATCCGTCCTTTTTCGTCATTTGTTATCGAATCGACTTAAAGCCAGATCGTCACATTGGCAGCTCTTCTCTCTGAAATGGTTGTACTTATCGTCTGCAAAACTATGTCGCGTGCTGCGGTATGCGGAGAAACTAAAAGCACCGTAGTAGAACACAGATAAAGCTTCTAAGTTGATGTAATAGCCAGTAAGAAGTAGTAAAATTCAAGTTTTAGGTATTGATTATTGACTTTTTAGCTGGCTTTGGTGCCTTGGTCATGAGCTACGACCTTAAGATTCTGCATGAAAGGAGGACTATCAGCCGAGTTGCACGGGAGAATGTGAAAAGTGGTTATATGTAGTAAAAACCTGAGAAATCCGTTCGTTTTCGTCATTTGTTATCGAATCGACTTAAAGCCATATCGTCACATTGGCCGCTCTTCTCTCTGAAACGGTTGTACTTATCGTCTGCAAAGCTATGTCGCGTGCTGCGGTTTGGGGAGACACTAAAATCACCACAGTAGAACACAGATGAAGCTTCTAAGTTGATGTAATACCCAGTAAGAAGTAGTACAATTCAAGTTTTAGGTATCGATTATTGACTTTTTAGCTGTCTTTGGTGCCTTGGACATGAGCTAGGACCTTAAGATTCTGCATCAAAGGAGGACTTGCAACCGAGTTGCACGGGAGAATGTGAAAAGTGTTCATATGTAGTAAAAACCTTAGAAATACATCCGTTTTCGTCATTTGTTATCGAATCGACTTAAAGCCAGATCGTCACATTGGCCGCTCTTCTCTCTGAAACGGATGTACTTATCGTCTGCAAAGCTATGTCGCGTACTGCGGTATTCGGAGACACTAAAAGCACCATAGTAGAACACAGATGAAGCTCCTAAGATGATGAAATAGCCAGTAAGAAGTAGTACAATTCAAGTTTTAGTTATCGGTTATTGACTTTTTAGCTGGCTTTGGTGCTTTGGACATGAGCTAGGACCTTAAGATTCTGCATGAAAGGAGGACTAGCAGCCGAGTTGCACGGGAGAATGTGAAAAGTGGTCATATGTAGTAAAAACCTGAGAAATCCGTTCGTTTTCGTCATTTGTTATCGAATCGACTTAAAGCCAGATCGTCACATTGGCCGCTCTTCTCTCTGAAACGGATGTACTTATCGTCTGCAAAGCTATGTCGCGTACTGCGGTATTCGGAGACACTAAAAGCACCATAGTAGAACACAGATGAAGCTCCTAAGATGATGAAATAGCCAGTAAGAAGTAATACAATTCAAGTTTTAGTTATCGGTTATTGACTTTTTAGCTGGCTTTGGTGCCTTGGACATGAGCTAGGACGTTAAGATTCTGCATGAAAGGAGGACTAGCAGCCGAGTTGCACGGGAGACTGTGAAAAGTGTTCATATGTAGTAAAAACCTGAGAAATCCGTCCGTTTTCGTCATTTGTTATCGAATCGACGTAAAGCCAGATCGTCACATTGGCCGCTCTTCTCTCTGAAACGGTTGTACTTATCGTCTGCAAAGCTATGTCGCGTGCTGCGGTATGGGGAGACACTAAAAGCACCATAGTAGAACACAGACGAAGTTTCTAAGTTGATGTAATAGCCAGTAAGAAGTAGTACAATTCAAGTTTTAGGTATCGATTATTGACTTTTTAGCTGGCTTTGGTGCCTTGGACATGTGCTAGGACCTTAATATTCTGCATGAAAGGAGGACCAGCAGCCCAGTTGCACGGGAGAATGGTAAAAGTGTTCATATGTAGTAAAAACCTGAGAAATCCGTCCGTTTTCGTCATTTGATATCGAATCGACTTAAAGCCAGATCGTCACATTGGCCGCTCTTCTCTCTGAAACGGTTGTACTTATCGTCTGCAAAGCTATGTCGCGTGCTGCGCTATGTGGAGACACTAAAAGCACCATAGTAAAACACAGACGTAGTTTCTAAGTTGATGTAATAGCCAGTAAGAAGTAGTACAATTCAAGTTTTAGGTATCGATTATTGACTTTTTAGCTGGCTTTGGTGCCTTGGACATGAGCTAGGACCTTAAGATTCTGCATAAAAGGAGGACCAGCAGCCCAGTTGCACGGGAGAATGGGAAAAGTGTTCATATGTAGTAAAAACCTGAGAAATCCGTCCGTTTTCATCATTTGTTATCGAATCGACTTAAAGCCAGATCGTCACATTGGCCGCTCTTCTCTCTGAAACGGTTGTACTTATCGTCTGCAAAGCTATGTCGCGTGCTGCGCTATGTGGAGACACTAAAAGCACCATAGTAGAACACAGACGAAGTTTCTAAGTTGATGTAATAGCCAGTAAGAATAGTACAATTCAAGTTTTAGTTATCGATTATTGACTTTTTAGCTGGCTTTGGTGACTTGGACATGAGCTAGGACCTTAAGATTCTGCATAAAAGGAGGACCAGCAGCCCAGTTGCACGGGAGAATGGGAAAAGTGTTCATATGTAGTAAAAACCTGAGAAATCCGTCCGTTTTCGTCATTTGTTATCGAATCGACTTAAAGCCAGATCGTCACATTGGCCGCTCTTCTCTCTGAAACGGTTGTACTTATCGTCTGCAAAGATATGTCGCGTGCTGCGGTATGGGGAGACACTAAAAGCACCATAGTAGAACACAGATGAAGCTTCTAAGTTGATGTAATACCCAGTAAGAAGTAGTACAATTCAAGTTTAAGGTATCGATTATTGACTTTTTAGCTGGCTTTGGTGCATTGGACATGAGCTAGGACCTTGATATTCCGCATGAAAGGTGTACTAGCAGCCGAGTTGCATGGGAGAATGTGAAAACTGTTCAAATGTAGTAAAAACCTGAGAAATCCGTCCGTTTTCGTCATTTGTTATCGAATCGACTTAAAGCCACATCGTCACATTGGCCGCTCTTCTCTCTGAAACGGTT
Source organism: Schistocerca gregaria (assembly GCF_023897955.1). Taxonomy (NCBI): domain Eukaryota; kingdom Metazoa; phylum Arthropoda; class Insecta; order Orthoptera; family Acrididae; genus Schistocerca; species Schistocerca gregaria. Next base: position 466,020 of record NW_026061973.1, read on the forward strand.
GTACTTATCGTCTGCAAAGCTATGTCGCGTGCTGCGGTATGCTGAGACACTAAAAGCACCATAGTAGAACACAGATGAAGCTTCTAAGTTGATGTAATACCCAGTAAGAAGTAGTACAATTCAAGTTTAAGGTATCGATTATTGACTTTTTAGCTGGCTTTGGTGCATTGGACATGAGCTAGGACCTTGATATTAAGCATGAAAGGTGGACTAGCAGCCGAGTTGCATGGGAGAATGTGAAAACTGTTCAAATGTAGTAAAAACCTGAGAAATCCGTCCGTTTTCGTCATTTGTTATCGAATCGACTTAAAGCCACATCGTCACATTGGCCGCTCTTCTCTCTGAAACGGTTGTACTTATCGTCTGCAAAGCTATGTCGCGTGCTGCGGTATGCGGAGACACTAAAAGCACCATAGTAGAACACAGACGAAGCTTCTAAGTTGATGTAATACCCAGTAAGAAGTAGTACAATGCAAGTTTAAGGTATCGATAATTGACTTTTTAGCTGGCTTTGGTCCCTTGGACATGAGCTAGGACCTTAACATTCTTCATGAAAGGAGGACTAGCAGCCGAGTTGCACGGGAGAATGTGAAAAGTGTTCATATGTAGTAAAAACCTGAGAAATCCGTCCGTTTTCGTCATTTGTTATCGAATCGACTTAAAGCCAGATCGGCACATTGGCCGCTCTTCTCTCTGAAACGGTTGTACTTATCGTCTGCAAAACTACGTCGTGTACTGCGGTATTCGGAGACACTAAAAGCACCGTAGTAGAACACAGATGAAGCTTGTAAGTTGATGTAATAGCCAGTAAGAAGTAGTACAATTCAAGTTTTAGGTATTGATTATTGACTTTTTAGCTGGCTTTGGTGCCTTGGACATGAGCTACGACCTTAAGATTCTGCATGAAAGGAGGACTAGCAGCCGAGTTGCACGGGAGAATGTAAAAAGTGGTTATATGTAGTAAAAACCTGAGAAATCCGTTCGTTTTCGTCATTTGTTATCGAATCGACTTAAAGCCATATCGTCACATTGGCCGCTCTTCTCTCTGAAACGGTTGTACTTATCGTCTGCAAAACTATGTCGCGTGCTGCGGTATGCGGAGAAACTAAAAGCACTGTAGTAGAACACAGATGAAGCTTCTAAGTTGATGTAATAGCCTGTAAGAAGTAGTACAATTCAAGTTTTAGGTATTGATTATTGACTTTTTAGCTGGCTTTGGTGCCTTGGACATGAGCTACGACCTTAAGATTCTGCATGAAAGGAGGACTAGCAGCCGACTTGCACGGGAGAATGTCAAAAGTGTTCATATGTAGTAAAAACCTGAGAAATCCGTTCGTTTTCGTCATTTGTTATCGAATCGGCTTAAAGCCAGATCGTCACATTGGCCGCTCTTCTCTCTGAAACGGATGTACTTATCGTCTGCAAAGCTATGTCGCGTACTGCGGTATTTGGAGACACTAAAAGCACCATAGTAGAACACAGATAAAGCTCCTAAGATGATGAAATAGCCAGTAAGAAGTAATACAATTCAAGTTTTAGTTATCGGTTATTGACTTTTTAGCTGGCTTTGGTGCCTTGGACATGAGCTAGGACCTTAAGATTCTGCATGAAAGGAGGACTAGCAGCCGAGTTGCACGGGAGAATGTCAAAAGTGTTCATATGTAGTAAAAACCTGAGAAATCCGTCCGTTTTCGTCATTTGTTATCGAATCGACGTAAAGCCAGATCGTCACATTGGCCGCTCTTCTCTCTGAAACGGTTGTACTTATCGTCTGCAAAGCTATGTCGCGTGCTGCGCTATGTGGAGACACTAAAAGCACCATAGTAGAACACAGACGAAGTTTCTAAGTTGATGTAATAGCCAGTAAGAAGTAGTACAATTCAAGTTTTAGGTATCGATTATTGACTTTTTAGCTGGCTTTGGTGCCTTGGACATGAGCTAGGACCTTAAGATTCTGCATAAAAGGAGGACCAGCAGCCCAGTTGCACGGGAGAATGGGAAAAGTGTTCATATGTAGTAAAAACCTGAGAAATCCGTCCGTTTTCGTCATTTGTTATCGAATCGACTTAAAGCCAGATCGTCACATTGGCCGCTCTTCTCTCTGAAACGGTTGTACTTATCGTCTGCAAAGCTATGTCGCGTGCTGCGGTTTGGGGAGACACTAAAATCACCACAGTAGAACACAGATGAAGCTTCTAAGTTGATGTAATACCCAGTAAGAAGTAGTACAATTCAAGTTTTAGGTATCGATTATTGACTTTTTAGCTGTCTTTGGTGCCTTGGACATGAGCTAGGACCTTAAGATTCAGCATCAAAGGAGGACTTGCAACCGAGTTGCACGGGAGAATGTGAAAAGTGTTCATATGTAGTAAAAACCTTAGAAATCCGTCCGTTTTCGTCATTTGTTATCGAATCGACTTAAAGCCAGATCGTCACATTGGCCGCTCTTCTCTCTGAAACGGTTGTACTTATCGTCTGCCAAGCTATGTCGCGTGCTGCGGTATGCTGAGACACTAAAAGCACCATAGTAGAACACAGATCAAGCTTCTAAGTTGATGTAATAGCCAGCAAGAAGTAGTAAATTTCAAGTATAAGGTACTGAATATTGAATTTTTAGCTGGCTTTGGTGCCTTGGACATAAGCTAGGACCTTAATATTCTGCATGAAAGGAGGACTAGCAGCCGAGTTGCACGGGAGAATGTGAAAACTGTTCAAATGTAGTAAAAACCTGAGAAATCCGCCCGTTTTCGTCATTTGTTATCGAATCGACTTAAAGCCAGATCGTCACATTGGCCGCTCTTCTCTGTGAAACGGATGTACTTATCGTCTGCAAAGCTATGTCGCGTGCTGCGGTATGCGGAGACACTAAAAGCACCATAGTAGAACACAGATGAAGCTTCTAAGTTGATGTAATACCCAGTAAGAAGTAGTACAATTCAAGTTTAAGGTATCGATAATTGACTTTTTAGCTGGCTTTGGTCCCTTGGACATGAGCTATGACCTTAACATTCTTCATGAAAGGAGGACTAGCAGCCGAGTTGCACGGGAGAATGTGAAAAGTGTTCATATGTAGTAAAAACCTTAGAAATCCATCCGTTTTCGTCATTTGCTATCGAATCGACTTAAAGCCAGATCGTCACATTGGCCGCTCTTCTCACTGAAACGGTTGTACTTATCGTCTGCAAAGCTATGTCACGTGCTTGCGGTATGCGGAGACACTAAAATCACAACAGTAGAACACAGATGAAGATTCTAAGTTGATGTAATATCCAGTAAGAAGTAGAACAATTCAAGTTTTAGGTATCGATTATTGACTTTTTAGCTGGCTTTGGTGCATTGGACATGAGCTAGGACCTTAATATTCTGCATGAAAGGTGGACTAGCAGCCGAGTTGCACGGGAGAATGTGAAAAGTGTTCATATGTAGCAAAAACCTGAGAAATCCGTCCGTTTTCGTCATTTGTTATCGAATCGACTTAAAGCCAGATCGTCACATTGGCCGCTCTTCTCTCTGAAACGGTTGTACTTATCGTCTGCAAAGCTATGTCGCGTACTGCAGTATGCTGAGACACTAAAAGCACCATAGTAGAACACAGATCAAGCTTCTAAGTTGATGTAATAGCCAGTAAGAAGTAGTACAATTCAAGTTTTAGGTATTGAAATTTGACCTTTTAGCTGGCTTTGGTGCCTTGGACATGTGCTAGGACATTAAGATTCTGCATGAAAGGAGGACTAGCAGCCGAGTTGCACGGGAGAATGTGAAAAGTGTTCATATGTAGTAAAAACCTGAGAAATCCGTCCGTTTTCGTCATTTGTTATCGAATCGACTTAAAGCCAGATCGTCACATTGGCCGCTCTTCTCTCTGAAACGGTTGTACTTATCGTCTGCAAAACTACGTCGTGTACTGCGGTATTCGGAGACACTAAAAGCATCATAGTAGAACACAGATGAAGCTTCTAAGATGATGTAATAGCCAGTAAGAAGAAGTACAATTCAAGTTTTAGGTATCGGTTATTGACTTTTTAGCTGGCTTTGGTGCTTTGGACATGAGCTAGGACCTTAAGATTCTGCATGAAAGGAGTACTAGCAGCCGAGTTGCACGGGAGAATGTGAAAAGTGTTCATATGTAGTAAAAACCTGAGAAATCCGTCCGTTTTCGTCATTTGTTATCGAATCGACTTAAAGCCAGATCGTCACATTGGCCGCTCTTCTCTCTGAAACGGTTGTACTTATCGTCTGCAAAACTACGTCGTGTACTGCGGTATTCGGAGACACTAAAAGCATCATAGTAGAACACAGATGAAGCTTCTAAGATGATGTAATAGCCAGTAAGAAGAAGTACAATTCAAGTTTTAGGTATTGATTATTGACTTTTTAGCTGGCTTTGGTGCCTTGGACATGAGCTAGGACCTTAAGATTCTGCATGAAAGGAAGACTAGCAGCCGAGTTGCACGGGAGAATGTGAAAAGTGGTCATATGTAGTAAAAACCTGAGAAATCCGTTCGTTTTCGTCATTTGTTATCGAATCGACTTAAAGCCAGATCGTCACATTGGCCGCTCTTCTCTCTGAAACGGATGTACTTATCGTCTGCAAAGCTATGTCGCGTACTGCGGTATTCGGAGACACTAAAAGCACCATAGTAGAACACAGATGAAGCTCCTAAGATGATGAAATAGCCAGTAAGAAGTAATACAATTCAAGTTGTAGTTATCGGTTATTGACTTTTTAGCTGGCTTTGGTTCCTTGGACATGAGCTAGGACCTTAAGATTCTGCATGAAAGGAGGACTAGCAGCCGAGTTGCACGGGAGAATGTCAAAAGTGTTCATATGTAGTAAAAACCTGAGAAATCCGTCCGTTTTCGTCATTTGTTATCGAATCGACGTAAAGCCAGATCGTCACATTGGCCGCTCTTCTCTCTGAAACGGTTGTACTTATCGTCTGCAAAGCTATGTCGCGTGCTGCGGTTTGGGGAGACACTAAAATCACCACAGTAGAACACAGATGAAGCTTCTAAGTTGATGTAATACCCAGTAAGAAGTAGTACAATTCAAGTTTTAGGTATCGATTATTGACTTTTTAGCTGTCTTTGGTGCCTTGGACATGAGCTAGGACCTTAAGATTCTGCATCAAAGGAGGACTTGCAACCGAGTTGCACGGGAGAATGTGAAAAGTGTTCATATGTAGTAAAAACCTTAGAAATCCGTCCGTTTTCGTCATTTGTTATCGAATCGACTTAAAGCCAGATCGTCACATTGGCCGCTCTTCTCTCTGAAACGGTTGTACTTATCGTCTGCAAAGCTATGTCGCGTGCTGCGGTATGCTGAGACACTAAAAGCACCATAGTAGAACACAGATCAAGCTTCTAAGTTGATGTAATAGCCAGTAAGAAGTAGTACAATTCAAGTTTTAGGTATTGAAATTTGACCTTTTAGCTGGCTTTGGTGCCTTGGACATGTGCTAGGACCTTAAGATTCTGCATGAAAGGAGGACTAGCAGCCGAGTTGCACGGGAGAATGTGAAAAGTGTTCATATGTAGTAAAAACCTGAGAAATCCGTCCGTTTTCGTCATTTGTTATCGAATCGACTTAAAGCCAGATCGTCACATTAGCCGCTCTTCTCTCTGAAACGGTTGTACTTATCGTCTGCAAAACTACGTCGTGTACTGCGGTATTCGGAGACACTAAAAGAACCATAGTAGAACACAGATGAAGCTTCTAAGATGATGTAATAGCCAGTAAGAAGAAGTACAATTCAAGTTTTTGGTATCGGTTACTGACTTTTTAGCTGGCTTTGGTGCTTTGGACATGAGCTAGGACCTTAAGATTCTGCATGAAAGGAGGACTAGCAGCCGAGTTGCACGGGAGAATGTGAAAAGTGTTCATATGTAGTAAAAACCTGAGAAATCCGTCCGTTTTCGTTATTTGTTATCGAATCTACTTAAAGCCAGATGGTCACATTGGCCGCTCTTCTCTCTGAAACGTTTGTACATATCGTCTGCAAAGCTATGTCGCGTGCAGCGGTATGTGGAGACACTAAAATCACCATAGTAGAACACAGATGAAGCATCTAAGTTGATGTAATAGCCAGTAAGAAGTAGTACAATTCAAGTTTTAGGAATCGATTATTGACTTTTTAGCTGGCTTTGTTGCCTTGGACATGAGCTAGGACTTTAAGATTCTGCATGAAAGGAGGACTAGCAGCCGAGTTGCGCGGGAGAATGTGAAATGTGTTCATATGTAGTAAAAACCTGAGTAATCCGTCCGTTTTCGTCATTTGTTATCGAATCGACGTAAAGCCAGATCGTCACATTGGCGCTCTTCTCTCTGAAACGGTTGTACTTATCGTCTGCAAAGCTATGTCGCGTGCTGCGCTATGTGGAGAAACTAAAAGCACCGTAGTAGAACACAGATGAAGCTTCTAAGTTGATGTAATAGCCAGTAAGAAGTAGTACAATTCAAGTTTTAGGTATCGATTATTGACATTTTAACTGGCTTTGGTGCCTTGGCCATGAGCTAGGACCTTGACATTCTGCATGAAAGGAGGACTAGCAGCCGAGTTGCACGGGAGAATGTGAAAAGTGTTCATATGTGGTAAAAACCTGAGAAATCCGTCCGTTTTCGTCATTTGTTATCGAATCGACTTAAAGCCAGATCGTCACATTGGCCGCTCTTCTCTCTGAAACGGTTGTACTTATCGTCTGCAAAGCTATGTCGCGTGCTGCGGTATGCGGAGACACTAAAATCACCATAGTAGAACACAGATGAAGCTTCTAAGTTGATGCAATAGCCAGTAAGAAGTAGAACAATTCAAGTTTTAGGTATCGATTATTGTCTTTTTAGCTGGCTTCGGTACCTTGGACATGAGCTAGGACCTTAAGATTCTGCATGAAAGGAGGACTAGCAGCCGAGTTGCACGTCAGAATGGGAAAAGTGTTCATATGTAGTAAAAACCTGAGAAATCGGTCCGTTTTCGTCATTTGTTATCGAATCTACTTAAAGCCATATGGTCACATTGGCCGCTGTTCTCTCTGAAACGTTTGTACATATCGTTTGCAAAGCTATGTCGCGTGCAGCGGTATGTGGAGACACTAAAATCACCATAGTAGAACACAGATGAAGCATCTAAGTTGATGTAATAGCCAGTAAGAAGTAGTACAATTCAAGTTTTAGGAATCGATTATTGACTTTTTAGCTGGCTTTGGTGCCTTGGACATGAGCTAGGACTTTAAGATTCTGCATGAAAGGAGGACTAGCAGCCGAGTTGCGCGGGAGAATGTGAAATGTGTTCATATGTAGTAAAAACCTGAGTAATCCGTCCGTTTTCGTCATTTGTTATCGAATCGACTTAAAGACAGATCGTCACATTGGCCGCTCTTCTCTCTGAAACGGTTGTACTTATCGTCTGAAAAGCTATGTTGCGTGCTGCGGCATGCTGAGACACTAAAAGCACCATAGTAGAACACAGATCAAGCTTCTAAGTTGATGTAATAGCCAGTAAGAAGTAGTACAATTCAAGTTTTAGGAATCGATTATTGACCTTTTAGCTGGCTTTGGTGCCTTGGACATGAGCTAGGACCTTAAGATTCTGCATGAAAGGAGGACTAGCAGCCGAGTTGCACGGGAGAATGTGAAAAGTGTTCATATGTAGTAATAACCTTAGAAATCCGTCCTTTTTCGTCATTTGTTAGCGAATCGACTTAAAGCCAAATCGTCACATTGGCCGCTCTTCTCTCTGAAACGGTTGTGCTTATCGTCTGCAAAACTATGTCGCGTGCTGCGGTATGCGGAGAAACTAAAAGCACCGTAGTAGAACACAGATGAAGCTTCTAAGTTGATGTAATAGCCAGTAAGAAGTAGTACAATTCAAGTTTTAGGTATTGATTATTGACTTTTTAGCTGGCTTTGGTGCCTTGGACATGAGCTAGGACCTTAAGATTCTGCATGAAAGGAGGACCAGCAGCCGACTTGCACGGGAGAATGTGAAAAGTGGTCATATGTAGTAAAAACCTGAGAAATCCGTTCGTTTTCGTCATTTGTTATCGAATCGACTTAAAGCCAGATCGTCAAATTGGCCGCTCTTCTCTCTGAAACGGTTGTACTTATCGTCTGCAAAGCTATGTTGCGTGCTGCGCTATGTGGAGACACTAAAAGCACCATAGTAGAACACAGACGAAGTTTCTAAGTTGATGTAATAGCCAGCAAGAAGTAGTACAATTCAAGTTTTAGGTATCGATTATTGACTTTTTAGCTGGCTTTGGTGCATTGGACATGAGCTAGGACCTTAAGATTCTGCATGAAAGGTGGACTAGCAGCCGAGATCCACGGGAGAATGTGAAAAGCGTTCATATGTAGTAAAAACCTGAGAAATCCGTCCGTTTTCGTCATTTGTTAGCGAATCGACTTAAAGCCAGATCGTCACATTGGCCGCTCTTCTCTCTGAAACGGTTGTGCTTATCGTCTGCAAAGCTATGTCGCGTGTTGCCGTAGGCGGAAACAGGAAAAGCACCATAGTAGAACACAGATGAAGTTTCTAAGTTGATGTAATAGCCAGTAAGAAGTAGTACAATTCAAGTTTAAGTTATCGATTATTGACTTTTTAGCTGGCTTTGGACCCTTGGACATGAGCTAGGACCTTAACATTCTGCATGAAAGGAGGACTAGCAACCGAATTGCACGGGAGAGTGTGAAAAGTGTTCATATGTAGTAAAAACCTTAGAAATCCGTCCGTTTTCGTCATTTGTTAACGAATCGACTAAAGCCAGATCGTCACATTGGCCGCTCTTCTCTCTGAAAAGGTTGTACTTATCGTCTGCCAAGCTATGTCGCGTGCTGCGGTATGCTGAGACACTAAAAGCACCATAGTAGAACAGAGATCAAGCTTCTAAGTTGATGTAATAGCCAGTAAGAAGTAGTAAAATTCAAGTTTAGGGTACCGATTATTGACTTTTTAGCTGGCTTTGGTCCCTTGGACATGAGCTAGGACCTTAACATTCTTCATGAAAGGAGGACTAGCTGCCGAGTTGCACGGGAGAATGTGAAAAGTGTTCATATGTAGTAAAAACCTGAGAAATCCGTCCGTTTTCCTCATTTGTTATCGAATCGACTTAAAGCCAGATCGTCACATTGGCCGCTCTTCTCTCTGAAACGGTTGTGCTTATCGTCTGCAAAGCTATGTCGCGTGTTGCCGTAGGCGGAAACAGGAAAAGCACCATAGTAGAACACAGATGAAGTTTCTAAGTTGATGTAATAGCCAGTAAGAAGTAGTACAATTCAAGTTTAAGTTATCGATTATTGACTTTTTAGCTGGCTTTGGACCCTTGGACATGAGCTAGGACCTTAACATTCTGCATGAAAGGAGGACTAGCAACCGAATTGCACGGGAGAGTGTGAAAAGTGTTCATATGTAGTAAAAACCTTAGAAATCCGTCCGTTTTCGTCATTTGTTAACGAATCGACTAAAGCCAGATCGTCACATTGGCCGCTCTTCTCTCTGAAAAGGTTGTACTTATCGTCTGCCAAGCTATGTCGCGTGCTGCGGTATGCTGAGACACTAAAAGCACCATAGTAGAACACAGATCAAGCTTCTAAGTTGATGTAATAGCCCGTAAGTAGTAGTAAAATTCAAGTTTAAGGTACCGATTATTGACTTTTTAGCTGGCTTTGGTCCCTTGGACATGAGCTAGGACCTTAACATTCTTCATGAAAGGAGGACTAGCAGCCGAGTTGCACGGGAGAATGTGAAAAGTGTTCATATGTAGTAAAAACCTGAGAAATCCGTCCGTTTTCGTCATTTGTTATCGAATCGACTTAAAGCCAGATCGTCACATTGGCCGCTCTTCTCTCTGAAACGGTTGTACTTATCGTCTGCAAAGCTATGTCGCGTACTGCGATATTTGGAGACACTAAAAGCACCATAGTAGAACACAGATGAAACTTCTAAGATGATGTAATAGCCAGTAAGAAGAAGTACAATTCAAGTTTTGGTATCGGTTATTGACTTTTTAGCTGGCTTTGGTGCTTTGGACATGAGCTAGGACCTTAAGATTCTGCATGAAAGGAGGACTAGCAGCCGAGTTGCACGGGAGAATGTGAAAAGTGTTCATATGTAGTAAAAACCTGAGAAATCCGTCCGTTTTCGTCATTTGTTATCGTATCGACTTAAAGCCAGATCGTCACACTGTCCACTCTTCTCTCTGAAACGGTTGTACTTATCGTCTGCAAAGCTATGTCGCGTGTTGCCGTAGGCGGAAACAGGAAAAGCACCATAATAGAACACAGATGAAGCTTCTAAGTTGATGTAATACCCAGTAAGAAGTAGTCCAATTCAAGTTTTAGGTATCGATTATTGACTTTCTAGCTGGCTTTGGTGCCTTGGACATGAGCTAGGACTTTAAGATTCTGCATAATAGGAGGACTAGCAGCCGAGTTGCACGGGAGAATGTGAAAAGTGTTCATATGTAGTAATAACCTGAGAAATCCGTCCTTTTTCGTCATTTGTTATCGAATCGACTTAAAGCCAGATCGTCACATTGGCAGCTCTTCTCTCTGAAATGGTTGTACTTATCGTCTGTAAAACTATGTCGCGTGCTGCGGTATGCGGAGAAACTAAAAGCACCATAGTAGAACACAGATGAAGCTTCTAAGTTGACGTAATAGCCAGTAAGAAGTAGTACAATTCAAGTTTTAGGTATTGATTATTGACTTTTTAGCTGGCTTTGGTGCCTTGGACATGAGCTAGGACCTTAAGATTCTGCATGAAAGGAGGACTAGCAGCCGAGTTGCACGGGAGAATGTGAAAAGTGTTCATATGTAGTAAAAACCTGAGAAATCCGTCCGTTTTCGTCATTTGTTATCGAATCGACTTAAAGCCAGATCGTCACATTGGCCGCTCTTCTCTCTGAAACGGTTGTACTTATCGTCTGCAAAGCTATGTCACGTGCTGCGGTATGCGGAGACACTAAAATCACCACAGTAGAACACAGATGAAGCTTCTAAGTTGATGTAATATCCAGTAAGAAGTAGTACAATTCAAGTTTTAGGTATCGATTATTGACTTTTTAGCTGGCTTTGGTGCATTGGGCATGAGCTAGGACCTTAATTTTCTGCATGAATGGTGGACTAGCAGCCGAGTTGCACGGGAGAATGTGAAAACTGTTCAAATGTAGTAAAAACCTGAGAAATCCGTCCTTTTTCGTCATTTGTTATCGAATCGACTTAAAGCCAGATCGTCACATTGGCCGCTCTTCTCTCTGAAACGGTTGTACTTATCGTCTGCAAAGCTATCTCACGTGCTGCGGTATGCGGAGACACTAAACTCACCACAGTAGAACACAGATGAAGCTTCTAAGTTGATGTAATATCCAGTAAGAAGTAGTACAATTCAAGTTTTAGGTATCGATTATTGACTTTTTAGCTGGGTTTGGTGCCTTGGACATGAGATAGGACCTTAAGATTCTGCATGAAAGGAGGACTAGCAACCGAGTTGCACGGGAGAGTGTGAAAAGTGTTCATATGTAGTAAAAACCTTAGAAATCCGTCCGTTTTCGTCATTTGTTATCGAATCGACTAAAGCCAGATCGTCACATTGGCCGCTCTTCTCTCTGAAACGGTGGTACTTATCGTCTGCCAAGCTATGTCGCTGGCTGCGGTATGCTGAGACACTAAAAGCACCGTAGTAGAGCACAGATCAAGCTTCTAAGTTGATGTAATAGCCAGTAAGAAGTAGTAAAATTCAAGTATAAGGTACTGAATATTGAATTTTTAGCTGGCTTTGGTGCCTTGGACAAGAGCTAGGACCTTAAGATTCTGCATGAAAGGAGGACTAGCAGCCGAGTTGCACGGGAGAATGTGAAAACTGTTCAAATGTAGTAAAAACCTGAGAAATCCGTCCGTTTTCGTCATTTGTTATCGAATCGACTTAAAGCCAGATCGTCACATTGGCCGCTCTTCTCTTTGAAACGGTTGTACTTATCGTCTGCAAAGCTATGTCACGTGCTGCGGTATGCGGAGACACTAAAATCACCACAGTAGAACACAGATGAAGATTCTAAGTTGATGTAATATCCAGTAAGAAGTAGTACAATTCAAGTTTTAGGTATCGATTATTGACTTTTTAGCTGGCTTTGGTGCATTGGACATGAGCTAGGACCTTAATATTCTGCATGAAAGGTGGACTAGCAGCCGAGTTGCACGGGAGAATGTGAAAAGTGTTCATATGTAGCAAAAACCTGAGAAATCCGTCCGTTTTCGTCATTTGTAATCGAATCGACTTAAAGCCAGATCGTCACATTGGCCGCTCTTCTCTCTGAAACGGTTGTACTTATTGTCTGCAAAGCTATGTCGCGTACTGCGGTATTCGGAGACACTAAAAGCACCACAGTAGAACACAGATGAAGCTTCTAAGATGATGTAATAGCCAGTAAGAAGAAGTACAATTCAAGTTTTGGTATCGGTTATTGACTTTTTAGCTGGCTTTGGTGCTTTGGACATGAGCTAGGACCTTAAGATTCTGCATGAAAGGAGGACTAGCAGCCGAGTTGCACGGGAGAATGTGAAAAGTGTTCATATGTAGTAAAAACCTGAGAAATCCGTCCGTTTTCGCCATTTGTTATCGAATCGACTTATAGCCAGATCGTCACATTGGCCGCTCTTCTCTCTGAAGCGGTTGTACTTATCGTCTGCAAAGCTAAGTCGCGTGTTGCCGTAGGCGGAAAAAGGAAAAGCACCATTATAGAACACAGATGAAGCTTCTAAGTTGATGTAATACCCAGTAAGAAGTAGTCCAATTCAAGTTTTAGGTACCGGTTATTGACTTTTTAGCTGGCTTTGGTGCCTTGGACATGAGCTAGGACCTTAAGATTCTGCATGAAAGGAGGACTAGCAGCCGAGTTGCACGGGAGAATGTGAAAACTGTTCAAATGTAGTAAAAACCTGAGAAATCCGTCCGTTTTCGTCATTTGTTATCGAATCGACTTAAAGCCAGATCGTCACATTGGCCGCTCTTCTCTTTGAAACGGTTGTACTTATCGTCTGCAAAGCTATGTCACGTGCTGCGGTATGCGGAGACACTAAAATCACCGCAGTAGAACACAGATGAAGATTCTAAGTTGATGTAATATCCAGTAAGAAGTAGTACAATTCAAGTTTTAGGTATCGATTATTGACTTTTTAGCTGGCTTTGGTGCATGGGACATGAGCTAGGACCTTAATATTCTTCATGAAAGGTGGACTAGCAGGTGAGTTGCACGGGAGAATGTGAAAAGTGTTCATATGTAGCAAAAACCTGAGAAATCCGTCCGTTTTCGTCATTTGTAATCGAATCGACTTAAAGCCAGATCGTCACATTGGCCGCTCTTCTCTCTGAAACGGTTGTACTTATCGTCTGCAAAGCCATGTCGCGTACTGCGGTATTCGGAGACACTAAAAGCACTATAGTAGAACACAGATGAAGCTTCTAAGATGATGTAATAGCCAGTAAGAAGAAGTACAATTCAAGTTTTGGTATCGGTTATTGACTTTTTAGCTGGCTTTGGTGCTTTGGACATGAGCTAGGACCTTAAGATTCGGCATGAAAGGAGGACTAGCAGCCGAGTTGCACGGGAGAATGTGAAAAGTGTTCATATGTAGTAAAAACCTGAGAAATCCGTCCGTTTTCGTCATTTGTTATCGAATCGACTTAAAGCCAGATCGTCACATTGGCCGCTCTTCTCTCTGAAACGGTTGTACTTATCGTCTGCAAAGCTAAGTCGCGTGTTGCCGTAGGCGGAAACAGGAAAAGCACCATAATAGAACACAGATGAAGCTTCTAAGTTGATGTAATACCCAGTAAGAAGTAGTCCAATTCAAGTTTTAGGTATCGATTATTGACTTTTTAGCTGGCTTTGGTGCCTTGGACATGAGCTACGACTTTAAGATTCTGCATAATAGGAGGACTAGCAGCCTAGTTGCACGGGAGAATGTGAAAAGTGTTCATATGTAGTAATAACCTGAGAAATCCGTCCTTTTTCGTCATTTGTTATCGAATCGACTTAAAGCCAGATCGTCACATTGGCAGCTCTTCTCTCTGAAATGGTTGTACTTATCATCTGCAAAACTATGTCGCGTGCTGCGGTATGCGGAGAAACTAAAAGCACCATAGTAGAACACAGATGAAGCTTCTAAGTTGACGTAATAGCCAGTAAGAAGTAGTACAATTCAAGTTTTAGGTATTGATTATTGACTTTTTAGCTGGCTTTGGTGCCTTGGACATGAGCTAGGAACTTAAGATTCTGCATGAAAGGAGGACTAGCAGCCGAGTTGCACGGGAGAATGTGAAAAGTGTTCATATGTTGTAAAAACCTGAGAAATCCGTCCGTTTTCGTCATTTGTTATCGAATCGACTTAAAGCCAGATCGTCACATTGGCCGCTCTTCTCTCTGAAACGTTTGTACTTATCGTCTGCAAAGCTATGTCGCGTGTTGCCGTAGGCGGAAACAGGAAAAGCACCATAATAGAACACAGATGAAGCTTCTAAGTTGATGTAATACCCGGTAAGAAATAGTACAATTCAAGTTTTAGGTATCGATTATTGACTTTTTAGCTGGCTTTGGTGCCTTGGACATGAGCTAGGACTTTAAGATTCTGCATAAAAGGAGGACTAACAGCCGAGTTGCACGGGAGAATGTGAAAAGTGTTCATATGTAGTAAAAACCTGAGAAATCAGTCCGTTTTCGTCATTTGTTATCGAATCGACGTAAAGCCAGATCGTCACATTGGCCGCTCTTCTCTCTGAAACGGTTGTACTTAACGTCTGCAAAGCTATGTCGCGTGTTGCCGTAGGCGGAAACAGGAAAAGCACCATAGTAGAACACAGATGAAGCTTCTAAGTTGATGTAATAGTCAGTAAGAAGTAGTCCAATTCAAGATTTAGGTATCGATTATTGACTTTTTAGCTGGCTTTGGTGCCTTGGACATGAGCTAGGACTTAAAGATTCTGCATAAAAGGAGGACTAGCAGCCCAGTTGAACGGGAGAATGTGAAAAGTGTTCATATGTAGTAAAAACCTGAGAAATCCGTCCGTTTTCGTCATTTGTTATCGAATCGACTTAAAGCCAGATCGTCACATTGGCCGCTCTTCTCTCTGAAACGGTTGTACTTATCGTCTGCAAAGCTATGTCGCGTACTGCGATATTCGGAGACACTAAAAGCACCATAGTAGAACACAGATGAAACTTCTAAGATGATGTAATAGCCAGTAAGAAGAAGTACAATTCAAGTTTTGGTATCGGTTATTGAATTTAAAGCTGGCTTTGGTGCTTTGGACATGAGCTAGGACCTTAAGATTCTGCATGAAAGGAGGACTAGCAGCCGAGTTGCACGGGAGAATGTGAAAAGTGTTCATATGTAGAAAAAACCTGAGAAATCCGTCCGTTTTCGTCATTTGTGATCGAATCGACTTAAATCCAGATCGTCACATTGGCCGCTCTTCTCTCTGAAACGGTTGTACTTATCGTCTGAAAAGCTATGTCGCGTGTTGCCGTAGGCGGAAACAGGAAAAGCACCATAATAGAACACAGATGAAGCTTCTAAGTTGATGTAATACCCAGTAAGAAGTAGTCCAATTCAAGTTTTAGGTATCGATTATTGACTTTCTAGCTGGCTTTGGTGCCTTGGACATGAGCTAGGACTTTAAGATTCTGCATAATAGGAGGACTAGCAGCCGAGTTGCACGGGAGAATGTGAAAAGTGTTCATATGTAGTAATAACCTGAGAAATCCGTCCTTTTTCGTCATTTGTTATCGAATCGACTTAAAGCCAGATCGTCACATTGGCAGCTCTTCTCTCTGAAATGGTTGTACTTATCGTCTGCAAAACTATGTCGCGTGCTGCGGTGTGCGGAGAAACTAAAAGCACCATAGTAGAACACAGATGAAGCTTCTAAGTTGACGTAATAGCCAGTAAGAAGTAGTACAATTCAAGTTTTAGGTATTGATTATTGACTTTTTAGCTGGCTTTGGTGACTTGGACATGAGCTAGGACCTTAAGATTCTGCATGAAAGGAGGACTAGCAGCCGAGTTGCACGGGAGAATGTGAAAAGTGTTCATATGTAGTAAAAACCTGAGAAATCCGTCCGTTTTCGTCATTTGTTATCGAATCGACTTAAAGCCAGATCGTCACATTGGCCGCTCTTCTCTCTGAAACGGTTGTACTTATCGTCTGCAAAGCTATGTCACGTGCTGCGGTATGCGGAGACACTAAAATCACCACAGTAGAACACAGATGAAGCTTCTAAGTTGATGTAATATCCAGTAAGAAGTAGTACAATTCAAGTTTTAGGTATCGGTTATTGACTTTTTAGCTGGCTTTGGTGCCTTGGACATGAGCTAGGACCTTAAGATTCTGCATGACAATAGGACTAGCAGCCGAGTTGCACGGGAGAATGTGAAAAGTGTTCATATGTAGAAAAAACCTGAGAAATCCGTCCGTTTTCGTCATTTGTGATCGAATCGACTTAAATCCAGATCGTCACATTGGCCGCTCTTCTCTCTGAAACGGTTGTACTTATCGTCTGAAAAGCTATGTCGCGTGTTGCCGTAGGCGGAAACAGGAAAAGCACCATAATAGAACACAGATGAAGCTTCTAAGTTGATGTAATACCCAGTAAGAAGTAGTCCAATTCAAGTTTTAGGTATCGATTATTGACTTTCTAGCTGGCTTTGGTGCCTTGGACATGAGCTAGGACTTTAAGATTCTGCATAATAGGAGGACTAGCAGCCGAGTTGCACGGGAGAATGTGAAAAGTGTTCATATGTAGTAATAACCTGAGAAATCCGTCCTTTTTCGTCATTTGTTATCGAATCGACTTAAAGCCAGATCGTCACATTGGCAGCTCTTCTCTCTGAAATGGTTGTACTTATCGTCTGCAAAACTATGTCGCGTGCTGCGGTGTGCGGAGAAACTAAAAGCACCATAGTAGAACACAGATGAAGCTTCTAAGTTGACGTAATAGCCAGTAAGAAGTAGTACAATTCAAGTTTTAGGTATTGATTATTGACTTTTTAGCTGGCTTTGGTGACTTGGACATGAGCTAGGACCTTAAGATTCTGCATGAAAGGAGGACTAGCAGCCGAGTTGCACGGGAGAATGTGAAAAGTGTTCATATGTAGTAAAAACCTGAGAAATCCGTCCGTTTTCGTCATTTGTTATCGAATCGACTTAAAGCCAGATCGTCACATTGGCCGCTCTTCTCTCTGAAACGGTTGTACTTATCGTCTGCAAAGCTATGTCACGTGCTGCGGTATGCGGAGACACTAAAATCACCACAGTAGAACACAGATGAAGCTTCTAAGTTGATGTAATATCCAGTAAGAAGTAGTACAATTCAAGTTTTAGGTATCGATTATTGACTTTTTAGCTGGCTTTGGTGCATTGGACATGAGCTAGGACCTTAATATTCTGTATGAATGGTGGACTAGCAGCCGAAATGCACGGGAGAATGTGAAAAGTGTTCAAATGTAGTAAAAACCTGAGAAATCCGTCCTTTTTCGTCATTTGTTATCGAATCGACTTAAAGCCAGATCGTCACATTGGCCGCTCTTCTCTCTGAAACGGTTGTACTTATCGTCTGCAAAGCTATGTCACGTGCTGCGGTATGCGGAGACACTAAAATCACCACAGTAGAACACAGATGAAGCTTCTAAGTTGATGTAATATCCAGTAAGAAGTAGTACAATTCAAGTATTAGGTATCAATTATTGACTTTTTAGCTGGCTTTGGTGCATTGGACATGAGCTAGGACCTTAATATTCTGCATGAATGGTGGACTAGCAGCCGAAATGCACGGGAGAATGTGAAAACTGTTCAAATGTAGTAAAAACCTGAGAAATCCGTCCTTTTTCGTCATTTGTTATCGAATCGACTTAAAGCCAGATCGTCACATTGGCCGCTCTTCTCTCTGAAACGGTTGTACTTATCGTCTGCAAAGCTATGTCACGTGCTGCGGTATGCGGAGACACTAAAATCACCACAGTAGAACACAGATGAAGCTTCTAAGTTGATGTAATATCCAGTAAGAAGTAGTACAATTCAAGTTTTAGGTATCGATTATTGACTTTTTAGCTGGGTTTGGTGCCTTGGACATGAGATAGGACCTTAAGATTCTGCATGAAAGGAGGACTAGCAACCGAGTTGCACGGGAGAGTGTGAAAAGTGTTCATATGTTGTAAAAACCTTAGAAATCCGTCCGTTTTCGTCATTTGTTATCGAATCGACTAAAGCCAGATCGTCACATTGGCCGCTCTTCTCTCTGAAACGGTTGTACTTATCGTCTGCCAAGCTATGTCGCGTGCTGCGGTATGCTGAGACACTAAAAGCACCATACTAGAACACAGATCAAGCTTCTAAGTTGATGTAATAGCCAGTAAGAAGTAGTAAAATTCAAGTATAAGGTACTGAATATTGAATTTTTAGCTGGCTTTGGTGCCTTGGACATGAGCTAGGACCTTAAGATTCTGCATGAAAGGAGGACTAGCAGCCGAGTTGCACGGGAGAATGTGAAAACTGTTCAAATGTAGCAAAAACCTGAGAAATCCGTCCGTTTTCGTCATTTGTTATCGAATCGACTTAAAGCCAGATCGTCACATTGGCCGCTCTTCTCTCTGAAACGGTTGTACTTATCGTCTGCAAAGCTATGTCGCGTACTGCGGTATTCGGAGACACTAAAGGCACCATAGTAGAACACAGATGAAGCTTCTAAGATGATGTAATAGCCAGTAAGAAGAAGTACAATTCAAGTTTTGGTATCGGTTATTGACTTTTTAGCTGGCTTTGGTGCTTTGGACATGAGCTAGGACCTTAAGATTCTGCATGAAAGGAGGACTAGCAGCCGAGTTGCACGGGAGAATGTGAAAAGTGTTCATATGTAGTAAAAACCTGAGAAATCCGTCCGTTTTCGTCATTTGTTATCGAATCGACTTAAAGCCAGATCGTCACATTGGCCGCTCTTCTCTCTGAAACGGTTGTACTTATCGTCTGCAAAGCTATGTCGCGTGTTGCCGTAGGCGGAAACAGGAAAAGCACCATAATAGAACACAGATGAAGCTTGTAAGTTGATGTAATACCCGGTAAGAAATAGTACAATTCAAGTTTTAGGTATCGATTATTGACTTTTTAGCTGGCTTTGGTGCCTTGGACATGAGCTAGGACTTTAAGATTCTGCATAATGGGAGGACTAGCAGCCGAGTTGCACGGGAGAATGTGAAAAGTGTTCATATGTAGTAAAAACCTGAGAAATCCGTCCGTTTTCGTCATTTGTTATCGAATCGACGTAAAGCCAGATCGTCACATTGGCCGCTCTTCTCTCTGAAAGGGTTGTACTTAACGTCTGCAAAGCTATGTCGCGTGTTGCCGTAGGCGGAAACAGGAAAAGCACCATAGTAGAACACAGATGAAGCTTCTAAGTTGATGTAATAGTCAGTAAGAAGTAGTCCAATTCAAGATTTAGGTATCGATTATTGACTTTTTAGCTGGCTTTGGTGCTTTGGACATGAGCTAGGACCTTAAGATTCTGCATGAAAGGAGGACTAGCAGCCGAGTTGCACGGGAGAATGTGAAAAGTGTTCATATGTAGTAAAAACCTGAGAAATCCGTCCGTTTTCGTCATTTGTGATCGAATCGACTTAAAGCCAGATCGTCACATTGGCCGCTCTTCTCTCTGAAACGGTTGTACTTATCGTCTGCAAAGCTATGTCGCGTGTTGCCGTAGGCGGAAACAGGAAAAGCACCATAATAGAACACAGATGAAGCTTCTAAGTTGATGTAATACCCAGTAAGAAGTAGTCCAATTCAAGTTTTAGGTATCGATTATTGACTTTCTAGCTGGCCTTGGTGCCTTGGACATGAGCTAGGACTTTAAGATTCTGCATAATGGGAGGACTAGCAGCCGAGTTGCACGGGAGAATGTGAAAAGTGTTCATATGTAGTAATAACCTGAGAAATCCGTCCTTTTTCGTCATTTGTTATCGAATCGACTTAAAGCCAGATCGTCACATTGGCAGCTCTTCTCTCTGAAATGGTTGTACTTATCGTCTGCAAAACTATGCCGCGTGCTGCGGTGTGCGGAGAAACTAAAAGCACCATAGTAGAACACAGATGAAGCTTCTAAGTTGACGTAATAGCCAGTAAGAAGTAGTACAATTCAAGTTTTAGGTATCGATTATTGACTTTTTAGCTGGCTTTGGTGCCTTGGACATGAGCTAGGACCTTAAGATTCTGCATGAAAGGAGGTCTAGCAGCCGAGTTGCACGGGAGAGTGTGAAAAGTGTTCATATGTAGTAAAAACCTGAGAAATCCGTCCGTTTTCGTCATTTGTTATCGAATCGACTTAAAGCCAGATCGTCACATTGGCCGCTCTTCTCTCTGAAACGGTTGTATTTATCGTCTGCAAAGCTATGTCACGTGCTGCGGTATGCGGAGACACTAAAATCACCACAGTAGAACACAGATGAAGCTTCTAAGTTGATGTAATATCCAGTAAGAAGTAGTACAATTCAAGTTTTAGGTATCGATTATTGACTTTTTAGCTGGCTTTGGTGCATTGGACATGAGCTAGGACCTTAATATTCTGCATGAATGGTGGACTAGCAGCCGAAATGCACGGATGAATGTGAAAACTGTTCAAATGTAGTAAAAACCTGAGAAATCCGTCCTTTTTCGTCATTTGTTATCGAATCGACTTAAAGCCAGATCGTCACATTGGCCGCTCTTCTCTCTGAAACGGTAGTACTTATCGTCTGCAAAGCTATGTCACGTGCTGCGGTATGCGGAGACACTAAAATCACCACAGTAGAACACAGGTGAAGCTTCTAAGTTGATGTAATATCCAGTAAGAAGTAGTACAATTCAAGTTTTAGGTATCGATTATTGACTTTTTAGCTGGCTTTGGTGCCTTGGACATGAGATAGGACCTTAAGATTCTGCATGAAAGGAGGACTAGCAACCGAGTTGCACGGGAGAGTGTGAAAAGTGTTCATATGTAGTAAAAACCTTAGAAATCAGTCCGTTTTCGTCATTTGTTATCGAATCGACTAAAGCCAGATCGTCACATTGGCCGCCCTTCTCTCTGAAACGGTTGTACTTATCGTCTGCCAAGCTATGTCGCGTGCTGCGGTATGCTGAGACACTAAAAGCACCATAGTAGAACACAGATCAAGCTTCTAAGTTGATGTAATAGCCAGTAAGAAGTAGTAAAATTCAAGTATAAGGTACTGAATATTGAATTTTTAGCTGGCTTTGGTGCCTTGGACATGAGCTAGGACCTTAAGATTCTGCATGAAAGGAGGACTAGCAGCCGAGTTGCACGGGAGAATGTGAAAACTGTTCAAATGTAGTAAAAACCTGAGAAATCCGTCCGTTTTCGTGATTTGTTATCGAATCGACTTAAAGCCAGATCGTCACATTGGCCGCTCTTCTCCGTGAAACGGTTGTACTTATCGTCTGCAAAGCTATGTCACGTGCTGCGGTATGCGGAGACACTAAAATCACCACAGTAGAACACAGATGAAGATTCTAAGTTGATGTAATATCCAGTAAGAAGTAGTACAATTCAAGTTTTAGGTATCGATTATTGACTTTTAAGCTGGCTTTGGTGCATTGGACATGAGCTAGGACCTTAATATTCTGCATGAAAGGTGGACTAGCAGCCGAGTTGCACGGGAGAATGTGAAAAGTGTTCATATGTAGCAAAAACCTGAGAAATCCGTCCGTTTTCGTCATTTGTTATCGAATCGACTTAAAGCCAGATCGTCACATTGGCCGCTCTTCTCTCTGAAACGGTTGTACTTATCGTCTGCAAAGCTATGTCGCGTACTGCGGTATTCGGAGACACTAAAGACACCATAGTAGAACACAGATGAAGCTTCTAAGATGATGTAATAGCCAGTAAGAAGAAGTACAATTCAAGTTTTGGTATCGGTTATTGACTTTTTAGCTGGCTTTGGTGCTTTGGACATGAGCTAGGACCTTAAGATTCTGCATGAAAGGAGGACTAGCAGCCGAGTTGCACGGGAGAATGTGAAAAGTGTTCATATGTAGTAAAAACCTGAGAAACCCGTCCGTTTTCGTCATTTGTTATCGAATCGACTTAAAGCCAGATCGTCACATTGGCCGCTCTTCTCTCTGAAACGGTTGTACTTATCGTCTGCAAAGCTATGTCGCGTGTTGCCGTAGGCGGAAACAGGAAAAGCACCATAATAGAACACAGATGAAGCTTCTAAGTTGATGTAATACCCGGTAAGAAATAGTCCAATTCAAGTTTTAGGTATCGATTATTGACTTTTTAGCTGTCTTTGGTGCCTTGGACATGAGCTAGGACTTTAAGATTCTGCATTAAAGGAGGACTAACAGACGAGATGCACGGGAGAATGTGAAAAGTGTTCATAAGTAATAAAAACCTGAGAAATCCGTCCGTTTTCGTCATTTGTTATCGAATCGACGTAAAGCCAGATCGTCACATTGGCCGCTCTTCTCTCTGAAACGGTTGTACTTAACGTCTGCAAAGCTATGTCGCGTGTTGCCGTAGGCGGAAACAGGAAAAGCACCATAGTAGAACACAGATGAAGCTTCTAAGTTGATGTAATAGTCAGTAAGAAGTAGTCCAATTCCAGATTTAGGTATCAATTATTGACTTTTTAGCTGGCTTTGGTGCCTTGGACATGAGCTAGGACTTAAAGATTCTGCATAAAAGGAGGACTAGCAGCCCAGTTGAACGGGAGAATGTGAAAAGTGTTCATATGTAGTAAAAACCTGAGAAATCCGTCCGTTTTCGTCATTTGTTATCGAATCGACTTAAAGCCAGATCGTCACATTGGCCGCTCTTCTCTCTGAAACGGTTGTACTTATCGTCTGCAAAGCTATGTCACGTGTTGCCGTAGGCGGAAACAGGAAAAGCACCATAGTAGAACACAGACGAAGCTTATAAGTTGTACTTAGCTGAGCTATGTCGCGTGCTGCGGTATGCGGAGACACTAAAATCACCATAGTAGAACACAGATGAAGCTTCTAAGTTGATGCAATAGCCAGTAAGAAGTAGTACAATTCAAGTTTTAGGAATCGATTATTGACTTTTAAGCTGGCTTTGGTGCCTTGGACATTAGCTAGGACCTTAAGATTCTGCATGAAAGGAGGACTAGCAGCCAAGTTGCACGGGAGAATGTGAAAAGTGTTCATATGTAGTAAAAACCTGAGAAATCCGTCCGTTTTCGGCATTTGTTATCGAATCGACATAAAGCCAGATCGTCACATTGGCCGCTCTTCTCTCTGAAACGGTTGTACTTATAGTCTGCAAAGCTATGTCGCGTGCTGCGGTGTGAGGAGACACTAAAAGCACCATAGTAGAACACAGATCAAGCTTCTAAGTTGATGTAATAGCCAGTAAGAAGTAGTACAATTCAAGTTATAGGTATTGAATATGGACCTTTTAGGTGGCTTTGGTGCCTTGGACATGAGCTAGGACCTTAAGATTCTGCATGAAAGGAGGACTAGCAGCCGAGTTGCACGGGAGAATGTGAAAAGTGTTCATATGTAGTAATAACCTGAGAAATCCGTCCTTTTTCGTCATTTGTTATCGAATCGACTTAAAGCCAGATCGTCACATTGGCCGCTCTTCTCTCTGAAACGGTTGTGCTTATCGTCTGCAAAGCTATGTCGCGTGTTGCCGTAGGCGGAAACAGGAAAAGCACCATAGTAGAACACAGGTGAAGCTTCTAAGTTGATGTAATAGCCAGTAATAAGTAGTCCAATTCAAGATTTAGGTGTCGATTATTGACTTTTTAGCTGGCTTTCGTGCCTTGGACATGAGCTAGGGCTTTAAGATTCTGCATAAAAGGAGGACTAGCAGCCGAGTTGCACGGGAGAATGTGAAAAGTGTTCATATGTAGTAAAAACCTTAGAAATCCGTCCGTTTTCGTCATTTGTTATCGAATCAACTTAAAGCCAGATGGTCACATAAGCCGCTCTTCTCTCTGAAACGGTTGTACATATCGTCTGCAAAGCTATGTCGCATGCTGCGGTATGCGGAGACACTAAAATCACCATAATAGAACTCAAATGAAGCTTCTAAGTTGATGCAATAGCCAGTAAGAAGTAGAACAATTCAAGTTTTAGGTATCGATTATTGACTTTTTAGCTGGCTTCGGTACCTTGGACATGAGCTAAGACGTTAAAATTCTGCATGAAAGGTGGACTAGCAGCCGAGTTGCACGGGAGAATGTGAAAAGTGTTCATATGTAGTAAAAACCTGAGAAATCCGTCCGTTTTCGTCATTTGTTATCGAATCGACTTAAAGCCACATCGTCACATTGGCCGCTCTTCTCACTGAAACGGTTGTACTTATCGTCTGCAAAGCTATGTCGCGTGCTGCGGTATGCGGAGACACTAAAAGCACCTTAGTAGAACACAGATGATGCTTCTAAGTTGATGTAATACCCAGTAAGAAGTAGTACAATTCAAGTATTAGGTATCGATTATTGACTTTTTAGCTGGCTTTGGTGCCTTGGACATGAGCTAGGACCTTAAGATTCTGCATAAAAGGAGGACTAGCCGCCGAGTTGCACGGGAGAATGTGAAAAGTGTTCATATGTAGTAAAAACCTGAGAAATCCGTCCGTTTTCGTCATTTGTTATCGAATCGACTTAAAGCCAGATCGTCACATTGGCCGCTCTTCTCTCTGAAACGGTTGTACTTATCGTCTGCAAAGCTATGTCACGTGCTGCGGTATGCGGTGACACTAAAATCACCACAGTAGAACACAGATGAAGCTTCTAAGTTGATGTAATATCCAGTAAGGTGTAGTACAATTCAAGTTTTAGGCATCGATTATTGACTTTTTAGCTGGCTTTGGTGCCTTGGACATGAGCTAGGACCTAAAGATTCTGCATGAAAGGAGGACTAGCAGCCGAGTTGCACGGGAGAATGTGAAAAGTGTTCATCTGTAGTAAAAACCTGAGAAATCCGTCCGTTTTCGTCATTTGTTATCGAATCGACTTAAAGCCAGATCGTCACATTGGCCGCTCTTCTCTCTGAAACGGTTGTACTTATCGTCTGCAAAGCTATGTCACGTGTTGCCGTAGGCGGAAACAGGAAAAGCACCATAGTAGAACACAGACGAAGCTTATAAGTTGTACTTAGCTGAGCTATGTCGCGTGCTGCGGTATGCGGAGACACTAAAATCACCATAGTAGAACACAGATGAAGCTTCTAAGTTGATGCAATAGCCAGTAAGAAGTAGTACAATTCAAGTTTTAGGAATCGATTATTGACTTTTAAGCTGGCTTTGGTGCCTTGGACATTAGCTAGGACCTTAAGATTCAGTATGAAAGGAGGACTAGCAGCCAAGTTGCACGGGAGAATGTGAAAAGTGTTCATATGTAGTAAAAACCTGAGAAATCCGTCCGTTTTCGGCATTTGTTATCGAATCGACATAAAGCCAGATCGTCACATTGGCCGCTCTTCTCTCTGAAACGGTTGTACTTATCGTCTGCAAAGCTATGTCGCGTGCTGCGGTGTGAGGAGACACTAAAAGCACCATAGTAGAACACAGATCAAGCTTCTAAGTTGATGTAATAGCCAGTAAGAAGTAGTACAATTCAAGTTATAGGTATTGAATATGGACCTTTTAGGTGGCTTTGGTGCCTTGGACATGAGCTAGGACCTTAAGATTCTGCATGAAAGGAGGACTAGCAGCCGAGTTGCACGGGAGAATGTGAAAAGTGTTCATATGTAGTAATAACCTGAGAAATCCGTCCTTTTTCGTCATTTGTTATCGAATCGACTTAAAGCCAGATCGTCACATTGGCCGCTCTTCTCTCTGAAACGGTTGTGCTTATCGTCTGCAAAGCTATGTCGCGTGTTGCCGTAGGCGGAAACAGGAAAAGCACCATAGTAGAACACAGGTGAAGCTTCTAAGTTGATGTAATAGCCAGTAATAAGTAGTCCAATTCAAGATTTAGGTGTCGATTATTGACTTTTTAGCTGGCTTTCGTGCCTTGGACATGAGCTAGGGCTTTAAGATTCTGCATAAAAGGAGGACTAGCAGCCGAGTTGCACGGGAGAATGTGAAAAGTGTTCATATGTAGTAAAAACCTTAGAAATCCGTCCGTTTTCGTCATTTGTTATCGAATCAACTTAAAGCCAGATGGTCACATAAGCCGCTCTTCTCTCTGAAACGGTTGTACATATCGTCTGCAAAGCTATGTCGCATGCTGCGGTATGCGGAGACACTAAAATCACCATAATAGAACTCAAATGAAGCTTCTAAGTTGATGCAATAGCCAGTAAGAAGTAGAACAATTCAAGTTTTAGGTATCGATTATTGACTTTTTAGCTGGCTTCGGTACCTTGGACATGAGCTAAGACGTTAAAATTCTGCATGAAAGGTGGACTAGCAGCCGAGTTGCACGGGAGAATGTGAAAAGTGTTCATATGTAGTAAAAACCTGAGAAATCCGTCCGTTTTCGTCATTTGTTATCGAATCGACTTAAAGCCACATCGTCACATTGGCCGCTCTTCTCACTGAAACGGTTGTACTTATCGTCTGCAAAGCTATGTCGCGTGCTGCGGTATGCGGAGACACTAAAAGCACCTTAGTAGAACACAGATGATGCTTCTAAGTTGAAGTAATACCCAGTAAGAAGTAGTACAATTCAAGTATTAGGTATCGATTATTGACTTTTTAGCTGGCTTTGGTGCCTTGGACATGAGCTAGGACCTTAAGATTCTGCATAAAAGGAGGACTAGCCGCCGAGTTGCACGGGAGAATGTGAAAAGTGTTCATATGTAGTAAAAACCTGAGAAATCCGTCCGTTTTCGTCATTTGTTATCGAATCGACTTAAAGCCAGATCGTCACATTGGCCGCTCTTCTCTCTGAAACGGTTGTACTTATCGTCTGCAAAGCTATGTCACGTGCTGCGGTATGCGGTGACACTAAAATCACCACAGTAGAACACAGATGAAGCTTCTAAGTTGATGTAATATCCAGTAAGGTGTAGTACAATTCAAGTTTTAGGCATCGATTATTGACTTTTTAGCTGGCTTTGGTGCATTGGACATGAGCTAGGACGTTAAGATTCTGCATGAAAGGTGGACTAGCAGCCGAGTTGCACGGGAGAATGTGAAAAGTGTTCATATGTAGTAAAAACCTGAGAAATCAGTCCGTTTTCGTCATTTGTTATCGAATCGACTTAAAGCCAGATCGTCACATTGCCCGCTCTGCTCTCTAAAACGGTTGTACCTATCGTCTGCAAAGCTATGTCGCGTACTGCGGCATTCGGAGACACTAAAAGCAACATAGTAGAACACAGATGAAGCTCCTAAGATGATGTAATAGCCAGTAAGAAGTAGTACAATTCAAGTTTTAGGTATCGGTTATTGACTTTTTAGCTGTCTTTGGTGCCTTGGACATGAGCTAGGACCTTAAGATTCTGCATGAAAGGAGGACTAGCAGCCGAGTTGCACGGGAGAATGTGAAAAGTGTTCATATGTAGTAAAAACCTGAGAAATCCGTCCGTTTTCGTCATTTGTTATCGAATCGACATAAAGCCAGATCGTCACATTGGCCGCTCTTCTCTCTGAAACGTTTGTACTTATCGTCTGCAAAGCTATGTCGCGTGCTGCGGTATGTGGAGAAACTAAAAGCACCATAGTAGAACACAGATGAAGCTTCTAAGTTGACGTAATAGCCAGTAAGAAGTAGTACAATTCAAGTTTTAGGTATTGATTATTGACTTTTTAGCTGGCTTTGGTGCCTTGGACATGAGCTAGGACCTAAAGATTCTGCATGAAAGGAGGACTAGCAGCCGAGTTGCACGGGAGAATGTGAAAAGTGTTCATCTGTAGTAAAAACCTGAGAAATCCGTCCGTTTTCGTCATTTGTTATCGAATCGACTTAAAGCCAGATCGTCACATTGGCCGCTCTTCTCTCTGAAACGGTTGTACTTATCGTCTGCAAAGCTATGTCACGTGTTGCCGTAGGCGGAAACAGGAAAAGCACCATAGTAGAACACAGACGAAGCTTATAAGTTGTACTTAGCTGAGCTATGTCGCGTGCTGCGGTATGCGGAGACACTAAAATCACCATAGTAGAACACAGATGAAGCTTCTAAGTTGATGCAATAGCCAGTAAGAAGTAGTACAATTCAAGTTTTAGGAATCGATTATTGACTTTTAAGCTGGCTTTGGTGCCTTGGACATTAGCTAGGACCTTAAGATTCTGCATGAAAGGAGGACTAGCAGCCAAGTTGCACGGGAGAATGTGAAAAGTGTTCATATGTAGTAAAAACCTGAGAAATCCGTCCGTTTTCGGCATTTGTTATCGAATCGACATAAAGCCAGATCGTCACATTGGCCGCTCTTCTCTCTGAAACGGTTGTACTTATCGTCTGCAAAGCTATGTCGCGTGCTGCGGTGTGAGGAGACACTAAAAGCACCATAGTAGAACACAGATCAAGCTTCTAAGTTGATGTAATAGCCAGTAAGAAGTAGTACAATTCAAGTTATAGGTATTGAATATGGACCTTTTAGGTGGCTTTGGTGCCTTGGACATGAGGTAGGACCTTAAGATTCTGCATGAAAGGAGGACTAGCAGCCGAGTTGCACGGGAGAATGTGAAAAGTGTTCATATGTAGTAATAACCTGAGAAATCCGTCCTTTTTCGTCATTTGTTATCGAATCGACTTAAAGCCAGATCGTCACATTGGCCGCTCTTCTCTCTGAAACGGTTGTGCTTATCGTCTGCAAAGCTATGTCGCGTGTTGCCGTAGGCGGAAACAGGAAAAGCACCATAGTAGAACACAGGTGAAGCTTCTAAGTTGATGTAATAGCCAGTAATAAGTAGTCCAATTCAAGATTTAGGTGTCGATTATTGACTTTTTAGCTGGCTTTCGTGCCTTGGACATGAGCTAGGGCTTTAAGATTCTGCATAAAAGGAGGACTAGCAGCCGAGTTGCACGGGAGAATGTGAAAAGTGTTCATATGTAGTAAAAACCTTAGAAATCCGTCCGTTTTCGTCATTTGTTATCGAATCAACTTAAAGCCAGATGGTCACATAAGCCGCTCTTCTCTCTGAAACGGTTGTACATATCGTCTGCAAAGCTATGTCGCATGCTGCGGTATGCGGAGACACTAAAATCACCATAATAGAACTCAAATGAAGCTTCTAAGTTGATGCAATAGCCAGTAAGAAGTAGAACAATTCAAGTTTTAGGTATCGATTATTGACTTTTTAGCTGGCTTCGGTACCTTGGACATGAGCTAAGACGTTAAAATTCTGCATGAAAGGTGGACTAGCAGCCGAGTTGCACGGGAGAATGTGAAAAGTGTTCATATGTAGTAAAAACCTGAGAAATCCGTCCGTTTTCGTCATTTGTTATCGAATCGACTTAAAGCCACATCGTCACATTGGCCGCTCTTCTCACTGAAACGGTTGTACTTATCGTCTGCAAAGCTATGACGCGTGCTGCGGTATGCGGAGACACTAAAAGCACCTTAGTAGAACACAGATGATGCTTCTAAGTTGATGTAATACCCAGTAAGAAGTAGTACAATTCAAGTATTAGGTATCGATTATTGACTTTTTAGCTGGCTTTGGTGCCTTGGACATGAGCTAGGACCTTAAGATTCTGCATAAAAGGAGGACTAGCCGCCGAGTTGCACGGGAGAATGTGAAAAGTGTTCATATGTAGTAAAAACCTGAGAAATCCGTCCGTTTTCGTCATTTGTTATCGAATCGACTTAAAGCCAGATCGTCACATTGGCCGCTCTTCTCTCTGAAACGGTTGTACTTATCGTCTGCAAAGCTATGTCACGTGCTGCGGTATGCGGTGACACTAAAATCACCACAGTAGAACACAGATGAAGCTTCTAAGTTGATGTAATATCCAGTAAGGTGTAGTACAATTCAAGTTTTAGGCATCGATTATTGACTTTTTAGCTGGCTTTGGTGCATTGGACATGAGCTAGGACGTTAAGATTCTGCATGAAAGGTGCACTAGCAGCCGAGTTGCACGGGAGAATGTGAAAAGTGTTCATATGTAGTAAAAACCTGAGAAATCAGTCCGTTTTCGTCATTTGTTATCGAATCGACTTAAAGCCAGATCGTCACATTGGCCGCTCTGCTCTCTGAAACGGTTGTACCTATCGTCTGCAAAGCTATGTCGCGTACTGCGGCATTCGGAGACACTAAAAGCAACATAGTAGAACACAGATGAAGCTCCTAAGATGATGTAATAGCCAGTAAGAAGTAGTACAATTCAAGTTTTAGGTATCGGTTATTGACTTTTTAGCTGTCTTTGGTGCCTTGGACATGAGCTAGGACCTTAAGATTCTGCATGAAAGGAGGACTAGCAGCCGAGTTGCACGGGAGAATGTGAAAAGTGTTTATATGTAGTAAAAACCTGAGAAATCCGTCCGTTTTCGTCATTTGTTATCGAATCGACATAAAGCCAGATCGTCACATTGGCCGCTCTTCTCTCTGAAACGTTTGTACTTATCGTCTGCAAAGCTATGTCGCGTGCTGCGGTATGTGGAGAAACTAAAAGCACCATAGTAGAACACAGATGAAGCTTCTAAGTTGACGTAATAGCCAGTAAGAAGTAGTACAATTCAAGTTTTAGGTATTGATTATTGACTTTTTAGCTGGCTTTGGTGCCTTGGACATGAGCTAGGACCTAAAGATTCTGCATGAAAGGAGGACTAGCAGCCGAGTTGCACGGGAGAATGTGAAAAGTGTTCATCTGTAGTAAAAACCTGAGAAATCCGTCCGTTTTCGTCATTTGTTATCGAATCGACTTAAAGCCAGATCGTCACATTGGCCGCTCTTCTCCCTGAAACGGTTGTACTTATCGTCTGCAAAGCTATGTCGCGTGTTGCCGTAGGCGGAAACAGGAAAAGCACCATAATAGAACACAGATGAAGCTTCTAAGTTGATGTAATACCCAGTAAGAAATAGTCCAATTCAAGTTTTAGGTATCGATTATTGACTTTTTAGCTGGCTTTGGTGCCTTGGACATGAGCTAGGACTTTAAGATTCTGCATAAAAGGAGGACTAAATGCCGAGTTGCACGGGAGAATGTGAAAAGTGTTCATATGTAGTAAAAACCTGAGAAATCCGTCCGTTTTCGTCATTTGTTATCGAATCGACGTAAAGCCTGATCGTCACATTGGCCGCTCTTCTCTCTGAAACGGTTGTAATTAACGTCTGCAAAGCTATGTCGCGTGTTGCCGTAGGCGGAAACAGGAAAAGCACCATAGTAGAACACAGATGAAGCTTCTAAGTTGATGTAATAGTCAGAAAGAAGTAGTCCAATTCAAGATTTAGGTATCGATTATTGACTTTTTAGCTGGCTTTGGTGCCTTGGACATGAGCTAGGACTTAAAGATTCTGCATAAAAGGAGGACTAGCAGCCCAGTTGAATGGGAGAATGTGAAAAGTGTTCATATGTAGTAAAAACCTGAGAAATCCGTCCGTTTTCGTCATTTGTTATCGAATCGACTTAAAGCCAGATCGTCACATTGGCCGCTCTTCTCTCTGAAACGGTTGTACTTATCGTCTGCAAAGCTATGTCACGTGTTGCCGTAGGCGGAAACAGGAAAAGCACCATAGTAGAACAGAGACGAAGCTTCTAAGTTGTACTTAGCTGAGCTATGTCGCGTGCTGCGGTATGCGGAGACACTAAAATCACCATAGTAGAACACAGATGAAGCTTCTAAGTTGATGCAATAGCCAGTAAGAAGTAGTACAATTCAAGTTTTAGGAATCGATTATTGACTTTTAAGCTGGCTTTGGTGCCTTGGACATGAGCTAGGACCTTCAGATTCTGCATGAAAGGAGGACTAGCAGCCGAGTTGCACGGGAGAATGTGAAAAGTGTTCATATGTAGTAATAACCTGAGAAATCCGTCCTTTTTCGTCATTTGTTATCGAATCGACTTAAAGCCAGATCGTCACATTGGCCGCTCTTCTCTCTGAAACGGTTGTGCTTATCGTCTGCAAAGCTATGTCGCGTGCAGCGGCATGTGGAGACACTAAAATCACCATAGTAGAACACAGATCAAGCTTCTAAGTTGATGTAATAGCCAGTAAGAAGTAGCACAATTCAAGTTTTAGGTAATGAATATGGAACTTTTAGCTGGCTTTGGTGCCTTGGACATGGGCTAGGACCTTGAGATTCTGACTGAAAGGAGGACTAGCAACCGAGTTGCACAGGAGAATGTGAAAAGTGTTCATATGTAGTAAAAACCTGAGAAATCCGTCCTTTTTCGTCATTTGTTATCGAATCGACTTAAAGCCAGATCGTCACATTGGCCGCTCTTCTCTCTGAAACGGTTGTGCTTATCGTCTGCAAAACTATGTCGCGTTCTGCGGTATGCGGAGAAACTAAAAGCATCGTAGTAGAACACAGATGAAGCTTCTAAGTTGATGTAATAGCCAGTAAGAAGTAGTCCAATTCAAGTTTTAGGTATCGGTTATTGACTTTTTAGCTGGCTTCGGTACCTTGGACATGAGCTAGGACATTAAAATTCTGCATGAAAGGTGGACTAGCAGCCGAGTTGCACGGGAGAATGTGAAAAGTGTTCATATGTAGTAAAAACCTGAGAAATCCGTCCAATTCGTCATTTGTTATTGAATCGACATAAAGCCAGATCGTCACATTGGCCGCTCTTCTCTCTGAAACGGTTGTACATATCGTCTGCAAAGCTATGTCGCGTGCAGCGGTATGTGGAGACGCTAAAATCACCATAGCAGAACACAGATGAAGCATCTAAGTTGATGTAATAGCCAGTAAGAAGTTGTACAATTCAAGTTTTTGGAATCGATTTTTGACTTTTTAGCTGGCTTTTGCCTTGGACATGAGCTAGGACTTTAAGATTCGGCATAAAAGGAGGACTAGCAGCCCAGTTGCACGGGAGAATGTGAAAAGTGTTCACATGTAGTAAAAACCTGAGAAATCCGTCCGTCTTCGTCATTTGTTATCGAATCGACTTAAAGCCAGTTCGTCACATTGGCCGCTCTGCTCTCTGAAACGGTTGTACTTATCGTCTGCAAAGCTATGTCGCGTACTGCTGTATTCGGAGACACTAAAAGCACCATAGTAGAACACAGATGAAGCTCCTAAGATGACGTAATAGCCAGTAAGAAGTAGTACATTTCAAGTTTTAGGTATCGGTTATTGACTTTTTAGCTGGCTTTGGTGCCTTGGACATGAGCTAGGACCTTAAGATTCTGCATGAAAGGAGGACTAGCAGCCGAGTTGCACGGGAGAATGTGAAAAGTGTTCATATGTAGTAAAAACCTGAGAAATCCGTCCGTTTTCGTCATTTGTTATCGAATCGACTTAAAGCCAGATCGTCACATTGGCCACTCTTCTCTCTGAAACGGTTGTACTTATCGTCTGCAAAGCTATGTCGCGTGCTGCGGTATGCGGAGACACTAAAATCACCATAGTAGAACACAGATGAAGCTTCTAAGTTGATGCAATAGCCAGTAAGAAGTAGAACAATTCAAGTTTTAGGTATCGATTATTGACTTTTTAGCTGGCTTCGGTGCCTTGGACATGAGCTAGGACCTTGACATTCTGCATGAAAGAAGGACTAGCAGCCGAGTTGCACGGGAGACTGTGAAAAGTTTTCATATGTAGTAAAAACCTGAGAAATCCGTCCGTTTTCGTCATTTGTTATCGAATCGACTTAAAGCCAAATTGTCACATTGGCTACTCTTCTCCCTGAAACGGTTGTACTTATCGTCTGCAAAGCTATGTCGCGTGCTGCGGTATGTGGAGACACTAAAAGCACCATAGTAGAACACAGATGAAGCTTCTAAGTTGATGTAATAGCCAGTAAGAAGTAGTAGAGTTCAAGTTTTAGGTATCGATTATTGACTTTTTAGCTGGCTTTCGTGCCTTGGACATGAGCAAGGACCTTAAGATTCTGCAAGAAAGGAGGACTATCAGCCGAGTTGCACGGGAGAATGTGAAAAGTGTTCATATGTAGTAAAAACCTGAGAAATCCGACCGTTTTCATCATTTGTTATCGAATCGACTTAAAGCCACATCGTCACATTGGCCGCTCTTCTCTCTGAAACGGATGTGCTTATCGACTGCAAAACTAC
Organism: Schistocerca gregaria; assembly: GCF_023897955.1. NCBI lineage: Eukaryota > Metazoa > Arthropoda > Insecta > Orthoptera > Acrididae > Schistocerca > Schistocerca gregaria. The sequence continues at coordinate 500,157 of NW_026061973.1, forward strand.
GTCGCGTGCTGCGATATGCGGAGAAACTAAAAGCACCGTAGTAGAACACAGATGAAGCTTTTAAGTTGATGTAATAGCCAGTAAGAAGTAGTCCAATTCAAGTTTTAGGTATAGATTATTGACTTTTTAGCTGGCTTTGGTGCCTTGGACATGAGCTAGGGCCTTAAGATCCTGCATGAAAGGAGGACTAGCAGCCGAGTTGCACGGGAGAATGTGAAAAGTGTTCATATGTAATAAAAACCTGAGAAATCCGTCCGTTTTCGTCATTTGTTATCGAATCGACTTAAAGCCAGAACGTCACATTGGCCGCTCTTCTCTCTGAAACGGTTGTACTTATCGTCTGCAAAGCTATGTCACGTGTTGCCGTAGGCGGAAACAGGAAAAGCACCATAGTAGAACGCAGATGAAGCTTCTAAGTTGATAAAACAGCCAGTAAGAAGTAGTCCAATTCAAGATTTAGGTATCGATTATTGACTTTTTAGCTGGCTTTGGTGCCTTGGACATGAGCTAGGACCTTAAGATTCCGCATAAAAGGACTAGTAGCAGCCCAGTTGCACGGGAGAATGTGAAAAGTGGTCACATGTAGTAAAAACTGAGACATCCGTCCGTTTTCGTCATTTGTTATGGAATCGACTTAAAGCCAGATCGTCACATTGGCCGCTCTTCTCTCTGAAACGGTTGTACTTATCATCTGCAAAGCTATGTCGCGTGCTGCGGTATGCGGAGACACTAAAAGCACCATAGTAGAACACAAACGAAGCTTCTAAGTTGATGTAATAGCCAGTAAGAAGTAGTACAATTCAAGTTTTAGGTATCGATTATTGACGTTTTAACTGGCTTTGGTGCCTTGGACATGAGCTAGGACCTTGACATTCTGCATGAAAGGAGGACTAGCAGCCGAGTTGCACGGAAGAATGTGGAAAGTGTTCATATGTAGTAAAAACCTGAGAAATCGGTCCGTTTTCGTCATTTGTAATCGAATCGACTTAAAGCCAGATCGTCACATTGGCCGCTCTTCTGTCTGAAACGGTTGTACTTATCGTCTGCAAAGCTATGTCGCGTGCTGCGGTATGCGGAGACACTAAAATCACCATAGTAGAACACAGATGAAGCATCTAAGTTGATGTAATAGCCAGTAAGAAGTAGTACAATTCAAGTTTTAGGAATCGATTATTGACTTTTTAGCTGGCTTTGGTGCCTTGGACATGAGCCAGGACCTTAAGATTCTGCATGAAAGGAGGACTAGCAGCCGAGTTGCACGGGAGAATGTGAAAAGTGTTCATATGTAGTAAAAACCTGAGAAATCCGTCCGTTTTCGTCATTTGTTATCGAATCGACTTAAAGCCAGATCGTCACACTGGCCGCTCTTCTCTCTGAAACGGTAGTACTTATCGTCTGCAAAGTTATGTAGCGTGCTGCGGTATGCTGAGACACTAAAAGCACCGTAGTAGAACACAGATGAAGCTTCTAAGTTGATGTAATAGCCGGTAAGAAGTAGTACAATTAGAGTTTTAGGTATCGATTATTGACTTTTTAGCTGGCTTTGGTGCCTTGGACATGAGCTAGGACCTTAAGATTCCGCATAAAAGGAGGAGTAGCAGCCCAGTTGCACGGGAGAATGTGAAAAGTGTTCACATGTAGTAAAAACTGAGACATCCGTCCGTTTTCGTCATTTGTTATTGATCGACTTAAAGCCAGATCGTCACATTGGCCGCTCTTCTCTCTGAAACGGTTGTACTTATCGTCTGCAAAGCTATGTCGCGTGCTGTGGTATGCGGAGACACTAAAAGCACCATAGCAGAACACAGATGAAGCTTCTAAGTTGATGTAATAGCCAGTAAGAAGTAGTACAATTCAAGTTTTAGGTATCGATTATTGCCTTTTTAGCTTGGTTTGGTGCCTTGGACATGAGCTAGGACCTTAAGATTCTGCATGAAAGGAGGAGTAGCAGCCCAGTTGCACGGGAGAATGTGAAAAGTGTTCATATGTAATAAAAACCTGAGACATCCGTCCGTTTTCGTCATTTGTTATCGAATCGACTTAAAGCCAGATCGTCACATTGGCCGCTCTTCTCTCTGAAACGCTTGTACTTATCGTCTGCAAAGCTATGTCGCGTACTACGGTATTCGGAGACACTAAATGCACCATAGTAGAACACAGATGAAGCTCCTAAGAAGATGTAATAGCCAGTAAGAAGTAGTAGAATTCAAGTTTTAGGTAATGAATATTGACCTTTTAGCTGGCTTTGGTGCCTTGGACATGAGCTAGGACCTTAAGATTCTGCATGAAAGGAGGACTAGCAGCCGAGTTGCAAGGGAGAATGTGAAAAGTGTTCATATGTAGTAAAAACCTGAGAAATCCGTCCGTTTTCGTCATTTGTTATCGAATCGACTTAAAGCCAGATCGTCACATTGGCCGCTCTTCTCTCTGAAACGGTTGTATTTATCGTCCGCAAAGCTATGTCGCGTGCTGCGGTATGCGGAGACACTAAAAGCACCATAGTAGAACACAGATCAAGCTTCTAAGTTGATGTAATAGCCAGTAAGAAGTAGTACAGTTCAAGTTTTAGATATTGAATATTGACCTTTTAGCTGGTTTTGGTGCCTTGGACACGAGCTAGGACCTTAAGATTCTGCATGAAAGGAGGACTAGCAGCCGAGTTGCACGGGAGAATGTGAAAAGTGTTCATATGTAGTAAAAACGTGAGAAATCCGTCCGTTTTCGTCATTTGTTATCGAATTGACTTAAAGCCAAATCGTCACATTGGCCGCTCTTCTCTCTGAAACGGTTGTACTTATCGTCTGCAAAGCTGTGTCGCGTGCTGCGGTATGCGGAGAAACTAAAAGCACCGTAGTAGAACACAGATGAAGCTTCTATGTTGATGTAATAGCCAGTAAGAGGTTAGGTATCGATTATTGCCTTTTTAGCTGGCTTTGGTGCCTTGGACATGAGCTAGGACCTTAACATTCTGCATGAAAGGAGGACTAGCAGCCGCGTTGCTCGGGAGAATGAGAAAAGTGTTCATATGTAGTAAAAACCTGAGAAATCCGTCCGTTTTCGTCGTTTGTTATCGAATCGACTTAAAGCCAGATCGTCACATTGGCCGCTCTTCTCTCTGAAACGGTTGTACTTATCGTCTGCAAAGCTATGTCGCGTGCTGCGGTATGCGGAGACACTAAAAGCACCATAGTAGAACACATATGAAGCTTCTAAGTTGATGTAATAGCCAGTAAGAAGTAGTACAATTCAAGTTTTAGGTATCGATTATTGCCTTTTTAGCTTGCTTTGGTGCCTTGGACATGAGCTAGGACCTTAGGATTCTGCATGAAAGGAGGAGTAGCAGCCGAGTTGCACGGGAGAATGTGAAAAGTGTTCATATGTAGTAAAAACCTGAGAAATCCGTCCGTTTTCGTCACTTGTTATCGAATCGACTTAAAGCCAGATCGTCACCCTGGCCGCTCTTCTCTCTGAAACAGTTGTACTTATCGTCTGCAAAGCTATGTAGCGTGCTGCGGTATGCTGAGACACTAAAAGCACCGTAGTAGAACACAGATGAAGCTTCTAAGTTGATGTAATAGCCGGTAAGAAGTAGTACAATTCAAGTTTTAGGTATCGATTATTGACTTTTTAGCTGGCTTTGGTGCCTTGGACATGGGCTAGGACCTTAAGATTCCGCATAAAAGGAGGAGTAGCAGCCCAGTTGCACGGGAGAATGTGAAAAGTGTTCACATGTAGTAAAAACTGAGACATCCGTCCGTTTTCGTCATTTGTTATCGAATCGACTTAAAGCCAGATCGTCACATTGGCCGCTCTTCTCTCTGAAACGGTTGTACTTATCGTCTGGAAAGCTATGTCGCGTGCTGCGGTATGTGGAGACACTAAAAGCACCATAGTAGAACACAGATGAAGCTTCTAAGTTGATGTAATAGCCAGTAAGAAGTAGTACAATTCAAGTTTTAGGTATCGATTATTGACTTTTTAGCTGGCTTTGGTGCCTTGGACATGAGCTAGGACCTTAACATTCTGCATGAAAGGAGGACTAGCAGCCGAGTTGCACGGGAGAATGTGAAAAGTGTTCATATGTAATAAAAACCTGAGAAATCCGTCCGTTTTCGTCATTTGTTATCGAATCGACTTAAAGCCAGATCGTCACATTGGCCGCTCTTCTCTCTGAAACGGTTGTACTTATCGTCTGCAAAGCTATGTCGCGTGCTGCGGTATGCGGAGACACTAAAATCACCATAGTAGAACACAGATGAAGCATCTAAGTTGATGTAATAGCCAGTAAGAAGTAGTACAATTCAAGTTTTAGGAATCGATTATTGACCTTTTAGCTGGCTTTGGTGCATTTGACATGAGCTAGGACCTTAAGATTCTGCATGAAAGGAGGACTAGCAGCCGAGTTGCACGGGAGAATGTGAAAAGTGTTCATATGTAGTAAAAACCTGAGAAATCCGTCCGTTTTCGTCATTTGTTATCGAATCGACTTAAAGCCAGAACGTCACATTGGCCGCTCTTCTCTCTGAAACGGTTGTACTTATCGTCTGCAAAGCTATGTCGCGTGCTGCGGTATGCGGAGACAGTAAAAGCACGATAGTAGAACACAGATGAAGCTTCTAAGTTGATGTAATAGCCGGTAAGAAGTAGTACTATTCAAGTTTTAGGTATCGATTATTGACTTTTTAGCTGGCTTTGGTGCCTTGGACATGCGCTAGGACCTTAAGATTCCGCATAAAAGGACTAGTAGCAGCCCAGTTGCACGGGAGAATGTGAAAAGTGGTCACATGTAGTAAAAACTGAGACATCCGTCCGTTTTCGTCATTTGTTATTGAATCGACTTAAAGCCAGATCGTCACATTGGCCGCTCTTCTCTCTGAAACGGTTGTACTTATCGTCTGCAAAGCTATGTCGCGTGCTGCGGTATGCGGAGACAGTAAAAGCACCATAGTAGAACACAGATGAAGCTTCTAAGTGTATGTAATAGCCAGTAAGAAGTAGTACAATTCAAGTTTTAGGTATTGAATATTGAACTTTTAGCTGGCTTTGGTGCCTTGGATATTGGCTAGGACCTTGACATTCTGCATGAAAGGAGGAATAGCAGCCGAGTTGCACGGGAGACTGTGAAAAGTGTTCATATGTAGTAAAAACCTTAGAAATCCGTCCGTTTTCGTCATTTGTTATCGAATCGACTTAAAGCCAGATTGTCACATTGGCCGCTCTTCTCTCTGAAACGGTTGTACTTATCGTCTGGAAAGCTATGTCGCGTGCTGCGGTATGTGGAGACACTAAAAGCACCATAGTAGAACACAGATGAAGCTTCTAAGTTGATGTAATAGCCAGTTAGAAGTAGTAGAGTTCAAGTTTTAGGTATCGATTATTGACTTTTTAGCTGGCTTTGGTGCCTTGGACATGAGCAAGGACCTTAAGATTCTGCATGAAAGGAGGACTATCAGCCGAGTTGCACGGGAGAATGTGAAAAGTGTTCATATGTAGTAAAAACCTGAGAAATCCGACCGTTTTCATCATTTGTTATCGAATCGGCTTAAAGCCACATCGTCACATTGGCCGCTCTTCTCTCTGAAACGGATGTGCTTATCGACTGCAAAACTATGTCACGTGCTGCGATATGCGGAGAAACTAAAAGCACCGTAGTAGAACACAGATGAAGCTTTTAAGTTGATGTAATAGCCAGTAAGAAGTAGTCCAATTCAAGTTTTAGGTATAGATTATTGACTTTTTAGCTGGCTTTGGTGCCTTGGACATGAGCTAGGGCCTTAAGATCCTGCATGAAAGGAGGACTAGCAGCCGAGTTGCACGGGAGAATGTGAAAAGTGTTCATATGTAGTAAAAACCTGAGAAATCCGTCCGTTTTCGTCATTTGTTATCGAATCGACTTAAAGCCAGAACGTCACATTGGCCGCTCTTCTCTCTGAAACGGTTGTACTTATCGTCTGCAAAGCTATGTCACGTGTTGCCGTAGGCGGAAACAGGAAAAGCACCATAGTAGAACACAGATGAAGCTTCTAAGTTGATGTAACAGCCAGTAAGAAGTAGTCCAATTCAAGATTTAGGTATCGATTATTGACTTTTTAGCTGGCTTTGGTGCCTTGGACATGAGCTAGGACTTTAAGATTCTGCATAAAAGGAGGACTAGCAGTCCAGTTGCACGGGAGAATGTGAAAAGCGTTCATATTTAGTAAAAACCTGAGAAATCCGTCCGTTTTCGTCATTTGTTATGGAATCGACTTAAAGCCAGATCGTCACATTGGCCGCTCTTCTCTCTGAAACGGTTGTACTTATCGTCTGCAAAGCTGTGTCGCGTGCTGCGGTATGCGGAGACACTAAAAGCACCATAGTAGAACACAAACGAAGCTTCTAAGTTGATGTAATAGCCAGTAAGAAGTAGTACAATTCAAGTTTTAGGTATCGATTATTGACGTTTTAACTGGCTTTGGTGCCTTGGACATGAGCTAGGACCTTGACATTCTGCATGAAAGGAGGAATAGCAGCCGAGTTGCACGGGAGACTGTGAAAAGTGTTCATATGTAGTAAAAACCTTAGAAATCCGTCCGTTTTCGTCATTTGTTATCGAATCGACTTAAAGCCAGATCGTCACATTGGCCGCTCTTCTCTCTGAAACGGTTGTACTTATCGTTTACAAAGCTATGTCGCGTGCTGCGGTATGCGGAGACACTAAAAGCACCATAGTAGAACACAAACGAAGCTTCTAAGTTGATGTAATAGCCAGTAAGAAGTAGTACAATTCAAGTTTTAGGTATCGATTATTGACGTTTTAACTGGCTTTGGTGCCTTGGACATGAGCTAGGACCTTGACATTCTGCATGAAAGGAGGAATAGCAGCCGAGTTGCACGGGAGAATGTGAAAAGTGTTCATATGTAATAAAAACCTGAGAAATCCGTCCGTTTTCGTCATTTGTTATCGAATCGACTTAAAGCCAGATCGTCACATTGGCCGCTCTTCTCTCTGAAACGGTTGTACTTATCATTTACAAAGCTATGTCGCGTGCTGCGGTATGCGGAGACACTAAAAGCACCATAGTAGAACACAGATGAAGTTTCTAAGTTGATGTAATAGCCAGTAAGAAGTAGTACAATTCAAGTTTTAGGTATCGATTATTGCCTTTTTAGCTTGGTTTGGTGCCTTGGACATGAGCTAGGACCTTAGGATTCTGCATGAAAGGAGGAGTAGCAGCCGAGTTGCACGGGAGAATGTGAAAAGTGTTCATATGTAGTAAAAACCTGAGAAATCCGTCCGTTTTCGTCATTTGTTATCGAATCGACTTAAAGCCAGATCGTACTTGGCCGCTCTTCTCTCTGAAACGGTTGTACTTATCGTCTGCAAAGCTATGTCGCGTGCTGCGGTATGCGGAGACACTAAAAGCACCATAGTAGAACACAGATGAAGCTTCTAAGTTGATGTAATAGCCAGTAAGAAGTAGTACAATTCAAGTTTTAGGTATCGGTTATTGACTTTTTAGCTAGCTTTGGTGCCTTGGACATGAGCTAGGACCTTAAGATTCTGCATGAAAGGAGGACTAGCAGCCGAGTTGCACGGGAGAATGTGAAAAGTGTTCATATGTAGTAAAAACCTGAGAAATCCGTCCGTTTTCGTCATTTGTTATGGAATCGACTTAAAGCCAGATCGTCACATTGGCCGCTCTTCTCTCTGAAACGGTTGTACTTATCGTCTGCAAAGCTGTGTCGCGTGCTGCGGTATGCGGAGACACTAAAAGCACCATAGTAGAACACAAACGAAGCTTCTAAGTTGATGTAATAGCCAGTAAGAAGTAGTACAATTCAAGTTTTAGGTATCGATTATTGACGTTTTAACTGGCTTTGGTGCCTTGGACATGAGCTAGGACCTTGACATTCTGCATGAAAGGAGGAATAGCAGCCGAGTTGCACGGGAGACTGTGAAAAGTGTTCATATGTAGTAAAAACCTTAGAAATCCGTCCGTTTTCGTCATTTGTTATCGAATCGACTTAAAGCCAGATCGTCACATTGGCCGCTCTTCTCTCTGAAACGGTTGTACTTATCGTTTACAAAGCTATCTCGCGTGCTGCGGTATGCGGAGACACTAAAAGCACTATAGTAGAACACAGATGAAGCTTCTAAGTTGATGTAATAGCCAGTAAGAAGTGGTACAATTCAAGTTTTAGGTATCGATTATTGACTTTTTAGCTGGCTTTGGTGCCTTGGACATGAGCTAGGACCTTAACATTCTGCATGAAAGGAGGACTAGCAGCCGAGTTGCACGGGAGAATGTGAAAAGTGTTCATATGTAATAAAAACCTGAGAAATCCGTCCGTTTTCGTCATTTGTTATCGAATCGACTTAAAGCCAGATCGTCACATTGGCCGCTCTTCTCTCTGAAACGGTTGTACTTATCGTTTACAAAGCTATGTCGCGTGCTGCGGTATGCGGAGACACTAAAAGCACCATAGTAGAACACAGATGAAGTTTCTAAGTTGATGTAATAGCCAGTAAGAAGTAGTACAATTCAAGTTTTAGGTATCGATTATTGCCTTTTTAGCTTGGTTTGGTGCCTTGGACATGAGCTAGGACCTTAGGATTCTGCATGAAAGGAGGAGTAGCAGCCGAGTTGCACGGGAGAATGTGAAAAGTGTTCATATGTAATAAAAACCTGAGAAATTCGTCCGTTTTCGTCATTTGTTATCGAATCGACTTAAAGCCAGATCGTCACATTGGCCGCTCTTCTCTCTGAAACGCTTGTACTTATCGTCTGAAAAGCTATGACGCGTGCTGCGGTACGCGGAGACACTAAAATCACCATAGTAGAACACAGATGAAGCTACTAAGTTGATGCAATAGCCAGTAAGAAGTAGTCCAATTCAAGATTTAGGTAATGAATATTGAACTCTTAGCTGGCTTTGGTGCCTTGGACATGAGCAAGGACCTTAAGATTCTGCATGAAAGGAGGACTAGCAGCCGAGTTGCACGGGAGAATGTGAAAAGTGTTCATATGTAGTAAAAACCTGAGAAATCCGTCCGTTGTCGTCATTTGTTATCGAATCGACTTAAAGCCAGATCGTCACATTGGCGCTCTTCTCTCTGAAACGGTTGTATTTATCGTCTGCAAAGCTATGTCGCGTGCTGCGCTATGTGGAGACACTAAAAGCACCATAGTAGAACACAGATGAAGCTTCTAAGTTGATGTAATAGCCAGTAAGAAGTAGTACAATTCAAGTTTTAGGTATCGATTATTGACTTCTTAGCTGGCTTTGGTGCCTTGTACATGAGCTAGGACCTTAAGATTCTGCATGAAAGGAGGAGTAGCAGCCGAGTTGCACGGGAGAATGTGAAATGTGTTTATATGTAGTAAAAACCGGAGAAATTCGTCCGTTTTCGTCATTTGTTATCGAATCGACTGAAAGCCAGATCGTCACATTGGCCGCTCTTCTCTCTGAAACGCTTGTACTTATCGTCTGCAAAGCTATGTCGCGTGCTGCGGTATGCGGCGACACTAAAATCACCATAGTATAACACAGATGAAGCTACTAAGTTGATGCAATAGCCAGTAAGAAGTAGTCCAATTCAAGATTTAGGTATCGATTATTGACGTTTTAGCTGGCTTCAGTACCTTGGACATGAGCTAGGACCTTAAGATTCTGCATAAAAGGAGGACTAGCAGCCCAGTTGCACGGGAGAATGTGAGAAGTGTTCATATGCAGTAAAAACCTGAGAAATCCGTCCGTTTTCGTCATTTGTTATCGAATCGACTTAAAGCCAGATCGTCACATTGGCCGCTCTTCTCTCTGAAACGCTTGTACTTATCGTCTGCAAAGCTATGTCGCGTACTACGGTATTCGGAGACACTAAATGCACCATAGTAGAACACAGATGAAGCTCTTAAGATGATGTAATAGCCAGTAAGAAGTAGTAGAATTCAAGTTTTAGGTATAGATTATTGACTTTTTAGCTGGCTTTGGTGCCTTGGACATGAGCTAGGGCCTTAAGATCCTGCATGAAAGGAGGACTAGCAGCCGAGTTGCACGGGAGAATGTGAAAAGTGTTCATATGTAGTAAAAACCTGAGAAATCCGTCCGTTTTCGTCATTTGTTATCGAATCGACTTAAAGCCAGAACGTCACATTGGCCGCTCTTCTCTCTGAAACGGTTGTACTTATCGTCTGCAAAGCTATGTCACGTGTTGCCGTAGGCGGAAACAGGAAAAGCACCATAGTAGAACACAGATGAAGCTTCTAAGTTGATGTAACAGCCAGTAAGAAGTAGTCCAATTCAAGATTTAGGTATCGATTATTGACTTTTTAGCTGGCTTTGGTGCCTTGGACATGAGCTAGGACTTTAAGATTCTGCATAAAAGGAGGACTAGCAGTCCAGTTGCACGGGAGAATGTGAAAAGCGTTCATATTTAGTAAAAACCTGAGAAATCCGTCCGTTTTCGTCATTTGTTATGGAATCGACTTAAAGCCAGATCGTCACATTGGCCGCTCTTCTCTCTGAAACGGTTGTACTTATCGTCTGCAAAGCTGTGTCGCGTGCTGCGGTATGCGGAGACACTAAAAGCACCATAGTAGAACACAAACGAAGCTTCTAAGTTGATGTAATAGCCAGTAAGAAGTAGTACAATTCAAGTTTTAGGTATCGATTATTGACGTTTTAACTGGCTTTGGTGCCTTGGACATGAGCTAGGACCTTGACATTCTGCATGAAAGGAGGAATAGCAGCCGAGTTGCACGGGAGACTGTGAAGAGTGTTCATATGTAGTAAAAACCTTAGAAATCCGTCCGTTTTCGTCATTTGTTATCGAATCGACTTAAAGCCAGATCGTCACATTGGCCGCTCTTCTCTCTGAAACGGTTGTACTTATCGTTTACAAAGCTATGTCGCGTGCTGCGGTATGCGGAGACACTAAAAGCACCATAGTAGAACACAGATGAAGCTTCTAAGTTGATGTAATAGCCAGTAAGAAGTGGTACAATTCAAGTTTTAGGTATCGATTATTGACTTTTTAGCTGGCTTTGGTGCCTTGGACATGAGCTAGGACCTTAACATTCTGCATGAAAGGAGGACTAGCAGCCGAGTTGCACGGGAGAATGTGAAAAGTGTTCATATGTAATAAAAACCTGAGAAATCCGTCCGTTTTCGTCATTTGTTATCGAATCGACTTAAAGCCAGATCGTCACATTGGCCGCTCTTCTCTCTGAAACGGTTGTACTTATCGTTTACAAAGCTATGTCGCGTGCTGCGGTATGCGGAGACACTAAAAGCACCATAGTAGAACACAGATGAAGTTTCTAAGTTGATGTAATAGCCAGTAAGAAGTAGTACAATTCAAGTTTTAGGTATCGATTATTGCCTTTTTAGCTTGGTTTGGTGCCTTGGACATGAGCTAGGACCTTAGGATTCTGCATGAAAGGAGGAGTAGCAGCCGAGTTGCACGGGAGAATGTGAAAAGTGTTCATATGTAGTAAAAACCTGAGAAATTCGTCCGTTTTCGTCATTTGTTATCGAATCGACTTAAAGCCAGATCGTCACATTGGCCGCTCTTCTCTCTGAAACGCTTGTACTTATCGTCTGAAAAGCTATGTCGCGTGCTGCGGTACGCGGAGACACTAAAATCACCATAGTAGAACACAGATGAAGCTACTAAGTTGATGCAATAGCCAGTAAGAAGTAGTCCAATTCAAGATTTAGGTAATGAATATTGAACTCTTAGCTGGCTTTGGTGCCTTGGACATGAGCAAGGACCTTAAGATTCTGCATGAAAGGAGGACTAGCAGCCGAGTTGCACGGGAGAATGTGAAAAGTGTTCATATGTAGTAAAAACCTGAGAAATCCGTCCGTTTTCGTCATTTGTTATCGAATCGACTTAAAGCCAGATCGTCACATTGGCGCTCTTCTCTCTGAAACGGTTGTATTTATCGTCTGCAAAGCTATGTCGCGTGCTGCGCTATGTGGAGACACTAAAAGCACCATAGTAGAACACAGATGAAGCTTCTAAGTTGATGTAATAGCCAGTAAGAAGTAGTACAATTCAAGTTTTAGGTATCGATTATTGACTTCTTAGCTGGCTTTGGTGCCTTGTACATGAGCTAGGACCTTAAGATTCTGCATGAAAGGAGGAGTAGCAGCCGAGTTGCACGGGAGAATGTGAAATGTGTTTATATGTAGTAAAAACCGGAGAAATTCGTCCGTTTTCGTCATTTGTTATCGAATCGACTGAAAGCCAGATCGTCACATTGGCCGCTCTTCTCTCTGAAACGCTTGTACTTATCGTCTGCAAAGCTATGTCGCGTGCTGCGGTATGCGGAGACACTAAAATCACCATAGTATAACACAGATGAAGCTACTAAGTTGATGCAATAGCCAGTAAGAAGTAGTCCAATTCAAGATTTAGGTATCGATTATTGACGTTTTAGCTGGCTTCGGTACCTTGGACATGAGCTAGGACCTTAAGATTCTGCATAAAAGGAGGACTAGCAGCCCAGTTGCACGGGAGAATGTGAGAAGTGTTCATATGCAGTAAAAACCTGAGAAATCCGTCCGTTTTCGTCATTTGTTATCGAATCGACTTAAAGCCAGATCGTCACATTGGCCGCTCTTCTCTCTGAAACGCTTGTACTTATCGTCTGCAAAGCTATGTCGCGTACTACGGTATTCGGAGACACTAAATGCACCATAGTAGAACACAGATGAAGCTCTTAAGATGATGTAATAGCCAGTAAGAAGTAGTAGAATTCAAGTTTTAGGTAATGAATATTGACCTTTTAGCTGGCTTTGGTGCCTTGGACATGAGCTAGGACCTTAAGATTATGCATGAAAGGAGGACTAGCAGCCTAGTTGCACGGGAGAATGTGAAAAGTGTTCATATGTAGTAAAAACCTGAGAAATCCGACCGTTTTCGTCATTTATTATCGATTCGACTTAAAGCCAAATCGTCACATTGGCCGCTCTTCTCTCTGAAACGGTTGTATTTATCGTCTGCAAAGCTATGTCGCGAGCTGCGGTATGCGGAGACACTAAAAGCACCATAGTAGAACACAGATCAAGCTTCTAAGTTGATGTAATAGGAAGTAAGAAGTAGTACAGTTCAAGTTTTAGGTATTGAATATTAACCTTTTAGCTGGCTTTGGTGCCTTGGACACGAGCTAGGACCTTATGATTCTGCATGAAAGGAGGACTAGCAGCCGAGTTGCACGGGAGAATGTGAAAAGTGTTCATATGTAGTAAAAACCTGAGAAATCCGTCCGTTTTCGTCATTTGTTATCGAATTGACTTAAAGCCAAATCGTCACATTGGCCGCTCTTCTCTCTGAAACGGTTGTACTTATCGTCTGCAAAGCTGTGTCGCGTGCTGCGGTATGCGGAGAATCTAAAAGCACCGTAGTAGAACACAGATGAAGCTTCTAAGTTGATGTAATAGCCAGTAAGAAGTTAGGTATCGATTATTGACTTTTTAGCTGGCTTTGGTGCCTTGGACATGAGCTAGGACCTTAACATTCTGCATGAAAGGAGGACTAGCAGCCGCGTTGCTCGGGAGAATGTGAAAAGTGTTCATATGTAGTAAAAACCTGAGAAATCCGTCCGGTTTCGTCATTTGTTATCGAATCGAGTTAAAGCCAGATCGTCACATTGGCCGCTCTTCTCTCTGAAACGGTTGTACTTATGGTCTGCAAAGCTATGTCGCGTGCTGCAGTATGCTGAGACACTAAAAGCACCATAGTAGAACACAGATGAAGCTTCTAAGTTGATGTAATAGCCAGTAAGAAGTAGTCCAATTCAAGTTTTAGGTATCGATTATTGACTTTTTAGCTGGCTTTGGTGCCTTGGACATGAGCTAGGACCTTAAGATTCTGCATAAAAGGAGGACTAGCAGCCCAGTTGCACGGGAGAATGTGAAAAGTGTTCATATGCAGTAAAAACCTGAGAAATCCGTCCGTTTTCGTCATTTGTTATCGAATCGACTAAAAGCCAGATCGTTACATTGGCCGCTCTTCTCTCTGAAACGCTTGTACTTATCGTCTGCAAAGCTATGTCGCGTACTACGGTATTCGGAGACACTAAATGCACCATAGTAGAACACAGATGAAGCTCCTAAGATGATGTAATAGCCAGTAAGAAGTAGTAGAATTCATGTTTTAGGTAATGAATATTGACCTTTTAGCTGGCTTTGGTGCCTTGGACATGAGCTAGGACCTTAAGATTCTGCATGAAAGGAGGACTAGCAGCCGAGTTGCACGGGAGAATGTGAAAAGTGTTCATATGTAGTAAAAACCTGAGAAATCCGTCCGTTTTCGTCATTTGTTATCGAATTGACTTAAAGCCACATCGTCACATTGGCCGCTCTTCTCTCTGAAACGGTTGTACTTATCGTCTGCAAAGCTGTGTCGCGTGCTGCGGTATGCGGGGAAACTAAAAGCACCGTAGTAGAACATAGATGAAGCTTCTAAGTTGATGTAATAGCCAGTAAGAAGATAGGTATCGATTATTGACTTTTTAGCTGGCTTTGGTGCCTTGGACATGAGCTAGGACTTTAAGATTCTGCATAAAAGGAGGACTAGCAGCCCAGTTGCACGGGAGAATGTGAAAAGTGCTCATATGTAGTAAAAACCTGAGAAATCCGTCCGTTTTCGTCATTTGTTATCGAATCGACTTAAAGCCAGATCGTCACATTGGCCGCTCTTCTCTCTGAAACGGTTGTACTTATCGTCTGCAAAGCTATGTCGCGTGCTGCGGTATGCGTAGACACGAAAATCATCATAGTAGAACACAGATGAAGCTTCTAAGTTGATGTAATAGCCAGTAAGAAGAACTACAATTCAAGTTTTAGGTATCGATTATTGACTTTTTAGCTGGCTTTGGTGCTTTGGACATGAGCTAGGACCTTGAGATTCTGCGTGAAAGGAGGACTAGCAGCAGAGTTGCACGGGAGAATGTGAAAAGTGTTCGCATGTAGTAAAAACCTGAGAAATCCGTCCGTTTTCGTCATTTGTTATCGAATCGACTTAAAGAAAGATCGTCACATTGGCCGCTCTTCTCTCTGAAACGGTTGTGCTTATCGTCTGCAAAACTATGTCGCGTGCTGCGGTATGCGGAGAAACTAAAAGCACCGTAGTAGAACACAGATGAAGCTTCTAAGTTGATGCAATAGTCAGTAAGAAGTAGTACTGTTCAAGTTTTAGGTATCAATTATTGACTTATTAGCTGTCTTTGGTGCCTTGGACATGAGCTAGGACCTTAAGATTCTGCATGAAAGGAGGACTATCAGCCGAGTTGCTCGGGAGAATGTGAAAAGTGTTCATATGTAGTAAAAACCTTAGAAATCCGTCCGTTTTCGTCATTTGTTATCGAATCGACTTAAAGCAAGATCTTCACATTGGCCGCTCTTCTCTCTGAAACGGTTGTACTTATCGTCTGCAAAGCTATGTCGCGTGCTGCGGTATGCGTAGACACGAAAATCATCATAGTAGAACACAGATGAAGCTTCTAAGTTGATGTAATAGCCAGTAAGAAGAACTACAATTCAAGTTTTAGGTATCGATTATTGACTTTTTAGCTGGCTTTGGTGCTTTGGACATGAGCTAGGACCTTGAGATTCTGCGTGAAAGGAGGACTAGCAGCAGAGTTGCACGGGAGAATGTGAAAAGTGTTCGCATGTAGTAAAAACCTGAGAAATCCGTCCGTTTTCGTCATTTGTTATCGAATCGACTTAAAGAAAGATCGTCACATTGGCCGCTCTTCTCTCTGAAACGGTTGTGCTTATCGTCTGCAAAACTATGTCGCGTGCTGCGGTATGCGGAGAAACTAAAAGCACCGTAGTAGAACACAGATGAAGCTTCTAAGTTGATGCAATAGTCAGTAAGAAGTAGTACTGTTCAAGTTTTAGGTATCAATTATTGACTTATTAGCTGTCTTTGGTGCCTTGGACATGAGCTAGGACCTTAAGATTCTGCATGAAAGGAGGACTATCAGCCGAGTTGCTCGGGAGAATGTGAAAAGTGTTCATATGTAGTAAAAACCTTAGAAATCCGTCCGTTTTCGTCATTTGTTATCGAATCGACTTAAAGCAAGATCTTCACATTGGCCGCTCTTCTCTCTGAAACGGTTGTACTTATCTTCTGCAAAGCTATGTCGCGTGCTGCGGTATGTGGAGACACTAAAAGCACCATAGTAGAACAGAGATGAAGCTTCTAAGTTGATGTAATAGCCAATAAGAAGAAGTAGAATTCAAGTTTTAGGTATCGATTATTGACTTTGTAGCTGGCTTTGGTGCCTTGGACATGAGCAAGGACCTTAAGATTCGGCATGAAAGGAGGACTAGCAGCCGAGTTGCACGGGACAATGTGAAAAGTGTTCATATGTAGTAAAAACCTGAGAAATCCGTCCGTTTTCGTCATTTGTTATCGAATCGACTTAATGCCAGATCGTCACATTGGCCGCTCTTCTCTCTGAAACGGTTGTACTTATCGTCTACAAAGCTATGTCGCGTGCTGCGGTATGCGGAGACACTAAAAGCACTATAGTAGAACACAGATGAAGCTTCTAAGTTGATGTAATAGCCAGTAAGAAGTAGTACAATTCACGTTTTAGGTATCGGTTACTGACTTTTTAGCTGGCTTTGGTGCCTTGGACATGAGCTACGACCTTGAGATTCTGCGTGAATGGAGGACTAGCAGCAGAGTTGCACGGGAGAATGTGAAATGTGTTTATATGTAGTAAAAACCGGAGAAATTCGTCCGTTTTCGTCATTTGTTGTCGAATCGACTGAAAGCCAGATCGTCACATTGGCCGCTCTTCTCTCTGAAACGCTTGTTCTTATCGTCTGCAAAGCTATGTCGCGTGCTGCGGTATGCGGAGACTCTAAAATCACCATAGTATAACACAGATGAAGCTACTAAGTTGATGCAATAGCCAGTAAGAAGTAGTCCAATTCAAGATTTAGGTATCGATTATTGACGTTTTAGCTGGCTTCGGTACCTTGGACATGAGCTAGGACCTTAAGACTCTGCATAAAAGGAGGACTAGCAGCCCAGTTGCACGGGAGAATGTGAAAAGTGTTCATATGCAGTAAAAACCTGCGAAATCCGTCCGTTTTCGTCATTTGTTATCGAATCGACTTAAAGCCAGGTCGTCAGATTGGCCGCTCTTCTCTCTGAAACGCTTGTACTTATCGTCTGCAAAGCTATGTCGCGTACTACGGTATTCGGAGACACTAAATGCACCACAGTAGAACACAGATAAAGCTCCTAAGATGATGTAATAGCCAGTAAGAAGTAGTAGAATTCAAGTTTTAGGTAATGAATATTGACCTTTTAGCTGGCTTTGGTGCCTTGGACATGAGCTAGGACCTTAAGATTCTGCATGAAAGGAGGGCTAGCAGCCGAGTTGCACGGGAGAATGTGAAAAGTGTTCATATGTAGTAAAAACCTGAGAAATCCGTCCGTTTTCGCCATTTGTTATCGAATCGACTTAAAGCCAGATCGTCACATTGGCCGCTCTTCTCTCTGAAACGGTTGTATTTATCCTCTGCAAAGCTATGTCGCGTGCTGCGGCATGCGGAGACACTAAAAGCACCATAGTAGAACACAGATCAAGCTTCTAAGTTGATGTAATAGCCAGTAAGATGTAGTACAGTTCAAGTTTTAGGTATTGAATATTAACCTTTTAGCTGGCTTTGGTGCCTTGGACACGAGCTAGGACCTTATGATTGTGCATGAAAGGAGGACTAGCAGCCGAGTTGCACGGGAGAATGTGAAAAGTGTTCATATGTAGTAAAAACCTGAGAAATCCGTCCGTTTTCGTCATTTGTTATCGAATTGACTTAAAGCCACATCGTCACATTGGCCGCTCTTCTCTCTGAAACGGTTGTACTTATCGTCTGCAAAGCTGTGTCGCGTGCAGCGGTATGCGGAGAAACTAAAAGCACCGTAGTAGAACACAGATGAAGCTTCTAAGTTGATGTAATAGCCAGTAAGAAGTTAGGTATCGATTATTGACTTTTTAGCTGGCTTTGGTGCCTTGGACATGAGCTAGGACCTTAACATTCTGCATGAAAGGAGGACTAGCAGCCGCGTTGCTCGGGAGAATGTGAAAAGTGTTTATATGTAGTAAAAACCTG
The DNA here is from genome assembly GCF_023897955.1 of Schistocerca gregaria. NCBI lineage: Eukaryota > Metazoa > Arthropoda > Insecta > Orthoptera > Acrididae > Schistocerca > Schistocerca gregaria. The sequence continues at coordinate 518,280 of NW_026061973.1, forward strand.
AGAAATCCATCCGGTTTCGTCATTTGTTATCGAATCGAGTTAAAGCCAGATCGTCACATTGGCCGCTCTTCTCTCTGAAACAGTTGTACTTATGGTCTGCAAAGCTATGTCGCGTTCTGCGGTATGCTGAGACACTAAAAGCACCATAGTAGAACACAGATGAAGCTTCTAAGTTGATGTAATAGCCAGTAAGAAGTAGTCCAATTCAAGTTTTAGGTATCGATTATTGACTTTTTAGGTGGCTTTGGTGCCTTGGACATGAGCTAGGACCTTAAGAGTTTGCATAAAAGGAGGACTAGCAGCCCAGTTGCACGGGAGAATGTGAAAAGTGTTCATATGTAGTAAAAACCTGAGAAATCCGTCCAGTTTCGTCATTTGTTATCGAATCGACTTAAAGCCAGATCGTCACATTGGCCGCTCTTCTCTCTGAAACGCTTGTACTTATCGTCTGAAAAGCTATGTCGCGTGCTGCGGTATGCGGAGACACTAAAATCACCATAGTAGAACACAGATGAAGCTTCTAAGTTGATGTAATAGCCAGTAAGAAGTAGTACAATTCAAGTTTTAGGTATCGATTATTGACTTCTTAGCTGGCTTTGGTGCCTTGTACATGAGCTAGGACCTTGAGATTCTGCATGAAAGGAGGAGTAGCAGCCGAGTTGCACGGGAGAATGTGAAAAGTGTTTATATGTAGTAAAAACCGGAGAAATTCGTCCGTTTTCGTCATTTGTTATCGAGTCGACTGAAAGCCAGATCGTCACATTGGCCGCTCTTCTCTCTGAAACGGTTGTACTTATCGTCTGCAAAGCTATGTCGCGTGCTGCGGTATGCGGAGACACTAAAATCACCATAGTAGAACACAGATGAAGCTACTAAGTTGATGCAATAGCCAGTAAGAAGTAGTCCAATTCAAGATTTAGGTATCGATTATTGACTTTTTAGCTGGCTTCGGTACCTTGGACATGAGCTAGGACCTTAAGATTCTGAATAAAAGGAGGACTAGCAGCCCAGTTGCACGGGAGAATGTGAAAAGTGTTCATATGCAGTAAAAACCTGAGAAATCCGTCCGTTTTCGTCATTTGTTATCGAATCGACTTAAAGCCAGATCGTCACATTGGCCGCTCTTCTCTCTCAAACGGTTGTACTTATCGTCTGCAAAGCTATGTCGCGTACTACGGTATTCGGAGATACTAAATGCACCATAGTAGAACACAGATGAAGCTCCTAAGATGATGTAATAGCCAGTAAGAAGTAGTACAATTCAAGTTTTAGGTAATGAATATTGACCTTTTAGCTGGCTTTGGTGACTTGGACATGAGCTAGGACCTTAAGATTCTGCATGAAAGGAGGACTAGCAGCCGCGTTGCTCGGGAGAATGTGAAAAGTGTTCATATGTAGTAAAAACCTGAGAAATCCGTCCGGTTTCGTCATTTGTTATCGAATCGAGTTAAAGCCAGATCGTCACATTGGCCGCTCTTCTCTCTGACACGGTTGTACTTATCGTCTGCAAAGCTATGTCGCGTGCTGCGGTATGCTGAGACACTAAAAGCACCATAGTAGAACACAGATGAAGCTTCTAAGTTGATGTAATAGCCAGTAAGAAGTAGTACAATTCAAGTTTTAGGTATCGATTATTGACTTTTTAGCTGGCTTTGGTGCCTTGGACATGAGCTAGGACTTTAAGATTCTGCATAAAAGGAGGACTAGCAGCCCAGTTGCACGGGGGAATGTGAAAAGTGCTCATATGTAGTAAAAACCTGAGAAATCCGTCCGTTTTCGTCATTTGTTATCGAATGGCCTTAAAGCCAGATCGTCACATTGGCCGCTCTTCTCTCTGAAACGGTTGTACTTATCGTCTGCAAAGCTATGTCGCGTGCTGCGGTATGCGGAGACACTAAAAGCACCATAGTAGAACACATATGAAGCTTCAAAGTTGATGTAATAGCCAGTAACAAGTTGTACAGTTCAAGTTTTAGGTATCGATTATTGACTTTTTAGCTGGCTTTGGTGCCTTGGACATGAGCTAGGACCTTAAGATTCTGCATGAGAGGAGGACTAGCAGACTAGTTGCACGGGAGAATGTGAAAAGTGTTCATATGTAGTAAAAACCTGAGAAATCCGTTCGTTTTCGTCATTTGTTATCGAATCGACTTAAAGCCAGATCGTCACATTGGCCGCTCTTCTCTCTGAAACGGTTGTACTTATCGTCTGCAAAGCTATGTCGCGTGCTGCGATATGCGGAGACACGAAAATCATCATAGTAGAACACAGATGAAGCTTCTAAGTTGATTTAATAGCCAGTAAGAAGAAGTACAATTCAAGTTTTAGGTATCGATTATTGACTTTTTAACTGGCTTTGGTGCCTTGGACATGAGCTAGGACCTTAAGATTCTGCATGAGAGGAGGACTAGCAGCCTAGTTGCACGGGAGAATGTGAAAAGTGTTCATATGTAGTAAAAACCTGAGAAATCCGTCCGTTTTCGTCATTTGTTATCGAATCAACTTAAAGCCAGATCGTCACATTGGCCACTCTTCTACGTGAAACGGTTGTACTTATCGTCTGCAAAGCTATGTCACGTGCTGCGGTACGCGGAGACACGAAAATCATCATAGTAGAACACAGATGAAACTTCTAAGTTGATGTAATAGCCAGTAAGAAGTAGTACAATTCAAGTTTTAGGTATCGCTTATTGACTTTTTAGCTGGCTTTGGTGCCTTGGACATGAGCTACGACCTTGAGATTCTGCGTGAATGGAGGACTAGCAGCCGAGTTGCACGGAAGAATGTGAAAAGTGTTCGCATGTAGTAAAACCTGAGAAATCCGTCCGTTTTCTTCATTTGTTATCGAATCGACTTAAAGCCAGATCGTCACATTGGCCGCTCTTCTCTCTGAAACGGTTGCACTTATCTTCTGCAAAGCTATGTCGCGTGCTGCGGTATGTGGAGACACTAAAAGCACCATAGTAGAACAGAGATGAAACTTCTAAGTTGATGTAATAGCCAGTAAGAAGTAGTACAATTCAAGTTTTAGGAACTGAATATTGAATATTTAGCTGGCTTTGGTGCCTTGGACATGAGCTAGGACCTTAATATTCTGAATGAAAGGAGGACTAGCAGCCGAGTTGCACGGGAGAATGTGAAAAGTGTTCATATGTAATAAAAACCTGAGAAATCCGACCGTTTTCGTCATTTGTTATCGAATCGACTTAAAGCCAGATCGTCACATTAGCCGCTCGTCTCTCTGAAACGGTTGTACTTATCGTCTACAAAGCTATGTCGCGTGCTGCGGTATGCGGAGACACTAAAATCACCATAGTAGAACACAGATGAAGCTACTAAGTTGATGCAATAGCCAGTAAGAAGTAGTCCAATTCAAGATTTAAGTATTGAAAATTGACCTTTTAGCTGGCATTGGTGCCTTGGACATGAGCAAGGACCTTAAGATTCTGCATGAAAGGTGGACTAGCAGCCGAGTTGCACGGGAGAATGTGAAAAGTGTTCATATGTAGTAAAAACCTGAGAAATCCGTTCGTTTTCGTCATTTGTTATCGAATCGACTTAAAGCCAGATCGTCACATTGGCCGCTCTTCTCTCTCAAACGGTTGTATTTTTCGTCTGCAAAGCTATGTCGCGTGCTGCGCTATGCGGAGACACTAAAAGCACCATAGCAGAACACAGATGAAACTTCTAAGTTGATGTAATAGCAAGTAAGAAGTAGTACAATTCAAGTTTTTGGTATCGATTATTGACTTGTTAGCCGGCTTTGGTGCCTTGGACATGAGCTAGGACCTTAAGATTCTGCATGAAAGGAGGAGTATCAGCCGAGTTGCACGGGAGAATGTGAAAAGTGTTTATATGTAGTAAAAACCGGAGAAATTCGTCCGTTTTCGTCATTTGTTATCGAATCGACTGAAAGCCAGATAGTCACATTGGCCGCTCTTCTCTCTGAAACGCTTGTACTTATCGTCTGCAAAGCTATGTCACGTGCTGCGGTATGCGGAGACACTAAAATCACCATAGTAGAACACAGGTGAAGCTACTAAGTTGATGCAATAGCCAGTAAGAAGTAGTCCAATTCAAGATTTAGATATCGATTATTGACTTTTTAGCTGGCTTCGGTACCTTGGACATGAGCTAGGACCTTAAGATTCTGCATAAAAGGAGGACTAGCAGCCCAGTTGCACGGAGAATGTGAAAAGTGTTCATATGCAGTAAAAACCTGAGAAATCCGTCCGTTTTCGTCATTTGTTATCGAATCGACTTAAAGCCAGATCGTCACATTGGCCGCTCTTCTCTCTGAAACGGTTGTGCTTATCGTCTGCAAAACTATGTCGCGTGCTGCGGTATGCGGAGAAACTAAAAGCACCATAGTAGATCACAGATGAAGCTTCTAAGATGATGTATTAGCCAGTAAGAAGTAGTACAATTCAAGTTTTAGGTATCGATTATTGACTTTTTAGCTGGCTTTGGTGCCTTGGACATGAGCTAGGACCTTAACATTCTGCATGAAAGGAGGACTAGCAGCCGAGTTGCACGGGAGAATGTGAAAAGTGTTCATATGCAGTAAAAACCTGAGAAATCCGTCCGTTTTCGTCATTTGTTATCGAATCGACTTAAAGCCAGATCGTCACATTGGCCGCTCTTCTCTCTGAAACGGTTGTGCCTATCGTCTGCAAAGCTATGTCGCGTACTGCGGTATTCGGAGACACTAAAAGCAAAATAGTAGAACACAGATGAAGCTCCTAAGATGATGTAATAGCCAGTAAGAAGTAGTACAATTCAAGTTTTAGGTAATGAATATTGACCTTTTAGCTGGCTTTGGTGCCTTGGACATGAGCTAGGACCTTAAGATTCTGCATGAAAGGAGGACTAGCAGCCGAGTTGCACGAGAGAATGTGAAAAGTGTTCATATGTAGTAAAAACCTGAGAAATCCGTCCGTTTTCGTCATTTGCTATCGAATCGACTTAAAGCCAGATCGTCACATTGGCCGCTCTTCTCTCTGAAACGGTTGTACGTATCGTCTGCAAAGCTATGTCGGATACTGCGGTATTCGGAGACACTAAAAGCACCATAGTAGAACACAGATGAAGCTCCTAAGATGATGTAATAGCCAGTAAGAAGTAGTACAATTCAAGTTGTAGGTATCGGTTATTGACTTTTTAGCTGGCTTTGGTGCCTTGGACATGAGCTAGGACCTTAAGATTCTGCATGAAAGGAGGACTAGCAGCCGACTTGCACGGGAGAATGTGAAAAGTGTTCATATGTAGTAAAAACCTGAGAAATCCGTCCGTTTTCGTCATTTGTTATCGAATCGAGTTAAAGCCAGATCGTCACATTGGCCGCTCTTCTCTCTGAAACGGTTGTACTTATCGTCTGCAAAGCTGTGTCGCGTGCTGCGGTATGCGGAGAAACTAAAAGCACCGTAGTAGAACACAGATGAAGCTTCTAAGTTGATGTAATAGCCAGTAAGAAGTTAGGTATCGATTATTGACTTTTTAGCTGGCTTTGGTGCCTTGGACATGAGCTAGGACCTTAACATTCTGCATGAAAGGAGGACTAGTAGCCGAGTTGCACGGGAGAATGTGAAAAGTGTTCAGATGTAGTAAAAACCTGAGAAATCCGTCCGTTTTCGTCATTTGCTATCGAATCGACTTAAAGCCAGATCGTCACATTGGCCGCTCTTCTCTCTGAAACGGTTGTACGTATCGTCTGCAAAGCTATGTCGCGTACTGCGGTATTCGGAGGCACTAAAAGCACCATAGTAGAACACAGATGAAGCTCTTAAGATGATGTAATAGCCAGTAAGACGTAGTACAATTCAAGTTTTAGGTAATGAATATTGACCTTTTAGCTGGCTTTGGTGCCTTGGACATGAGCTAGGACCTTAAGATTCTGCATGAAAGGAGGACTAGCAGCCGAGTTGCACGAGAGAATGTGAAAAGTGTTCATATGTGGTAAAAACCTGAGAAATCCGTCCGTTTTCGTCATTTGTTATCGAATCGACTTAAAGCCAGATCGTCACATTGGCCGCTCTTCTCTCTGAAACGGTTGTATTTATCGTCTGCAAAGCTATGTCGCGTGCTGCGGTATGCGGAGACACTAAAAGCACCATAGTAGAACACAGATGTAGCTTCTAAGTTGATGTAATAGCCAGTAAGAAGTAGTACAGTTCAAGTTTTAGGTATTGAATATTGACCTTTTAGCTGGCTTTGGTGCCTTGGACATGAGCAAGGACCTTAAGATTCTGCATGAAAGGAGGACTAGCAGCCGAGTTGCACGAGAGACTGTGAAAAGTGTTCATATGTAGTAAAAACCTGAGAAATCCGTCCATTTTCGTCATTTGTTATCGAATCGTCGTAAAGCCAGATCGTGACATTGGCCGCTCTGCTCTCTGAAACGGTTGTACTTATTGTCTGCAAAGCTATGTCGCGTACTGCGGTATTCGGAGACACTAAAAGCACCATAGTAGAACACAGATGAAGCTTGTAAGTTGATGTAATAGCCAGTAAGAAGTAGTACAATTCAAGTTTTAGGTATCGATTATTGACTTCTTAGCTGTCTTTGGTGCCTTGGACATGAGCTATTACCTTAAGATTCTGCATGAAAGTAGGACTAGCAGCCGAGTTGCACGAGAGACTGTGAAAAGTGTTCATATGTAGTAAAAACCTGAGAAATCCGTCCATTTTCGTCATTTGTTATCGAGTCGACTTAAAGCCAGATCGTCACATTGGCCGCTCTTCTCTCTGAAACGGTTGTACTTATCTTCTGCAAAGCTATGTCGCGTGCTGCGGTATGTGGACACACTAATAGCACCATAGTAGAACACAGATGAAGCTTCTAAGTTGATGTAATAGCCAGTAAGAAGAAGTAGAATTCAAGTTTTAGGTATCGATTATTGACTTTTTAGCTGGCTTTGGTGCCTTGGACATGAGCAAGGACCTTAAGATTCTGCATGAAAGGAGGACTAGCAGCCGAGTTGCACGGGAGAATGTGAAAAGTGTTTATATGTAGTAAAAACCTGAGAAATCCGTCCGTTTTCGTCATTTGTTATCGAATCTACTTAAAGCCAGATCGTCACATTGGGCGCTCTTCTCTCTGAAACGGTTGTACTTATCGTCTGCACAGCTATGTCGCGTGCTGCGGTATGCGGAGACACTAAAAGCACCATAGTAGAACACAGATGAAGCTTCTAAGTTGATGTAATAGCCAGTAAGAAGTAGTACAATTCAAGTTTTAGGTATCGATTATTGACTTCTTAGCTGGCTTTGGTGCCTTGGACATGAGCTATTACCTTAAGATTCTGCATGAAAGTAGGACTAGCAGCCGAGTTGCACGGGAGAATTTGAAAAGTGTTCATATGTAGTAAAAACCTGAGAAATCCGTCCGTTTTCGTCATTTGTTATCGAATCGTCGTAAAGCCAGATCGTGACATTGGCCGCTCTGCTCTCTGAAACGGTTGTACTTATCGTCTGCAAAGCTGTGACACGTGCTGCGGTATGCGGAGAAACTAAAAGCACCGTAGTAGAACACAGATGAAGCTTCTAAGTTGATGTAATAGCCAGTAAGAAGTTAGGTATCGATTATTGACTTTTTAGCTGGCTTTTGTGCCTTGGACATGAGCTAGGACCTTAACATTCTGCATGAAAGGAGGACTAGCAGCCGCGTTGCTCGGGAGAATGTGAAAAGTGTTCATATGCAGTAAAAACCTGAGAAATCCGTCCGGTTTCGTCATTTGTTATCGAATCGACTTAAAGCCAGATCGTCACATTGGCCGCACTTCTCTCTGAAACGGTTGTACTTATCGTCTGCAAAGCTATGTCGCGTGCTGCGGTATGCGGAGACACTAAAAGCACCATAGTAGAACACAGATGAAGCTTCTAAGTTGATGTAATAGCCAGTAAGAAGTAGTCCAATTCAAGTTTTAGGTATCGATTACATCTACATCTACATCTACATCCGTACTCCGCAAGCCACCTGACGGTGTGTGGCGGAGGGTACCCTGAGTACCTCTATCGGTTCTCCCTTCTATTCCAGTCTCGTATTGTACGTGGAAAGAAGGATTGTCGGTATGCCTCTGTGTGGGCTCTAATCTCTCTGATTTTATCCTCATGGTCTCCTCGCGAGATATACGTAGGAGGGAGCAATATACTGCTTGACTCTTCGGTGAAGGTATGTTCTCGAAACCTTAACAAAAGCCCGTACCGAGCTACCGAGCTTCTCTCCTGCAGAGTCTTCCACTGGAGTTTATCTATCATCTCCGTAACGCTCTCGCAATTACCAAATGATCCCGCAACGATGCGCGCTGCTCTCCGTTGGATCTTCTCTATCTCTTCTATCAACCCTACCTGGTGCGGATCCCACACTGCTGAGCAGTATTCAAGCATTGGGCGAACAAGCGTACTGTAACCTACTTCCTTTGTTGTCGGATTGCATTTCCTTAGGATTCTTCCAATGAATCTCAGTCTGGCATCTGCTTTACCGACGATCAACTTTATATGATCATTCCATTTTAAATCACTCCTAATGCGTACTCCCAGATAATTTATGGAATTAACTGCTTCCAGTTGCTGACCTGCTATTTTGTAGCTAAATGATAAGGGATCTATCTTTCTATGTATTCGCATCACATTACACTTCGCTACATTGAGATTCAATTGCCATTCCGTGCACCATGCGTCAATTCGCTGCAGATCCTCCTGCATTTCAGTACAATTTTCCATTGTTGCAACCTCTCGATACACCACAGCATCATCTGCAAAAAGCCTCAGTGAACTTCCGATGTCATCCACCAGGTCATTTATGTATATTGTGAATAGCAACGGTCCTATGACACTCCCCTGCGGCACACCTGAAATCACTCTTACTTCGGAAGACTTCTCTCCATTGAGAATGACGTGCTGCGTTCTGTTATCTAGGAGCTCCTCAATCCAATCACACAATTGATCTGATAGTCCGTATGCTCTTACTTTGTTCATTAAACGACTATGGGGAACTGTGTCAAACGCCTTGCGGAAGTCAAGAAACACGGCATCTACCTGTGAACCCGTGTCTAAGGCCCTCTGAGTCTCGTGGACAAATAGCGCGAGCTGGGTTTCACACGATCGTCTTTTTCGAAACCCATGCTGATTCCTACAGAGTAGATTTCTAGTCTCCAGAAAAGACATTATACTCGAACATAATACGTGTTCCAAAATTCTACAACTGATCGACGTTAGAGATATAGGTCTATAGTTCTGCACATCTGTTCGACGTCCCTTCTTGAGAACGGGGATGACCTGTGCCCTTTTCCAATCCTTTGGAACGCTTCGCTCTTCTAGAGACCTACGGTACACCGCTGCAAGAAGGGGGGCAAGTTCCTTCGCGTACTCTGTGTAAAATCGAACTGGTATCCCATCAGGACCAGCGGCCTTTCCTCTTTTGAGCGATTTTAATTGTTTCTCTATCCCTCTGTCGTCTACTTCGATATCTACCATTTTGTCAACTGTGCGACAATCTAGAGAAGGAAGCACAGTGCAGTCTTCCTCAGTGAAACAGCTTTGGAAGAAGACATTTAGTAATTCGGCTTTTAGTCTGTCATCCTCTGTTTCAGTACCATTTTGGTCACAGAGTGTCTGGACATTTTGTTTTGATCCACCTACCGCTTTGACATAGGACCAAAATTTCTTAGGATTTTCTGCCAAGTCAGTACATAGAACGTTACTTTCGAATTCATTGAAAGCCTCTCGCATAGCCCTCCTCACATTACATTTCGCTTCGCGTAATTTTTGTTTGTCTGCAAGGCTTTGGCTATGTTTATGTTTGCTGTGAAGTTCCCTTTGCTTCCGCAGCAGTTTTCTAACTCGGTTGTTGTACCACGGTGGCTCTTTTCCATCTCTTACGATCTTGCTTGGCACATACTCATCTAACGCATATTGTACCATGGTTTTGAACTTTGTCCACTGATCCTCAACACTATCTGCACTTGAGACAAAACTTTTGTGTTGAGCCGTCAGGTACTCTGTAATCTGCTTTTTGTCACTTTTGCTAAACAGAAAAATCTTCCTACCTTTTTTAATATTTCTATTTACGGCTGAAATCATCGACGCAGTAACTGCTTTATGATCGCTGATTCCCTGTTCTGCATTAACTGATTCAAATAGTTCGGGTCTGTTTGTCACCAGAAGGTCTAATATATCATCGCCACGAGTCGGTTTTCTGTTTAACTGCTCAAGGTAGTTTTCAGATAAAGCACTTAAAAATATTTCACTGGATTCTTTGTCCCTGCCACCCGTTATGAACGTTTGAGTCTCCCAGTCTATATCCGGCAAATTAAAATCTCCACCCAGAACTATAACATGGTGGGGAAATCTACTCGAAATATTTTCCAAATTATTCTTCAGGTGCTGAGCCACAACAGCTGCTGAGCCCGGGGGCCTATAGAGACATCCAATTACCATGTCTGAGCCTGCTTTAACCGTGACCTTCACCCAAATCATTTCACAATTCGAATCTCCGTCAATTTCCTTCGATACTATTGCACTTCTTATCGCTATAAGCACGCCTCCCCCTTCACTGTCCAGCCTATCTCTGCGGTATACATTCCAATCAGAGTTTAGGATTTCATTACTGTTTACGTCTGGTTTCAGCCAACTTTCTGTTCCTAGTACTATATGGGCGTTGTGACCGTTTATTAATGAGAGCAGTTCTGGGACCTTTCTATAGACGCTTCTGCAGTTTACTATTAGCACATTAATATTGACTTTTTTGCTGGCTTTGGTGCCTTGGACATGAGCTAGGACCTTAAGATTCTGCATAAAAGGAGGACTAGCAGCCCAGTTGCACGGCAGAATGTGAAAAGTGCTCATATGTAGTAAAAACCTGAGAAATCCGTCCGTTTTCGTCATTTGTTATCGAATCGACTTCAAGCCAGATCGTCACATTGGCGGCTCTTCTCTCTGAAACGGTTGTACTTATCGTCTGCAAAGCTATGTCGCGTGCTGCGGTATGCGGAGACACTAAAAGCACCATAGTAGAACACATATGAAGCTTCAAAGTTGATGTAATAGCCAGTAACAAGTAGTACAGTTCAAGTTTTAGGTATCGATTATTGACTTTTTAGCTGGCTTTGGTGCATTGGACATGAGCTAGGACCTTAACGTTCTGCATGAAAGGAGGACTAGCAGCCGAGTTGCATGGGAGAATGTGAAAAGTGTTCATATGTAGTAAAATCCTTGTAAATCCGTCCGTTTTCGTCATTTGTTATCGAATCGACTTATAGCCAGATCATCACATTGGCCGCTCTTCTCTCTGAAACGGTTGTACTTATCGTCTACAAAGCTATGTCGCGTGCTGCGGTATGCGGAGACACTAAAAGCACCATAGTAGAACACAGATGAAGCTTCTAAGTTGACGTAATAGCCAGTAAGAAGTAGTACAATTCAAGTTTTAGGTATCGATTATTGACTTTTTAGCTGGCTTTGGTGCCTTGGACATGAGCTACGACCTTGAGATTCTGCGTGAATGGAGGACTAGCAGCAGAGTTGCACGGGAGAATGTGAAAAGTGTTCGCATGTAGTAAAAACCTGAGAAATCCGTCCGTTTTCTTCATTTGTTATCGAATCGACTTAAAGCCAGATCGTCACATTGGCCGCTGTTCTCTCTGAAACGGTTGTACTTATCGTCTGCAAAGCTATGTCGCGTGCTGCGGTATGTGGAGACACTAAAAGCACCATAGTAGAACAGAGATGAAACTTCTAAGTTGATGTAATAGCCAGTAAGAAGTAGTACAATTCAAGTTTTAGGAACTGAATATTGAATATTTAGCTGGCTTTGGTGCCTTGGACATGAGCTAGGACCTTAATATTCTGCATGAAAGGAGGACTAGCAGCCGAGTTGCACGGGAGAATGTGAAAAGTGTTCATATGTAATAAAAACCTGAGAAATCCGACCGTTTTCGTCATTTGTTATCGAATCGACTTAAAGCCAGATCGTCACATTAGCCGCTCGTCTCTCTGAAACGGTTGTACTTATCGTCTACAAAGCTATGTCGCGTGCTGCGGTATGCGGAGACACTAAAATCACCATAGTAGAACACAGATGAAGCTACTAAGTTGATGCAATAGCCAGTAAGAAGTAGTCCAATTCAAGATGTAGGTATTGAATATTGACCTTTTAGCTGGCATTGGTGCCTTGGACATGAGCAAGGACCTTAAGATTCTGCATGAAAGGTGGACTAGCAGCCGAGTTGCACGGGAGAATGTGAAAAGTGTTCATATGTAGTAAAAACCTGAGAAATCCGTCCGTTTTCGTCATTTGTTATCGAATCGACTTAAAGCAAGATCGTCACATTGGCCGCTCTTCTCTCTCAAACGGTTGTATTTTTCGTCTGCAAAGCTATGTCGCGTGCTGCGCTATGCGGAGACACTAAAAGCACCATAGTAGAACACAGATGAAACTTCTAAGTTGATGTAATAGCCAGTAAGAAGTAGTACAATTCAAGTTTTTGGTATCGATTATTGACTTGTTAGCCGGCTTTGGTGCCTTGGACATGAGCTAGGACCTTAAGATTCTGCATGAAAGGAGGAGTATCAGCCGAGTTGCACGGGAGAATGTGAAAAGTGTTTATATGTAGTAAAAACCGGAGAAATTCGTCCGTTTTTGTCATTTGTTATCGATACGACTGAAAGCCAGATAGTCACATTGGCCGCTCTTCTCTCTGAAACGCTTGTACTTATCGTCTGCAAAGCTATGTCACGTGCTGCGGTATGCGGAGACACTAAAATCACCATAGTAGAACACAGGTGAAGCTACTAAGTTGATGCAATAGCCAGTAAGAAGTAGTCCAATTCAAGATTTAGATATCGATTATTGACTTTTTAGCTGGCTTCGGTACCTTGGACATGAGCTACGACCTTAAGATTCTGCATAAAAGGAGGACTAGCAGCCCAGTTGCACGGGAGAATGTGAAAAGTGTTCATATGCAGTAAAAACCTGAGAAATCCGTCCGTTTTCGTCATTTGTTATCGAATCGACTTAAAGCCAGATCGTCACATTGGCCGCTCTTCTCTCTGAAACGGTTGTGCTTATCGTCTGCAAAACTATGTCGCGTGCTGCGGTATGCGGAGAAACTAAAAGCACCATAGTAGATCACAGATGAAGCTTCTAAGATGATGTATTAGCCAGTAAGAAGTAGTACAATTCAAGTTTTAGGTATCGATTATTGACTTTTTAGCTGGCTTTGGTGCCTTGGACATGAGCTAGGACCTTAACATTCTGCATGAAAGGAGGACTAGCAGCCGAGTTGCACGGGAGAATGTGAAAAGTGTTCATATGCAGTAAAAACCTGAGAAATCCGTCCGTTTTCGTCATTTGTTATCGAATCGACTTAAAGCCAGATCGTCACATTGGCCGCTCTTCTCTCTGAAACGGTTGTGCCTATCGTCTGCAAAGCTATGTCGCGTACTGCGGTATTCGGAGACACTAAAAGCAAAATAGTAGAACACAAATGAAGCTCCTAAGATGATGTAATAGCCAGTAAGAAGTAGTACAATTCAAGTTTTAGGTAATGAATATTGACCTTTTAGCTGGCTTTGGTGCCTTGGACATGAGCTAGGACCTTAAGATTCTGCTTGAAAGGAGGACTAGCAGCCGAGTGGCACGAGAGAATGTGAAAAGTGTTCATATGTAGTAGAAACCTGAGAAATCCGTCCGTTTTCGTCATTTGCTATCGAATCGACTTAAAGCCAGATCGTCACATTGGCCGCTCTTCTCTCTGAAACGGTTGTACGTATCGTCTGCAAAGCTATGTCGCGTACTGCGGTATTCGGAGACACTAAAAGCACCATAGTAGAAAACAGATGAAGCTCCTAAGATGATGTAATAGCCAGTAAGAAGTAGTACAATTCAAGTTGTAGGTATCGGTTATTGACTTTTTAGCTGGCTTTGGTGCCTTGGACATGGGCTAGGACCTTAAGATTCTGCATGAAAGGAGGACTAGCAGCCGACTTGCACGGGAGAATGTGAAAAGTGTTCATATGTAGTAAAAACCTGAGAAATCCGTCCGTTTTCGTCATTTGTTATCGAATCGAGTTAAAGCCAGATCGTCACATTGGCCGCTCTTCTCTCTGAAACGGTTGTACTTATCGTCTGCAAAGCTGTGTCGCGTGCTGCGGTATGCGGAGAAACTAAAAGCACCGTAGTAGAACACAGATGAAGCTTCTAAGTTGATGTAATAGCCAGTAAGAAGTTAGGTATCGATTATTGACTTTTTAACTGGCTTTGGTGCCTTGGACATGAGCTAGGACCTTAACATTCTGCATGAAAGGAGGACTAGTAGCCGAGTTGCACGGGAGAATGTGAAAAGTGTTCAGATGTAGTAAAAACCTGAGAAATCCGTCCGTTTTCGTCATTTGCTATCGAATCGACTTAAAGCCAGATCGTCACATTGGCCGCTCTTCTCTCTGAAACGGTTGTACGTATCGTCTGCAAAGCTATGTCGCGTACTGCGGTATTCGGAGACACTAAAAGCACCATAGTAGAACACAGATGAAGCTCTTAAGATGATGTAATAGCCAGTAAGACGTAGTACATTTCAAGTTTTAGGTAATGAATATTGACCTTTTAGCTGGCTTTGGTGCCTTGGACATGAGCTAGGACCTTAAGATTCTGCATGAAAGGAGGACTAGCAGCCGAGTTGCACGAGAGAATGTGAAAAGTGTTCATATGTAGTAAAAACCTGAGAAATCCGTCCGTTTTCGTCATTTGTTATCAAATCGACTTAAAGCCAGATCGTCACATTGGCCGCTCTTCTCTCTGAAACGGTTGTACTCATCGTCTACAAAGCTATGTCGCGTGCTGCGGTATGCGTAGACACTAAAAGCACCATATTAGAACACAGATGACGCTTCTAAGTTGATGTAATAGCCAGTAAGAAGTAGTACAATTCAAGTTTTAGGTGTCGGTTATTGACTTTTTAGCTGGCTTTGGTGCCTTGGACATGAGCTAGGACCTTAAGATTCTGCATGAAAGGAGGACTAGCTGCCGAGTTGCACGGGAGAATGTGAGAAGTGTTCATACGTAGTAAAAACCCAAGAAATCCGTCCGTTTTCGTCATTTGTTATCGAATCGTCTTAAAGCCAGATCGTCGCAATGACCGCTCTTCTCTCTGAAACGGTTGTACTTATCGTCTGCAAATCTATGTCGCGTGCTGCGGTATGCGGAGACACTAAAAGCACCATAGTAGAACACAGATGAAGCTTCTAAGTTGATGTAATAGCCAGTAAGAAGTAGTACAATTGAAGTTTTAGTTATCGATTACTGACTTTGTAGCTGGCTTTGAAGCCTTGGACATGAGCTAGGACCTTAAGATTCTGCATGAAAGGAGGACTAGCAGCCGAGTTGCACGGGAAAATGTGAAAAGTGTTCGCATGTAGTAAAAACCTGAGAAATCCGTCCGATTTCGTCATTTATACTAATCGTCTACAAAGCTATGTCGCGTGCTGCGGTATGCGGAGACACTAGAAGCACCATAGTAGAACACAGATGAAGCTTCTAAGTTGATGTAATAGCCAGTAAGAAGTAGTACAATTCAAGTTTTAGGTATCGGTTATTGACTTTTTAGCTGGCTTTGGTGCCTTGGACATGAGCTAGGACCTTAAGATTCTGCATGAAAGGGCTAGCTGCCGAGTTGCACGGGAGAATGTGAAAAGTGTTCATATGTAGTAAAAACCCAAGAAATCCGTCCGTTTTCGTCATTTGTTATCGAATCGTCTTAAAGCCAGATCGTCACATTGACCGCTCTTCTCTCTGAAACGTTTGTACTTATCGTCCGCAAAGCTATGTCGCGTGCTGCGGTATGCGGAGACACTAAAAGCACCATAGTAGAACACAGATGAAGCTTCTAAGTTGATGTAATAGCCAGTAAGAAGTAGTACAATTGAAGTTTTAGTTATCGATTACTGACTTTGTAGCTGGCTTTGATGCCTTGGACATGAGCTAGGACCTTAAGATTCTGCATGAAAGGAGGTCTGGCAGCCAAGTTGCACGGGAGAATGTGAAAACTGTTCATATGTAGTAAAAACCTGAGAAATCCGTCCGTTTTCGTCATTTGTTATCGAATCGACTTAAAGCCAGATCGTAACATTGGCCGCTCTTCTCTCTGAAACGGATGTACTTATCGTCTGCAAAGCTATGTCACGTGCTGCGGTATGCGGATACACTAAAATCACCATAGTAGAACACAGATGAAGCTTCTAATTTGATGTAATAGCCAGTAAGAAGTAGTACAATTCAAGTTTTAAGTATTGATTATTGACCTTTTAGCTGCCTTGGTGCCTTGGACATGAGCTAGGACCCTGAGATTCTGCATGAAAGCAGGACTAGCAGCCGAGTTGCACGGGAGAATGTGAAAACTGTTCATATGTAGTAAAAACCTGAGAAATCCGTCCGTTTTCGTCATTTGTTATCGAATCGACTTAAAGCCAGATCGTAACATTGGCCGCTCTTCTCTCTGAAACGGATGTACTTATCGTCTGCAAAGCTATGTCGCGTGCTGCGGTATGCGGATACACTAAAATCACCATAGTAGAACACAGATGAAGCTTCTAAGTTGATGTAATAGCCAGTAAGAAGAAGTAGAATTCAAGTTTTAGGTATCGATTATTGACTTTTTAGCTGGCTTTGGTGCCTTGGACATGAGCAAGGACCTTAAGATTCTGCATGAAAGGAGGACTAGCTGCCGAGTTGCACGGGAGAATGTGAAAAGTGTTTATATGTAGTAAAAACCTGAGAAATCCGTCCGTTTTAGTCATTTGTTATCGAATCTACTTAAAGCCAGATCGTCACATTGGCCGCTCTTCTCTCTGAAACGGTTGTACTTATCGTCTGCACAGCTATGTCGCGTGCTGCGGTATGCGGAGACACTAAAAGCACCATAGTAGAACACAGATGAAGCTTCTAAGTTGATGTAATAGCCAGTAAGATGTAGTACAATTCAAGTTTTAGGTATCGATTATTGACTTCTTAGCTGGCTTTGGTGCCTTGGACATGAGCTATTACCTTAAGATTCTGCATGAAAGTAGGACTAGCAGCCGAGTTGCACGGGAGAATTTGTAAAGGGTTCATATGTAGTAAAAACCTGAGAAATCCGTCCGTTTTCGTCATTTGTTATCGAATCGACATAAAGCCAGATCGTCACATTGGCCGCTCTTCTCTCTGAAACGGTTTGTAGTAATCGTCTGCAAAGCTGTGTCACGTGCTGCGGTATGCGGAGAAACTAAAAGCACCGTAGTAGAACACAGATGAAGCTTCTAAGTTGATGTAATAGCCAGTAAGAAGTTAGGTATCGATTATTGACTTTTTAGCTGGCTTTGGTGCCTTGGACATGAGCTAGGACCTTAACATTCTGCATGAAAGGAGGACTAGCAGCCGCGTTGCTCGGGAGAATGTGAAAAGTGTTCATATATAGTAAAAACCTGAGAAATCCGTCCGGTTTCGTCATTTGTTATCGAATCGACTTAAAGCCAGATCGTCACATTGGCCGCTCTTCTCTCTGAAACGGTTGTACTTATCGTCTGCAAAGCTATGTCGCGTGCTGCGGTATGCGGAGACACTAAAAGCACCATAGTAGAACACAGATGAAGCTTCTAAGTTGATGTAATAGCCAGTAAGAAGTAGTCCAATTCAAGTTTTAGGTATCGATTACATCTACATCTACATCTACATCCGTACTCCGCAAGCCACCTGACGGTGTGTGGCGGAGGGTACCCTGAGTACCTCTATCGGTTCTCCCTTCTATTCCAGTCTCGTATTGTACGTGGAAAGAAGGATTGTCGGTATGCCTCTGTGTGGGCTCTAATCTCTCTGATTTTATCCTCATGGTCTCCTCGCGAGATATACGTAGGAGGGAGCAATATACTGCTTGACTCTTCGGTGAAGGTATGTTCTCGAAACTTCAACAAAAGCGCGTACCGAGCTACCGAGCTTCTCTCCTGCAGAGTCTTCCACTGGAGTTTATCTATCATCTCCGTAACGCTCTCGCAATTACCAAATGATCCCGCAACGAAGCGCGCTGCTCTCCGTTGGATCTTCTCTATCTCTTCTATCAACCCTACCTGGTGCGGATCCCACACTGCTGAGCAGTATTCAAGCATTGGGCGAACAAGCGTACTGTAACCTACTTCCTTTGTTGTCGGATTGCATTTCCTTAGGATTCTTCCAATGAATCTCAGTCTGGCATCTGCTTTACCGACGATCAACTTTATATGATCATTCCATTTTAAATCACTCCTAATGCGTACTCCCAGATAATTTATGGAATTAACTGCTTCCAGTTGCTGACCTGCTATTTTGTAGCTAAATGATAAGGGATCTATCTTTCTATGTATTCGCATCACATTACACTTCGCTACATTGAGATTCAATTGCCATTCCGTGCACCATGCGTCAATTCGCTGCAGATCCTCCTGCATTTCAGTACAATTTTCCATTGTTGCAACCTCTCGATACACCACAGCATCATCTGCAAAAAGCCTCAGTGAACTTCCGATGTCATCCACCAGGTCATTTATGTATATTGTGAATAGCAACGGTCCTATGACACTCCCCTGCGGCACACCTGAAATCACTCTTACTTCGGAAGACTTCTCTCCATTGAGAATGACGTGCTGCGTTCTGTTATCTAGGAGCTCCTCAATCCAATCACACAATTGATCTGATAGTCCGTATGCTCTTACTTTGTTCATTAAACGACTATGGGGAACTGTGTCAAACGCCTTGCGGAAGTCAAGAAACACGGCATCTACCTGTGAACCCGTGTCTAAGGCCCTCTGAGTCTCGTGGACAAATAGCGCGAGCTGGGTTTCACACGATCGTCTTTTTCGAAACCCATGCTGATTCCTACAGAGTAGATTTCTAGTCTCCAGAAAAGACATTATACTCGAACATAATACGTGTTCCAAAATTCTACAACTGATCGACGTTAGAGATATAGGTCTATAGTTCTGCACATCTGTTCGACGTCCCTTCTTGAGAACGGGGATGACCTGTGCCCTTTTCCAATCCTTTGGAACGCTTCGCTCTTCTAGAGACCTACGGTACACCGCTGCAAGAAGGGGGGCAAGTTCCTTCGCGTACTCTGTGTAAAATCGAACTGGTATCCCATCAGGACCAGCAGCCTTTCCTCTTTTGAGCGATTTTAATTGTTTCTCTATCCCTCTGTCGTCTACTTCGATATCTACCATTTTGTCAACTGTGCGACAATCTAGAGAAGGAAGCACAGTGCAGTCTTCCTCTGTGAAACAGCTTTGGAAGAAGACATTTAGTAATTCGGCTTTTAGTCTGTCATCCTCTGTTTCAGTACCATTTTGGTCACAGAGTGTCTGGACATTTTGTTTTGATCCACCTACCGCTTTGACATAGGACCAAAATTTCTTAGGATTTTCTGCCAAGTCAGTACATAGAACGTTACTTTCGAATTCATTGAAAGCCTCTCGCATAGCCCTCCTCACACTACATTTCGCTTCGCGTAATTTTTGTTTGTCTGCAAGGCTTTGGCTATGTTTATGTTTGCTGTGAAGTTCCCTTTGCTTCCGCAGCAGTTTTCTAACTCGGTTGTTGTACCACGGTGGCTCTTTTCCATCTCTTACGATCTTGCTTGGCACATACTCATCTAACGCATATTGTACCATGGTTTTGAACTTTGTCCACTGATCCTCAACACTATCTGCACTTGAGACAAAACTTTTGTGTTGAGCCGTCAGGTACTCTGTAATCTGCTTTTTGTCACTTTTGCTAAACAGAAAAATCTTCCTACCTTTTTTAATAATTCTATTTACGGCTGAAATCATCGACGCAGTAACTGCTTTATGATCGCTGATTCCCTGTTCTGCATTAACTGATTCAAATAGTTCGGGTCTGTTTGTCACCAGAAGGTCTAATATATCATCGCCACGAGTCGGTTTTCTGTTTAACTGCTCAAGGTAGTTTTCAGATAAAGCACTTAAAAATATTTCACTGGATTCTTTGTCCCTGCCACCCATTATGAACGTTTGAGTCTCCCAGTCTATATCCGGCAAATTAAAATCTCCACCCAGAACTATAACATGGTGGGGAAATCTACTCGAAATATTTTCCAAATTATTCTTCAGGTGCTGAGCCACAACAGCTGCTGAGCCCGGGGGCCTATAGAGACATCCAATTACCATGTCTGAGCCTGCTTTAACCGTGACCTTCACCCAAATCATTTCACAATTCGAATCTCCGTCAATTTCCTTCGATACTATTGCACTTCTCATCGCTATAAACACGCCTCCCCCTTCACTGTCCAGCCTATCTCTGCGGTATACATTCCAATCAGAGTTTAGGATTTCATTACTGTTTACGTCTGGTTTCAGCCAACTTTCTGTTCCTAGTACTATATGGGCGTTGTGACCGTTTATTAATGAGAGCAGTTCTGGGACCTTTCTACAGACGCTTCTGCAGTTTACTATTAGCACATTAATATTGAATTTTTTGCTGGCTTTGGTGCCTTGGACATGAGCTAGGACCTTAAGATTCTGCATAAAAGGAGGACTAGCAGCCCAGTTGCACGGGAGAATGTGAAAAGTGCTCATATGTAGTAAAAACCTGAGAAATCCGTCCGTTTTCGTCATTTGTTATCGAATCGACTTCAAGCCAGATCGTCACATTGGCGGCTCTTCTCTCTGAAACGGTTGTACTTATCGTCTGCAAAGCTATGTCGCGTGCTGCGGTATGCGGAGACACTAAAAGCACCATAGTAGAACACATATGAAGCTTCAAAGTTGATGTAATAGCCAGTAACAAGTAGTACAGTTCAAGTTTTAGGTATCGATTATTGACTTTTTAGCTGGCTTTGGTGCATTGGACATGAGCTAGGACCTTAACGTTCTGCATGAAAGGAGGACTAGCAGCCGAGTTGCATGGGAGAATGTGAAAAGTGTTCATATGTAGTAAAATCCTTGTAAATCCGTCTGTTTTCGTCATTTGTTATCGAATCGACTTATAGCCAGATCATCACATTGGCCGCTCTTCTCTCTGAAACGGTTGTACTTATCGTCTACAAAGGTATGTCGCGTGCTGCGGTATGCGGAGACACTAAAAGCACCATAGTAGAACACAGATGAAGCTTCTAAGTTGACGTAATAGCCAGTAAGAAGTAGTACAATTCAAGATTTAGGTATCGATTATTGACTTTTTAGCTGGCTTTGGTGCCTTGGACATGAGCTACGACCTTGAGATTCTGCGTGAATGGAGGACTAGCAGCAGAGTTGCACGGGAGAATGTGAAAAGTGTTCGCATGTAGTAAAAACCTGAGAAATCCGTCCGTTTTCATCATTTGTTATCGAATCGACTTAAAGCCAGATCGTCACATTGGCCGCTGTTCTCTCTGAAACGGTTGTACTTATCGTCTGCAAAGCTATGTCGCGTGCTGCGGTAAGCTGAGACACTAAAAGCACCATAGTACAACACAGATCAAGCTTCTAAGTTGATGTAATAGCCAGTAAGAAGTAGTACAATTCAAGTTTTAGGTATCGGTTATTGACTTTTTAGCTGGCTTTGGTGCCTTGGACATGAGCTAGGACCTTAAGATTCTGCATGAAAGGGCTGGCTGCCGAGTTGCACGGGAGAATGTGAAAAGTGTTCATATGTAGTAAAAACCCAAGAAATCCGTCCGTTTTCGTCATTTGTTATCGAATCGTCTTAAAGCCAGATCGTCACATTGACCGCTCTTCTCTCTGAAACGTTTGTACTTATCGTCCGCAAAGCTATGTCGCGTGCTGCGGTATGCGGAGACACTAAAAGCACCATAGTAGAACACAGATGAAGCTTCTAAGTTGATGTAATAGCCAGTAAGAAGTAGTACAATTGAAGTTTTAGTTATCGATTACTGACTTTGTAGCTGGCTTTGATGCCTTGGACATGAGCTAGGACCTTAAGATTCTGCATGAAAGGAGGACTAGCAGCCGAGTTGCACGGGAGAATGTGAAAACTGTTCATATGTAGTAAAAACCTCAGAAATCCGTCCGTTTTCGTCATTTGTTATCGAATCGACTTAAAGCCAGATCGTAACATTGGCCGCTCTTCTCTCTGAAACGGATGTACTTATCGTCTGCAAAGCTATGTCGCGTGCTGCGGTATGCGGAGACACTAAAAGCACCATAGTAGAACACAGATGAAGCTTCTAAGATGATGTAATAGCCAGTAAGAAGTAGTACAATTCAAGTTTTAGGTATCGATTATTGACTTCTTAGCTGGCTTTGGTGCCTTGGACATGAGCTATTACCTTAAGATTCTGCATGAAAGTAGGACTAGCAGCCGAGTTGCACGGGAGAATTTGAAAAGTGTTCATATGTAGTAAAAACCTGAGAAATCCGTCCGTTTTCGTCATTTGTTATCGAATCGACATAAAGCCAGATCGTCACATTGGCCGCTCTTCTCTCTGAAACGGTTGTACTTATCGTCTGCAAAGCAGTGTCACGTGCTGCGGTATGCGGAGAAACTAAAAGCACCGTAGTAGAACACAGATGAAGCTTCTAAGTTGATGTAATAGCCAGTAAGAAGTTAGGTATCGATTATTGACTTTTTAGCTGGCTTTGGTGCCTTGGACATGAGCTAGGACCTTAACATTCTGCATGAAAGGAGGACTAGCAGCCGCGTTGCTCGGGAGAATGTGAAAAGTGTTCATATGTAGTAAAAACCTGAGATATCCGTCCGGTTTCGTCATTTGTTATCGAATCGACTTAAAGCCAGATCGTCACATTGGCCGCTCTTCTCTCTGAAACGGTTGTACTTATCGTCTGCAAAGCTATGTCGCGTGCTGCGGTATGCGGAGACACTAAAAGCACCATAGTAGAACACAGATGAAGCTTCTAAGTTGATGTAATAGCCAGTAAGAAGTAGTCCAATTCAAGTTTTAGGTATCGATTATTGACTTTTTAGCTGGCTTTGGTGCCTTGGACATGAGCTAGGACCTTAAGATTCAGCATGAAAGTAGGACTAGCAGCCGAGTTGCACGGGAGAATGTGAAAAGTGTTCAAATGTAGTAAAAACCTGAGAAATCCGTCCGTTTTCATCATTTGTTATCGAATCGACTTAAAGCCAAATCGGCACATTGGCCGCTCTGCTCTCTGAAACGTTTGTACTTATCGTCTGCAAAGCTATGTCGCGTACTGCGGTATTCGGAGACACTAAACGCTCCATAGTAGAACACAGATGAAGCTTCTAAGATGATATAATAGCCAGTAAGAAATAGTACAATTCAAGTTTTAGGTATAGTTATTGACTTTTTAGCTGGCTTTGGTGCCTTGGACATGAGCTATGACCTTAAGATTCTGCATGAAAGGAGGACTAGCACTCGAGTTGCACGGGAGAATGTGAAAAGTGTTCATATGTAGTAAAAACCTCAGAAATCCGTCCGTTTTCGTCATTTGTTATCGAATCGACTTAAAGCCAGATCGTCACATTTGCCGTTCTTCTCTCTGAATCCGTTGTACTTATCGTCTGCAAAGCTATGTCGCGTGCTGCTGTATGTGGAGACACTAAAATCACCATAGTAGAACACAGATGAAGCTTCTAAGTTGATGTAATAACCAGTAAGAAGTAGTACAATTCAAGTTCTAGGTATCGATTATTGACTTTTTAGCTGGCTTTGGTGCCTTGGACATGATCTAGGACCTTAAGATTCTGCATGAAAGAAGGACTAGCAGCCGAGTTGCCAGGGAGAATGTGAAAAGTGTTCATATGTAGTAAAAACCTGAGAAATCCGTCCGTTTTCGTCATTTGTTATCGAATCGACTTTTAGCCAGATCGTCACATTGGCCGCTCTTCTCTCTGAAACGGTTGTACTTATCTTCTGCAAAGCTATGTCGCGTGCTGCGGTATGTGGAGACACTAAAAGCACCATAGTAGAACAGAGATGAAGCTTCTAAGTTGATGTAATAGCCAGTAAGAAGTAGTAGAATTCAAGTTTTAGGTATTGATTATTGTCTTTTTAGCTGGCTTTGGTGCCTTGGATATGAGCTAGGACCTTAAGATTCTGCATGAAAGGAGGACTAGCAGCCGAGTTGCACGGGAGAATGTGAAAAGTGTTCATATGTAATAAAATCCTTAGAAATCCGTCCGTTTTCGTCATTTGTTATCGAATCGACTTAAAGCCAGATCGTCACATTGGCAGCTCTTCTCTCTGAAACGGTTGTACTTATCGTCTACAAAGCTATGTCGCGTGCTGCGGTATGCGGAGACAAGAAAATCTTCATAGTAGAACACAGATGAAGCTTCTAAGTTGATGTAATAGCCAGTAAGAAGTAGTACAATTCAAGTTTTAGTTATCGATTATTGAATTTTTAGCTGGCTTTGATGCCTTGGACATGAGCTAGGACCTTAAGATTCTGCATGAAAGGAGGACTAGCAGAGGAGTTGCACGGGTAAATGTGAGAAGTGTTCATACGTAGTAAAAACCTGAGAAATCCGTCCGTTTTCGTCATTTGTTATCGAATCGACTTAAAGCCAGATCGTCACATTGGCCGCTCTTCTCTCTGAAACCGTTGTACTTATCGTCTGCAAAGCTATGTCGCGTGCTGCGGTATGCGGAGACACTAAAAGCACCATAGTAGAACACAGATGAAGCTTCTAAGTTGATGCAATAGCCAGTAAGAAGTAGTACAATTCAAGTTTTATGTATCGATTGTTGACTTTTTAGCTGGCTTCGGTGCCTTGGACATGAGGTAGGACCTTAAGATTCTGCATGAAAGGAGGACTAGCAGCCGAGTTGCACGGGAGAATGTGGAAAGTGTTCATATGTAGTAAAAACCTGAGAAATCCGTCCGTTTTCGTCTTTTGTTATCGAATCGACTTAAAGCCAGATGGTCACATTGGCCGCTCTTCTCCCTGAAACGGTTGTACTTATCGTCTGCAAAGCTATGTCACGTACTGCGGTATTCGGAGATACTAAAAACACCATAGTAGAACACAGATGAAGCTTCTAAGATGATGTAGTAGCCAGTAAGAAGTTGTACAATTCAATTTTTAGGTATCGGTTATTGACTTTTTGGCTCGCTTTGGTCCCTTGGACATGAGCTAGGACCTTAAGATTCTGCATGAAAGGAGGACTAGCAGCCGAGTTGCACGGGAGAATGTGAAAAGTGTTCATATGTAATAAAATCCTGAGAAATCCGTCCGTTTTCGTCATTTGTTATCGAATCGACTTAAAGCCAGATCGTCACATTGGCAGCTCTTCTCTCTGAAACGGTTGTACTTATCGTCTACAAAGCTATGTCGCGTGCTGCGGTATGCGGAGACAAGAAAATCTTCATAGTAGAACACAGATGAAGCTTCTAAGTTGATGTAATAGCCAGTAAGAAGTAGTACAATTCAAGTTTTAGTTATCGATTATTGACTTTTTAGCTGGCTTTGATGCCTTGGACATGAGCTAGGACCTTAAGATTCTGCATGAAAGGAGGACTAGCAGAGGAGTTGCACGGGTAAATGTGAGAAGTGTTCATACGTAGTAAAAACCTGAGAAATCCGTCCGTTTTCGTCATTTGTTATCGAATCGACTTAAAGCCAGATCGTCACATTGGCCGCTCTTCTCTCTGAAACCGTTGTACTTATCGTCTGCAAAGCTATGTCGCGTGCTGCGGTATGCGGAGACACTAAAAGCACCATAGTAGAACACAGATGAAGCTTCTAAGTTGATGCAATAGCCAGTAAGAAGTAGTACAATTCAAGTTTTATGTATCGATTGTTGACTTTTTAGCTGGCTTCGGTGCCTTGGACATGAGGTAGGACCTTAAGATTCTGCATGAAAGGAGGACTAGCAGCCGAGTTGCACGGGAGAATGTGGAAAGTGTTCATATGTAGTAAAAACCTGAGAAATCCGTCCGTTTTCGTCTTTTGTTATCGAATCGACTTAAAGCCAGATGGTCACATTGGCCGCTCTTCTCCCTGAAACGGTTGTACTTATCGTCTGCAAAGCTATGTCACGTACTGCGTTATTCGGAGACACTAAACGCACCATAGTAGAACACAGATGAAGCTTCTAAGATGATGTAATAGCCAGTAAGAAATAGTACAATTCAAGTTTTAGATATCGTTATTGACTTTTAGCTGGCTTTGGTGCCTTGGACATGGGCTATGACCTTAAGATTCTGCATGAAAGGAGGACTAGCAGCCGAGTTGCACGGGAGAATGTGAAAAGTGTTCATATCTAGTAAAAACCTGAGAAATCCATCCGTTTGCGTCATTTGTTATCGAATCGACTTAAAGCCAGATCGTCACATTGGCCGCTCTTCTCTCTGAAACCGTTGTACTTATCGTCTGCAAAACTATGTCGCGTGCTGCGGTATGCGGAGAAACTAAAAGCACCGTAGTAGAACATAGATGAAGGTTCTAAGTTGATGTAATAGCCAGTAAGAAGTAGTCCAATTCAAGTTTTAGGTATCGATTATTGACTTTTTAGCTGGCTTTGGTGCCTTGGACTTGAGCTAGGACCTTAAGATTCTGCATAAAAGGAGGACTAGCAGCCGAGTTGCACGGGAGAATGTGAAAAGTGTTCATATGTAGTAAAAACCTGAGACATCCGTCCGTTTTCGTCATTTGTTATCGAATCGACTTAAAGCCAGATCGTCACATTGGCCGCTCTTCTCTCTAAAACGGTTGTACTTATCGTCTGCAAAGCTATGTCGCGTGCTGCGGTATGCGGAGACACGAAAATCATCATAGTAGAACACAGATAAAGCTTCTAAGTTGATGTAATAGCCAGTAAGAACTAGTACAATTCAAGTTTTAGGTATCGATTTTTGACTTTTTAGCTGGCTTTGGTGCCTTGGACATGAGCTAGGACCTTACGATTCTGCATGAAAGGAGGACTAGCAGCCGAGTTGCACGGGAGAATGTGAAAAGTGTTTATATGTAGTAAATACCTGAGAAATCCGTCCGTTTTCGTCATTTGTTATCGAATCAACTTAAAGCCAGATCGTCACATTGGCCGCTCGTCTCTCTGAACGGTTGTACATATAATCTGCAAAGCTATGTCGCGTGCTGCGGTATGCGGAGACAAGAAAATCTTCATAGTAGAACACAGATGAAGCTTCTAAGTTGATGTAATAGCCAGTAAGAAGTAGTACAATTCAAGTTTTAGTTATCGATTATTGACTTTTTAGCTGGCTTTGATGCCTTGGACATGAGCTAGGACCTTAAGATTCTGCATGAAAGAAGGACTAGCAGAGGAGTTGCACGGGTGAATGTGAGAAGTGTTCATACGTAGTAAAAACCTGAGAAATCTGTCCGTTTTCGTCATTTGTTATCGAATCGACTTAAAGCCAGATGGTCACATTGGCCGCTCTTCTCTCTGAAACCGTTGTACTTATGGTCTGCAAAGCTATGTCGCGTGCTGCGGTATGCGGAGACACTAAAAGCACCATAGTAGAACACAGATGAAGCTTCTAAGTTGATGCAATAGCCAGTAGGAAGTAGTACAATTCAAGTTTTATGTATCGATTATTGACTTTTTAGCTGGCTTCGGTGCCTTGGACATGAGCTAGGACCTTAAGATACTGCATGAAAGGAGGACTAGCAGCCGAGTTGCACGGGAGAATGTGGAAAGTGTTCATATGTAGTAAAAACCTGAGAAATCCGTCCGTTTTCGTCATTTGTTATCGAATCGACTTAAAGCCAGATGGTCACATTGGTCACTCTTCTCTCTGAAACGGTTGTACTTATTGTCTGCAAAGCTATGTCGCGTGCTGCGGTATGCGGAGACACGAAAATCGTCATAGTAGAACACAGATAAAGCTTCTAAGTTGATGTAATAGCCAGTAAGAACTAGTACAATTCAAGTTTTAGGTATCGATTATTGACTTTTTAGCTGGCTTTGGTGCCTTGGACATGAGCTAGGACCTTACGATTCTGCATGAAAGGAAGACTAGCAGCCGAGTTGCACGGGAGAATGTGAAAAGTGTTTATATGTAGTAAAAACCTGAGAAATCCGTCCGTTTTCGTCATTTGTTATCGAATCGACTTAAAGCCAAATCGTCACAGTGCCGCTCTGCTCTCTGAAACGGTTGTACTTATCGTCTGCAAAGCTATGTCGCGTACTGCGGTATTCGGAGACACTAAACGCACCATAGTAGAACACAGATGAAGCTTCTAATATGATGTAATAGCCAGTAAGAAATAGTACAATTCAAGTTTTAGATATTGTTGTTGACTTTTTAGCTGGCTTTGGTGCCTTGGACATGGGCTATGACCTTAAGATTATGCATGAAAGGAGGACTAGCAGCCGAGTTGCACAGGAGAATGTGAAAAGTGTTCATATGTAGTAAAAACGTGAGAAATCCGACCGTTTGCGTCATTTGTTATCGAATCGACTTAAAGCCAGATCGTCACATTGGCCGCTCTTCTCTCTGAAACCGTTGTACTTATCGTCTGCAAAGCTATGTCGCGTGCTACGATATGCGGAGACACTAAAAGCACCATAGTAGAACACAGATGAAGCTTCTAAGTTGATGTAATAGCCAGTAAGAAGTAGTACAATTCAAGTTTTAGATATCGATTATTGACTTTTGAGCTGGCTTTGGTGCCTTGGACATAAGCTAGGACCTTAAGATTCTGCATAAAAGGAGGACTAGCAGCCGAGTTGCACGGGAGAATGTGAAAAGTGTTCATGTGTAGTAAAAACCTGAGAAATCCGTCCGTTTTCGTCATTTGTTATCGAATCGACTTAAAGCCAGATCGTAACATTGGCCGCTCTACTCTCTAAAACGGTTGTACTTATCGTCTGCAAAGCTATGTCGCGTGCTGCGGTATGCGGAGACACTAAAATCACCATAGTAGAACACAGATGAAGCATCTAAGTTGATGTAATAGCCAGTAAGAAGTAGTCCAATTCAAGTTTTAGGTATCGATTATTGACTTTTTAGCTGGCTTTGGTGACTTGGACATGAGCTAGGACCTTAAGATTCTGCATGAAAGGAGGACTAGCAGCCGAGTTGCACGGGAGAATGTGAAAAGTGTTCATATGTAGTAAAAACCTGAGAAATCCGTCCGTTTTCGTCATTTGTTATCGAATCGACTTAAAGCCAGATCGTCACATTGGCCGCTCTTCACTCTGAACGGTTGTACTTATCGTCTGCAAAGCTATGTCGCGTACTGCGGTATTCGGAGACACTAAACGCACCATAGTAGAACACAGATGAAGCTTCTAAGATGATGTAATAGCCAGTAAGAAATAGTACAATTCAAGTTTAGATATCGTTATTGACTTTTTAGCTGGCTTTGGTGCGTTGGACATGAGCCAGGACCTTAAGATTCTGCATGAAAGGAAGACTAGCAGCCGAGTTGCACGGGAGAATGTGAAAAGTGTTCATATGTAGTAAAAACCTGAGAAATCCGTCCGTTTTCGTCATTTGTTATCGAATCGACATAAAGCCAGATCGTCACATTGGCCGCTCTTCTCTCTGAAACGGTTGTACTTATCGTCTGCAAACCTATGTCGCGTGCTGCGATATGCGGAGACACTAAAAGCACCATAGTATAACACAGATCAAGCTTCTAAGTTGATGTAATAGCCAGTAAGAAGTAGTACAATTCAAGTTTTAGATATCGATTATTGACTTTTTAGCTGGCTTTGGTGCCTTGGACATGAGCTAGGACCTTAAGATTCTGCATAAAAGGAGGACTAGCAGCCGAGTTGCACGGGAGAATGTGAAAAGTGTTCATGTGTAGTAAAAACCTGAGAAATCCGTCCGTTTTCGTCATTTGTTATCGAATCGACTTAAAGCCAGATCGTAACATTGGCCGCTCTTCTCTCTAAAACGGTTGTACTTATCGTCTGCAAAGCTATGTCGCGTGCTGCGGTATGCGGAGACACTAAAATCACCATAGTAGAACACAGATGAAGCATCTAAGTTGATGTAATAGCCAGTAAGCAGTAGTCCAATTCAAGTTTTAGGTATCGATTATTGACTTTTTAGCTGGCTTTGGTGACTTGGACATGAGCTAGGACCTTAAGATTCTGCATGAAAGGAGGACTAGCAGCCGAGTTGCACGGGAGAATGTGAAAAGTGTTCATATGTAGTAAAAACCTGAGAAATCCGTCCGTTTGCGTCATTTGTTATCGAATCGACTTAAAGCCAGATCGTCACATTTGCCGCTCTTTTCTCTGAAACCGTTGTACTTTTCGACTGCAAAGCTATGTCGCGTGCTGCGATATGCGGAGACACTAAAAGCACCATAGTAGAACCCAGATGAAGCTTCTAAGTTGATGTAATAGCCAGTAAGAAGTAGTACAATTCAAGTTTTAGATATTGATTATTGACTCTTTAGCTGGCTTTGGGGCCTTGGACATGATCTAGGACCTTAAGATTCTGCATGGAAGAAGGACTAGCAGCCGAGTTGCACGGGAGAATGTGAAAAGTGTTCATATGTAGTAAAAACCTGAGAAATCCGTCCGTTTTCGTCATTTGTTATCCAATCGACTTAAAGCCAGATCGTCACATTGGCCGCTCTTCTCTCTGAAACGGTTGTACTTATCGTCTGCAAAACTATGTCGCGTGCTGCGGTATGCGGAGAAACTAAAAGCACCGTAGTAGAACACAGATGAAGGTTCTAAGTTGATGTAATAGCCAGTAAGAAGTAGTCCAATTCAAGTTTTAGGAATCGATTATTGACTTTGTAGCTGGCTTTGGTGCCTTGGACATGAGCTAGGACCTTAAGATTCTGCATACAAGGAGGACTAGCAGCCGAGTTGCACGGGAGAATGTGAAAAGTGTTCATATGTAGTAAAAACCTGAGACATCCGTCCGTTTTCGTCATTTGTTATCGAATCGACTTAAAGCCAGATCGTCACATTGGCCACTCTTCTCTCAATAACGGTTGTACTTATTGTCTGCAAAGTTATGTCGCGTGCTGCGGTATGCGGAGACACTAAATGCACCATAGTAGAACACAGATGAAGCTTCTAAGATGATATAATAGCCAGTAAGAAATAGTACAATTCAAGTTTTAGGTATAGTTATTGACTTTTTAGCTGGCTTTGGTGCCTTGGACATGAGCTATGACCTTAAGATTCTGCATGAAAGGAGGACTAGCACTAGAGTTGCACGGGAGAATGTGAAAAGTGTTCATATGTAGTAAAAACCTCAGAAATCCATCCGTTTTCGTCATTTGTTATCGAATCGACTTAAAGCCAGATCGTCACATTTGCCGTTCTTCTCTCTGAATCCGTTGTACTTATCGTCTGCAAAGCTATGTCACGTGCTGCGGTATGCGGAGACACTAAAAGCACCATAGTAGAACACAGATGAAACTTCTAAGTTGATGTAATAGCCAGTAAGAAGTAGTACAATTCAATTTTTAGGTATCGGTTATTGACTTTTTAGCTGGCTTTGGTGCCTTGGACATGAGCCAGGACCTTAAGATTCTGCATGAAAGGAAGACTAGCAGCCGAGTTGCACGGGTGAATGTGAAAAGTGTTCATATGTAGTAAAAACCAACCTGAGAAATCCGTCCGTTTTCGTCATTTGTTATCGAATCGACTTAAAGCCAAATCATCACATTGGCAGCTCTGCTCTCTGAAACGGTTGTTCTTATCGTTTGCAAAGCTATGTCGCGTACTGTGGTATTCGGAGACACTAAAAGCACCATAGTAGAACACAGATGAAGCTTCTAAGTTGATGTAATAGCCAGTAAGAAGTAGTAGAATTCAAGTTTTAGGTATCGATTATTGACTTTTTAGGTGGCTTTGGAGCCTTGGACATGAGCTAGGACCTTAAGATTCTGCATGAAAGGAGGACTAGCAGCCGAGTTGCACGGGAGAATGTGAAAAGTGTTCATATGTAGTAAAAACCTGAGATATCCGTCCGTTTTCGTCATTTGTTATCGAATCGACTTAAAGCCAGATGGTCACATTGGCCGCTCTTCTCTCTGAAACGGTTAAACTTATCGTCTGCAAAGCTATGTCGCGTGCTGCGGTACGTGGAGACACTAAAATCACCATAGTAGAACACAGATGAAGCTTCTAAGTTGATGTAATAGCCAGTAAGAAGTAGTACAATTCAAGTTCTAACTATCGATTATTGACTTTTTAGCTGGCTTTGGTGCCTTGGACATGAGCAAGGACCTTGAGATTCTGCATGAAAGGAGGACTAGCAGCCGAGTTGCACGGGACAATGTGAAAAGAGTTCATATGTAGTAAAAACCTGAGAAATCCGTCCGTTTTCGTCATTTGTTATCGAATCGACTTAAAGCCAGATCATCACATTGGCCGCTCTTATCTCTGAAACGGTTGTACTTATCGTCTGCAAAGCTATGTCGCGTACTGCGGTATTCGGAGACACTAAAAACACCATAGTAGAACACAGATGAAGCTTCTAAGATGATATAATAGCCAGTAAGAAGTAGTACAATTCAAGTTTTAGGTATCGGTTATTGAATTTTTAGCTGGCTTTGGTGCCTTGAACATGAGCTAGGACCTTAAGATTCTGTATGAAAGGAGGACTAGCAGCCCAGTTGCACGGGAGAATG
Source organism: Schistocerca gregaria (assembly GCF_023897955.1). NCBI lineage: Eukaryota > Metazoa > Arthropoda > Insecta > Orthoptera > Acrididae > Schistocerca > Schistocerca gregaria. The sequence continues at coordinate 550,798 of NW_026061973.1, forward strand.
TGAAAACTGTTCATATGTAGTGAAAACCAACCTGAGAAATCCGTCCGTTTTCGTCATTTGTTATCGAATCGACTTAAAGCCAGATCGTCACATTGGCCGCTCTTCTCTCTGAAACGGTTGTACTTATCGTCTGCAAAGCTATGTCGCGTGCTGCGGTATGCGGAGGCACTAAAAGCACCATAGTAGAATACATATGAAGCTTCTAAGATGATGTAGTAGCCAGTAAGAAGTTGTACAATTCAAGTTTTAGGTATTGATTATTGACTTTTTAGCTGGCTTTGGTGCCTTGGACATGAGCTAGGACCTTAAGATTCTTCATGAAAGGAGGAGTAGCAGCCGAGTTGCACGGGAGAATGTGAAAAGTGTTCATATGTAGTAAAAACCTGAGAAATCCGTCCGTTTTCGTCATTTGTTATCGAATCGACTTAAAGCCAGATCGTCACATTGGCCGCTCTTCTCTCTCTGGAACGGTTGTACTTATCGTCTGCAAAGCTATGTCGCGTGCTGCGGAATGCGGAGACAAGAAAATCTTCATAGTAGAACACAGATGAAGCTTCTAAGTTGATGTAATAGCCAGTAAGAAGTAGTACAATTCAAGTTTTAGTTATCGATTATTGACTATTTAGCTGGCTTTGGTGCCTTGGACATGAGCTTGGACCTTAAGATTCTGCATAAAAGGAGGACTAGCTGCCCAGTTGCACGGGAGAATGTGAAAAGTGTTCATATGTAGTAAAAACCTGAGACATCCGTCCGTTTTCGTCATTTGTTATCGAATCGACTTAAAGCCAGATCGTCACATTGGCCACTCTTCTCTCAATAACGGTTGTACTTATTGTCTGCAAAGTTATGTCGCGTGCTGCGGTATGCACAGACACTAAACGCACCATAGTAGAACACAGATGAAGCTTCTAGGATGATATAATAGCCAGTAAGAAATAGTACAATTCAAGTTTTAGGTATAGTTATTGACTTTTTAGCTGGCTTTGGTGCCTTGGACATGAGCTATGACCTTAAGATTCTGCATGAAAGGAGGACTAGCACTCGAGTTGCACGGGAGAATGTGAAAAGTGTTCATATGTAGTAAAAACCTCAGAAATCCATCCGTTTTCGTCATTTGTTATCGAATCGACTTAAAGCCAGATCGTCACATTTGCCGTTCTTCTCTCTGAATCCGTTGTACTTATCGTCTGCAAAGCTATGTCACGTGCTGCGGTATGCGGAGACACTAAAAGCACCATAGTAGAACACAGATGAAACTTCTAAGTTGACGTAATAGCCAGTAAGAAGTAGTACAATTCAATTTTTAGGTATCGGTTATTGACTTTTTAGCTGGCTTTGGTTCCTTGGACATGAGCCAGGACCTTAAGATTCTGCATGAAAGGAAGACTAGCAGCCGAGTTGCACGGGTGAATGTGAAAAGTGTTCATATGTAGTAAAAACCAACCTGAGAAATCCGTCCGTTTTCGTCATTTGTTATCGAATCGACTTAAAGCCAAATCATCACATTGGCAGCTCTGCTCTCTGAAACGGTTGTTCTTATCGTCTGCAAAGCTATGTCGCGTACTGTGGTATTCGGCGACACTAAAAGCACCATAGTAGAACACAGATGACGCTTCTAAGTTGATGTAATAGCCAGTAAGAAGTAGTAGAATTCAAGTTTTAGGTATCGATTATTGACTTTTTAGGTGGCTTTGGAGCCTTGGACATGAGCTAGGACCTTAAGATTCTGTATGAAAGGAGGACTAGCAGCCCAGTTGCACGGGAGAATGTGAAAGCTGTTCATATGTAGTAAAAACCAACCTGAGAAATCCGTCCGTTTTCGTCATTTGTTATCGAATCGACTTAAAGCCAGATCGTCACATTGGCCGCTCTTCTCTCTGAAACGGTTGTACTTATCGTCTGCAAAGCTATGTCGCGTGCTGCGGTATGCGGAGGCACTAAAAGCACCATAGTAGAATACATATGAAGCTTCTAAGATGATGTAATAGCCAGTAAGAAGTTGTACAATTCAAGTTTTAGGTATTGATTATTGACTTTTTAGCTGGCTTTGGTGCCTTGGACATGAGCTAGGACCTTAAGATTCTTCATGAAAGGAGGAGTAGCAGCCGAGTTGCACGGGAGAATGTGAAAAGTGTTCATATGTATTAAAAACCTGAGAAATCCGTCCGTTTTCGTCATTTGTTATCGAATCGACTTAAAGCCAAATCGTCTCAGTGCCGCTCTGCTCTCTGAAACGGTTGTACTTATCGTCTGCAAAGCTATGTCGCGTACTGCGGTATTCGGAGACACTAAACGCACCATAGTAGAACACAGATGAAGCTTCTAAGTTGATGTAATAGCCAGTAAGAAATAGTACAATTCAAGTTTTAGATATCGTTGTTGACTTTTTTGGTGGCTTCGGTGCCTTGGACATGGGCTATGACCTTAAGATTATGCATGAAAGGAGGACTAGCAGCCGAGTTGCACGGGAGAATGTGAAAAGTGTTCATATGTAGTAAAAACGTGAGAAATCCGTCCGTTTGCGTCATTTGTTATCGAATCGACTTAAAGCCAGATCGTCACATTGGCCGCTCTTCTCTCTGAAACCGTTGTACTTATCGTCTGCAAAGCTATGTCGCGTGCTGCGATATGCGGAGACACTAAAAGCACCATAGTAGAACACAGATGAAGCTTCTAAGTTGATGTAATAGCCAGTAAGAAGTAGTACAATTCAAGTTTTAGATATCGATTATTGACTTTTTAGCTGGCTTTGGTGCCTTGGACATGAGCTAGGACCTTAAGATTCTGCATAAAAGGAGGACTAGCAGCCGACTTGCACGGGAGAATGTGAAAAGTGTTCATGTGTAGTAAAAACCTGAGAAATCCGTCCGTTTTCGTCATTTGTTATCGAATCGACTTAAAGCCAGATCGTAACATTGGCCGCTCTTCTCTCTAAAACGGTTGTACTTATCGTCTGCAAAGCTATGTCGCGTGCTGCGGTATGCGGAGACACTAAAATCACCATAGTAGAACACAGATGAAGCATCTAAGTTGATGTAATAGCCAGTAAGAAGTAGTCCAATTCAAGTTTTAGGTATCGATTATTGACTTTTTAGCTGGCTTTGGTGACTTGGACATGAGCTGGGACCTTAAGATTCTGCATGAAAGGAGGACTAGCAGCCGAGTTGCACGGGAGAATGTGAAAAGTGTTCATATGTAGTAAAAACCTGAGAAATCCGTCCGTTTTCGTCATTTGTTATCGAATCGACTTTAAGCCAGATCGTCACATTGGCCGCTCTTCACTCTGAACGGTTGTACTTATCGTCTGCAAAGCTATGTCGCGTACTGCGGTATTCGGAGACACTAAACGCACCATAGTAGAACACAGATGAAGCTTCTAAGATGATGTAATAGCCAGTAAAAAATAGTACAATTCAAGTCTAGATATCGTTATTGACTTTTTAGCTGGCTTTGGTGCCTTGGACATGAGCTATGACCTTAAGATTATGCATGAAAGGAGGACTAGCAGCCGAGTTGCACGGGAGAATGTGAAAAGTGTTCATATGTAGTAAAAACCTGAGAAATCCGTCCGTTTTCGTCATTTGTTATCGAATCGACTTAAAGCCAGATGGACACATTGGCCGCTCTTCTCTCTTAAACGGTTGTACTTATCGTCTGCAGAGCTATGTCGCGTGCTGCGGTATGTGGAGACACTAAAATCACCATAGTAGAACACAGATGAAGCTTCTAAGTTGATGTAATAGCCAGTAAGAAGTAGTACAATTCAAGTTTTAGATATTGATTATTGACTCTTTAGCTGGCTTTGGGGCCTTGGACATGATCTAGGACCTTAAGATTCTGCATGGAAGAAGGACTAGCAGCCGAGTTGCACGGGAGAATGTGAAAAGTGTTCATATGTAGTAAAAACCTGAGACATCCGTCCGTTTTCGTCATTTGTTATCGAATCGACTTAAACCCAGATCGTAACATTGGCCGCTCTTCTCTCTAAAACGGTTGTACTTATCGTCTGCAAAGCTATGTCGCGTGCTGCGGTATGCGGAGACACTAAAATCACCATAGTAGAACACAGATGAAGCTTTTAAGCTGATGTAATAGCCAGTAAGAAGTAGTACAATTCATGTTTTAGGTATCGATTATTGACTTTTTAGCTGGTTTCGGTGCCTTGGACATGAGCTAGGACCTTAAGATTCTGCATGAGAGGAGAACTAGCAGCCGAGTTGCACGGGAGAATGTGAAAAGTGTTCATATGTAGTAAAAACCTGAGAAATCCGTCCGTTTTCGTCATTTGTTATCGAATCGACTTAAAGCCAGATGGACACATTGGCCGCTCTTCTCTCTTAAACGGTTGTACTTATCGTCTGCAGAGCGATGTCGCGTGCTGCGGTATGTGGAGACACTAAAATCACCATAGTAGAACACAGATGAAGCTTCTAAGTTGATGTAATAGCCAGTAAGAAATAGTACAATTCAAGTTTTAGGTATCGATTATTGACTTTTTAGCTGGTTTTGGTGCCTTGGACATGAGCTAGGACTTTGAGATTCGGCATGAAAGGAGGACTAGCTGCCGAGTTGCACGGGAGAATGTGAAAAGTGTTCATATGTAGTAAAAACCTGAGAAATCCGTCCGTTTTCGTCATTTGTTATCGAATCGACTTAAAGCCAGATCGTCACATTGGCCGCTCTTCTCTCTGAAACGGTTGTACTTATCGTCTGCAAAGCTATGACGCGTACTGCGATATTGGGAGACACTAAAAACACCATAGTAGAACACAGATGAAGCTTTTAAGATGATGTAATAGCCAGTAAGAAGTAGTACAATTCAATTTTTAGGTATCGGTTATTGACTTTTTAGCTGGCTTTGGTGCCTTGGACATGAGCCAGGACCTTAAGATTCTGCATGAAAGGAAGACTAGCAGCCGAGTTGCACGGGAGAATGTGAAAAGTGTTCATATGTAGTAAAAACCTGAGAAATCCGTCCGTTTTCGTCATTTGTTATCGAATCGACTTAAAGCCAGATCGTCACATTGGCCGCTCTTCTCTCTGAAACCGTTGTACTTATCGTCTGCAAAGCTATGTCGCGTGCTGCGATATGCGGAGACACTAAAAGCACCATAGTAGAACACAGATGAAGCTTCTAAGTGGATGTAATAGCCAGTAAGATGTAGTACAATTCAAGTTTTAGATATCGATTATTGACTTTTTAGCTGGCTTTGGTGCCTTGGACATGAGCTAGGACCTTGAGATTCTGCATAAAAGGAGGACTAGCAGCCGAGTTGCACGGGAGAATGTGAAAAGTGTTCATGTGTAGTACAAACCTGAGAAATCCGTCCGTTTTCGTCATTTGTTATCGAATCGACTTAAAGCCAGATCGTAACATTGGCCGCTCTTCCCTCTAAAACGGTTGTACTTATCGTCTGCAAAGCTATGTCGCGTGCAGCGGTATGCGGAGACACTAAAATCACCATAGTAGAACACAGATGAAGCATCTAAGTTGATGTAATAGCCAGTAAGAAGTAGTCCAATTCAAGTTTTAGGTATCGATTATTGACTTTTTAGCTGGCTTTGGTGACTTGGACATGAGCTAGGACCTTAAGATTCTGCATGAAAGGAGGACTAGCAGCCGAGTTGCACGGGAGAATGTGAAAAGTGTTCATATGTAGTAAAAACCTGAGAAATCCGTCCGTTTTCGTCATTTGTTATCGAATCGACTTAAAGCCAGATCGTCACATTGGCCGCTCTTCTCTCTGAAACGGTTGTACTTATCGTCTGCAAATCTATGACGCGTACTGCGATATTGGGAGACACTAAAAACACCATAGTAGAACACAGATGAAGCTTTTAAGATGATGTAATAGCCAGTAAGAAGTAGTACAATTCAATTTTTAGGTATCGGTTATTGACTTTTTAGCTGGCTTTGGTGCCTTGGACATGAGCCAGGACCTTAAGATTCTGCATGAAAGGAAGACTAGCAGCCGAGTTGCACGGGAGAATGTGAAAAGTGTTCATATGTAGTAAAAACCTGAGAAATCCGTCCGTTTTCGTCATTTGTTATCGAATCGACTTAAAGCCAGATGGACACATTGGCCGCTCTTCTCTCTTAAACGGTTGTACTTATCGTCTGCAGAGCGATGTCGCGTGCTGCGGTATGTGGAGACACTAAAATCACCATAGTAGAACACAGATGAAGCTTCTAAGTTGATGTAATAGCCAGTAAGAAGTAGTCCAATTCAAGTTTTAGGTATCGATTATTGACTTTTTAGCTGGCTTTGGTGACTTGGACATGAGCTAGGACTTTGAGATTCGGCATGAAAGGAGGACTAGCTGCCGAGTTGCACGGGAGAATGTGAAAAGTGTTCATATGTAGTAAAAACCTGAGAAATCCGTCCGTTTTCGTCATTTGTTATCGAATCGACTTAAAGCCAGATCGTCACATTGGCCGCTCTTCTCTCTGAAACGGTTGTACTTATCGTCTGCAAAGCTATGACGCGTACTGCGATATTGGGAGACACTAAAAACACCATAGTAGAACACAGATGAAGCTTTTAAGATGATGTAATAGCCAGTAAGAAGTAGTACAATTCAATTTTTAGGTATCGGTTATTGACTTTTTAGCTGGCTTTGGTGCCTTGGACATGAGCCAGGACCTTAAGATTCTGCATGAAAGGAAGACTAGCAGCCGAGTTGCACGGGAGAATGTGAAAAGTGTTCATATGTAGTAAAAACCTGAGAAATCCGTCCGTTTTCGTCATTTGTTATCGAATCGACTTAAAGCCAGATGGACACATTGGCCGCTCTTCTCTCTTAAACGGTTGTACTTATCGTCTGCAGAGCGATGTCGCGTGCTGCGGTATGTGGAGACACTAAAATCACCATAGTAGAACACAGATGAAGCTTCTAAGTTGATGTAATAGCCAGTAAGAAATAGTACAATTCAAGTTTTAGGTATCGATTATTGACTTTTTAGCTGGTTTTGGTGCCTTGGACATGAGCTAGGACTTTGAGATTCGGCATGAAAGGAGGACTAGCTGCCGAGTTGCACGGGAGAATGTGAAAAGTGTTCATATGTAGTAAAAACCTGAGAAATCCGTCCGTTTTCGTCATTTGTTATCGAATCGACTTAAAGCCAGATCGTCACATTGGCCGCTCTTCTCTCTGAAACGGTTGTACTTATCGTCTGCAAAGCTATGACGCGTACTGCGATATTGGGAGACACTAAAAACACCATAGTAGAACACAGATGAAGCTTTTAAGATGATGTAATAGCCAGTAAGAAGTAGTACAATTCAATTTTTAGGTATCCGTTATTGACTTTTTAGCTGGCTTTGGTGCCTTGGACATGAGCCAGGACCTTAAGATTCTGCATGAAAGGAAGACTAGCAGCCGAGTTGCACGGGAGAATGTGAAAAGTGTTCATATGTAGTAAAAACCTGAGAAATCCGTCCGTTTTCGTCATTTGTTATCGAATCGACTTAAAGCCAGATCGTCACATTGGCCGCTCTTCTCTCTGAAACCGTTGTACTTATCGTCTGCAAAGCTATGTCGCGTGCTGCGATATGCGGAGACACTAAAAGCACCATAGTAGAACACAGATGAAGCTTCTAAGTGGATGTAATAGCCAGTAAGAAGTAGTACAATTCAAGTTTTAGATATCGATTATTGACTTTTTAGCTGGCTTTGGTGCCTTGGACATGAGCTAGGACCTTGAGATTCTGCATAAAAGGAGGACTAGCAGCCGAGTTGCACGGGAGAATGTGAAAAGTGTTCATGTGTAGTACAAACCTGAGAAATCCGTCCGTTTTCGTCATTTGTTATCGAATCGACTTAAAGCCAGATCGTCACATTGGCCGCTCTTCTCTCTGAAACCGTTGTACTTATCGTCTGCAAAGCTATGTCGCGTACTGCGGCATTCGGAGACACTAAACGCACCATAGTAGAACACAGATGAAGCTTCTAAGATGATGTAATAGCCTTAAGAAATAGTACAATTCAAGTTTAGATATCGTTATTGACTTTTTAGCTGGCTTTGGTGCCTTGGACATGAGCTATGACCTTAAGATTATGCATGAAAGGAGGACTAGCAGCCGAGTTGCACGGGAGAATGTGAAAAGTGTTCATATCTAGTAAAAACCTGAGAAATCCGTCCGTTTTCGTCATTTGTTATGGAATCGACTGAAAGCCAAATCATCACATTGGCAGCTCTGCTCTCTGAAACGGTTGTTCTTATCGTCTGCAAAGCTATGTCGCGTACTGTGGTATTCGGAGACACTAAAAGCACCATAGTAGAACACAGATGAAGCTTCTAAGTTGATGTAATAGCCAGTAAGAAGTAGTAGAATACAAGTTTTAGGTATCGATTATTGACTTTTTAGGTGGCTTTGGAGCCTTGGACATGAGCTAGGACCTTAAGATTCTGCATGAAAGGAGGACTAGCAGCCGAGTTGCACGGGAGAATGTGAAAAGTGTTCATATGTAGTAAAAACCTGAGATATCCGTCCGTTTTCGTCATTTGTTATCGAATCGACTTAAAGCCAGATGGTCACATTGGCCGCTCTTCTCTCTGAAACGGTTGTACTTATCGTCTGCAAAGCTATGTCGCGTGCTGCGGTACGTGGAGACACTAAAATCACCATAGAAGAACACAGATGAAGCTTCTAAGTTGATGTAATAGCCAGTAAGAAGTAGTACAATTCAAGTTCTAGGTATCGATTATTGACTTTTTAGCTGGCTTTGGTGCCTTGGACATGAGCAAGGAACTTGAGATTCTGCATGAAAGGAGGACTAGCAGCCGAGTTGCACGGGACAATGTGAAAAGAGTTCATATGTAGTAAAAACCTGAGAAATCCGTCCGTTTTCGTCATTTGTTATCGAATCGACTTAAAGCCAGATCATCACATTGGCCGCTCTTATCTCTGAAACGGTTGTACTTATCGTCTGCAAAGCTAGGTCGCGTGCTGCGGTATGCGGAGACACTAAAAGCACCATAGTAGAACACAGATGAAGCTTCTAAGTTGATGTAATAGCCAGTAAGAAGTAATCCAATTCAAGTTTTAGGTATCGATTATTGACTATTTAGCTGGCTTTGGTGCCTTGGACATGAGCTAGGACCTTAAGATTCTGCATAAAAGGAGGACTAGCTGCCCAGTTGCACGGGAGAATGTGAAAAGTGTTCATATGTAGTAAAAACCTGAGACATCCGTCCGTTTTCGTCATTTGTTATCGAATAGACTTAAAGCCACATCGTCACATTGGCCGCTCTTCTCTCTGAAACCGTTGTACTTATCGTCTGCAAAGCTATGTCGCGTGCTGCGGTATGCGGAGACACTAAAAGCACCATAGTAGAACACAGATGAAGCTTTTTAGTTGATGTAATAGCCAGTAAGAAGTAGTAGAATTTAAGTTTTAGGTATCGATTATTGACTTTTTAGCTGGCTGCGGTGCCTTGGACATGAGCTAGGACCTTAAGATTGTGCATGAAAGGAGGACTAGCAGCCGAGTTGCTCGGGAGAATGTGAAAAGTGTTCATATGTTGTAAACACCTGAGAAATCCGTTCGTTTTCGTCATTTGTTATCAAATCGACTTAAAGCCAGATGGACACATTGGCCGCTCTTCTCTCTTAAACGGTTGTACTTATCGTCTGGAGAGCTATGTCGCGTGCTGCGCTATGTGGAGACACTAAAATCACCATAGTAGAACACAGATGAAGCTTCTAAGTTGATGTAATAGCCACTAAGAAATAGTACAATTCAAGTTTTAGGTATCGATTATTGACTTTTTAGCTGGCTTTGGTGCCTTGGACATGAGCTAGGACCTTGAGATTCGGCATGAAAGGAGGACTAGCAGCCGAGTTGCACGGGAGAATGTGAAAAGTGTTCATATGTAGTAAAAACCTGAGACATCCGTCAGTTTTCGTCATTTGTTATCGAATCGACTTAAAGCCAGATCGTCACATTGGCCGCTCTTCTCTCTGAAACGGTTGTACTTATCGTCTGCAAAGCTATGTCGCGTGCTGCGGTATGCGGAGGCACTAAAAGCACCATAGTAGAACACAGATGAAGCTTCTAAGATGATGTAATAGAAAGTAATAAGTTGTACAATTCAAGTATTAGGTATTGATTATTGACTTTTTAGCTGGCTTTGGTGCCTTGGACATGAGCTAGGACCTTAAGATTCTTCATGAAAGGAGGAGTAGCAGCCGAGTTGCACGGGAGAATGTGAAAAGTGTTCATATGTAGTAAAAACCTGAGAAATCCGCCCGTTTTCGTCATTTGCTATCGAATCGACTTAAAGCCAGATGGTCACATTGGCCGCTCTTCTCTCTGAAACGGTTGTACTTATCGTCTGCAAAGCTATGTCGCGTGCTGCGGTATGCGGAGACACTAAAAGCACCATAGTAGAACACAGATGAAGCTTCTAAGTTGATGTAATAGCCAGTAAGAAGTAATCCAATTCAAGTTTTAGGTATCGATTATTGACTCTTTAGCTGGCTTTGGTGCCTTGGACATGAGCTAGGACCTTAAGATTCTGCATGAAAGGAGGACTAGCTGCCCAGTTGCACGGGAGAATGTGAAAAGTGTTCATATGTAGTAAAAACCTGAGACATCCGTCCGTTTTCGTCATTTGTTATCGAATAGACTTAAAGCCAGATCGTCACATTTGCCGTTCTTTTCTCTGAAACCGTTGTACTTTTCGTCTGCAAAGCTATGTCGCGTGCTGCGGTATGCGGAGACACTAAAAGCATCATAGTAGAACACAGATGAAGCTTCTAAGTTGATGTAATAGCCAGTAAGAAGTAGTCCAATTCAAGTTTTAGGTATCGATTATTGACTTTTTAGCTGGCTTTGGTGCCTTGGACATGAGCTAGGACCTTAAGATTCTACATGAAAGGAGGACTAGCAGCCGAGTTGCACGGGAGAATGTGAAAAGTGTTCATATGTAGTAAAAACCTGAGAAATCCGTTCGTTTTCGTCATTTGTTATCGAATCGACTTAAAGCCAGATGGTCACATTGGCCGCTCTTCTCTCTGAAACTGTTGTACTTACCGTCTGCAGAGCTATGTCGCCTGCTGCGGTATGCAGAGACACTAAAAGCACCATAGTAGAACACAGATGATACTTCCAAGTTAATGTAATAGCCAGTAAGAAATAGTAAAATTCAACTTTTTGGTACTGATTATTGACTTTTTAGCTGGCTTTGGTGCCTTGGACATGAGCTAGGACCTTAAGATTCTGCATGAAAGGAGGACTAGCAGCCTAATTGCACGGGAGAATGTGAAAAGTGTTCATATAGAGTGAAAACCTGAGAAATCCGTTCGTTTTCGTCATTTGTTATCGAATCGACTTAAAGCCAAATCGTCACATTGGCCGCTCTTCTCTCTGAAACGGTTGTACTTATTGTCTGCAAAGCTATGTCGCGTACTGCGGTATTCGGAGACACTAAAAGCACCATAGTAGAACACAGATGAAGCTTCTAAGATGATGTAATAGGCAGTAAGAAATAGTACAATTCAAGTTTTAGGAATCGGTTCTTGTCTTTTTACCCTTGTTTGGTGACTTGGACATGAGCTAGCACCTTAAGATTCTGCATGAAAGGAGGACTAGCAGCCGAGTTGCACGGGAGAATGTGTAAAGTGTTCATATGTAGTAAAAACCTGAGAAATCCGTTCGTTTTCGTCATTTGTTATCGAATCGACTTAATGCCAGATGTTCACTTTGGCCGCTCTTCTCTCTGAAACGGTTGTACTTACCGTCTGCAGAGCTATGTCGCGTGCTGCGGTATGCAGAGACAAAGAAAGCACCATAGTAGAACACAGATGATACTTCCAAGTCGGTGTAATAGCCAGTAAGAAGTAGTAAAATTCAAGTTTTAGGTACTGATTATTGACTTTTTAGCTGGCTTTGGTGCCTTGGACATGAGCTAGGACCTTAAGATTCTGTATGAAAGGAGGACTAGCAGCCTAATTGCACGGCAGAATGTGAAAAGTAATCATATAGAGTAAAAACCTGAGAAATCCGTTCGTTTTCGTCATTTGTAATCGAATCGACTTAAAGCCAAATCGTCACATTGGCCGCTCTTCTCTCTGAAACGGTTGTACTTATCGTCTGCAAAGCTATGTCGCGTACTGCGGTATTCGGAGACACTAAAAGCACCATAGTAGAACACAGATGAAGCTTCTAAGATGATGTAATAGGCAGTAAGAAATAGTTCAATTCAAGTTTTAGGAATCGGTTATTGACTTTTTACCCTTGTTTGGTGACTTGGACATGAGCTAGCACCGTAAGATTCTGCATGAAAGGAGGACTAGCAGCCGAGTTGCCCAGGAGAATGTGAAAAGTGCTCATATGTAGTAAAAACCTGAGAAATCCGTCCGTTTTCGTCATTTGTTATCGAATCGACTTAAAGCCAGATCGTCACATTTTCCGCTCTTCTCTCTGAAACGGTTGTACTTATCGTCTGCAAAGCTATGTCGCGTGCTGCGGTATGCAAGGACACTAAAATCACCATAGTAGAACACAGATGAAGCTTCTAAGTTGATGTAATAGCCAGTAAGAAGTAGTACAATTCAAGTTTTAGGTATCGATTATTGACTTCTTAGTTGGCTTTGGTGCCTTGGACATGAGCTATTACCTTAAGATTCTGCATGAAAGGAGGACTAGCAGCCGAGTTGCATGGGAGAATGTGAAAAGTGTTCATATGTAGTAAAAACCTGAGAAATCATTCCGTCTTCGTCATTTGTTATCGAATCGACTTAAAGCCAGATCGTCACATTGGTCGCTCTTCTCTCTGAAACGGTTGTACTTACCGTCTGCAATGCTATGTCGCGTGCTGCGGTATGCGGAGACACTAAAATCTCCATAGTAGAACACAGATGAAGCTTCTAAGTTGATGTAATAGCCAGTAAGAAGTAGTACAATTCAAGTTTTAGGTATCGATTACTGAATTTTTGTGTGGCTTTGGTGCCTTGGACATGAGCTAGGACCTTAAGATTCCGCATAAAAGGAGGAGTAGCAGCCCAGTTGCACGGCAGAATGTGAAAAGTGTTCAAATAGAGAAAGAACCTGAGAAATCCGTCCGTTTTCGTCATTTTTATCGAATCGACTTAAAGCCAAATCGTCACATTGGCCGCTCTTCTCTCTGAAACGGTTGTACTTATCGTCTGCAGAGCTACGTCGCGTGCTGCGGTATGCTGAGACACTAAAAGCACCACAGTAGAACACAGATGACACTTCCAGGTTGATGTAATAGCCAGTAAGAAGAAGTACAATTCAAGTTTAAGTTACTGATTATTGACTTTTTAGCTGGCTTTGGTGCCTTGGACATGTGGTAGGACCTTAAGATTCTGCATGAAAGGAGGACTAGCAGCCGAGTTGCCCAGGAGAATGTGAAAAGTGCTCATATGTAGTAAAAACCTGAGAAATCCGTCCGTTTTCGTCATTTGTTATCGAATCGACCTTAAGCCAGATTGTCACATTGGCCGCTCTTCTCTCTGAAACGGTTGTACTTATCGTCTGCAATGCTATGTCGCGTGCTGCGCTATGCGGAGACACTAAAAGCACCATAGTAGAACATAGATGAAGCTTCTAAGTTGATGTAATAGCCAGTAAGAAGTAGTACAATTCAAGATTTAGGTATCGATTATGGATTTTTTGGCTGGCTTTGGTGCCTTGGACATGAGCTAGGACCTTAAGATTCTGCATGAAAGGAGGACTAGCAGCCGAGTTGCACGGGAGAATGTGAAAAGTGTTCAAATAGAGTAAAAACCTGAGAAATCCGTCCGTTTTCGTCATTTTTATCGAATCGACTTAAAGCCAAATCGTCACATTGGCCGCTCTGCTCTCTGAAACGGTTGTACTTATCGTCTGCAAAGCTATGTCGCGTACTGCGGTATTCGGAGACACTAAAAGCACCATAGTAGAACACAGATGTAGCTTCTAAGATGATGTAATAGCCAGTAAGAAATAGTACCATTCAAGTTTTAGGAATCGGTTATTGACTTTTTACCCTTGTTTGGTGCCTTGGACATGAGCTAGGAACTTAAGATTTTACATGCAGGAGAACTAGCAGACGAGTTGCACGGGAGAATGTGTAAAGTGTTCATATGTAGTAAAAACCTGAGAAATCCCTTAGTTTTCGTCATTTGTTATCGAATCGACTTAAAGCCCGATCGTCACATTGGCCGCTCTTCTCTCTGAAACGGTTGTACTTATCGTCTGCAAAGCTATGTCGCGTGCTGCGGCATTCGGGGACACTAAAATCACCATAGTGGAACACAGATGAAGCTTCTAAGTTGATGTAATAGCCAGTAAGAAGTAGTACAATTCAAGTTTTAGTTATCGATTATTGACTTTTTAGCTGGCTTTGATGCCTTGGACATGAGCTAGGACCTTAATATTCTGCATGAAAGGAGGACTAGCAGCCAAGTTGCACGGGAGAATTTGAAAAGTGTTCATATGTAGTAAAAACCTGAGAAATCCGTCCGTTTTCGTCATTTGTTATCGAATCGACTTAAAGCCAGATTGTCACATTGGCCGCTCTTCTCTCAGAAACGGTTATACTTATCGTCTGCAATGCTATGTCGCGTGCTGCGCTATGCGGAGACACTAAAAGCACCATAGTGGAACACAGATGAAGCTTCTAAGTTGATGTAATAGCCAGTAAGAAGTAGTACAATTCAAGTTTTAGGTATCGATTATTGACTTTTTAGCTGGCTTTGACGCCTTGGACATCAGCTAGGACCTTAACATTCTGCATGAAAGGAGGACTAGCATCCGAGTTGCACGGGAGAATTTGAAAAGTGTTCATTTGTAGTAAAAACCTGAGAAATCCGTCCGTTTACGTCATTTGTTATCGAATCGTCTTAAAGCCTGATTGTCACATTGGCCGCTCTTCTCTCTGAAACGGTTGTACTTATCGTCTGCAAAGCTGTGTCGCGTGCTGCGGTATGCGGAGAAACTAAAAGCGCCATAGTAGAACACAGATGAAGCTTCTATGTTGATGTAATAGCCAGTAAGAAGTAGTACAATTCACGTTTTAGGTATCGATTATTGACTTTTTAGCTGGCTTTGATGCCTTGGACATGAGCTAGGACCTTAAGATTCTGCATGAAAGGAGGACTAGCAGCCTAATTGCACGGGAGAATGTGAAAAGTGTTCATATAGAGTAAAAACCTAAGAATTCCGTCCGTTTACGTCATTTGTTATCGAATCGACTTAAAGCCAGATTGTCACATTGGCCGCTCTTCTCTCAGAAACGGTTATACTTATCGTCTGCAATGCTATGTCGCGTGCTGCGCTATGCGGAGACACTAAAAGCACCATAGTGGAACACAGATGAAGCTTCTAAGTTGATGTAATAGCCAGTAAGAAGTAGTACAATTCAAGTTTTAGGTATCGATTATTGACTTTTTAGCTGGCTTTGACGCCTTGGACATCAGCTAGGACCTTAAGATTCTGCATGAAAGGAGGACTAGCATCCGAGTTGCACGGGAGAATTTGAAAAGTGTTCATATGTAGTAAAAACCTGAGAAATACGTCCGTTTACGTCATTTGTTATCGAATCGTCTTAAAGCCTGATTGTCACATTGGCCGCTCTTCTCTCTGAAACGGTTGTACTTATCGTCTGAAAAACTATGTCGCATGCTGCGGTATGCGGAGACACTAAAAGCACCATAGTAAAACACCGATGAAGCTTCTAAGTTGATGTAATAGCCAGTAAGATGTAGACAATTCAAGTTTAACTACTGATTATTGACTTTTTAGCTGGCTTTGGAGCCTTGGACACGAGCTAGGACCTTAAGATTCTGCATGAAAGGAGGACTAGCAGCCGAGTTGCACAGGAGAATGTGAAAAGTGTTCATATGTAGTAAAAACCTGAGAATTCCGTCCGTTTTCGTCATTTGTTATCTAATCGACTTAAAGCCAAATCGTCACATTGGCCGCTCTTCTCTCTGAAACGGTTGTACTTATCGTCTGCAAAGCTATGTCGCGAGCTGCGGTATGCGGGGACACTAAAATCACCATACTAGAACACAGATGAAGCTTCTAAGTTGATGTAATAGCCAGTAAGAAGTAGTACAATTCAAGTTTTATGTATCGATTATTGACTTTTTAGCTGGCTTTGGTGCCTTGGACATGAGCTAGGACCTTAAGATTCTGTATGAAAGGAGGACTAGCAGCCTAATTGCACGGGAGAATGTGAAACGTGTTCATATAGAGTAAAAACCTGAGAAATCCGTTCGTTTTCGTCATTTGTAATCGAATCGACTTAAAGCCAAATCGTCACATTGGCCGCTCTTCTCTCTGAAACGGTTGTACTTATCGTCTGCAAAGCTATGTCGCGTACTACGGTATTCGGAGACACTAAAAGCACCATAGTAGAACACAGATGAAGCTTCTAAGATGATGTAATAGGCAGTAAGAAATAGTACAATTCAAGTTTTAGGAATCGGTTATTGACTTTTTACCCTTGTTTGGTGACTTGGACATGAGCTAGCACCTTAAGATTCTGCATGAAAGGAGGACTAGCAGCCGAGTTGCCCAGGAGAATGTGAAAAGTGCTCATATGTAGTAAAAACCTGAGAAATCCGTCCGTTTTCGTCATTTGTTATCGAATCGACTTAAAGCCTGATCGTCACATTTTCCGCTCTTCTCTCTGAAACGGTTGTACTTACCGTCTGCAAAGCTAAGTCGCGTGCTGCGGTATGCGGGGACACTAAAATCACCATAGTAGAACACAGATGAAGCTTCTAAGTTGATGTAATAGCCAGTAAGAAGTAGTACAATTCAAGTTTTAGGTATCGATTATTGACTTCTTAGTTGGCTTTGGTGCCTTGGACATGAGCTATTACCTTAAGATTCTGCATGAAAGGAGGACTAGCAGCCGAGTTGCATGGGAGAATGTGAAAAGTGTTCATATGTAGTAAAAACCTGAGAAATCATTCCGTTTTCGTCATTTGTTATCGAATCGACTTAAAGCCAGATCGGCACATTGGTCGCTCTTCTCTCTGAAACGGTTGTACTTATCGTCTGCAATGCTATGTCGCGTGCTGCGGTATGCGGAGACACTAAAATCTCCATAGTAGGACACAGATGAAGTTTCTAAGTTGATGTAATAGCCAGTAAGAAGTAGTACAATTCAAGTTTTAGGTATCGATTATTGAATTTTTGTGTGGCTTTGGTGCCTTGGACATGAGCTAGGACCTTAAGATACTGCATGAAAGGAGGACTAGCAGCCGAGTTGCACGGGAGAATGTGAAAAGTGTTCAAATAGAGTAAAAACCTGAGAAATCCGTCCGTTTTCGTCATTTGTTATCGAATCGACCTTAAGCCAGATTGTCACATTGGCCGCTCTTCTCTCTGAAACGGTTGTACTTATCGTCTGCTATGCTATGTCGCGTGCTGCGCTATGCGGAGACACTAAAAGCACCATAGTAGAACATAGATGAAGCTTCTAAGTTGATGTAATAGCCAGTAAGAAGTAGTACAATTCAAGTTTTAGGTATCGATTATTGACTCTTTAGCTGCCTTTGGTGCCTTGGACATGAGCTAGGACCTTAAGATTCTGCATGAAAGGAGGACTAGCAGCCGAGTTGCACGGGAGAATGTGAAAAGTGTTCATATGTAGTAAAAACCTGAGAAATCCGTCCGTTTTCGTCATTTTTATCGAATCGACTTAAAGCCAAATCGTCACATTGGCTGCTCTGCTCTCTGAAACGGTTGTACTTATCGTCTGCAAAGCTATGTCGCGTACTGCGGTATTCGGAGACACTAAAAGCACCATAGTAGAACACAGATGTAGCTTCTAAGATGATGTAATAGCCAGTAAGAAATAGTACCATTCAAGTTTTAGGAATCGGTTATTGACTTTTTACCCTTGTTTGGTGCCTTGGACATGAGCTAGGAACTTAAGATTTTACATGCAGGAGGACTAGCAGACGAGTTGCACGGGAGAATGTGTAAAGTGTTCATATGTAGTAAAAACCTGAGAAATCCCTTAGTTTTCGTCATTTGTTATCGAATCGACTTAAAGCCCGATCGTCACATTGGCCGCTCTTCTCTCTGAAACGGTTGTACTTATCGTCTGCAAAGCTATGTCGCGTGCTGCGGCATGCGGGGACACTAAAATCACCATAGTGGAACACAGATGAAGCTTCTAAGTTGATGTAATAGCCAGTAAGAAGTAGTACAATTCAAGTTTTAGTTATCGATTATTGACTTTTTAGCTGGCTTTGATGCCTTGGACATGAGCTAGGACCTTAATATTCTGCATGAAAGGAGGACTAGCAGCCAAGTTGCACGGGAGAATTTGAAAAGTGTTCATATGTAGTAAAAACCTGAGAAATCCGTCCGTTTTCGTCATTTGTTATCGAATCGACTTAAAGCCAGATTGTCACATTGTCCGCTCTTCTCTCAGAAACGGTTATACTTATCGTCTGCAATGCTATGTCGCGTGCTGCGCTATGCGGAGACACTAAAAGCACCATAGTGGAACACAGATGAAGCTTCTAAGTTGATGTAATAGCCAGTAAGAAGAAGTACAATTCAAGTTTTAGGTATCGATTATTGACTTTTTAGCTGACTTTGACGCCTTGGACATCAGCTAGGACCTTAAGATTCTGCATGAAAGGAGGACTAGCATCCGAGTTGCACGGGAGAATTTGAAAAGTGTTCATAAGTAGTAAAAACCTGAGAAATCCGTCCGTTTACGTCATTTGTTATCGAATCGTCTTAAAGCCTGATTGTCACATTGGCCGCTCTTCTCTCTGAAACGGTTGTACTTATCGTCTGCAAAGCTGTGTCGCGTGCTGCGGTATGCGGAGAAACTAAAAGCGCCATAGTAGAACACAGATGAAGCTTCTAAGTTGATGTAATAGCCAGTAAGAAGTAGTACAATTCACATTTTAGTTATCGATTATTGACTTTTTAGCTGGCTTTGGTGCCTTGGACATGAGCTAGGACCTTAAGATTCTGCATGAATGGAGGACTAGCAGCCTAATTGCACGGGAGAATGTGAAAAGTGTTCATATAGAGTAAAAACCTAAGAATTCCGTCCGTTTTCGTCATTTGTTATCGAATCGACTTAAAGCCAGATTGTCACATTGGCCGCTCTTCTCTCAGAAACGGTTATACTTATCGTCTTCAATGCTATGTCGCGTGCTGCGCTATGCGGAGACACTAAAAGCACCATAGTGGAACACAGATGAAGCTTCTAAGTTGATGTAATAGCCAGTAAGAAGTAGTACAATTCAAGTTTTAGGTATCGATTATTGACTTTTTAGCTGACTTTGACGCCTTGGACATCAGCTAGGACCTTAAGATTCTGCATGAAAGGAGGACTAGCATCCGAGTTGCACGGGAGAATTTGAAAAGTGTTCATATGTAGTAAAAACCTGAGAAATCCGTCCGTTTACGTCATTTGTTATCGAATCGTCTTAAAGCCTGATTGTCACATTGGCCGCTCTTCTCTCTGAAACGGTTGTACTTATCGTCTGCAAAACTATGTCGCATGCTGCGGTATGCGGAGACACTAAAAGCACCATAGTAAAACACCGATGAAGCTTCTAAGTTGATGTAATAGCCAGTAAAATGTAGTACAATTCAAGTTTAACTACTGATTATTGACTTTTTAGCTGGCTTTGGAGCCTTGGACACGAGCTAGGACCTTAAGATTCTGCATCAAAGGAGGACTAGCAGCCGAGTTGCACAGGAGAATGTGAAAAGTGTTCATATGTAGTAAAAACCTGAGAATTCCGTCCGTTTTCGTCATTTGTTATCGAATCGACTTAAAGCCAAATCGTCACATTGGCCGCTCTTCTCTCTGAAACGGTTGTACTTATCGTCTGCAAAGCTATGTCGCGAGCTGCGGTATGCGGGGACACTAAAATCACCATACTAGAACACAGATGAAGCTTCTAAGTTGATGTAATAGCCAGTAAGAAGTAGTACAATTCAAGTTTTATGTATCGATTATTGACTTCTTAGTTGGCTTTCGTGCCTTGGACATGAGCTATTCCCTTAAGATTCTGCATGAAAGGAGGACTAGCAGCCGAGTTGCACGGGAGAATGTGAAAAGTGTTCATATGTAGTAAAAACCTGAGATATCCGTCCGTTTTCGTCATTTGTTATCGAATCGACTTACAGCCCGATCGCCACATTGGCCGCTCTTGTCTCTGAAACGGTTGTACTTATCGTCTGCAATGCTATGTCGCGTGCTGCGGTATGCGGAGACACTAAAATCTCCATAGTAGAACACAGATGAAGCTTCTAAGTTGATGTAATAGCCAGTAAGAAGTAGTACAATTCAAGTTTTAGGTATCGATTATTGAATTTTTAGCTGGCTTTGGTGCCTTGGACATGAGCTAGGACCTTAAGATTCTACATGAAAGGAGGACTAGCAGCCGAGTTGCACGGGAGAATGTGAAAAGTGTTCATATGTAGTAAAAACCTGAGAAATCCGTTCGTTTTCGTCATTTGTTATCGAATCGACTTAAAGCCAGATGGTCACATTGGCCGCTCTTCTCTCTGAAACGGTTGTATTTACCGTCTGCAGAGCTATGTCGCGTGCTGCGGCATGCGGGGACACTAAAATCACCATAGTGGAACACAGATGAAGCTTCTAAGTTGATGTAATAGCCAGTAAGAAGTAGTACAATTCAAGTTTTAGTTATCGATTATTGACTTTTTAGCTGGCTTTGATGCCTTGGACATGAGCTAGGACCTTAATATTCTGCATGAAAGGAGGACTAGCAGCCAAGTTGCACGGGAGAATTTGAAAAGTGTTCATATGTAGTAAAAACCTGAGAAATCCGTCCGTTTTCGTCATTTGTTATCGAATCGACTTAAAGCCAGATTGTCACATTGTCCGCTCTTCTCTCTGAAACGGTTATACTTATCGTCTGCAATGCTATGTCGCGTGCTGCGCTATGCGGAGACACTAAAAGCACCATAGTGGAACACAGATGAAGCTTCTAAGTTGATGTAATAGCCAGTAAGAAGTAGTACAATTCAAGTTTTAGGTATCGATTATTGACTTTTTAGCTGACTTTGACGCCTTGGACATCAGCTAGGACCTTAAGATTCTGCATGAAAGGAGGACTAGCATCCGAGTTGCACGGGAGAATTTGAAAAGTGTTCATAAGTAGTAAAAACCTGAGAAATCCGTCCGTTTACGTCATTTGTTATCGAATCGTCTTAAAGCCTGATTGTCACATTGGCCGCTCTTCTCTCTGAAACGGTTGTACTTATCGTCTGCAAAGCTGTGTCGCGTGCTGCGGTATGCGGAGAAACTAAAAGCGCCATAGTAGAACACAGATGAAGCTTCTAAGTTGATGTAATAGCCAGTAAGAAGTAGTACAATTCACATTTTAGTTATCGATTATTGACTTTTTAGCTGGCTTTGGTGCCTTGGACATGAGCTAGGACCTTAAGATTCTGCATGAATGGAGGACTAGCAGCCTAATTGCACGGGAGAATGTGAAAAGTGTTCATATAGAGTAAAAACCTAAGAATTCCGTCCGTTTTCGTCATTTGTTATCGAATCGACTTAAAGCCAGATTGTCACATTGGCCGCTCTTCTCTCAGAAACGGTTATACTTATCGTCTTCAATGCTATGTCGCGTGCTGCGCTATGCGGAGACACTAAAAGCACCATAGTGGAACACAGATGAAGCTTCTAAGTTGATGTAATAGCCAGTAAGAAGTAGTACAATTCAAGTTTTAGGTATCGATTATTGACTTTTTAGCTGGCTTTGACGCCTTGGACATCAGCTAGGACCTTAAGATTCTGCATGAAAGGAGGACTAGCATCCGAGTTGCACGGGAGAATTTGAAAAGTGTTCATATGTAGTAAAAACCTGAGAAATCCGTCCGTTTACGTCATTTGTTATCGAATCGTCTTAAAGCCTGATTGTCACATTGGCCGCTCTTCTCTCTGAAACGGTTGTACTTATCGTCTGCAAAACTATGTCGCATGCTGCGGTATGCGGAGACACTAAAAGCACCATAGTAAAACACCGATGAAGCTTCTAAGTTGATGTAATAGCCAGTAAAATGTAGTACAATTCAAGTTTAACTACTGATTATTGACTTTTTAGCTGGCTTTGGAGCCTTGGACACGAGCTAGGACCTTAAGATTCTGCATCAAAGGAGGACTAGCAGCCGAGTTGCACAGGAGAATGTGAAAAGTGTTCATATGTAGTAAAAACCTGAGAATTCCGTCCGTTTTCGTCATTTGTTATCGAATCGACTTAAAGCCAAATCGTCACATTGGCCGCTCTTCTCTCTGAAACGGTTGTACTTATCGTCTGCAAAGCTATGTCGCGAGCTGCGGTATGCGGGGACACTAAAATCACCATACTAGAACACAGATGAAGCTTCTAAGTTGATGTAATAGCCAGTAAGAAGTAGTACAATTCAAGTTTTATGTATCGATTATTGACTTCTTAGTTGGCTTTCGTGCCTTGTACATGAGCTATTCCCTTAAGATTCTGCATGAAAGGAGGACTAGCAGCCGAGTTGCACGGGAGAATGTGAAAAGTGTTCATATGTAGTAAAAACCTGAGATATCCGTCCGTTTTCGTCATTTGTTATCGAATCGACTTAAAGCCCGATCGCCACATTGGCCGCTCTTGTCTCTGAAACGGTTGTACTTATCGTCTGCAATGCTATGTCGCGTGCTGCGGTATGCGGAGACACTAAAATCTCCATAGTAGAACACAGATGAAGCTTCTAAGTTGATGTAATAGCCAGTAAGAAGTAGTACAATTCAAGTTTTAGGTATCGATTATTGAATTTTTAGCTGGCTTTGGTGCCTTGGACATGAGCTAGGACCTTAAGATTCTACATGAAAGGAGGACTAGCAGCCGAGTTGCACGGGAGAATGTGAAAAGTGTTCATATGTAGTAAAAACCTGAGAAATCCGTTCGTTTTCGTCATTTGTTATCGAATCGACTTAAAGCCAGATGGTCACATTGGCCGCTCTTCTCTCTGAAACGGTTGTACTTACCGTCTGCAGAGCTATGTCGCGTGCTGCGGTATGCAGAGACACTAAAAGCACCATAGTAGAACACAGATGATACTTCCAAGTTAATGTAATAGCCAGTAAGAAATAGTAAAATTCAACTTTTAGGTACTGATTATTGACTTTTTAGCTGGCTTTGGTGCCTTGGACATGAGCTAGGACCTTAAGGTTCTGCATGAAAGGAGGACTAGCAGCCTAATTGCACGGGAGAATGTGAAAAGTGTTCATATAGAGTAAAAACCTGAGAAATCCGTTCGTTTTCGTCATTTGTTATCGAATCGGCTTAAAGCCAAATCGTCACATTGGCCGCTCTTCTCTCTGAAACGGTTGTACTTATCGTCTGCAAAGCTATGTCGCGTACTGCGGTATTCGGAGACACTAAAAGCACCATAGTAGAACACAGATGAAGCTTCTAAGATGATGTAATAGGCAGTAAGAAATAGTACAATTCAAGTTTTAGGAATCGGTTATTGTCTTTTTACCCTTGTTTGGTGACTTGGACATGAGCTAGCACCTTAAGATTCTGCATGAAAGGAGGACTAGCAGCAGAGTTGCACGGGAGAATGTGTAAAGTGTTCATATGTAGTAAAAACCTGAGAAATCCGTTCGTTTTCGTCATTTGTTATCGAATCGACTTAAAGCCAGATGTTCACTTTGGCCGCTCTTCTCTCTGAAACGGTTGTACTTACCGTCTGCAGAGCTATGTCGCGTGCTGCGGTATGCAGAGACACTAAAAGCACCATAGTAGAACACAGATGATACTTCCAAGTTGGTGTAATAGCCAGTAAGAAGTAGTAAAATTCAAGTTTTAGGTACTGATTATTGACTTTTTAGCTGGCTTTGGTGCCTTGGACATGATCTAGGACCTTAAGATTCTGCATGAAAGGAGGAGTAGCAGCCGAGTTGCCCAGGAGAATGTGAAAAGTGTTCAAATGTAGTAAAAACCTGAGAAATACGTCCGTTTTCGTCATTTTTATCGAATGGACTTAAAGCCAGATCGTCACATTGGCCGCTCTTCTCTCCGAAACGGTTGTACTTATCGTCTGCAAAGCAATGTCGCGTGCTGCGGCATGCGGGGACACTAAAATCACCATAGTGGAACACAGATGAAGCTTCTAAGTTGACGTAATAGCCAGTAAGAAGTAGTACAATTCAAGTTTTAGGTATCGATTATTGACTTTTTAGCTGGCTTTGATGCCTTGGACATGAGCCAGGACCTTAAGATTCTGCATGAAAGGAGGACTAGCAGCCGAGTTGCACGGGAGAATTTGAAAAGTTTTCATATGTAGTAAAAACCTGAGAAATCCGTCCGTTTTCGTCATTTGTTATCGAATCGACCTTAAGCCAGATTGTCACATTGGCCGCTCTTCTCTCTGAAACGGTTGTACTTATCGTCTGCAATGCTATGTCGCGTGCTGCGCTATGCGGAGACACTAAAAGCACCATAGTAGAACATAGATGAAGCTTCTAAATTGATGTAATAGCCAGTAAGAAGTAGTACAATTCAAGTTTTAGGTATCGATTATTGACTTTTTAGCTGCCTTTGGTGCCTTGGACATGAGCTAGGACCTTAAGATTCTGCATGAAAGGAGGACTAGCAGCCGAGTTGCACGGGAGAATGTGAAAAGTGTTCAAATAGAGTAAAAACCTGAGAAATCCGTCCGTTTTCGTCATTTTTATCGAATCGACTTAAAGCAAAACCGTCACATTGGCCGCTCTGCTCTCTGAAACGGTTGTACTTATCGTCTGCAAAGCTATGTCGCGTACTGCGGTATTCGGAGAAACTAAAAGCGCCATAGTAGAACACAGATGAAGCTTCTAAGTTGATGTAATAGCCAGTAAGAAGTAGTACAATTCAAGTTTTAGGTATCGATTATTGACTTTTTAGCTGGCTTTGACGCTTTGCACATCAGCTAGGACCTTAAGATTCTGCATGAAAGGAGGACTAGCATCCGAGTTGCACGGGAGAATTTGAAAAGTGTTCATATGTAGTAAAAACCTGAGAAATCCGTCCGTTTACGTCATTTGTTATCGAATCGTCTTAAAGCCTGATTGTCACATTGGCCGGTCTTCTCTCTGAAACGGTTGTACTTATCGTCTGCAAAGCTGTGTCGCGTGCTGCGGTATGCGGAGAAACTAAAAGCGCCATAGTAGAACACAGATGAAGCTTCTAAGTTGATGTAATAGCCAGTAAGAAGTAGTACAATTCACGTTTTAGGTATCGATTATTGACTTTTTAGCTGGCTTTGGTGCCTTGGACATGAGCTAGGACCTTAAGATTCTGCATGAAAGGAGGACTAGCAGCCGAGTTGCACGGGAGAATGTGAAAAGTGTTCAAATAGAGTAAAAACCTGAGAAATCCGTCCGTTTTCGTCATTTTTATCGAATCGACTTAAAGCCAAATCGTCACATTGGCCGCTCTTCTCTCTGAAACGGTTGTACTTATCGTCTGCAGAGCTACGTCGCGTGCTGCGGTATGCTGAGACAGTAAAAGCACCATAGTAGAACACAGATGACACTTCCAAGTTGATGTAATAGAAAGTAAGAAGTAGTACAATTCAAGTTTTAGTTACTGATTATTGACTTTTTAGCTGGCTTTGGTGCCTTGGACATAAGGTAGGACCTTAAGATTCTGCATGAAAGGAGGACTAGCAGCCGAGTTGCACGGGAGAATGTGAATAGTGTTCATATGTAGTAAAAACCTGAGAAATCCGTCCGTTTTCGTCATTTGTTATCGAATCGACTTAAAGCCAGATCGTCACATTGGCCGCTCTTCTCTCTGAAACGGTTGTCCTTATCGCCTGCAAAACTATGTCGCGTGATGCGGTATGCGGAGACACTAAAAGCACCATAGTAGAACACAGATGAAGCTTCTAAGTTGATGTAATAGCCAGTAAGAAGTAGTATAATTCAAGTTTTAAGTATCGATTATTGACTTTTTAGCTGGCTTTGGTGCCTTGGACATGAGCTAGGACCTTAAGTTTCTGCATGAAAGGAGGACTAGCAGCCGAGTTGCACGGGAGAATGTGAAAAGTGTTCATATGTAGTAAAAACCTGAGAAATCCGTCCGTTTTCGTCATTTGTTATCGAATCGACTTAAAGCCAGATCGTCACATTGGCCGCTCTTCTCTCTGAAACGGTTGTACTTATCGTCTGCAAAGCTATGTCGCGTGCTGCGGTATGCGGAGACTATAAAAGCACCATAGTAGAACACAGATGAAGCTTCTAACATGATGTAATAGCCAGTAAGAAGTAATACAATTCAAGTTTTAGGTATCGATTATTGACTTTTTAGCTGGCTTTGGTGCCTTGGACATGAGCTAGGACTTTAAGATTCTGCATGAAAATAGGACTAGCAGCCGAGTTGCACGGGAGAATGTGAAAAGTGTTCATATGTAGTAAAAACCTGAGAAATCCGTCCGTTTTCGTCATTTGTTATCGAATCGACTTAAAGCCAGATCGTCACATTGGCCCCTCTTTTCTCTGAAACGGTTGTACTTATCGTCTGCCAAGCTATGTCGCGTACTGCGGTGTGCGGAGACACTAAAAGCACCATGGTAGAACACAGATGAAGCTTCTAAGTTGATGTAATTGCCAGTAAGAAGTAGTACAATTCAAGTTTTAGGTATCGATTATTGACTTTTGAGCTGGCTTTGGTGCTTTGGACATGAGCTAGGACCTTAAGATTCTGCATTAAAGGAGGACTAGCAGCCGCGTTGCACGGGAGAATGTGAAATGTGTTCATATGTAGTAGAAACCTGAGAAATCCGTCCGTTTTCGTCATTTGTTATCGAATCGACTTAAAGCCCGATCGTCACATTGGCCGCTCTTCTCTCTGAAACGTTTGTACTTATCGTCTGCAAAGCTATGTCGCGTGCTGCGGTATGCGGAGACAATAAAATCACCATACTAGAACACAGATGAAGCTTCTAAGTCGATGTAATAGCCAGTAAGAAGAAGTACAATTCAAGTTTTAGGTACTGATTATTGACTTTTTAGCTGGCTTTGGTGCCTTGGACATGAGCTAGGACCTTAAGATTCTGCATGAAAGGAGGACTAGCAGCCGAGTTGCATGGGAGAATGTGTAAAGTGTTCATATGTAGTAAAAACCTGAGAAATCTGTCCGTTTTCGTCATTTGTTATCGAATCGACTTAAAGCCAGATCGTCACATTGGCCGCTCTTCTCTCTGAAACGGTTGTACTTATCGTCTGCAAAGCTATGTCGCGTGCTGCGGTATGCGGAGACACTAAAAGCACCATAGTAGAACACAGATGAAGCTTCTAAGTTGATGTAATAGCCAGTAAGAAGTAGTATAATTCACGTTTTAGGTATCGATTATTGACTTTTTAGCTGGCTTTGGTGCCTTGGACATGAGCTAGGACCTTAAGATTCTGCATGAAAGAAGGACTAACAGCCGACTTGACGGGAGAATGTGAAAAGTGTACATATGTAGTAAAAACGTGAGAAATCCGTCCGTTTTTGTCATTTGTTCTCGTATCGAATTAAAGCCAGATCGTCACACTGGCCACTCTTCTCTCTGAAACGGTTGTACTTATCGTCTGCAAAGCTATGTCGCATGCTGCGGTATGCGGAGACAGTAAAAGCACCATAGTAAAACACCGATGAAGCTTCTAAGTTGATGTAATAGCCAGTAAGATGTAGTACAATTCAAGTTTTAGCTACTGATTATTGACTTTTTAGCTGGCTTTGGTGCCTTGGACATGGGCTAGGACCTTAAGATTCCGCATGAAAGGAGGACTAGCAGCCGAGTTGCACGGGAGAATGTGAAAATTGTTCATATGTATTAAAAACCTGAGAAATCCGTCCGTTTTCGTCATTTGTTATCCAATCGACTTAAAGCCAGACCGTCACACTGGCCCCTCTTCTCTCTGAAACGATTCTACTTATCGTCTGCAAAGCTATGTCGCGTGCTGTGGTATGCGGAGACAGTAAAAGCACCATAGTAGAACACAGATGAAGCTTCTATGATGATGTAATAGCCAGTAAGATGTAGTACAATTCCAGTTTTAGCTACTGATTATTGACTTTTTAGCTGGCTTTGGAGCCTTGGACATGGGCTAGGACCTTAAGATTCCGCATGAAAGGAGGACTAGCAGCCGAGTTGCACGGGAGAATGTGAAAATTGTTCATATGTATTAAAAACCTGAGAAATCCGTCCGTTTTCGTCATTTGTTATCCAATCGACTTAAAGCCAGATCGGCACATTGGCCGTTCGTCTCTCTGAAACGGTTGTCCTTATCGCCTGCAAAGCTATGTCGCGTGATGCGGTATGCGGAGACACTAAAAGCACCATAGTAGAACACAGATGAAGCTTCTAAGTTGATGTAATAGCCAGTAAGAAGTAGTACAATTCTAGTTTTAGGTACTGATTATTTACTTTTTAGTTGGCTTTGGAGCCTTGGACATGAGCTAGGACCTTAAGATTCTGCATGAAAGGAGGACTAGCGGCCGCGTTGCACGGGAGAATGTGAAATGTGTTCATATGTAGTAAAAACCTGAGAAATCCGTCCGTTTTCGTCATTTGTTATCGAATCGACTTAAAGCCCGATCGTCACATTGACCGCTCTTCTCTCTGAAACGGTTGTACTTATCGCCTGCAAAGCTATGTCGCGTGATGCGGTATGCGGAGACACTAAAAGCACCATAGTAGAAGACAGATGAAGCTTCTAAGTTGATGTCATAGCCAGTAAGAAGTAGTACAATTCAAGTTTTAGGTATCGATTATTGACTTTTTAGCTGGCTTTGGTGCCTTGGACATGAGCTAGGACCTTAAGATTCTGCATGAAAGGAGGACTAGCGGCCGCATTGTACGGGAGAATGTGAAATGTGTTCATATGTAGTAAAATCCTGAGTAATACGTCCGTTTACGTCATTTGTTATCGAATCGACTTAAAGCCAGAGCGTCACATTGGCTGCTCTTCTCTCTGAAACGGTTGTACTTATCGTCTGGAAGGCTTTGTCGCGTGCTGCGGTATGCGGAGACACTGAAAGCACCATAGTAGAACACAGATGAATGTTCTAAGATGATGTAATAGCCAGTAAGAAGTAGTACAATTCAAGTTTTAGGTATCGATTATTGACTTTTTAGCTGGCTTTGGTGCCTTGGACATGAGCTAGGACCTTAAGCTTCTGCATGAAAGGAGGACTAGCAGCCAAGTTGCATGGGAGAATGTGAAAAGTGTTCATATGTAGTAAAAACCTGAGAAATCTGTCCGTTTTCGTCATTTGTTATCGAATCGACTTAAAGCCAGATCGTCACATTGGCCGCTCTTCTCTCTGAAACGGTTGTACTTATCGTCTGCAAAGCTATGTCGCGTGCTGCGGTATGCGGAGACACTAAAAGCACCATAGTAGAACACAGATGAAGCTTCTATGATGATGTAATAGCCAGTAAGAAGTAGTACAATTCAAGTTTTAGGTATCGATTATTGCATTTTTAGCTTTCTTTGGTGCCTTGGACATGAGCTAGGACCTTAAGATTCTGCATGAAAGGAGGACTAGCACCCGCGTTGGATAGGAGAATGTGAAAAGTGTTCATATGTAGTAAAAACCTGAGAAATCCGTCCGTTTTCGTCATTTGTTATCGAATCGACTTAAAGCCAGATCGTCACATTGGCCGCTCTTCTCTGTGAAACGGTTGTACTTATCGTCTTCAAAGCTATGTCGCGTGCTGCGGTATGCGGAGACACTAAAAGCACCATAGTAGAACACAGATGAAGCTTCTAAGTTGATGTAATAGCCAGTAAGAAGTAGTACAATTCAAGTTTTAGGTATCGATTATTGACTTCTTAGCTGGCTTTGGTGCCTTGGACATGAGCTAGGACCTTAAGATTCTGCATGAAAGGAGGACTAGCAGCCTAATTGCACGGGAGAATGTGAAAAGTGTTCATATGGAGTAAAAACCTAAGAATTCCGTCCGTTTTCGTCATTTGTTATCGAATCGACTTAAAGCCAGATTGTCACATTGGCCGCTCTTCTCTCAGAAACGGTTATACTTATCGTCTTCAATGCTATGTCGCGTGCTGCGCTATGCGGAGACACTAAAAGCACCATAGTGGAACACAGATGAAGCTTCTAAGTTGATGTAATAGCCAGTAAGAAGTAGTACAATTCAAGTTTTAGGTATCGATTATTGACTTTTTAGCTGGCTTTGACGCCTTGGACATCAGCTAGGACCTTAAGATTCTGCATGAAAGGAGGACTAGCATCCGAGTTGCACGGGAGAATTTGAAAAGTGTTCATATGTAGTAAAAACCTGAGAAATCCGTCCGTTTACGTCATTTGTTATCGAATCGTCTTAAAGCCTGATTGTCACATTGGCCGCTCTTCTCTCTGAAACGGTTGTACTTATCGTCTGCAAAACTATGTCGCATGCTGCGGTATGCGGAGACACTAAAAGCACCATAGTAAAACACCGATGAAGCTTCTAAGTTGATGAAATAGCCAGTAAGATGTAGTACAATTCAAGTTTAACTACTGATTATTGACTTTTTAGCTGGCTTTGGAGCCTTGGACACGAGCTAGGACCTTAAGATTCTGCATGAAAGGAGGACTAGCAGCCGAGTTGCACAGGAGAATGTGAAAAGTGTTCATATGTAGTAAAAACCTGAGAATTCCGTCCGTTTTCGTCATTTGTTATCGAATCGACTTAAAGCCAAATCGTCACATTGGCCGCTCTTCTCTCTGAAACGGTTGTACTTATCGTCTGCAAAGCTATGTCGCGAGCTGCGGTATGCGGGGACACTAAAATCACCATACTAGAACACAGATGAAGCTTCTAAGTTGATGTAATAGCCAGTAAGAAGTAGTACAATTCAAGTTTTATGTATCGATTATTGACTTCTTAGTTGGCTTTGGTGCCTTGGACATGAGCTATTCCCTTAAGATTCTGCATGAAAGGAGGACTAGCAGCCGAGTTGCACGGGAGAATGTGAAAAGTGTTCATATGTAGTAAAAACCTGAGAAATCCGTCCGTTTTCGTCATTTGTTATCGAATCGACTTAAAGCCAGATCGTCACTTGGCCGCTCTTCTCTCTGAAACGGTTCTACTTATCGTCTGCAAAGCTATGTCGCGTGCTGCGGTATGCGGAGACACTAAAAGCACCATAGTAGATCACAGATGAAGCTTCTAAGTTGATGTAATAGCCAGTAAGAAGTAGTACAATTCAAGTTTTAGGTATCGATTATTGAATTTTTAGCTGGCTTTGGTGCCTTGGACATGAGCTAGGACCTTAAGATTCTACATGAAAGGAGGACTAGCAGCCGAGTTGCACGGGAGAATGTGAAAAGTGTTCATATGTAGTAAAAACCTG
Organism: Schistocerca gregaria; assembly: GCF_023897955.1. Taxonomy (NCBI): domain Eukaryota; kingdom Metazoa; phylum Arthropoda; class Insecta; order Orthoptera; family Acrididae; genus Schistocerca; species Schistocerca gregaria. The sequence goes on from NW_026061973.1 coordinate 582,146, forward strand.
AGAAATCCGTTCGTTTTCGTCATTTGTTATCGAATCGACTTAAAGCCAGATGGTCACATTGGCCGCTCTTCTCTCTGAAACGGTTGTACTTACCGTCTGCAGAGCTATGTCGCGTGCTGCGGTATGCAGAGACACTAAAAGCACCATAGTAGAACACAGATGATACTTCCAAGTTAATGTAGTAGCCAGTAAGAAATAGTAAAATTCAACTTTTAGGTACTGATTATTGACTTTTTAGCTGGCTTTGGTGCCTTGGACATGAGCTAGGACCTTAAGGTTCTGCATGAAAGGAGGACTAGCAGCCTAATTGCACGGGAGAATGTGAAAAGTGTTCATATAGAGTAAAAACCTGAGAAATCCGTTCGTTTTCGTCATTTGTTATCGAATCGGCTTAAAGCCAAATCGTCACATTGGCCGCTCTTCTCTCTGAAACGGTTGTACTTATCGTCTGCAAAGCTATGTCGCGTGCTGCGGTATGCAGAGACACTAAAAGCACCATAGTAGAACACAGATGATACTTCCAAGTTGGTGTAATAGCCAGTAAGAAGTAGTAAAATTCAAGTTTTAGGTATCGATTATTGACTTTTTAGCTGGCTTTGGTGCCTTGGACATGAGCTAGGACCTTAAGATTCTGTATGAAAGGAGGACTAGCAGCCTAATTGCACGGGAGAATGTGAAAAGTGTTCATATAGAGTAAAAACCTGAGAAATCCGTTCGTTTTCGTCATTTGTAATCGAAAAGACTTAAAGCCAAATCGTCACATTGGCCGCTCTTCTCTCTGAAACGGTTGTACTTATCGTCTGCAAAGCTATGTCGCGTACTGCGGTATTCGGAGACACTAAAAGCACCATAGTAGAACACAGATGAAGCTTCTAAGATGATGTAATAGGCAGTAAGAAATAGTAGAATTCAAGTTTTAGGAATCGGTTATTGACTTTTTACCCTTGTTTGGTGACTTGGACATGAGCTAGCACCTTAAGATTCTGCATGAAAGGAGGACTAGCAGCCGAGTTGCCCAGGAGAATGTGAAAAGTGCTCATATGTAGTAAAAACCTGAGAAATCCGTCCGTTTGCGTCATTTGTTATCGAATCGACTTAAAGCCAGATCGTCACATTTTCCGCTCTTCTCTCTGAAACGGTTGTACTTATCGTCTGCAAAGCTATGTCGCGTGCTGCGGTATGCGGGGACACTAAAATCACCATAGTAGAACACAGATGAAGCTTCTAAGTTGATGTAATAGCCAGTAAGAAGTAGTACAATTCAAGTTTTAGGTATCGATTATTGACTTCTTAGTTGGCTTTGGTGCCTTGGACATGAGCTATTACCTTAAGATTCTGCATGAAAGGAGGACTAGCATCCGAGTTGCACGGGAGAATTTGAAAAGTGTTCATATGTAGTAAAAACCTGAGAAATCCGTCCGTTTACGTCATTTGTTATCGAATCGTCTTAAAGCCTGATTGTCACATTGGCCGCTCTTCTCTCTGAAACGGTTGTACTTATCGTCTGCAAATCTGTGTCGCGTGCTGCGGTATACGGAGAAACTAAATGCGCCATAGTAGAACACAGATGAAGCTTCTAAGTTGATGTAATAGCCAGTAAGAAGTAGTACAATTCACGTTTTAGGTATCGATTATTGACTTTTTAGCTGGCTTTGGTGCCTTGGACATGAGCTAGGACCTTAAGATTCTGCATGAAAGGAGGACTAGCAGCCGAGTTGCACGGGAGAATGTGAAAAGTGTTCAAATAGAGTAAAAACCTGAGAAATCCGTCCGTTTTCGTCATTTTTATCGAATCGACTTAAAGCCAAATCGTCACATTGGCCGCTCTTCTCTCTGAAACGGTTGTACTTATCGTCTGCAGAGCTACGTCGCGTGCTGCGGTATGCTGAGACACTAAAAGCACCATAGTAGAACACAGATGACACTTCCAAGTTGATGTAATAGCCAGTAAGAAGTAGTACTATTCAAGTTTTAGTTACTGATTATTGACTTTTTAGCTGGCTTTGGTGCCTTGGACATGAGGTAGGACCTTAAGATTCTGCATGAAAGGAGGAGTAGCAGCCGAGTTGCCCAGGAGAATGTGAAAAGTGTTCATATGTAGTAAAAACCTGAGAAATACGTCCGTTTTCGTCATTTTTATCGAATGGACTTAAAGCCAGATCGTCACATTGGCCGCTCTTCTCTCCGAAACGGTTGTACTTATCGTCTGCAAAGCAATGTCGCGTGCTGCGGCATGCGGGGACACTAAAATCACCATAGTGGAACACAGATGAAGCTTCTAAGTTGACGTAATAGCCAGTAAGAAGTAGTACAATTCAAGTTTTAGGTATCGATTATTGACTTTTTAGCTGGCTTTGATGCCTTGGACATGAGCTAGGACCTTAAGATTCTGCATGAAAGGAGGACTAGCAGCCGAGTTGCACGGGAGAATTTGAAAAGTTTTCATATGTAGTAAAAACCTGAGAAATCCGTCCGTTTTCGTCATTTGTTATCGAATCGACCTTAAGCCAGATTGTCACATTGGCCGCTCTTCTCTCTGAAACGGTTGTACTTATCGTCTGCAATGCTATGTCGCGTGCTGCGCTATGCGGAGACACTAAAAGCACCATAGTAGAACATAGATGAAGCTTCTAAATTGATGTAATAGCCAGTAAGAAGTAGTACAATTCAAGTTTTAGGTATCGATTATTGACTTTTTAGCTGGCTTTGGTGCCTTGGACATGAGCTAGGACCTTAAGATTCTGCATGAAAGGAGGACTAGCAGCCGAGTTGCACGGGAGAATGTGAAAAGTGTTCAAATAGAGTAAAAACCTGAGAAATCCGTCCGTTTTCGTCATTTTTATCGAATCGACTTAAAGCAAAATCGTCACATTGGCCGCTCTGCTCTCTGAAACGGTTGTACTTATCGTCTGCAAAGCTATGTCGCGTACTGCGGTATTCGGAGACACTAAAAGCACCATAGTAGAACACAGATGTAGCATCTAAGATGATGTAATAGCCAGTAAGAAATAGTACCATTCAAGTTTTAGGAATCGGTTATTGACTTTTTACCCTTGTTTGGTGCCTTGGACATGAGCTAGGAACTTAAGATTTTACATGCAGGAGGACTAGCAGACGAGTTGCACGGGAGAATGTGTAAAGTGTTCATATGTAGTAAAAACCTGAGAAATCCCTTAGTTTTCGTCATTTGTTATCGAATCGACTTAAAGCCCGATCGTCACATTGGCCGCTCTTCTCTCTGAAACGGTTGTACTTATCGTCTGCAAAGCTATGTCGCGTGCTGCGGCATGCGGGGACACTAAAATCACCATAGTGGAACACAGATGAAGCTTCTAAGTTGATGTAATAGCCAGTAAGAAGTAGTACAATTCAAGTTTTAGTTATCGATTATTGACTTTTTAGCTGGCTTTGATGCCTTGGACATGAGCTAGGACCTTAATATTCTGCATGAAAGGAGGACTAGCAGCCAAGTTGCACGGGAGAATTTGAAAAGTGTTCATATGTAGTAAAAACTTGAGAAATCCGTCCGTTTTCGTCATTTGTTATCGAATCGACTTAAAGCCAGATTGTCACATTGGCCGCTCTTCTCTCAGAAACGGTTATACTTATCGTCTGCAATGCTATGTCGCGTGCTGCGCTATGCGGAGACACTAAAAGCACCATAGTGGAACACAGATGAAGCTTCTAAGTTGATGTAATAGCCAGTAAGAAGTAGTACAATTCAAGTTTTAGGTATCGATTATTGACTTTTTAGCTGGCTTTGACGCTTTGGACATCAGCTAGGACCTTAAGATTCTGCATGAAAGGAGGACTAGCATCCGAGTTGCACAAGAGAATTTGAAAAGTGTTCATATGTAGTAAAAACCTGAGAAATCCGTCCGTTTACGTCATTTGTTATCGAATCGTCTTAAAGCCTGATTGTCACATTGGCCGGTCTTCTCTCTGAAACGGTTGTACTTATCGTCTGCAAAGCTGTGTCGCGTGCTGCGGTATGCGGAGAAACTAAAAGCGCCATAGTAGAACACAGATGAAGCTTCTAAGTTGATGTAATAGCCAGTAAGAAGTAGTACAATTCACGTTTTAGGTATCGATTATTGACTTTTTAGCTGGCTTTGGTGCCTTGGGCATGAGCTAGGACCTTAAGATTCTGCATGAAAGGAGGACTAGCAGCCGAGTTGCACGGGAGAATGTGAAAAGTGTTCAAATAGAGTAAAAACCTGAGAAATCCGTCCGTTTTAGTCATTTTTATCGAATCGACTTAAAGCCAAATCGTCACATTGGCCGCTCTGCTCTCTGAAACGGTTGTACTTATCGTCTGCAAAGCTATGTCGCGTACTGCGGTATTCGGAGACACTAAAAGCACCATAGTAGAACACAGATGACACTTCCAAGTTGATGTAATAGAAAGTAAGAAGTAGTACAATTCAAGTTTTAGTTACTGATTATTGACTTTTTAGCTGGCTTTGGTGCCTTGGACATGAGGTAGGACCTTAAGATTCTGCATGAAAGGAGGACTAGCAGCCGAGTTGCACGGGAGAATTTGAAAAGTTTTCATATGTAGTAAAAACCTGAGAAATCCGTCCGTTTTCGTCATTTGTTATCGAATCGACCTTAAGCCAGATTGTCACATTGGCCGCTCTTCTCTCTGAAACGGTTGTACTTATCGTCTGCAATGCTATGTCGCGTGCTGCGCTATGCGGAGACATTAAAAGCACCATAGTAGAACATAGATGAAGCTTCTAAGTTGATGTAATAGCCAGTAAGAAGTAGTACAATTCAAGTTTTAGGTATCGATTATTGACTTTTTAGCTGGCTTTGGTGCCTTGGACATGAGCTATTACCTTAAGATTCTGCATGAAAGGAGGACTAGCATCCGAGTTGCACGGGAGAATGTGAAAAGTGTTCAAATAGAGTAAAAACCTGAGAAATCCGTCAGTTTTCGTCATTTTTATCGAGTCGACTTAAAGCCAAATCGTCACATTGGCCGCTCTGCTCTCTGAAACGGTTGTACTTATCGTCTGCAAAGCTATGTCGCGTACTGCGGTATTCGGAGACACTAAAAGCACCATAGTAGAACACAGATATAGCTTCTAAGAGGATGTAATAGCCAGTAAGAAATAGTACCATTCAAGTTTTAGGAATCGGTTATTGACTTTTTACCCTTGTTTGGTGCCTTGGACATGAGCTAGGAACTTGAGATTTTACATGCAGGAGGACTAGCAGACGAGTTGCACGGGAGAATGTGTAAAGTGTTCATATGTAGTAAAAACCTGAGAAATCCGTTCGTTTTCGTCATTTGTTATCGAATCGACTTAAAGCCCGATCGTCACATTGGCCGCTCTTCTCTCTGAAACGGTTGTACTTATCGTCTGCAAAGCTATGTCGCGTGCTGCGGCATGCGGGGACACTAAAATCACCATAGTGGAACACAGATGAAGCTTCTAAGTTGATGTGATAGCCAGTAAGAAGTAGTACAATTCAAGTTTTAGTTATCGATTATTGACTTTTTAGCTGGCTTTGATGCCTTGGACATGAGCTAGGACCTTAATATTCTGCATGAAAGGAGGACTAGCAGCCAAGTTGCACGGGAGAATTTGAAAAGTGTTCATATGTAGTAAAAACCTGAGAAATCTGTCCGTTTTCGTCATTTGTTATCGAATCGACTTAAAGCCAGATTGTCACATTGGCCGCTCTTCTCTCAGAAACGGTTATACTTATCGTCTGCAATGCTATGTCGCGTGCTGCGCTATGCGGAGACACTAAAAGCACCATAGTGGAACACAGATGAAGCTTCTAAGTTGATGTAATAGCCAGTAAGAAGTAGTACAATTCACGTTTTAGGTATCGATTATTGACTTTTTAGCTGGCTTTGGTGCCTATGACATGAGCTGGGACCTTAAGATTCTGCATGAAAGGAGGACTAACAGCCGAGTTGCACGGGAGAATGTGAAAAGTGTTCATATGTAGTAAAAACGTGAGAAATCCGTACGTTTTTGTCATTTGTTATCGTATCGACTTAAAGCCAGATCGTCACACTGGCCACTCTTCTCTCTGAAACGGTTGTACTTATCGTCTGCAAAGCTATGTCGCATGCTGCGGTATGCGGAGACAGTAAAAGCACCACAGTAAAACACCGATGAAGATTCTAAGTTGATGTAATAGCCAGTAAGATGTAGTACAATTCAAGTTTTAGCTACTGATTATTGACTTTTTAGCTGGCTTTGGAGCCTTGGACATGGGCTAGGACTTTAAGATTCTGCATGAAAGGAGGACTAGCAGCCGAGTTGCACGGGAGAATGTGAAAAGTGTTCATATGTAGTAAAAACCTGAGAAATCCGTCCGTTTTCGTCATTTGTTATCGAATCGACTTAAAGCCAGATCGTCACATTGGCCCCTCTTTTCTCTGAAACGGTTGTACTTATCGTCTGCCAAGCTATGTCGCGTACTGCGGTGTGCGGAGACACTAAAAGCACCATGGTAGAACACAGATGAAGCTTCTAAGTTGATGTAATAGCCAGTAAGAAGTAGTACAATTCAAGTTTTAGGTATCGATTATTGACTTTTTAGCTGGCTTTGGTGCTTTGGACATGAGCTAGGACCTTAAGATTCTGCATTAAAGGAGGACTAGCAGCCGCGTTGCACGGGAGAATGTGAAATGTGTTCATATGTAGTAGAAACCTGAGAAATCCGTCCGTTTTCGTCATTTGTTATCGAATCGACTTAAAGCCCGATCGTCACATTGGCCGCTCTTCTCTCTGAAACGTTTGTACTTATCGTCTGCAAAGCTATGTCGCGTGCTGCGGTATGCGGAGACAATAAAATCACCATAGTAGAACACAGATGAAGCTTCTAAGTCGATGTAATAGCCAGTAAGAAGTAGTACAATTCAAGTTTTAGGTACTGATTATTGACTTTTTAGCTGGCTTTGGTGCCTTGGACATGAGCTAGGAACTTAAGATTCTGCATGAAAGGAGGACTAGCAGTCGAGTTGCATGGGAGAATGTGAAAAGTGTTCATATGTAGTAAAAACCTGAGAAATCTGTCCGTTTTCGTCATTTGTTATCGAATCGACTTAAAGCCAGATCGTCACATTGGCCGCTCTTCTCTCTGAAACGGTTGTACTTATCGTCTGCAAAGCTATGTCGCGTGCTGCGGTATGCGGAGACACTAAAAGCACCATAGTAGAACACAGATGAAGCTTCTAAGTTGATGTAATAGCCAGTAAGAAGTAGTATAATTCACGTTTTAGGTATCGATTATTGACTTTTTAGCTGGCTTTGGTGCCTTGGACATGAGCTAGGACCTTAAGATTCTGCATGAAAGAAGGACTAACAGCCGACTTGACGGGAGAATGTGAAAAGTGTACATATGTAGTAAAAACGTGAGAAATCCGTCCGTTTTTGTCATTTGTTATCGTATCGACTTAAAGCCAAATCGTCACACTGGCCACTCTTCCCTCTGAAACGGTTGTACTTATCGTCTGCAAAGCGATGTCGCATGCTGCGGTATGCGGAGACAGTAAAAGCACCATAGTAAAACACCGATGAAGCTTCTAAGTTGATGTAATAGCCAGTAAGATGTAGTACAATTCAAGTTTTAGCTACTGATTATTGACTTTTTAGCTGGCTTTGGAGCCTTGGACATGGGCTAGGACCTTAAGATTCCGCATGAAAGGAGGACTAGCAGCCGAGTTGCACGGGAGAATGTGAAAATTGTTCATATGTATTAAAAACCTGAGAAATCCGTCCGTTTTCGTCATTTGTTATCCAATCGACTTAAAGCCAGACCGTCACACTGGCCGCTCTTCTCTCTGAAACGGTTGTACTTATCGTCTGCAAAGCTATGTCGCGTGCTGCGGTATGCGGAGACTATAAAAGCACCATAGTAGAACACAGATGAAGCTTCTAACATGATGTAATAGCCAGTAAGAAGTAGTACAATTCAAGTTTTAGGTATCGATTACTGACTTTTTAGCTGGCTTTGGTGCCTTGGACATGAGCTAGGACTTTAAGATTCTGCATGAAAGGAGGACTAGCAGCCGAGTTGCACGGGAGAATGTGAAAAGTGTTCATATGTAGTAAAAACCTGAGAAATCCGTCCGTTTTCGTCATTTGTTATCGAATCGACTTAAAGCCAGATCGTCACATTGGCCCCTCTTTTCTCTGAAACGGTTGTACTTATCGTCTGCCAAGCTATGTCGCGTACTGCGGTGTGCGGAGACACTAAAAGCACCATGGTAGAACACAGATGAAGCTTCTAAGTTGATGTAATAGCCAGTAAGAAGTAGTACAATTCAAGTTTTAGGTATCGATTATTGACTTTTTAGCTGGCTTTGGTGCTTTGGACATGAGCTAGGACCTTAAGATTCTGCATTAAAGGAGGACTAGCAGCCGCGTTGCACGGGAGAATGTGAAATGTGTTCATATGTAGTAGAAACCTGAGAAATCCGTCCGTTTTCGTCATTTGTTATCGAATCGACTTAAAGCCCGATCGTCACATTGGCCGCTCTTCTCTCTGAAACGTTTGTACTTATCGTCTGCAAAGCTATGTCGCGTGCTGCGGTATGCGGAGACAATAAAATCACCATAGTAGAACACAGATGAAGCTTCTAAGTCGATGTAATAGCCAGTAAGAAGTAGTACAATTCAAGTTTTAGGTACTGATTATTGACTTTTTAGCTGGCTTTGGTGCCTTGGACATGAGCTAGGAACTTAAGATTCTGCATGAAAGGAGGACTAGCAGCCGAGTTGCATGGGAGAATGTGAAAAGTGTTCATATGTAGTAAAAACCTGAGAAATCTGTCCGTTTTCGTCATTTGTTATCGAATCGACTTAAAGCCAGATCGTCACATTGGCCGCTCTTCTCTCTGAAACGGTTGTACTTATCGTCTGCAAAGCTATGTCGCGTGCTGCGGTATGCGGAGACTATAAAAGCACCATAGTAGAACACAGATGAAGCTTCTAACATGATGTAATAGCCAGTAAGAAGTAGTACAATTCAAGTTTTAGGTATCGATTATTGACTTTTTAGCTGGCTTTGGTGCCTTGGACATGAGCTAGGACTTTAAGATTCTGCATGAAAGGAGGACTAGCAGCCGAGTTTGCACGGGAGAATGTGAAAAGTGTTCATATGTAGTAAAAACCTGAGAAATCCGTCCGTTTTCGTCATTTGTTATCGAATCGACTTAAAGCCAGATCGTCACATTGGCCCCTCTTTTCTCTGAAACGGTTGTACTTATCGTCTGCCAAGCTATGTCGCGTACTGCGGTGTGCGGAGACACTAAAAGCACCATGGTAGAACACAGATGAAGCTTCTAAGTTGATGTAATAGCCAGCAAGAAGTAGTACAATTCAAGTTTTAGGTATCGATTATTGACTTTTTAGCTGGCTTTGGTGCCTTGGACATGAGGTAGGACCTTAAGATTCTGCATGAAAGGAGGACTAGCAGCCGCGTTGGATGGGAGAATGTGAATAGTGTTCATATGTAGTAAAAACCTGAGAAATCCGTCCGTTTTCGTCATTTGTTATCGAATCGACTTAAAGCCAGATCGTCACATTGGCCGTTCTTCTCTCTGAAACGGTTGTCCTTATCGCCTGCAAAGCTATGTCGCGTGATGCGGTATGCGGAGACACTAAAAGCACCATAGTAGAACACAGATGAAGCTTCTAAGTTGATGTAATAGCCAGTAAGAAGTAGTACAATTCAAGTTTTAGGTACTGATTATTTACTTTTTAGCTGGCTTTGGAGCCTTGGACATGAGCTAGGACCTTAAGATTCTGCATGAAAGGAGGACTAGCAGCCGCGTTGCACGGGAGAATGTGAAATGTGTTCATATGTAGTAAAAACCTGAGAAATCCGTCCGTTTTCGTCATTTGTTATCGAATCGACTTAAAGCCCGATCGTCACATTGACCGCTCTTCTCTCTGAAACGGTTGTACTTATCGCCTGCAAAGCTATGTCGCGTGATGCGGTATGCGGAGACACTAAAAGCACCATAGTAGAACACAGATGAAGCTTCTAAGTTGATGTAATAGCCAGTAAGAGGTAGTACAATTCAAGTTTTAGGTATCGATTATTGACTTTTTAGCTGGCTTTGGTGCCTTGGACATGAGCTAGGACCTTAAGATTCTGCATGAAAGGAGGACTAGCGGCCGCGTTGTACGGGAGAATGTGAAATGTGTTCATATGTAGTAAAATCCTGAGAAATACGTCCGTTTACGTCATTTGTTATCGAATCGACTTAAAGCCAGAGCGTCACATTGGCTGCTCTTCTCTCTGAAACGGTTGTACTTATCGTCTGGAAGGCTTTGTCGCGTGCTGCGGTATGCGGAGACACTGAAAGCACCATAGTAGAACACAGATGAATCTTCTAAGATGATGTAATAGCCAGTAAGAAGTAGTACAATTCAAGTTTTAGGTATCGATTATTGACTTTTTAGCTGGCTTTGGTGCCTTGGACATGAGCTAGGACCTTAAGCTTCTGCATGAAAGGAGGACTAGCAGCCAAGTTGCATGGGAGAATGTGAAAAGTGTTCATATGTAGTAAAAACCTGAGAAATCTGTCCGTTTTCGTCATTTGTTATCGAATCGACTTAAAGCCAGATCGTCACATTGGCCGCTCTTCTCTCTGAAACGGTTGTACTTATCGTCTGCAAAGCTATGTCGCGTGCTGCGGTATGGGGAGACACTAAAAGCACCATAGTAGAACACAGATGAAGCTTCTATGATGATGTAATAGCCAGTAAGAAGTAGTACAATTCAAGTTTTAGGTATCGATTATTGAATTTTTAGCTTTCTTTGGTGCCTTGGACATGAGCTAGGACCTTAAGATTCTGCATGAAAGGAGGACTAGCACCCGCGTTGGATAGGAGAATGTGAAAAGTGTTCATATGTAGTAAAAACCTGAGAAATCCGTCCGTTTTCGTCATTTGTTATCGAATCGACTTAAAGCCAGATCGTCACATTGGCCGCTCTTCTCTCTGAAACGGTTGTACTTATCGTCTTCAAAGCTATGTCGCGTGCTGCGGTATGCGGAGACACTAAAAGCACCATAGTAGAACACAGATGAAGCTTCTAAGTTGATGTAATAGCCAGTAAGAAGTAGTACAATTCAAGTTTTAGGTATCGATTATTGACTTCTTAGCTGGCTTTGGTGCCTTGGACATGAGCTAGGACCTTAAGATTCTGCATGAAATGAGGACTAGCAGGCGAGTTGCACGGGAGAATGTGAAAAGTGTTCATATGTAGTAAAAACCTGAGAATTCCGTCCGTTTTCGTCATTTGTTATCGAATCGACTTAAAGCCAAATTGTCACATTGGCCGCTCTTCTCTCTGAAACGGTTGTACTTATCGTCTGCAAAGCTATGTCGCGAGCTGCGGTATGCGGAGACAGCAAAAGCACCATAGTAGAACACAGATGAAGCTTCTATGATGATGTAATAGCCAGTAAGAAGTAGTACAATTCAAGTTTTAGGTATCGATTATTGACTTCTTAGCTGGCTTTGGTGCCTTGGACATGAGCTAGGACCTTAAGATTCTGCATGAAATGAGGACTAGCAGCCGAGTTGCACGGGAGAATGTGAAAATTGTTCATATGTATTAAAAACCTGAGAAATCCGTCCGTTTTCGTCATTTGTTATCAAATCGACTTAAAGCCAGACCGTCACACTGGCCGCTCTTCTCTCTGAAACGGTTCTACTTATCGTCTGCCAAGCTATGTCGCGTGCTGTGGTATGCGGAGACAGTAAAAGCACCATAGTAGAACACAGATGAAGCTTCTATGATGATGTAATAGCCAGTAAGAAGTAGTACAATTCAAGTTTTAGGTATCGATTATTGACTTTTTAGCTGGCTTTGGTGCCTTGGACATGAGCTAGGACCTTAAGATTCTGCATGAAAGGAGGACTAGCAGCCGCGTTGGATGGGAGAATGTGAATAGTGTTCATATGTAGTAAAAACCTGAGAAATCCGTCCGTTTTCGTCATTTGTTATCGAATCGACTTAAAGCCAGATCGTCACATTGGCCGTTCTTCTCTCTGAAACGGTTGTCCTTATCGCCTGCAAAGCTATGTCGCGTGATGCGGTATGCGGAGACACTAAAAGCACCATAGTAGAACACAGATGAAGCTTCTAAGTTGATGTAATAGCCAGTAAGAAGTAGTACAATTCAAGTTTTAGGTACTGATTATTTACTTTTTAGCTGGCTTTGGAGCCTTGGACATGAGCTAGGACCTTAAGATTCTGCATGAGAGGAGGACTAGCAGCCGCGTTGCACGGGAGAATGTGAAATGTATTCATATGTAGTAAAAACCTGAGAAATCCGTCCGTTTTCGTCATTTGTTATCGAATCGACTTAAAACCATATCGTCACATTGGCCGCTCTTCTCTCTGAACGGTTGCACTTATCATCTGCAAAGCTATGACGCGTGCTGCGGTATGTGAAGACACTAAAAGCACCATAGTAGAACACAGATGAAGCTTCTAAGTAGATGTAATTGCCAGTAAGGAGTAATACAATTCAAGTTTTAGGTATCGATTATTGACTTTTTAGCTGGCTTTGGTGCCTTGGACATGAGCTAGGACCTTAAGATTCTGCATGAAAGGAGGACTAGCAGCCGAGTTGCACGGGAGAATGTGAAAAGTGTTCATATGTAGTAGAAACCTGAGAAATCCGTCCGTTTTCGTCATTTGCTATCGAATCGACTTAAAGCCAGATCGTCACATTGGCCACTTTTTTTTCTCTGAAACGGTTGTACTTATCGTCTGCAAAGCTATGTCGCGTACTGCGGTGTGCGGAGACACTAAAAGCACCATGGTAGAACACAGATGAAGCTTCTAAGTTGATGTAATAGCCAGTAAGAAGTAGTACAATTCAAGTTTTAGGTATCGATTATTGACTTCTTAGATGGATTTGGTGCCTTGGACATGAGCTAGGACCTTAAGATTCTGCATGAAAGGAGGACTAGCTGCCGCGTTGTACGGGAGAATGTGAAATGTGTTCATATGTAGTAAAATCCTGAGAAATACGTCCGGTTTCGTCATTTGTTATCGAATCGACTTAAAGATAGATCGTCACATTGGCTGCTCTTCTCTCTGAAACGGTTGTACTTATCGTCTGGAAGGCTTTGTCGCGTGCTGCGGTATGCGGAGACACTGAAAGCACCATAGTAGAACACAGATGAAGCTTCTAAGATGATGTAATAGCCAGTAAGAAATAGTACAATTCAAGTTTTAGGTATCGATTATTGACTTTTTAGCTGGCTTTGGTGCCTTGGACATGAGCTAGGACCTTAAGATTCTGCATGAAAGGAGGACTAGCAGCCGAGTTGCACGGGAGAATGTGAAAAGTGTTCATATGTAGTAGAAACCTGAGAAATCCGTCCGTTTTCGTCATTTGCTATCGAATCGACTTAAAGCCAGATCGTCACATTGGCCACTTTTTTTTCTCTTAAACGGTTGTACTTATCGTCTGCAAAGCTATGTCGCGTACTGCGGTGTGCGGAGACACTAAAAGAACCATGGTAGAACACAGATGAAGCTTCTAAGTTGATGTAATAGCCAGTAAGAAGTAGTACAATTCAAGTTTTAGGTATCCATTATTGACTTTTTAGCTGGCTTTGGTGCCTTGGACATGAGCTAGGACCTTAAGATTCTGCATGAAAGGAGGACTAGCAGCCGCGTTGCACGGGAGAATGTGAAATGTGTTCATATGTAGTAGAAACCTGAGAAATCCGTTCGTTTTCGTCATTTGTTATCGAATCGACTTAAAGCCCGATCGTTACATTGGCCGCTCTTCTCTCTGAAACGGTTGTACTTATCGTCTGCAAAGCTATGTCGCGTGCTGCGGTATGCGGAGACAATAAAATCACCATAGTAGAACACAGATGAAGCTTCTAAGTCGATGTAATAGCCAGTAAGAAGTAGTACAATTCAAGTTTTAGGTACTGATTATTGACTTTTTAGCTGGCTTTGGTGCATTGGACATGAGCTAGGACCTTAAGATTCTGCATGAAAGGAGGACTAGCAGCCGAGTTGCATGGGAGAATGTGAAAAGTGTTCATATGTAGTAAAAACCTGAGAAATCTGTCCGTTTTCGTCATTTGTTATCGAATCGACTTAAAGCCCGATCGTTACATTGGCCGCTCTTCTCTCTGAAACGGTTGTACTTATCGTCTTCAAAGCTATGTCGCGTGCTGCGGTATGCGGAGACACTAAAAGCACCATAGTAGAACACAGATGAAGCTTCTAAGTTGATGTAATAGCCAGTAAGAAGTAGTACAATTCAAGTTTTAGGTATCGATTATTGACTTCTTAGCTGGCTTTGGTGCCTTGGACATGAGCTAGGACCTTAAGATTCTGCATGAAATGAGGACTAGCAGGCGAGTTGCACGGGAGAATGTGAAAAGTGTTCATATGTAGTAAAAACCTGAGAAATCCGTCCGTTTTCGTCATTTGTTATCGAATCGACTTAAAGCCAGATCGTCACTTGGCCGCTCTTCTCTCTGAAACGGTTGTACTTATCGTCTGCAAAGCTATGTCGCGTGCTGCGGTATGCGGAGACACTAAAAGCACCATAGTAGAACACAGATGAAGCTTCTAAGTTGATGTAATAGCCAGTAAGAAGTAGTACAATTCAAGTTTTAGGTACTGATTATTGACTTTTTAGCTGGCTTTGGTGCCTTGGACATGAGCTAGGACCTTAAGATTCTGCATGAAAGGAGGACTAGCAGCCGCGTTGCACGGGAGAATGTGAAATGTGTTCATATGTAGTAGAAACCTGAGAAATCCGTTCGTTTTCGTCATTTCTTATCGAATCGACTTAAAGCCAGATCGTCACATTGGCCGCTCTTCTCTCTGAAACGGTTGTACTTATCGTCTGCAAAGCTATGTCGCGTGCTGCGGTATGCGGAGACACTAAAAGCACCATAGTAGAACACAGATGAAGCTTCTTTGATGATGTAATAGCCAGTAAGAAGTAGTACAATTCAAGTTTTAGGTATCGATTATTGACTTTTTAGCTGGCTTTGGTGCCTTGGACATGAGCTAGGACCTTAAGATTCTGCATGAAAGGAGGACTAGCACCCGCGTTGGATAGGAGAATGTGAAAAGCGTTCATATGTAGTAAAAACCTGAGAAATCCGTCCGTTTTCGTCATTTGTTATCGAATCGACTTAAAGCCAGATCGTCACATTGGCCGCTCTTCTCTCTGAAACGGTTGTACTTATCGTCTGGAAAGCTTTGTCGCGTGCTGCGGTATGCGGAGACACTAAAAGCACCATAGTAGAACACAGATGAAGCTTCTAAGATGATGTAATAGCCAGTAAGAAGTAGTACAATTCAAGTTTTAGGGATCGATTATTGACTTTTTAGCTGGTTTTGGTGCCTTGGACATGAGCTAGGACCTTATGATTCTGCATGAAAGGAGGACTAGCAGCCGAGTTGCAGGGGAGAATTAGAAAAGTGTTCATATGTAGTAAAAACCTGAGAAATCCGTCCGTTTTCGTCATTTGTTATCGAATCGACTTAAAGCCCGATCGTCACATTGGCCGCTCTTCTCTCTGAAACGGTTGTACTTATCGTCTTCAAAGCTATGTCGCGTGCTGCGGTATGCGGAGACACTAAAAGCACCATAGTAGAACACAGATGAAGCTTCTAAGTTGATGTAATAGCCAGTAAGAAGTAGTACAATTCAAGTTTTAGGTATCGATTATTGACTTCTTAGCTGGATTTGGTGCCTTGGACATGCTCTAGGACCTTAAGATTCTGCATGAAATGAGGACTAGCAGGCGAGTTGCACGGGAGAATGTGAAAAGTGTTCATATGTAGTAAAAACCTGAGAAATCTGTCCGTTTTCGTCATTTGTTATCGAATCGACTTAAAGCCAGATCGTCACATTGGCCGCTCTTCTCTCTGAAACGGTTGTACTTATCGTCTGCAAAGCTATGTCGCGTGCTGCGGTATGCGGAGACACTAAAAGCACCATAGTAGAACACAGATGAAGCTTCTTTGATGATGTAATAGCCAGTAAGAAGTAGTACAATTCAAGTTTTAGGTATCGATTATTGACTTTTTAGCTGGCTTTGGTGCCTTGGACATGAGCTAGGACCTTAAGATTCTGCATGAAAGGAGGACTAGCACCCGCGTTGGATAGGAGAATGTGAAAAGCGTTCATATGTAGTAAAAACCTGAGAAATCCGTCCGTTTTCGTCATTTGTTATCGAATCGACTTAAAGCCAGATCGTCACATTGGCCGCTCTTCTCTCTGAAACGGTTGTACTTATCGTCTGGAAAGCTTTGTCGCGTGCTGCGGTATGCGGAGACACTAAAAGCACCATAGTAGAACACAGATGAAGCTTCTAAGATGATGTAATAGCCAGTAAGAAGTAGTACAATTCAAGTTTTAGGGATCGATTATTGACTTTTTAGCTGGTTTTGGTGCCTTGGACATGAGCTAGGACCTTATGATTCTGCATGAAAGGAGGACTAGCAGCCGAGTTGCAGGGGAGAATTAGAAAAGTGTTCATATGCAGTAAAAACCTGAGAAATCCGTCCGTTTTCGTCATTTGTTATCGAATCGACTTAAAGCCCGATCGTCACATTGGCCGCTCTTCTCTCTGAAACGGTTGTACTTATCGTCTTCAAAGCTATGTCGCGTGCTGCGGTATGCGGAGACACTAAAAGCACCATAGTAGAACACAGATGAAGCTTCTAAGTTGATGTAATAGCCAGTAAGAAGTAGTACAATTCAAGTTTTAGGTATCGATTATTGACTTCTTAGCTGGATTTGGTGCCTTGGACATGCTCTAGGACCTTAAGATTCTGCATGAAATGAGGACTAGCAGGCGAGTTGCACGGGAGAATGTGAAAAGTGTTCATATGTAGTAAAAACCTGAGAAATCCGTCCGTTTTCGTCATTTGTTATCGAATCGACTTAAAGCCAGATCGTCACTTGGCCGCTCTTCCCTCTGAAACGGTTGTACTTATCGTGTGCAAAGCTATGTCGCGTGCTGCGGTATGCGGAGACACTAAAAGCACCATAGTAGAACACAGATGAAGCTTCTAAGTTGATGTAATAGCCAGTAAGAAGTAGTACAATTCAAGTTTTAGGTACTGATTATTGACTTTTTAGCTGGCTTTGGTGCCTTGGACATGAGCTAGGACCATAAGATTCTGCATGAAAGGAGGACTAGCAGCCGCGTTGCACGGGAGAATGTGAAATGTGTTCATATGTAGTAAAAACTTGAGAAATCCGTTTGTTTTCGTCATTTGTTATCGAATCGACGTAAAGCCCGATCGTCACATTGGCCGCTCTTCTCTCTGAAACGGTTGTACTTATCGTCTGCAAAGCTATGTCGCGTGCTGCGGTATGCGGAGACACTAAAATCACCATAGGAGAACACAGATGAAGCTTCTAAGTTGATGTAATTGACAATAAGAAGTAGTAAAATTCAAGTTTTAGGTATGGATTATTAACTTTTTAGCTGGCTTTGGTGCCTTGGGCATGAGCTAGGACCTTAAGATTCTGCATGAAAGGAGGACTAGCAGCCGAGTTGCACGGGAGAATGTGAAAAGTGTTCATATGTAGTAAAAACCTGAGAAATCCGTCCTTTTTCGTCATTTGTTATCGAATCGACTTAAAGCCAGATCGTCACATTGGCCCCTCTTCTCTCTGAAACGGTTGTACTTATCGTCTGCAAAGCTATGTCGCGTGCTGCGGTATGCGGAGACACTAAAAGCACAATAGTAGAACACAGATGAAGCTTCTATGATGATGTAATAGCCAGTAAGAAGTAGTACAATTCAAGTTTTAGGTATCGATTATTGATTTTTTAGCTGGCTTTGGTGCCTTGGACATGAGCTAGGACCTTAAGATTCTGCATGAAAGGAGGACTAGCAGCCGAGTTGCAGGGGAGAATGTGAAAAGTGTTCATATGTAGTAAAAACCTGAGAAATCCGTCCGTTTTCGTCATTTGTTATCGAATCGACTTAAAGCCAGATCGTCACATTGGCCGCTCTTCTCTCTGAAACGGTTGTACTTATCGTCTTCAAAGCTATGTCGTGTGCTGCGGTATGCGGAGACACTAAAAGCACCATAGTAGAACACAGATGAAGCTTCTAAGTTGATGTAATAGCCAGTAAGAAGTAGTACAATTCAAGTTTTAGGTATCGATTATTGACTTCTTAGCTGGCTTTGGTGCCTTGGACATGAGCTAGGACCTTAAGATTCTGCATGAAAGGAGGACTAGCAGCCGAGTTGCACGGGAGAATGTGAAAAGTGTTCATATGTAGTAAAAACCTGAGAAATCCGTCCGTTTTCGTCATTTGTTATCGAATCGACTTAAAGCCAGATCGTCACATTGGCCGCTCTTCTCTCTGAAACGGTTGTACTTATCGTCTGCAAAGCTATGTCGCGTGCTGCGGTATGCGCAGACACTAAAAGCACCATAATATAAAACAGATGAAGCTTCTAAGTTGATGTAATAGCCAGTAAGAGGTAGTACAACTGAAGTTTTAGGTATCGATTATTGACTTTTTAGCTGGCTTTGGTGCCTTGGACATGAGCTAAGACCTTAAGAATCTGCATGAAAGGAGGACTAGCAGCCTCGTTGCACGGGAGAATGTGAAATGTGTTCATATGTAGTAGAAACCTGAGAAATCCGTCCGTTTTCGTCATTTGTTATCGAATCGACTTAAAGCAAGATCGTCACATTGGCCGCTCTTCTCTCTGAAACGGTTGTACTTATCGTCTGCAAAGCTATGTCGCGTGCTGCGGTATGCGGAGACAATAAAATCACCATAGTAGAACACAGATGAAGCTTCTAAGTCAATGTAATAGCCAGTAAGAAGTAGTACAATTCAAGTTTTAGGTATCGATTATTGACTTCTTAGATGGATTTGGTGCCTTGGACATGAGCTAGGACCTTAAGATTCTGCATGAAAGGAGGACTAGCAGCCGAGTTGCACGGGAGAATGTGAAATGTGTTCATATGTAGTAGAAACCTGAGAAATCCGTCCGTTTTCGTCATTTGTTATCGAATCGACTTAAAGCCAGATCGTCACATTGGCCGCTCTTCTCTCTGAAACGGTTGTACTTATCGTCTTCAAAGCTATGTCGCGTGCTGCGGTATGCGGAGACAATAAAATCACCATAGTAGAACACAGATGAAGCTTCTAAGTCGATGTAATAGAAAGTAAGAAGTAGTACAATTCAAGTTTTAGGTACTGATTATTGACTTTTTAGCTGGCTTTGGTGCTTTGGACATGAGCTAGGACCTTAAGATTCTGCATGAAAGGAGGACTAGCAGCCGAGTTGCACAGGAGAATGTGAGAAGTGTTCATATGTAGTGAAAACCTGAGAAATCCGTCCGTTTTCGTCATTTGTTATCGAATCTACTTAAAGCCAGATCGTCACATTGGCCGCTCTTCTCTCTGAAACGGTTGTACTTATCGTCTGCAAAACTATGTCGCATGCTGCGGTATGCGGAGACACTAAAAGCACCATAGTAGAACACAGATGAAGCTTCTATGATGATGTAATAGCCAGTAAGAAGTAGTACAATTCAAGTTTTAGGTATCGATTATTGACTTTTTAGCTGGCTTTGGTGCCTTGGACATGAGCTAGGACCTTAAGATTCTGCATGAAAGGAGGACTAGCAGCCGCGTTGGATAGGAGAATGTGAAAAGTGTTCATATGTAGTAAAAACCTGAGAAATCCGTCCGTTTTCGTCATTTGTTATCGAATCGACTTAAAGTTAGATCGCCACATTGGCTGCTCTTCTCTCTGAAACGGTTGTACTTATCGTCTGGAAAGCTTTGTCGCGTGCTGCGGTATGCGGAGACACTAAAAGCACCATAGTAGAACACAGATCAAGCTTCTAAGATGATGTAATAGCCAGTAAGAAGTAGTACAATTCAAGTTTTAGGTATCGATTATTGACTTTTTAGCTGGCTTTGGTGCCTTGGACATGAGCTAGGACCTTAAGATTCTGCATGAAAGGAGGACTAGCAGCCGAGTTGCACGGGAGAATGTGAAAAGTGTTCATATGTAGTAAAAACCTGAGAAATCCGTCCGTTTTCGTCATTTGTTATCGAATCGCCTTAAAGCCAGATCGTCACATTGGCCGCTCTTCTCTCTGAATCGGTTTTACTTATCGTCTTCAAAGCTATGTCGCGTGCTGCGGTATGCGGAGACACTAAAAGCACCATAGTAGAACACAGATGAAGCTTCTAAGTTGATGTAATAGCCAGTAAGAAGTAGTACAATTCAAGTTTTAGGTATCGATTATTGACTTCTTAGCTGGCTTTGGTGCCTTGGACATGAGCTGGGACCTTAAGATTCTGCATGAAAGGAGGACTAGCACTTGAGTTGCACGGGAGAATGTGAAAAGTGTTCATATGTAGTAAAAACCTGAGAAATCCGTCCGTTTTCGTCATTTGTTATCGAATCGACTTAAAGCCAGATCGTCACTTGGCCGCTCTTCTCTCTGAAACGGTTGTACTTATCGTCTGCAAAGCTATGTCGCGTGCTGCGGTATGCGGAGACACTAAAAGCACCATAGTAGAACACAGATGAAGCTTCTAAGTTGATGTAATAGCCAGTAAGAAGTAGTACAATTCAAGTTTTAGGTACTGATTATTTACTTTTTAGCTGGCTTTGGTGCCTTGGACATGAGCTAGGACCTTAAGATTCTGCATGAAAGGAGGACTAGCAGCCGCGTTGCACGGGAGAATGTGAAATGTGTTCATATGTAGTAAAAACTTGAGAAATCCGTCTGTTTCCGTCATTTGTTATCGAATCGTGTTAAAGCCAGATCGTCACATTGGCCGCTCTTCTCTCTGAAACGGTTGTACTTATCCTCTGCAAAGCTATGTCGCGTGCTGCGGTATGCGGAGACACTAAAAGCACCATAGTAGAACACAGATGAAGCTTCTATGATGATGTAATAGCCAGTAAGAAGTAGTACAATTCAAGTTTTAGGTATCGATTATTGACTTTTTAGCTGGCTTTGGTGCCTTGGACATGAGCTAGGACCTTAAGATTCTGCATGAAAGGAGGACTAGCAGCCGAGTTGCACGGGAGAATGTGAAAAGTATTCAAATGTAGTAAAAACCTGAGAAATCCGTCCGTTTTCGTCATTTGTTATCGAATCGACTTAAAGCCAGATCGTCACATTGGCCGCTCTTCTCTCTGAAACGATTGTACTTATCCTCTGCAAAGCTATGTCGCGTACTGCGGTGTGCGGAGACACTAAAAGCACCATGGTAGAACACAGATGAAGCTTCTAAGTTGATGTAATAGCCAGTAAGAAGTAGTACAATTCAAGTTTTAGGTATCGATTATCGAATATTTAGCTGGCTTTGGTGCCTTGGACATGAGCTAGGACCTTAAGATTCTGCATGAAAGGAGGACTAGCAGCCGCGTTGCACGGGAGAATGTGAAATGTGTTCATATGTAGTAAAAACATGAGAAATCCGTCTGTTTCCGTCATTTGTTATCGAATCGACTTAAAGCCCGATCGTCACATTGGCCGCTCTTCTCTCTGAAACGGTTGTACTTATCCTCTGCAAAGCTATGTCGCGTGCTGCGGTATGCGGAGACACTAAAAGCACCATAGTAGAACACAGATGAAGCTTCTAAGTTGATGTAATAGCCAGTAAGAAGTAGTACAATTCAAGTTTTAGGTACTGATTATTGACTTTTTAGCTGGCTTTGGTGCCTTGGACATGAGCTAGGACCATAAGATTCTGCATGAAAGGAGGACTAGCAGCCGCGTTGCACGGGAGAATGTGAAATGTGTTCATATGTAGTAAAAACTTGAGAAATCCGTTTGTTTTCGTCATTTGTTATCGAATCGACTTAAAGCCCGATCGTCACATTTTCCGCTCTTCTCTCTGAAACGGTTGTACTTATCGTCTGCAAAGCTATGTCGCGTGCTGCGGTATGCGGAGACACTAAAATCACCATAGGAGAACACAGATGAAGCTTCTAAGTTGATGTAATAGACAATAAGAAGTAGTAAAATTCAAGTTTTAGGTATGGATTATTAACTTTTTAGCTGGCTTTGGTGCCTTGGGCATGAGCTAGGACCTTAAGATTCTGCATGAAAGGAGGACTAGCAGCCGAGTTGCACGGGAGAATGTGAAAAGTGTTCATATGTAGTAAAAACCTGAGAAATCCGTCCTTTTTCGTCATTTGTTATCGAATCGACTTAAAGCCAGATCGTCACATTGGCCCCTCTTCTCTCTGAAACGGTTGTACTTATCGTCTGCAAAGCTATGTCGCGTGCTGCGGTATGCGGAGACACTAAAAGCACAATAGTAGAACACAGATGAAGCTTCTATGATGATGTAATAGCCAGTAAGAAGTAGTACAATTCAAGTTTTAGGTATCGATTATTGATTTTTTAGCTGGCTTTGGTGCCTTGGACATGAGCTAGGACCTTAAGATTCTGCATGAAAGGAGGACTAGCAGCCGAGTTGCAGGGGAGAATGTGAAAAGTGTTCATATGTAGTAAAAACCTGAGAAATCCGTCCGTTTTCGTCATTTGTTATCGAATCGACTTAAAGCCAGATCGTCACATTGGCCGCTCTTCTCTCTGAAACGGTTGTACTTATCGTCTTCAAAGCTATGTCGTGTGCTGCGGTATGCGGAGACACTAAAAGCACCATAGTAGAACACAGATGAAGCTTCTAAGTTGATGTAATAGCCAGTAAGAAGTAGTACAATTCAAGTTTTAGGTATCGATTATTGACTTCTTAGCTGGCTTTGGTGCCTTGGACATGAGCTAGGACCTTAAGATTCTGCATGAAAGGAGGACTAGCAGCCGAGTTGCACGGGAGAATGTGAAAAGTGTTCATATGTAGTAAAAACCTGAGAAATCCGTCCGTTTTCGTCATTTGTTATCGAATCGACTTAAAGCCAGATCGTCACATTGGCCGCTCTTCTCTCTGAAACGGTTGTACTTATCGTCTGCAAAGCTATGTCGCGTGCTGCGGTATGCGCAGACACTAAAAGCACCATAATATAAAACAGATGAAGCTTCTAAGTTGATGTAATAGCCAGTAAGAAGTAGTACAACTGAAGTTTTAGGTATCGATTATTGACTTTTTAGCTGACTTTGGTGCCTTGGACATGAGCTAAGACCTTAAGAATCTGCATGAAAGGAGGACTAGCAGCCTCGTTGCACGGGAGAATGTGAAATGTGTTCATATGTAGTAGAAACCTGAGAAATCCGTCCGTTTTCGTCATTTGTTATCGAATCGACTTAAAGCAAGATCGTCACATTGGCCGCTCTTCTCTCTGAAACGGTTGTACTTATCGTCTGCAAAGCTATGTCGCGTGCTGCGGTATGCGGAGACACTAAAAGCACCATAGTAGAACACAGATGAAGCTTCTATGATGATGTAATAGCCAGTAAGAAGTAGTACAATTCAAGTTTTAGGTATCGATTATTGACTTTTTAGCTGGCTTTGGTGCCTTGGACATGAGCTAGGACCTTAAGATTCTGCATGAAAGGAGGACTAGCAGCCGCGTTGGATAGGAGAATGTGAAAAGTGTTCATATGTAGTAAAAACCTGAGAAATCCGTCCGTTTTCGTCATTTGTTATCGAATCGACTTAAAGTTAGATCGCCACATTGGCTGCTCTTCTCTCTGAAACGGTTGTACTTATCGTCTGGAAAGCTTTGTCGCGTGCTGCGGTATGCGGAGACACTAAAAGCACCATAGTAGAACACAGATCAAGCTTCTAAGATGATGTAATAGCCAGTAAGAAGTAGTACAATTCAAGTTTTAGGTATCGATTATTGACTTTTTAGCTGGCTTTGGTGCCTTGGACATGAGCTAGGACCTTAAGATTCTGCATGAAAGGAGGACTAGCAGCCGAGTTGCACGGGAGAATGTGAAAAGTGTTCATATGTAGTAAAAACCTGAGAAATCCGTCCGTTTTCGTCATTTGTTATCGAATCGCCTTAAAGCCAGATCGTCACATTGGCCGCTCTTCTCTCTGAATCGGTTTTACTTATCGTCTTCAAAGCTATGTCGCGTGCTGCGGTATGCGGAGACACTAAAAGCACCATAGTAGAACACAGGTGAAGCTTCTAAGTTGATGTAATAGCCAGTAA
Organism: Schistocerca gregaria; assembly: GCF_023897955.1. NCBI lineage: Eukaryota > Metazoa > Arthropoda > Insecta > Orthoptera > Acrididae > Schistocerca > Schistocerca gregaria. Next base: position 606,267 of record NW_026061973.1, read on the forward strand.
GAAGTAGTACAATTCAAGTTTTAGGTATCGATTATTGACTTCTTAGCTGGCTTTGGTGCCTTGGACATGAGCTGGGACCTTAAGATTCTGCATGAAAGGAGGACTAGCACTTGAGTTGCACGGGAGAATGTGAAAAGTGTTCATATGTAGTAAAAACCTGAGAAATCCGTCCGTTTTCGTCATTTGTTATCGAATCGACTTAAAGCCAGATCGTCACTTGGCCGCTCTTCTCTCTGAAACGGTTGTACTTATCGTCTGCAAAGCTATGTCGCGTGCTGCGGTATGCGGAGACACTAAAAGCACCATAGTAGAACACAGATGAAGCTTCTAAGTTGATGTAATAGCCAGTAAGAAGTAGTACAATTCAAGTTTTAGGTACTGATTATTTACTTTTTAGCTGGCTTTGGTGCCTTGGACATGAGCTAGGACCTTAAGATTCTGCATGAAAGGAGGACTAGCAGCCGCGTTGCACGGGAGAATGTGAAATGTGTTCATATGTAGTAAAAACATGAGAAATCCGTCTGTTTCCGTCATTTGTTATCGAATCGACTTAAAGCCCGATCGTCACATTGGCCGCTCTTCTCTCTGAAACGGTTGTACTTATCCTCTGCAAAGCTATGTCGCGTGCTGCGGTATGCGGAGACACTAAAAGCACCATAGTAGAACACAGATGAAGCTTCTAAGTTGATGTAATAGCCAGTAAGAAGTAGTACAATTCAAGTTTTAGGTATCGATTATTGACTTCTTAGCTGGCTTTGGTGCCTTGGACATGTGCTAGGACCTTAAGATTCTGCATGAAAGGAGGACTAGCACTTGAGTTGCACGGGAGAATGTGAAAAGTGTTCATATGTAGTAAAAACCTGAGAAATCCGTCCGTTTTCGTCATTTGTTATCGAATCGACTTAAAGCCAGATCGTCACTTGGCCGCTCTTCTCTCTGAAACGGTTCTACTTATCGTCTGCAAAGCTATGTCGCGTGCTGCGGTATGCGGAGACACTAAAAGCACCATAGTAGAACACAGATGAAGCTTCTAAGTTGATGTAATAGCCAGTAAGAAGTAGTACAATTCAAGTTTTAGGTACTGATTATTGACTTTTTAGCTGGCTTTGGTGCCTTGGAAATGAGCTAGGACCTTAAGATTCTGCATGAAAGGAGGACTAGCAGCCGCGTTGCACGGGAGAATGTGAAATGTGTTCATATGTAATAAAAACATGAGAAATCCGTCTGTTTCCGTCATTTGTTATCGAATCGACTTAAAGCCCGATCGTCACATTGGCCGCTCTTCTCTCTGAAACGGTTGTACTTATCCTCTGCAAAGCTATGTCGCGTGCTGCGGTATGCGGAGACACTAAAAGCACCATAGTAGAACACAGATGAAGCTTCTAAGTTGATGTAATAGCCAGTAAGAAGTAGTACAATTCAAGTTTTAGGTATCGATTATTGATTTTTTAGCTGGCTTTGTTGCCTTGGACATGAGCTAGGACCTTAAGATTCTGCAAGAAAGGAGGACTACCAGCCGAGTTGCAGGGGAGAATGTGAAAAGTGTTCATATGTAGTAAAAACCTGAGAAATCCGTCCGTTTTCGTCATTTGTTATCGAATCGACTTAAAGCCAGATCGTCACATTGGCCGCTCTTCTCTCTGAAACGGTTGTACTTATCGTCTTCAAAGCTATGTCGCGTGCTGCGGTATGCGGAGACACTAAAAGCACCATAGTAGAACACAGATGAAGCTTCTAAGTTGATGTAATAGCCAGTAAGAAGTAGTACAATTCAAGTTTTAGGTATCGATTATTGACTTCTTAGCTGGCTTTGGTGCCTTGGACATGTGCTAGGACCTTAAGATTCTGCATGAAAGGAGGACTAGCACTTGAGTTGCACGGGAGAATGTGAAAAGTGTTCATATGTAGTAAAAACCTGAGAAATCCGTCCGTTTTCGTCATTTGTTATCGAATCGACTTAAAGCCAGATCGTCACTTGGCCGCTCTTCTCTCTGAAACGGTTCTACTTATCGTCTGCAAAGCTATGTCGCGTGCTGCGGTATGCGGAGACACTAAAAGCACCATAGTAGAACACAGATGAAGCTTCTAAGTTGATGTAATAGCCAGTAAGAAGTAGTACAATTCAAGTTTTAGGTACTGATTATTGACTTTTTAGCTGGCTTTGGTGCCTTGGAAATGAGCTAGGACCTTAAGATTCTGCATGAAAGGAGGACTAGCAGCCGCGTTGCACGGGAGAATGTGAAATGTGTTCATATGTAGTAAAAACATGAGAAATCCGTCTGTTTCCGTCATTTGTTATCGAATCGACTTAAAGCCCGATCGTCACATTGGCCGCTCTTCTCTCTGAAACGGTTGTACTTATCCTCTGCAAAGCTATGTCGCGTGCTGCGGTATGCGGAGACACTAAAAGCACCATAGTAGAACACAGATGAAGCTTCTAAGTTGATGTAATAGCCAGTAAGAAGTAGTACAATTCAAGTTTTAGGTATCGATTATTGATTTTTTAGCTGGCTTTGTTGCCTTGGACATGAGCTAGGACCTTAAGATTCTGCAAGAAAGGAGGACTACCAGCCGAGTTGCAGGGGAGAATGTGAAAAGTGTTCATATGTAGTAAAAACCTGAGAAATCCGTCCGTTTTCGTCATTTGTTATCGAATCGACTTAAAGCCAGATCGTCACATTGGCCGCTCTTCTCTCTGAAACGGTTGTACTTATCGTCTTCAAAGCTATGTCGCGTGCTGCGGTATGCGGAGACACTAAAAGCACCATAGTAGAACACAGATGAAGCTTCTAAGTTGATGTAATAGCCAGTAAGAAGTAGTACAATTCAAGTTTTAGGTATCGATTATTGACTTCTTAGCTGGCTTTGGTGCCTTGGACATGTGCTAGGACCTTAAGATTCTGCATGAAAGGAAGACTAGCACTTGAGTTGCACGGGAGAATGTGAAAAGTGTTCATATGTAGTAAAAACCTGAGAAATCCGTCCGTTTTCGTCATTTGTTATCGAATCGACTTAAAGCCAGATCGTCACTTGGCCGCTCTTCTCTCTGAAACGGTTCTACTTATCGTCTGCAAAGCTATGTCGCGTGCTGCGGTATGCGGAGACACTAAAAGCACCATAGTAGAACACAGATGAAGCTTCTAAGTTGATGTAATAGCCAGTAAGAAGTAGTACAATTCAAGTTTTAGGTACTGATTATTGACTTTTTAGCTGGCTTTGGTGCCTTGGAAATGAGCTAGGACCTTAAGATTCTGCATGAAAGGAGGACTAGCAGCCGCGTTGCACGGGAGAATGAGAAATGTGTTCATATGTAGTAAAAACATGAGAAATCCGTCTGTTTCCGTCATTTGTTATCGAATCGACTTAAAGCCCGATCGTCACATTGGCCGCTCTTCTCTCTGAAACGGTTGTACTTATCCTCTGCAAAGCTATGTCGCGTGCTGCGGTATGCGGAGACACTAAAAGCACCATAGTAGAACACAGATGAAGCTTCTAAGTTGATGTAATAGCCAGTAAGAAGTAGTACAATTCAAGTTTTAGGTATCGATTATTGATTTTTTAGCTGGCTTTGTTGCCTTGGACATGAGCTAGGACCTTAAGATTCTGCAAGAAAGGAGGACTACCAGCCGAGTTGCAGGGGAGAATGCGAAAAGTGTTCATATGTAGTAAAAACCTGAGAAATCCGTCCGTTTTCGTCATTTGTTATCGAATCGACTTAAAGCCAGATCGTCACATTGGCCGCTCTTCTCTCTGAAACGGTTGTACTTATCGTCTTCAAAGCTATGTCGCGTGCTGCGGTATGCGGAGACACTAAAAGCACCATAGTAGAACACAGATGAAGCTTCTAAGTTGATGTAATAGCCAGTAAGAAGTAGTACAATTCAAGTTTTAGGTATCGATTATTGACTTTTTAGCTGGCTTTGGTGCCTTGGACATGAGCTAGGACCTTAAGATTCTGCATGAAAGGAGGACTAGCAGCCGAGTTGCACGGGAGAATGTGAAAAGTGTTCATATGTAGTAAAAACCTGAGAAATCCGTCCGTTTTCGTCAATTGTTATCGAATCGACTTAAAGCCAGATCGTCACATTGGCCGCTCTTCTCTCTGAAACGGTTCTACTTATCGTCTGCAAGCTATGTCGCGTGCTGCGGTATGCGGAGACACTAAAAGCACCATAGTAGAACACAGATGAAGCTTCTAAGTTGATGTAATAGCCAGTAAGAAGTAGTACAATTCAAGTTTTAGGTACTGATTATTTACTTTTTAGCTGGCTTTGGTGCCTTGGGCATGAGCTATGACCTTAAGATTCTGCATGAAATGAGGACTAGCAGCCGAGTTGCACGGGAGAATGTGAAAAGTGTTCATATGTAGTAAAAACCTGAGAAATCCGTCCGTTTTCGTCATTTGTTATCGAATCGACTTAAAGCCAGATCGTCACATTGGCCGCTCTTCTCTCTGAAACGGTTGTACTTATCGTCTGCAAAGCTATGTCGCGAGCTGCGGTATGAGCAGACACTAAAAGCACCATAGTATAAAACAGATGAAGCTTCTAAGTTGATGTAATAGCCAGTAAGAAGTAGTACAACTCAAGTTTTAGGTATCGATTATTGACTTTTTAGCTGGCTTCGGTGCCTTGGACATGAGCTAGGACCTTAAGATTCTGCATGAAAGGAGGACTAGCAGCCGCGTTGCACGGGAGAATGTGAAATGTGTTCATATGTAGTAGAAACCTGAGAAATCCGTCCGTTTTCGTCATTTGTTATCGAATCGACTTAAAGCCCGATCGTCACATTGGCCGCTCTTCTCTCTGAAACGTTTGTACTTGTCGTCTGCAAAGCTAAGTCGCGTGCTGCTTTATGCGGAGACAATAAAATCACCATAGTAGAACACAGATGAAGCTTCTAAGTCGATGTAATAGCCAGTAAGAAGTAGTACAGTTCAAGTTTTAGGTATCGATTATTGACTTCTTAGATGGATTTGGTGCCTTGAACATGAGCTAGGACCTTAAGATTCTGCATGAAAGGAGGACTAGCAGCCGAGTTGCACGGGACAATATGAAAAGTGTTCATATGTAGTAAAAACCTGAGAAATCCGTCCGTTTTCGTCATTTGTTATCGAATCGCCTTAAAGCCAGATCGTCACTTGGCCGCTCTTCTCTCAGAAACGGCTGTACTTATCGTCTGCAAAGCTATGTGGCGTGCTGCGGTATGCGAAGACACTAAAAGCACCATAGTAGAACACAGATTAAGCTTCTAAGTTGATGTAATTGCCAGTAAGAAGTAGTACAATTCAAGTTTTAGGTACTGATTATTGACTTTTTAGCTGGCTTTGGTGCCTTGGACATGAGCTAGGACCTTACGATTCTGCATGAAAGGAGGACCAGCAGCCGAGTTGCACGGGAGAATGTGAAAAGTGTTCATATGTAGTAAAAACCTGAGAAATCCGTCCGTTTTCGTCATTTGTTATCGAATCGACTTAAAGCCAGATCGTCACATTGGCCGCTCTTCTCTCTGAAACGGTTGTACTTATCGTCTGCAAAGCTATGTCGCGTGCTGCGGTATGCGGAGACACTAAAAGCACCATAGTAGAACACAGATGAAGCTTCTATGATGATGTAATGGCCAGTAAGAAGTAGTACAATTAAAGTTTTAGGTATCGAATATTGACTTTTTAGCTGGCTTTGGTGCCTTGGACGTGAGCTAGGACCTTAAGATTCTGCATGAAAGGAGGACTAGCAGCCGCGTTGGATGGGAGAATGTGAAAAGTGTTCATATGCAGTAAAAACCTGAGAAATCCGTCCGTTTTCGTCATTTGTTATCGAATCGACTTAAAGCCAGATCGTCACATTGGCCGCTCTTCTCTCTGAAACGGTTGTACTTATCGTCTGCAAAGCTATGTCGCGTGCTGCGGTATGCGCAGACACTAAAAGCACCATAGTAGAACACAGAAGAAGCTTCTAAGTTGATGTAATAGCCAGTAAGAAGTAGTACAATTCAAGTTTTAGGTACTGATTATTGACTTTTTAGCTGGCTTTGGTGCCTTGGAAATGAGCTAGGACCTTAAGATTCTGCATGAAAGGAGGTCTAGCAGCCGCGTTGCACGGGAGAATGTGAAATGTGTTCATATGTAGTAGAAACCTGAGAAATCCGTCCGTTTTCGTCATTTGTTATCGAATGGACTTAAAGCCAGATCGTCACATTGGCCGCTCTTCTCTCTGAAACGGTTGTACTTATCGTCTGCAAAGCTATGTCGCGAGCTGCGGTATGAGCAGACACTAAAAGCACCATAGTATAAAACAGATGAAGCTTCTAAGTTGATGTAATAGCCAGTAAGAAGTAGTACAACTCAAGTTTTAGGTATCGATTATTGACTTTTTAGCTGGCTTTGGTGCCTTGGACATGAGCTAGGACCTTAAGATTCTGCATGAAAGGAGGACTAGCAGCCGCGTTGCACGGGAGAATGTGAAATGTGTTCATATGTAGTAGAAACCTGAGAAATCCGTCCGTTTTCGTCATTTGTTATCGAATCGACTTAAAGCCCGATCGTCACATTGGCCGCTCTTCTCTCTGAAACGTTTGTACTTGTCGTCTGCAAAGCTAAGTCGCGTGCTGCTTTATGCGGAGACAATAAAATCACCATAGTAGAACACAGATGAAGCTTCTAAGTCGATGTAATAGCCAGTAAGAAGTAGTACAATTCAAGTTTTAGGTATCGATTATTGACTTCTTAGATGGATTTGGTGCCTTGGACATGAGCTAGGACCTTAAGATTCTGCATGAAAGGAGGACTAGCAGCCGAGTTGCACGGGACAATATGAAAAGTGTTCATATGTAGTAAAAACCTGAGAAATCCGTCCGTTTTCGTCATTTGTTATCGAATCGCCTTAAAGCCAGATCGTCACTTATCCGCTCTTCTCTCAGAAACGGCTGTACTTATCGTCTGCAAAGCTATGTGGCGTGCTGCGGTATGCGAAGACACTAAAAGCACCATAGTAGAACACAGATTAAGCTTCTAAGTTGATGTAATTGCCAGTAAGAAGTAGTACAATTAAAGTTTTAGGTATCGAATATTGACTTTTTAGCTGGCTTTGGTGCCTTGGACGTGAGCTAGGACCTTAAGATTCTGCATGAAAGGAGGACTAGCAGCCGCGTTGGATGGGAGAATGTGAAAAGTGTTCATATGTAGTAAAAACCTGAGAAATCCGTCCGTTTTCGTCATTTGTTATCGAATCGACTTAAAGCCAGATCGTCACTTTGGCCGCTCTTCTCTCTGAAACGGTTGTACTTATCGTCTGCAAAGCTATGTCGCGTGCTGCGGTATGCGCAGACACTAAAAGGACCATAGTATAAAACAGATGAAGCTTCTAAGTTGATGTCATAGCCAGTAAGAAGTAGTACAATTCAAGTTTTAGGTATCGATTATTGACTTTTTAGCTGGCTTTGGTGCCTTGAACATGATCTAGGACCTTAAGATTCTGCATGAAAGGAGGACTAGCAGCCGAGTTGCACGGGAGAATGTGAAAAGTGTTCATATGTAGTAAAAACCTGAGAAATCCGTCCGTTTTCGTCATTTGTTATCGAATCGACTTAAAGCCAGATCGTCACATTGGCCGCTCTTCTCTATGAAACGGTTGTACTTATCGTCTTCAAAGCTATGTCGCGTGCTGCGGTATGCGGAGACACTAAAAGCACCATAGTAGAACACAGATGAAGCTTCTAAGTTGATGTAATAGCCAGTAAGAAGTAGTACAATTCAAGTTTTAGGTATCGATTATTGACTTCTTAGCTGGCTTTGGTGCCTTGGACATGTGCTAGGACCTTAAGATTCTGCATGAAAGGAGGACTAGCACTTGAGTTGCACGGGAGAATGTGAAAAGTGTTCATATGTAGTAAAAACCTGAGAAATCCGTCCGTTTTCGTCATTTGTTATCGAATCGACTTAAAGCCAGATCGTCACTTGGCCGCTCTTCTCTCTGAAACGGTTCTACTTATCGTCTGCAAAGCTATGTCGCGTGCTGCGGTATGCGGAGACACTAAAAGCACCATAGTAGAACACAGACGAAGCTTCTAAGTTGATGTAATAGCCAGTAAGAAGTAGTACAATTCAAGTTTTAGGTACTGATTATTGACTTTTTAGCTGGCTTTGGTGCCTTGGAAATGAGCTAGGACCTTAAGATTCTGCATGAAAGGAGGACTAGCAGCCGCGTTGCACGGGAGAATGTGAAATGTGTTCATATGTAGTAAAAACATGAGAAATCCGTCTGTTTCCGTCATTTGTTATCGAATCGACTTAAAGCCCGATCGTCACATTGGCCGCTCTTCTCTCTGAAACGGTTGTAATTATCCTCTGCAAAGCTATGTCGCGTGCTGCGGTATGCGGAGACACTAAAAGCACCATAGTAGAACACAGATGAAGCTTCTAAGTTGATGTAATAGCCAGTAAGAAGTAGTACAATTCAAGTTTTAGGTATCGATTATTGATTTTTTAGCTGGCTTTGTTGCCTTGGACATGAGCTAGGACCTTAAGATTCTGCAAGAAAGGAGGACTACCAGCCGAGTTGCAGGGGAGAATGTGAAATGTGTTCATATGTAGTAAAAACCTGAGAAATCCGTCCGTTTTCGTCATTTGTTATCGAATCGACTTAAAGCCAGATCGTCACATTGGCCGCTCTTCTCTCTGAAACGGTTGTACTTATCGTCTTCAAAGCTATGTCGCGTGCTGCGGTATGCGGAGACACTAAAAGCACCATAGTAGAACACAGATGAAGCTTCTAAGTTGATGTAATAGCCAGTAAGAAGTAGTACAATTCAAGTTCTAGGTATCGATTATTGACTTTTTAGCTGGCTTTGGTGCCTTGGACATGAGCTAGGACCTTAAGATTCTGCATGAAAGGAGGACTAGCAGCCGAGTTGCACGGGAGAATGTGAAAAGTGTTCATATGTAGTAAAAACCTGAGAAATCCGTCCGTTTTCGTCAATTGTTATCGAATCGACTTAAAGCCAGATCGTCACATTGGCCGCTCTTCTCTCTGAAACGGTTCTACTTATCGTCTGCAAGCTATGTCGCGTGCTGCGGTATTCGGAGACACTAAAAGCACCATAGTAGAACACAGATGAAGCTTCTAAGTTGATGTAATAGCCAGTAAGAAGTAGTACAATTCATGTTTTAGGTACTGATTATTTACTTTTTAGCTGGCTTTGGTGCCTTGGGCATGAGCTAGGACCTTAAGATTCTGCATGAAATGAGCACTAGCAGCTGAGTTGCACGGGAGAATGTGAAAAGTGTTCATATGTAGTAACAACCTGAGAAATCCGTCCGTTTTCGTCATTTGTTATCGAATCGACTTAAAGCCAGATCGTCACATTGGCCGCTCTTCTCTCTGAAACGGTTGTACTTATCGTCTGCAAAGCTATGTCGCGAGCTGCGGTATGAGCAGACACTAAAAGCACCATAGTATAAAACAGATGAAGCTTCTAAGTTGATGTAATAGCCAGTAAGAAGTAGTACAACTCAAGTTTTAGGTATCGATTATTGACTTTTTAGCTGGCTTTGGTGCCTTGGACATGAGCTAGGACCTTAAGATTCTGCATGAAAGGAGGACTAGCAGCTGCGTTGCACGGGAGAATGTGAAATGTGTTCATATGTAGTAGAAACCTGAGAAATCCGTCCGTTTTCGTCATTTGTTATCGAATCGACTTAAAGCCCGATCGTCACATTGGCCGCTCTTCTCTCTGAAACGTTTGTACTTGTCGTCTGCAAAGCTAAGTCGCGTGCTGCTTTATGCGGAGACAATAAAATCACCATAGTAGAACACAGATGAAGCTTCTAAGTCGATGTAATAGCCAGTAAGAAGTAGTACAATTCAAGTTTTAGGTATCGATTATTGACTTCTTAGATGGATTTGGTGCCTTGGACATGAGCTAGGACCTTAAGATTCTGCATGAAAGGAGGACTAGCAGCCGAGTTGCACGGGACAATATGAAAAGTGTTCATATGTAGTAAAAACCTGAGAAATCCGTCCGTTTTCGTCATTTGTTATCGAATCGCCTTAAAGCCAGATCGTCACTTGGCCGCTCTTCTCTCTGAAACGGCTGTACTTATCGTCTGCAAAGCCATGTGGCGTGCTGAGGTATGCGGAGACACTAAAAGCACCATAGTAGAACACAGATGAAGCTTCTAAGTCGATGTAATAGCCAGTAAGAAGTAGTACAGTTCAAGTTTTAGGTATCGATTATTGACTTCTTAGATGGATTTGGTGCCTTGAACATGAGCTAGGACCTTAAGATTCTGCATGAAAGGAGGACTAGCAGCCGAGTTGCACGGGACAATATGAAAAGTGTTCATATGTAGTAAAAACCTGAGAAATCCGTCCGTTTTCGTCATTTGTTATCGAATCGCCTTAAAGCCAGATCGTCACTTGGCCGCTCTTCTCTCAGAAACGGCTGTACTTATCGTCTGCAAAGCTATGTGGCGTGCTGCGGTATGCGAAGACACTAAAAGCACCATAGTAGAACACAGATTAAGCTTCTAAGTTGATGTAATTGACAGTAAGAAGTAGTACAATTCAAGTTTTAGGTACTGATTATTGACTTTTTAGCTGGCTTTGGTGCCTTGGACATGAGCTAGGACCTTACGATTCTGCATGAAAGGAGGACCAGCAGCCGAGTTGCACGGGAGAATGTGAAAAGTGTTCATATGTAGTAAAAACCTGAGAAATCCGTCCGTTTTCGTCATTTGTTATCGAATCGACTTAAAGCCAGATCGTCACATTGGCCGCTCTTCTCTCTGAAACGGTTGTACTTATCGTCTGCAAAGCTATGTCGCGTGCTGCGGTATGCGGAGACACTAAAAGCACCATAGTAGAACACAGATGAAGCTTCTATGATGATGTAATGGCCAGTAAGAAGTAGTACAATTAAAGTTTTAGGTATCGAATATTGACTTTTTAGCTGGCTTTGGTGCCTTGGACGTGAGCTAGGACCTTAAGATTCTGCATGAAAGGAGGACTAGCAGCCGCGTTGGATGGGAGAATGTCAAAAGTGTTCATATGCAGTAAAAACCTGAGAAATCCGTCCGTTTTCGTCATTTGTTATCGAATCGACTTAAAGCCAGATCGTCACATTGGCCGCTCTTCTCTCTGAAACGGTTGTACTTATCGTCTGCAAAGCTATGTCGCGTGCTGCGGTATGCGCAGACACTAAAAGCTCCATAGTAGAACACAGATGAAGCTTCTAAGTTGATGTAATAGCCAGTAAGAAGTAGTACAATTCAAGTTTTAGGTACTGATTATTGACTTTTTAGCTCGCTTTGGTGCCTTGGAAATGAGCTAGGACCTTAAGATTCTGCATGAAAGGAGGTCTAGCAGCCGCGTTGCACGGGAGAATGTGAAATGTGTTCATATGTAGTAGAAACCTGAGAAATCCGTCCGTTTTCGTCATTTGTTATCGAATGGACTTAAAGCCAGATCGTCACATTGGCCGCTCTTCTCTCTGAAACGGTTGTACTTATCGTCTGCAAAGCTATGTCGCGAGCTGCGGTATGAGCAGACACTAAAAGCACCATAGTATAAAACAGATGAAGCTTCTAAGTTGATGTAATAGCCAGTAAGAAGTAGTACAACTCAAGTTTTAGGTATCGATTATTGACTTTTTAGCTGGCTTTGGTGCCTTGGACATGAGCTAGGACCTTAAGATTCTGCATGAAAGGAGGACTAGCAGCCGCGTTGCACGGGAGAATGTGAAATGTGTTCATATGTAGTAGAAACCTGAGAAATCCGTCCGTTTTCGTCATTTGTTATCGAATCGACTTAAAGCCCGATCGTCACATTGGCCGCTCTTCTCTCTGAAACGTTTGTACTTGTCGTCTGCAAAGCTAAGTCGCGTGCTGCTTTATGCGGAGACAATAAAATCACCATAGTAGAACACAGATGAAGCTTCTAAGTCGATGTAATAGCCAGTAAGAAGTAGTACAATTCAAGTTTTAGGTATCGATTATTGACTTCTTAGATGGATTTGGTGCCTTGGACATGAGCTAGGACCTTAAGATTCTGCATGAAAGGAGGACTAGCAGCCGAGTTGCACGGGACAATATGAAAAGTGTTCATATGTAGTAAAAACCTGAGAAATCCGTCCGTTTTCGTCATTTGTTATCGAATCGCCTTAAAGCCAGATCGTCACTTATCCGCTCTTCTCTCAGAAACGGCTGTACTTATCGTCTGCAAAGCTATGTGGCGTGCTGCGGTATGCGAAGACACTAAAAGCACCATAGTAGAACACAGATTAAGCTTCTAAGTTGATGTAATTGCCAGTAAGAAGTAGTACAATTAAAGTTTTAGGTATCGAATATTGACTTTTTAGCTGGCTTTGGTGCCTTGGACGTGAGCTAGGACCTTAAGATTCTGCATGAAAGGAGGACTAGCAGCCGCGTTGGATGGGAGAATGTGAAAAGTGTTCATATGTAGTAAAAACCTGAGAAATCCGTCCGTTTTCGTCATTTGTTATCGAATCGACTTAAAGCCAGATCGTCACTTTGGCCGCTCTTCTCTCTGAAACGGTTGTACTTATCGTCTGCAAAGCTATGTCGCGTGCTGCGGTATGCGCAGACACTAAAAGGACCATAGTATAAAACAGATGAAGCTTCTAAGTTGATGTCATAGCCAGTAAGAAGTAGTACAATTCAAGTTTTAGGTATCGATTATTGACTTTTTAGCTGGCTTTGGTGCCTTGAACATGATCTAGGACCTTAAGATTCTGCATGAAAGGAGGACTAGCAGCCGAGTTGCACGGGAGAATGTGAAAAGTGTTCATATGTAGTAAAAACCTGAGAAATCCGTCCGTTTTCGTCATTTGTTATCGAATCGACTTAAAGCCAGATCGTCACATTGGCCGCTCTTCTCTATGAAACGGTTGTACTTATCGTCTTCAAAGCTATGTCGCGTGCTGCGGTATGCGGAGACACTAAAAGCACCATAGTAGAACACAGATGAAGCTTCTAAGTTGATGTAATAGCCAGTAAGAAGTAGTACAATTCAAGTTTTAGGTATCGATTATTGACTTCTTAGCTGGCTTTGGTGCCTTGGACATGTGCTAGGACCTTAAGATTCTGCATGAAAGGAGGACTAGCACTTGAGTTGCACGGGAGAATGTGAAAAGTGTTCATATGTAGTAAAAACCTGAGAAATCCGTCCGTTTTCGTCATTTGTTATCGAATCGACTTAAAGCCAGATCGTCACTTGGCCGCTCTTCTCTCTGAAACGGTTCTACTTATCGTCTGCAAAGCTATGTCGCGTGCTGCGGTATGCGGAGACACTAAAAGCACCATAGTAGAACACAGACGAAGCTTCTAAGTTGATGTAATAGCCAGTAAGAAGTAGTACAATTCAAGTTTTAGGTACTGATTATTGACTTTTTAGCTGGCTTTGGTGCCTTGGAAATGAGCTAGGACCTTAAGATTCTGCATGAAAGGAGGACTAGCAGCCGCGTTGCACGGGAGAATGTGAAATGTGTTCATATGTAGTAAAAACATGAGAAATCCGTCTGTTTCCGTCATTTGTTATCGAATCGACTTAAAGCCCGATCGTCACATTGGCCGCTCTTCTCTCTGAAACGGTTGTACTTATCCTCTGCAAAGCTATGTCGCGTGCTGCGGTATGCGGAGACACTAAAAGCACCATAGTAGAACACAGATGAAGCTTCTAAGTTGATGTAATAGCCAGTAAGAAGTAGTACAATTCAAGTTTTAGGTATCGATTATTGATTTTTTAGCTGGCTTTGTTGCCTTGGACATGAGCTAGGACCTTAAGATTCTGCAAGAAAGGAGGACTACCAGCCGAGTTGCAGGGGAGAATGTGAAAAGTGTTCATATGTAGTAAAAACCTGAGAAATCCGTCCGTTTTCGTCATTTGTTATCGAATCGACTTAAAGCCAGATCGTCACATTGGCCGCTCTCCTCTCTGAAACGGTTGTACTTATCGTCTTCAAAGCTATGTCGCGTGCTGCGGTATGCGGAGACACTAAAAGCACCATAGTAGAACACAGATGAAGCTTCTAAGTTGATGTAATAGCCAGTAAGAAGTAGTACAATTCAAGTTCTAGGTATCGATTATTGACTTTTTAGCTGGCTTTGGTGCCTTGGACATGAGCTAGGACCTTAAGATTCTGCATGAAAGGAGGACTAGCAGCCGAGTTGCACGGGAGAATGTGAAAAGTGTTCATATGTAGTAAAAACCTGAGAAATCCGTCCGTTTTCGTCAATTGTTATCGAATCGACTTAAAGCCAGATCGTCACATTGGCCGCTCTTCTCTCTGAAACGGTTCTACTTATCGTCTGCAAGCTATGTCGCGTGCTGCGGTATTCGGAGACACTAAAAGCACCATAGTAGAACACAGATGAAGCTTCTAAGTTGATGTAATAGCCAGTAAGAAGTAGTACAATTCATGTTTTAGGTACTGATTATTTACTTTTTAGCTGGCTTTGGTGCCTTGGGCATGAGCTAGGACCTTAAGATTCTGCATGAAATGAGGACTAGCAGCTGAGTTGCACGGGAGAATGTGAAAAGTGTTCATATGTAGTAACAACCTGAGAAATCCGTCCGTTTTCGTCATTTGTTATCGAATCGACTTAAAGCCAGATCGTCACATTGGCCGCTCTTCTCTCTGAAACGGTTGTACTTATCGTCTGCAAAGCTATGTCGCGAGCTGCGGTATGAGCAGACACTAAAAGCACCATAGTATAAAACAGATGAAGCTTCTAAGTTGATGTAATAGCCAGTAAGAAGTAGTACAACTCAAGTTTTAGGTATCGATTATTGACTTTTTAGCTGGCTTTGGTGCCTTGGACATGAGCTAGGACCTTAAGATTCTGCATGAAAGGAGGACTAGCAGCTGCGTTGCACGGGAGAATGTGAAATGTGTTCATATGTAGTAGAAACCTGAGAAATCCGTCCGTTTTTGTCATTTGTTATCGAATCGACTTAAAGCCCGATCGTCACATTGGCCGCTCTTCTCTCTGAAACGTTTGTACTTGTCGTCTGCAAAGCTAAGTCGCGTGCTGCTTTATGCGGAGACAATAAAATCACCATAGTAGAACACAGATGAAGCTTCTAAGTCGATGTAATAGCCAGTAAGAAGTAGTACAATTCAAGTTTTAGGTATCGATTATTGACTTCTTAGATGGATTTGGTGCCTTGGACATGAGCTAGGACCTTAAGATTCTGCATGAAAGGAGGACTAGCAGCCGAGTTGCACGGGACAATATGAAAAGTGTTCATATGTAGTAAAAACCTGAGAAATCCGTCCGTTTTCGTCATTTGTTATCGAATCGCCTTAAAGCCAGATCGTCACTTGGCCGCTCTTCTCTCTGAAACGGCTGTACTTATCGTCTGCAAAGCCATGTGGCGTGCTGAGGTATGCGGAGACACTAAAAGCACCATAGTAGAACACAGATGAAGCTTCTAAGTTGATGTAATAGCCAGTAAGAAGTAGTACAATTCAAGTTTTAGGTACTGATTATTGACTTTTTAGCTGGCTTTGGTGCCTTGGACATGAGCTAGGACCTTAAGATTCTGCATGAAAGGAGGACTATTAGCCGAGTTGCACGGGAGAATGTGAAAAGTGTTCATATGTAGTAAAAACCTGAGATATCCGTCCGTTTTCGTCATTTGTTATCGAATCGACTTAAAGCCAGATCGTCACATTGGCCGCTCTTCTCTCTGAAACGGTTGTACTTATCGTCTGCAAAGCTATGTCGCGTGCTGCGGTATGCGGAGACACTAAAGGCACCATAGTAGAACACAGATGAAGCTTCTATGATGATGTAATAGCCAGTAAGAAGTAGTACAATTAAAGTTTTAGGTATCGATTATTGACTTTTTAGCTGGCTTTGGTGCCTTGGACATGAGCTAGGACCTTAAGATTCTGCATGAAAGGAGGAATAGCAGCCGCGTTGGATGGGAGAATGTGAAAAGTGTTCATATGTAGAAAAAACCTGAGAAATCCGTCCGTTTTCGTCATTTGTTATCGAATCGACTTAAAGCCAGATCGTCACATTGGCCGCTCTTCTCTCTGAAACGGTTGTACTTATCGCCTGCAAAGCTATGTCGCGTGCTGCGGTATGCGCAGACACTAAAAGGACCATAGTATAAAACAGATGAAGCTTCTAAGTTGATGTAATAGCCAGTAACAAGTAGTAATACTCAAGTTTTAAGTATCGATTATTGACTTTTTTGCTGGCTTTGGTGCCTTGGACATGAGCTAGGACCTTAAGATTCTGCATGAAAGGAGGACTAGCAGCCGAGTTGCACGGGACAATATGAAAAGTGTTCATATGTAGTAAAAACCTGAGATATCCGTCCGTTTTCGTCATTTGTTATCGAATCGCCTTAAAGCCAGATCGTCACTTGGCCGCTCTTCTTTCTGAAACGGCTGTACTTATCGTCTGCAAAGCCATGTGGCGTGCTGCGGTATGCGGAGACACTAAAAGCACCATAGTAGAACACAGATGAAGCTTCTAAGTTGATGTAATAGCCAGTAAGAAGTAGTACAATTCAAGTTTTAGGTACTGATTATTGACTTTTTTGCTGGCTTTGGTGCCTTGGACATGAGCTAGGACCTTAAGATTCTGCATGAAAGGAGGACTATTAGCCGAGTTGCACGGGAGAATGTGAAAAGTGTTCATATGTAGTAAAAACCTGAGATATCCGTCCGTTTTCGTCATTTGTTATCGAATCGACTTAAAGCCAGATCGTCACATTGGCCGCTCTTCACTCTGAAACGGTTGTACTTATCGTCTGCAAAGCTATATCGCGTGCTGCGGTATGCGGAGACACTAAAAGCACCATAGTAGAACACAGATGAAGCTTCTATGATGATGTAATAGCCAGTAAGAAGTAGTACAATTAAAGTTTTAGGTATCGATTATTGACTTTTTAGCTGGCTTTGGTGCCTTGGACATGAGCTAGGACCTTAAGATTCTGCATGAAAGGAGGACTAGCAGCCGCGTTGGATGGGAGAATGTGAAAAGTGTTCATATGTAGTAAAAACCTGAGAAATCCGTCCGGTTTCGTCATTTGTTATCGAATCGACTTAAAGCCAGATCGTCACATTGGCCGCTCTTCTCTCTGAAACGGTTGTACTTATCGCCTGCAAAGCTATGTCGCGTGATGCGGTATGCGGAGACACTAAAAGCACCATAGTAGAACACAGATGAAGCTTCTAAGTTGATGTAATAGCCAGTAAGAAGTAGTACAATTCAAGTTTTAGGTATCGATTATTGTCTTTTTAGCTGGCTTTGGTGCCTTGGACATGAGCTAGGACCTTAAGATTCTGCATGAAAGGAGGACTAGCAGCCGAGTTGCACGGGAGAATGTGAAAAGTGTTCATATGTAGTAAAAACCTGAGAAATCCGTCCGTTTTCGTCATTTGTTATCGAATCGACTTAAAGCCAGATCGTCACATTGGCCGCTCTTCTCTCTGAAACGGTTGTACTTATCGTCTGCAAAGCTATGTCGTATGCTGCGGTAGGCGGAGACACTGAAACCACCACAGTAGAACACAGATGAAGCTTCTAATTTGATGTAATAGCCAGTAAGAAATAGTACAATTCAAGTTTTAGGTATCGATTATTGACTTTTTAGCTGGCTTTGATGCCTTGGACATGAGCTAGGACCTTAAGAATCTGCATGAAAGGAGGACTAGCAGCCGAGTTGCAGGGAAGAATGTGAAAAGTGTTCATATGTAGTAAAAACCTGAGAAATCCGTCCGTTTTCGTCATTTGTTATCGAATCGACTTAAAGCCAGATCGTCACATTGGCCGCTCTTCTCTTTGAAACGGTTGTACTTATCGTCTGCAAAGCTATGTCGCGTGCTGCGGTATGCGGAGACTCTAAAAGCACCATAGTAGAACACAGATGAAGCTTCTAAGTTGATGTAATAGCCAGTAAGAAGTAGTACAATTCAAGTTTTAGGTACTGATTATTTACTTTTTAGCTGGCTTTGGTGCCTTGGACATGAGCTAGGACCTTAAGATTCTGCATGAAAGGAGGACTAGCAACCGCGTTGCACGGGAGAATGTGAAATGTGTTCATATGTAGTAAAAACCTGAGAAATCCGTCCGTTTTCGTCATTTGTTATCGAATCGACTTAAAGCCCGATCGTCACATTGGCCGCTCTTCTCTCTGAAACGGTTGTACTTATCGTCTGCAAAGCTATGTCGCGTGCTGCGGTATGCGGAGACACTAAAATCACAATAGTAGAACACAGATGAAGCTTCTAAGATGATGTAATAGACAACAAGAAGTAGTACAATTCAAGTTTTAGGTATGGATTATTGACTTTTTAGCTGGCTTTGGTGCCTTGGGCATGAGCTAGGACCTTAAGATTCTGCATGAAAGGAGGACTAGCAGCCGAGTTGCACGGGAGAATGTGAAATGTGTTCATATGTAGAAGAAACCTGAGAAATCCGTCCGTTTTCGTCATTTGTTATCGAATCGACTTAAAGCCCGATCGTCACATTAGCCGCTCTTCTCTCTGAAACGGTTGTACTTATCGTCTGCAAAGCTATGTCGCGTGCTGCGGTATGCGGAGACTCTAAAAGTACCATAGTAGAACACAGATGAAGCTTCTAAGTTGATGTAATAGCCAGTAAGAAGTAGTACAATTAAAGTTTTAGGTATCGATTATTGACTTTTTAGCTGGCTTTGGTGCCTTGGACATGAGCTAGGACCTTAAGATTCTGCTTTAAAGGAGGACTAGCAGCTGAGTTGCACGGGAGAATGTGAAAAGTATTCATATGTAGTAAAAACCTGAGAAATCCGTCCGTTTTCGTCATTTGTTATCGAATGGACTTAAAGCCAGATCGTCACATTGGCCGCTCTTCTCTCCGTAACGGTTGTACTTATCGTCTTCAAAGCTATGTCGCGTGCTGCGGTATGCGGAGACACTAAAAGCACCATAGTAGAACACAGATGAAGCTTCTAAGTTGATGTAAGAGCCAGTAAGAAGTAGTACATTTCAAGTTTTAGGTATCGATTATTGACTTTTTAGCTGGCTTTGGTGCCTTGGACATGAGCTAGGACCTTAAGATTCTGCGTGAAAGGAGGACTAGTAGCCGCGTTGCACGGGAGAATGTGAAATGTGTTCATATGTAGTAGAAACCTGAGAAATCCGTACGTTTTCGTCATTTGTTATCGAATCGACTTAAAGCCAGATCGTCACATTGGCCGCTCTTCTCTCTGAAACGGTTGTACGTATCGTCTTCAAAGCTATGTCGCGTGCTGCGGTATGCGCAGACACTAAAAGCACCATAGTAGAACACAGATGAAGCTTCTAAGTTGATGTAATAGCCAGTAAGAAGTAGTACAATTCAAGTTTTAGGTATCGATTATTGATTTTTTAGCTGGCTTTGGTGCCTTGGACGTGAGCTAGGACCTTAAGATTCTGCATCAAAAGGAGGACTAGCAGCCCAGTTGCACGGGAGAATGTAAAAAGTGTTCATATGTAGTAAAAACCTGAGAAATCCGTCCGTTTTCGTCATTTGTTATCGAATCGACTTAAAGCCAGATCGTCACATTGGCCGCTCTTCTCTCTGAAACGGTTGTACGTATCGTCTTCAAAGCTATGTCGCGTGCTGCGGTATGCGGAGACACTAAAAGCACCATAGTAGAACACAGATGAAGTTTCTAAGTTGATGTAATAGCCAGTAAGAAGTAGTACAATTCAAGTGTTAGCTATCGATTATTGATTTTTTAGCAGGCTTTGGTGCCTTGGACATGAGCTAGGACCTTAAGATTCTGCATCAAAAGGAGGACTAGCAGCCGAGTTGCACGGGAGAATGTGAAAAGTGTTCATATGTAGTAAAAACCTGAGAAATCCGTCCGTTTTCGTCATTTGTTATCCAATCTACTTAAAGCCAGATCGTCACATTGGCTGCTCTTCTCTCTGAATCGGTTGTACTTATCGTCTGCAAAGCTATGTCGCGTGCTGCGGTGTGCGGAGACACTAAAAGCACCATAGTAGAACACAGATGAAGCTTCTAAGTTGATGTAATAGCCAGTAAGAAGTAGTACAATTCAAGTTTTAGGTATCGATTATTGACTTTTTAGCTGGCTTTGGTGCCTTGGACATGAGCTACGACCTTAAGATTCTGCATGAAAGGAGGACTAGCAGCCGAGTTGCACGGGAGAATGTGAAAAGTGTTCATATGTAGTAAAAACCTGAGAAATCCGTCCGTTTTCGTCATTTGTTATCGAATCGACTTAAAGCCAGATCGTCACATTGGCCCCTCTTTTCTCTGAAACGGTTGTACTTATCGTCTGCAAAGCAATGTCGCGTGCTGCGGTGTGCGGAGACACAAAAAGCACCATAGTAGAACACAGATGAAGCTTCTAAGTTGATGTAATAGCCAGTAAGAAGTAGTACAATTCAAGTTGTATGTATCGATTATTGACTTTTTATCTGGCTTTGGTGCCTTGGACATGAGCTAGGACCTTAAGATTCTGCATAGAAGGAGGACTAGCAGCCGCGTTGCACGGGAGAATGTGAAATGTGTTCATATGTAGTAGAAACCTGAGAAATCCGTTCGTTTTCGTCATTTGTTATCGAATCGACTTAAAGCCCGATCGTCACATTGGCCGCTCTTCTCTCTTAAACGGTTGTACTTATCGTTTGCAAAGCTATGTCGTATGCTGCGGTATGCGGAGACACTAAAACCATCACAGTAGAACACAGATGAAGCTTCTAAGTTGATGTAATAGCCAGTACGAAGTAGTACAATTCAAGTTTTAGGTATTGATTATTGACTTTTTAGCTGGCTTTGGTGCCTTGGACCTGAGCTAGGACCTTAAGATTCTGCATGAAAGGAGGACTAGCAGCCGAATTGCACGGGAGAATATGAAAAGTGTTCATATGTAGTAAAAACCTGAGAAATCCATCCGTTTTCGTCATTTGTTATCGAATCGACTTATGGCCAGATCGTCACATTGGCCGCTCTTCTCTCTGAAACGGTTGTACTTATCGTCTGCAAAGCTATGTCGTATGCTGCGGTAGGCGGAGACACTGAAACCACCACAGTAGAACACAGATGAAGCTTCTAATTTGATGTAATAGCCAGTAAGAAGTAGTACAATTCATGTTTTAGGTATCGATTATTGACTTTTTAGCTGGCTTTGATGCCTTGGACATGAGCTATCACCTTAAGAATCTGCATGAAAGGAGGACTAGCAGCCGAGTTGCAGGGAAGAATGTGAAAAGTGTTCATATGTAGTAAAAACCTGAGAAATCCGTCCGTTTTCGTCATTTGTTATCGAATCGACTTAAAGCCAGATCGTCTCATTGGCCGCTCTTCTCTCTGAAACGGTTGTACTTATCGTCTGGAAAGCTATGTCGCGTGCTGCGGTATGCGGAGACTCTAAAAGCACCATAGTAGAACACAGATGAAGCTTCTAAGTTGATGTAATAGCTAGTAAGAAGTAGTACAATTCAAGTTTTAGGTATCGATTATTGACTTTTTAGCTGGCTTTGGTGCCTTGGACATGAGCTAGGACCTTAAGATTCTGCTTTAAAGGAGGACTAGCAGCTGAGTTGTACGGGAGAATGTGAAAAGTATTCATATGTAGAAAAAACATGAGAAATCCGTACGTTTTCGACATTTGTTATCGAATCGACTTAAAGCCAGATCGTCACATTGGCCGCTCTTCTGTCTGAAACGGTTGTACGTATCGTCTTCAAAGCTATGTCGCGTGCTGCGGTACGCGCAGACACTAAAAGCACCATAGTAGAACACAGATGAAGCTTCTAAGTTGATGTAATAGCCAGTAAGAAGTAGTACAACTCAAGTTTTAGGTATCGATTATTGATTTTGTAGCTGGCTTTGGTGCCTTGGACATGAGCTAGGACCTTAAGATTCTGCGTGAAATGAGGACTAGCAGCCGAGTTGCACTGGACAATGTGAAAAGTGTTCATATGTAGTAAAAACCTGAGAAATCCGTCCGTTTTCGTCATTTGTTATCGAATCGACTTAAAGCCCGATCGTCACAATGGCCGCTCTTCCCTCTGAAACGGTTGTACTTATCGTCTGCAAAGCTATGTCGCGTGCTGCGGTATGCGGAGACACTAAAAGCACCATAGTAGAACACAGAAGAAGGTTCTAAGTTGAAGTAATAGCCAGTAAGAAGTAGTACAATTCAAGTTTTAGTTATCGATTATTCCCTTTTGGCCGGCTTCGGTGGCTTGGACATGAACTAGGACCTAAAGATTCTGCATGATACTAGATCTAGCAGCCGAGTTGCACGGGAGAATGTGAAAAGTGCTCATATGTAGTTAAAACCTGAGAAATCCGTGCGTTTTCGTCATTTGTTATCGAATCGACTTAAAGCCAGATCGTCACATTGGCCGCTCTTCTCTCTGAAACGGTTCTACTTATCGTCTGCAAAGCTATGTCGCGTGCTGCGGTATGCGGAGACTGTAAAAGCACCATAGTAGAACACAGATGAAGCTTCTAAGTTGATGTAATAGCCAGTAAGAAGTAGTACAATTCAAGTTTTATGTATTGATTATTGACTTCTTAGCTGGCTTTGGTGCCTTGGACATGAGCTAGGACCTCAAGATTCTGCATGAAATTAGGACTAGCAGCCGAGTTGCACGGGAGAATGTGAAAAGTGTTCACATGTAGTAAAAACCTGAGAAATCCGTCCGTTTTCGTCATTTGTTATCGAATCGACTTAAAGCCAGATCGTCACTTGGCTGCTCTTCTCTCTGAAACGGTTGTACTTATCGTCTGCAAAGCTATGTCGCATGCTGCGGTATGCGGAGACACTAAAAGCACCATAGTAGAACACAGATGAAGCTTCTAAGTTGATGTAATAGCCAGTAAGAAGTAGTACAATTCAAGTTTTAGGTATCAGTTATTGACTTTTTAGCTGGCTTTGGTGCCTTGGACATGAGCTAGGACCTTAAGATTCTGCATAGAAGGAGGACTAGCAGCCGCGTTGCACGGGAGAATGTGAAACCTGTTCATATGTAGTAGAAACCTGAGAAATCCGTCCGTTTTCGTCATTTGTTATCGAATCGACTTATGGCCAGATCGTCACATTGGCCGCTCTTCTCTCTGAAACGGTTGTACTTATCGTCTGCAAAGCTATGTCGTAATCTGCGTTAGGCGGAGACACTGAAACCACCACAGTAGAACACAGATGAAGCTTCTAATTTGATGTAATAGCCAGTAAGAAGTAGTACAATTCATGTTTTAGGTATCGATTATTGACTTTTTAGCTGGCTTTGATGCCTTGGACATGAGCTATCACCTTAAGATTCTGCTTTAAAGGAGGACTAGCAGCTGAGTTGCACGGGAGAATGTGAAAAGTATTCATATGTAGTAAAAACCTGAGAAATCCGTCCGTTTTCGTCATTTGTTATCGAATCGACTTAAAGCCAGATCGTCACATTGGCCGCTCTTCTCTCCGTACGGTTGTACTTATCGTCTTCAAAGCTATGTCGCGTGCTGCGGTATGCGGAGACACTAAAAGCACCATAGTAGAACACAGATGAAGCTTCTAAGTTGATGTAAGAGCCAGTAAGAAGTAGTACAATTCAAGTTTTAGGTATCGATTATTGACTTTTTAGCTGGCTTTGGTGCCTTGGACATGAGCTAGGACCTTAAGATTCTGCATGAAAGGAGGACTAGTAGCCGCGTTGCACGGGAGAATGTGAAATGTGTTCATATGTAGTAGAAACCTGAGAAATCCGTACGTTTTCGTCATTTGTTATCGAATCGACTTAAAGCCAGATCGTCACATTGGCCGCTCTTCTCTCTGAAACGGTTGTACGTATCGTCTTCAAAGCTATGTCGCGTGCTGCGGTATGCGCAGACACTAAAAGCACCATAGTAGAACACAGATGAAGCTTCTAAGTTGATGTAATAGCCAGTAAGAAGTAGTACAATTAAAGTTTTAGGTATCGATTATTGATTTTGTAGCTGGCTTTGGTGCCTTGGACGTGAGCTAGGACCTTAAGATTCTGCATCAAAAGGAGGACTAGCAGCCCAGTTCCACGGGAGAATGTGAAAAGTGTTCATATGTAGTAAAAACCTGAGAAATCCGTTCGTTTTCGTCATTTGTTATCGAATCGACTTAAAGCCAGATCGTTACATTGGCCGCTCTTCTCTCTGAAACGGTTGTACGTATCGTCTTCAAAGCTGTGTCGCGTGCTGCGGTATGCGGAGACACTAAAAGCACCATAGTAGAACACAGATGAAGCTTCTAAGTTGATGTAATAGCCAGTAATATATAGTGCAATTCAAGTTTTAGGTGTCGATTATTGACTTTTTAGCTGGCTTTGGTGCCTTGGACCCGAGCTAGGACCTTAAGAATCTGCATGAAAGGAGGACTAGCAGCCGAGTTACACGGGAGAATGTAAAAAGTGTTCATATGTAGTAAAAACCTGAGAAATCATTCCGTTTTCGTCATTTGTTATCGAATAGACTTAAAGCCAGGTCGTCACATTGGCCGCTCTTCTCTCTGAAACGGTTGTACTTATCGTCTGCAAAGCTATGTCGCGTGCTGCGGTATGCGGAGACACTAAAAAGCACCATAGTAGAACACAGATGAAGCTTCTATGATGATGTAATATTCAGTAAGAAGTAGTACAATTAAAGTTTTAGGTATCGATTATTGACTTTTTAGCTGGCTTTGGTGCCTTGGACATGAGCTAGGACCTTAAGATTCTGCATGAAAGGAGGACTAGCAGCCGCGTTGGATGGGAGAATGTGAAAAGTGTTCACATGTAGTAAAAACCTGAGAAATCCGTCCGTTTTCGTCATTTGTTATCGAATCGACTTAAAGCCAGATCGTCACATTGGCCGCTCTTCTCTCTGAAACGGTTGTACTTATCCTCTGCAAAGCTATGTCGCGTGATGCGGTATGCGGAGACACTAAAAGCACCATAGTAGAACACAGATGAAGCTTCTAAGTTGATGTAATAGCCAGTAAGAAGTAGTACAATTCAAGTTTTAGGTATCGTTTATTGACTTTTTAGCTGGCTTTGGTGCCTTGGACATGAGCTATCACCTTAAGAATCTGCATGAAAGGAGGACTAGCAGCCGAGTTGCAGGGAAGAATGTGAAAAGTGTTCATATGTAGTAAAAACCTGAGAAATCCGTCCGTTTTCGTCATTTGTTATCGAATCGACTTAAAGCCAGATCGTCACATTGGCCGCTCTTCTCTCTGAAACGGTTGTACTTATCGTCTGCAAAGCTATGTCGCGTGCTGCGGTATGCGGAGACTCTAAAAGCACCATAGTAGAACACAGATGAAGCTTCTAAGTTGATGTTATAGCCAGTAAGAAGTAGTACAATTCAAGTTTTAGGTACTGATTTTTTACTTTTTAGCTGGCTTTGGTGCCTTGGACATGAGCTAGGACATTAAGATTCTGCATGAAAGGAGGACTAGCAGCCGCGTTGCACGGGAGAATGTGAAATGTGTTCATATGTAGTAAAAACCTGAGAAATCCGTCCGTTTTCGTCATTTGTTATCGAATCGACTTAAAGCCAGATCGTCACATTGGCCACTCTTCTCTCTGAAACGGTTGTACTTATCGTCTGCAAAGCTATGTCGCGTGCTGCGGTATGCGCAGACACTAAAAGCACCATAGTATAAAACAGATGAAGCTTCTAAGTTGATGTAATAGCCAGTAAGAAGTAGTACAACTGAAGTTTTAGGTATCGATTATTGACTTTTTAGCTGGCTTTGGTGCCTTGGACATGAGCTAGGACCTTAAGATTCTGCATGATAGGAGGACTAGCAGCCGCGTTGCACGGGAGAATGTGAAATGTGTTCATATGTAGTAGAAACCTGAGAAATCCGTCCGTTTTCGTCATTTGTTATCGAATCGACTTAAAGCCCGATCGTCTCATTGGCCGATCTTCTCTCTGAAACGGTTGTACTTATCGTCTGCAAAGCTATGTCGCATGCTGCGGTATGCGGAGACACTAAAAGCACCATAGTAGAACACAGATGAAGCTTCTAAGTTGATGTAATAGCCAGTAAGAAGTAGTACAATTCAAGTTTTAGGTATCGTTTATTGACTTTTTAGCTGGCTTTGGTGCCTTGGACATGAGCTATCACCTTAAGAATCTGCATGAAAGGAGGACTAGCAGCCGAGTTGCAGGGAAGAATGTGAAAAGTGTTCATATGTAGTAAAAACCTGAGAAATCCGTCCGTTTTCGTCATTTGTTATCGAATCGACTTAAAGCCAGATCGTCACATTGGCCGCTCTTCTCTCTGAAACGGTTGTACTTATCGTCTGCAAAGCTATGTCGCGTGCTGCGGTATGCGGAGACTCTAAAAGCACCATAGTAGAACACAGATGAAGCTTCTAAGTTGATGTTATAGCCAGTAAGAAGTAGTACAATTCAAGTTTTAGGTACTGATTTTTTACTTTTTAGCTGGCTTTGGTGCCTTGGACATGAGCTAGGACATTAAGATTCTGCATGAAAGGAGGACTAGCAGCCGCGTTGCACGGGAGAATGTGAAATGTGTTCATATGTAGTAAAAACCTGAGAAATCCGTCCGTTTTCGTCATTTGTTATCGAATCGACTTAAAGCCAGATCGTCACATTGGCCGCTCTTCTCTCTGAAACGGTTGTACTTATCCTCTGCAAAGCTATGTCGCGTGATGCGGTATGCGGAGACACTAAAAGCACCATAGTAGAACACAGATGAAGCTTCTAAGTTGATGTAATAGCCAGTAAGAAGTAGTACAATTCAAGTTTTAGGTATCGTTTATTGACTTTTTAGCTGGCTTTGGTGCCTTGGACATGAGCTATCACCTTAAGAATCTGCATGAAAGGAGGACTAGCAGCCGAGTTGCAGGGAAGAATGTGAAAAGTGTTCATATGTAGTAAAAACCTGAGAAATCCGTCCGTTTTCGTCATTTGTTATCGAATCGACTTAAAGCCAGATCGTCACATTGGCCGCTCTTCTCTCTGAAACGGTTGTACTTATCGTCTGCAAAGCTATGTCGAGTGCTGCGGTATGCGGAGACTCTAAAAGCACCATAGTAGAACACAGATGAAGCTTCTAAGTTGATGTTATAGCCAGTAAGAAGTAGTACAATTCAAGTTTTAGGTACTGATTTTTTACTTTTTAGCTGGCTTTGGTGCCTTGGACATGAGCTAGGACATTAAGATTCTGCATGAAAGGAGGACTAGCAGCCGCGTTGCACGGGAGAATGTGAAATGTGTTCATATGTAGTAAAAACCTGAGAAATCCGTCCGTTTTCGTCATTTGTTATCGAATCGACTTAAAGCCAGATCGTCACATTGGCCACTCTTCTCTCTGAAACGGTTGTACTTATCGTCTGCAAAGCTATGTCGCGTGCTGCGGTATGCGCAGACACTAAAAGCACCATAGTATAAAACAGATGAAGCTTCTAAGTTGATGTAATAGCCAGTAAGAAGTAGTACAACTGAAGTTTTAGGTATCGATTATTGACGTTTTAGCTGGCTTTGGTGCCTTGGACATGAGCTAGGACCTTAAGATTCTGCATGATAGGAGGACTAGCAGCCGCGTTGCACGGGAGAATGTGAAATGTGTTCATATGTAGTAGAAACCTGAGAAATCCGTCCGTTTTCGTCATTTGTTATCGAATCGACTTAAAGCCCGATCGTCTCATTGGCCGCTCTTCTCTCTGAAACGGTTGTACTTATCGTCTGCAAAGCTATGTCTCGTGCTGCGGTATGCGGAGACAATAAAATCACCATAGTAGAACACAGATGAAGCTTCTAAGATGATGTAATAGCCAGTAAGAAGTAGTACAATTCAAGTTTTATGTATTGATTATTGACTTCTTAGCTGGCTTTGGTGCCTTGGACATGAGCTAGGACCTTAAGATTCTGCATGAAATTAGGACTAGCAGCCGAGTTGCACAGGAGAATGTGAAAAGTGTTCACATGTAGTAAAAACCTGAGAAATCCGTCCGTTTTCGTCATTTGTTATCGAATCGACTTAAAGCCAGATCGTCACTTGGCTGCTCATCTCTCTGAAACGGTTCTACTTATCGTCTGCAAAGCTATGTCGCATGCTGCGGTATGCGGAGACACTAAAAGCACCATAGCA
Source organism: Schistocerca gregaria (assembly GCF_023897955.1). NCBI lineage: Eukaryota > Metazoa > Arthropoda > Insecta > Orthoptera > Acrididae > Schistocerca > Schistocerca gregaria. The sequence goes on from NW_026061973.1 coordinate 634,370, forward strand.
GAACACAGATGAAGCTTCTAAGTTGATGTAATAGCCTGTAATATATAGTACAATTCAAGTTTTAGGTATCGATTATTGACTTTTTAGCTGGCTTTGGTGCCTTGGACATGAGCTAGGACCTTAAGATTCAGCGTGAAAGGAGGACTAGCAGCCGAGTTGCACGGGAGAATGTGAAAAGTGTTCAAATAGAGTAAAAACCCGAGAAATCCGTCAGTTTTCGTCATTTGTTATCGAATCGACTTAAAGCCCGATCGTCACATTGGCCGCTCTTCTCTCTGAAACGGTTGTACTTATCGTTTGCAAAGCTATGTCGTATGCTGCGGTATGCGGAGACACTAAAACCACCACAGTAGAACACAGATGAAGCTTCTAAGTTGATGTAATACCCAGTAAGAAGTAGTACAATTCAAGTTTTAGGTATTGATTATTGACTTTTTAGCTGGCTTTGGTGCCTTGGACATGAGCTAGGACCTTAAGAATCTGCATGAAAGGAGGACTAGCAGCCGAGTTGCACGGGAGAATGTGAAAAGTGTTCAAATAGAGTAAAAACCTGAGAAATCCGTCAGTTTTCGTCATTTGTTATCGAATCGACTTGAAGCCAGATCGTCACTTGGCCGCTCTTATCCCTGAAACGGTTGTACTTATCGTCTGCAAAGCTATGTCGCGTGCTGCGGTATGCGGAGACACTAGAAGCACCATAGTAGAACACAGATGAAGCTTCTAATTTGATGTAATAGCCAGTAAGAAGTAGTACAATTCATGTTTTAGGTATCGATTATTGACTTTTTAGCTGGCTTTGATGCCTTGGACATGAGCTAGGACCTTAAGATTCTGCATGATAGGAGGACTAGCAGCCGCGTTGCACGGGAGAATGTGAAATGTGTTCATATGTAGTAGAAACCTGAGAAATCCGTCCGTTTTCGTCATTTGTTATCGAATCGACTTAAAGCCCGATCGTCACATTGGCCGATCTTCTCTCTGAAACGGTTGTACTTATCGTCTGCAAAGCTATGGCGCGTGCTGCGGTATGCGGAGACACTTAAAGCACCATAGTAGAACACAGATGAAGCTTCTAAGTTGATGTATTAGCCAGTAAGAAGTAGTACAATTCAAGTTTTAGGTATCGATTATTGACTTTTTAGCTGGCTTTGGTGCCTTGGACATGAGCTAGGACCTTAAGATTCTGCATGAAAGGAGGACTAGCAGCCGAGTTGCACGGGAGAATGTGAAAAGTGTTCATATGTAGTAAAAACCTGAGAAATCCATCCGTTTTCGTCATTTGTTATCGAATCGACTTATGGCCAGATCGTCACATTGGCCGCTCTTCTCTCTGAAACGGTTGTACTTATCGTCTGCAAAGCTATGTCGTAATCTGCGTTAGGCGGAGACACTGAAACCACCACAGTAGAACACAGATGAAGCTTCTAATTTGATGTAATAGCCAGTAAGAAGTAGTACAATTCATGTTTTAGGTATCGATTATTGACTTTTTAGCTGGCTTTGATGCCTTGGACATGAGCTATCACCTTAAGATTCTGCCTTAAAGGAGGACTAGCAGCTGAGTTGCACGGGAGAATGTGAAAAGTATTCATATGTAGTAAAAACCTGAGAAATCCGTCCGTTTTCGTCATTTGTTATCGAATCGACTTAAAGCCAGATCGTCACATTGGCCGCTCTTCTCTCCGTACGGTTGTACTTATCGTCTTCAAAGCTATGTCGCGTGCTGCGGTATGCGGAGACACTAAAAGCACCATAGTAGAACACAGATGAAGCTTCTAAGTTGATGTAAGAGCCAGTAAGAAGTAGTACAATTCAAGTTTTAGGTATCGATTATTGACTTTTTAGCTGGCTTTGGTGCCTTGGACATGAGCTAGGACCTTAAGATTCTGCATGAAAGGAGGACTAGTAGCCGCGTTGCACGGGAGAATGTGAAATGTGTTCATATGTAGTAGAAACCTGAGAAATCCGTACGTTTTCGTCATTTGTTATCGAATCGACTTAAAGCCAGATCGTCACATTGGCCGCTCTTCTCTCTGAAACGGTTGTACGTATCGTCTTCAAAGCTATGTCGCGTGCTGCGGTATGCGCAGACACTAAAAGCACCATAGTAGAACACAGATGAAGCTTCTAAGTTGATGTAATAGCCAGTAAGAAGTAGTACAATTAAAGTTTTAGGTATCGATTATTGATTTTGTAGCTGGCTTTGGTGCCTTGGACGTGAGCTAGGACCTTAAGATTCTGCATCAAAAGGAGGACTAGCAGCCCAGTTCCACGGGAGAATGTGAAAAGTGTTCATATGTAGTAAAAACCTGAGAAATCCGTTCGTTTTCGTCATTTGTTATCGAATCGACTTAAAGCCAGATCGTTACATTGGCCGCTCTTCTCTCTGAAACGGTTGTACGTATCGTCTTCAAAGCCGTGTCGCGTGCTGCGGTATGCGGAGACACTAAAAGCACCATAGTAGAACACAGATGAAGCTTCTAAGTTGATGTAATAGCCAGTAATATATAGTGCAATTCAAGTTTTAGGTGTCGATTATTGACTTTTTAGCTGGCTTTGGTGCCTTGGACCTGAGCTAGGACCTTAAGAATCTGCATGAAAGGAGGACTAGCAGCCGAGTTACACGGGAGAATGTAAAAAGTGTTCATATGTAGTAAAAACCTGAGAAATCATTCCGTTTTCGTCATTTGTTATCGAATAGACTTAAAGCCAGATCGTCACATTGGCCGCTCTTCTCTCTGAAACGGTTGTACTTATCGTCTGCAAAGCTATGTCGCGTGCTGCGGTATGCGGAGACACTAAAAAGCACCATAGTAGAACACAGATGAAGCTTCTATGATGATGTAATATTCAGTAAGAAGTAGTACAATTAAAGTTTTAGGTATCGATTATTGACTTTTTAGCTGGCTTTGGTGCCTTGGACATGAGCTAGGACCTTAAGATTCTGCATGAAAGGAGGACTAGCAGCCGCGTTGGATGGGAGAATGTGAAAAGTGTTCACATGTAGTAAAAACCTGAGAAATCCGTCCGTTTTCGTCATTTGTTATCGAATCGACTTAAAGCCAGATCGTCACATTGGCCGCTCTTCTCTCTGAAACGGTTGTACTTATCCTCTGCAAAGCTATGTCGCGTGATGCGATATGCGGAGACACTAAAAGTACCATAGTAGAACACAGATGAAGCTTCTAAGTTGATGTAATAGCCAGTAAGAAGTAGTACAATTCAAGTTTTAGGTATCGTTTATTGACTTTTTAGCTGGCTTTGGTGCCTTGGACATGAGCTATCACCTTAAGAATCTGCATGAAAAGAGGACTAGCAGCCGAGTTGCAGGGAAGAATGTGAAAAGTGTTCATATGTAGTAAAAACCTGAGAAATCCGTCCGTTTTCGTCATTTGTTATCGAATCGACTTAAAGCCAGATCGTCACATTGGCCGCTCTTCTCTCTGAAACGGTTGTACTTATCGTCTGCAAAGCTATGTCGCGTGCTGCGGTATGCGGAGACTCTAAAAGCACCATAGTAGAACACAGATGAAGCTTCTAAGTTGATGTTATAGCCAGTAAGAAGTAGTACAATTCAAGTTTTAGGTACTGATTTTTTTACTTTTTAGCTGGCTTTGGTGCCTTGGACATGAGCTAGGACATTAAGATTCTGCATGAAAGGAGGACTAGCAGCCGCGTTGCACGGGAGAATGTGAAATGTGTTCATATGTAGTAAAAACCTGAGAAATCCGTCAGTTTTCGTCATTTGTTATCGAATCGACTTAAAGCCAGATCGTCACATTGGCCACTCTTCTCTCTGAAACGGTTGTACTTATCGTCTGCAAAGCTATGTCGCGTGCTGCGGTATGCGCAGACACTAAAAGCACCATAGTATAAAACAGATGAAGCTTCTAAGTTGATGTAATAGCCAGTAAGAAGTAGTACAACTGAAGTTTTAGGTATCGATTATTGACTTTTTAGCTGGCTTTGGTGCCTTGGACATGAGCTAGGACCTTAAGATTCTGCATGATAGGAGGACTAGCAGCCGCGTTGCACGGGAGAATGTGAAATGTGTTCATATGTAGTAGAAACCTGAGAAATCCGTCCGTTTTCGTCATTTGTTATCGAATCGACTTAAAGCCCGATCGTCTCATTGGCCGATCTTCTCTCTGAAACGGTTGTACTTATCGTCTGCAAAGCTATGTCGCATGCTGCGGTATGCGGAGACACTAAAAGCACCATAGTAGAACACAGATGAAGCTTCTAAGTTGATGTATTAGCCAGTAAGAAGTAGTACAATTCAAGTTTTAGGTATCGATTATTGACTTTTTAGCTGGCTTTGGTGCCTTGGACATGAGCTAGGACCTTAAGATTCTGCATGAAAGGAGGACTAGCAGCCGAGTTGCACGGGAGAATGTGAAAAGTGTTCATATGTAGTAAAAACCTGAGAAATCCATCCGTTTTCGTCATTTGTTATCGAATCGACTTATGGCCAGATCGTCACATTGGCCGCTCTTCTCTCTGAAACGGTTGTACTTATCGTCTGCAAAGCTATGTCGTAATCTGCGTTAGGCGGAGACACTGAAACCACCACAGTAGAACACAGATGAAGCTTCTAATTTGATGTAATAGCCAGTAAGAAGTAGTACAATTCATGTTTTAGGTATCGATTATTGACTTTTTAGCTGGCTTTGATGCCTTGGACATGAGCTATCACCTTAAGATTCTGCTTTAAAGGAGGACTAGCAGCTGAGTTGCACGGGAGAATGTGAAAAGTATTCATATGTAGTAAAAACCTGAGAAATCCGTCCGTTTTCGTCATTTGTTATCGAATCGACTTAAAGCCAGATCGTCACATTGGCCGCTCTTCTCTCCGTACGGTTGTACTTATCGTCTTCAAAGCTATGTCGCGTGCTGCGGTATGCGGAGACACTAAAAGCACCATAGTAGAACACAGATGAAGCTTCTAAGTTGATGTAAGAGCCAGTAAGAAGTAGTACAATTCAAGTTTTAGGTATCGATTATTGACTTTTTAGCTGGCTTTGGTGCCTTGGACATGAGCTAGGACCTTAAGATTCTGCATGAAAGGAGGACTAGTAGCCGCGTTGCACGGGAGAATGTGAAATGTGTTCATATGTAGTAGAAACCTGAGAAATCCGTACGTTTTCGTCATTTGTTATCGAATCGACTTAAAGCCAGATCGTCACATTGGCCGCTCTTCTCTCTGAAACGGTTGTACGTATCGTCTTCAAAGCTATGTCGCGTGCTGCGGTATGCGCAGACACTAAAAGCACCATAGTAGAACACAGATGAAGCTTCTAAGTTGATGTAATAGCCAGTAAGAAGTAGTACAATTAAAGTTTTAGGTATCGATTATTGATTTTGTAGCTGGCTTTGGTGCCTTGGACGTGAGCTAGGACCTTAAGATTCTGCATCAAAAGGAGGACTAGCAGCCCAGTTCCACGGGAGAATGTGAAAAGTGTTCATATGTAGTAAAAACCTGAGAAATCCGTTCGTTTTCGTCATTTGTTATCGAATCGACTTAAAACCAGATCGTTACATTGGCCGCTCTTCTCTCTGAAACGGTTGTACGTATCGTCTTCAAAGCCGTGTCGCGTGCTGCGGTATGCGGAGACACTAAAAGCACCATAGTAGAACACAGATGAAGCTTCTAAGTTGATGTAATAGCCAGTAATATATAGTGCAATTCAAGTTTTAGGTGTCGATTATTGACTTTTTAGCTGGCTTTGGTGCCTTGGACCTGAGCTAGGACCTTAAGAATCTGCATGAAAGGAGGACTAGCAGCCGAGTTACACGGGAGAATGTAAAAAGTGTTCATATGTAGTAAAAACCTGAGAAATCATTCCGTTTTCGTCATTTGTTATCGAATAGACTTAAAGCCAGATCGTCACATTGGCCGCTCTTCTCTCTGAAACGGTTGTACTTATCGTCTGCAAAGCTATGTCGCGTGCTGCGGTATGCGGAGACACTAAAAAGCACCATAGTAGAACACAGATGAAGCTTCTATGATGATGTAATATTCAGTAAGAAGTAGTACAATTAAAGTTTTAGGTATCGATTATTGACTTTTTAGCTGGCTTTGGTGCCTTGGACATGAGCTAGGACCTTAAGATTCTGCATGAAAGGAGGACTAGCAGCCGCGTTGGATGGGAGAATGTGAAAAGTGTTCACATGTAGTAAAAACCTGAGAAATCCGTCCGTTTTCGTCATTTGTTATCGAATCGACTTAAAGCCAGATCGTCACATTGGCCGCTCTTCTCTCTGAAACGGTTGTACTTATCCTCTGCAAAGCTATGTCGCGTGATGCGGTATGCGGAGACACTAAAAGTACCATAGTAGAACACAGATGAAGCTTCTAAGTTGATGTAATAGCCAGTAAGAAGTAGTACAATTCAAGTTTTAGGTATCGTTTATTGACTTTTTAGCTGGCTTTGGTGCCTTGGACATGAGCTATCACCTTAAGAATCTGCATGAAAGGAGGACTAGCAGCCGAGTTGCAGGGAAGAATGTGAAAAGTGTTCATATGTAGTAAAAACCTGAGAAATCCGTCCGTTTTCGTCATTTGTTATCGAATCGACTTAAAGCCAGATCGTCACATTGGCCGCTCTTCTCTCTGAAACGGTTGTACTTATCGTCTGCAAAGCTATGTCGCGTGCTGCGGTATGCGGAGACTCTAAAAGCACCATAGTGGAACACAGGTGAAGCTTCTAAGTTGATGTTATAGCCAGTAAGAAGTAGTACAATTCAAGTTTTAGGTACTGATTTTTTACTTTTTAGCTGGCTTTGGTGCCTTGGACATGAGCTAGGACATTAAGATTCTGCATGAAAGGAGGACTAGCAGCCGCGTTGCACGGGAGAATGTGAAATGTGTTCATATGTAGTAAAAACCTGAGAAATCCGTCCGTTTTCGTCATTTGTTATCGAATCGACTTAAAGCCAGATCGTCACATTGGCCACTCTTCTCTCTGAAACGGTTGTACTTATCGTCTGCAAAGCTATGTCGCGTGCTGCGGTATGCGCAGACACTAAAAGCACCATAGTATAAAACAGATGAAGCTTCTAAGTTGATGTAATAGCCAGTAAGAAGTAGTACAACTGAAGTTTTAGGTATCGATTATTGACTTTTTAGCTGGCTTTGGTGCCTTGGACATGAGCTAGGACCTTAAGATTCTGCATGATAGGAGGACTAGCAGCCGCGTTGCACGGGAGAATGTGAAATGTGTTCATATGTAGTAGAAACCTGAGAAATCCGTCCGTTTTCGTCATTTGTTATCGAATCGACTTAAAGCCCGATCGTCTCATTGGCCGATCTTCTCTCTGAAACGGTTGTACTTATCGTCTGCAAAGCTATGTCGCATGCTGCGGTATGCGGAGACACTAAAAGCACCATAGTAGAACACAGATGAAGCTTCTAAGTTGATGTATTAGCCAGTAAGAAGTAGTACAATTCAAGTTTTAGGTATCGATTATTGACTTTTTAGCTGGCTTTGGTGCCTTGGACATGAGCTAGGACCTTAAGAATCTGCATGAAAGGAGGACTAGCAGCCGAGTTGCACGGGAGAATGTAGAAATTGTTCATATGTAGTAAAAACCTGAGAAATCCGTCCGTTTTCGTCATTTGTTATCGAATCGACTTAAAGCCAGATCGTCACATTTGCCGCTCTTCTCTCTGAAACGGTTGTACTTATCGTCTGCAAAGCTATGTCTCGTGCTGCGGTATGCGGAGACAATAAAATCACCATAGTAGAACACAGATGAAGCTTCTAAGATGATGTAATAGCCAGTAAGAAGTAGTACAATTCAAGTTTTATGTATTGATTATTGACTTCTTAGCTGGCTTCGGTGTCTTGGACATGAGCTAGGACCTTAAGATTCTGCTTTAAAGGAGGACTAGCAGCTGAGTTGCACGGGAGAATGTGAAAATTATTCATATGTAGTAGAAACCTGAGAAATCCGTCCGTTTTCGTCATTTGTTATCGAATAGACTTAAAGCCAGATCGTCACTTGGCTGCTCATCTCTCTGAAACGGTTCTACTTATCGTCTGCAAAGCTATGTCGCATGCTGCGGTATGCGGAGACACTAAAAGCACCATAGCAGAACACAGATGAAGCTTCTAAGTTGATGTAATAGCATGTAATATATAGTACAATTCAAGTTTTAGGTATCGATTATTGACTTTTTAGCTGGCTTTGGTGCCTTGGACATGAGCTAGGACCTTAAGATTCTGCGTGAAAGGAGGACTAGCAGCCGAGTTGCACGGGAGAATGTGAAAAGTGTTCATATGTAGTAAAAACCTGAGAAATCCATCCGTTTTCGTAATTTGTTATCGAATCGACTTATGGCCAGATCGTCACATTGGCCGCTCTTCTCTCTGAAACGGTTGTACTTATCGTCTGCAAAGCTATGTCGTATGCTGCGGTAGGCGGAGACACTGAAACCACCACAGTAGAACACAGATGAAGCTTCTAATTTGATGTAATAGCCAGTAAGAAGTAGTACAATTCATGTTTTAGGTATCGATTATTGACTTTTTAGCTGGCTTTGATGCCTTGGACATGAGCTATCACCTTAAGAATCTGCATGAAAGGAGGACTAGCAGCCAAGTTGCAGGGAAGAATGTGAAATGTGTTCATATGTAGTAAAAACCTGAGAAATCCGTCCGTTTTCGTCATTTGTTATCGAATCGACTTAAAGCCAGATCGTCACTTTGGCCGCTCTTCTCTCTGAAACGGTTGTACTTATCGTCCTCAAAGCTATGTCTCGTGCTGCGGTATGCGGAGACTCTAAAAGCACCATAGTAGAACACAGATGAAGCCTCTAAGTTGATGTAATAGCCAGTAAGAAGTAGTAAAATCCAAGTTTTAGGTATCGATTATTGACTTTTTAGCTGGCTTTGGTGCCTTGGACATGAGCTAGGACCTTAAGATTCTGCTTTAAAGGAGGACTAGCAGCTGAGTTGCACGGGAGAATGTGAAAATTATTCATATGTAGTAGAAACCTGAGAAATCCGTCCGTTTTCGTCATTTGTTATCGAATAGACTTAAAGCCAGATCGTCACATTGGCCGCTCTTCTCTCTGAAACGGTTGTACTTATCGTCTGCAAAGCTATGTCGCGTGCTGCGGTATGCGGAGACACGAAAAGGACCATAGTAGAACACGGATGAAGCTTTTAAGTAAATGTAATAGCAAGTAAGAAGTAGTAAAATTCAAGTCTTAGGTACTGATTATTGACTTTTTAGCTGGCTTTGGTGCCTTGGACATGAGCTAGGACTTTAAGATTCTGCATGAAAGGAGGACTAGCAGCCGAGTTGCACGGGACAATGTGAAAAGTGTTCATATGTTGTAAAAACCTGAGAAATCCGTCCGTTTTCGTCATTTGTTATCGAATCGACTTAAAGCCCGATCGTCACAATAGCCGCTCTTCCCTCTGAAACGGTTGTACTTATCGTCTGCAAAGCTATGTCGCGTGCTGCGGTATGCGGAGACACTAAAAGCACCATAGTAGAACACAGAAGAAGCTTCTAAGTTGAAGTAATAGCCAGTAAGAAGTAGTACAATTCAAGTTTTAGTTATCGATTATTCCCTTTTGGCCGGCTTTGGTGGCTTGGACATGACCTAGGACCTTAAGATTCTGCATGAAACTAGAACTAGCAGCCGAGTTGCACGGGAGAATGTGAAAAGTGTTCATATGTAGTTAAAACCTGAGAAATCCGTCCGTTTTCGTCATTTGTTATCGAATCGACTTAAAGCCAGATCGTCACATTGGCCGCTCTTCTCTCTGAAACGGTTCTACTTATCGTCTGCAAAGCTATGTCGCGTGCTGCGGTATGCGGAGACTGTAAAAGCACCATAGTAGAACACTGATGAAGCTTCTAAGTTGATGTAATAGCCAGTAAGAAGTAGTACAATTCAAGTTTTATGTATTGATTATTGACTTCTTAGCTGGCTTTGGTGCCTTGGACATGAGCTAGGACCTTAAGATTCTGCATGAAATTAGGACTAGCACCGAGTTGCACGGGAGAATGTGAAAAGTGTTCACATGTAGTAAAAACCTGAGAAATCCGTCCGTTTTCGTCATTTGTTATCGAATCGACTTAAAACCAGATCGTCACTTGGCTGCTCTTCTCTCTGAAACGGTTCTACTTATCGTCTGCAAAGCTATGTCGCATGCTGCGGAATGCGGAGACACTAAAAGCACCATAGTAGAACACAGATGAAGCTTCTAAGTTGATGTTATAGCCAGTAAGAAGTAGTACAATTCAAGTTTTAGGTATCAGTTATTGACTTTTTAGCTGGCTTTGGTACCTTGGACATGAGCTAGGACCTTAAGATTCTGCATAGAAGGAGGACTAGCAGCCGCGTTGCACGGGAGAATGTGAAACGTGTTCATATGTAGTAGAAACCTGAGAAATCCGTCCGTTTTCGTCATTTGTTATCGAATCGACTTAAAGCCCGATCGTCACATTGGCCGCTCTTCTCTCTGAAACGGTTGTACCTATCGTTTGCAAAGCTATGTCGTATGCTGCGGTATGCGGAGACACTGAAACCACCACAGTAGAACACAGATGAAGCTTCTAAGTTGATGTAATAGCCAGTAAGAAGTAGTACAATTCAAGTTTTAGGTATCGATTATTGACTTTTTAGCTGGCTTTAGTGCCTTGGATATGAGCTAGGACCTTAAGAATCTGCATGAAAGGAGGACTAGCAGCCGAGTTGCACGGGAGAATGTAAAAATTGTTCATATGTAGTAAAAACGTGAGAAATCCGTCCGTTTTCGTCATTTGTTATCGAATCGACTTAAAGCCAGATCGTAACATTGGCCGCTCTTCGCTCTGAAACGGTTGTACATATCGTCTGCAAAGCTATGTCTCGTGCTGTGGTATGCGGAGACAATAAAATCACCATAGTAGAACACAGATGAAGCTTCTAAGATGATGTAATAGCCAGTAAGAAGTAGTACAATTCAAGTTTTATGTATTGATTATTGACTTCTTAGCTGGCTTTGGTGCCTTGGACATGAGCTAGGACCTTAAGATTCTGCATGAAATTAGGACTAGCAGCCGAGTTGCACGGGAGAATGTGAAAAGTGTTCACATGTAGTAAAAACCTGAGAAATCCGTCCGTTTTCGTCATTTGTTATCGAATCGACTTAAAGCCAGGTCGTCACTTGGCTGCTCTTCTCTCTGAAACGGTTCAACTTATCGTCTGCAAAGCTATGTCGCATGCTGCGGTATGCGGAGACACTAAAAGCACCATAGCAGAACACAGATGAAGCTTCTAAGTTGATGTAATAGCCAGTAATATATAGTACAATTCAAGTTTTAGGTATCGATTATTGACTTTTTAGCTGGCTTTGGTGCCTTGGACATGAGCTAGGACCTTAAGAATCTGCATGAAAGGAGGACTAGCAGCCGAGTTGCACGGGAGAATGTGAATAGTGTTCAAATAGAGTAAAAACCTGAGAAATCCGTCAGTTTTCGTCATTTGTTATCGAATCGACTAAAAGCCAGATCGTAACATTAGCCGCTCTTCTCTCTGAAACGGTTGTACTTATCGTCTGCTAAGCTATTTCGCGTGCTGCGGTACGCGGAGACTCTAAAAGCACCATAGTAGAACACAGATGATGCTTCTAAGTTGATGTAATAGCCAGTAAGAAGTAGTACAATTCAAGTTTTAGGTATCGATTATTGACTGTTTAGCTGGCTTTGGTGCCTTGGACATGATCTAGGACCTTAAGATTCTCCATGAAAGGAGGACTAGCAGCCGAGTTGCACGGGAGAATGTGAAAAGTGTTCATATGTAGTAAAAACCTGAGAAATCCGTCAGTTTTCGTCATTTGTTATCGAATCGACTTAAAGCCAGATCGTCACTTGGGCGCTCTTATCCCTGAAGCGGTTGTACTTATCGTCTGCAAAGGTTTGTCACGTGCTGCGGTATGCGGAGACACTAATAGCACCATAGTAGAACACAGATGAAGCTTCTAAGTTGATGTAATAGCCAGTAAGAAGTAGTACAATTCAAGTTATAGGTACTGATTATTTACTTTTTAGCTGGCTTTGGTGCCTTGGACATGAGCTAGGACCTTAAGATTCTGCATGAATTGAGGACTAGCAGCAGCGTTTCACGGAAGAATGTGAAAAGTGTTCATGTGTAGTAAAAACCTGAGAAATCCGTCCGTTCTCGTCATTTGTTATCGAATCGACTTAAAGCCCGATCGTCACATTGGCTGCTCTTCTCTCTGAAACGGTTGTACTTATCATCTGCAAAGCTATGTCGTATGCTGCGGTATGTGGAGACACTAAAACCACCACAGTAGAACACAGATGAAGCTTCTAAGTTGATGTGATAGCCAGTAAGAAGTAGTACAATTCAATTTTTAGGTATTGATTATTGACTTCTTAGCTGGCTTTGGTGCGTTGGACATGAGCTAGGACCTTAAGATTCTGCATGAAAGGAGGGCTAGCAGCCGAGTTGCACGGGAGAATGTGAAAAGTGTTCACATGTAGTAAAAACCTGAGAAATCCGTCCGTTTTCGTCATTTGTTATTGAATCGACTTAAAGCCAGATCGTCACTTGGCTGCTCTTCTCTCTGAAACGGTTCTACTTATCGTCTGCAAAGCTATGTCGCATGCTGCGGTATGCGGAGACACTAAAAGCACCATAGTAGAACACAGATGAAGCTTCTAAGTTGATGTAATAGCCAGTAAGAAGTAGTACAATTCAAGTTTTAGGTACTGATTATTTACGTTTTAGCTTACTTTGGTGCCTTGGACATGAGCTAGGACCGTACGTTTCAGCATGAAAGGAGGACTAGCAGCCGAGTTACACGGGAGAATGTGAAAAATGTTCATATGTAGTAAAAACCTGAGAAATCCGTCCGTTTTCTTCATTTGTTATCGAATCGACTTAAAGCCAGATCGTCACATTGGCCGCTCTTCTCTCTGAAACGGTTGTACATATCGTCAGCAAAGCTATGTCGCGTGCTGCGGTGTGCGGAGACACTAAATGAACCATAGTAGAACGCAGATGAAGCTTCTAAGTTGATGTAATAGCCAGTAAGAAGTAGTACAATTCAAGTTTTAGGTATCGATTATTGACTTTTTAGCTGGCTTTGGTGCCTTGGACATGAGCTAGGACCTTAAGATTCTGCATGAAAGGAGGACTAGCAGCCGCGTTGCACGGGAGAATGTGAAATGTGTTCATATGTAGTAAAAACCTGAGAAATCCGTCCGTTTTCGTCATTTGTTATCGAATCGACTTAAAGCCCGATCGTCACATTGGCCGCTCTTCTCTCTGAAACGGTTGTACTTATCGTCTGCAAAGCTATGTCGTATGCTGCGGTATGTGGAGACACTAAAACAACCACAATAGAACACAGATGAAGCTTCTATGTTGATGTGATAGTCAGTAAGAAGTAGTACAATTCAAGTTTTAGGTATCGATTATTGACTTTTTAGCTCTCTTTGGTGCCTTGGACATGAGCTACGACCTTAAGATTCTGCATGAAAGGAGGACTAGCAGCCGAGTTGCACGGGAGAATGTGAAAAGTGTTCATATGTAGTAAAAACCTGAGAAATCCGTCCGTTTTCGTCATTTGTTATCGAATCGACAAAGCCAGATCGTCACATTGGCCGCTGTTCTCTCTGAAACGGTTGTACTTATCGTCTGCTAAGCTATTTCGCGTGCTGCGGTACGCGGAGACTCTAAAAGCACCATAGTAGAACACAGATGAAGCTTCTAAGTTGATGTAATAGCCAGTAAGAAGTAGTACAATTCAAGTTTCAGGTATCGATTATTGACTGTTTAGCTGGCTTTGGTGCCTTGGACATGATCTAGGACCTTAAGATTCTCCATGAAAGGAGGACTAGCAGCCGAGTTGCACGGGAGAATGTGAAACGTGTTCATATGTAGTAAAAACCTGAGAAATCCGTCAGTTTTCGTCAATTGTTATCGAATCGACTTAAAGCCAGATCGTCACTTGGCCGCTCTTATCCCTGAAGCGGTTGTACTTATCGTCTGCAAAGCTATGTCACGTGCTGCGGTATGCGGAGACACTAATAGCACCATAGTAGAACACAGATGAAGCTTTTAAGTTGATGTATTAGCCAGTAAGAAGTAGTACAATTAGAGTTTTAGGTATCGATTATTGACTTTTTAGCTGGCTTTGGTGCCTTGGACATGAGCTAGGACCTTAAGATTCTGCGTGAAAGGAGGACTAGCAGCCGAGTTGCACGGGAGAATGTGAAAAGTGTTCATATGTAGTAAAAACCTGAGAAATCCATCCGTTTTCGTAATTTGTTATCGAATCGACTTATGGCCAGATCGTCACATTGGCCGCTCTTCTCTCTGAAACGGTTGTACTTATCGTCTGCAAATCTATGTCGTATGCTGCGTTAGGCGGAGACACTGAAACCACCACAGTAGAACACAGATGAAGCTTCTAATTTGATGTAATAGCCAGTAAGAAGTAGTACAATTCCAGTTTTAGGTATCGATTATTGACTTTTTAGCTGGCTTTGATGCCTTGGACATGAGCTATCACCTTAAGAATCTGCATGAAAGGAGGACTAGCAGCCGAGTTGCAGGGAAGAATGTGAAATTTGTTCATATGTAGTAAAAACCTGAGAAATCCGTCCGTTTTCGTCATTTGTTATCGAATCGACTTAAAGCCAGATCGTCACATTGGCCGCTCTTCTCTCTGAAACGGTTGTACTTATCGTCTGCAAAGCTATGTCGCGTGCTGCGGTATGCGGAGACACGAAAAGGACCATAGTAGAACACGGATGAAGCTTTTAAGTAAATGTAATAGCAAGTAAGAAGTAGTAAAATTCAAGTCTTAGGTACTGATTATTGACTTTTTAGCTGGCTTTGGTGCCTTGGACATGAGCTAGGACCTTAAGATTCTGCATGAAAGGAGGACTAGCAGCCGAGTTGCACGGGACAATGTGAAAAGTGTTCATATGTTGTAAAAACCTGAGAAATCCGTCCGTTTTCGTCATTTGTTATCGAATCGACTTAAAGCCCGATCGTCACAAAAGCCGCTCTTCCCTCTGAAACGGTTGTACTTATCGTCTGCAAAGCTATGTCGCGTGCTGCGGTATGCGGAGACACTAAAAGCACCATAGTAGAACACAGAAGAAGCTTCTAAGTTGAAGTAATAGCCAGTAAGAAGTAGTACAATTCAAGTTTTAGTTATCGATTATTCCCTTTTGGCCGGCTTTGGTGGCTTGGACATGACCTAGGACCTTAAGATTCTGCATGAAACTAGAACTAGCAGCCGAGTTGCACGGGAGAATGTGAAAAGTGTTCATATGTAGTTAAAACCTGAGAAATCCGTCCGTTTTCGTCATTTGTTATCGAATCGACTTAAAGCCAGATCGTCACATTGGCCGCTCTTCTCTCTGAAACGGTTCTACTTATCGTCTGCAAAGCTATGTCGCGTGCTGCGGTATGCGGAGACTGTAAAAGCACCATAGTAGAACACAGATGAAGCTTCTAAGTTGATGTAATAGCCAGTAAGAAGTAGTACAATTCAAGTTTTATGTATTGATTATTGACTTCTTAGCTGGCTTTGGTGCCTTGGACATGAGCTAGGACCTTAAGATTCTCCATGAAAGGAGGACTAGCAGCCGAGTTGCACGGGAGAATGTGAAAAGTGTTCATATGTAGTAAAAACCTGAGAAATCCGTCAGTTTTCGTCATTTGTTATCGAATCGACTTAAAGCCAGATCGTCACTTGGCCGCTCTTATCCCTGAAGCGGTTGTACTTATCGTCTGCAAAGGTTTGTCACGTGCTGCGGTATGCGGAGACACTAATAGCACCATAGTAGAACACAGATGAAGCTTCTAAGTTGATGTAATAGCCAGTAAGAAGTAGTACAATTCAAGTTATAGGTACTGATTATTTACTTTTTAGCTGGCTTTGGTGCCTTGGACATGAGCTAGGACCTTAAGATTCTGCATGAATTGAGGACTAGCAGCAGCGTTTCACGGGAGAATGTGAAAAGTGTTCATATGTAGTGAAAACCTGAGAAATCCGTCCGTTTTCGTCATTTGTTATCGAATCGACTTAAAGCCCGATCGTCACATTGGCCGCTCTTCTCTCTGAAACGGTTGTACTTATCATCTGCAAAGCTATGTCGTATGCTGCGGTATGTGGAGACACTAAAACCACCACAGTAGAACACAGATGAAGCTTCTAAGTTGATGTGATAGCCAGTAAGAAGTAGTACAATTCAATTTTTAGGTATTGATTATTGACTTCTTAGCTGGCTTTGGTGCGTTGGACATGAGCTAGGACCTTAAGATTCTGCATGAAAGGAGGACTAGCAGCCGAGTTGCACGGGAGAATGTGAAAAGTGTTCACATGTAGTAAAAACCTGAAAAATCCGTCCGTTTTCGTCATTTGTTATCGAATCGACTTAAAGCCAGATCGTCACTTGGCTGCTCTTCTCTCTGAAACGGTTCTACTTATCGTCTGCAAAGCTATGTCGCATGCTGCGGTATGCGGAGACACTAAAAGCACCATAGTAGAACACAGATGAAGCTTCTAAGTTGATGTAATAGCCAGTAAGAAGTAGTACAATTCAAGTTTTAGGTACTGATTATTTACGTTTTAGCTTACTTTGGTGCCTTGGACATGAGCTAGGACCGTAAGTTTCTGCATGAAAGGAGGACTAGCAGCCGAGTTACAAGGGAGAATGTGAAAAATGTTCATATGTAGTAAAAACCTGAGAAATCCGTCCGTTTTCTTCATTTGTTATCGAATCGACTTAAAGCCAGATCGTCACATTGGCCGCTCTTCTCTCTGAAACGGTTGTACATATCGTCAGCAAAGCTATGTCGCGTGCTGCGGTGTGCGGAGACACTAAATGCACCATAGTAGAACGCAGATGAAGCTTCTAAGTTGATGTAATAGCCAGTAAGAAGTAGTACAATTCAAGTTTTAGGTATCGATTATTGACTTTTTAGCTGGCTTTGGTGCCTTGGACATGAGCTAGGACCTTAAGATTCTGCATGAAAGGAGGACTAGCAGCCGCGTTGCACGGGAGAATGTGAAATGTGTTCATATGTAGTAAAAACCTGAGAAATCCGTCCGTTTTCGTCATTTGTTATCGAATCGACTTAAAGCCCGATCGTCACATTGGCCGCTCTTCTCTCTGAAACGGTTGTACTTATCGTCTGCAAAGCTATGTCGTATGCTGCGGTATGTGGAGACACTAAAACCACCACAATAGAACACAGATGAAGCTTCTATGTTGATGTGATAGTCAGTAAGAAGTAGTACAATTCAAGTTTTAGGTATCGATTATTGACTTTTTAGCTCTCTTTGGTGCCTTGGACATGAGCTACGACCTTAAGATTCTGCATGAAAGGAGGACTAGCAGCCGAGTTGCACGGGAGAATGTGAAAAGTGTTCATATGTAGTAAAAACCTGAGAAATCCGTCCGTTTTCGTCATTTGTTATCGAATCGACTTAAAGCCAGATCGTCACATTGGCCGCTGTTCTCTCTGAAACGGTTGTACTTATCGTCTGCTAAGCTATTTCGCGTGCTGCGGTACGCGGAGACTCTAAAAGCACCATAGTAGAACACAGATGAAGCTTCTAAGTTGATGTAATAGCCAGTAAGAAGTAGTACAATTCAAGTTTTAGGTATCGATTATTGACTGTTTAGCTGGCTTTGGTGCCTTGGACATGATCTAGGACCTTAAGATTCTCCATGAAAGGAGGACTAGCAGCCGAGTTGCACGGGAGAATGTGAAACGTGTTCATATGTAGTAAAAACCTGAGAAATCCGTCAGTTTTCGTCAATTGTTATCGAATCGACTTAAAGCCAGATCGTCACTTGGCCGCTCTTATCCCTGAAGCGGTTGTACTTATCGTCTGCAAAGCTATGTCACGTGCTGCGGTATGCGGAGACACTAATAGCACCATAGTAGAACACAGATGAAGCTTCTAAGTTGATGTAATAGCCAGTAAGAAGTAGTACAATTCAAGTTTTAGGTACTGATTATTTACTTTTTAGCTGGCTTTGGTGCCTTGGACATGAGCTAGGACCTTAAGATTCTGCATGAAAGGAGGACTAGCAGCCGAGCTGCACGGGAGAATGTGAAAAGTGTTCATATGTAGTAAAAACCTGAGAAATCTGTCCGTTTTCGTCATTTGTTATCGAATCGACATAAATCCAGATCGACAAATTGGCCCCTCCTTTCTCTGAAACGGTTGTACTTATCGTCTGCAAAGCTATGTCTCGTGCTGCGGTATGCGGAGACACTAAAAGCACCATAGTAGAACACAGATGAAGCTTCTAAGTTGATGTAATAGCCAGTAAGAAGTAGTACAAATCAAGTTTTAGGTACTGATTATTTACGTTTTAGTTTACTTTGGTGCCTTGGACATGAGCTAGGACCTTAAGATTCTGCATGAAAGGAGGACTAGCAGCCGCGTTGCACGGGAGAATGTGAAATGTGTTCATATGTAGTAAAAACCAGAGAAATCCGTCCGTTTTCGTCATTTGTTATCGAATCGACTTAAAGCCCGATCGTCACATTGGCCGCTCTTCTCTCTGAAACGGTTGTACTTATCGTCTGCAAAGCTATGTCGTATGCTGCGGTATGTGGAGACACTAAAACCACCACAATAGAACACAGATGAAGCTTCTAAGTTGATGTGATAGCCAGTAAGAAGTAGTACAATTCAAGTTTTAGGTATCGATTATTGACTTTTTAGCTCTCTTTGGTGCCTTGGACATGAGCTACGACCTTAAGATTCTGCATGTAAGGAGGACTAGCAGCCGAGTTGCACGGGAGAATGTGAAAAGTGTTCATATGTAGTAAAAACCTGAGAAATCCGTCCGTTTTCGTCATTTGTTATCGAATCGACTTAAAGCCAGATCGTTACATTGGCCGCTCTTCTCTCTGAAACGGTTGTACGTATCGTCTTCAAAGCTGCGTCGCGTGCTGTGGTATGCGGAGACACTAAAAGCACCATAGCAGAACACAGATGAAGCTTCTAAGTTGATGTAATAGCCAGTAATATATAGTACAATTCAAGTTTTAGGTATCGATTATTGACTTTTTAGCTGGCTTTGGTGCCTTGGACATGAGCTAGGACCTTAAGATTCTGCATGAAAGGAGGACTAGCAGCCGAGTTGCACGGGAGAATGTGAAAAGTGTTCATATGTAGTAAAAACCTGAGAAATCCGTCCGTTTTCGTCATTTGTTATCGAATCGACTTAAAGCCAGATCGTCACATTGGCCCCTCTTTTCTCTGAAACGGTTGTACTTATCGTCTGCAAAGCTATGTCGCGTGCTGCGGTGTGCGGAGACACTAAAAGCACCATAGTAGAACACAGATGAAGCTTCTAAGTTGATGTAATAGCCAGTAAGAAGTAGTACAATTCAAGTTTTAGGTATCGATTATTGACTTTTTAGCTGGCTTTGGTGCCTTGGACATGAGCTAGGACCTTAAGATTCTGCATAGAAGGAGGACTAGCAGCCGCGTTGCACTGGAGAATGTGAAAAGTGTTCATATGTAGTAAAAACCTGAGAAATCCGTCCGTTTTCGTCATTTGTTATCGAATCGACTTAAAGCCAGATCGTCACATTGGCCCCTCTTTTCTCTGAAACGGTTGTACTTATCGTTTGCAAAGCTATGTCGTATGCTGCGGTATGCGGAGACACTAAAACCACCACAGTAGAACACAGATGAAGCTTCTAAGTTGATGTAATACCCAGTAAGAAGTAGTACAATTCAAGTTTTAGGTATTGATTATTGACTTTTTAGCTGGCTTTGGTGCCTTGGACATGAGCTAGGACCTTAAGAATCTGCATGAAAATAGGACTAGCAGCCGAGTTGCACGGGAGAATGTGAAAAGTGTTCAAATAGAGTAAAAACCTGAGAAATCCGTCCGTTTTCGTCATTTTTATCGAATCGACTTAAAGCCAAATCGTCACATTTGCCGCTCTTCTCTCTGAAACGGTTGTACTTATCGTCTGCAAAGCTATTTGGCGTGCTGCGGTACGCGGAGACTCTAAAAGCACCATAGTAGAACACAGATGAAGCTTCTAAGTTGATGTAATAGCCAGTAAGAAGTAGTACAATTCAAGTTTTAGGTATCGATTATTGACTTTTTAGCTGGCTTTGGTGCCTTGGACATGATCTAGGACCTTAAGATTCTCCATGAAAGGAGGACTAGCTGCCGAGTTGCACGGAAGAATGTGAAACGTGTTCATATGTAGTAAAAACCTGAGAAATCCGTCAGTTTTCGTCATTTGTTATCGAATCGACTTAAAGCCAGATCGTCACTTGGCCGCTCTTATCACTGAAACGGTTGTACTTATCGTCTGCAAAGCTATGTCGCGTGCTGCGGTGTGCGGAGACACTAGAAGCACCATAGTAGAACACAGATGAAGCTTCTAAGTTGATGTAATAGCCAGTAAGAAGTAGTACAATTCAAGTTTTAGGTATCGATTATTGACTTTTTAGCTGGCTTTGGTGCCTTGGACATGAGCTAGGACCTTAAGATTCTGCATTAAAGGAGGACTAGCAGCCGCGTTTCACGGGAGAATGTGAAAAGTGTTCATATGTAGTAAAAACCTGAGAAATCCGTCCGTTTTCGTCATTTGTTATCGAATCGACTTAAAGCCCGATCGTCACATTGGCCGCTCTTCTCTCTGAAACGGTTGTACTTATCATCTGCAAAGCTATGTCGTATGCTGCGGTATGTGGAGACACTAAAACCACCACAGTAGAACACAGATGAAGCTTCTAAGTTGATGTGATAGCCAGTAAGAAGTAGTACAATTCAATTTTTAGGTATTGATTATTGACTTCTTAGCTGGCTTTGGTGCGTTGGACATGAGCTAGGACCTTAAGATTCTGCATGAAAGGAGGACTAGCAGCCGAGTTGCACGGGAGAATGTGAAAAGTGTTCACATGTAGTAAAAACCTGAAAAATCCGTCCGTTTTCGTCATTTGTTATCGAATCGACTTAAAGCCAGATCGTCACTTGGCTGCTCTTCTCGCTGAAACGGTTCTACTTATCGTCTGCAAAGCTATGTCGCATGCTGCGGTATGCGGAGACACTAAAAGCACCATAGTAGAACACAGATGAAGCTTCTAAGTTGATGTAATAGCCAGTAAGAAGTAGTACAATTCAAGTTTTAGGTACTGATTATTTACGTTTTAGCTTACTTTGGTGCCTTGGACATGAGCTAGGACCGTAAGTTTCTGCATGAAAGGAGGACTAGCAGCCGAGTTGCACGGGAGAATGTGAAAAGTGTTCATATGTAGTAAAAACCTGAGAAATCCGTCCGTTTTCGTCATTTGTTATCGAATCGACTTAAAGCCAGATCGTCACATTGGCCGCTGTTCTCTCTGAAACGGTTGTACTTATCGTCTGCTAAGCTATTTCGCGTGCTGCGGTACGCGGAGACTCTAAAAGCACCATAGTAGAACACAGATGAAGCTTCTAAGTTGATGTAATAGCCAGTAAGAAGTAGTACAATTCAAGTTTTAGGTATCGATTATTGACTGTTTAGCTGGCTTTGGTGCCTTGGACATTATCTAGGACCTTAAGATTCTCCATGAAAGGAGGACTAGCAGCCGAGTTGCACGGGAGAATGTGAAACGTGTTCATATGTAGTAAAAACCTGAGAAATCCGTCAGTTTTCGTCAATTGTTATCGAATCGACTTAAAGCCAGATCGTCACTTGGCCGCTCTTATCCCTGAAGCGGTTGTACTTATCGTCTGCAAAGCTATGTCACGTGCTGCGGTATGCGGAGACACTAATAGCACCATAGTAGAACACAGATGAAGCTTCTAAGTTGATGTAATAGCCAGTAAGAAGTAGTACAATTCAAGTTTTAGGTACTGATTATTTACTTTTTAGCTGGCTTTGGTGCCTTGGACATGAGCTAGGACCTTAAGATTCTGCATGAAAGGAGGACTAGCAGCCGAGCTGCACGGGAGAATGTGAAAAGTGTTCATATGTAGTAAAAACCTGAGAAATCTGTCCGTTTTCGTCATTTGTTATCGAATCGACATAAATCCAGATCGACAAATTGGCCCCTCCTTTCTCTGAAACGGTTGTACTTATCGTCTGCAAAGCTATGTCTCGTGCTGCGGTATGCGGAGACACTAAAAGCACCATAGTAGAACACAGATGAAGCTTCTAAGTTGATGTAATAGCCAGTAAGAAGTAGTACAAATCAAGTTTTAGGTACTGATTATTTACGTTTTAGTTTACTTTGGTGCCTTGGACATGAGCTAGGACCTTAAGATTCTGCATGAAAGGAGGACTAGCAGCCGCGTTGCACGGGAGAATGTGAAATGTGTTCATATGTAGTAAAAACCAGAGAAATCCGTCCGTTTTCGTCATTTGTTATCGAATCGACTTAAAGCCCGATCGTCACATTGGCCGCTCTTCTCTCTGTAACGGTTGTACTTATCGTCTGCAAAGCTATGTCGTATGCTGCGGTATGTGGAGACACTAAAACCACCACAATAGAACACAGATGAAGCTTCTAAGTTGATGTGATAGCCAGTAAGAAGTAGTACAATTCAAGTTTTAGGTATCGATTATTGACTTTTTAGCTCTCTTTGGTGCCTTGGACATGAGCTACGACCTTAAGATTCTGCATGTAAGGAGGACTAGCAGCCGAGTTGCACGGGAGAATGTGAAAAGTGTTCATATGTAGTAAAAACCTGAGAAATCCGTCCGTTTTCTTCATTTGTTATCGAATCGACTTAAAGCCAGATCGTCACATTGGCCGCTCTTCTCTCTGAAACGGTTGTACATATCGTCAGCAAAGCTATGTCGCGTGCTGCGGTGTGCGGAGACACTAAATGCACCATAGTAGAACGCAGATGAAGCTTCTAAGTTGATGTAATAGCCAGTAAGAAGTAGTACAATTCAAGTTTTAGGTATCGATTATTGACTTTTTAGCTGGCTTTGGTGCCTTGGACATGAGCTAGGACCTTAAGATTCTGCATGAAAGGAGGACTAGCAGCCGCGTTGCACGGGAGAATGTGAAATGTGTTCATATGTAGTAAAAACCTGAGAAATCCGTCCGTTTTCGTCATTTGTTATCGAATCGACTTAAAGCCCGATCGTCACATTGGCCGCTCTTCTCTCTGAAACGGTTGTACTTATCGTCTGCAAAGCTATGTCGTATGCTGCGGTATGTGGAGACACTAAAACCACCACAATAGAACACAGATGAAGCTTCTATGTTGATGTGATAGTCAGTAAGAAGTAGTACAATTCAAGTTTTAGGTATCGACTATTGACTTTTTAGCTCTCTTTGGTGCCTTGGACATGAGCTACGACCTTAAGATTCTGCATGAAAGGAGGACTAGCAGCCGAGTTGCACGGGAGAATGTGAAAAGTGTTCATATGTAGTAAAAACCTGAGAAATCCGTCCGTTTTCGTCATTTGTTATCGAATCGACTTAAAGCCAGATCGTCACATTGGCCGCTGTTCTCTCTGAAACGGTTGTACTTATCGTCTGCTAAGCTATTTCGCGTGCTGCGGTACGCGGAGACTCTAAAAGCACCATAGTAGAACACAGATGAAGCTTCTAAGTTGATGTAATAGCCAGTAAGAAGTAGTACAATTCAAGTTTTAGGTATCGATTATTGACTGTTTAGCTGGCTTTGGTGCCTTGGACATGATCTAGGACCTTAAGATTCTCCATGAAAGGAGGACTAGCAGCCGAGTTGCACGGGAGAATGTGAAACGTGTTCATATGTAGTAAAAACCTGAGAAATCCGTCAGTTTTCGTCAATTGTTATCGAATCGACTTAAAGCCAGATCGTCACTTGGCCGCTCTTATCCCTGAAGCGGTTGTACTTATCGTCTGCAAAGCTATGTCACGTGCTGCGGTATGCGGAGACACTAATAGCAGCATAGTAGAACACAGATGAAGCTTCTAAGTTGATGTAATAGCCAGTAAGAAGTAGTACAATTCAAGTTTTAGGTACTGATTATTTACTTTTTAGCTGGCTTTGGTGCCTTGGACATGAGCTAGGACCTTAAGATTCTGCATGAAAGGAGGACTAGCAGCCGAGCTGCACGGGAGAATGTGAAAAGTGTTCATATGTAGTAAAAACCTGAGAAATCTGTCCGTTTTCGTCATTTGTTATCGAATCGACATAAATCCAGATCGACAAATTGGCCCCTCCTTTCTCTGAAACGGTTGTACTTATCGTCTGCAAAGCTATGTCTCGTGCTGCGGTATGCGGAGACACTAAAAGCACCATAGTAGAACACAGATGAAGCTTCTAAGTTGATGTAATAGCCAGTAAGAAGTAGTACAAATCAAGTTTTAGGTACTGATTATTTACGTTTTAGTTTACTTTGGTGCCTTGGACATGAGCTAGGACCTTAAGATTCTGCATGAAAGGAGGACTAGCAGCCGCGTTGCACGGGAGAATGTGAAATGTGTTCATATGTAGTAAAAACCAGAGAAATCCGTCCGTTTTCGTCATTTGTTATCGAATCGACTTAAAGCCCGATCGTCACATTGGCCGCTCTTCTCTCTGAAACGGTTGTACTTATCGTCTGCAAAGCTATGTCGTATGCTGCGGTATGTGGAGACACTAAAACCACCACAATAGAACACAGATGAAGCTTCTAAGTTGATGTGATAGCCAGTAAGAAGTAGTACAATTCAAGTTTTAGGTATCGATTATTGACTTTTTAGCTCTCTTTGGTGCCTTGGACATGAGCTACGACCTTAAGATTCTGCATGTAAGGAGGACTAGCAGCCGAGTTGCACGGGAGAATGTGAAAAGTGTTCATATGTAGTAAAAACCTGAGAAATCCGTCCGTTTTCGTCATTTGTTATCGAATCGACTTAAAGCCAGATCGTTACATTGGCCGCTCTTCTCTCTGAAACGGTTGTACGTATCGTCTTCAAAGCTGCGTCGCGTGCTGTGGTATGCGGAGACACTAAAAGCACCATAGCAGAACACAGATGAAGCTTCTAAGTTGATGTAATAGCCAGTAATATATAGTACAATTCAAGTTTTAGGTATCGATTATTGACTTTTTAGCTGGCTTTGGTGCCTTGGACATGAGCTAGGACCTTAAGATTCTGCATGAAAGGAGGACTAGCAGCCGAGTTGCACGGGAGAATGTGAAAAGTGTTCATATGTAGTAAAAACCTGAGAAATCCGTCCGTTTTCGTCATTTGTTATCGAATCGACTTAAAGCCAGATCGTCACATTGGCCCCTCTTTTCTCTGAAACGGTTGTACTTATCGTCTGCAAAGCTATGTCGCGTGCTGCGGTGTGCGGAGACACTAAAAGCACCATAGTAGAACACAGATGAAGCTTCTAAGTTGATGTAATAGCCAGTAAGAAGTAGTACAATTCAAGTTTTAGGTATCGATTATTGACTTTTTAGCTGGCTTTGGTGCCTTGGACATGAGCTAGGACCTTAAGATTCTGCATAGAAGGAGGACTAGCAGCCGCGTTGCACGGGAGAATGTGAAAAGTGTTCATATGTAGTAAAAACCTGAGAAATCCGTCCGTTTTCGTCATTTGTTATCGAATCGACTTAAAGCCAGATCGTCACATTGGCCCCTCTTTTCTCTGAAACGGTTGTACTTATCGTTTGCAAAGCTATGTCGTATGCTGCGGTATGCGGAGACACTAAAACCACCACAGTAGAACACAGATGAAGCTTCTAAGTTGATGTAATACCCAGTAAGAAGTAGTACAATTCAAGTTTTAGGTATTGATTATTGACTTTTTAGCTGGCTTTGGTGCCTTGGACATGAGCTAGGACCTTAAGAATCTGCATGAAAATGGGACTAGCAGCCGAGTTGCACGGGAGAATGTGAAAAGTGTTCAAATAGAGTAAAAACCTGTGAAATCCGTCCGTTTTCGTCATTTTTATCGAATCGACTTAAAGCCAAATCGTCACATTTGCCGCTCTTCTCTCTGAAACGGTTGTACTTATCGTCTGCAAAGCTATTTGGCGTGCTGCGGTACGCGGAGACTCTAAAAGCACCATAGTAGAACACAGATGAAGCTTCTAAGTTGATGTAATAGCCAGTAAGAAGTAGTACAATTCAAGTTTTAGGTATCGATTATTGACTTTTTAGCTGGCTTTGGTGCCTTGGACATGATCTAGGACCTTAAGATTCTCCATGAAAGGAGGACTAGCTGCCGAGTTGCACGGAAAAATGTGAAACGTGTTCATATGTAGTAAAAACCTGAGAAATCCGTCCGTTTTCGTCATTTGTTATCGAATCGACTTACAGCCAGATCGTCACTTGGCCGCTCTTATCACTGAAACGGTTGTACTTATCGTCTGCAAAGCTATGTCGCGTGCTGCGCTGTGCGGAGACACTAGAAGCACCATAGTAGAACACAGATGAAGCTTCTAAGTTGATGTAATAGCCAGTAAGAAGTAGTACAATTCAAGTTTTAGGTATCGATTATTGACTTTTTAGCTGGCTTTGGTGCCTTGGACATGAGCTAGGACCTTAAGATTCTGCATTAAAGGAGGACTAGCAGCCGCGTTGCACGGGAGTATGTGAAATGTGTTCATATGTAGTAGAAACCTGAGAAATCCGTTCGTTTTCGTCATTTGTTATCGAATCGACTTAAAGCCCGATCGTCACATTGGCCGCTCTTCTCTCTGAAACGGTTGTACTTAACGTTTACAAAGTTATGTCGTATGCTGCGGTATGCGGAGACACTAAAACCACCACAGTAGAACACAGATGAAGCTTATAAGTTGATGTAATAGCCAGTAAGAAGTAGTACAATTCAAGTTTTAGGTATCGATTATTGACTTTTTAGCTGGCTTTGGTGCCTTGGACATGAGCTAGGACCTTAAGAATCTGCATGAAAGGAGGACTAGCAGCCGAGTTGCACGGGAGAATGTAAAAAGTGTTCATATGTAGTAAAAACCTGAGAAATCCGTCCGTATTCGTCATTTGTTATCGAATCGACTTAAAGCCAGATCGTAACATTGGCCGCTCTTCTCTCTGAAACGGTTGTACTTATCGTCTGCAAAGCTATTTCGCGTGCTGCGGTACGCGGAGACTCTAAAAGCACCATAGTAGAACACAGATGAAGCTTCTAAGTTGATGTAATAGCCAGTAAGAAGTAGTACAATTCAAGTTTTAGGTATCGATTATTGACTGTTTAGCTGGCTTTGGTGCCTTGGACATGATCTAGGACCTTAAGATTCTCCATGAAAGGAGGACTAGCAGCCGAGTTGCACGGGAGAATGTGAAACGTGTTCATATGTAGTAAAAACCTGAGAAATCCGTCAGTTTTCGTCATTTGTTATCGAATCGACTTAAAGCCAGATCGTCACTTGGCCGCTCTTATCCCTGAAGCGGTTGTACTTATCGTCTGCAAAGCTATGTCACGTGCTGCGGTATGCGGAGACACTAAAAGCACCATAGTAGAACACAGATGAAGCTTCTAAGTTGATGTAATAGCCAGTAAGAAGTAGTACAATTCAAGTTATAGGTACTGATTATTTACTTTTTAGCTGGCTTTGCTGCCTTGGACATGAGCTAGGACCTTAAGATTCTGCATGAATGGAGGACTAGCAGCAGCGTTTCACGGGAGAATGTGAAAAGTGTTCATATGTAGTAAAAACCTGAGAATTCCGTCCGTTTTCGTCATTTGTTATCGAATCGACTTAAAGCCCGATCGTCACATTGGCCGCTCTTCTCTCTGAAACGGTTGTACTTATCGTCTGCAAAGCTATGTCGTATGCTGCGGTATGTGGAGACACTAAAACCACCACAGTAGAACACAGATGAAGCTTCTAAGTTGATGTGATAGCCAGTAAGAAGTAGTACAATTCAATTTTTAGGTATTGATTATTGACTTTTTAGCTGGTTTTGGTGCCTTGGAAATGAGCTAGGACCTTAAGATTCTGCATGAAAGGAGGACTAGCAGCCGAGTTGCACGGGAGAATGTGAAAAGTGTTCATATGTAGTAAAAACCTGAGAAATCCGTCCGTTTTCGTCATTTGTTATCGAATAGACTTAAAGCCAGATCGTCACATTGGCCGCTCTTCTCTCTGAAACGGTTGTACTTATCGTCTGCAAAGCTATGTCGCGTGCTGCGGAATGCGGAGACACTAAAAGCACCATAGTAGAACACAGAAGAAGCTTCTAAGTTGAAGTAATAGCCAGTAAGCAGTAGTACAATTCAAGTTTTAGGTATTGATTATTGACTTTTTAGCTGGCTTTGGTGCCTTGGACATGAGCTAGGATCTTAAGAATCTGCATGAAAGGAGGACTAGCAGCCGAGTTGCACGGGAGAATGTGAAAAGTGTTCAAGTAGAGTAAAAACCTGAGAAATCCGTCAGTTTTCGTCATTTGTTATCGAATCGACTTGAAGCCAGATCGTCACTTGGCCGCTCTTATCCCTGAAACGGTTGTACTTATCGTCTGCAAAGCTATGTCGCGTGCTGCGGTATGCGGAGACACTAGAAGCACCATAGTAGAACACAGATGAAGCTTCTAATTTGATGTAATAGTCAGTAAGAAGTAGTACAATTCAAGTTTTAGGTATCGATTATTGACTTTTTAGCTCTCTTTGGTGCCTTGGACATGAGCTACGACCTTAAGATTCTGCATGAAAGGAGGACTAGCAGCCGAGTTGCACGGGAGAATGTGAAAAGTGTTCATATGTAGTAAAAACCTGAGAAATCCGTCCGTTTTCGTTATTTGTTATCGAATCGACTTAAAGCCAGATCGTCACATTGGCCGCTGTTCTCTCTGAAACGGTTGTACTTATCGTCTGCTAAGCTATTTCGCGTGCTGCGGTACGCGGAGACTCTAAAAGCACCATAGTAGAACACAGATGAAGCTTCTAAGTTGATGTAATAGCCAGTAAGAAGTAGTACAATTCAAGTTTTAGGTATCGATTATTGACTGTTTAGCTGGCTTTGGTGCCTTGGACATGATCTAGGACCTTAAGATTCTCCATGAAAGGAGGACTAGCAGCCGAGTTGCACGGGAGAATGTGAAACGTGTTCATATGTAGTAAAAACCTGAGAAATCCGTCAGTTTTCGTCAATTGTTATCGAATCGACTTAAAGCCAGATCGTCACTTGGCCGCTCTTATCCCTGAAGCGGTTGTACTTATCGTCTGCAAAGCTATGTCACGTGCTGCGGTATGCGGAGACACTAATAGCACCATAGTAGAACACAGATGAAGCTTCTAAGTTGATGTAATAGCAAGTAAGAAGTAGTACAATTCAAGTTTTAGGTACTGATTATTTACTTTTTAGCTGGCTTTGGTGCCTTGGACATGAGCTAGTACCTTAAGATTCTGCATGAAAGGAGGACTAGCAGCCGAGCTGCACGGGAGAATGTGAAAAGTGTTCATATGTAGTAAAAACCTGAGAAATCTGTCCGTTTTCGTCATTTGTTATCGAATCGACATAAATCCAGATCGACAAATTGGCCCCTCCTTTCTCTGAAACGGTTGTACTTATCGTCTGCAAAGCTATGTCTCGTGCTGCGGTATGCGGAGACACTAAAAGCACCATAGTAGAACACAGATGAAGCTTCTAAGTTGATGTAATAGCCAGTAAGAAGTAGTACAAATCAAGTTTTAGGTACTGATTATTTACGTTTTAGTTTA
This sequence comes from Schistocerca gregaria, assembly GCF_023897955.1. NCBI lineage: Eukaryota > Metazoa > Arthropoda > Insecta > Orthoptera > Acrididae > Schistocerca > Schistocerca gregaria. The sequence goes on from NW_026061973.1 coordinate 664,007, forward strand.
CTTTGGTGCCTTGGACATGAGCTAGGACCTTAAGATTCTGCATGAAAGGAGGACTAGCAGCCGCGTTGCACGGGAGAATGTGAAATGTGTTCATATGTAGTAAAAACCTGAGAAATCCGTCCGTTTTCGTCATTTGTTATCGAATCGACTTAAAGCCCGATCGTCACATTGGCCGCTCTTCTCTCTGAAACGGTTGTACTTATCGTCTGCAAAGCTATGTCGTATGCTGCGGTATGTGGAGACACTAAAACCACCACAATAGAACACAGATGAAGCTTCTAAGTTGATGTGATAGCCAGTAAGAAGTAGTACAATTCAAGTTTTAGGTATCGATTATTGACTTTTTAGCTCTCTTTGGTGCCTTGGACATGAGCTACGACCTTAAGATTCTGCATGAAAGGAGGACTAGCAGCCGAGTTGCACGGGAGAATGTGAAAAGTGTTCATATGTAGTAAAAACCTGAGAAATCCGTCCGTTTTCGTCATTTGTTATCGAATCGACTTAAAGCCAGATCGTTACATTGGCCGCTCTTCTCTCTGAAACGGTTGTACGTATCGTCTTCAAAGCTGCGTCGCGTGCTGCGGTATGCGGAGACACTAAAAGCACCATAGCAGAACACAGATGAAGCTTCTAAGTTGATGTAATAGCCAGTAATATATAGTACAATTCAAGTTTTAGGTATCGATTATTGACTTTTTAGCTGGCTTTGGTGCCTTGGACATGAGCTAGGACCTTAAGAATCTGCATGAAAGGAGGACTAGCAGCCGAGTTGCACGGGAGAATGTGAAAAGTGTACATATGTAGTAAAAACCTGAGAAATCCGTCCGTTTTCGTCATTTGTTATCGAATCGACTTAAAGCCAGATCGTCACATTGGCCCCTCTTTTCTCTGAAACGGTTGTACTTATCGTCTGCAAAGCTATGTCGCGTGCTGCGGTGTGCGGAGACACTAAAAGCACCATAGTAGAACACAGATGAAGCTTCTAAGTTGATGTAATAGCCAGTAAGAAGTAGTACAATTCAAGTTTTAGGTATCGATTATTGACTTTTTAGCTGGCTTTGGTGCCTTGGACATGAGCTAGGACCTTAAGATTCTGCATAGAAGGAGGACTAGCAGCCGCGTTGCACGGGAGAATGTGAAAAGTGTTCATATGTAGTAAAAACCTGAGAAATCCGTCCGTTTTCGTCATTTGTTATCGAATCGACTTAAAGCCAGATCGTCACATTGGCCCCTCTTTTCTCTGAAACGGTTGTACTTATCGTTTGCAAAGCTATGTCGTATGCTGCGGTATGCGGAGACACTAAAACCACCACAGTAGAACACAGATGAAGCTTCTAAGTTGATGTAATACCCAGTAAGAAGTAGTACAATTCAAGTTTTAGGTATTGATTATTGACTTTTTAGCTGGCTTTGGTGCCTTGGACATGAGCTAGGACCTTAAGAATCTGCATGAAAATAGGACTAGCAGCCGAGTTGCACGGGAGAATGTGAAAAGTGTTCAAATAGAGTAAAAACCTGAGAAATCCGTCCGTTTTCGTCATTTTTATCGAATCGACTTAAAGCCAAATCGTCACATTTGCCGCTCTTCTCTCTGAAACGGTTGTACTTATCGTCTGCAAAGCTATTTGGCGTGCTGCGGTACGCGGAGACTCTAAAAGCACCATAGTAGAACACAGATGAAGCTTCTAAGTTGATGTAATAGCCAGTAAGAAGTAGTACAATTCAAGTTTTATGTATCGATTATTGACTTTTTAGCTGGCTTTGGTGCCTTGGACATGATCTAGGACCTTAAGATTCTCCATGAAAGGAGGACTAGCTGCCGAGTTGCACGGGAGAATGTGAAACGTGTTCATATGTAGTAAAAACCTGAGAAATCCGTCAGTTTTCGTCATTTGTTATCGAATCGACTTAAAGCCAGATCGTCACTTGGCCGCTCTTATCCCTGAAACGGTTGTACTTATCGTCTGCAAAGCTATGTCGCGTGCTGCGGTGTGCGGAGACACTAGAAGCACCATAGTAGAACACAGATGAAGCTTCTAAGTTGATGTAATAGCCAGTAAGAAGTAGTACAATTCAAGTTTTAGGTATCGATTATTGACTTTTTAGCTGGCTTTGGTGCCTTGGACATGAGCTAGGACCTTAAGATTCTGCATTAAAGGAGGACTAGCAGCCGCGTTGCACGGGAGTATGTGAAATGTGTTCATATGTAGTAGAAACCTGAGAAATCCGTTCGTTTTCGTCATTTGTTATCGAATCGACTTAAAGCCCGATCGTCACATTGGCCGCTCTTCTCTCTGAAACGGTTGTACTTATCGTTTACAAAGTTATGTCGTATGCTGCGGTATGCGGAGACACTCAAACCACCACAGTAGAACACAGATGAAGCTTCTAAGTTGATTGTAATAGCCAGTAAGAAGTAGTACAATTCAAGTTTTAGGTATCGATTATTGACTTTTTAGCTGGCTTTGGTGCCTTGGACATGAGCTAGGACCTTAAGAATCTGCATGAAAGGAGGACTAGCAGCCGAGTTGCACGGGAGAATGTAAAAAGTGTTCATATGTAGTAAAAACCTGAGAAATCCGTCCGTATTCGTCATTTGTTATCGAATCGACTTAAAGCCAGATCGTAACATTGGCCGCTCTTCTCTCTGAAACGGTTGTACTTATCGTCTGCAAAGCTATTTCGCGTGCTGCGGTACGCGGAGACTCTAAAAGCACCATAGTAGAACACAGATGAAGCTTCTAAGTTGATGTAATAGCCAGTAAGAAGTAGTACAATTCAAGTTTTAGGTATCGATTATTGACTGTTTAGCTGGCTTTGGTGCCTTGGACATGATCTAGGACCTTAAGATTCGCCATGAAAGGAGGACTAGCAGCCGAGTTGCACGGGAGAATGTGAAACGTGTTCATATGTAGTAAAAACCTGAGAAATCCGTCAGTTTTCGTCATTTGTTATCGAATCGACTTAAAGCCAGATCGTCACTTGGCCGCTCTTATCCCTGAAGCGGTTGTACTTATCGTCTGCAAAGCTATGTCACGTGCTGCGGTATGCAGAGACACTAAAAGCACCATAGTAGAACACAGATGAAGCTTCTAAGTTGATGTAATAGCCAGTAAGAAGTAGTACAATTCAAGTTATAGGTACTGATTATTTAATTTTTAGCTGGCTTTGCTGCCTTGGACATGAGCTAGGACCTTAAGATTCTGCATGAATGGAGGACTAGCAGCAGCGTTTCACGGGAGAATGTGAAAAGTGTTCATATGTAGTAAAAACCTGAGAATTCCGTCCGTTTTCGTCATTTGTTATCGAATCGACTTAAAGCCCGATCGTCACATTGGCCGCTCTTCTCTCTGAAACGGTTGTACTTATCGTCTGCAAAGCTATGTCGTATGCTGCGGTATGTGGAGACACTAAAACCACCACAGTAGAACACAGATGAAGCTTCTAAGTTGATGTGATAGCCAGTAAGAAGTAGTACAATTCAATTTTTAGGTATTGATTATTGACTTTTTAGCTGGTTTTGGTGCCTTGGAAATGAGCTAGGACCTTAAGATTCTGTATGAAAGGAGGACTAGCAGCCGAGTTGCACGGGAGAATGTGAAAAGTGTTCATATGTAGTAAAAACCTGAGAAATCCGTCCGTTTTCGTCATTTGTTATCGAATAGACTTAAAGCCAGATCGTCACATTGGCCGCTCTTCTCTCTGAAACGGTTGTACTTATCGTCTGCAAAGCTATGTCGCGTGCTGCGGAATGCGGAGACACTAAAAGCACCATAGTAGAACACAGAAGAAGCTTCTAAGTTGAAGTAATAGCCAGTAAGAAGTAGTACAATTCAAGTTTTAGGTATTGATTATTGACTTTTTAGCTGGCTTTGGTGCCTTGGACATGAGCTAGGATCTTAAGAATCTGCATGAAAGGAGGACTAGCAGCCGAGTTGCACGGGAGAATGTGAAAAGTGTTCAAGTAGAGTAAAAACCTGAGAAATCCGTCAGTTTTCGTCATTTGTTATCGAATCGACTTGAAGCCAGATCGTCACTTGGCCGCTCTTATCCCTGAAACGGTTGTACTTATCGTCTGCAAAGCTATGTCGCGTGCTGCGGTATGCGGAGACACTAGAAGCACCATAGTAGAACACAGATGAAGCTTCTAATTTGATGTAATAGCCAGTAAGAAGTAGTACAATTCATGTTTTAGGTATCGATTATTGACTTTTTAGCTGGCTTTGATGCCTTGGACATGAGCTAGGACCTTAAGATTCTGCATGATAGGAGGACTAGCAGCCGCGTTGCACGGGAGAATGTGAAATGTGTTCATATGTAGTAGAAACCTGAGATATCCGTCCGTTTTCGTCATTTGTTATCGAATCGACTTAAAGCCCGATCGTCACATTGGCCGATCTTATCCCTGAAACGGTTGTACTTATCGTCTGCAAAGCTATGGCGCGTGCTGCGGTATGCGGAGACACTAAAAGCACCATAGTAGAACACAGATGAAGCTTCTAAGTTGATGTATTAGCCAGTAAGAAGTAGTACAATTCAAGTTTTAGGTATCGATTATTGACTTTTTAGCTGGCTTTGGTGCCTTGGACATGAGCTAGGACCATAAGATTTGCATGAAAGGAGGACTAGCAGCCGAGTTGCACGGGAGAATGTGAAAAGTGTTCATATGTAGTAAAAACCTGAGAAATCCATCCGTTTTCGTCATTTGTTATCGAATCGACTTATGGCCAGATCGTCACATTGGCCGCTCTTCTCTCTGAAACGGTTGTACTTATCGTCTGCAAAGCTATGTCGTATGCTGCGTTAGGCGGAGACACTGAAACCACCACAGTAGAACACAGATGAAGCTTCTAATTTGATGTAATAGCCAGTAAGAAGTAGTACAATTCAATTTTTAGGTATCGGTTATTGACTTTTTAGCTGGTTTTGGTGCCTTGGAAATGAGCTAGGACCTTAAGATTCTGCATGAAAGGAGGACTAGCAGCCGAGTTGCACGGGAGAATGTGAAAAGTGTTCATATGTAGTAAAAACCTGAGAAATCCGTCCGTTTTCGTCATTTGTTATCGAATAGACTTAAAGCCAGATCGTCACATTGGCCGCTCTTCTCTCTGAAACGGTTGTACTTATCGTCTGCAAAGCTATGTCGCGTGCTGCGGAATGCGGAGACACTAAAAGCACCATAGTAGAACACAGAAGAAGCTTCTAAGTTGCAGTAATAGCCAGTAAGAAGTAGTACAATTCAAGTTTTAGTTATCGATTATTCCATTTTGGCCGGCTTTGGTGGCTTGGACATGACCTAGGACTTTAAGATTCTGCATGAAACTAGAACTAGCAGCCGAGTTGCACGGGAGAATGTGAAAAGTGTTCATATGTAGTAAAAACCTGAGAAATCCGTCCGTTTTCGTCATTTGTTATCGAATCGACTTAAAGCCAGATCGTCACTTGGCAGCTCTTCTCTCTGAAACGGTTCTACTTATCGTCTGCAAAGCTATGTCGCGTGCTGCGGTATGCGGAGACACTAAAACCACCACAGTAGAACACAGATGAAGCTTCTAAGTTGATGTAATAGCCAGTAAGAAGTAGTACAATTCAAGTTTTAGGTATCGATTATTGACTTTTTAGCTGGCTTTGGTGCCTTGGACATGAGCTAGGACCTTAAGATTCTGCATGAAAGGAGGACTAGCAGCCGAGTTGCACGGGAGAATGTGAAAAGTGTTCATATGTAGTAAAAACCTGAGAAATCCGTCCGTTTTCGTCATTTGTTATCGAATCGACTTAAAGCCAGATCGTCACATTGGCCCCTCTTTTCTCTGAAACGGTTGTACTTATCGTCTGCAAAGCTATGTCGCGTGCTGCGGTGTGCGGAGACACTAAAAGCACCATAGTAGAACACAGATGAAGCTTCTAAGTTGATGTAATAGCCAGTAAGAAGTAGTACAATTCAAGTTTTAGGTATCGATTATTGACTTTTTAGCTGGCTTTGGTGCCTTGGACATGAGCTAGGACCATAAGATTTGCATGAAAGGAGGACTAGCAGCCGAGTTGCACGGGAGAATGTGAAAAGTGTTCATATGTAGTAAAAACCTGAGAAATCCATCCGTTTTCGTCATTTGTTATCGAATCGACTTAAAGCCCGATCGTCACATTGGCCGCTCTTCTCTCTGAAACGGTTGTACCTATCGTTTGCAAAGCTATGTCGTATGCTGCGGTATGCGGAGACACTAAAACCACCACAGTAGAACACAGATGAAGCTTCTAAGTTGATGTAATAGCCAGTAAGAAGTAGTACAATTCAAGTTTTAGGTATCGATTATTGACTTTTTAGCTGGCTTTGGTGCCTTGGACATGAGCTAGGACCTTAAGATTCTGCATGAAAGGAGGACTAGCAGCCGAGTTGCACGGGAGAATGTGAAAAGTGTTCATATGTAGTAAAAACCTGAGAAATCCGTCCGTTTTCGTCATTTGTTATCGAATCGACTTAAAGCCAGATCGTCACATTGGCCCCTCTTTTCTCTGAAACGGTTGTACTTATCGTCTGCAAAGCTATGTCGCGTGCTGCGGTGTGCGGAGACACTAAAAGCACCATAGTAGAACACAGATGAAGCTTCTAAGTTGATGTAATAGCCAGTAAGAAGTAGTACAATTCAAGTTTTAGGTATCGATTATTGACTTTTTAGCTGGCTTTGGTGCCTTGGACATGAGCTAGGACCTTAAGATTCTGCATAGAAGGAGGACTAGCAGCCGCGTTGCACGGGAGAATGTGAAATGTGTTCATATGTAGTAGAAACCTGAGAAATCCGTTCGTTTTCGTCATTTGTTATCGTATCGACTTAAAGCCCGATCGTCACATTGGCCGATCTTCTCTCTGAAACGGTTGTACTTATCGTTTGCAAAGCTATGTCGTATGCTGCGGTATGCGGAGACACTAAAACCACCACAGTAGAACACAGATGAAGCTTCTAAGTTGATGTAATACCCAGTAAGAAGTAGTACAATTCAAGTTTTAGGTATTGATTATTGACTTTTTAGCTGGCTTTGGTGCCTTGGACATGAGCTAGGACCTTAAGAATCTGCATGAAAATAGGACTAGCAGCCGAGTTGCACGGGAGAATGTGAAAAGTGTTCAAATAGAGTAAAAACCTGAGAAATCCGTCCGTTTTCGTCATTTTTATCGAATCGACTTAAAGCCAAATCGTCACATTGGCCGCTCTTCTCTCTGAAACGGTTGTACTTATCGTCTGCAAAGCTATTTCGCGTGCTGCGGTACGCGGAGACTCTAAAAGCACCATAGTAGATCACAGATGAAGCTTCTAAGTTGATGTAATAGCCAGTAAGAAGTAGTACAATTCAAGTTTTAGGTATCGATTATTGACTGTTTAGCTGGCTTTGGTGCCTTGGACATGATCTAGGACCTTAAGATTCTCCATGAAAGGAGGACTAGCAGCCGAGTTGCACGGGAGAATGTGAAACGTGTTCATATGTAGTAAAAACCTGAGAAATCCGTCAGTTTTCGTCATTTGTTATCGAATCGACTTAAAGCCAGATCGTCACTTGGCCGCTCTTATCCCTGAAGCGGTTGTACTTATCGTCTGCAAAGCTATGTCACGTGCTGCGGTATGCGGAGACACTAAAAGCACCATAGTAGAACACAGATGAAGCTTCTAAGTTGATGTAATAGCCAATAAGAAGTAGTACAATTCAAGTTATAGGTACTGATTATTTACTTTTTAGCTGGCTTTGCTGCCTTGGACATGAGCTAGGACCTTAAGATTCTGCATGAATGGAGGACTAGCACCCGAGTTGCACGGGAGAATGTGAAAAGTGTTCATATGTAGTAAAAACCTGAGAAATCCGTCCGTTTTCGTCATTTGTTATCGAATCGACTTAAAGCCAGATCGTCACATTGGCCGCTCTTCTCTCTGAAACGGTTCTACCTATCGTCTGCAAAGCTACGTCGCGTGCTGCGGTATGCGGAGACTGTAAAAGCACCATAGTAGAACACAGATGAAGCTTCTAAGTTGATGTAATAGCCAGTAAGAAGTAGTACAATTCAAGTTTTATGTATTGATTATTGACTTCTTAGCTGTCTTTGGTGCCTTGGACATGAGCTAGGACCTCAAGATTCTGCATGAAATTAGGACTAGCATCCGAGTTGCACGGGAGAATGTGAAAAGTGTTCACATGTAGTAAAAACCTGAGAAATCCGTCCGTTTTCGTCATTTGTTATCGAATCGACTTAAAGCCAGATCGTCACTTGGCTGCTCTTCTCTCTGAAACGGTTGTACCTATCGTTTGCAAAGCTATGTCGTATGCTGCGGTATGCGGAGACACTAAAACCACCACAGTAGAACACAGATGAAGCTTCTAAGTTGATGTAATAGCCAGTAAGAAGTAGTACAATTCAAGTTTTAGGTATCGATTTTTGACTTCTTAGCTGGCTTTGGTGCCTTGGACATGAGCTAGGACCTTAAGAATCTGCATGAAAGGAGGACTAGCAGCCGAGTTGCACGGGAGAATGTAAAAATTGTTCATATGTAGTAAAAACCTGAGAAATCCGTCCGTTTTCGTCATTTGTTATCGAATCGACTTAAAGCCAGATCGTAACATTGGCCGCTCTTCTCTCTGAAACGGTTGTACATATCGTCTGCAAAGCTGTGTCTCGTGCTGCGGTATGCGGAGACAATAAAATCACCATAGTAGAACACAGATGAAGCTTCTAATTTGATGTAATAGCCAGTAAGAAGTAGTACAATTCATGTTTTAGGTATCGATTATTGACTTTTTAGCTGGCTTTGATGCCTTGGACATGAGCTAGGACCTTAAGATTCTGCATGATAGGAGGACTAGCAGCCGCGTTGCACGGGAGAATGTGAAATGTGTTCATATGTAGTAGAAACCTGAGAAATCCGTCCGTTTTCGTCATTTGTTATCGAATCGACTTAAAGCCCGATCGTCACATTGGCCGATCTTCTCTCTGAAACGGTTGTACTTATCGTCTGCAAAACTATGGCGCGTGCTGCGGTATGCGGAGACACTAAAAGCACCATAGCAGAACACAGATGAAGCTTCTAAGTTGATGTATTAGCCAGTAAGAAGTAGTACAATTCAAGTTTTAGGTATCGATTATTGACATTTTAGCTGGCTTTGGTGCCTTGGACATGAGCTAGGACCTTAAGATTCTGCATGAAAGGAGGACTAGCACCCGAGTTGCACGGGAGAATGTGAAAAGTGTTCATATGTAGTAAAAACCTGAGAAATCCATCCGTTTTCGTCATTTGTTATCGAATCGACTTGTGGCCAGATCGTCACATTGGCCGCTCTTCTCTCTGAAACGGTTGTACTTATCGTCTGCAAAGCTATGTCGTATGCTGCGTTAGGCGGAGACACTGAAACCACCACAGTAGAACACAGATGAAGCTTCTAATTTGATGTAATAGCCAGTAAGAAGTAGTACAATTCATGTTTTAGGTATCGATTATTGACTTTTTAGCTGGCTTTGATGCCTTGGACATGAGCTATCACCTTAAGAATCTGCATGAAAGGAGGACTAGCAGCCGAGTTGCAGGGAAGAATGTGAAAAGTGTTCATATGTAGTAAAAACCTGAGAAATCCGTCCGTTTTCGTCATTTGTTATCGAATCGACTTAAAGCCAGATCGTCACATTGGCCGCTCTTCTCTCTGAAACGGTTGTACTTATCGTCTGCAAAGCTATGTCTCGTGCTGCGGTATGCGGAGACACTAAAAGCACCATAGTAGAACACAGATGAAGCTTCTAAGTTGATGTAATAGCCAGTAAGAAGTAGTACAATTCAAGTTTTAGGTACTGATTATTTACATTTTAGCTTACTTTGGTGCCTTGGACATGAGCTAGGACCTTAAGTTTCTGCATGAAAGGAGGACTAGCAGCCGAGTTACACGGGAGAATGTGAAAAATGTTCATATGTAGTAAAAACCTGAGAAATCCGTCCGTTTTCTTCATTTGTTATCGAATCGACTTAAAGCCAGATCGTCACATTGGCCGCTCTTCTCTCTGAAACGGTTGTACATATCGTCAGCAAAGCTATGTCGCGTGCTGCGGTGTGCGGAGACACTAAATGCACCATAGTAGAACGCAGATGAAGCTTCTAAGTTGATGTAATAGCTAGTAAGAAGTAGTACAATTCAAGTTTTAGGTATCGATTATTGACTTTTTAGCTGGCTTTGGTGCCTTGGACATGAGCTAGGACCTTAAGATTCTGCATGAAAGGAGGACTAGCAGCCGCGTTGCACGGCAGAATGTGAAATGTGTTCATATGTAGTAAAAACCTGAGAAATCCGTCCGTTTTCGTCATTTGTTTTCGAATCGACTTAAAGCCCGATCGTCACATTGGCCGCTCTTCTCTCTGAAACGGTTGTACTTATCGTCTGCAAAGCTATGTCGTATGCTGCGGTATGTGGAGACACTAAAACCACCACAATAGAACACAGATGAAGCTTCTAAGTTGATGTGATAGCCAGTAAGAAGTAGTACAATTCAAGTTTTAGGTATCGATTATTGACTTTTTAGCTCTCTTTGGTGCCTTGGACATGAGCTACGACCTTAAGATTCTGCATGAAAGGAGGACTAGCAGCCGAGTTGCACGGGAGAATGTGAAAAGTGTTCATATGTAGTAAAAACCTGAGAAATCCGTCCGTTTTCGTCATTTGTTATCGAATCGACTTAAAGCCAGATCGTCACATTGGCCGCTGTTCTCTCTGAAACGGTTGTACTTATCGTCTGCTAAGCTATTTCGCGTGCTGCGGTACGCGGAGACTCTAAAAGCACCATAGTAGAACACAGATGAAGCTTCTAAGTTGATGTAATAGCCAGTAAGAAGTAGTACAATTCAAGTTTTAGGTATCGATTATTGACTGTTTAGCTGGCTTTGGTGCCTTGGACATGATCTAGGACCTTAAGATTCTCCATGAAAGGAGGACTAGCAGCCGAGTTGCACGGGAGAATGTGAAACGTGTTCATATGTAGTAAAAACTTGAGAAATCCGTCAGTTTTCGTCATTTTTTATCGAATCGACTTAAAGCCAGATCGTCACTTGGCCGCTCTTATCCCTGAAGCGGTTGTACTTATCGTCTGCAAAGCTATGTCACGTGCTGCGGTATGCGGAGACACTAATAGCACCATAGTAGAACACAGATGAAGCTTCTAAGTTGATGTAATAGCCAGTAAGAAGTAGTACAATTCAAGTTATAGGTACTGATTATTTACTTTTTAGCTGGCTTTGGTGCCTTGGACATGAGCTAGGACCTTAAGATTCTGCATGAATGGAGGACTAGCAGCAGCGTTTCACGGGAGAATGTGAAAAGTGTTCATATGTAGTAACAACCTGAGAAATCCGTCCGTTTTCGTCATTTGTTATCGAATCGACTTAAAGCCCGATCGTCACATTGGCCGCTCTTCTCTCTGAAACGGTTGTACTTATCGTCTGCAAAGCTATGTCGTATGCTGCGGTATGTGGAGACACTAAAACCACCACAGTAGAACACAGATGAAGCTTCTAAGTTGATGTGATAGCCAGTAAGAAGTAGTACAATTCAATTTTTAGGTATTGATTATTCACTTCTTAGCTGGCTTTGGTGCGTTGGACATGAGCTAGGACCTTAAGATTCTGCATGAAAGGAGGACTAGCAGCCGAGTTGCACGGGAGAATGTGAAAAGTGTTCACATGTAGGAAAAACCTGAGAAATCCGTCCGTTTTCGTCATTTGTTATCGAATCGACTTAAAGCCAGATCGTCACTTGGCTGCTCTTCTCTCTGAAACGGTTCTACTTATCGTCTGCAAAGCTATGTCGCATGCTGCGGTATGCGGAGACACTAAAAGCACCATAGTAGAACACAGATGAAGCTTCTAAGTTGATGTAATAGCCAGTAAGAAGTAGTACAATTCAAGTTTTAGGTACTGATTATTTACTTTTTAGCTGGCTTTGGTGCCTTGGACATGAGCTAGGACCTTAAGATTCTGCATGAAAGGAGGACTAGCAGCCGAGCTGCACGGGAGAATGTGAAAAGTGTTCATATGTAGTAAAAACCTGAGAAATCTGTCCGTTTTCGTCATTTGTTATCGAATCGACTTAAATCCAGATCGTCAAATTGGCCCCTCCTTTCTCTGAAACGGTTGTACTTATCGTCTGCAAAGCTATGTCTCGTGCTGCGGTATGCGGAGACACTAAAAGCACCATAGTAGAACACAGATGAAGCTTATAAGTTGATGTAATAGCCAGTAAGAAGTAGTACAATTCAAGTTTTAGGTACTGATTATTTACGTTTTAGTTTACTTTGGTGCCTTGGACATGAGCTAGGACCTTAGGTTTCTGCATGAAAGGAGGACTAGCAGCCGAGTTACACGGGAGAATGTGAAAAATGTTCATATGTAGTAAAAACCTGAGAAATCCGTCCGTTTTCTTCATTTGTTATCGAATCGACTTAAAGCCAGATCGTCACATTGGCCGCTCTTCTCTCTGAAACGGTTGTACATATCGTCTGCAAAGCTATGTCGCGTGCTGCGGTGTGCGGAGACACTAAATGCACCATAGTAGAACGCAGATGAAGCTTCTAAGTTGATGTAATAGCCAGTAAGAAGTAATACAATTCAAGTTTTAGGTATCGATTATTGACTTTTTAGCTGGCTTTGGTGCCTTGGACATGAGCTAGGACCTTAGGATTCTGCATGAAAGGAGGACTAGCAGCCGCGTTGCACGGGAGAATGTGAAATGTGTTCATATGTAGTAAAAACCTGAGAAATCCGTCCGTTTTCGTCATTTGTTATCGAATCGACTTAAAGCCCGATCGTCACATTGGCCGCTCTTCTCTCTGAAACGGTTGTACTTATCGTCTGCAAAGCTATGTCGTATGCTGCGGTATGTGGAGACACTAAAACCACCACAATAGAACACAGATGAAGCTTCTAAGTTGATGTGATAGCCCGTAAGAAGTAGTACAATTCAAGTTTTAGGTATCGATTATTGACTTTTTAGCTCTCTTTGGTGCCTTGGACATGAGCTACGACCTTAAGATTCTGCATGAAAGGAGGACTAGCAGCCGAGTTGCACGGGAGAATGTGAAAAGTGTTCATATGTAGTAAAAACCTGAGAAATCCGTCCGTTTTCGTCATTTGTTATCGAATCGACTTAAAGCCAGATCGTTACATTGGCCGCTCTTCTCTCTGAAACGGTTGTACGTATCGTCTTCAAAGCTTTGTCGCGTGCTGCGGTATGCGGAGACACTAAAAGCACCATAGCAGAACACAGATGAAGCTTCTAAGTTGATGTAATAGCCAGTAATATATAGTACAATTCAAGTTTTAGGTATCGATTATTGACTTTTTAGCTGGCTTTGGTGCCTTGGACATGAGCTAGGGCCTTAAGATTCTGCATGAAAGGAGGACTAGCAGCCGAGTTGCACGGGAGAATGTGAAAAGTGTTCATATGTAGTAAAAACCTGAGAAATCCGTCAGTTTTCGTCATTTTTTATCGAATCGACTTAAAGCCAGATCGTCACTTGGCCGCTCTTATCCCTGAAACGGTTGTACTTATCGTCTGCAAAGCTATGTCGCGTGCTGCGGTGTGCGGAGACACTAGAAGCACCATAGTAGAACACAGATGAAGCTTCTAAGTTGATGTAATAGCCAGTAAGAAGTAGTACAATTCAAGTTTTAGGTATCGATTATTGACTTTTTAGCTGGCTTTGGTGCCTTGGACATGAGCTACGACCTTAAGATTCTGCATAGAAGGAGGACTAGCAGCCGCGTCGCACGGGAGTATGTGAAATGTGTTCATATGTTGTAGAAACCTGAGAAATCCGTTCGTTTTCGTCATTTGTTATCGAATCGACTTAAAGCCCGATCGTCACATTGGCCGCTCTTCTCTCTGAAACGGTTGTACTTATCGTTTACAAAGTTATGTCGTATGCTGCGGTATGCGGAGACACTAAAACCACCACAGTAGAACACAGATGAAGCTTCTAAGTTGATGTAATAGCCAGTAAGAAGTAGTACAATTCAAGTTTTAGGTATCGATTATTGACTTTTTAGCTGGCTTTGGTGCCTTGGACATGAGCTAGGACCTTAAGAATCTGCATGAAAGGAGGACTAGCAGCCGAGTTGCACGGGAGAATGTAAAAAGTGTTCATATGTAGTAAAAACCTGAGAAATCCGTCCGTTTTCGTCATTTGTTATCGAATCGACTTAAAGGCAGATCGTAACATTGGCCGCTCTTCTCTCTGAAACGGTTGTACTTATCGTCTGCAAAGCTATTTCGCGTGCTGCGGTACGCGGAAACTCTAAAAGCACCATAGTAGAACACAGATGAAGCTTCTAAGTTGATGTAATAGCCAGTAAGAAGTAGTACAATTCAAGTTTTAGGTATCGATTATTGACTGTTTAGCTGGCTTTGGTGCCTTGGACATGATCTAGGACCTTAAGATTCTCCATGAAAGGAGGACTAGCAGCCGAGTTGCACGGGAGAATGTGAAACGTGTTCATATGTATTAAAAACCTGAGAAATCCTTCAGTTTTCGTCATTTGTTATCGAATCGACTTAAAGCCAGATCGTCACTTGGCCGCTCTTATCCCTGAAGCGGTTGTACTTATCGTCTGCAAAGCTATGTCACGTGCTGCGGTATGCGGAGACACTAAAAGCACCATAGTAGAACACAGATGAAGCTTCTAAGTTGATGTAATAGCCATTAAGAAGTAGTACAATTCAAGTTGTAGGTACTGATTATTTACTTTTTAGCTGGCTTTGCTGCCTTGGACATGAGCTAGGACCTTAAGATTCTGCATGAATGGAGGACTAGCAGCAGCGTTTCACGGGAGAATGTGAAAAGTGTTCATATGTAGTAAAAACCTGAGAAATCCGTCCATTTTCGTCATTTGTTATCGAATCGACTTAAAGCCCGATCGCCACATTGGCCACTCTTCTCTCTGAAACGGTTGGACTTATCGTCTGCAAAGCTATGTCGTATGCTGCGGTATGTGGAGATACTAAAACCACCACAGTAGAACACAGATGAAGCTTCTAAGTTGATGTGATAGCCAGTAAGAAGTAGTACAATTCAATTTTTAGGTATTGATTATTGACTTTTTAGCTGGTTTTGGTGCCTTGGAAATGAGCTAGGACCTTAAGATTCTGCATGAAAGGAGGACTAGCAGCCGAGTTGCACGGGAGAATGTGAAAAGTGTTCATATGTAGTTAAAACCTGAGAAATCCGTCCGTTTTCGTCATTTGTTATCGAATCGACTTAAAGCCAGATCGTCACTTGGCAGCTCTTCTCTCTGAAACGGTTCTACTTATCGTCTGCAAAGCTATGTCGCGTGCTGCGGTATGCGGAGACACTAAAAGCACCATAGTAGAACACAGATGAAGCTTCTACGTTGATGTAATAGCCAGTAAGAAGTAGTACAATTCAAGTTTTAGGTATCAGTTATTGACTTTTTAGCTGGCTTTGGTGCCATGGACATGAGCTAGGACCTTAATATTCTGCATAGAAGGAGGACTAGCAGCCGCGTTGCACGGGAGAATGTGAAACGTGTTCATATGTAGTAGAAACCTGAGAAATCCGTCCGTTTTCGTCATTTGTTATCGAATCGACTTAAAGCCCGATCGTCACATTGGCCGCTCTTCTCTCTGAAACGGTTGTACCTATCGTTTGCAAAGCTATGTCGTATGCTGCGGTATGCGGAGACACTAAAACCACCACAGTAGAACACAGATGAAGCTTCTAAGTTGATGTAATAGCCAGTAAGAAGTGGTACAATTCAAGTTTTAGGTATCGATTATTGACTTTTTAGCTGGCTTTGGTGCCTTGGACATGAGCTAGGACCTTAAGATTCTGCATGAAAGGAGGACTAGCAGCCGAGTTGCACGGGAGAATGTGAAAAGTGTTCAAATAGAGTAAAAACCTGAGAAATCCGTCCGTTTTCGTCATTTTTATCGAATCGACTTAAAGCCAAATCGTCACATTGGCCGCTTTTCTCTCTGAAACGGTTGTACTTATCGTCTGCAAAGCTATTTCGCGTGCTGCGGTACGCGGAGACTCTAAAAGCACCATAGTAGAACACAGATGAAGCTTCTAAGTTGATGTAATAGCCAGTAAGAAGTAGTACAATTCAAGTTTTAGGTATCGATTATTGACTGTTTAGCTGGCTTTGGTGCCTTGGACATGATCTAGGACCTTAAGATTCTCCATGAAAGGAGGACTAGCTGCCGAGTTGCACGGGAGAATTCGAAACGTGTTCATATGTAGTAAAAACCTGAGAAATCCGTCAGTTTTCGTCATTTGTTATCGAATCGACTTAAAGCCAGATCGTCACTTGGCCGCTCTTATCCCTGAAACGGTTGTACTTATCGTCTGCAAAGCTATGTCGCGTGCTGCGGTGTGCGGAGACACTAGAAGCACCATAGTAGAACACAGATGAAGCTTCTAAGTTGATGTAATAGCCAGTAAGAAGTAGTACAATTCAAGTTTTAGGTATCGATTATTGACTTTTTAGCTGGCTTTGGTGCCTTGGACATGAGCTACGACCTTAAGATTCTGCATAGAAGGAGGACTAGCAGCCGCGTTGCACGGGAGTATGTGAAATGTGTTCATATGTAGTAGAAACCTGAGAAATCCGTTCGTTTTCGTCATTTGTTATCGAATCGACTTAAAGCCCGATCGTCACATTGGCCGCTCTTCTCTCTGAAACGGTTGTACTTATCGTTTACAAAGTTATGTCGTATGCTGCGGTATGCGGAGACACTAAAACCACCACAGTAGAACACAGATGAAGCTTCTAAGTTGATGTAATAGCCAGTAAGAAGTAGTACAATTCAAGTTTTAGGTATCGATTATTGACTTTTTAGCTGGCTTTGGTGCCTTGGACATGAGCTAGGACCTTAAGAATCTGCATGAAAGGAGGACTAGCAGCCGAGTTGCACGGGAGAATGTAAAAAGTGTTCATATGTAGTAAAAATTTGAGAAATCCGTCCGTTTTCGTCATTTGTTATCGAATCGACCTAAAGCCAGATCGTAACATTGGCCGCTCTTCTCTCTGAAACGGTTGTACTTAT
Source organism: Schistocerca gregaria (assembly GCF_023897955.1). Classification (NCBI taxonomy): domain Eukaryota; kingdom Metazoa; phylum Arthropoda; class Insecta; order Orthoptera; family Acrididae; genus Schistocerca; species Schistocerca gregaria. The sequence goes on from NW_026061973.1 coordinate 681,089, forward strand.
CGTCTGCAAAGCTATTTCGCGTGCTGCGGTACGCGGAGACTCTAAAAGCACCATAGTAGAACACAGATGAAGCTTCTAAGTTGATGTAATAGCCAGTAAGAAGTAGTACAATTCAAGTTATAGGTACTGATTATTTACTTTTTAGCTGGCTTTGCTGCCTTGGACATGAGCTAGGACCTTAAGATTCTGCATGAATGGAGGACTAGCAGCAGCGTTTCACGGGAGAATGTGAAAAGTGTTCATATGTAGTAAAAACCTGAGAATTCCGTCCGTTTTCGTCATTTGTTATCGAATCGACTTAAAGCCCGATCGTCACATTGGCCGCTCTTCTCTCTGAAACGGTTGTACTTATCGTCTGCAAAGCTATGTCGTATGCTGCGGTATGTGGAGACACTAAAACCACCACAGTAGAACACAGATGAAGCTTCTAAGTTGATGTGATAGCCAGTAAGAAGTAGTACAATTCAATTTTTAGGTATTGATTATTGACTTTTTAGCTGGTTTTGGTGCCTTGGAAATGAGCTAGGACCTTAAGATTCTGCATGAAAGGAGGACTAGCAGCCGAGTTGCACGGGAGAATGTGAAAAGTGTTCATATGTAGTAAAAACCTGAGAAATCCGTCCGTTTTCGTCATTTGTTATCGAATAGACTTAAAGCCAGATCGTCACATTGGCCGCTCTTCTCTCTCAAACGGTTGTACTTATCGTCTGCAAAGCTATGTCGCGTGCTGCGGTATGCGGAGACACTAAAAGCACCATAGTAGAACACAGAAGAAGCTTCTAAGTTGAAGTAATAGCCAGTAAGAAGTAGTACAATTCAAGTTTTAGTTATCGATTATTCCATTTTGGCCGGCTTTGGTGGCTTGGACATGACCTAGGACTTTAAGATTCTGCATGAAACTAGAACTAGCAGCCGAGTTGCACGGGAGAATGTGAAAAGTGTTCACATGTAGTAGAAACCTGAGAAATACGTCCGTTTTCGTCATTTGTTATCGAATAGACTTAAAGCCAGATCGTCACTTGGCAGCTCTTCTCTCTGAAACGGTTCTACTTATCGTCTGCAAAGCTATGTCGCGTGCTGCGGTATGCGGAGACACTAAAAGCACCATAGTAGAACACAGATGAAGCTTCTACGTTGATGTAATAGCCAGTAAGAAGTAGTACAATTCAAGTTTTAGGTATCAGTTATTGACTTTTTAGCTGGCTTTGGTGCCTTGGACATGAGCTAGGACCTTAAGATTCTGCATAGAAGGAGGACTAGCAGCCGCGTTGCACGGGAGAATGTGAAACCTGTTCATATGTAGTAAAAACCTGAGAAATCCGTCAGTTTTCGTCATTTGTTATCGAATCGACTTAAAGCCAGATCGTCACTTGGCCGATCTTATCCCTGAAACGGTTGTACTTATCGTCTGCAAAGCTATGTCTCGTGGTGCGGTATGCGGAGACACTAAAAGCACCATAGTAGAACACAGATGAAGCTTCTAAGTTGATGTAATAGCCAGTAAGAAGTAGTACAATTCAAGTTTTAGGTACTGATTATTTACTTTTTAGCTTACTTTGGTGCCTTGGACATGAGCTAGGACCATAAGTTTCTGCATGAAAGGAGGACTAGCAGCCGAGTTACACGGGAGAATGTGAAAAATGTTCATATGTAGTAAAAAACTGAGAAATCCGTCCGTTTTCTTCATTTGTAATCGAATCGACTTAAAGCCAGATCGTCACATTGGCCGCTCTTCTCTCTGAAACGGTTGTACATATCGTCTGCAAAGCTATGTCGCGTGCTGCGGTATGCGGAGACAATAAAATCACCATAGTAGAACACAGATGAAGCTTCTAAGATGATGTAATAGACAGTAAGAAGTAGTACAATTCAAATTTTATGTATTGATTGTTGACTTCTTAGCTGGCTTTGGTGCCTTGGACATAAGCTAGGACCTTAAGATTCTGCATGAAATTAGGACTAGCAGCCGAGTTGCACGGGAGAATGTGAAAAGTGTTCACATGTAGTAGAAACCTGAGAAATACGTCCGTTTTCGTCATTTGTTATCGAATCGACTTAAAGCCCGATCGTCACCTTGGCCGCTCTTCTCTCTGAAACGGTTGTACCTATCGTTTGCAAAGCTATGTCGTATGCTGCGGTATGCGGAGACACTAAAACCCCCACAGTAGAACACAGATGAAGCATCTAAGTTGATGTAATAGCCAGTAAGAAGTAGTACAATTCAAGTTTTAGGTATCGATTATTGACTTTTTAGCTGGCTTTGGTGCCTTGGACATAAGCTAGAACCTTAAGAATCTGCATGAAAGGAGGACTAGCAGCCGAGTTGCACGGGAGAATGTAAAAAGTGTTCATATGTAGTAAAAACCTGAGAAATCCGTCCGTTTTCGTCATTTGTTATCGAATCGACTTAAAGCCAGATCGTAACATTGGCCGCTCTTCTCTCTGAAACGGTTGTACTTATCGTCTGCAAAGCTATTTCGCGTGCTGCGGTACGCGGAGACTCTAAAAGCACCATAGTAGAACACAGATGAAGCTTCTAAGTTGATGTAATAGCCAGTAAGAACTAGTACAATTCAAGTTTTAGGTATCGATTATTGACTGTTTAGCTGGCTTTGGTGCCTTGGACATGATCTAGGACCTTAAGATTCTCCATGAAAGGAGGACTAGCAGCCGAGTTGCACGGGAGAATGTGAAACGTGTTCATATGTAGTAAAAACCTGAGAAATCCGTCAGTTTTCGTCATTTGTTATCGAATCGACTTAAAGGCCGATCGTCAAAATGGCCGCTCTTCCCTCTGAAACGGTTGTACTTATCGTCTGCAAAGCTATGTCGCGTGCTGCGGTATGCGGAGACACTAAAAGCACCATAGTAGAACACTGATGAAGCTTCTAAGTTGATGTAATAGCCAGTAAGAAGTAGTACAATTCAAGTTTTAGGTATCGATTATTGACTTTTTAGCTGTCTTTGGTGCCTTGGACATGAGCTAGGACCTTAAGATTCTGCATGAAAGGCGATCTAGCAGCCGAGTTGCACGGGAGAATGTGAAAAGTGTTCATATGTAGAAAAAACCTGAGAAATCTGTCCGTTTTCGTCATTTGATATCGAATCGACTTAAAGCCAGATCGTCACATTGGCCGCTCTTCTCTCTGAAACGGTTGTACTTATCGTCTGGAAAGCTATGTCGCGTGCTGCGGTATGCGGAGACTGTAAAAGCACCATAGTAGAACACAGATGAAGCTTCTAAGTTGATGTAATAGCCAGTAAGAAGTAGTACAATTCAAGTTTTATGTATTGATTATTGACTTCTTAGCTGGCTTTGGTGCGTTGGACATGAGCTAGGACCTTAAGATTCTGCATGAAAGGAGGACTAGCAGCCGAGTTGCACGGGAGAATGTGAAAAGTGTTCACATGTAGTAAAAACCTGAGAAATCCGTCCGTTTTCGTCATTTGTTATCGAATCGACTTAAAGCCAGATCGTCACATTGGCCGCTCTTCTCTCTGAAACGGTTGTACTTATCGTCTGGAAAGCTATGTCGCGTGCTGCGGTATGCGGAGACACTAAAAGTACCATAGTAGAACACAGATGAAGCTTCTAAGATGATGTAATAGCCAGTAAGAAGTAGTATAATTCAAGTTTTAGGTATCGATTATTGACTTTTTAGCTGGCTTTGGTGATCTGGACATGATCTAGGACCTTAAGATTCAGCATGAAAGGAGGACTAGCAGCCGAGTTGCACGGGAGAATGTGAAAAGTGTCCATATGTTGTAAAAACCTGAGAAATCCGTCCGTTTTCGTCATTTGTTATCGAATCGGCTTAATGCCAGAACGTCACATTGGCAGCTCCTCTCTCTGAAACGGTTGTACTTATCGTCCTCAAAGCTATGTCGCGTGCTGCGGTATGCGGAGACACTAAAAGCACCATAGTAGAACACAGATGAAGCTTCTAAGTTGATGTAATAGCCAGTAAGAAGTAGTACAATTCAAGTTTTAGGTATCGATTATTGACTTTTTAGCTGGCTTTGGTGCCTTGGACATGAGCTAGGACCTTAAGATTCTGCATTAAAGGAGGACTAGCAGCCGCGTTGCACGGGAGAATGTGAAATGTGTTCATATGTAGTAGAAACCTGAGAAATCCGTCCGTTTTCGTCATTTGTTATCGAATCGACTTAAAGCCCGATCGTAACATTGGCCGCTCTTCTCTCTGAAACGGTTGTACTTATCGTCGGCAAAGCTATGTCGCGTTCTGCGGTATGCGGAGACAATAAAATCACCATAGTAGAACACAAATGAAGCTTCTAAGTTGATATAATAGCCAGTAAGAAGTAGTACACTTCAAGTTTTAGGTATCGATTATTGACTTTTTAGCTGGCTTTGGTGCCTTGGACATGAGCTAGGACCTTAAGATTCTGCATCAAAAGGAGGACTAGCAGCCGAGTTGCATGGGAGAATGTGAAAAGTGTTCATATGTAGTAAAAACCTGAGAAATCCGTCCGTTTTCGTCATTTGTTATCGAATCGACTTAAAGCCAGATCGTCAAATTGGCCTCTCTTTTCTCTGAAACGGTTGTACTTATCGTCTGCAAAGCTATGTCGCGTGCTGCGGTATGCGGAGACAATAAAATCACCATAGTAGAACACAGATGAAGCTTCTAAGTTGATATAATAGCAAGTAAGAAGTAGTACACTTCAAGTTTTAGGTATCGATTATTGACTTTTTAGCTGGCTTTGGTGCCTTGGACATGAGCTAGGACCTTAAGATTCTTCATGAAATTAGGACTAGCAGCCGAGTTGCACGGGAGAATGTGAAAAGTGTTCACATGTAGTAGAAACCTGAGAAATCCGTCCGTTTTCGTCATTTGTTATCGAATCGACTTAAAGCCCGATCGTAACTTGGCCGCTCTTATCCCTGAAACGGTTGTACTTATCGTCTGCAAAGCTATGTCGCGTGCTGCGGTGTGCGGAGACACTAGAAGCACCATAGTAGAACACAGATGAAGCTTCTATGTTGATGTAATAGCCAGTAAGAAGTAGTACAATTCAAGTTTTAGGTATCGATTATTGACTTTTTAGCTGGCTTTGGTGCCTTGGACATGAGCTACGACCTTAAGATTCTGCATAGAAGGAGGACTAGCAGCCGCGTTGCACGGGAGTATGTGAAATGTGTTCATATGTAGTAGAAACCTGAGAAATCCGTTCGTTTTCGTCATTTGTTATCGAATCGACTTAAAGCCCGATCGTCACATTGGCCGCTCTTCTCTCTGAAACGGTTGTACTTATCGTTAACAAAGTTATGTAGTATGCTGCGGTATGCGGAGACACTAAAACCACCACAGTAGAACACAGATGAAGCTTCTAAGTTGATGTAATAGCCAGTAAGAAGTAGTACAATTCAAGTTTTAGGTATCGATTATTGACTTTTTAGCTGGCTTTGGTGCCTTGGACATGAGCTAGGACCTTAAGAATCTGCATGAAAGGAGGACTAGCAGCCGAGTTGCACGGGAGAATGTAAAAAGTGTTCATATGTAGTAAAAACCTGAGAAATCCGTCCGTTTTCGTCATTTGTTATCGAATCGACTTAAAGCCAGATCGTAACATTGGCCGCTCTCCTCTCTGAAACGGTTGTACTTATCGTCTGCAAATCTATTTCGCGTGCTGCGGTACGCGGAGACTCTAAAAGCACCATAGTAGAACACAGATGAAGCTTCTAAGTTGATGTAATAGCCAGTAAGAAGTAGTACAATTCAAGTTTTAGGTATCGATTATTGACTGTTTAGCTGGCTTTGGTGCCTTGGACATGATCTAGGACCTTAAGATTCTCCATGAAAGGAGGACTAGCAGCCGAGTTGCACGGGAGAATGTGAAACGTGTTCATATGTAGTAAAAACCTGAGAAATCCGTCAGTTTTCGTCATTTGTTATCGAATCGACTTAAAGCCAGATCGTCACTTGGCCGCTCTTATCCCTGAAGCGGTTGTACTTATCGTCTGCAAAGCTATGTCACGTGCTGCGGTATGCGGAGACACTAAAAGCACCATAGTAGAACACAGATGAAGCTTCTAAGTTGATGTAATAGCCAGTAAGAAGTAGTACAATTCAAGTTATAGGTACTGATTATTTACTTTTTAGCTGGCTTTGCTGCCTTGGACATGAGCTAGGACCTTAAGATTCTGCATGAATGGAGGACTAGCAGCAGCGTTTCACGGGAGAATGTGAAAAGTGTTCATATGTAGAAAAAACCTGAGAATTCCGTCCGTTTTCGTCATTTGTTATCGAATCGACTTAAAGCCCGATCGTCACATTGGCCGCTCTTCTCTCTGAAACGGTTGTACTTATCGTCTGCAAAGCTATGTCGTATGCTGCGGTATGTGGAGACACTAAAACCACCACAGTAGAACACAGATGAAGCTTCTAAGTTGATGTAATAGCCAGTAAGAAGTAGTACAATTCAATTTTTAGGTATTGATTATTGACTTTTTAGCTGGTTTTCCTGCCTTGGAAATGAGCTAGGACCTTAAGTTTCTGCATGAAAGGAGGACTAGCAGCCGAGTTACACGGGAGAATGTGAAAAATGTTCATATGTAGTAAAAAACTGAGAAATCCGTCCGTTTTCTTCATTTGTTATCGAATCGACTTAAAGCCAGATCGTCACATTGGCCGCTCTTCTCTCTGAAACGGTTGTATATATCGCCTGCAAAGCTATGTCGCGTGCTGCGGTATGCGGAGACAATAAAATCACCATAGTAGAACACAGATGAAGCTTCTAAGATGATGTAATAGCCAGTAAGAAGTAGTACAATTCAAATTTTATGTATTGATTGTTGACTTCTTAGCTGGCTTTGGTGCCTTGGACATGAGCTAGGACCTTAAGATTCGGCATGAAATTAGGACTAGCAGCCGAGTTGCACGGGAGAATGTGAAAAGTGTTCACATGTAGTAAAAACGTGAGAAATCCGTCCGTTTTCGTCATTTGTTATCGAATCGACTTAAAGCCAGATCGTAACATTGGCCGCTCTTCTCTCTGAAACGGTTGTACTTATCGTCTGCAAAGCTATTTCGCGTGCTGCGGTACGCGGAGACTGTAAAAGCACCATAGTAGAACACAGATAAAGCTTCTAAGTTGATGTAATAGCCAGTAAGAAGTAGTACAATTCAAGTTTTATGTATTGATTATTGACTTCTTAGCTGGCTTTGGTGCGTTGGACATGAGCTAGGACCTTAAGATTCTGCATGAAAGGAGGACTAGCAGCCGAGTTGCACGGGAGAATGTGAAAAGTGTTCATATGTAGTAAAAACCTGAGAAATCCGTCCGTTTTCGTCATTTGCTATCGAATCGACTTAAAGCCAGATCGTCACATTGGCCGCTCTTCTCTCTGAAACGGTTGTACTTATCGTCTGGAAAGCTATGTCGCGTGCTGCGGTATGCGGAGACACTAAAAGCACCATAGTAGAACACAGATGAAGCTTCTAAGATGATGTAATAGCCAGTAAGAAGTAGTATAATTCAAGTTTTAGGTATCGATTATTGACTGTTTAGCTGGCTTTGGTGCCTTGGACATGATCTAGGACCTTAAGATTTTCCATGAAAGGAGGACTAGCAGCCGAGTTGTACGGGAGAATGTGAAACGTGTTCATATGTAGTAAGAACCTGAGAAATCCGTCCGTTTTCGTCGTTTGTTATCGAATCGACTTAAAGCCCGATCGTCAAAATGGCCGCTCTTCCCTCTGAAACGGTTGTACTTATCGTCTGCAAAGCTATGTCGCGTGCTGCGGTATGCGGAGACACTAAAAGCACCATAGTAGAACACAGATGAAGCTTCTAAGTTGATGTAATAGCAAGTAAGAAGTAGTACAATTCAAGTTTTAGGTATTGATTATTGACTTCTTAGCTGGCTTTGGTGCGTTGGACATGAGCTAGGACCTTAAGATTCTGCATGAAAGGAGGACTAGAAGCCGAGATGCACGGGAGAATGTGAAAAGTGTTCACATGTAGTAAAAACCTGAGAAATCCGTCCGTTTTCGTCATTTGTTATCGAATCGACTTAAAGCCAGATCGTCACTTGGCTGCTCTTCTCTCTGAAACGGTTCTACTTATCGTCTGCAAAACTATGTCGCATGCTGCGGTATGCGGAGACACTAAAAGCACCATAGTAGAACACAGATGAAGCTTCTAAGTTGATGTAATAGCCAGTAAGAAGTAGTACAATTCAAGTTTTAGGTACTGATTATTTACTTTTTAGCTGGCTTTGGTGCCTTGGACATGAGCTAGGACCTTAAGATTCTGCATGAAAGGAGGGCTAGCAGCCGAGCTGCACGGGAGAATGTGAAAAGTGTTCATATGTAGTAAAAACCTGAGAAATCCGTCCGTTTTCGTCATTTGTTATCGAATCGACTTAAATCCAGATCGTCAAATTGGCCCCTCCTTTCTCTGAAACGGTTGTACTTATCGTCTGCAAAGCTATGTCGCGTGCTGCGGTATGCGGAGACAATAAAATCACCATAGTACAACACAGATGAAGCTTCTAAGTTGATATAATAGCCAGTAAGAAGTAGTACACTTCAAGTTTTAGGTATCGATTATTGACTTTTTAGCTGGTTTTGGTGCCTTGGACATGAGCTAGGACCTTAAGATTCTGCATCAAAAGGAGGACTAGCAGCCGAGTTGCACGGGAGAATGTGAAAAGTGTTCATATGTAGTAAAAACCTGAGAAATCCGTCCGTTTTCGTCATTTGTTATCGAATCGACTTAAAGCCAGATCGTCACATTGGCCGTTTTTCTCTCTGAAACGGTTGTACTTATCGTCTGGAAAGCTATGTCGCGTGCTGCGGTATGCGGAGACACTAAAAGCACCATAGTAGAACACAGATGAAGCTTCTAAGATGATGTAATAGCCAGTAAGAAGTAGTATAATTCAAGTTTTAGGTATCGATTATTGACTTTTTAGCTGGCTTTGGTGATCTGGACATGAGCTAGGACCTTAAGATTCAGCATGAAAGGAGGACTAGCAGCCGAGTTGCACGGGAGAATGTGAAAAGTGTCCATATGTAGTAAAAACCTGAGAAATCCGTCCGTTTTCGTCATTTGTTATCGAATCGGCTTAATGCCAGAACGTCACATTGGCAGCTCCTCTCTCTGAAACGGTTGTACTTATCGTCCTCAAAGCTATGTCGCGTGCTGCGGTATGCGGAGACACTAAAAGCACCATAGTAGAACACAGATGAAGCTTCTAAGTTGATGTAATAGCCAGTAAGAAGTAGTACAATTCAAGTTTTAGGTATCGATTATTGACTTTTTAGCTGGCTTTGGTGCCTTGGACATGAGCTAGGACCTTAAGATTCTGCATTAAAGGAGGACTAGCAGCCGCGTTGCACGGGAGAATGTGAAATGTGTTCATATGTAGTAGAAACCTGAGAAATCCGTCCGTTTTCGTCATTTGTTATCGAATCGACTTAAAGCCCGATCGTAACATTGGGCGCTCTTCTCTCTGAAACGGTTGTACTTATCGTCTGCAAAGCTATGTCGCGTTCTGCGGTATGCGGAGACAATAAAATCACCATAGTAGAACACAAATGAAGCTTCTAAGTTGATATAATAGCCAGTAAGAAGTAGTACACTTCAAGTTTTAGGTATCGATTGTTGACTGTTTAGCTGTCTTTGGTGCCTTGGACATGATCTAGGACCTTAAGATTCTCCATGAAAGGAGGACTAGCAGCCGAGTTGTACGGGAGAATGTGAAACGTGTTCATATGTAGTAAAAACCTGAGAAATCCGTCCGTTTTCGTCATTTGTTATCGAATCGACTTAAAGCCCGATCGTCAAAATGGCCGCTCTTCCCTCTGAAACGGTTGTACTTATCGTCTGCAAAGCTATGTCGCGTGCTGCGGTATGCGGAGACACTAAAAGCACCATAGTAGAACACTGGTGAAGCTTCTAAGTTGATGTAATAGCCAGTAAGATGTAGTACAATTCAAGTTTTAGGTATCGATTATTGACTTTTTAGCTGTCTTTGGTGCCTTGGACATGAGCTAGGACCTTAAGATTCTGCATGAAAGGCGATCTAGCAGCCGAGTTGCACGGGAGAATGTGAAAAGTGTTCATATGTAGTAAAAACCTGAGAAATCCGTCCGTTTTCGTCATTTGATATCGAATCGACTTAAAGCCAGATCGTCACATTGGCCGCTCTTCTCTCTGAAACAGTTGTACTTATCGTCTGGAAAGCTATGTCGCGTGCTGCGGTATGCGGAGACTGTAAAAGCACCATAGTAGAACACAGATGAAGCTTCTAAGTTGATGTAATAGCCAGTAAGAAGTAGTACAATTCAAGTTTTATGTATTGATTATTGACTTCTTAGCTGGCTTTGGTGCGTTGGACATGAGCTAGGACCTTAAGATTCTGCATGAAAGGAGGACTAGCAGCCGAGTTGCACGGGAGAATGTGAAAAGTGTTCACATGTAGTAAAAACCTGAGAAATCCGTCCGTTTTCGTCATTTGTTATCGAATCGACTTAAAGCCAGATCGTCACTTGGCTGCTCTTCTCTCTGAAACGGTTCTACTTATCGTCTGCAAAACTATGTCGCATGCTGCGGTATGCGGAGACACTAAAAGCACCATAGTAGAACACAGATGAAGCTTCTAAGTTGATGTAATAGCCATTACGAAGTAGTACAATTCAAGTTTTAGGTACTGATTATTTACTTTTTAGCTGGCTTTGGTGCCTTGGACATGAGCTAGGACCTTAAGATTCTGCATGAAAGGAGGACTAGCAGCCGAGCTGCACGGGAGAATGTGAAAAGTGTTCATATGTAGTAAAAACCTGAGAAATCCGTCCGTTTTCGTCATTTGTTATCGAATCGACTTAAATCCAGATCGTCAATTGGCCCCTCCTTTCTCTGAAACGGTTGTACTTATCGTCAGCAAAGCTATGTCGCGTGCTGCGGTATGCGGAGACAATAAAATCACCATAGTACAACACAGATGAAGCTTCTAAGTTGATATAATAGCCAGTAAGAAGTAGTACACTTCAAGTTTTAGGTATCGATTATTGACTTTTTAGCTGGCTTTGGTGCCTTGGACATGAGCTAGGACCTTAAGATTCTGCATCAAAAGGAGGACTAGCAGCCGAGTTGCACGGGAGAATGTGAAAAGTGTTCATATGTAGTAAAAACCTGAGAAATCCGTCCGTTTTCGTCATTTGTTATCGAATCGACTTAAAGCCAGATCGTCACATTGGCCGTTTTTCTCTCTGAAACGGTTGTACTTATCGTCTGGAAAGCTATGTCGCGTGCTGCGGTATGCGGAGACACTAAAAGCACCATAGTAGAACACAGATGAAGCTTCTAAGATGATGTAATAGCCAGTAAGAAGTAGTATAATTCAAGTTTTAGGTATCGATTATTGACTTTTTAGCTGGCTTTGGTGATCTGGACATGAGCTAGGACCTTAAGATTCAGCATGAAAGGAGGACTAGCAGCCGAGTTGCACGGGAGAATGTGAAAAGTGTCCATATGTAGTAAAAACCTGAGAAATCCGTCCGTTTTCGTCATTTGTTATCGAATCGGCTTAATGCCAGAACGTCACATTGGCAGCTCCTCTCTCTGAAACGGTTGTACTTATCGTCCTCAAAGCTATGTCGCGTGCTGCGGTATGCGGAGACACTAAAAGCACCATAGTAGAACACAGATGAAGCTTCTAAGTTGATGTAATAGCCAGTAAGAAGTAGTACAATTCAAGTTTTAGGTATCGATTATTGACTTTTTAGCTGGCTTTGGTGCCTTGGACATGAGCTAGGACCTTAAGATTCTGCATTAAAGGAGGACTAGCAGCCGCGTTGCACGGGAGAATGTGAAATGTGTTCATATGTAGTAGAAACCTGAGAAATCCGTCCGTTTTCGTCATTTGTTATCGAATCGACTTAAAGCCCGATCGTAACATTGGGCGCTCTTCTCTCTGAAACGGTTGTACTTATCGTCTGCAAAGCTATGTCGCGTTCTGCGGTATGCGGAGACAATAAAATCACCATAGTAGAACACAAATGAAGCTTCTAAGTTGATATAATAGCCAGTAAGAAGTAGTACACTTCAAGTTTTAGGTATCGATTGTTGACTGTTTAGCTGGCTTTGGTGCCTTGGACATGATCTAGGACCTTAAGATTCTCCATGAAAGGAGGACTAGCAGCCGAGTTGTACGGGAGAATGTGAAACGTGTTCATATGTAGTAAAAACCTGAGAAATCCGTCCGTTTTCGTCATTTGTTATCGAATCGACTTAAAGCCCGATCGTCAAAATGGCCGCTCTTCCCTCTGAAACGGTTGTACTTATCGTCTGCAAAGCTATGTCGCGTGCTGCGGTATGCGGAGACACTAAAAGCACCATAGTAGAACACTGGTGAAGCTTCTAAGTTGATGTAATAGCCAGTAAGAAGTAGTACAATTCAAGTTTTAGGTATCGATTATTGACTTTTTAGCTGTCTTTGGTGCCTTGGACATGAGCTAGGACCTTAAGATTCTGCATGAAAGGCGATCTAGCAGCCGAGTTGCACGGGAGAATGTGAAAAGTGTTCATATGTAGTAAAAACCTGAGAAATCCGTCCGTTTTCGTCATTTGATATCGAATCGACTTAAAGCCAGATCGTCACATTGGCCGCTCTTCTCTCTGAAACAGTTGTACTTATCGTCTGGAAAGCTATGTCGCGTGCTGCGGTATGCGGAGACTGTAAAAGCACCATAGTAGAACACAGATGAAGCTTCTAAGTTGATGTAATAGCCAGTAAGAAGTAGTACAATTCAAGTTTTATGTATTGATTATTGACTTCTTAGCTGGCTTTGGTGCGTTGGACATGAGCTAGGACCTTACGATTCTGCATGAAAGGAGGACTAGCAGCCGAGTTGCACGGGAGAATGTGAAAAGTGTTCACATGTAGTAAAAACCTGAGAAATCCGTCCGTTTTCGTCATTTGTTATCGAATCGACTTAAAGCCAGATCGTCACTTGGCTGCTCTTCTCTCTGAAACGGTTCTACTTATCGTCTGCAAAACTATGTCGCATGCTGCGGTATGCGGAGACACTAAAAGCACCATAGTAGAACACAGATGAAGCTTCTAAGTTGATGTAATAGCCATTACGAAGTAGTACAATTCAAGTTTTAGGTACTGATTATTTACTTTTTAGCTGGCTTTGGTGCCTTGGACATGAGCTAGGACCTTAAGATTCTGCATGAAAGGAGGACTAGCAGCCGAGCTGCACGGGAGAATGTGAAAAGTGTTCATATGTAGTAAAAACCTGAGAAATCCGTCCGTTTTCGTCATTTGTTATCGAATCGACTTAAATCCAGATCGTCAATTGGCCCCTCCTTTCTCTGAAACGGTTGTACTTATCGTCAGCAAAGCTATGTCGCGTGCTGCGGTATGCGGAGACAATAAAATCACCATAGTACAACACAGATGAAGCTTCTAAGTTGATATAATAGCCAGTAAGAAGTAGTACACTTCAAGTTTTAGGTATCGATTATTGACTTTTTAGCTGGCTTTGGTGCCTTGGACATGAGCTAGGACCTTAAGATTCTGCATCAAAAGGAGGACTAGCAGCCGAGTTGCACGGGAGAATGTGAAAAGTGTTCATATGTAGTAAAAACCTGAGAAATCCGTCCGTTTTCGTCATTTGTTATCGAATCGACTTAAAGCCAGATCGTCACATTGGCCGTTTTTCTCTCTGAAACGGTTGTACTTATCGTCTGGAAAGCTATGTCGCGTGCTGCGGTATGCGGAGACACTAAAAGCACCATAGTAGAACACAGATGAAGCTTCTAAGATGATGTAATAGCCAGTAAGAAGTAGTATAATTCAAGTTTTAGGTATCGATTATTGACTTTTTAGCTGGCTTTGGTGATCTGGACATGAGCTAGGACCTTAAGATTCTGCATCAAAAGGAGGACTAGCAGCCGCGTTGCACGGGAGAATGTGAAAAGTGTTCATATGTAGTAAAAACCTGAGAAATCCGTCCGATTTCGTCATTTGTTATCGAATCGACTTAAAGCCAGATCGTCAAATTGGCCCCTCTTTGTCCCTGAAACGGTTGTACTTATCGTCTGCAAAGCTATGTCGCGTGCTGCGGTATGCGGAGACACTAAAAGCACCATAGTAGAACACAAATGAAGCTTCTAAGTTGATGTAATAGCCATTAAGAAGTAGTACAATTCAAGTTTTAGGTATCAATTATTGACTTTTTAGCTGGCTTTGGTGCCTTGGACATGAGCTAGGACCTTAAGATTCTGCATCAAAAGGAGGACTAGCAGCCGCGTTGCACGGGAGAATGTGAAAAGTGTTCATATGTAGTAAAAACCTGAGAAATCCGTCCGTTTTCGTCATTTGTTATCGAATCGACTTAAAGCCAGATCGTCACATTGGCCGCTCTTCTCTCTGAAACGGTTGTACTTATCGTCTGGAAAGCTATGTCGCGTGCTGCGGTAGGCGGAGACACTAAAAGTACCATAGTAGAACACAGATGAAGCTTCTAAGATGATGTAATAGCCAGTAAGAAGTAGTACAAATCAAGTTTTAGGTATCGATTATTGACTTTTTAGCTGGCTTTGGTTATCTGGACATGAGCTAGGATGTTAAGATTCTGCATGAAAGGAGGACTAGCAGCCGAGTTGCACGGGAGAATGTGAGAAGTGTTCATATGTAGTAAAAACCTGAGAAATCCGTCCGTTTTCGTCATTTGTTATCGAATCGACTTAATGCCAGAACGTCACATTGGCCGCTCCTCTCTCTGAAACGGTTGTACTTATCGTCCTCAAAGCTATGTCGCGTGCTGCGGTATCCGGAGACACTAAAAGCACCATAGTAGAACACAGATGAAGCTTCTAAGTTGATGTAACCCACCAGTAAAAACTAGTACAATTCAAGTTTTAGGTATAGATTATTGACTTTTTAGCTGGCTTTGGTGCCTTGGACATGAGCTAGGACCTTAAGATTCTGCATTAAAGGAGGACTAGCAGCCGAGTTGCACGGGAGAATGTGAAATGTGTTCATATGTAGTAGAAACCTGAGAAATACGTCCGTTTTCGTCATTTGTTATCGAATCGACATAAAGACCGATCGTCACATTGGCCGCTCTTCTCTCTGAAACGGTTGTACTTATCGTCTGCAAAGCTATGTCGCGTGCTGCGGTATGCGGAGACACTAAAAGCACCACAGTAGAACACAGATGAAGCTTCTAAGTTGATATAATAGCCAGCAAGAAGTAGTACACTTCAAGTTTTAGGTATCGATTGTTGACTTTTTAGCTGGCTTTTATGATCTGGACATGAGCTAGGACCTTAAGATTCTGCATGAAAGGAGGACTAGCAGCCGAGTTGCACGGGAGAATGTGAAAAGTGTTCATATGTAGTAAAAACCTGAGAAATCCGTCCGTTTTAGTCATTTGTTATCGAATCGACTTAATGCCAGAACGTCACATTGGCCGCTCCTCTCTCTGAAACGGTTGTACTTATCGTCCTCAAAGCTATGTCGCGTGCTGCGGTATGCGGAGACACTAAAAGCACCATAGTAGAACACAAATGAACCTTCTAAGTTGATGTAATAGCCATTAAGAAGTAGTACAATTCAAGTTTTAGGTATCGATTATTGACTTTTTTGCTGGCTTTGGTGCCTTGGACATGAGCTAGGACCTTAAGATTCTGCATTAAAGGAGGACTAGCAGCCGCGCTTCACGGGAGAATGTGAAATGTGTTCATATGTAGTAGAAACCTAAGAAATCCGTCCGTTTTCGTCATTTGTTATCGAATCGACTTAAAGCCAGAACGTCACAGTGGCCGCTCATCTCTCTGAAACGGTTGTACTTATCGTCTGCAAAGCTATGTCGCGTGCTGCGGTATGCGGAGACAATAAAATCACCATAGTAGAACACAGATGAAGCTTCTAAGTTGATATAATAGCCAGTAAGAAGTAGTACACTTAAAGTTTTAGGTATCGATTATTGACTTTTTAGCTGGCTTTGGTGCCTTGGACATGAGCTAGGACCTTAAGATTCTGCATCAAAAGGAGGACTAGCAGCCGAGTTGCACGGGAGAATGTGTAAAGTGTTCATATGTAGTAAAAACCTGAGAAATCCGTCCGTTTTCGTCATTTGTTATCGAATCGACTTAAAGCCAGATTGTCACATTGGCCGCTCTTCTCTCTGAAACGGTTGTACTTATCGTCTGGAAAGCTATGTCGCGTGCTGCGGTATGCGGAGACAATAAAATCACCATAGTAGAACACAGATGAAGCTTCTAAGTTGATGTAATAGCCAGTAAGAAGTAGTACAATTCAAGTTTTAGGTATTGATTATTGACTTTTTAGCTGGCTTTGGTGCTCTGGACATGAGCTAGGACCTTAAGATTCTGCATTAAAGGAGGACTAGCAGCCGCGTTGCACGGGAGAATGTGAAATGTGTTCATATGTAGTAGAAACCTGAGAAATCCGTCCATTTTTGTCATTTGTTATCAAATCGACTTAAAGCCCGATCGTCACATTGGCCGCTCTTCTCTCTGAAACGATTGTACTTATCGTCTGCATAGCTATGTCGCGTGCTGCGGTGTGCGGAAACACTAAAAGCACCATAGTAGAACACAGATGAAGCTTCTAAGTTGATGTAATAGCCAGTAAGAAGTAGTACACTTCAAGTTTTAGGTATTGATTATTGTTTTTTTAGCTGGTTTTGGTGCCTTGGACATGAGCTAGGACCTTAAGAATCTGCATCAAAAGGAGGACTAGCAGCCGAGTTGCACGGGAGAATGTGAAAAGTGTTCATATGTAGTAAAAACCTGAGAAATCCGTCCGTTTTCTTCATTTGTTATCGAATCGACTTAAAGCCAAATCGTCACATTGGCCGCTCTGCTCTCTGAAACGGTTGTACTTATCGTCTGCAAAGCTATGTCGCGTACTGCGGTATTCGGAGACACTAAAAGCACCATAGTAGAACACAGATGAAGCTCCTAATATGATGTAATAGCCAGTAAGAAGTAGTACAATTCAAGTTTTAGGTATCGATTATTGACTTTTTAGCTGGCTTTGGTGATCTGGACATGAGCTAGGACCTTAAGATTCTGCATGAAAGGAGGACTAGCAGCCGAGTTGCACGGGAGAATGTGAAAAGTGTTCATATGTAGTAAAAACCTGAGAAATCCGTCCGTTTTCGTCATTTGTTATCGAATCGGCTTAATGCCAGAACGTCACATTGGCCGCTCCTTTCTCTGAAACGGTTGTACTTATCGTCCTCAAAGCTATGTCGCGTGCTGCGGTATGCGGAGACACTAAAAGCACCATATTAGAACACAGATGAAGCTTCTAAGTTGATGTAATAGCCAGTAAGAAGTAGTACAATTCAAGTTTTAGGTATCGATTATTGACTTTTTAGCTGGCTTTGGTGCTCTGGACATGAGCTAGGACCTTAAGATTCTGCATTAAAGGAGGACTAGCAGCCGCGTTGCACGGGAGAATGTGAAATGTGTTCATATGTAGTAGAAACCTGAGAAATACGTCCGTTTTCGTCATTTGTTATCGAATCGACTTAAATCCCGATCGTCACATTGGCCGCTCTTCTCTCTGAAACGGTTGTACTTATCGTCTGCAAAGCTATGTCGCGTGCTGCGGTATGCGGAGACAATAAAATCACCATAGTAGAACACAGATGAAGCTTCTAAGATGATGTAATAGCCAGTAAGAAGTAGTACAATTCAAGTTTTAGGTTTCGATTACTGACTTTTTAGCTGGCTTTGGTGCCTTGGACATGAGCTAGGACCTTAAGATTCTGCATTAAAGGAGGACTAGCAGCCGCGTTGCACGGGAGAATGTGAAATGTGTTCATATGTAGTAGAAACCTGAGAAATGCGTCCATTTTCGTCATTTGTTATCGAATCGACTTAAAGCCCGATCGTCACATTGGACGCTCTTCTCTCTGAAACGGTTGTACTTATCGTCTGCAAAGCTATGTCGCGTGCTGCGGTATGCGGAGACACTAAAAGCACCATAGTAGAACACAGATGAAGCTTCTAAGTTGATGTAATAGCCAGTAAGAAGTAGTACACTTCAAGTTTTAGGTATCGATTATTTACTTTTTAGCTGGCTTTGGTGCCTTGGACATGAGCTAGGACCTTAAGATTCTGCATGAAAGGAGGACTAGCAGCCGAGTTGCACGGGAGAATGTGAAAAGTGTTCATATGTAGTAAAAACCTGAGAAATCCGTCCGTTTTCGTAATTTGTTATCGAATCGACTTAAAGCCAGATCGTCAAATTGGCCCCTCTTTTCTCTGAACCGGTTGTACTTATCGTCTGCAAAGCTATGTCGCGTGCTGCGGTATGCGGAGACAATAAAATCGCCATAGTAGAACACAGATGAAGCTTATAAGTTGATGTAATAGAAAGTAAGAAGTAGTACAATTCAAGTTTTAGGTATCGATTATTGACTTTTTAGCTGGCTTTGGTGCGTTGGACATGAGCTAGGACCTTAAGATTCTGCATTAAAGGAGGACTAGCAGCCGCGTTGCACGGGTGAATGTGAAATGTGTTCATATGTAGTAGAAACCTGAGAAATCCGTCCGTTTTCGTAATTTGTTATCGAATCGACTTAAAGCCCGATCGTCACATTGGCCGCTCTTACCTCTGAAACGGTTGTACTTATCGTCTGCAAAGCTATGTCGCGTGCTGCGGTATGCGGAGACACTAAAAGCACCATAGTAGAACACTGATGAAGCTTCTAAGTTGATGTAATAGCCAGTAAGAAGTAGTACAATTCAAGTTTTAGGTATCGATTATTGACTTTTTAGCTGGCTTTCGTGCCTTGGACATGAGCTAGGACCTTAAGATTCTGCATCAAAAGGAGGACTAGCAGCCGAGTTGCACGGGAGAATGTGAAAAGTGTTCATATGTAGTAAAAACCTGAGAAATCCGTCCGTTTTCGTCATTTGTCATCGAATCGGCTTAATGCCAGAACGTCACATTGGCCGCTCCTCTCTCTGAAACGGTTGTACTTATCGTCCTCAAAGCTATGTCGCGTGCTGCGGTATGCGAAGACTCTAAAAGCACCATAGCAGAACACAGATGAAGCCTCTAAGATGATGTAATTGCCAGTAAGAAGTAGTACAATTCAAGTTTTATTTATCGATTATTGAATTTAAGCTGGCTTTGGTGCCTTAAGATTCTGCATGAATGGAGGACTAGCAGCCGAGTTGCATGGGACAATGTGAAAAGTGTTCATATGTAGTAAAAACCTGAGAAATCCGTCCGTTTTCGTCATTTGTTATCGAATCGACTTAACGCCAGATCGTCACATTGGCCGCTCTTCTCTCTGAAACGGTTGTACTTATGGTCTGCAAAGCTATGTCGCGTGCTGCGGTATGCGGAGACACTAAAGGCACCATAGTAGAATACAGATGAAGCTTCTAAGATGATGTAATAGCCAGTAAGATGTAGTACAATTCAAGTTTTAGGTATCGATTATTGACTTTTTAGTTGGCTTTGGTGCCTTGGACATGAGCTAGGACCTTAAGATTCTGCATGAAAGGAGGACTAGCAGCCGAGTTGCACGGTAGAATGTGAAAAGTGTTCATATGTAGTAAAAACCTGAGAAATCCGTCCGTTTTCGTCATTTGTTATCGAATCGACTTAAAGCCAGTTCGTACTTGGCCGCTCTTCTCTCTGAAACGTTTGTACTTATCGTCTGCAAAGCTGTGTCGCGTGCTGCGGTATGCGGAGACACTAAAAGCACCATAGCAGAACACAGATGAAGCTTCTAAGTTGATGTAATAGCCAGTAAGATGTAGTACAATTCAAGTTTTAGGTATCGATTATTGACTTCTGAGATGGATTTGGTGCCTTGGACATGAGCTAGGACCTTAAGATTCTGCATGAAAGGAGGACTAGCAGCCGAGTTGCACGGGAGAAAGTGAAAAGTGTTCATATGTAGTAAAAACCTGAGAAATCCGTCCGTTTTCGTCATTTGTTATCGAATCGACTTAAAGCCAGATCGTCACATTGGCCGCTCTTCTCTCTGAAACGGTTGTACTTATCGTCTGCAAAGCTATGTCGCGTGCTGCGGTAGGCGGAGACAATAAAATCACCATAGTAGAACACAGATGAAGCTTCTAAGTTGATGTAATAGCCAGTAAGAAGTAGTACAATTCAAGTTTTAGGTACTGATTATTTCTTTTTTTTAGCTGGCTTTGGTGCCTTGGACATGAGCTAGGACCTTAAGATTTGCATGAAAGGAGGACTAGCAGCCGAGTTGCACGGGAGAATGTGAAAAGTGTTCATACGTAGTAAAAACCGGAGAAATCCGTTCGTTTTCGTCATTTGTTATCGAATCGACTTAAAGCCAGATCGTCACATTAGCCGCTCTTCACTCTGAAACGGCTGTACTTATCGTCTGCAAAGCTATGTCGCGTGCTGCGGTATGCGGAGACACTAAAAGCTCCATAGTAGAACACAGATGAAGCTTCTAAGATGATGTAATAGCCAGTAAGAAGTAGTACAATTCTAGTTTTAGGTATCGATTATTGAATTTTTAGCAGGCTTTTGTGCCTTGGACATGAGCTAGTACCTTAAGATTCTGCATGAAAGGAGGACTAGCAGCCGAGTTGCACGGGAAAATATGAAAAGTGTTCATATGTAGTAAAAACCTGAGAAATCCGTCCGTTTTCGTCATTTGTTATCGATTCGACTTAAAGCCAGATCGTCACATTGGCCGCTCTTCTCTCTGAAACGGTTGTACTTATCGTCTGCAAAGCTATGTCGCGTGCTGCGGTATGCGGAGACACTAAAGGCACCGTAGTAGAATACAGATGAAGCTTCTAAGATGATGTAATAGCCAGTAAGAAGTAGTACAATTCAAGTTTTTGGTATCCATTATTGACTTTTTAGCTGGCTTTGGTGCCTTTTACATGAGCTAGGACCTTAAGATTCTGCATGAAAGGAGGACTAGCAGCCGAGTTGCACGGGAAAATGTGAAAAGTGTTCATATGTAGTAAAAACCTGAGAACTCCGTCCGTTTTCGTCATTTGTTATCGAATCGACTTAAAGCCAGATCGCCACATTGGCCGCTCTTCTCTCTGAAACGGTTGTACTTATCGTCTGCAGAGCTATGTCTCGTGCTGCGGTATGCGGAGACACTAAAAGCACCACAGTAGAACACAGATGAAGATTCTAAGTTGACGTAATAGCCACTAAGAAGTAGTACAATTCGAGTTTAGGTATCGATTATTGACTTTTTAGCTGGCTTTGGTGCCATGGACATGAGCTAGGACCTTAAGAATCTGCATGAAAGGAGGACTAGCAGCCGAGTTGCACGGGAGAGTGTGGAAAGTGTTCATATGTAGTAAAAACCTGAGAAATCCGTCCGTTTTCGTCATTTGTTATCGAATCGACTTAAAGCCAGATCGTCACATTTGCCGCTATTCTCTCTGAAACGGTTGTACTTATCGTCTGCAAAGCTATGTCGCGTGCTGCGGTATGCGGAGACACTAAAAGCACCATAGTAGAACACAGATGAAGCTTCTAAGTTGATGTAATAGCCAGTAAGAAGTAGTACAATTCAAGTAATAGGTATTGATTATTGACTTTTTAGCTGGCTTTGGTGCCTTGGACATGAGCTAGGACCTTAAGAATCTGCATGAAAGCAGGACTAGCAGCCGAGTTGCACGGGAGAATGTGAAAAGTGTTCATATGTAGTAAAAGCCTGAGAAATCCGTCCGTTTTCGTCATTTGTCATCGAATCGACTTAATGCCAGAACGTCACATGGCCGCTCCTCTCTCTGAAACGGTTGTACTTATCGTCCTCAAAGCTATGTCGCGTGCTGCGGTATGCGGAGACTCTAAAAGCACCATAGCAGAACACAGATGAAGCCTCTAAGATGATGTAATTGCCAGTAAGAAGTAGTACAATTCAAGTAATAGGTATTGATTATTGACTTTTTAGCTGGCTTTGGTGCCTTGGACATGAGCTAGGACCTTAAGAATCTGCATGAAAGCAGGACTAGCAGCCGAGTTGCACGGGAGAATGTGAAAAGTGTTCATATGTAGTAAAAACCTGAGAACTCCGTCCGTTTTCGTCATTTGTTATCGAATCGACTTAAAGCCAGATCGCCACATTGGCCGCTCTTCTCTCTGAAACGGTTGTACTTATCGTCTGCAGA
Source organism: Schistocerca gregaria (assembly GCF_023897955.1). Lineage (NCBI taxonomy): Eukaryota > Metazoa > Arthropoda > Insecta > Orthoptera > Acrididae > Schistocerca > Schistocerca gregaria. Next base: position 703,253 of record NW_026061973.1, read on the forward strand.
GCTATGTCTCGTGCTGCGGTATGCGGAGACACTAAAAGCACCACAGTAGAACACAGATGAAGATTCTAAGTTGACGTAATAGCCACTAAGAAGTAGTACAATTCGAGTTTAGGTATCGATTATTGACTTTTTAGCTGGCTTTGGTGCCATGGACATGAGCTAGGACCTTAAGAATCTGCATGAAAGGAGGACTAGCAGCCGAGTTGCACGGGAGAGTGTGGAAAGTGTTCATATGTAGTAAAAACCTGAGAAATCCGTCCGTTTTCGTCATTTGTTATCGAATCGACTTAAAGCCAGATCGTCACATTTGCCGCTATTCTCTCTGAAACGGTTGTACTTATCGTCTGCAAAGCTATGTCGCGTGCTGCGCTATGCGGAGACACTAAAAGCACCATAGTAGAACACAGATGAAGCTTCTAAGTTGATGTAATAGCCAGTAAGAAGTAGTACAATTCAAGTAATAGGTATTGATTATTGACTTTTTAGCTGGCTTTGGTGCCTTGGACATGAGCTAGGACCTTAAGAATCTGCATGAAAGCAGGACTAGCAGCCGAGTTGCACGGGAGAATGTGAAAAGTGTTCATATGTAGTAAAAACCTGAGAAATCCGTCCGTTTTCGTCATTTGTTATCGAATCGACTTAAAGCCAGATCGTCACATTGGCCGCTCTTCTCTCTGAAACGGTTGTACTTATCGTCTGCAAAGCTATGTCGCGTGCTGCGATAGGCGGAGACAATAAAATCACCATAGTAGAACACAGATGAAGCTTCTAAGTTGATGTAATAGCCAGTAAGAAGTAGTACAATTCAAGTTTTAGGTACTGATTATTTTTTTTTTTTTTAGCTGGCTTTGGTGCCTTGGACTTGAGCTAGGACCTTAGGATTTGCATGAAAGGAGGACTAGCAGCCGAGTTGCACGGGAGAATGTGAAAAGTGTTCATATGTAGTAAAAACCTGAGAAATCCGTCCGTTTTCGTCATTTGTTATCGAATCGAGTTAAAGCCAGATTGTCACATTGGCCGCTCTTCACTCTGAAACGGTTGTACTTATCGTCTGCAAAGCTATGTCGCGTGCTGCGGTATGCGGAGACACTAAAGGCACCGTAGTAGAATACAGATGAAGCTTCTAAGATGATGTAATAGCCAGTAAGAAGTAGTACAATTCAAGTTTTAGGTATCGATTATTGACTTTTTAGCAGGCTTTGGTGCCTTGGACATGAGCTAGTACCTTAAGATTCTGCATGAAAGGAGGACTAGCAGCCGAGTTGCACGGGAAAATGTGAAAAGTGTTCATATGTCGTAAAAACCTGAGAAATCCGTCCGTTTTCGTCATTTGTTATCGAATCGACTTAATGCCAGATCGTCACATTGGCCGCTCTTCTCTCTGAAACGGTTGTACTTATCGTCTGCAAAGCTATGTCGCGTGCTGCGGTATGCGGAGACACTAAAGGCACAATAGTAGAATACAGATGAAGCTTCTAAGATGATGTAATAGCCAGTAAGATGTAGTACAATTCAAGTTTTAGGTATCGATTATTGAATTTTAGCTGGCTTTGGTGACCTGGACATGAGCTAGGACCTTAAGATTCTGCATGAAAGGAGGACTAGCAGCCGAGTTGCACGGAAGAATGTGAAAAGTGTTCATATGTAGTAAAAACCTGAGAAATCCGTCCGTTTTCGTCATTTGTCATCGAATCGACTTAATGCCAGAACGTCACATTGGCCGCTCCTCTCTCTGAAACGGTTGTACTTATCGTCCTCAAAGCTATGTCGCGTGCTGCGGTATGCGGAGACTCTAAAAGCACAATAGCAGAACACAGATGAAGCCTCTAAGATGATGTAATTGCCAGTAAGAAGTAGTACAATTCAAGTTTTATTTATCGATTATTGCATTTTAGCTGGCTTTGGTGCCTTGGACATGAGCTAGAACCTTAAGATTCTGCATGAAAGGAGGACTAGCAGCCGAGTTGCATGGGACAATGTGAAAAGTGTTCATATGTAGTAAAAACCTGAGAAATCCGTCCGTTTTCGTCATTTGTTATCGAATCGACTTAAAGCCAGATCGTCACATTGGCCGCTCTTCTCTCTGAAACGGTTCTACTTATCGTCTGCAAAGCTATGTCGCGTGCTGCGGTATGCGGAGACACTAAAGGCACCATAGTAGAATACAGATGAAGCTTCTAAGATGATGTAATAGCCAGTAAGATGTAGTACAATTCAAGTTTTAGGTATCGGTTATTGACTTTTTAGCTGGCTTTGGTGCCTTGGACATGAGCTAGGACCTTAAGATTCTGCATGAAAGGAGGACTAGCAGCCGAGTTGCACGGCAGAATGTGAAAAGTGTTCATATGTAGTAAAAACCTGAGAAATCCGTCCGTTTTCGTCATTTGTTATCGAATCGACTTAAAGCCAGTTCGTACTTGGCCGCTCTTCTCTCTGAAACGGTTGTACTTATCGTCTGCAAAGCTGTGTCGCGTGCTGCGGTATGCGGAGACACTAAAAGCACCATAGCAGAACACAGATGAAGCTTCTAAGTTGATGTAATATCCAGTAAGATGTAGTACAATTCAAGTTTTAGGTATCGATTATTGACTTCTTAGATGGATTTGGTGCCTTGGACATGAGCTAGGACCTTAAGATTCTGCATGAAAGGAGGACTAGCAGCCGAGTAGCACGGGAGAAAGTGAAAAGTGTTCATATGTAGTAAAAACCTGAGAAATCCGTCCGTTTTCGTCATTTGTTATCGAATTGACTTAAAGCCAGATCGTCACATTGGCCGCTCTTCTCTCTGAAACGGTTGTACTTATCGTCTGCAAAGCTATGTCGCGTGCTGCGGTAGGCGGAGACAATAAATGCACCATAGTAGAACACAGATGAAGCTTCTAAGTTGATGTAATAGCCAGTAAGAAGTAGTACAATTCAAGTTTTAGGTACTGATTATTTTTTTTTAGCTGGCTTTGGTGCCTTGGACATGAGCTAGGACCTTAAGATTTGCATGAAAGGAGGACTAGCAGCCGAGTTGCACGGGAGAATGTGAAAAGTGTTCATATGTAGTAAAAACCTGAGAAATCCGTCCGTTTTCGTCATTTGTTATCGAATCGACTTAAAGCCAGATCGTCACATTGGCCGCTCTTCACTCTGAAACGGTTGTACTTATCGTCTGCAAAGTTATGTCGCGTGGTGCGGTATGCGGAGACACTAAAGGCACCGTAGTAGAATAAAGATGAAGCTTCTAAGAAGATGTAATAGCCAGTAAGAAGTAGTACAATTCAAGTTTTAGGTATCGATTATTGACTTTTTAGCAGGCTTTGGTGCGTTGGACATGAGCTAGGACCTTAAGATTCTGCATTAAAGGAGGACTAGCAGCCGCGTTGCACGGGAGAATGTGAAATGTGTTCATATGTAGTAGAAACCTGAGAAATCCGTCCGTTTTCGTAATTTGTTATCGAATCGACTTAAAGCCCGATCGTCACATTGGCCGCTCTTACCTCTGAAACGGTTGTACTTATCGTCTGCAAAGCTATGTCGCGTGCTGCGGTATGCGGAGACACTAAAAGCACCATAGTAGAACACTGATGAAGCTTCTAAGTTGATGTAATAGCCAGTAAGAAGTAGTACAATTCAAGTTTTAGGTATCGATTATTGAATTTTTAGCTGTCTTTGGTGCCTTGGACATGAGCTAGGACCTTAAGATTCTGCATTAACGGAGGACTAGCAGCCGAGTTGCATGGGAGAATGTGAAAAGTGTTCATATGTAGTAAAAACCTGAGAAATCCGTCCGTTTTCGTCATTTGTTATCGAAACGACTTAAAGACCAGATCGTCAAATTGGCCGCACTTCTCTCTGAAATGGCTGTACTTATCGTCTGCAAAGCTATGTCGCGTGCTGCGGTATGCGGAGACAATAAAATCACCATAGTAGAACACAGATGAAGCTTCTAAGTTGATATAATAGCCAGTAAGAAGTAGTACAATTCAAGTTTTGGTATCGATTATTGACTTTTTAGCTGGCTTTCGTGCCTTGGACATGAGCTAGGACCTTAAGATTCTGCATCAAAAGGAGGACTAGCAGCCGAGTTGCACGGGAGAATGTGGAAAGTGTTCATATGTAGTAAAAACCTGAGAAATCCGTCCGTTTTCGTCATTTGTTATCGAATCGACTTAAAGCCAGATCGTCACATTGGCCGCTCTTCTCTCTGAAACGGTTGTACTTATCGTCTGGAAAGCTATGTCGCGTGCTGCGGTATGCGGAGACACTAAAAGCACCATAGTACAACACAGATGAAGCTTCTAAGTTGATGTAATAGCCAGTAAGAAGTAGTACAATTCAAGTTTTAGGTATCGATTATTGACTTTTTAGCTGGCTTTGGTGACCAGGACATGAGCTAGGACCTTAAGATTCTGCATGAAAGGAGGACTAGCAGCCGAGTTGCACGGGAGAATGTGAAAAGTGTTCATATGTAGTAAAAACCTGAGAAATCCGTCCGTTTTCGTCATTTGTCATCGAATCGGCTTAATGCCAGAACGTCACATTGGCCGCTCCTCTCTCTGAAACGGTTGTACTTATCGTCCTCAAAGCTATGTCGCGTGCTGCGGTATGCGAAGACTCTAAAAGCACCATAGCAGAACACAGATGAAGCCTCTAAGATGATGTAATTGCCAGTAAGAAGTAGTACAATTCAAGTTTTATTTATCGATTATTGAATTTAAGCTGGCTTTGGTGCCTTAAGATTCTGCATGAAAGGAGGACTAGCAGCCGAGTTGCATGGGACAATGTGAAAAGTGTTCATATGTAGTAAAAACCTGAGAAATCCGTCCGTTTTCGTCATTTGTTATCGAATCGACTTAACGCCAGATCGTCACATTGGCCGCTCTTCTCTCTGAAACGGTTGTACTTATGGTCTGCAAAGCTATGTCGCGTGCTGCGGTATGCGGAGACACTAAAGGCACCATAGTAGAATACAGATGAAGCTTCTAAGATGATGTAATAGCCAGTAAGATGTAGTACAATTCAAGTTTTAGGTATCGATTATTGACTTTTTAGCTGGCTTTGGTGCCTTGGACATGAGCTAGGACCTTAAGATTCTGCATGAAAGGAGGACTAGCAGCCGAGTTGCACGGTAGAATGTGAAAAGTGTTCATATGTAGTAAAAACCTGAGAAATCCGTCCGTTTTCGTCATTTGTTATCGAATCGACTTAAAGCCAGTTCGTACTTGGCCGCTCTTCTCTCTGAAACGTTTGTACTTATCGTCTGCAAAGCTGTGTCGCGTGCTGCGGTATGCGGAGACACTAAAAGCACCATAGCAGAACACAGATGAAGCTTCTAAGTTGATGTAATAGCCAGTAAGATGTAGTACAATTCAAGTTTTAGGTATCGATTATTGACTTCTGAGATGGATTTGGTGCCTTGGACATGAGCTAGGACCTTAAGATTCTGCATGAAAGGAGGACTAGCAGCCGAGTTGCACGGGAGAAAGTGAAAAGTGTTCATATGTAGTAAAAACCTGAGAAATCCGTCCGTTTTCGTCATTTGTTATCGAATCGACTTAAAGCCAGATCGTCACATTGGCCGCTCTTCTCTCTGAAACGGTTGTACTTATCGTCTGCAAAGCTATGTCGCGTGCTGCGGTAGGCGGAGACAATAAAATCACCATAGTAGAACACAGATGAAGCTTCTAAGTTGATGTAATAGCCAGTAAGAAGTAGTACAATTCAAGTTTTAGGTACTGATTATTTCTTTTTTTTAGCTGGCTTTGGTGCCTTGGACATGAGCTAGGACCTTAAGATTTGCATGAAAGGAGGACTAGCAGCCGAGTTGCACGGGAGAATGTGAAAAGTGTTCATACGTAGTAAAAACCGGAGAAATCCGTTCGTTTTCGTCATTTGTTATCGAATCGACTTAAAGCCAGATCGTCACATTAGCCGCTCTTCACTCTGAAACGGCTGTACTTATCGTCTGCAAAGCTATGTCGCGTGCTGCGGTATGCGGAGACACTAAAAGCTCCATAGTAGAACACAGATGAAGCTTCTAAGATGATGTAATAGCCAGTAAGAAGTAGTACAATTCTAGTTTTAGGTATCGATTATTGAATTTTTAGCAGGCTTTTGTGCCTTGGACATGAGCTAGTACCTTAAGATTCTGCATGAAAGGAGGACTAGCAGCCGAGTTGCACGGGAAAATGTGAAAAGTGTTCATATGTAGTAAAAACCTGAGAAATCCGTCCGTTTTCGTCATTTGTTATCGATTCGACTTAAAGCCAGATCGTCACATTGGCCGCTCTTCTCTCTGAAACGGTTGTACTTATCGTCTGCAAAGCTATGTCGCGTGCTGCGGTATGCGGAGACACTAAAGGCACCGTAGTAGAATACAGATGAAGCTTCTAAGATGATGTAATAGCCAGTAAGAAGTAGTACAATTCAAGTTTTTGGTATCCATTATTGACTTTTTAGCTGGCTTTGGTGCCTTTTACATGAGCTAAGACCTTAAGATTCTGCATGAAAGGAGGACTAGCAGCCGAGTTGCACGGGAAAATGTGAAAAGTGTTCATATGTAGTAAAAACCTGAGAACTCCGTCCGTTTTCGTCATTTGTTATCGAATCGACTTAAAGCCAGATCGCCACATTGGCCGCTCTTCTCTCTGAAACGGTTGTACTTATCGTCTGCAGAGCTATGTCTCGTGCTGCGGTATGCGGAGACACTAAAAGCACCACAGTAGAACACAGATGAAGATTCTAAGTTGACGTAATAGCCACTAAGAAGTAGTACAATTCGAGTTTAGGTATCGATTATTGACTTTTTAGCTGGCTTTGGTGCCATGGACATGAGCTAGGACCTTAAGAATCTGCATGAAAGGAGGACTAGCAGCCGAGTTGCACGGGAGAGTGTGGAAAGTGTTCATATGTAGTAAAAACCTGAGATATCCGTCCGTTTTCGTCATTTGTTATCGAATCGACTTAAAGCCAGATCGTCACATTTGCCGCTATTCTCTCTGAAACGGTTGTACTTATCGTCTGCAAAGCTATGTCGCGTGCTGCGGTATGCGGAGACACTAAAAGCACCATAGTAGAACACAGATGAAGCTTCTAAGTTGATGTAATAGCCAGTAAGGAGTAGTACAATTCAAGTAATAGGTATTGATTATTGACTTTTTAGCTGGCTTTGGTGCCTTGGACATGAGCTAGGACCTTAAGAATCTGCATGAAAGCAGGACTAGCAGCCGAGTTGCACGGGAGAATGTGAAAAGTGTTCATATGTAGTAAAAGCCTGAGAAATCCGTCCGTTTTCGTCATTTGTCATCGAATCGACTTAATGCCAGAACGTCACATGGCCGCTCCTTTCTCTGAAACGGTTGTACTTATCGTCCTCAAAGCTATGTCGCGTGCTGCGGTATGCGGAGACTCTAAAAGCACCATAGCAGAACACAGATGAAGCCTCTAAGATGATGTAATTGCCAGTAAGAAGTAGTACAATTCAAGTTTTATTTATCGATTATTGCATTTTAGCTGGCTTTGGTGCCTTGGACATGAGCTAGGACCTTAAGATTCTGCATGAAAGGAGGACTAGCAGCCGAGTTGCGTGGGACAATGTGAAAAGTGTTCATATGTAGTAAAAACCTGAGAAATCCGTCCGTTTTCGTCATTTGTTATCGAATCGACTTAAAGCCAGATCGTCACATTGGCCGCTCTTCTCTCTGAAACGGTTGTACTTATCGTCTGCAAAGCTATGTCGCGTGCTGCGATAGGCGGAGACAATAAAATCACCATAGTAGAACACAGATGAAGCTTCTAAGTTGATGTAATAGCCAGTAAGAAGTAGTACAATTCAAGTTTTAGGTACTGATTATTTTTTTTTTTTAGCTGGCTTTGGTGCCTTGGACTTGAGCTAGGACCTTAGGATTTGCATGAAAGGAGGACTAGCAGCCGAGTTGCACGGGAGAATGTGAAAAGTGTTCATATGTAGTAAAAACCTGAGAAATCCGTCCGTTTTCGTAATTTGTTATCGAATCGAGTTAAAGCCAGATTGTCACATTGGCCGCTCTTCACTCTGAAACGGATGTACTTATCGTCTGCAAAGCTATGTCGCGTGCTGCGGTATGCGGAGACACTAAAGGCACCGTAGTAGAATACAGATGAAGCTTCTAAGATGATGTAATAGCCAGTAAGAAGTAGTACAATTCAAGTTTTAGGTATCGATTATTGACTTTTTAGCAGGCTTTGGTGCCTTGGACATGAGCTAGTACCTTAAGATTCTGCATGAAAGGAGGACTAGCAGCCGAGTTGCACGGGAAAATGTGAAAAGTGTTCATATGTCGTAAAAACCTGAGAAATCCGTCCGTTTTCGTCATTTGTTATCGAATCGACTTAATGCCAGATCGTCACATTGGCCGCTCTTCTCTCTGAAACGGTTGTACTTATCGTCTGCAAAGCTATGTCGCGTGCTGCGGTATGCGGAGACACTAAAGGCACAATAGTAGAATACAGATGAAGCTTCTAAGATGATGTAATAGCCAGTAAGATGTAGTACAATTCAAGTTTTAGGTATCGATTATTGAATTTTTAGCTGGCTTTGGTGACCTGGACATGAGCTAGGACCTTAAGATTCTGCATGAAAGGAGGACTAGCAGCCGAGTTGCACGGAAGAATGTGAAAAGTGTTCATATGTAGTAAAAACCTGAGAAATCCGTCCGTTTTCGTCATTTGTCATCGAATCGACTTAATGCCAGAACGTCACATTGGCCGCTCCTCTCTCTGAAACGGTTGTACTTATCGTCCTCAAAGCTATGTCGCGTGCTGCGGTATGCGGAGACTCTAAAAGCACAATAGCAGAACACAGATGAAGCCTCTAAGATGATGTAATTGCCAGTAAGAAGTAGTACAATTCAAGTTTTATTTATCGATTATTGCATTTTAGCTGGCTTTGGTGCCTTGGACATGAGCTAGAACCTTAAGATTCTGCATGAAAGGAGGACTAGCAGCCGAGTTGCATGGGACAATGTGAAAAGTGTTCATATGTAGTAAAAACCTGAGAAATCCGTCCGTTTTCGTCATTTGTTATCGAATCGACTTAAAGCCAGATCGTCACATTGGCCGCTCTTCTCTCTGAAACGGTTCTACTTATCGTCTGCAAAGCTATGTCGCGTGCTGCGGTATGCGGAGACACTAAAGGCACCATAGTAGAATACAGATGAAGCTTCTAAGATGATGTAATAGCCAGTAAGATGTAGTACAATTCAAGTTTTAGGTATCGGTTATTGACTTTTTAGCTGGCTTTGGTGCCTTGGACATGAGCTAGGACCTTAAGATTCTGCATGAAAGGAGGACTAGCAGCCGAGTTGCACGGCAGAATGTGAAAAGTGTTCATATGTAGTAAAAACCTGAGAAATCGATCCGTTTTCGTCATTTGTTATCGAATCGACTTAAAGCCAGTTCGTACTTGGCCGCTCTTCTCTCTGAAACGGTTGTACTTATCGTCTGCAAAGCTGTGTCGCGTGCTGCGGTATGCGGAGACACTAAAAGCACCATAGCAGAACACAGATGAAGCTTCTAAGTTGATGTAATATCCAGTAAGATGTAGTACAATTCAAGTTTTAGGTATCGATTATTGACTTCTTAGATGGATTTGGTGCCTTGGACATGAGCTAGGACCTTAAGATTCTGCATGAAAGGAGGACTAGCAGCCGAGTAGCACGGGAGAAAGTGAAAAGTGTTCATATGTAGTAAAAACCTGAGAAATCCGTCCGTTTTCGTCATTTGTTATCGAATTGACTTAAAGCCAGATCGTCACATTGGCCGCTCTTCTCTCTGAAACGGTTGTACTTATCGTCTGCAAAGCTATGTCGCGTGCTGCGGTAGGCGGAGACAATAAATGCACCATAGTAGAACACAGATGAAGCTTCTAAGTTGATGTAATAGCCAGTAAGAAGTAGTACAATTCAAGTTTTAGGTACTGATTATTTTTTTTTTTAGCTGGCTTTGGTGCCTTGGACATGAGCTAGGACCTTAAGATTTGCATGAAAGGAGGACTAGCAGCCGAGTTGCACGGGAGAATGTGAAAAGTGTTCATATGTAGTAAAAACCTGAGAAATCCGTCCGTTTTCGTCATTTGTTATCGAATCGACTTAAAGCCAGATCGTCACATTGGCCGCTCTTCACTCTGAAACGGTTGTACTTATCGTCTGCAAAGTTATGTCGCGTGGTGCGGTATGCGGAGACACTAAAGGCACCGTAGTAGAATAAAGATGAAGCTTCTAAGAAGATGTAATAGCCAGTAAGAAGTAGTACAATTCAAGTTTTAGGTATCGATTATTGACTTTTTAGCAGGCTTTGGTGCCTTGGACATGAGCTAGTACCTTAAGATTCTGCATGAAAGGAGGACTAGCAGCCGAGTTGCACGGGAAAATGTGAAAAGTGTTCATATGTAGTAAAAACCTGAGAAATCCGTCCGTTTTCGTCATTTGTTATCGAATCGACATAAAGCCAGATCGTCACATTGGCCGCTCTTCTCTCTGAAACGGTTGTACTTATCGTCTGCAAAGCTATGTCGCGTGCTGCGGTATGCGGAGACACTAAAGGCACAATAGTAGTATACAGATGAAGCTTCTAAGATGATGTAATAGCCAGTAAGAAGTAGTACAATTCAAGTTTTAGATATTGATTATTAACTTTTTAGCTGGCTTTGGTGCCTTGGACATGAGCTGGGACCTTAAGAATCTGCATGAAAGGAGGACTAGCAGCCGAGTTGCACGGGAGAGTGTGGAAAGTGTTCATATGTAGTAAAAACCTGAGAAATCCGTCCGTTTTCGTCATTTGTTATCGAATCGACTTAAAGCCAGATCGTCACATTTGCCGCTATTCTCTCTGAAACGGTTGTACTTATCGTCTGCAAAGCTATGTCGCGTGCTGTGGTACGCGGAGACACTAAAAGCACCATAGTAGAACACAGATGAAGCTTCTAATTTGATGTAATAGCCAGTAAGAAGTAGTAAAATTCAAATTTTAGGTTCTGATTATTTACTTTATAGCTGGCTTTGGTGCCTTGGACATGAGCTAGGACCTTAAGATTCTGCATGAAAGGAGGACTAGCAGCCGAGTTGCACGGGAGAATGTGAAAAGTGTTCATATGTAGTAAAAACCTGAGAAATCCGTCCGTTTTCGTCATTTGTTATCGAATCGACTTAAAGCCAGATCGTCACATTGGCCGCTCTTCTCTCTGAGACGGTTGTACTTATCGTCTGCAAAGCTATGTCGCGTGCTGCGGTATGCGGAGACACTAAAAGCACCATAGTAGAACACAGATGAAGCTTCTAAGTTGATGTAACAGCCAGTAAGAAGTAGTACAATTCAAGTTTTAGATATTGATTATTAACTTTTTAGCTGGCTTTGGTGCCTTGGACATGAGCTGGGACCTTAAGAATCTGCATGAAAGGAGGACTAGCAGCCGAGTTGCACGGGAGAATGTGAAAAGTGTTCATATGTAGTAAAAACCTGAGAAATCCGTCCGTTTTCGTCATTTGTTATCGAATCGACTTAAAGCCAGATCGTCACATTGGCCGCTCTTCTCTCTGAAACGGTTGTACTTATCGTCTGCAGAGCTATGTCTCGTGCTGCGGTATGCGGAGACACCAAAAGCACCACAGTAGAACTCAGATGAAGATTCTAAGTTGACGTAATAGCCACTAAGAAGTAGTACAATTCGAGTTTAGGTATCGATTATTGACTTTTTAGCTGGCTTTGGTGCCTTGGACATGAGCTAGGACCTTAAGAATCTGCATGAAAGGAGGACTAGCAGCAGAGTTGCACGGGAGAGTGTGGAAAGTGTTCATATGTAGTAAAAACCTGAGAAATCCGTCTGTTTTCGTCATTTGTTATCGAATCGACTTAAAGCCAGATCGTCACATTTGCCGCTATTCTCTCTGAAACGGTTGTACTTATCGTCCTCAAAGCTATGTCGCGTGCTGCGGTATGCGGAGACACTAAAAGCACCATAGTAGAACACAGATGAAGCTTCTAAGTTGATGTAACAGCCAGTAAGAAGTAGTACAATTCAAGTTTTAGATATTGATTATTAACTTTTTAGCTGGCTTTGGTGCCTTGGACATGAGCTGGGACCTTAAGAATCTGCATGAAAGGAGGACTAGCAGCCGAGTTGCACGGGAGAGTGTGGAAAGTGTTCATATGTAGTAAAAACCTGAGAAATCCGTCCGTTTTCGTCATTTGTTATCGAATCGACTTAAAGCCAGATCGTCACATTTGCCGCTATTCTCTCTGAAACGGTTGTACTTATCGTCTGCAAAGCTATGTCGCGTCCTGCGGTATGCGGAGACACTAAAAGCACCACAGTAGAACACAGATGAAGATTCTAAGTTGACGTAATAGCCACTAAGAAGTAGTACAATTCGAGTTTAGGTATCGATTATTGACTTTTTAGCTGGCTTTGATGCCTTGGACATGAGCTAGGACCTTAAGAATCTGCATGAAAGGAGGACTAGCAGCCGAGTTGCACGGGAGAGTGTGGAAAGTGTTCATATGTAGTAAAAACCTGAGAAATCCGTCTGTTTTCGTCATTTGTTATCGAATCGACTTAAAGCCAGATCGTCACATTTGCCGCTATTCTCTCTGAAACGGTTGTACTTATCGTCCTCAAAGCTATGTCGCGTGCTGCGGTATGCGGAGACACTAAAAGCACCATAGTAGAACACAGATGAAGCCTCTAAGTTGATGTAATAGCCAGTAAGAAGTAGTACAATTCAAGTAATAGGTATAGATTACTTACTTTTTAGCTGGCTTTGGTGCCTTGGACATGAGCTAGGACCTTAAGAATCTGCATGAAAGGAGGACTAGCAGCCGAGTTGCATGGGAGAATGTGAAAAGTGTTCATATGTAGTAAAAACCTGAGAAATCCGTTCGGTTTCGTCGTTTGTTATCGAATCGACTTAAAGCCAGATCGTCACATTGGCCGCTCTTCTCTCTGAAACGGTTGTACTTATCGTCTGCAGAGCTATGTCGCGTGCTGCGGTATGCGGAGACACTAAAAGCACCATAGTAGAACACAGATGAAGATTCTAAGTTGACGTAATAGCCACTAAGAAGTAGTACAATTCAAGTTTTAGGTACCGATTATTGAATTTTTAGCTGGCTTTGGTGACCTGGACATGAGCTAGGACCTTAAGATTCTGCATGAAAGGTGGACTAGCAGCCGAGTTGCACGGGAGAATGTGAAAAGTGTTCATATGTAGTAAAATCCTGAGAAATCCGTCCGTTTTCGTCATTTGTCATCGAATCGACTTAAAGCCAGATCGTCACATTTGCCCCTATTCTCTCTGAAACGGTTGTACTTATCGTCCTCAAAGCTATGTCGCGTGCTGCGGTATGCGGAGACACTAAAAGCACCATAGTAGAACACAGATGAAGCTTCTAAGTTGATGTAATAGCCAGTAAGAAGTAGTACAATTCAAGTAATAGGTATAGATTATTTACTTTTTAGCTGGCTTTGGTGCCTTGGACATGAGCTAGGACCTTAAGAATCTGCATGAAAGGAGGACTAGCAGCCGAGTTGCATGGGAGAATGTGAAAAGTGTTCATATGTAGTAAAAACCTGAGAAATCCGTTCGTTTTCGTCGTTTGTTATCGAATCGACTTAAAGCCAGAACGTAACATTGGCCGCTCCTCTCTCTGAAACGGTTGTACTTATCGTCCTCAAAGCTATGTCGCGTGCTGCGGTATGCGGAGACTCTAAAAGCACCATAGCAGAACACAGATGAAGCCTCTAAGATGATGTAATTGCTAGTAAGAAGTAGTACAATTCAAGTTTTATTTATCGATTATTGAATTTTAGCTGGCTTTGGTGCCTTGGACATAAGCTAGAACCTTAAGATTCTGCATGAAAGGAGGACTAGCAGCCGAGTTGCATGGGACAATGTGAAAAGTGTTCATATGTAGTAAAAACCTGAGAAATCCGTCCGTTTTCGTCATTTGTTATCGAATCGACTTAAAGCCAGATCGTCACATTGGCCGCTCTTCTCTCTGAAACGGTTGTACTTATCGTCTGCAAAGCTATGTCGCGTGCTGCGGTATGCGGAGACACTAAAGGCACCATAGTAGAATACAGATGAAGCTTCTAAGATGATGTAATAGCCAGGAAGATGTAGTACAATTCAAGTTTTAGGTATCGATTATTTACTTTTTAGCTGGCTTTGGTGCCTTGGACATGAGCTAGGAGGTTAAGATTCTGCATGAAAGGAGGACTAGCAGCCGAGTTGCACGGTAGAATGTGAAAAGTGTTCATATGTAGTAAAAACCTGAGAAATCCGTCCGTTTTCGTCATTTGTTATCGAATCGACTTAAAGCCAGTTCGTACTTGGCCGCTCTTCTCTCTGAAACGGTTGTACATATCGTCTGCAAAGCTGTTTCGCGTGCTGCGGTATGCGGAGACACTAAAAGCACCATAGCAGAACACAGATGAAGCTTCTAAGTTGATGTAATAGCCAGTAAGATGTAGTACAATTCAAGTTTTAGGTATCGATTATTGACTTCTTAGATGGATTTGGTGCCTAGGACATGAGCTAGGACCTTACGATTCTGCATGAAAGGAGGACTAGCAGCCGAGTTGCACGGGAGAAAGTGAAAAGTGTTCATATGTAGTACAAACCTGAGAAATCCGTCCGTTTTCGTCATTTGTTATCGAATCGACTTAAAGCCAGATCGTCACATTGGCCGCTCTTCTCTCTGAAACGGTTGTACTTATCGTCCTCAAAGCTATGTCGCGTGCTGCGTTATGCGGAGACACTAAAAGCACCATAGCATAACACAGATTAAGCTTCTAAGTTGATGTAATAGCCAGTAGGAAGTAGTGCAATTCAAGTTTTAGGTATCGATTATTGACTTCTTAGCTGGTTTTGGTGCCTTGGAATTGAGCTAGGACCTTAAGATTCTGCATGAAAGGAGGACTAGCAGCCGAGTTGCACGGGAGAATGTGAAAAGTGTTCATATGTAGTAAAAACCTGAGAAATCCGTCCGTTTTCGTCATTTGTTATCGAATCGACTTAAAGCTAGTTCGTACTTGGCCGCTCTTCTCTCTGAAACGGTTGTACTTATCGTCTGCAAAGCTGTGTCGCGTGCTGCGGTATGCGGAGACACTAAAAGCACCGTAGCAGAACACAGATGAAGCTTCTAAGTTGATGTAATAGCCAGTAAGAAGTAGTACAATTCAAGTTTTAGGTACTGATTATTTTTTTTTTAGCTGGCTTTGGTGCCTTGGACATGAGCTAGGACCATAAGATTTGCATGAAAGGAGGACTAGCAGCCGAGTTGCACGGGAGAATGTGAAAAGTGTTCATATGTAGTAAAAACCTGAGAAATCCGTCCGTTTTCGTCATTTGTTATCGAATCGACTTAAAGCCAGATCGTCACTTGGCCGCTCTTTTCTCTGGAACGGTTTTACTTATCGTCCTCAAAGCTATGTCGCGTGATGCGTTATGCGGAGACACTAAAAGCACCATAGCAGAACACAGATGAAGCTTCTAAGTTGATGTAATAGCCAGTAGGAAGTAGTGCAATTCAAGTTTTAGGTATCGATTATTGACTTCTTAACTGGCTTTGGTGCCTTGGAATTGAGCTAGGACCTTAAGATTCTGCATGAAAGGAGGACTAGCAGCCGAGTTGCACGGGAGAATGTGAAAAGTGTTCATATGTAGTAAAAACCTGAGAAATCCGTTCGTTTTCGTCGTTTGTTATCGAATCGACTTAAAGCCAGAACGTAACATTGGCCGCTCCTCTCTCTGAAACGGTTGTACTTATCGTCCTCAAAGCTATGTCGCGTGCTGCGGTATGCGGAGACTCTAAAAGCACCATAGCAGAACACAGATGAAGCCTCTAAGATGATGTAATTGCCAGTAAGAAGTAGTACAATTCAAGTTTTATTTATCGATTATTGAATTTTAGCTGGCTTTGGTGCCTTGGACATGAGCTAGAACCTTAAGATTCTGCATGAAAGGAGGACTAGCAGCCGAGTTGCATGGGACAATGTGAAAAGTGTTCATATGTAGTAAAAACCTGAGAAATCCGTCCGTTTTCGTCATTTGTTATCGAATCGACTTAAAGCCAGATCGTCACATTGGCCGCTCCTCTCTCTGAAACGGTTGTACTTATCGTCTGCAAAGCTATGTCGCGTGCTGCGGTATGCGGAGACACTAAAGGCACCATAGTAGAATACAGATGAAGCTTCTAAGATGATGTAATAGCCAGGAAGATGTAGTACAATTCAAGTTTTAGGTATCGATTATTTACTTTTTAGCTGGCTTTGGTGCCTTGGACATGAGCTAGGAGGTTAAGATTCTGCATGAAAGGAGGACTAGCAGCCGAGTTGCACGGTAGAATGTGAAAAGTGTTCATATGTAGTAAAAACCTGAGAAATCCGTCCGTTTTCGTCATTTGTTATCGAATCGACTTAAAGCCAGTTCGTACTTGGCCGCTCTTCTCTCTGAAACGGTTGTACATATCGTCTGCAAAGCTGTGTCGCGTGCTGCGGTATGCGGAGACACTAAAAGCACCATAGCGGAACACAGATGAAGCTTCTAAGTTGATGTAATAGCCAGTAAGATGTAGTACAATTCAAGTTTTAGGTATCGATTATTGACTTCTTAGATGGATTTGGTGCCTAGGACATGAGCTAGGACCTTACGATTCTGCATGAAAGGAGGACTAGCAGCCGAGTTGCACGGGAGAAAGTGAAAAGTGTTCATATGTAGTACAAACCTGAGAAATCCGTCCGTTTTCGTCATTTGTTATCGAATCGACTTAAAGCCAGATCGTCACATTGGCCGCTCTTCTCTCTGAAACGGTTGTACTTATCGTCCTCAAAGCTATGTCGCGTGCTGCGTAATGCGGAGACACTAAAAGCACCATAGCATAACACAGATGAAGCTTCTAAGTTGATGTAATAGCCAGTAGGAAGTAGTGCAATTCAAGTTTTAGGTATCGATTATTGACTTCTTAGCTGGTTTTGGTGCCTTGGAATTGAGCTAGGACCTTAAGATTCTGCATGAAAGGAGGACTAGCAGCCGAGTTGCACGGGAGAATGTGAAAAGTGTTCATATGTAGTAAAAACCTGAGAAATCCGTCCGTTTTCGTCATTTGTTATCGAATCGACTTAAAGCCAGTTCGTACTTGCCCGCTCTTCTCTCTGAAACGGTTGTACTTATCGTCTGCAAAGCTGTGTCGCGTGCTGCGGTATGCGGAGACACTAAAAGCACCATAGCAGAACACAGATGAAGCTTCTAAGTTGATGTAATAGCCAGTAAGAAGTAGTACAATTCAAGTTTTAGGTACTGATTATTTTTTTTTTAGCTGGCTTTGGTGCCTTGGACATGAGCTAGGACCATAAGATTTGCATGAAAGGAGGACTAGCAGCCGAGTTGCACGGGAGAATGTGAAAAGTGTTCATATGTAGTAAAAACCTGAGAAATCCGTCCGTTTTCGTCATTTGTTATCGAATCGACTTAAAGCCAGATCGTCACTTGGCCGCTCTTTTCTCTGGAACGGTTTTACTTATCGTCCTCAAAGCTATGTCGCGTGATGCGTTATGCGGAGACACTAAAAGCACCATAGCAGAACACAGATGAAGCTTCTAAGTTGATGTAATAGCCAGTAGGAAGTAGTGCAATTCAAGTTTTAGGTATCGATTATTGACTTCTTAACTGGCTTTGGTGCCTTGGAATTGAGCTAGGACCTTAAGATTCTGCATGAAAGGAGGACTAGCAGCCGAGTTGCGCGGGAGAATGTGAAAAGTGTTCATATGTAGTAAAAACCTGAGAAATCCGTCCGTTTTCGTCATTTGTTATCGAATCGACTTAAAGCCTGATCGTCACATTGGCCGCTCTTCTCTCTGAAACGGTTGTACTTATCGTCTGCAAAGCTATGTCGCGTGCTGCGGTATGCGGAGACACTAAAAGTACCATAGTAGAACACAGATGAAGCTTCTAAGTTGATGTAACAGCCAGTAAGAAGTAGTACAATTCAAGTTTTAGATATTGATTATTAACTTTTTAGCTGGCTTTGGTGCCTTGGACATGAGCTGGGACCTTAAGAATCTGCATGAAAGGAGGACTAGCAGCCGAGTTGCACGGGAGAGTGTGGAAAGTGTTCATATGTAGTAAAAACCTGAGAAATCCGTCCGTTTTCGTCATTTGTTATCGAATCGACTTAAAGCCAGATCGTCACATTTGCCGCTATTCTCTCTGAAACGGTTGTACTTATCGTCTGCAAAGCTATGTCGCGTGCTGCGGTATGCGGAGACACTAAAAGCAGCATAGTAGAACACAGATGAAGCTTCTAAGTTGATGTAATAGCCAGTAAGAAGTAGTACAATTCAAGTAATAGGTATTGATTATTGACTTTTTAGCTGGCTTTGAAGCCTTGGACATGAGCTAGGACCTTAAGAATCTGCATGAAAGGAGGACTAGCAGCCGAGTTGCATGGGAGAATGTGAAAAGTGTTCATATGTAGTAAAAACCTGAGAAATCCGTTCGTTTTCTTCGTTTTTTATCGAATCGACTTAAAGCCAGATCGTCACATTGGCCGCTCTTCTCTCTGAAACGGTTGTACTTATCGTCTGCAGAGCTATGTCGCGTGCTGCGGTATGCGGAGACACTAAAAGCACCATAGTAGAACACAGATGAAGATTCTAAGTTGACGTAATAGCCACTAAGAAGTAGTACAATTCAAGTTTTAGGTACCGATTATTGAATTTTTAGCTGGCTTTTTGTGCCTTGGACATGAGCTAGGACCTTACGAATCTGCATGAAAGGAGGACTAGCAGCCGAGTTGCACGGGAGAATCTGAGAAGTGTTCATATGTAGTAAAAACCTGAGAAATCCGACCGTTTTCGTCATTTGTTATCGAATCGACTTAAAGCCAGATCGTCACTTGGCCGCTCTTTTCTCTGGAACGGTTGTACTTATCGTCTGCAAAGCTATGTCGCGTGCTGCGGTATGCGGAGACACTAAAAGCACCATAGTAGAACACAGATGAAGCTTCTAAGTTGATGTAATAGCAAGTAAGTAGTAGTACAATTCAAGTTTTAGGTACTGATTATTGACTTTTTGGCTGGCTTGGTGCCTTGGACATGAGCTAGGACCTTAAGATTCTGCATGAAACGAGGACTAGCAGCCGAGTTGCACGGGAGAATGTGGAATGTATTCATATGTAGTAAAAACCTAGATATTCGCCCGTTATCGTCATTTGATATCGAATCGACTTAAATCCAGATCTTCACATTGGCCGCTCTTCTCTCTGAAACGGTTGTTCTTGTCGTCTGCAAAGCTATGGCTCGTGCTCCGGTATGCGGAGACACTACAACCACCATAGTAAAACACAGATGGAGCTTCTAAGTTGATGTAATAGCCAGTAAGAAGTAGTACAACTCAAGTTTTAGGTATCGTTTATTGACTTTTTAGCTGGCTTTGGTGCCTTGGACATGAGCTAGGACCTTGAGATTCTGCATGAAAGGAGGACTAGCAGCCGAGTTGCACGGGACAGTGTGAAAAGTGTTCATATGTATATAAAAACCTGAGAAATCCGTCCGTTTTCGTAATTTGTTATCGAATCGACTTAAAGCCAGATCGTCACATTGGTCGCTCTTCTCTCTGAAACGGTTGTACTTATCGTCTGCAAAGCTATGTCGCGTGCTGCGGTATGCGGAGACACTAAAAGGACCATAGTAGAACACAGATGAAGCTTCTAAGATGATGTAATTGCCAGTAAGAAGTAGTACAATTCAAGTTTTAGTTACTGATTATTGACTTTGTAGCTGGCTTTGGTGCCTTGGACATGAGCTAGGACCTTAAGATTCTGCATGAAAGGAGAACTAACAGCCGAGTTGCATGGGAGAATTTGAAAAGGGTTCATATGTAGTAAAAACCTGAGAAATCCGTCCGTTTTCGTCATTTGTTATCGAATCGACTTAAAGCCAGATCGTCACATTGGCCGCTCTTCTCTCTGAAACGGTTGTACTTATCGTCTGCAAAGCTATGTCGCGTGCTGCGACATGCGGAGTCACAATAAGCACCATAGTAGAACACAGATGAAGCTTCTAACTTGATGTAATAGCAAGTAAGAAGAAGTACAATTCTATGTTTTGGTACTGATTATTGACTTTTTAGCTGGCTTTGGTGCCTTGGACATGAGCTAGGACCTTAAGAATATGCATGAAAGGAGGACTAGCAGCCGAGTTGCACGGGAGAATGTGAAAAGTGTTCATATGTAGTAAAAACCTGAGAAATCCGTCCGTTTTCGTCATTTGTTATCGAATCGACTTAAAGCCTGATCGTCACATTGGCCGCTCTTCTCTCTGAAACGGTTGTACTTATCGTCTGCAAAGCTATGTCGCGTGCTGCGGTATGCGGAGACACTAAAAGCACCATAGTAGAACACAGATGAAGCTTCTAAGTTGATGTAACAGCCAGTAAGAAGTAGTACAATTCAAGTTTTAGATATTGATTATTAACTTTTTAGCTGGATTTGGTGCCTTGGACATGAGCTGGGACCTTAAGAATCTGCATGAAAGGAGGACTAGCAGCCGAGTTGCACGGGAGAGTGTGGAAAGTGTTCATATGTAGTAAAAACCTGAGAAATCCGTCCGTTTTCGTCATTTGTTATCGAATCGACTTAAAGCCAGATCGTCACATTTGCCGCTATTCTCTCTGAAACGGTTGTACTTATCGTCTGCAAAGCTATGTCGCGTGCTGCGGTATGCGGAGACACTAAAAGCACCATAGTAGAACACAGATGAAGCTTCTAAGTTGATGTAATAGCCAGTAAGAAGTAGTACAATTCAAGTAATAGGTATTGATTATTGACTTTTTAGCTGGCTGTGAAGCCTTGGACATGAGCTAGGATCTTAAGAATCTGCATGAAAGGAGGACTAGCAGCCGAGTTGCATGGGAGAATGTGAAAAGTGTTCATATGTAGTAAAAACCTGAGAAATCCGTTCGTTTTCGTCGTTTGTTATCGAATCGACTTAAAGCCAGATCGTCACATTGGCCGCTCTTCTCTCTGAAACGGTTGTACTTATCGTCTGCAGAGCTATGTCGCGTGCTGCGGTATGCGGAGACACTAAAAGCACCATAGCAGAACACAGATGAAGATTATAAGTTGACGTAATAGCCACTAAGAAGTAGTACAATTCAAGTTTTAGGTACCGATTATTGAATTTTTAGCTGGCTTTTTGTGCCTTGGACATGAGCTAGGACCTTACGAATCTGCATGAAAGGAGGACTAGCAGCCGAGTTGCACGGGAGAATCTGAGAAGTGTTCATATGTAGTAAAAACCTGAGAAATCCGACCGTTTTCGTCATTTGTTATCGAATCGACTTAAAGCCAGATCGTCACTTGGCCGCTCTTTTCTCTGGAACGGTTGTACTTATCGTCTGCAAAGCTATGTCGCGTGCTGCGGTATGCGGAGACACTAAAAGCACCATAGTAGAACACAGATGAAGCTTCTAAGTTGATGTAATAGCAAGTAAGTAGTAGTACAATTCAAGTTTTAGGTACTGATTATTGACTTTTTGGCTGGCTTGGTGCCTTGGACATGAGCTAGGACCTTAAGATTCTGCATGAAAGGAGGACTAGCAGCCGAGTTGCACGGGAGAATGTGGAATGTATTCATATGTAGTAAAAACCTAGATATTCGCCCGTTATCGTCATTTGATATCGAATCGACTTAAAGCCAGATCTTCACATTGGCCGCTCTTCTCTCTGAAACGGTTGTTCTTATCGTCTGCAAAGCTATGTCGCGTGCTGCGGTATGCGGAGATACTAAAAGGACCATAGTAGAACACAGATGAAGCTTCTAAGATGATGTAATTGCCAGTAAGAAGTAGTACAATTCAAGTTTTAGTTACTGATTATTGACTTTGTAGCTGGCTTTGGTGCCTTGGACATGAGCTAGGACCTTAAGATTCTGCATGAAAGGAGAACTAGCAGCCGAGTTGCATGGGAGAATTTGAAAAGAGTTCATATGTAGTAAAAACCTGAGAAATCCGTCCGTTTTCGTCATTTGTTATCGAATCGACTTAAAGCCAGATCGTCACATAGGCCGCTCTTCTCTCTGAAACGGTTGTACTTATCGTCTGCAAAGCTATGTCGCGTGCTGCGGCATGCGGAGTCACAAAAAGCACCATAGTAGAACACAGATGAAGCTTCTAAGTTGATGTAATAGCAAGTAAGAAGAAGTACAATTCTATGTTTTGGTACTGATTATTGACTTTTTAGCTGGCTTTGGTGCCTTGGACATGAGCTAGGACCTTAAGATTCTGCATGAAAGGAGGACTAGCAGCCGAGTTGCACGGGAGAATGTGAAAAGTGTTCATATGTTGTAAAAACCTGAGAAACCCGTCCGTTTTCGTCATTTGTTATCGAATCGACTTAAAGCCTGATCGTCACATTGGCCGCTCTTCTCTCTGAAACGGTTGTACTTATCGTCTGCAAAGCTATGTCGCGTGCTGCGGTATGCGGAGACACTAAAAGAACCATAGTAGAACACAGATGAAGCTTCTAAGTTGATGTAACAGCTAGTAAGAAGTAGTACAATTCAAGTTTTAGATATTGATTATTAACTTTTTAGCTGGCTTTGGTGCCTTGGACATGAGCTGGGACCTTAAGAATCTGCATGAAAGGAGGACTAGCAGCCGAGTTGCACGGGAGAGTGTGGAACGTGTTTATACGTAGTAAAAACCTGAGAAATCCGTTCGTTTTCGTCGTTTGTTACCGAATCGACTTAATGCCAGATCGTCACATTGGCCGCTCTTTTCTCTGAAACGGTAGTACATATCGTCTGCAGAGCTATGTCGCGTGCTGCGGTATGCGGAGACACTAAAAGCACCATAGTAGAACACAGTTGAAGATTCTAAGTTGACGTAATAGCCACTAAGAAGTAGTACAATTCAAGTTTTAGGTACCGATTATTGAATTTTTAGCTGGCTTTTTGTGCCTTGGACATGAGCTAGGACCTTACGAATCTGCATGAAAGGAGGACTAGCAGCCGAGTTGCACGGGAGAATCTGAGAAGTGTTCATATGTAGTAAAAACCTGAGAAATCCGACCGTTTTCGTCATTTGTTATCGAATCGACTTAAAGCCAGATCGTCACTTGGCCGCTCTTTTCTCTGGAACGGTTGTACTTATCGTCTGCAAAGCTATGTCGCGTGCTGCGGTATGCGGAGACACTAAAAGCACAATAGTAGAACACAGATGAAGCTTCTAAGTTGATGTAATAGCAAGGAAGTAGTAGTACAATTCAAGTTTTAGGTACTGATTATTGACTTTTTGGCTGGCTTTGGTGCCTTGGACATGAGCTAGGACCTTAAGATTCTGCATGAAAGGAGGACTAGCAGCCGAGTTGCACGGGAGAATGTGGAATGTATTCATATGTAGTAAAAACCTAGATATTCGCCCGTTATCGTCATTTGATATCGAATCGACTTAAAGCCAGATCTTCACATTGGCCGCTCTTCTCTCAGAAACGGTTGTACTTATCGTCTGCAAAGCTATGACGTCTGCTGCGGTATGCGGAGACACTAAAACCACCATAGTAAAACACAGATGGAGCTTCTAAGTTGATGTAATAGCCAGTAAGAAGTAGTACAACTCAAGTTTTAGGTATCGTTTATTGACTTTTTAGCTGGCTTTGGTGCCTTGGACATGAGCTAGGACCTTGAGATTCTGCATGAAAGGAGGACTAGCAGCCGAGTTGCACGGGACAGTGTGAAAAGTGTTCATATGTAGTAAAAACCTGAGAAATCCGTCCGTTTTCGTAATTTGTTATCGAATCGACTTAAAGCCAGATCGTCACATTGGTCGCTCTTCTCTCTGAAACGGTTGTACTTATCGTCTGCAAAGCTATGTCGCGTGCTGCGGTATGCGGAGACATTAAAAGGACCATAGTAGAACACAGATGAAGCTTCTAAGATGATGTAATTGCCAGTAAGAAGTAGTACAATTCAAGTTTTAGTTACTGATTATTGACTTTGTAGCTGGCTTTGGTGCCTTGGACATGAGCTAGGACCTTAAGATTCTGCATGAAAGGAGAACTAGCAGCCGAGTTGCACGGGAGAATGTGAAAAGTGTTCATATGTAGTAAAAACCTGAGAAATCCGTCCGTTTTCGACATTTGTTATCGAATCGACTTAAAGCCAAATCGTCACATTGGCCGCTCTTCTCTCTGAAACGGTTGTACTTATCGTCTGCAAAGCTATGTCGCGTGCTGCGGTATGTGGAGACACTAAAAGCACCATAGTAGAACACAGATGAAGCTTCTAAGTTGATGTAATAGCCAGTAAGAAGTAGTACAATACAAGTTTTAGGTACTGATTATTTACTTTATAGCTGGCTTTGGTGCCTTGGACATGAGCTAGGACCTTAAGAATCTGCATGAAAGGAGGACTAGCAGCCAAGTTGCACGGGAGAATGTGAAAAGTGTTCATATGTAGTAAAAACCTGAGAAATCCGTACGTTTTCGTCATTTGTTATCGAATCGACTAAAAGCCAGATCGTCACATTGGCCGCTCTTCTCTCTGGAACCGTTGTACTTATCGTCTGCAAAGCTATGTCGCGTGCTGCGGTATGCGGAGACACTAAAAGCACCATAGTAGAACACTGATGAAGCTTCTAAGTTGATGTAATAGCCAGTAAGAAGTAGAACAATTCAAGTTTTAGCTATTGATTATTGACTTTTTAGCTGGCTTTGGTGCCTTGGACATGAGCTAGGACCTGAAGAATCTGCATGAAAGGAGGACTAGCAGCCGAGTTGCACGGGAGAATGTGAATAGTGTTCATATGTAGTAAACACCTAAGAAATCCGTCCGATTTCGTCATTTCTTATCGAATCGTCTTGAAGCCAGAGCGTCACATTGGCCGCTCTTCTCTCTGAAACGGTTGTACTTATCATCTGCAGAGCTATGTCGCGTGCTGCGGTATGCGGAGACACTAAAAGCACCACAGTAGAACACAGATGAAGATTCTAAGTTGACGTAATAGCCACTAAGAAGTAGTACAATTCAAGTTTTAGGTATCGATTATTGCCTTTTTAGCTGGCTTTGGTGCCTTGGACATGAGCTAGGACCTTAAGATTCTGCATGAAAGGAGAACTAACAGCCGAGTTGCATGGGAGAATTTGAAAACGGTTCATATGTAGTAAAAACCTGAGAAATCCGTCCGTTTTCGTCATTTGTTATCGAATCGACTTAATTCCAGATCGTCACATTGGCCGTTCTTCTCTCTGAAACGGTTGTACTTATCGTCTGCAAAGCTATGTCGCGTGCTGCGGCATGCGGAGACACAAAAAGCACCATAGTAGAACACATATGAAGCTTCTAATTTGATGTAATAGCAAGTAAGAAGAAGTACAATTCTATGTTTTGGTACTGATTATTGACTTTTTAGCTGGCTTTGGTGCCTTGGACATGAGCTAGGACCTTAAGATTCTGCATAAAGGGAGGACTAGAAGCCGAGTTGCACGGGAGAGTGTGAAAAGTGTTTATATGTAGTAAAAACCTGAGAAATCCGTCCGTTTTCGTCATTTGTTATCGAATCGACTTAAAGCCAGATCGTCACATTGGCCGCTCTTCTCTCTGTAACGGTTGTACTTATCGTCTGCAAAGCTATGTCGCGTGCTGCGGTATGTGGAGACACTAAAAGCACCATAGTAGAACACAGATGAAGCGTCTAAGTTGTTGTAATAGCCAGTAAGAAGTAGTACAATTCAAGTTTTAGGTATTGATTATTGACATTTTAGCTGGCTTTGGTTCCTTGGACATGAGCTAGGACCTTAAGATTCTGCATGAAAGGAGAACTAGCAGCCGAGTTGCACGGGAGAATGTGAAAAGTGTTCATATGTAGTAAAAACCTGAGAAATCCGTCCGTTTTCGCCATTTGTTATCGAATCGACTTAAAGCCAAATCGTGACATTGGCCGCTCTTCTCTCTGAAACGGTTGTACTTATCGTCTGCAAAGCTATGTCGCGTGCTGCGGTATGTAAAGACACTAAAAGCACCATAGTAGAACACAGATGAAGCTTCTAAGTTGATGTAATAGCCAGTAGGAAGTAGTGCAATTCAAGTTTTAGGTATGAATTATTGACTTCTTAGCTGGCTTTGGTGCCTTGGAAATGAGCTAGGACCTTAAGAATCTGCATGAAAGGAGGACTAGCAGCCGAGTTGCACGGGAGAATGTGAAAAGTGTTCATATGTAGTAAAAACCTGAGAAATCCGTCCGTTTTCGTCATTTGTTATCGAATCAACTTAAAGCCAGATCGTCACATTTGCCGCTCTTCTCTCTGAAACGGTTGTACTTATCGTCTGCAAAGCTATGTCGCGTGCTGCGGTATGCGGAGACCCTAAAAGCACCATAGTAGAACACAGATGAAGGTTCTAAGTTGATGTAATAGCCAGTAAGAAGTAGTACAATTCAAGTTTTAGGTATTGATTATTGACTTTTTAGCTGGCTTTGGTGCCTTGGACATGAGCTAGGACCTTAAGATTCTGCATGAAAGGAGAACTAGCAGCCGAGTTGCACGTGAGAGTGTGAAAAGTGTTTATATGTAGTAAAAACCTGAGAAATCCGTCCGTTGTTGTCATTTGTTATCGAATCGACTTAAAGCCAAGCCGTCACATTGGCCGCTCTACTCTCTGAAACGGTTGTACGTATAGTCTGCAAAGCTATGTCGCGTGCTGCGGTATGTGGAGACACTAAAAGCACCATAGTAGAACACAGATGAAGCTTCTAAGTTGATGTAATAGCCAGTAAGAAGTAGTACAATTCAAGTTTTAGGTATTGATTATTGACATTTTAGCTTACTTTGGTTCCTTGGACATGAGCTAGGACCTTAACATTCTGCATGAAAGGAGAACTAGCAGCCGAGTTGCACGGGAGAATGTGAAAAGTGTTCATATGTAGTAAAAACCTGAGAAATCCGTCCGTTTTCGACATTTGTTATTGAATCGACTTAAAGCCAAATTGTCACATTGGCCGCTCTTATCTCTGAAACAGTTGTACTTATCGTCTGCAAAGCTATGTCGCGTGCTGCGGTATGTGGAGACACTAAAAGCACCATAGTAGAACACAGATGTAGCTTCTAAGTTGATGTAAAAACCAGTAAGAAGTAGTACAATTCAAGTTTTAGGTATCGATTATTGACTTTTTAGATGGCTTTGGTGCCTTAGACAAGAGCTAGGAGGTTAAGATTCTGCATGAAAAGAGGACTAGCAGCCGAGTTGCACGGGAGAATGTGGAATGTATTCATATGTAGTAAAAACCTAGATATACGCTCGTTATCGTCATTTGTTATCGAATCGACTTAAAGACAGATCTTCACATTGGCCGCTCTTCTCTCTGAAACGGTTGTTCTTATCGTCTGCAAAGCTATGACGTGTGCTGCGGTATGCGGAGACACTAAAAGGACCATAGTGGAACACAGATGAAGCTTCTAAGATGATGTAATTGCCAGTAAGAAGTAGTACAATTCAAGTTTTAGTTACTGATTATTGACTTTTTAGCTGACTTTGGTGCCTTGGACATGAGCTAGGACCTTAAGATTCTGCATGAACGGAGAACTAGCAGCCGAGTTGCATGGGAGAATTTGAAAAGGGTTCATATGTAGTAAAAACCTGAGAAATCCGTCCGTTTTCGTCAGTTGTTATCGAATCGACTTAAAGCCAGATCGTCACATTTGCCGCTCTTCCCTCAGAAACGGTTGTACTTATCGTCTGCAAAGCTATGTCGCGTGCTGCGGTATGCGGAGACACTAAAAGCACCATAGTAGAACACAGATGAAGCTTCTAAGTTGATGTAATAGCCAGTAAGAAGTAGTACAATTCAAGTTTTTGGTATCGATTTTTGACTTTTTAGCTGGCTTTGGTGCCTTGGACATGAGCTAGGACCTTAAGATTCTGCATAAAAGGAGGACTAGCAGCCGAGTTGCACGGGAGAGTGTGAAAAGTGTTTATATGTAGTAAAAACCTGAGAAATCCGTCCGTTTTCGTCATTTGTTATCGAATCGACTTAAAGCCAGATCGTCACATTGGCCGCTCTTCTCTCTGTAACGGTTGTACTTATCGTCTGCAAAGCTATGTCGCGTGCTGCGGTATGTGGAGACACTAAAAGCACCATAGTAGAACACAGATGAAGCGTCTAAGTTGATGTAATAGCCAGTAAGAAGTAGTACAATTCAAGTTTTAGGTATTGATTATTGACATTTTAGCTGGCTTTGGTTCCTTGGACATGAGCTAGGACCTTAAGATTCTGCATGAAAGGAGAACTAGCAGCCGAGTTGCACGGGAGAATGTGAAAAGTGTTCATATGTAGTAAAAACCTGCGAAATCCGTCCGTTTTCGTCATTTGTTATCGAATCGACTTAAAGCCAGATCGTACTTTGCCGCTCTTCTCTCTGAAACGGTTGTACTTATCTTCTGCAAAGCTATGTCGCGTGCTGCGGTATGCGGAGACACTAAAAGCACCATAGTAGAACACAGATGAAGCTTCTAAGTTGATGTAATAGCCAGTAAGAAGTAGTACAATTCAAGTTATAGGTATCGGTTATTGACTTTTTAGCTGGCTTTGGTGCCTTGGACATGAGCTAGGACCTTAAGATTCTGCATGAAAGGAGGACTAGCAGCCGAGTTGCACGGGAGAATGTGAAAAGTGTTCATATGTAGTAAAAACCTGAGAAATCCGTCCGTTTTCGTCATTTGTTATCGAATCGACTTAAAGCCAGATCGTCACATTGGCCGCTCTTCTCTCTGGAACCATTGTACTTATCGTCTGCAAAGCTATGTCGCTTGCTGCGGTATGCGGAGACACTAAAAGCACCATAGTAGAACACAGATGAAGCTTCTAAGTTGATGTAATAGCTAGTAAGAAGTAGTACAATTCAAGTTTTAGGTATTGATTATTGACTTTTTAGCTGGCTTTGGTGCCTTGGACATGAGCTAGGACCTTAAGAATCTGCATGAAAGGAGGACTAGCAGCCGAGTTGCACGGGAGAATGTGAAAAGTGTTCATATGTAGTAAACACCTGAGAAATCCGTCCGATTTCGTCATTTGTTATCGAATCGACTTAAAGCCAGATCGTCAAATTGGCCGCTCTTCTCTGTGAAACGGTTGTACTTATCGTCTGCAGAGCTATGTCGCGTGCTGCGGTATGCGGAGACACCAAAAGCACCACAGTAGAACACAGATGAAGATTCTAAGTTGACGTAATAGCCACTAAGAAGTAGTACAATTCAAGTTTTAGGTATCGATTATTGACTTTTTAGCTGGCTTTGGTGCCTTGGACATGAGCTAGGACCTTAAGAATCTGCATGAAAGGAGGACTAGCAGCCGAGTTGCACGGGAGAATGTGAAAAGTGTTCATATGTAGTAAAAACCTGAGAAATCCGTCCGTTTTCGTCATTTGTTATCGAATCAACTTAAAGCCAGATCGTCACATTTGCCGCTCTTCTCTCTGAAACGGTTGTACTTATCGTCTGCAAAGCTATGTCGCTTGCTGCGGTATGCGGAGACCCTAAAAGCACCATAGTAGAACACAGATGAAGGTTCTAAGTTGATGTAATAGCCAGTAAGAAGTAGTACAATTCAAGTTTTAGGTATTGATTATTGACTTTTTAGCTGGCTTTGGTGCCTTGGACATGAGCTAGGACCTTAAGATTCTGCATGAAAGGAGAACTAGCAGCCGAGTTGCACGGGAGAGTGTGAAAAGTGTTTATATGTAGTAAAAACCTGAGAAATCCGTCCGTTGTTGTCATTTGTTATCGAATCGACTTAAAGCCAGGTCGTCACATTGGCCGCTCTACTCTCTGAAACGGTTGTACGTATAGTCTGCAAAGCTATGTCGCGTGCTGCGGTATGTGGAGACACTAAAAGCACCATAGTAGAACACAGATGAAGCTTCTAAGGTGATGTAATAGCCAGTAAGAAGTAGTACAATTCAAGTTTTAGGTATTGATTATTGACATTTTAGCTTACTTTGGTTCCTTGGACATGAGCTAGGACCTTAACATTCTGCATGAAAGGAGAACTAGCAGCCGAGTTGCACGGGAGAATGTGAAAAGTGTTCATATGTAGTAAAAACCTGAGAAATCCGTCCGTTTTCGACATTTGTTATTGAATCCACTTAAAGCCTAATTGTCACATTGGCCGCTCTTATCTCTGAAACGGTTGTACTTATCGTCTGCAAAGCTATGTCGCGTGCTGCGGTATGTGGAGACACTAAAAGCACCATAGTAGAACACAGATGTAGCTTCTAAGTTGATGTAAAAACCAGTAAGAAGTAGTACAATTCAAGTTTTAGGTATCGATTATTGACTTTTTAGATGGCTTTGGTGCCTTGGACAAGAGCTAGGAGGTTAAGATTCTGCATGAAAGGAGGACTAGCAGCCGAGTTGCACGGGAGAATGTGGAATGTATTCATATGTAGTAAAAACCTAGATATACGCCCGTTATCGTCATTTGTTATCGAATCGACTTAAAGACAGATCTTCACATTGGCCGCTCTTCTCTGTGAAACGGTTGTTCTTATCGTCTGCAAAGCTATGACGTGTGCTGCGGTATGCGGAGACACTAAAAGGACCATAGTGGAACACAGATGAAGCTTCTAAGATGATGTAATTGCCAGTAAGAAGTAGTACAATTCAAGTTTTAGTTACTGATTATTGACTTTTTAGCTGGCTTTGGTGCCTTGGACATGAGCTAGGACCTTAAGATTCTGCATGAACGGAGAACTAGCAGCCGAGTTGCATGGGAGAATTTGAAAAGGGTTCATATGTAGTAAAAACCTGAGAAATCCGTCCGTTTTCGTCAGTTGTTATCGAATCGACTTAAAGCCAGATCGTCACATTTGCCGCTCTTCACTCAGAAACGGTTGTACTTATCGTCTGCAAAGCTATGTCGCGTGCTGCGGTATGCGGAGACACTAAAAGCACCACAGTAGAACACAGATGAAGCTTCTAAGTTGATGTAATAGCCAGTAAGAAGTAGTACAATTCAAGTTTTTGGTATCGATTTTTGACTTTTTAGCTGGCTTTGGTGCCTTGGACATGAGCTAGGACCTTAAGAGTCTGCATGAAAGGAGGACTAGCAGCCGAGTTACACGGGAGAATGTGAAAAGTGTTCATATGCAGTAAAAACCCGAAAAATCCGTCCGTTTTCGTCATTTGTTATCGAATCGACTTAAAGCCAGATCGTCACATTGGCCGCACTTCTCTCTGAAATGGCTGTACTTATCGTCTGCAAAGCTATGACGTGTGCTGCGGTATGCGGAGACACTAAAGCCACCATAGTAAAACAGAGATGAAGCATCTACCTTAATGTAATAGAAAGTAAGAAGTAGTACAATTCAAGTTTTAGGTATCGAGTATGGACTTTTTAGCTGGCTTTGGTGCCTTGGACATGAGCTAGGACCTTAAGAATCTGCATGAAAGGAGGACTAGCAGCCGAGTTGCACGGGAGAAAGTGAAAAGTGTTCACATGTAGTACAAACCTGAGAAATTCGTCCGTTTTCGTCATTTGTTATCGAATCGACTTAAAACCAGATCGTCACATTGGTCGCTCTTTTCTCTTAAACGATTGTACTTATCGTCTGCAAAGCTATGTCGCGTGCTGCGGTATGCGGGGACACTAAAAGCACCATAGTAGAATATAGATGAAGTTTCTAAGTTGATGTAATAGCCAGTAAGAAGTAGTACAATTCAAGTTTTAGGTATCCATTATAGACTTTTTAGCTGGCTTTGGTGCCTTGGACATGAGCTAGGACCTTAAGATTCTGCATGAAAGGAGGACTAGCAGCCGAGTTGCACGGGAGAATGTGAAAAGTGTTCAGATGTAGTAAAATCCTGAGAAATCCGTCCGTTTTCGTCATTTGTTATCGAATCGACTTAAAGCCTGATCGTCACATTGGCCGCTCTTCTCTCTGGAACGGTTGTACTTATCGTCTGCAAAGCTATGTCGCGTGCTGCTGTATGCGGAGACACTAAATGCACCATAGTAGAACACAGATGAAGCTTCTAAGTTGATGTAATAGCCAGTAAGACGTAGTACAATTCAAGTTTTAGGTAGTGATTATTGACTTTTTAGCTGGCTTTGGTGCCTTGGACATGAGCTAGGACCTTAAGATTCTGCATGAAAGGAGGACTAGCAGCCGAGTTGCACGGTAGAATGTGAAATGTGTTCATATGTAGTAAAAACCTGAGAAATCCGTCCGTTTTCGTCATTTGTTATCGAATCGACTTAAAGCCAGATCGTCACATTGGCCGCTCTTCTCTCTGAAACGGTTGTACTTATCGTCTGCAAAGCTATGACGTGTGCTGCGGTATGCGGAGACACTAAAAGGACCATAGTAGAACACAGATGAAGCTTCTAAGTTGATGTAATAGCAAGTAAGAAGAAGTACAATTCTATGTTTTGGTACTGATTATTGACTTTTTAGCTGGCTTTGGTGCCTTGGACATGAGCTAGGACCTTAAGATTCTGCATGAAACGAGGAATAGCAGCAGAGTTGCACGGGACAATGTGAAAAGTGTTCATCTGTAGTAAAAACCTGAGATATCCGTCCGTTTTCGTCATTTGTTATCGAATCGACTTAAAGCCAGATCGTCACATTGGCCGCTCTTCTCTCTGAAACGGTTGTACTTATCGTCTGCAAAGCTATGTCGCGTGCTGCGGTATGCGGAGACACTAAAAGGACCATAGTAGAACACAGATTAAGCCTCTAAGATGAAGTAATTGCCAGTAAGAAGTAGTACAATTCAAGTTTTAGGTATCGATTATTGACTTTTTAGCTGGCTTTGGTGCCTTGGACATGAGCTAGGACCTTAAGATTCTGCATGAAAGGAGGACTAGCAGCCGAGTTGCACGGGAGAGTGTGAAAAGTGTTCACATGTAGTAAAAACCTGAGAAATCCGTCCGTTTTCGTCATTTGTTATCGAAATGACTTAAAGCCAGATCGTCACATTGGCCGCTCATCTCTCTGAAACGGTTGTACTTATCGTCTGCAACGCTATGTCGCGTGCTGCGGTATGCGGAGACACTAAAAGCACCATAGTAGAACACAGACGAAGGTTCTAAGTTGATGTAATAGCCAGTAAGAAGTAGTCCAATTCAAGTTTTAGGTATCGATTATTGACATTTTAGCTGGCTTTGGTGCCTTGGACATGAGCTAGGACCTTAAGATTCTGCATGAAAGGAGGACTAGCAGCCGAGTTGCACGGGAGAATGTGAAAATTGTTCATATGTAGTAAAAACCTGAGAAATCCGTCTGTTTTCGTCATTTGTTATCGAATCGACTTAAAGCCAGATCGTCACATTGTCCGCTCTTCTCTCTGGAACGGTTGTACTTATCGTCTACAAAGCTATGTCGCGTGCTGCGGTATGCGGAGACACTAAATGCACCATAGTAGAACACAGATGAAGCTTCTAAGTTGATGTAATAGCCAGTAAGAAGTAGTACAATTCAAGTTTTAGGTATCGATTATTGACTTTTTAGCTGGCTTTGGTGCCTTGGACATGAGCTAGGACCTTAAGATTCTGCATGAAAGGAGGACTAGCAGCCGAGTAGCACGGGAGAATGTGAAAAGTGTTCATATGCAGTAAAAACCCGAAAAATCCGTCCGTTTTCGTCATTTGTTATCGAATCGACTTAAAGCCAGATCGTCACATTGGCCGCTCTTCTCTCTGAAACAATTGTACTTATAGTCTGCAAAGCTATGTCGCGTGCTGCGGTATGCGGAGACACTAAAAGCACCATAGTAGAACACAGATGAAGCTTCTAAGTAGATGTAATAGCCAGTAAGAAGTAGTACAATTCAAGTTTTAGGTATCGATTATTGGCTTTTTAGCTGGCTTTGGTGCCTTGGACATGACCTAGGACCTTAAGATTCTGCATGAAAGGAGGACTAGCAGCCGCGTTGCACGGGAGAATGTTAAAAGTGTTCATATGTAGTAAAAACCTTAGAAATCCGTCCGTTTTCGTCATTTGTTATCGAATCGACTTAAAACCAGATCGCCACATTGGCCGCTCTTCTATCTGAAATGGCTGTACTTATCGTCTGCAAAGCTATGACGTGTGCTGTGGTATGCGGAGACACTAAAACCACCATAGTAAAACACAGATGAAGCATCTAATTTAATGTAATAGACAGTAAGATGTAGTACAATTCAAGTTTTAGGTATCGATTATGGACTTTTTAGCTGGCTTTTTTGCCTTGGGCATGAGCTAGGACCTTAAGAATCTGCATGAAAGTAGGACTAGCAGCCGAGTTGCACGGGAGAATGTGAAAAGTGTTCATATGTAGTAAAAACCTGAGAAATCCGTCCGTTTTCGTAATTTGTAATCGAATCGACTTAAAGCCAGATCGTCACATTGGCCGCTCTTCTCTCTGAAACGGTTGTACTTATCGTCTGCAAAGCTATGTCGCGTGCTGCGGTATGCGGAGTCACTAAAAGCACCATAGTAGAACACAGATGAAGCTCCTAAGTTGATGTGATAGCCAGTGAGAAGTAGTACAATTCAAGTTTTAGGTATCGATTATTGACTTTTTAGCTGGCTTTGGTGCCTTGGACATGAGCTAGGACCTTAAGATTCTGCATGAAAGGAGGACTAGCAGCCGAGTTGCACGGGAGAATGTGAAAAGTGTTCATATGTAGTAAAATCCTGAGAAATCCGTCCGTTTTCGTCGTTTGTTATCGAATCGACTTAAAGCCTGATCGTCACATTGGCCGCTCTTCTCTCTGGAACGGTTGTACTTATCGTCTGCAAAGCTATGTCGCGTGCTGCTGTATGCGGAGACACTAAATGCACCATAGTAGAACACAGATGAAGCTTCTAAGTTGATGTAATAGCCAGTAAGAAGTAGTACAATTCAAGTTTTAGGTAGTGATTATTGACTTTTTAGCTGGCTTTGGTGCCTTGGACATGAGCTAGGACCTTAAGATTCTGCATGAAAGGAGGACTAGCAGCCGAGTTGCACGGGACAATGTAAAAAGTGTTCATATGTAGTAAAAACCTGAGAAATCCGTCCGTTTTCGTCATTTGTTATCGAATCGACTTAAAGCCAGATCGTCACATTTGCCGCTCTTCACTCAGAAACGGTTGTACTTATCGTCTGCAAAGGTATGTCGCGTGCTGCGGTATGCGGAGACACTAAAAGCACCATAGTAGAACACAGATGAAGCTTCTAAGTTGATGTAATAGCCAGTAAGAAGTAGTACAATTCAAGTTTTTGGTATCGATTTTTGACTTTTTAGCTGGCTTTGGTGCCTTGGACATGAGCTAGGACCTTAAGATTCTGCATGAA
This sequence comes from Schistocerca gregaria, assembly GCF_023897955.1. Lineage (NCBI taxonomy): Eukaryota > Metazoa > Arthropoda > Insecta > Orthoptera > Acrididae > Schistocerca > Schistocerca gregaria. Next base: position 738,585 of record NW_026061973.1, read on the forward strand.
ACGAGGACTAGCAGCCGAGTTACACGGGAGAATGTGAAAAGTGTTCATATGCAGTAAAAACCCGAAAAATCCGTCCGTTTTCGTCATTTGTTATCGAATCGACTTAAAGCCAGATCGTCACATTGGCCGCACTTCTCTCTGAAATGGCTGTACTTATCGTCTGCAAAGCTATGACGTGTGCTGCGGTATGCGGAGACACTAAATGCACCATAGTAGAACACAGATGAAGCTTCTAAGTTGATGTAATAGCCAGTAAGAAGTAGTACAATTCAAGTTTTAGGTAGTGATTAGTGACTTTTTAGCTGGCTTTGGTGCCTTGGACATGAGCTAGGACCTTAAGATTCTGCATGAAAGGAGGACTAGCAGCCGAGTTGCACGGTAGAATGTGAAAAGTGTTCATATGTAGTAAAAACATGAGAAATCCGTCCGTTTTCGTCATTTATTATCGAATCGACTTAAAGCCAGATCGTCACATTGGCCGCTCTTCTCTCTGAAACGGTTGTACTTATCGTCTGCAAAGCTATGTCGCGTGCTGCGGCATGCGGAGACACAAAAAGCACCATAGTAGAACACAGATGAAGCTTCTAAGTTGATGTAATAGCAAGTAAGAAGAAGTACAATTCTATGTTTTGGTACTGATTATTGACTTTTTAGCTGGCTTTGGTGCCTTGGACATGAGCTAGGACCTTAAGATTCTGCATGAAACGAGGAATAGCAGCAGAGTTGCACGGGACAATGTGAAAAGTGTTCACATGTAGTAAAAACCTGAGAAATCCGTCCGTTTTCGTCATTTGTTATCGAATCGACTTAAAGCCAGATCGTCACATTTGCCGCTCTTTTCTCTGAAACGATTGTACTTATCGTCTGCAAAGCTATGTCGCGTGCTGCGGTATGCGGAGACACTAAAAGCACCATAGTAGAACACAGACGAAGATTCTAAGTTGATGTAATAGCCAGTAAGAAGTAGTCCAATTCAAGTTTTAGGTATCGATTATTGACTTTTTAGCTGGCTTTGGTGCCTTAGACATGAGCTAGGACCTTAAGATTCTGCATGAAAGGAGGACTAGCAGCCGAGTTGCACGGGAGAATGTGAAAATTGTTCATATGTAGTAAAAACCTGAGAAATCCGTCCGTTTTCGTCATTTGTTATCGAATCGACTTAAAGCCAGATCGTCACATTTGCCGCTCTTTTCTCTGAAACGATTGTACTTATCGTCTGCAACGCTATGTCGCGTGCTGCGGTATGCGGAGACACTAAAAGCACCATAGTAGAACACAGATGAAGCATCTAATTTAATGTAATAGACAGTAAGATGTAGTACAATTCAAGTTTTAGGTATCGATTATGGACTTTTTAGCTGGCTTTTTTGCCTTGGGCATGAGCTAGGACCTTAAGAATCTGCATGAAAGTAGGACTAGCAGCCGAGTTGCACGGGAGAATGTGAAAAGTGTTCATATGTAGTAAAAACCTGAGAAATCCGTCCGTTTTCGTAATTTGTAATCGAATCGACTTAAAGCCAGATCGTCACATTGGCCGCTCTTCTCTCTGAAACAATTGTACTTATCGTCTGCAAAGCTATGTCGCGTGCTGCGGTATGCGGAGTCACTAAAAGCACCATAGTAGAACACAGATGAAGCTCCTAAGTTGATGTGATAGCCAGTGAGAAGTAGTACAATTCAAGTTTTAGGTATCGATTATTGACTTTTTAGCTGGCTTTGGTGCCTTGGACATGAGCTAGGACCTTAAGATTCTGCATGAAAGGAGGACTAGCAGCCGAATTGCACGGGAGAATGTGAAAAGTGTTCATATGTAGTAAAATCCTGAGAAATCCGTCCGTTTTCGTCGTTTGTTATCGAATCGACTTAAAGCCTGATCGTCACATTGGCCGCTCTTCTCTCTGGAACGGTTGTACTTATCGTCTGCAAAGCTATGTCGCGTGCTGCTGTATGCGGAGACACTAAATGCACCATAGTAGAACACAGATGAAGCTTCTAAGTTGATGTAATAGCCAGTAAGAAGTAGTACAATTCAAGTTTTAGGTAGTGATTATTGACTTTTTAGCTGGCTTTGGTGCCTTGGACATGAGCTAGGACCTTAAGATTCTGCATGAAAGGAGGACTAGCAGCCGAGTTGCACGGGACAATGTAAAAAGTGTTCATATGTAGTAAAAACCTGAGAAATCCGTCCGTTTTCGTCATTTGTTATCGAATCGACTTAAAGCCAGATCGTCACATTTGCCGCTCTTCACTCAGAAACGGTTGTACTTATCGTCTGCAAAGCTATGTCGCGTGCTGCGGTATGCGGAGACACTAAAAGCACCATAGCAGAACACAGAAGAAGCTTCTAAGTTGATGTAATAGCCAGTAAGAAGTAGTACAATTCAAGTTTTTGGTATCGATTTTTGACTTTTTAGCTGGCTTTGGTGCCTTGGACATGAGCTAGGACCTTAAGATTCTGCATGAAACGAGGACTAGCAGCCGAGTTACACGGGAGAATGTGAAAAGTGTTCATATGCAGTAAAAACCCGAAAAATCCGTCCGTTTTCGTCATTTGTTATCGAATCGACTTAAAGCCAGATCGTCACATTGGCCGCACTTCTCTCTGAAATGGCTGTACTTATCGTCTGCAAAGCTATGACGTGTGCTGCGGTATGCGGAGACACTAAATGCACCATAGTAGAACACAGATGAAGCTTCTAAGTTGATGTAATAGCCAGTAAGAAGTAGTACAATTCAAGTTTTAGGTAGTGATTATTGACTTTTTAGCTGGCTTTGGTGCCTTGGACATGAGCTAGGACCTTAAGATTCTGCATGAAAGGAGGACTAGCAGCCGAGTTGCACGGTAGAATGTGAAAAGTGTTCATATGTAGTAAAAACATGAGAAATCCGTCCGTTTTCGTCATTTGTTATCGAATAGACTTAAAGCCAGATCGTCACATTGGCCGCTCTTCTCTCTGAAACGGTTGTACTTATCGTCTGCAAAGCTATGTCGCGTGCTGCGGCATGCGGAGACACAAAAAGCACCATAGTAGAACACAGATGAAGCTTCTAAGTTGATGTAATAGCAAGTAAGAAGAAGTACAATTCTATGTTTTGGTACTGATTATTGACTTTTTAGCTGGCTTTGGTGCCTTGGACATGAGCTAGGACCTTAAGATTCTGCAGGAAACGAGGAATAGCAGCAGAGTTGCACGGGACAATGTGAAAAGTGTTCATATGTAGTAAAAACCTGAGATATTCGTCCGTTTTCGTCATTTGTTATCGAATCGACTTAAAGCCAGATCGTCACATTGGCCGCTCTTCTCTCTGAAACGGTTGTACTTATCGTCTGCAAAGCTATGTCGCGTGCTGCGGTATGCGGAGACACTAAAAGGACCATAGTAGAACACAGATTAAGCCTCTAAGATGAAGTAATTGCCAGTAAGAAGTAGTACAATTCAAGTTTAAGGTATCGATTATTGACTTTTTAGCTGGCTTTGGTGCCTTGGACATGAGGTAGGACCTTAAGATTCTGCATGAAAGGAGGACTAGCAGCCGAGTTGCACGGGAGAGTGTGAAAAGTGTTCACATGTAGTAAAAACCTGAGAAATCCGTCCGTTTTCGTCATTTGTTATCGAATCGACTTAAAGCCAGATCGTCACATTTGCCGCTCTTTTCTCTGAAACGATTGTACTTATCGTCTGCAAAGCTATGTCGCGTGCTGCGGTATGCGGAGACACTAAAAGCACCATAGTAGAACACAGACGAAGGTTCTAAGTTGATGTAATAGCCAGTAAGAAGTAGTCCAATTCAAGTTTTAGGTATCGATTATTGACTTTTTAGCTGGCTTTGGTGCCTTGGACATGAGCTAGGACCTTAAGATTCTGCATGAAAGGAGGACTAGCAGCCGAGTTGCACGGGAGAATGTGAAAATTGTTCATATGTAGTAAAAACCTGAGAAATCCGTCCGTTTTCGTCATTTGTTATCGAATCGACTTAAAGCCAGATCGTCACATTTGCCGCTCTTTTCTCTGAAACGATTGTACTTATCGTCTGCAACGCTATGTCACGTGCTGCGGTATGCGGAGACACTAAAAGCACCATAGTAGAACACAGACGAAGGTTCTAAGTTGATGTAATAGCCAGTAAGAAGTAGTCCAATTCAAGTTTTAGGTATCGATTATTGACTTTTTAGCTGGCTTTGGTGCCTTGGACATGAGCTAGGACCTTAAGATTCTGCATGAAAGGAGGACTAGCAGCCGAGTTGCACGGTAGAATGTGAAAATTGTTCATATGTAGTAAAAACCTGAGAAATCCGTCCGTTTTCGTCATTTGTTATCGAATCGACTTAAAGCCAGATCGTCACATTGGCCGCTCTTCTCTCTGGAACGGTTGTACTTATCGTCTACAAAGCTATGTCGCGTGCTGCGGTATGCGGAGATACTAAATGCACCATAGTAGAACACAGATGAAGCTTCTAAGTTGATGTAATAGCCAGTAAGAAGTAGTACAATTCAAGTTTTAGGTATCGATTATTGACTTTTTAGCTGGCTTTGGTGCCTTGGACATGAGCTAGGACCTTAAGATTCTGCATGAAAGGAGGACTAGCAGCCGAGTTGCACGGGAGAATGTGAAAATTGTTCATATGTAGTAAAAACCTGAGAAATCCGTCCGTTTTCGTCATTTGTTATCGAATCGACTTAAAGCCAGATCGTCACATTGGCCGCTCTTCTCTCTGGAACGGTTGTACTTATCGTCTACAAAGCTATGTCGCGTGCTGCGGTATGCGGAGACACTAAATGCACCATAGTAGAACACAGATGAAGCTTCTAAGTTGATGTAACAGCCAGTAAGAAGTAGTACAATTCAAGTTTTAGATATTGATTATTAACTTTTTAGCTGGCTTTGGTGCCTTGGACATGAGGTAGGACCTTAAGATTCTGCATGAAAGGAGGACTAGCAGCCGAGTTGCACGGGAGAGTGTGAAAAGTGTTCACATGTAGTAAAAACCTGAGAAATCCGTCCGTTTTCGTCATTTGTTATCGAATCGACTTAAAGCCAGATCGTCACATTTGCCGCTCTTTTCTCTGAAACGATTGTACTTATCGTCTGCAAAGCTATGTCGCGTGCTGCGGTATGCGGAGACACTAAAAGCACCATAGTAGAACACAGACGAAGGTTCTAAGTTGATGTAATAGCCAGTAAGAAGTAGTCCAATTCAAGTTTTAGGTATCGATTATTGACTTTTTAGCTGGCTTTGGTGCCTTGGACATGAGCTAGGACCTTAAGATTCTGCATGAAAGGAGGACTAGCAGCCGAGTTGCACGGGAGAATGTGAAAATTGTTCATATGTAGTAAAAACCTGAGAAATCCGTCCGTTTTCGTCATTTGTTATCGAATCGACTTAAAGCCTGATCGTCACATTGGCCGCTCTTCTCTCTGGAACGGTTGTACTTATCGTCTACAAAGCTATGTCGCGTGCTGCGGTATGCGGAGACACTAAATGCACCATAGTAGAACACAGATGAAGCTTCTAAGTTGATGTAATAGCCAGTAAGAAGTAGTACAATTCAAGTTTTAGGTATCGATTATTGACTTTTTAGCTGGCTTTGGTGCCTTGGACATGAGCTAGGACCTTAAGATTCTGCATGAAAGGAGGACTAGCAGCCGAGTTGCACGGGAGAGTGTGAAAAGTGTTCACATGGAGTAAAAACCTGAGATATCCGTCCGTTTTCGTCATTTGTTATCGAATCGACTTAAAGCCAGATCGTCACATTTGCCGCTCTTCTCTCTGAAACGGTTGTACTTATCGTCTGCAAAGCTATGTCGCGTGCTACGGTATGCGGAGACACTAAAAGCACCATAGTAGAACACAGATGAAGCTTCTAAGTTGATGTAATAGCCATTAAGAAGTAGTACAATTCAAGTTTTAGGTATCGATTATTGACTTTTTAGCTGGCTTTGGTCACTTGGACATGAGCTAGGACCTTAACATTCTTCATGAAAGGAGGACTAGCAGCCGAGTTCAACGGGAGAATGTGAAAAGTGTTCATATGTAGTAAAAACCTTGGAAATCCATCCGTTTTCTTCATTTGTTATCGAATCGACTTAAAGCCAGATCGTCACATTGGCCGCTCTTCTCTCTGAAACGGTTGTACTTATCGTCTGCAAAGCTATGTCGCGTGCTGCGGTATGCGGAGACACTAAAAGCACCATAGTGGAACACAGATGAAGCTTCTAAGTAGATGTAATAGCCAGTAAGAAGTAGTACAATTCAAGTTTTAGGTATCGATTATTGGCTTTTTAGCTGGCTTTGGTGCCTTGGACATGACCTAGGACCTTAAGATTCTGCATGAAAGGAGGACTAGCAGCCGCGTTGCACGGGAGAATGTTAAAAGTGTTTATATGTAGTAAAAACCTTAGAAATCCGTCCGTTTTCGTCATTTGTTATCGAATCGACTTAAAACCAAATCGCCACATTGGCCGCTCTTCTATCTGAAATGGCTGTACTTATCGTCTGCAAAGCTATGACGTGTGCTGTGGTATGCGGAGACACTAAAACCACCATAGTAAAACACAGATGAAGCATCTAATTTAATGTAATAGACAGTAAGATGTAGTACAATTCAAGTTTTAGGTATCGATTATGGACTTTTTAGCTGGCTTTTTTGCCTTGGGCATGAGCTAGGACCTTAAGAATCTGCATGAAAGTAGGACTAGCAGCCGAGTTGCACGGGAGAATGTGAAAAGTGTTCATTTGTAGTAAAAACCTGAGAAATCCGTCCGTTTTCGTAATTTGTTATCGAATCGACTTAAAGCCAGATCGTCACATTGGCCGCTCTTCTCTCTGAAACGGTTGTACTTATCGTCTGCAAAGCTATGTCGCGTGCTGCGGTATGCGGAGTCACTAAAAGCACCATAGTAGAACACAGATGAAGCTCCTAAGTTGATGTGATAGCCAGTGAGAAGTAGTACAATTCAAGTTTTAGGTATCGATTATTGACTTTTTAGCTGGCTTTGGTGCCTTGGACATGAGCTAGGACCTTAAGATTCTGCATGAAAGGAGGACTAGCAGCCGAGTTGCACGGGAGAATGTGAAAATTGTTCATATGTAGTAAAAACCTGAGAAATCCGTCCGTTTTCGTCATTTGTTATCGAATCGACTTAAAGCCAGATCGTCACATTTGCCGCTCTTTTCTCTGAAACGATTGTACTTATCGTCTGCAACGCTATGTCACGTGCTGCGGTATGCGGAGACACTAAAAGCACCATAGTAGAACACAGACGAAGGTTCTAAGTTGATGTAATAGCCAGTAAGAAGTAGTCCAATTCAAGTTTTAGGTATCGATTATTGACTTTTTAGCTGGCTTTGGTGCCTTGGACATGAGCTAGGACCTTAAGATTCTGCATGAAAGGAGGACTAGCAGCCGAGTTGCACGGTAGAATGTGAAAATTGTTCATATGTAGTAAAAACCTGAGAAATCCGTCCGTTTTCGTCATTTGTTATCGAATCGACTTAAAGCCAGATCGTCACATTGGCCGCTCTTCTCTCTGGAACGGTTGTACTTATCGTCTACAAAGCTATGTCGCGTGCTGCGGTATGCGGAGACACTAAATGCACCATAGTAGAACACAGATGAAGCTTCTAAGTTGATGTAATAGCCAGTAAGAAGTAGTACAATTCAAGTTTTAGGTATCGATTATTGACTTTTTAGCTGGCTTTGGTGCCTTGGACATGAGCTAGGACCTTAAGATTCTGCATGAAAGGAGGACTAGCAGCCGAGTTGCACGGGAGAATGTGAAAATTGTTCATATGTAGTAAAAACCTGAGAAATCCGTCCGTTTTCGTCATTTGTTATCGAATCGACTTAAAGCCAGATCGTCACATTGGCCGCTCTTCTCTCTGGAACGGTTGTACTTATCGTCTACAAAGCTATGTCGCGTGCTGCGGTATGCGGAGACACTAAATGCACCATAGTAGAACACAGATGAAGCTTCTAAGTTGATGTAACAGCCAGTAAGAAGTAGTACAATTCAAGTTTTAGATATTGATTATTAAGTTTTTAGCTGGCTTTGGTGCCTTGGACATGAGGTAGGACCTTAAGATTCTGCATGAAAGGAGGACTAGCAGCCGAGTTGCACGGGAGAGTGTGAAAAGTGTTCACATGTAGTAAAAACCTGAGAAATCCGTCCGTTTTCGTCATTTGTTATCGAATCGACTTAAAGCCAGATCGTCACATTTGCCGCTCTTTTCTCTGAAACGATTGTACTTATCGTCTGCAAAGCTATGTCGCGTGCTGCGGTATGCGGAGACACTAAAAGCACCATAGTAGAACACAGACGAAGGTTCTAAGTTGATGTAATAGCCAGTAAGAAGTAGTCCAATTCAAGTTTTAGGTATCGATTATTGACTTTTTAGCTGGCTTTGGTGCCTTGGACATGAGCTAGGACCTTAAGATTCTGCATGAAAGGAGGACTAGCAGCCGAGTTGCACGGGAGAATGTGAAAATTGTTCATATGTAGTAAAAACCTGAGAAATCCGTCCGTTTTCGTCATTTGTTATCGAATCGACTTAAAGCCTGATCGTCACATTGGCCGCTCTTCTCTCTGGAACGGTTGTACTTATCGTCTACAAAGCTATGTCGCGTGCTGCGGTATGCGGAGACACTAAATGCACCATAGTAGAACACAGATGAAGCTTCTAAGTTGATGTAATAGCCAGTAAGAAGTAGTACAATTCAAGTTTTAGGTATCGATTATTGACTTTTTAGCTGGCTTTGGTGCCTTGGACATGAGCTAGGACCTTAAGATTCTGCATGAAAGGAGGACTAGCAGCCGAGTTGCACGGGAGAATGTGAAAATTGTTCATATGTAGTAAAAACCTGAGAAATCCGTCCGTTTTCGTCATTTGTTATCGAATCGACTTAAAGCCAGATCGTCACATTGGCCGCTCTTCTCTCTGGAACGGTTGTACTTATCGTCTACAAAGCTATGTCGCGTGCTGCGGTATGCGGAGACACTAAATGCACCATAGTAGAACACAGATGAAGCTTCTAAGTTGATGTAACAGCCAGTAAGAAGTAGTACAATTCAAGTTTTAGATATTGATTATTAACTTTTTAGCTGGCTTTGGTGCCTTGGACATGAGGTAGGACCTTAAGATTCTGCATGAAAGGAGGACTAGCAGCCGAGTTGCACGGGAGAGTGTGAAAAGTGTTCACATGTAGTAAAAACCTGAGAAATCCGTCCGTTTTCGTCATTTGTTATCGAATCGACTTAAAGCCAGATCGTCACATTTGCCGCTCTTTTCTCTGAAACGATTGTACTTATCGTCTGCAAAGCTATGTCGCGTGCTGCGGTATGCGGAGACACTAAAAGGACCATAGTGGAACACAGATGAAGCTTCTAAGTAGATGTAATAGCCAGTAAGAAGTAGTACAATTCAAGTTTTAGGTATCGATTATTGGCTTTTTAGCTGGCTTTGGTGCCTTGGACATGACCTAGGACCTTAAGATTCTGCATGAAAGGAGGACTAGCAGCCGCGTTGCACGGGAGAATGTTAAAAGTGTTCATATGTAGTAAAAACCTTAGAAATCCGTCCGTTTTCGTCATTTGTTATCGAATCGACTTAAAACCAGATCGCCACATTGGCCGCTCTTCTATCTGAAATGGCTGTACTTATCGTCTGCAAAGCTATGACGTGTGCTGTGGTATGCGGAGACACTAAAACCACCATAGTAAAACACAGATGAAGCATCTAATTTAATGTAATAGACAGTAAGATGTAGTACAATTCAAGTTTTAGGTATCGATTTTTGACTTTTTAGCTGGCTTTGGTGCCTTGGACATGAGCTAGGACCTTAAGATTCTGCATGAAAGGAGGACTAGCAGCCGAGTTGCACGGGAGAATGTGAAAAGTGTTCATATGTAGTAAAATCCTGAGAAATCCGTCCGTTTTCGTCGTTTGTTATCGAATCGACTTAAAGCCTGATCGTCACATTGGCCGCTCTTCTCTCTGGAACGGTTGTACTTATCGTCTGCAAAGCTATGTCGCGTGCTGCTGTATGCGGAGACACTAAATGCACCATAGTAGAACACAGATGAAGCTTCTAAGTTGATGTAATAGCCAGTAAGAAGTAGTACAATTCAAGTTTTAGGTAGTGATTATTGACTTTTTAGCTGGCTTTGGTGCCTTGGACATGAGCTAGGACCTTAAGATTCTGCATGAAAGGAGGACTAGCAGCCGAGTTGCACGGGACAATGTAAAAAGTGTTCATATGTAGTAAAAACCTGAGAAATCCGTCCGTTTTCGTCATTTGTTATCGAATCGACTTAAAGCCAGATCGTCACATTAGCCGCTCTTCACTCAGAAACGGTTGTACTTATCGTCTGCAAAGCTATGTCGCGTGCTGCGGTATGCGGAGACACTAAAAGCACCATAGTAGAACACAGATGAAGCTTCTAAGTTGATGTAATAGCCAGTAAGAAGTAGTACAATTCAAGTTTTTGGTATCGATTTTTGACTTTTTAGCTGGCTTTGGTGCCTTGGACATGAGCTAGGACCTTAAGATTCTGCATGAAACGAGGACTAGCAGCCGAGTTACACGGGAGAATGTGAAAAGTGTTCATATGCAGTAAAAACCCGAAAAATCCGTCCGTTTTCGTCATTTGTTATCGAATCGACTTAAAGCCAGATCGTCACATTGGCCGCACTTCTCTCTGAAATGGCTGTACTTATCGTCTGCAAAGCTATGACGTGTGCTGCGGTATGCGGAGACACTAAAAGGACCATAGTAGAACACAGATTAAGCCTCTAAGATGAAGTAATTGCCAGTAAGAAGTAGTACAATTCAAGTTTTAGGTATCGATAATTGACCTTTTAGCTGGCTTTGGTGCCTTGGACATGAGGTAGGACCTTAAGATTCTGCATGAAAGGAGGACTAGCAGCCGAGTTGCACGGGAGAGTGTGAAAAGTGTTCACATGTAGTAAAAACCTGAGAAATCCGTCCGTTTTCGTCATTTGTTATCGAATCGACTTAAAGCCAGATCGTCACATTTGCCGCTCTTTTCTCTGAAACGATTGTACTTATCGTCTGCAAAGCTATGTCGCGTGCTGCGGTATGCGGAGACACTAAAAGCACCATAGTAGAACACAGACGAAGGTTCTAAGTTGATGTAATAGCCAGTAAGAAGTAGTCCAATTCAAGTTTTAGGTATCGATTATTGACTTTTTAGCTGGCTTTGGTGCCTTGGACATGAGCTAGGACCTTAAGATTCTGCATGAAAGGAGGACTAGCAGCCGAGTTGCACGGGAGAATGTGAAAATTGTTCATATGTAGTAAAAACCTGAGAAATCCGTCCGTTTTCGTCATTTGTTATCGAATCGACTTAAAGCCAGATCGTCACATTTGCCGCTCTTCTCTCTGAAACGGTTGTACTTATCGTCTGCAAAGCTATGTCGCGTGCTACGGTATGCGGAGACACTAAAAGCACCATAGTAGAACACAGATGAAGCTTCTAAGTTGATGTAATAGCCAGTAAGAAGTAGTACAATTCAAGTTTTAGGTATCGATTATTGACTTTTTAGCTGGCTTTGGTGCCTTGGACATGAGCTAGGACCTTAAGATTCTGCATGAAAGGAGGACTAGCAGCCGAGTAGCACGGGAGAATGTGAAAAGTGTTCATATGCAGTAAAAACCCGAAAAATCCGTCCGTTTTCGTCATTTGTTATCGAATCGACTTAAAGCCAGATCGTCACATTGGCCGCTCTTCTCTCTGAAACAATTGTACTTATAGTCTGCAAAGCTATGTCGCGTGCTGCGGTATGCGGAGACACTAAAAGCACCATAGTAGAACACAGATGAAGATTCTAAGTAGATGTAATAGCCAGTAAGAAGTAGTACAATTCAAGTTTTAGGTATCGATTATTGGCTTTTTAGCTGGCTTTGGCGCCTTGGATATGACCTAGGACCTTAAGATTCTGCATGAAAGGAGGACTAGCAGCCGCGTTGCACGGGAGAATGTTAAAAGTGTTCATATGTAGTAAAAACCTTAGAAATCCGTCCGTTTTCGTCATTTGTTATCGAATCGACTTAAAACCAGATCGCCACATTGGCCGCTCTTCTATCTGAAATGGCTGTACTTATCGTCTGCAAAGCTATGACGTGTGCTACGGTATGCGGAGACACTAAAACCACCATAGTAAAACACAGATGAAGCATCTAATTTAATGTAATAGACAGTAAGATGTAGTACAATTCAAGTTTTAGGTATCGATTATGGACTTTTTAGCTGGCTTTCGTGCCTTGGGCATGAGCTAGGACCTTAAGAATCTGCATGAAAGGAGGACTAGCAGCCGAGTTGCACGGGAGAATGTGAAAAGTGTTCATATGTAGTAAAAACCTGAGAAATCCGTCCGTTTTCGTAATTTGTTATCGAATCGACTTAAAGCCAGATCGTCACATTGGCCCCTCTTCTCTCTGAAACGGTTGTACTTATCGTCTGCAAAGCTATGTCGCGTGCTGCGGTATGCGGAGTCACTAAAAGCACCATAGTAGAACACAGATGAAGCTCCTAAGTTGATGTGATAGCCAGTGAGAAGTAGTACAATTCAAGTTTTAGGTATCGATTATTGACTTTTTAGCTGGCTTTGGTGCCTTGGACATGAGCTACGACCTTAAGATTCTGCATGAAAGGAGGACTAGCAGCCGAGTTGCACGGGAGAATGTGAAAAGTGTTCATATGTAGTAAAAACCAGACAAATCCGTCCGTTTTCGTCATTTGTTATCGAATCGACTTAAAGCCAGATCATGACATTGGCCGCTCTTCTCTCTGAAATCGTCGTAATTATCGTCTGCAAAGCTATGTCTCGTGCTCCGGAATGCGGAGACACTAAAAGCACCATAGTAGAAAACAGATGAAGCTTCTAAGTTGATGTAATAGCCAGTAGGATATAGTACAGTTCAAGTTTTAGGTATCGATTATTGACTTTTTTCCCTTCTTTGGTGACTTGGACATGAGCAAGGACCTTAAGAATCTGCATGAAAGGAGGACTAGCAGCCGAGTTGCACGGGAGAATGTGAAAGGTGTTCATATGTAGTAAAAACCTGAGAAATCCGTCCGTTTTCGTCATTTGTTATCGAATCGACTTAAAGCCAGATCGTCACATTGGCCGCTCTTCTCTCTGGAACGGTTGTACTTATCGTCTACAAAGCTATGTCGCGTGCTGCGGTATGCGGAGACACTAAATGCACCATAGTAGAACACAGATGAAACTTCTAAGTTGATGTAATAGCCAGTAAGAAGTAGTAAAATTCAAGTTTTAGGTATCGATTATTGACTTTTTAGCTGGCTTTGGTGCCTTGGACATGAGCTAGGACCTTTACATTCTGCATGAAAGGAGGACTAGCAGCCGAGTTGCACGGGAGAATGTGAAAAGTGTTCATATGTAGTAAAATCCTGAGAAATCCGTCCGTTTTCGTCGTTTGTTATCGAATCGACTTAAAGCCTGATCGTCACATTGGCCGCTCTTCTCTCTGGAACGGTTGTACTTATCGTCTGCAAAGCTATGTCGCGTGCTGCTGTATGCGGAGACACTAAATGCACCATAGTAGAACACAGATGAAGCTTCTAAGTTGATGTAATAGCCAGTAAGAAGTAGTACAATTCAAGTTTTAGGTAGTGATTATTGACTTTTTAGCTGGCTTTGGTGCCTTGGACATGAGCTAGGACCTTAAGATTCTGCATGAAAGGAGGACTAGCAGCCGAGTTGCACGGGACAATGTGAAAAGTGTTCATATGTAGTAAAAACCTGAGAAATCCGTCCGTTTTCGTCATTTGTTATCGAATCGACTTAAAGCCAGATCGTCACATTGGCCGCTCTTCTCTCTGAAACGGTTGTACTTATCGTCTGCAAAGCTATGTCGCGTGCTGCGGCATGCGGAGACACAAAAAGCACCATAGTAGAACACAGATGAAGCTTCTAAGTTGATGTAATAGCAAGTAAGAAGAAGTACAATTCTATGTTTTGGTACTGATTATTGACTTTTTAGCTGGCTTTGGTGCCTTGGACATGAGCTAGGACCTTAAGATTCTGCATGAAACGAGGAATAGCAGCAGAGTTGCACGGGACAATGTGAAAAGTGTTCATCTGTAGTAAAAACCTGAGATATCCGTCCATTTTCGTCATTTGTTATCGAATCGACTTAAAGCCAGATCGTCACATTGGCCGCTCTTCTCTCTGAAACGGTTGTACTTATCGTCTGCAAAGCTATGTTGCGTGCTGCGGTATGCGGAGACACTAAAAGGACCATAGTAGAACACAGATTAAGCCTCTAAGATGAAGTAATTGCCAGTAAGAAGTAGTACAATTCAAGTTTTAGGTATAGATTATTGACTTTTTAGCTGGCTTTGGTGCCTTGGACATGAGCTAGGACCTTAAGATTCTGCATGAAAGGAGGACTAGCAGCCGAGTTGCACGGGAGAGTGTGAAAAGTGTTCACATGTAGTAAAAACCTGAGAAATCCGTCCGTTTTCGTCATTTGTTATCGAATCGACTTAAAGCCAGATCGTCACATTTGCCGCACTTTTCTCTGAAACGATTGTACTTATCGTCTGCAAAGCTATGTCGCGTGCTGCGGTATGCGGAGACACTAAAAGCACCATAGTAGAACACAGACGAAGGTTCTAAGTTGATGTAATAGCCAGTAAGAAGTAGTCCAATTCAAGTTTTAGGTATCGATTATTGACTTTTTAGCTGGCTTTGGTGCCTTGGACATGAGCTAGGACCTTAAGATTCTGCATGAAAGGAGGACTAGCAGCCGAGTTGCACGGGAGAGTGTGAAAAGTGTTCGCATGGAGTAAAAACCTGAGATATCCGTCCGTTTTCGTCATTTGTTATCGAATCGACTTAAAGCCAGATCGTCACATTTGCCGCTCTTCTCTCTGAAACGGTTGTACTTATCGTCTGCAAAGCTATGTCGCGTGCTGCGGTATGCGGAGACACTATAAGCACCATAGTAGAACACAGATGAAGCTTCTAAGTTGATGTAATAGCCAGTAAGAAGTAGTACAATTCAAGTTTTAGGTATCGATTATTGACCTTTTAGCTGGCTTTGGTGCCTTGGACATGAGCTAGGACCTTAAGATTCTGCATGAAAGGAGGACTAGCAGCCGAGTAGCACGGGAGAATGTGAAAAGTGTTCATATGCAGTAAAAACCCGAAAAATCCGTCCGTTTTCGTCATTTGTTGTCGAATCGACTTAAAGCCAGATCGTCACATTGGCCGCTCTTCTCTCTGAAACAATTGTACTTATCGTCTGCAAAGCTATGTCGCGTGCTGCGGTATGCGGAGACACTAAAAGCACTATAGTAGAACACAGATGAAGCTTCTAAGTTTATGTAATAGCCAGTAAGAAGTAGTACAATTCAAGTTTTAGGTATCGATTATTGGCTTTTTAGCTGGCTTTGGCGCCTTGGACATGAGCTAGGACCTTAAGATTCTGCATGAAAGGAGGACTAGCAGCCGCGTTGCACGGGAGAATGTTAAAAGTGTTCATATGTAGTAAAAACCTTAGAAATCCGTCCGTTTTCGTCATTTGTTATCGAATCGACTTAAAACCAGATCGCCACATTGGCCGCTCTTCTATCTGAAATGGCTGTACTTATCGTCTGCAAAGCTAAGACGTGTGCTGCGGTATGCGGAGACACTAAAACCACCATAGTAAAACACAGATGAAGCATCTAATTTAATGTAATATACAGTAAGATGTAGTACAATTCAAGTTTTAGGTATCGATTATGGACTTTTTAGCTGGCTTTGGTGCCTTGGGCATGAGCTAGGACCTTAAGAATCTGCATGAACGGAGGACTAGCAGCCGAGTTGCACGGGAGAATGTGAAAAGTGTTCATATGTAGTAAAAACCTGAGAAATACGTCCGTTTTCGTAATTTGTTATCGAATCGACTTAAAGCCAGATCATGACATTGGCCGCTCTTCTCCCTGAAATCGTCGTAATTATCGTCTGCAAAGCTATGTCTCGTGCTCCGGAATGCGGAGACACTAAAAGCACCATAGTAGAAAACAGATGAAGCTTCTAAGTTGATGTAATAGCCAGTAAGAAGTAGTATAATTCAAGTTTTAGTTACTGATTATTGACTTTTTAGTTGGCTTTGGTGCCTTGGACATGAGCTAGGACCTTAAGATTCTGCATGAAAGGAGAACTAGCAGCCGAGTTGCATGGGAGAATTTGAAAAGGGTTCATATGTAGTAAAAACCTGAGACATCCGTCCGTTTTCGTCATTTGTTATCGAATCGACTTAAAGCCAGATCGTCACATTGGCCGCTCTTCTCTCTGGAACGGTTGTACTTATCGTCTACAAAGCTATGTCGCGTGCTGCGGTATGCGGAGACACTAAATGCACCATAGTAGAACACAGATGAAGCTTCTAAGTTGATGTAATAGCCAGTAAGAAGTAGTACAATTAAAGATTTAGGTATCGATTTTTGAATTTTTAGCTGGCTTTGGTGCCTTGGACATGAGCTAGGACCTTAAGATTCTGCATGAAAGGAGGACTAGCAGCCGAGTTGCACGGGAG
The DNA here is from genome assembly GCF_023897955.1 of Schistocerca gregaria. Lineage (NCBI taxonomy): Eukaryota > Metazoa > Arthropoda > Insecta > Orthoptera > Acrididae > Schistocerca > Schistocerca gregaria. Next base: position 755,159 of record NW_026061973.1, read on the forward strand.
AGTGTGAAAAGTGTTCATATGCAGTAAAAACCCGAAAAATCCGTCCGTTTTCTTCATTTGTAATCGAATCGACTTAAAGCCAGATCGACACATTGGCCGCTCTTCTCTCTGAAACGGTTGTACTTATCGTCTGCAAAGCTATGTCGCGTGCTGCGGTATGCGGAGACACTAAAAGCACCATAGTAGAACACAGATGAAGCTTCTAAGTTGATGTAATAGCCAGTAAGAAGTAGTACAAATCAAGTTTTAGGTATCGATTATTGACTTTTTAGCGGGCTTTGGTGCATTGGACATGAGCTACGACCTTAAGATTCTGCATGAAAGGAGGACTAGCAGCCGAGTTGCACGGGAGAATGTGAAAAGTGTTCATATCCAGTAAAAACCTGAGAAATCCGTCCGTTTTCGTCATTTGTTATCGAATCGACTTAAAGCCAGATCATGACATTGGCCGCTCTTCTCTCTGAAATCGTCGTAATTATCGTCTGCAAAGCTATGTCTCGTGCTCCGGAATGCGGAGACACTAAAAGCACCATAGTAGAAAACAGATGAAGCTTCTAAGTTGATGTAATAGCCAGTAGGATATAGTACAGTTCAAGTTTTAGGTATCGATTATTGACTTTTTTCCCTTCTTTGGTGACTTGGACATGAGCAAGGACCTTAAGAATCTGCATGAAAGGAGGACTAGCAGCCGAGTTGCACGGGAGAATGTAAAAAGTGTTCATATGTTGTAAAAACCTGAGAAATCCGTCCGTTTTCGTCATTTGTTATCGAATCGACTTAAAGCCAGATCGTCACTTGGCCGCTCTTCTCTCTGGAACGGTTGTACTTATCGTCTGCAAAGCTATGTCGCGTGCTGCTGTATGCGGAGAGACTAAATGCACCATAGTAGAACACAGATGAAGCTTCTAAGTTGATGTAATAACCAGTAAGAAGTAGTAAAATTCAAGTTTTAGGTATCGATTATTGACTTTTTAGCTGGCTTTGGTGCCTTGGACATGAGCTAGGACCTTAAGATTCTGCATGAAAGGAGAACTAGCACCCGAGTTGCACGGGAGAATGTGCAAAGTGTTCATATGTAGTAAAAACCTGAGAAATCCGTCCGTTTTCGTCATTTGTTATCGACTCAACTTAAAGCCAGATCATCACATTGTCCGCTCTTCTCTCTGAAACGGTCGTAATTATCGTCTGCAAAGCTATGTCTCGTGCTGCGGTATGCGGAGACACTAAAAGCACCATAGTAGAACACAGATGAAGCTTCTAAGTTGATGTAATAGCCAGTAAGAAGTTGTACAATTCAAGTTTTAGGTATCGATTATTGGCTTTTTAGCTGGCTTTGGTGCCTTGGACTTGAGCTAGGACCTTAAGATTCTGCATGAAAGGAGGACTAGAGGCCGAGTTGCACGGGAGAGTGTGAAAAGTGTTCACATGTAGTAAAAACCTGAGAAATCCGTCCGTTTTCGTCATTTGTTATCGAATCGACTTAAAGCCAGATCGTCACATTTGCCGCTCCTCACTCTGAAACTGTTATACTTATCGTCTGCAAAGCTATGTCGCGTGCTGCGGTATGCGGAGACACTAAAAGCACCATAGTAGAACACAGATGAAGCTTCTAAGTTGATGTAATAGCCAGTTAGAAGTAGTACAATTCAAGTTTTAGGTATCGATTATTGATTTTTTAGCTGGCTTTGGTGCCTTGGACATGAGCTAGGACCTTAAGATTCTGCATGAAAATAGGACTAGTTGCCGAGTTGCACGGGAGAAAGTGGACAGTGTTCATATGTAGTAAAAACCTGAGAAATTAGTCCGTTTTCGTCATTTGTTATCGAATCGACTTAGAGCCAGATCGTCACATAGGCCGCTCTTCTCTCTGAAACGGTTGTACTTATCGTCTGCAAAGCTATGTCGCGAGCTGCGGCATGCGGAGACACAAAAAGCACCATAGTAGAACACAGATGAAGCTTCTAAGTTGATGTAATAGCAAGTAAGAAGTAGTACAATTCTATGTTTTGGTACTGATTATTGACTTTTTAGCTGGCTTTGGTGCCTTGGACATGAGCTAGGACCTTAAGATTCTGCATGAAAGGAGGACTAGCAGCAGAGTTGCACGGGACAATGTGATAAGTGTTCATATGTAGTAAAAACCTGAGAAATCCGTCCGTTTTCGTCATTTGTTATCGAATCGACTTAAAGCCAGATCGTCACATTGGCCGCTCTCTGAAACGGGTGTACTTATCGTCTGCAAAGCTATGTCGCGTGCTGCGGTATGCGGAGACACTAAAAGGACCATAGTAGAACACAGATGAAGCCTCTAAGATGATGTAATTGCCAGTAAGAAGTAGTACAATTAAAGATTTAGGTATCGATTATTGAATTTTTAGCTGGCTTTGGTGCCTTGGACATGAGCTAGGACCTTAAGATTCTGCATGAAAGGAGGACTAGCAGCCGAGTTGCACGGGAGAGTGTGAAAAGTGTTCACATGGAGTAAAAACCTGAGAAATCCGTCCGTTTTCGTCATTTGTTGTCGAATCGACTTAAAGCCAGATCGTCACATTTGCCGCTCTTCTCTCTGAAACGGTTGTACTTATCGTCTGCAAAGCTATGTCGCGTGCTGCGGTATGCGGAGACATTAAAAGCACCATAGTAGAACACAGATGAAGCTTCTAAGTTGATGTAATAGCCAGTAAGAAGTAGTGCAATTCAAGTTTTAGGTATCGATTATTGACTTTTTAGCTTGCTTTGGTGCCTTGGACATGAGCTAGGATCTTAAGATTCTGCATGAAAGGAGGACTAGCAGCCGATTTGCACGGGAGAATGTGAAAAGTGTTCTTATGCAGTAAAAACCCGAAAAATCCGTCCGTTTTCGTCATTTGTTATCGAATCGACTTAAAGCCAGATCGTCACATTGGCCGCTCTTCTCTCTGAAACGGTTGTACTTATCGTCTGCAAAGCTATGTCGCGTGCTGCGGTATGCGGAGACACTAAAAGCACCATAGTAGAACACAGATGAAGCTTCTGAGCTGATGTAATAGCCAGTAAGAAGTAGTACAATTCAAGTTTTAGGTATCGATTATTGGCTTTTTAGCTCGCTTTGGCGCCTTGGACATGAGCTAGGACCTTAAGATTCTGCAAGAAAGGAGAACTAGCAGCCGAGTTGCACGGGAGAATGTGAAAAGTGTTCATATGTAGTAAAAACCTGAGAAATCCGTCCGTTTTCGACATTTGTTATCGAATCGACTTAAAGCCAAATCGTCACATTGGCCGCTCTTCTCTCTGAAACGGTTGTACTTATCGTCTGCAAAGCTATGTCGCGTGCTGCGGTATGTGGAGACACTAAAAGCACCATAGTAGAACACAGATGAAGCTTCTAAGTTGATGTAATAGCCAGTAGGATGTAGTGAAATTCAAGTTTTAGGTATCGATTATTGACTTCTTAGCTGGCTTTGGTGCCTTGGAAATGAGCTAGGACCTTAAGGTTCTGCATGAAAGGAGGACTAGCAGCCGAGTTGCACGGGAGAATGTGAAAAGTGTTCATATGTAGTAAAAACCTGAGAAATCCGTCCGTTTTCGTCATTTGTTATCGAATCGACTTAAAGCCAGATCGTCACATTGGCCGCTCTTCTCCCTGGAACCATTGTACTTATCGTCTGCAAAGCTATGTCGCGTGCTGCGGTATGCGGAGACACTAAAAGCACCATAGTAGAACACAGACGAAGCTTCTAAGTTGATGTAATAGCTAGTAAGAAGTAGTACAATTCAAGTTTTAGGTATTGATTATTGACTTTTTAGCTGGCTTTGGTGCCTTGGACATGATCTAGGACCTTAAGAATCTGCATGAAAGGAGGACTAGCAGCCGAGTTGCACGGGAGAATGTGAAAAGTGTTCATATGTAGTAAACACCTGAGAAATCCGTCCGTTTTCGTCATTTGTTATCGAATCGACTTCAAGCCAGATCGTCACATTGGCCGCTCTTCTCTGTGAAACGGTTGTACTTATCGTCTGCAGAGCTATGTCGCGTGCTGCGGTATGCGGAGACACCAAAAGCACCACAGTAGAACACAGATGAAGATTCTAAGTTGACGTAATGGCCACTAAGAAGTAGTACAATTCAAGTTTTAGGTATCGATTATTGACTTTTTAGCTGGCTTTGGTGCCTTGGACATGAGCTAGGACCTTAAGAATCAGCATGAAAGGAGGACTAGCAGCCGAGTTGCACGGGAGAATGTGAAAAGTGTTCATATGTAGTAAAAACCTGAGAAATCCGTCCGTTTTCGTCATTTGTTATCGAATCAACTTAAAGCCAGATCGTCACATTTGCCGCTCTTCTCTCTGAAACGGTTGTACTTATCGTCTGCAAAGCTATGTCGCGTGCTGCGGTATGCGGAGACCCTAAAAGCACCATAGTAGAACACAGATGAAGCTTCTAAGTTGATGTAATAGCCAGTAAGAAGTAGTACAATTCAAGTTTTAGGTATTGATTATTGACTTTTTAGCTGGCTTTGGTTCCTGGGACATGAGCTAGGACCTTAACATTCTGCATGAAAGGAGAACTAGCAGCCGAGTTGCACGGGAGAATGTGGAATGTATTCATATGTAGTAAAAACCTAGATATACGCCCGTTATCGTCATTTGTTATCGAATCGACTTAAAGCCAGATCTTCACATTGGCCGCTCTTCTCTCTGAAACGGTTGTTCTTATCGTCTGCAAAGCTATGACGTGTGCTGCGGTATGCGGAGACACTAAAAGGATCATAGTAGAACGCAGATGAAGCTTCTAAGATGATGTAATTGCCAGTAAGAAGTAGTACAATTCAAGTTTTAGTTACTGATTATTGACTTTTTAGCTGGCTTTGGTGCCTTGGACATGAGCTAGGACCTTAAGATTCTGCATGAAAGGAGAACTAGCAGCCGAGTTGCATGGGAGAATTTGAAAAGGGTTCATATGTAGTAAAAACCTGAGAAATCCGTCCGTTTTCGTCATTTGTTATCGAATCGACTTAAAGCCAGATCGTCACATTTGCCGCTCTTCACTCAGAAACGGTTGTACTTATCGTCTGCAGAGCTATGTCGCGTGCTGCGGTATGCGGAGACACTAAAAGCACCATAGTAGTACACAGATGAAGCTTCTAAGCTGATGTAATAGCCAGTAAGAAGTAGTACAATTCAAGTTTTAGGTATCGATTATTGGCTTTTTAGCTCGCTTTGGCGCCTTGGACATGAGCTAGGACCTTAAGATTCTGCAAGAAAGGAGAACTAGCAGCCGAGTTGCACGGGAGAATGTGAAAAGTGTTCATATGTAGTAAAAACCTGAGAAATCCGTCCGTTTTCGACATTTGTTATAGAATCGACTTAAAGCCAAATCGTCACATTGGCCGCTCTTCTCTCTGAAACGGTTGTACTTATCGTCTGCAAAGCTATGTCGCGTGCTGCGGTATGTGGAGACACTAAAAGCACCATAGTAGAACACAGATGAAGCTTCTAAGTTGATGTAATAGCCAGTAGGAAGTAGTGAAATTCAAGTTTTAGGTATCGATTATTGACTTCTTAGCTGGCTTTGGTGCCTTGGAAATGAGCTAGGACCTTAAGGTTCTGCATGAAAGGAGGACTAGCAGCCGAGTTGCACGGGAGAATGTGAAAAGTGTTCATATGTAGTAAACACCTGAGAAATCCGTCCGATTTCGTCATTTGTTATCGAATCGACTTAAAGCCAGATCGTCACATTGGCCGCTCTTCTCTGTGAAACGGTTGTACTTATCGTCTGCAGAGCTATGTCGCGTGCTGCGGTATGCGGAGACACCAAAAGCACCACAGTAGAACACAGATGAAGATTCTAAGTTGACGTAATAGCCACTAAGAAGTAGTACAATTCAAGTTTTAGGTATCGATTATTGACTTTTTAGCTGGCTTTGGTGCCTTGGACATGAGCTTGGACCTTAAGATTCTGCATGAAAGGAGGACTAGCAGCAGAGTTGCACGGGACAATGTGATAAGTGTTCATATGTAGTAAAAACCTGAGAAATCCGTCAATTTTCGTCATTTGTTATCGAATCGACTTAAAGCCAGATCGTCACATTGGCCGCTCTCTGAAACGGTTGTACTTATCGTCTGCAAAGCTATGTCGCGTGCTGCGGTATGCGGAGACACTAAAAGGACCATAGTAGAACACAGATGAAGCCTCTAAGATGATGTAATTGCCAGTAAGAAGTAGTACAATTCAAGTTTTAGGTATCGATTATTGACTTTTTAGCTGGCTTTGGTGCCTTGGACATGAGCTAGGATCTTAAGATTCTGCATGAAAGGAGGACTAGCAGCCGAGTTGCACGGGAGAATGTGAAATGTGTTCATATGCAGTAAAAACCCGAAAAATCCGTCCGTTTTCGTCATTTGTTATCGAATCGACTTAAAGCCAGATCGTCACATTGGCTGCTCTTCTCTCTGAAACGGCTGTACTTATCGTCTGCAAAGCTATGTCGCGTGCTGCGGTATGCGGAGACACTAAAAGCACCATAGTAGAACACAGATGAAGCTTCTAAGCTGATGTAATAGCCAGTAAGAAGTAGTACAATTAAAGTTTTAGGTATCGATTATTGGCTTTTTAGCTCGCTTTGGCACCTTGGACATGAGCTAGGACCTTAAGATTCTGCAAGAAAGGAGAACTAGCAGCCGAGTTGCACGGGTGAATGTGAAAAGTGTTCATATGTAGTAAAAACCTGAGAAATCCGTCCGTTTTCGACATTTGTTATAGAATCGACTTAAAGCCAAATCGTCACATTGGCCGCTCTTCTCTCTGAAACGGTTGTACTTATCGTCTGCAAAGCTATGTCGCGTGCTGCGGTATGTGGAGACACTAAAAGCACCATAGTAGAACACAGATGAAGCTTCTAAGTTGATGTAATAGCAAGTAGGAAGTAGTGAAATTCAAGTTTTTGGTATCGATTATTGACTTCTTAGCTGGCTTTGGTGCCTTGGAAATGAGCTAGGACCTTAAGGTTCTGCATGGAAGGAGGACTAGCAGCCGAGTTGCACGGGAGAATGTGAAAAGTGTTCATATGTAGTAAACACCTGAGAAATCCGTCCGATATCGTCATTTGTTATCGAATCGACTTAAAGCCAGATCGTCACATTGGCCGCTCTTCTCTGTGAAACGGTTGTACTTATCGTCTGCAGAGCTATGTCGCGCGCTGCGGTATGCGGAGACACCAAAAGCACCACAGTAGAACACAGATGAAGATTCTAAGTTGACGTAATAGCCACTAAGAAGTAGTACAATTCAAGTTTTAGGTATCGATTATTGACTTTTTAGCTGGCTTTGGTGCCTTGGACATGAGCTAGGACCTTAAGATTCTGCATGAAAGGAGGACTAGCAGCAGAGTTGCACGGGACAATGTGATAAGTGTTCATATGTAGTAAAAACCTGAGAAATCCGTCAATTTTCGTCATTTGTTATCGAATCGACTTAAAGCCAGATCGTCACATTTGCCGCTCTTCTCTCTGAAACGGTTGTACTTATCGTCTGCAAAGCTATGTCGCGTGCTGCGGTATGCGGAGACACTAAAAGCACCATAGTAGAACACAGATGAAGCTTCTAAGTTGATGTAATAGCCAGTAAGAAGTAGTACAATTCAAGTTTTAGGTATCGATTATTGACTTTTTAGCTGGCTTTGGTGCCTTGGACATGAGCTAGGATCTTAAGATTCTGCATGAAAGGAGGACTAGCAGCCGAGTTGCACGGGAGAATGTGAAAAGTGTTCATATGTAGTAAAAACCTGAGAAATCCGTCCGTTTTCGACATTTGTTATCGAATCGACTTAAAGCCAAATCGTCACATTGGCCGCTCTTCTCTCTGATACGGTTGTACTTATCGTCTGCAAAGCTATGTCGCGTGCTGCGGTATGTGGAGACACTAAAAGCACCATAGTAGAACACAGATGAAGCTTCTAAGTTGATGTAATAGCCAGTAGGATGTAGTGAAATTCAAGTTTTAGGTATCGATTATTGACTTCTTAGCTGGCTTTGGTGCCTTGGAAATGAGCTAGGACCTTAAGGTTCTGCATGAAAGGAGGACTAGCAGCCGAGTTGCACGGGAGAATGTGAAAAGTGTTCATATGTAGTAAAAACCTGAGAAATCCGTCCGTTTTCGTCATTTGTTATCGAATCGACTTAAAGCCAGATCGTACTTGGCCGCTCTTCTCTCTGAAACGGTTGTACTTATCGTCTGCAAAGCTATGTCGCGTGCTGCGGTATGCGGAGACACTAAAAGCACCATAGTAGAACACAGATGAAGCTTCTAAGTTGATGTAATAGCCAGTAAGAAGTAGTACAATTCAAGTTTTAGGTATCGGTTATTGACTTTTTAGCTAGCTTTGGTGCCTTGGACATGAGCTAAGACCTTAAGATTCTGCATGAAAGGAGGACTAGCAGCCGAGTTGCACGGGAGAATGTGAAAAGTGTTCATATGTAGTAAAAACCTGAGAAATCCGTCCGTTTTCGTCATTTGTTATCGAATCGACTTAGAGCCAGATCGTCACATTGGCCGCTCTTCTCTCTGGAACCATTGTACTTATCGTCTGCAAAGCTATGTCGCGTGCTGCGGTATGCGGAGACACTAAAAGCACCATAGTAGAACACAGATGAAGCTTCTAAGTTGATGTAATAGCTAGTAAGAAATAGTACAATTCAAGTTTTAGGTATTGATTATTGACTTTTTAGCTGGCTTTGGTGCCTTGGACATGATCTAGGACCTTAAGAATCTGCATGAAAGGAGGACTAGCAGCCGAGTTGCGCGGGAGAATGTGAGAAGTGTTCATATGTAGTAAACACCTGAGAAATCCGTCCGATTTCGTCATTCGTTATCGAATCGACTTCAAGCCAGATCGTCACATTGGCCGCTCTTCTCTGTGAAACGGTTGTACTTATCGTCTGCAGAGCTATGTCGCGTGCTGCGGTATACGGAAACACCAAAAGCACCACAGTAGAACACAGATGAAGATTCTAAGTTGACGTAATAGCCACTAAGAAGTAGTACAATTCAAGTTTTAGGTATCGATTATTGACTTTTTAGCTGGCTTTGGTGCCTTGGACATGAGCTAGGACCTTAAGATTCTGCATGAAAGGAGAACTAGCAGCCGAGTTGCACGGGAGAGTGTGAAAAGTGTTTATATGTAGTAAAAACCTGAGAAATCCGTCCGTTGTTGTCATTTGTAATCGAATCGACTTAAAGCCGGATCGTCACATTGGCCGCTCTTCTCTCTGAAACGGTTGTACGTATCGTCTGCAAAGCTAAGTCGCGTGCTGCGGTATGTGGAGACACTAAAAGCACCATAGTAGAACACAGATGAAGCTTCTAAGTTGATGTAATAGCCAGTAAGAAGTAGTACAATTCAAGTTTTAGGTATTGATTATTGTCATTTTAGCTTACTTTGGTGCCTTGGACATGAGCTAGGACCTTAAGATTCTGCATGAAAGGAGAACTAGCAGCCGAGTTGCACGGGAGAGTGTGAAAAGTGTTTATATGTAGTAAAAACCTGAGAAATCCGTCCGTTGTTGTCATTTGTTATCGAATCGACTTAAAGCCGGATCGTCACATTGGCCGCTCTTCTCTCTGAAACGGTTGTTCTTATCGTCTGCAAAGCTATGACGTGTGCTGCGGTATGCGGAGACACTAAAAGGACCATAGTAGAACGCAGATGAAGCTTCTAAGATGATGTAATTGCCAGTAAGAAGTAGTACAATTCAAGTTTTAGTTACTGATTATTGACATTTTAGCTGGCTTTGGTGCCTTGGACATGAGCTAGGACCTTAAGATTCTGCATGAAAGGAGAACTAGCAGCCGAGTTGCATGGGAGAATTTGAAAAGGGTTCATATGTAGTAAAAACCTGAGAAATCCGTCCGTTTTCGTCATTTGTTATCGAATCGACTTAAAGCCAGATCGTCACATTTGCCGGTCTTCACTCAGAAACGGTTGTACTTATCGTCTGCAAAGCTATGTCGCGTGCTGCGGTATGCGGAGACACTAAAAGCACCATAGTAGAACACAGATGAAGCTTCTAAGTTGATGTAATAGCCACTAAGAAGTAGTACAATTCAAGTTTTTGGTATCGATTTTTGACTTTTTAGCTGGCTTTGGTGCCTTGGACATGAGCTAGGACCTTAAGATTCTGCATGAAAGGAGGACTAGCAGCCGAGTTGCACGGGAGAATGTGAAAAGTGTTCATATGCATTAAAAACCCGAAAAATCCGTCCGTTTTCGTCATTTGTTATCGAATCGACTTAAAGCCAGATCGTCACATTGGCTGCTCTTCTCTCTGAAACGATTGTACTTATCGTCTGCAAAGCTATGTCGCGTGCTGCGGTATGCGGAGACACTAAAAGCACCATAGTAGAACACAGATGAAGCTTCTAAGCTGATGTAATAGCCAGTAAGAAGTAGTACAATTCAAGTTTTAGGTATCGATTATTGGCTTTTTAGCTCGCTTTGGCGCCTTGGACATGAGCTAGGACCTTAAGATTCTGCAAGAAAGGAGAACTAGCAGCCGAGTTGCACGGGAGAATGTGAAAATTGTTCATATGTAGTAAAAACCTGAGAAATCCGTCCGTTTTCGACATTTTTTATAGAATCGACTTAAAGCCAAATCGTCACATTGGCCGCTCTTCTCTCTGAAACGGTTGTACTTATCGTCTGCAAAGCTATGTCGCGTGCTGCGGTATGCGGAGACCCTAAAAGCACCATAGTAGAACACAGATGAAGCTTCTAAGTTGATGTAATAGCCAGTAAGAAGTAGTACAATTCAAGTTTTAGGTATCGATTATTGACTTTTTAGCTGGCTTTGGTGCCTTGGACATGAGCTAGGATCTTAAGATTCTGCATGAAAGGAGGACTAGCAGCCGAGTTGCACGGGAGAATGTGAAAAGTGTTCATATGCAGTAAAAACCCGAAAAATCCGTCCGTTTTCGTCATTTGTTATCGAATCGACTTAAAGCCAGATCGTCATATTGGCTGCTCTTCTCTCTGAAACGGTTGTACTTATCGTCTGCAAAGCTATGTCGCGTGCTGCGGTATGCGGAGACACTAAAAGCACCATAGTAGAACACAGATGAAGCTTCTAAGCTGATGTAATAGCCAGTAAGAAGTAGTACAATTCAAGTTTTAGGTATCGATTATTGGCTTTTTAGCTCGCTTTGGCGCCTTGGACATGAGCTAGGACCTTAAGATTCTGCAAGAAAGGAGAACTAGCAGCCGAGTTGCACGGGAGAATGTGAAAAGTGTTCATATGTAGTAAAAACCTGAGAAATCCGTCCGTTTTCGACATTTGTTATCGAATCGACTTAAAGCCAAATCGTCACATTGGCCGCTCTTCTCTCTGAAACGGTTGTACTTATCGTCTGCAAAGCTATGTCGCGTGCTGCGGTATGTGGAGACACTAAAAGCACCATAGTAGAACACAGATGAAGCTTCTAAGTTGATGTAATAGCCAGTAGGATGTAGTGAAATTCAAGTTTTAGGTATCGATTATTGACTTCTTAGCTGGCTTTGGTGCCTTGGAAATGAGCTAGGACCTTAAGGTTCTGCATGAAAGGAGGACTAGCAGCCGAGTTGCACGGGAGAATGTGAAAAGTGTTCATATGTAGTAAAAACCTGAGAAATCCGTCCGTTTTCGTCATTTGTTATCGAATCGACTTAAAGCCAGATCGTACTTGGCCGCTCTTCTCTCTGAAACGGTTGTACTTATCGTCTGCAAAGCTATGTCGCGTGCTGCGGTATGCGGAGACACTAAAAGCACCATAGTAGAACACAGATGAAGCTTCTAAGTTGATGTAATAGCCAGTAAGAAGTAGTACAATTCAAGTTTTAGGTATCGGTTATTGACTTTTTAGCTAGCTTTGGTGCCTTGGACATGAGCTAGGACCTTAAGATTCTGCATGAAAGGAGGACTAGCAGCCGAGTTGCACGGGAGAATGTGAAAAGTGTTCATATGTAGTAAAAACCTGAGAAATCCGTCCGTTTTCGTCATTTGTTATCGAATCGACTTAAAGCCAGATCGTCACATTGGCCGCTCTTCTCTCTGGAACCATTGTACTTATCGTCTGCAAAGCTATGTCGCGTGCTGCGGTATGCGGAGACACTAAAAGCACCATAGTAGAACACAGATGAAGCTTCTAAGTTGATGTAATAGCTAGTAAGAAGTAGTACAATTCAAGTTTTAGGTATTGATTATTGACTTTTTAGCTGGCTTTGGTGCCTTGGACATGATCTAGGACCTTAAGAATCTGCATGAAAGGAGGACTAGCAGCCGAGTTGCGCGGGAGAATGTGAAAAGTGTTCATATGTAGTAAACACCTGAGAAATCCGTCCGATTTCGTCATTCGTTATCGAATCGACTTCAAGCCAGATCGTCACATTGGCCGCTCTTCTCTGTGAAACGGTTGTACTTATCGTCTGCAGAGCTATGTCGCGTGCTGCGGTATACGGAAACACCAAAAGCACCACAGTAGAACACAGATGAAGATTCTAAGTTGACGTAATAGCCACTAAGAAGTAGTACAATTCAAGTTTTAGGTATCGATTATTGACTTTTTAGCTGGCTTTAGTGCCTTGGACATGAGCTAGGACCTTAAGAATCAGCATGAAAGGAGGACTAGCAGCCGAGTTGCACGGGAGAATGTGAAAAGTGTTCATATGTAGTAAAAACCTGAGAAATCCGTCCGTTTTCGTCATTTTTATCGAATCAACTTAAAGCCAGATCGTCACATTTGCCGCTCTTCTCTCTGAAACGGTTGTACTTATCGTCTGCAAAGCTATGTCGCGTGCTGCGGTATGCGGAGACCCTAAAAGCACCATAGTAGAACACAGATGAAGCTTCTAAGTTGATGTAATAGCCAGTAAGAAGTAGTACAATTCAAGTTTTAGGTATTGATTATTGACTTTTTAGCTGGCTTTGGTGCCTTGGACATGAGCTAGGACCTTAAGATTCTGCATGAAAGGAGAACTAGCAGCCGAGTTGCACGGGAGAGTGTGAAAAGTGTTTATATGTAGTAAAAACCTGAGAAATCCGTCCGTTGTTGTCATTTGTTATCGAATCGACTTAAAGCCGGATCGTCACATTGGCCGCTCTTCTCTCTGAAACGGTTGTACGTATCGTCTGCAAAGCTAAGTCGCGTGCTGCGGTATGTGGAGACACTAAAAGCACCATAGTAGAACACAGATGAAGCTTCTAAGTTGATGTAATAGCCAGTAAGAAGTAGTACAATTCAAGTTTTAGGTATTGATTATTGACATTTTAGCTTACTTTGGTGCCTTGGACATGAGCTAGGACCTTAAGATTCTGCATGGAAGGAGAACTAGCAGCCGAGTTGCACGGGAGAGTGTGAAAAGTGTTTATATGTAGTAAAAACCTGAGAAATCCGTCCGTTGTTGTCATTTGTTATCGAATCGACTTAAAGCCGGATCGTCACATTGGCCGCTCTTCTCTCTGAAACGGTTGTTCTTATCGTCTGCAAAGCTATGACGTGTGCTGCGGTATGCGGAGACACTAAAAGGACCATAGTAGAACGCAGATGAAGCTTCTAAGATGATGTAATTGCCAGTAAGAAGTAGTACAATTCAAGTTTTAGTTACTGATTATTGACTTTTTAGCTGGCTTTGGTGCCTTGGACATGAGCTAGGACCTTAAGATTCTGCATGAAAGGAGAACTAGCAGCCGAGTTGCATGGGAGAATTTGAAAAGGGTTCATATGTAGTAAAAACCTGAGAAATCCGTCCGTTTTCGTCATTTGTTATCGAATCGACTTAAAGCCAGATCGTCACATTTGCCGCTCTTCACTCAGAAACGGTTGTACTTATCGTCTGCAAAGCTATGTCGCGTGCTGCGGTATGCGGAGACACTAAAAGCACCATAGTAGAACACAGATGAAGCTTCTAAGTTGATGTAATAGCCAGTAAGAAGTAGTACAATTCAAGTTTTTGGTATCGATTTTTGACTTTTTAGCTGGCTTTGGTGCCTTGGACATGAGCTAGGACCTTAAGATTCTGCATGAAAGGAGGACTAGCAGCCGAGTTGCACGGGAGAATGTGAAAAGTGTTCATATGCATTAAAAACCCGAAAAATCCGTCCGTTTTCGTCATTTGTTATCGAATCGACTTAAAGCCAGATCGTCACATTGGCTGCTCTTCTCTCTGAAACGATTGTACTTATCGTCTGCAAAGCTATGTCGCGTGCTGCGGTATGCGGAGACACTAAAAGCACCATAGTAGAACACAGATGAAGCTTCTAAGCTGATGTAATAGCCAGTAAGAAGTAGTACAATTCAAGTTTTAGGTATCGATTATTGACTTCTTAGCTGGCTTTGGTGCCTTGGAAATGAGCTAGGACCTTAAGGTTCTGCATGAAAGGAGGACTAGCAGCCGAGTTGCACGGGAGAATGTGAAAAGTGTTCATATGTAGTAAACACCTGAGAAATCCGTCCGATTTCGTCATTTGTTATCGAATCGACTTAAAGCCAGATCGTCACATTGGCCGCTCTTCTCTGTGAAACGGTTGTACTTATCGTCTGCAGAGCTATGTCGCGTGCTGCGGTATGCGGAGACACCAAAAGCACCACAGTAGAACACAGATGAAGATTCTAAGTTGACGTAATAGCCACTAAGAAGTAGTACAATTCAAGTTTTAGGTATCGATTATTGACTTTTTAGCTGGCTTTGGTGCCTTGGACATGAGCTAGGACCTTAAGAATCAGCATGAAAGGAGGACTAGCAGCCGAGTTGCACGGGAGAATGTGAAAAGTGTTCATATGTAGTAAAAACCTGAGAAATCCGTCCGTTTTCGTCATTTGTTATCGAATCAACTTAAAGCCAGATCGTCACATTTGCCGCTCTTCTCTCTGGAACCATTGTACTTATCGTCTGCAAAGCTATGTCGCGTGCTGCGGTATGCGGAGACACTAAAAGCACCATAGTAGAACACAGATGAAGCTTCTAAGTTGATGTAATAGCTAGTAAGAAGTAGTACAATTCAAGTTTTAGGTATTGATTATTGACTTTTTAGCTGGCTTTGGTGCCTTGGACATGATCTAGGACCTTAAGAATCTGCATGAAAGGAGGACTAGCAGCCGATTTGCACGGGAGAATGTGAAAAGTGTTCATATGTAGTAAACACCTGAGAAATCCGCCCGATTTCGTCATTTGTTATCGAATCGACTTCAAGCCAGATCGTCACATTGGCCGCTCTTCTCTGTGAAACGGTTGTACTTATCGTCTGCAGAGCTATGTCGCGTGCTGCGGTATGCGGAAACACCAAAAGCACCACAGTAGAACACAGATGAAGATTCTAAGTTGACGTAATAGCCACTAAGAAGTAGTACAATTCAAGTTTTTGGTATCGATTTTTGACTTTTTAGCTGGCTTTGGTGCCTTGGACATGAGCTAGGACCTTAAGATTCTGCATGAAAGGAGGACTAGCAGCCGAGTTGCACGGGAGAATGTGAAAAGTGTTCATATGTAGTAAAAACCCGAAAAATCCGTCCGTTTTCGTCATTTGTTATCGAATCGACTTAAAGCCAGATCGTCACATTGGCTGCACTTCTCTCTGAAACGGTTGTACTTATCGTCCGCAAAGCTAGGTCGCGTGCTGCGGTATGCGGAGACACTAAAAGCACCATAGTAGAACACAGATGAAGCTTCTAAGCTGATGTAATAGCCAGTAAGAAGTAGTACAATTCAAGTTTTAGGTATCGATTATTGGCTTTTTAGCTCGCTTTGGCGCCTTGGACATGAGCTAGGACCTTAAGATTCTGCAAGAAAGGAGAACTAGCCGCCGAGTTGCACGGGAGAATGTGAAAAGTGTTCATATGTAGTAAAAACCTGAGAAATCCGTCCGTTTTCGACATTTGTTATAGAATCGACTTAAAGCCAAATCGTCACATTGGCCGCTCTTCTCTCTGAAACGGTTGTACTTATCGTCTGCAAAGCTATGTCGCGTGCTGCGGTATGTGGAGACACTAAAAGCACCATAGTAGAACACAGATGAAGCTTCTAAGTTGATGTAATAGCCAGTAGGAAGTAGTGAAATTCAAGTTTTAGGTATCGATTATTGACTTCTTAACTGGCTTTGGTGCCTTGGACATGAGCTAGGACCTTACGATTCTGCATGAAAGGAGAACTAGCAGCCGAGTTGCATGGGAGAATTTGAAAAGGGTTCATATGTAGTAAAAACCTGAGAAATCCGTCCGTTTTCGTCATTTGTTATCGAATCGACTTAAAGCCAGATCGTCACATTTGCCGCTCTTCACTCAGAAACGGTTGTACTTATCGTCTGCAAAGCTATGTCGCGTGCTGCGGTATGCGGAGACACTAAAAGCACCATAGTAGAACACAGATGAAGCTTCTAAGTTGATGTAATAGCCAGTAAGAAGTAGTACAATTCAAGTTTTTGGTATCGATTTTTGACTTTTTAGCTGGCTTTGGTGCCTTGGACATGAGCTAGGACATTAAGATTCTGCATGAAAGGAGGACTAGCAGCCGAGTTGCACGGGAGAATGTGAAATGTGTGCATATGCATTAAAAACCCGAAAAATCCGTCCGTTTTCGTCATTTGTTATCGAATCGACTTAAAGCCAGATCGTCACATTGGCTGCTCTTCTCTCTGAAACGGTTGTACTTATCGTCTGCAAAGCTATGTCGCGTGCTGCGGTATGAGGAGACACTAAAAGCACCATAGTAGAACACAGATGAAGCTTCTAAGCTGATGTAATAGCCAGTAAGAAGTAGTACAATTCAAGTTTTAGGTATCGATTATTGGCTTTTTAGCTCGCTTTGGCGCCTTGGACATGAGCTAGGACCTTAAGATTCTGCAAGAAAGGAGAACTAGCAGCCGAGTTGCACGGGAGAATGTGAAAAGTGTTCATATGTAGTAAAAACCTGAGAAATCCGTCCGTTTTCGACATTTGTTATAGAATCGACTTAAAGCCAAATCGTCACATTGGCCGCTCTTCTCTCTGAAACGGTTGTACTTATCGTCTGCAAAGCTATGTCGCGTGCTGCGGTATGTGGAGACACTAAAAGCACCATAGTAGAACACAGATGAAGCTTCTAAGTTGATGTAATAGCCAGTAGGAAGTAGTGAAATTCAAGTTTTAGGTATCGATTATTGACTTCTTAGCTGGCTTTGGTGCCTTGGAAATGAGCTAGGACCTTAAGGTTCTGCATGAAAGGAGGACTAGCAGCCGAGTTGCACGGGAGAATGTGAAAAGTGTTCATATGTAGTAAACACCTGAGAAATCCGTCCGATTTCGTCATTTGTTATCGAATCGACTTAAAGCCAGATCGTCACATTGGCCGCTCTTCTCTGTGAAACGGTTGTACTTATCGTCTGCAGAGCTATGTCGCGTGCTGCGGTATGCGGAGACACCAAAAGCACCACAGTAGAACACAGATGAAGATTCTAAGTTGACGTAATAGCCACTAAGAAGTAGTACAATTCAAGTTTTAGGTATCGATTATTGACTTTTTAGCTGGCTTTGGTGCCTTGGACATGAGCTAGGACCTTAAGAATCAGCATGAAAGGAGGACTAGCAGCCGAGTTGCACGGGAGAATGTGAAAAGTGTTCATATGTAGTAAAAACCTGAGAAATCCGTCCGTTTTCGTCATTTTTATCGAATTAACTTAAAGCCAGATCGTCACATTTGCCGCTCTTCTCTCTGAAACGGTTGTACTTATCGTCTGCAAAGCTATGTCGCGTGCTGCGGTATGCGGAGACCCTAAAAGCACCATAGTAGAACACAGATGAAGCTTCTAAGTTGATGTAATAGCCAGTAAGAAGTAGTACAATTCAAGTTTTAGGTATTGATTATTGACTTTTTAGCTGGCTTTGGTGCCTTGGACATGAGCTAGGACCTTAAGATTCTGCATGATAGGAGAACTAGCAGCCGAGTTGCACGGGAGAGTGTGAAAAGTGTTTATATGTAGTAAAAACCTGAGAAATCCGTCCGTTGTTGTCATTTGTTATCGAATCGACTTAAAGCCAGATCGTCACATTGGCCGCTCTTCTCTCTGAAACGGTTGTACGTATCGTCTGCAAAGCTAAGTCGCGTGCTGCGGTATGTGGAGACACTAAAAGCACCATAGTAGAACACAGATGAAGCTTGTAAGTTGATGTAATAGCCAGTAAGAAGTAGTACAATTCAAGTTTTAGGTATTGATTATTGACATTTTAGCTTACTTTGGTTCCTTGGACATGAGCTAGGACCTTAACATTCTGCATGAAAGGAGAACTAGCAGCCGAGTTGCACGGGAGAATGTGGAATGTATTCATATGTAGTAAAAACCTATATATACGCCCGTTATCGTCATTTGTTATCGAATCGACTTAAAGCCAGATCGTCACATTGGCCGCTCTTCTCTCTGAAACGGTTGTTCTTATCGTCTGCAAAGCTATGACGTGTGCTGCGGTATGCGGAGACACTAAAAGGACCATAGTAGAACGCAGATGAAGCTTCTAAGATGATGTAATTGCCAGTAAGAAGTAGTACAATTCAAGTTTTAGTTACTGATTATTGACTTTTTAGCTGGCTTTGGTGCCTTGGACATGAGCTAGGACCTTAAGATTCTGCATGAAAGGAGAACTAGCAGCCGAGTTGCATGGGAGAATTTGAAAAGGGTTCATATGTAGTAAAAACCTGAGAAATCCGTCCGTTTTCGTCATTTGTTATCGAATCGACTTAAAGCCAGATCGTCACATTTGCCGCTCTTCACTCAGAAACGGTTGTACTTATCGTCTGCAAAGCTATGTCGCGTGCTGCGGTATGCGGAGACACTAAAAGCACCATAGTAGAACACAGATGAAGCTTCTAAGTTGATGTAATAGCCAGTAAGAAGTAGTACAATTCAAGTTTTTGGTATAGATTTTTGACTTTTTAGCTGGCTTTGGTGCCTTGGACATGAGCTAGGACCTTAAGATTCTGCATGAAAGGAGGACTAGCAGCCGAGTTGCACGGGAGAATGTGAAAAGTGTTCATATGCATTAAAAACCCGAAAAATCCGTCCGTTTTCGTCATTTGTTATCGAATCGACTTAAAGCCAGATCGTCACATTGGCTGCTCTTCTCTCTGAAACGGTTGTACTTATCGTCTGCAAAGCTATGTCGCGTGCTGCGGTATGCGGAGACACTAAAAGCACCATAGTAGAACACAGATGAAGCTTCTAAGCTGATGTAATAGCCAGTAAGAAGTAGTACAATTCAAGTTTTAGGTATCGATTATTGGCTTTTTAGCTCGCTTTGGCGCCTTGGACATGAGCTAGGACCTTAAGATTCTGCAAGAAAGGAGAACTAGCAGCCGAGTTGCACGGGAGAATGTGAAAAGTGTTCATATGTAGTAAAAACCTGAGAAATCCGTCCGTTTTCGACATTTGTTATAGAATCGACTTAAAGCCAAATCGTCACATTGGCCGCTCTTCTCTCTGAAACGGTTGTACTTATCGTCTGCAAAGCTATGTCGCGTGCTGCGGTATGTGGAGACACTAAAAGCACCATAGTAGAACACAGATGAAGCTTCTAAGTTGATGTAATAGCCAGTAGGAAGTAGTGAAATTCAAGTTTTAGGTATCGATTATTGACTTCTTAGCTGGCTTTGGTGCCTTGGAAATGAGCTAGGACCTTAA
The DNA here is from genome assembly GCF_023897955.1 of Schistocerca gregaria. Classification (NCBI taxonomy): domain Eukaryota; kingdom Metazoa; phylum Arthropoda; class Insecta; order Orthoptera; family Acrididae; genus Schistocerca; species Schistocerca gregaria. The sequence continues at coordinate 774,809 of NW_026061973.1, forward strand.
GGTTCTGCATGAAAGGAGGACTAGCAGCCGAGTTGCACGGGAGAATGTGAAAAGTGTTCATATGCATTAAAAACCCGAAAAATCCGTCCGTTTTCGTCATTTGTTATCGAATCGACTTAAAGCCAGATCGTCACATTGGCTGCTCTTCTCTCTGAAACGGTTGTACTTATCGTCCGCAAAGCTAGGTCGCGTGCTGCGGTATGCGGAGACACTATAAGCACCATAGTAGAACACAGATGAAGCTTCTAAGCTGATGTAATAGCCAGTAAGAAGTAGTACAATTCAAGTTTTAGGTATCGATTATTGGCTTTTTAGCTCGCTTTGGCGCCTTGGACATGAGCTAGGACCTTAAGATTCTGCAAGAAAGGAGAACTAGCCGCCGAGTTGCACGGGAGAATGTGAAAAGTGTTCATATGTAGTAAAAACCTGAGAAATCCGTCCGTTTTCGACATTTGTTATAGAATCGACTTAAAGCCAAATCGTCACATTGGCCGCTCATCTCTCTGAAACGGTTGTACTTATCGTCTGCAAAGCTATGTCGCGTGCTGCGGTATGTGGAGACACTAAAAGCACCATAGTAGAACACAGATGAAGCTTCTAAGTTGATGTAATAGCCAGTAGGAAGTAGTGAAATTCAAGTTTTAGGTATCGATTATTGACTTCTTAACTGGCTTTGGTGCCTTGGAAATGAGCTAGGACCTTAAGGTTCTGCATGAAAGGAGGACTAGCAGCCGAGTTGCACGGGAGAATGTGAAAAGTGTTCATATGTAGTAAACACCTGAGAAATCCGTCCGATTTCGTCATTTGTTATCGAATCGACTTCAAGCCAGATCGTCACATTGGCCGCTCTTCTCTGTGAAACGGTTGTACTTATCGTCTGCAGAGCTATGTCGCGTGCTGCGGTATGCGGAAACACCAAAAGCACCACAGTAGAACACAGATGAAGATTCTAAGTTGACGTAATAGCCACTAAGAAGTAGTACAATTCAAGTTTTAGGTATCGATTATTGACTTTTTAGCTGGCTTTGGTGCCTTGGACATGAGCTAGAACCTTAAGATTCTGCATGAAAGGAGAACTAGCAGCCGAGTTGCATGGGAGAATTTGAAAAGGGTTCATATGTAGTAAAAACCTGAGAAATCCGTCCGATTTCGTCATTTGTTATCGAATCGACTTAAAGCCAGATCGTCACATTTGCCGCTCTTCACTCAGAAACGGTTGTACTTATCGTCTGCAAAGCTATGTCGCGTGCTGCGGTATGCGGAGACACTAAAAGCACCATAGTAGAACACAGATGAAGCTTCTAAGTTGATGTAATAGCCAGTAAGAAGTAGTACAATTCATGTTTTTGGTATCGATTTTTGACTTTTTAGCTGGCTTTGGTGCCTTGGACATGAGCTAGGACACTAAGATTCTGCATGAAAGGAGGACTAGCAGCCGAGTTGCACGGGAGAATGTGAAAAGTGTTCATATGTAGTAAACACCTGAGAAATCCGTCCGATTTCGTCATTTGTTATCGAATCGACTTAAAGCCAGATCGTCACATTGGCCGCTCTTCTCTGTGAAACGGTTGTACTTATCGTCTGCAGAGCTATGTCGCGTGCTGCGGTATGCGGAGACACTAAATGCACCATAGTAGAACACAGATGAAACTTCTAAGTTGATGTAATAGCCAGTAAGAAGTAGTAAAATTCAAGTTTTAGGTATCGATTATTGACTTTTTAGCTGGCTTTGGTGCCTTGGACATGAGCTAGGACCTTTACATTCTGCATGAAAGGAGGACTAGCAGCCGAGTTGCACGGGAGAATGTGAAAAGTGTTCATATGTAGTAAAAACCTGAGAAATCCGTCCGTTTTCGTCATTTGTTATCGAATCAACTTAAAGCCAGATCGTCACATTTGCCGCTCTTCTCTCTGGAACCATTGTACTTATCGTCTGAAAGCTATGTCGCGTGCTGCGGTATGCGGAGACACTAAAAGCACCATAGTAGAACACAGATGAAGCTTCTAAGTTGATGTAATAGCTAGTAAGAAGTAGTACAATTCAAGTTTTAGGTATTGATTATTGACTTTTTAGCTGGCTTTGGTGCCTTGGACATGATCTAGGACCTTAAGAATCTGCATGAAAGGAGGACTAGCAGCCGAGTTGCACGGGAGAATGTGAAAAGTGTTCATATGTAGTAAACACCTGAGAAATCCGTCCGATTTCGTCATTTGTTATCGAATCGACTTCAAGCCAGATCGTCTCATTGGCCGCTCTTCTCTGTGAAACGGTTGTACTTATCGTCTGCAGAGCTATGTCGCGTGCTGCGGTATGCGGAAACACCAAAAGCACCACAGTAGAACACAGATGAAGATTCTAAGTTGACGTAATAGCCACTAAGAATTACTACAATTCAAGTTTTAGGTATCGATTATTGACTTTTTAGCTGGCTTTGGTGCCTTGGACATGAGCTAGGACCTTAAGAATCAGCATGAAAGGAGGACTAGCAGCCGAGTTGCACGGGAGAATGTGAAAAGTGTTCATATGTAGTAAAAACCTGAGAAATCCGTCCGTTTTCGTCATTTTTATCGAATCAACTTAAAGCCAGATCGTCACATTTGCCGCTCTTCTCTCTGAAACGGTTGTACTTATCGTCTGCAAAGCTATGTCGCGTGCTGCGGTATGCGGAGACCCTAAAAGCACCATAGCAGAACACAGATGACGCTTCTAAGTTGATGTAATAGCCAGTAAGAAGTAGTACAATTCAAGTTTTAGGTATTGATTATTGACTTTTTAGCTGGCTTTGGTGCCTTGGACATGAGCTAGGACCTTATGATTCTGCATGAAAGGAGAACTAGCAGCCGAGTTGCACGGGAGAGTGTGAAAAGTGTTTATATGTAGTAAAAACCTGAGAAATCCGTCCGTTGTTGTCATTTGTTATCGAATCGACTTAAAGCCAGATCGTCACATTGGCCGCTCTTCTCTCTGAAACGGTTGTACGTATCGTCTGCAAAGCTAAGTCGCGTGCTGCGGTATGTGGAGACACTAAAAGCACCATAGTAGAACACAGATGAAGCTTGTAAGTTGATGTAATAGCCAGTAAGAAGTAGTACAATTCAAGTTTTAGGTATTGATTATTGACATTTTTGGTTACTTTGGTTCCTTGGACATGAGCTAGGACCTTAACATTCTGCATGAAAGGAGAACTAGCAGCCGAGTTGCACGGGAGAATGTGGAATGTATTCATATGTAGTAAAAACCTAGATATACGCCCGTTATCGTCATTTGTTATCGAATCGACTTAAAGCCAGATCTTCACATTGGCCGCTCTTCTCTCTGAAACGGTTGTTCTTATCGTCTGCAAAGCTATGACGTGTGCTGCGGTATGCGGAGACACTAAAAGGACCATAGTAGAACGCAGATGAAGCTTCTAAGATGATGTAATTGCCAGTAAGAAGTAGTACAATTCAAGTTTTAGTTACTGATTATTGACTTTTTAGCTGGCTTTGGTGCCTTGGACATGAGCTAGGACCTTAAGATTCTGCATGAAAGGAGAACTAGCAGCCGAGTTGCATGGGAGAATTTGAAAAGGGTTCATATGTAGTAAAAACCTGAGAAATCCGTCCGTTTTCGTCATTTGTTATCGAATCGACTTAAAGCCAGATCGTCACATTTGCCACTCTTCACTCAGAAACGGTTGTACTTATCGTCTGCAAAGCTATGTCGCGTGCTGCGGTATGCGGAGACACTAAAAGCACCATAGTAGAACACAGATGAAGCTTCTAAGTTGATGTAATAGCCAGTAAGAAGTAGTACAATTCAAGTTTTTGGTATAGATTTTTGACTTTTTAGCTGGCTTTGGTGCCTTGGACATGAGCTAGGACCTTAAGATTCTGCATGAAAGGAGGACTAGCAGCCGAGTTGCACGGGAGAATGTGAAAAGTGTCCATATGCATTAAAAACCCGAAAAATCCGTCCGTTTTCGTCATTTGTTATCGAATCGACTTAAAGCCAGATCGTCACATTGGCTGCTCTTCTCTCTGAAACGGTTGTACTTATCGTCTGCAAAGCTATGTCGCGTGCTGCGGTATGCGGAGACACTAAAAGCACCATAGTAGAACACAGATGAAGCTTCTAAGCTGATGTAATAGCCAGTAAGAAGTAGTACAATTAGAGTTTTAGGTATCGATTATTGGCTTTTTAGCTCGCTTTGGCGCCTTGGACATGAGCTAGGACCTTAAGATTCTGCAAGAAAGGAGAACTAGCAGCCGAGTTGCACGGGAGAATGTGAAAAGTGTTCATATGTAGTAAAAACCTGAGAAATCCGTCCGTTTTCGACATTTGTTATAGAATCGACTTAAAGCCAAATCGTCACATTGGCCGCTCTTCTCTCTGAAACGGTTGTACTTATCGTCTGCAAAGCTATGTCGCGTGCTGCGGTATGTGGAGACACTAAAAGCACCATAGTAGAACACAGATGAAGCTTCTATGTTGATGTAATAGCCAGTAGGAAGTAGTGAAATTCAAGTTTTAGGTATCGATTATTGACTTCTTAGCTGGCTTTGGTGCCTTGGAAATGAGCTAGGACCTTAAGGTTCTGCATGAAAGGAGGACTAGCAGCCGAGTTGCACGGGAGAATGTGAAAAGTGTTCATATGTAGTAAACACCTGAGAAATCCGTCCGATTTCGTCATTTGTTATCGAATCGACTTAAAGCCAGATCGTCACATTGGCCGCTCTTCTCTGTGAAACGGTTGTACTTATCGTCTGCAGAGCTATGTCGCGTGCTGCGGTATGCGGAGACACCAAAAGCACCACAGTTGAACACAGATGAAGATTCTAAGTTGACGTAATAGCCACTAAGAAGTAGTACAATTCAAGTTTTAGGTATCGATTATTGACTTTTTAGCTGGCTTTGGTGCCTTGGACATGAGCTAGGACCTTAAGAATCAGCATGAAAGGAGGACTAGCAGCCGAGTTGCACGGGAGAATGTGAAAAGTGTTCATATGTAGTAAAAACCTGAGAAATCCGTCCGTTTTCGTCATTTGTTATCGAATCAACTTAAAGCCAGATCGTCACATTTGCCGCTCTTCTCTCTGAAACGGTTGTACTTATCGTCTGCAAAGCTATGTCGCGTGCTGCGGTATGCGGAGACCCTAAAAGCACCATAGTAGAACACAGATGAAGCTTCTAAGTTGATGTAATAGCCAGTAAGAAGTAGTACAATTCAAGTTTTAGGTATTGATTATTGACTTTTTAGCTGGCTTTGGTGCCTTGGACATGAGCTAGGACCTTAAGATTCTGCATGAAAGGAGAACTAGCAGCCGAGTTGCACGGGAGAGTGTGAAAAGTGTTTATATGTAGTAAAAACCTGAGAAATCCGTCCGTTGTTGTCATTTGTTATCGAATCGACTTAAAGCCAGATCGTCACATTTGCCGCTCTTCTCTCTGAAACGGTTGTACGTATCGTCTGCAAAGCTAAGTCGCGTGCTGCGGTATGTGGAGACACTAAAAGCACCATAGTAGAACTCAGATGAAGCTTCTAAGTTGATGTAATAGCCAGTAAGAAGTAGTACAATTCAAGTTTTAGGTATTGATTATTGACATTTTAGCTTACTTTGGTTCCTTGGACATGAGCTAGGACCTTAACATTCTGCATGAAAGGAGAACTAGCAGCCGAGTTGCACGGGAGAATGTGGAATGTATTCATATGTAGTAAAAACCTAGATATACGCCCGTTATCGTCATTTGTTATCGAATCGACTTAAAGCCAGATCGTCACATTGGCTGCTCTTCTCTCTGAAACGGTTGTACTTATCGTCTGCAAAGCTATGTCGCGTGCTGCGGTATGCGGAGACACTAAAAGCACCATAGTAGAACACAGATGAAGCTTCTAAGCTGATGTAATAGCCAGTAGGAAGTAGTGAAATTCAAGTTTTAGGTATCGATTATTGACTTCTTAGCTGGCTTTGGTGCCTTGGAAATGAGCTAGGACCTTAAGGTTCTGCATGAAAGGAGGACTAGCAGCCGAGTTGCACGGGAGAATGTGAAAAGTGTTCATATGTAGTAAACACCTGAGAAGTCCGTCCGATTTCGTCATTTGTTATCGAATCGACTTAAAGCCAGATCGTCACATTGGCCGCTCTTCTCTGTGAAACGGTTGTACTTATCGTCTGCAGAGCTATGTCGCGTGCTGCGGTATGCGGAGACACCAAAAGCACCACAGTAGAACACAGATGAAGATTCTAAGTTGACGTAATAGCCACTAAGAAGTAGTACAATTCAAGTTTTAGGTATCGATTATTGACTTTTTAGCTGGCTTTGGTGCCTTGGACATGAGCTAGGACCTTAAGAATCAGCATGAAAGGAGGACTAGCAGCCGAGTTGCACGGGAGAATGTGAAAAGTGTTCATATGTAGTAAAAACCTGAGAAATCCGTCCGTTTTCGTCATTTGTTATCGAATCAACTTAAAGCCAGATCGTCACATTTGCCGCTCTTCTCTCTGGAACCATTGTACTTATCGTCTGAAAGCTATGTCGCGTGCTGCGGTATGCGGAGACACTAAAAGCACCATAGTAGAACACAGATGAAGCTTCTAAGTTGATGTAATAGCTAGTAAGAAGTAGTACAATTCAAGTTTTAGGTATTGATTATTGACTTTTTAGCTGGCTTTGGTGCCTTGGACATGATCTAGGACCTTAAGAATCTGCATGAAAGGAGGACTAGCAGCCGAGTTGCACGGGAGAATGTGAAAAGTGTTCATATGTAGTAAACACCTGAGAAATCCGTCCGATTTCGTCATTTGTTATCGAATCGACTTCAAGCCAGATCGTCACATTATCCGCTCTTCTCTGTGAAACGGTTGTACTTATCGTCTGCAGAGCTATGTCGCGTGCTGCGGTATGCGGAAACACCAAAAGCACCACAGTAGAACACAGATGAAGATTCTAAGTTGACGTAATAGCCACTAAGAATTACTACAATTCAAGTTTTAGGTATCGATTATTGACTTTTTAGCTGGCTTTGGTGCCTTGGACATGAGCTAGGACCTTAAGAATCAGCATGAAAGGAGGACTAGCAGCCGAGTTGCACGGGAGAATGTGAAAAGTGTTCATATGTAGTAAAAACCTGAGAAATCCGTCCGTTGTTGTCATTTGTTATCGAATCGACTTAAAGCCAGATCGTCACATTGGCCGCTCTTCTCTCTGAAACGGTTGTACGTATCGTCTGCAAAGCTAAGTCGCGTGCTGCGGTATGTGGAGACACTAAAAGCACCATAGTAGAACACAGATGAAGCTTGTAAGTTGATGTAATAGCCAGTAAGAAGTAGTACAATTCAAGTTTTAGGTATTGATTATTGACATTTTAGCTTACTTTGGTTCCTTGGACATGAGCTAGGACCTTAACATTCTGCATGAAAGGAGAACTAGCAGCCGAGTTGCACGGGAGAATGTGGAATGTATTCATATGTAGTAAAAACCTAGATATACGCCCGTTATCGTCATTTGTTATCGAATCGACTTAAAGCCAGATCTTCACATTGGCCGCTCTTCTCTCTGAAACGGTTGTTCTTATCGTCTGCAAAGCTATGACGTGTGCTGCGGTATGCGGAGACACTAAAAGGACCATAGTAGAACGCAGATGAAGCTTCTAAGATGATGTAATTGCCAGTAAGAAGTAGTACAATTCAAGTTTTAGTTACTGATTATTGACTTTTTAGCTGGCTTTGGTGCCTTGGACATGAGCTAGGACCTTAAGATTCTGCATGAAAGGAGAACTAGCAGCCGAGTTGCATGGGAGAATTTGAAAAGGGTTCATATGTAGTAAAAACCTGAGAAATCCGTCCGTTTTCGTCATTTGTTATCGAATCGACTTAAAGCCAGATCGTCACATTTGCCGCTCTTCACTCAGAAACGGTTGTACTTATCGTCTGCAAAGCTATGTCGCGTGCTGCGGTATGCGGAGACACTAAAAGCACCATAGCAGAACACAGATGAAGCTTCTAAGTTGATGTAATAGCCAGTAAGAAGTAGTACAATTCAAGTTTTTGGTATCGATTTTTGACTTTTTAGCTGGCTTTGGTGCCTTGGACATGAGCTAGGACCTTAAGATTCTGCATGAAAGGAGGACTAGCAGCCGAGTTGCACGGGAGAATGTGAAAAGTGTTCATATGCATTAAAAACCCGAAAAATCCGTCCGTTTTCGTCATTTGTTATCGAATCGACTTAAAGCCAGATCGTCACATTGGCTGCTCTTCTCTCTGAAACGGTTGTACTTATCGTCTGCAAAGCTATGTCGCGTGCTGCGGTATGCGGAGACACTAAAAGCACCATAGTAGAACACAGATGAAGCTTCTAAGCTGATGTAATAGCCAGTAAGAAGTAGTACAATTCAAGTTTTAGGTATCGATTATTGGCTTTTTAGCTCGCTTTGGCGCCTTGGACATGAGCTAGGACCTTAAGATTCTGCAAGAAAGGAGAACTAGCAGCCGAGTTGCACGGGAGAATGTGAAAAGTGTTCATATGTAGTAAAAACCTGAGAAATCCGTCCGTTTTCGACATTTGTTATAGAATCGACTTAAAGCCAAATCGTCACATTGGCCGCTCTTCTCTCTGAAACGGTTGTACTTATCGTCTGCAAAGCTATGTCGCGTGCTGCGGTATGTGGAGACACTAAAAGCACCATAGTAGAACACAGATGAAGCTTCTAAGTTGATGTAATAGCCAGTAGGAAGTAGTGAAATTCAAGTTTAAGGTATCGATTATTGACTTCTTAGCTGGCTTTGGTGCCTTGGAAATGAGCTAGGACCTTAAGGTTCTGCATGAAAGGAGGACTAGCAGCCGAGTTGCACGGGAGAATGTGAAAAGTGTTCATATGTAGTAAACACCTGAGAAATCCGTCCGATTTCGTCATTTGTTATCGAATCGACTTAAAGCCAGATCGTCACATTGGCCGCTCTTCTCTGTGAAACGGTTGTACTTATCGTCTGCAGAGCTATGTCGCGTGCTGCGGTATGCGGAGACACCAAAAGCACCACAGTAGAACACAGATGAAGATTCTAAGTTGACGTAATAGCCACTAAGAAGTAGTACAATTCAAGTTTTAGGTATCGATTATTGACTTTTTAGCTGGCTTTGGTGCCTTGGACATGAGCTAGGACCTTAAGATTCTGCATGAAAGGAGAACTAGCAGCCGAGTTGCACGGGAGAGTGTGAAAAGTGTTTATATGTAGTAAAAACCTGAGAAATCCGTCCGTTGTTGTCATTTGTTATCGAATCGACTTAAAGCCAGATCGTCACATTTGCCGCTCTTCTCTCTGAAACGGTTGTACGTATCGTCTGCAAAGCAAGTCGCGTGCTGCGGTATGTGGAGACACTAAAAGCACCATAGTAGAACACAGATGAAGCTTCTAAGTTGATGTAATAGCCAGTAAGAAGTAGTACAATTCAAGTTTTAGGTATTGATTATTGACATTTTAGCTTACTTTGGTTCCTTGGACATGAGCTAGGACCTTAACATTCTGCATGAAAGGAGAACTAGCAGCCGAGTTGCACGGGAGAATGTGGAATGTATTCATATGTAGTAAAAACCTAGATATACGCCCGTTATCGTCATTTGTTATCGAATCGACTTAAAGCCAGATCTTCACATTGGCCGCTCTTCTCTCTGAAACGGTTGTTCTTATCGTCTGCAAAGCTATGACGTGTGCTGCGGTATGCGGAGACACTAATAGGACCATAGTAGAACGCAGATGAAGCTTCTAAGATGATGTAATTGCCAGTAAGAAGTAGTACAATTCAAGTTTTAGTTACTGATTATTGACTTTTTAGCTGGCTTTGGTGCCTTGGACATGAGCTAGGACCTTAAGATTCTGCATGAAAGGAGAACTAGCAGCCGAGTTGCATGGGAGAATTTGAAAAGGGTTCATATGTAGTAAACACCTGAGAAATCCGTCCGTTTTCGTCATTTGTTATCGAATCGACTTAAAGCCAGATCGTCACATTTGCCGCTCTTCACTCAGAAACGGTTGTACTTATCGTCTGCAAAGCTATGTCGCGTGCTGCGGTATGCGGAGACACTAAAAGCACCATAGTAGAACACAGATGAAGCTTCTAAGTTGATGTAATAGCCAGTAAGAAGTAGTACAATTCAAGTTTTTGATATCGATTTTTGACTTTTTAGCTGGCTTTGGTGCCTTGGACATGAGCTAGGACCTTAAGATTCTGCATGAAAGGAGGACTAGCAGCCGAGTTACACGGGAGAATGTGAAAAGTGTTCATATGCAGTAAAAACCCGAAAAATCCGTCCGTTTTCGTCATTTGTTATCGAATCGACTTAAAGCCAGATCGTCACATTGGCTGCACTTCTCTCTGAAATGGCTGTACTTATCGTCTGCAAAGCTATGACGTGTGCTGCGGTATGCGGAGACACTAAAGCCACCATAGTAAAACAAAGATGAAGCATCTAATTTAATGTAATAGAAAGTAAGAAGTAGTACAATTCAAGTTTTAGGTATCGAGTATGGACTTTTTAGCTGGCTTTGGTGCCTTGGACATGAGCTAGGACCTTAAGAATCTGCATGAAAGGAGGACTAGCAGCCGAGTTGCACGGGAGAAAGTGAAAAGTGTTCATATGTAGTAAAAACCTGAGAAATTCGTCCGTTTTCGTCATTTGTTATCGAATCGACTTAAAACCAGATCGTCACATTGGTCGCTCTTTTCTCTGAAACGATTGTACTTATCGTCTGCAAAGCTATGTCGCGTGCTGCGGTATGCGGAGACACTAAAAGCACCATAGTAGAACATAGATAAAGGTTCTAAGTTGATGTAATAGCCAGTAAGAAGTAGTCCAATTCAAGTTTTAGGTATACATTATTGACTTTTTAGCTGGCTTTGGTGCCTTGGACATGAGCTAGGACCTTAAGATTCTGCATGAAAGGAGGACTAGCAGCCGAGTTGCACGGGAGAATGTGAAAAGTTTTCATATGTAGTAAAATCCTGAGAAATCCGTCCGTTTTCGTCATTTGTTATCGAATCGACTTAAAGCCTGATCGTCACATTGGCCGCTCTTCTCTCTGGAACGGTTGTACTTATCGTCTGCAAAGCTATGTCGCGTGCTGCGGTATGCGGAGACACTAAATGCACCATAGTAGAACACAGATGAAGCTTCTAAGTTGACGTAATAGCCAGTAAGAAGTAGTACAATTCAAGTTTTAGGTAGTGATTATTGACTTTTTAGCTGGCTTTGGTGACTTGGACATTAGCTAGGACCTTAAGATTCTGCATGAAAGGAGGACTAGCAGCCGAGTTGCACGGGACAATGTGAAAAGTGTTCATATGTAGTAAAAAACTGAGAAATCCGTCCGTTTTCGTCATTTGTTATCGAATCGACTTAAAGCCAGATCGTCACATTGGCCGCTCTTCTCTCTGAAACGGTTGTACTTATCGTCTGCAAAGCTATGTCGCGTGCTGCGGTATGCGGAGACACTAAAAGGACCATAGTAGAACACAGATTAAGCCTCTAAGATGAAGTAATTGCCAGTAAGAAGTTAGACAATTCAAGTTTTAGGTATCGATTATTGACTTTTTAGCTGGCTTTGGTGCCTTGGACATGAGCTAGGACCTTAAGATTCTGCATGAAAGGAGGACTAGCAGCCGAGTTGCACGGGAGAGTGTGAAAAGTGTTCACATGTAGTAAACACCTGAGAAATCCGTCCGTTTTCGTCATTTGTTATCGAATCGAGTTAAAGCCAGATCGTCTCATTTGCCGCTCTTTTCTCTGAAACGATTGTACTTATCGTCTGCAAAGCTATGTCGCATGCTGCGGTATGCGGAGACACTAAAAGCACCATAGTAGAACACAGACGAAGGTTCTAAGTTGATGTAATAGCCAGTAAGAAGTAGTCCAATTCAAGTTTTAGGTATCGATTATTGACTTTTTAGCTGGCTTTGGTGCCTTGGACATGAGCTAGGACCTTAAGATTCTGCATGAAAGGAGAACTAGCAGCCGAGTTGCACGGGAGAAAGTGAAAAGTGTTCATATGTAGTAAAAACCTGAGAAATTCATCCGTTTTCGTCATTTGTTATCGAATCGACTTAAAACCAGATCGTCACATTGGTCGCTCTTTTCTCTGAATCGATTGTACTTATCGTCTGCAAAGCTATGTCGCGTGCTGCGGTATGCGGAGACACTAAAAGCACCATAGTAGAACATAGATAAACGTTCTAAGTTGATGTAATAGCCAGTAAGAAGTAGTCCAATTCAAGTTTTAGGTATCCATTATTGACTTTTTAGCTGGCTTTGGTGCCTTGTACATGAGCTAGGACCTTAAGATTCTGCATGAAAGGAGGACTAGCAGCCGAGTTGCACGGGAGAAAGTGAAAAGTTTTCATATGTAGTAAAATCCTGAGAAATCCGTCCGTTCTCGTCATTTGCTATCGAAACGACTTAAAGCCTGATCGTCACACTGGCCGCTCTTCTCTCTGGAACGGTTGTACTTATCGTCTGCAAAGCTATGTCGCGTGCTGCGGTATGCGGAGACACTAAATGCACCATAGTAGAACACAGATGAAGCTTCTAAGTTGATGTAATAGCCAGTAAGAAGTAGTACAATTCAAGTTTTAGGTAGTGATTATTGACATTTTAGCTGGCTTTGGTGACTTGGACATGAGCTAGGACCTTAAGATTCTGCATGAAAGGAGGACTAGCAGCCGAGTTGCACGGGACAATGTGAAAAGTGTTCATATGTAGTAAAAAACTGAGAAATCCGTCCGTTTTCGTCATTTGTTATCGAATCGACTTCAAGCCAGATCGTCACATTGGCCGCTCTTCTCTCTGAAACGGTTGTACTTATCGTCTGCAAAGCTATGTCGCGTGCTGCGGCATGCGGAGACACAAAAAGCACCATAGTAGAACACAGATGAAGCTTGTAAGTTGATGTAATAGCAAGTAAGAAGAAATACAATTCTATGTTTTGGTACTGATTATTGACTTTTTAGCTGGCTTTGGTGCCTTGGACATGAGCTAGGACCTTAAGATTCTGCATGAAAGGAGGACTAGCAGCCGAGTTGCACGGGAGAATGTGAAAATTGTTCATATGTAGTAAAAACCTGTGAAATCCGTCCGTTTTCGTCATTTGTTATCGAATCGACTTAAAGCCAGATCGTCTCATTGGCCGCTCTTCTCTCTGGAACGGTTGTACTTATCGTCTACAAAGCTATGTCGCGTGCTGCGGTATGCGGAGACACTAAATGCACCACAGTAGAACACAGATGAAGCTTCTAAGTTGATGTAATATCCAGTAAGAAGTAGTACAATTCAAGTTTTAGATATCGATTATTGACTTTTTAGCTGGCTTTGGTGCCTTGGACATGAGCTAGGACCTTAAGATTCTGCATGAAAGGAGGACTAGCAGCCGAGTTGCACGGGAGAGTGTGAAAAGTGTTCACATGGAGTAAAAATCTGAGAAATCCGTCCGTTTTCGTCATTTGTTATCGAATCGACTTAAAGCCAGATCGTCACATTTGCCGCTCTTCTCTCTGAAACGGTAGTACTTATCGTCTGCAAAGCTATGTCGCGTGCTGCGGTATGCGGAGACACTAAAAGCACCATAGTAGAACACAGATGAAGCTTCTAAGTTGATGTAATAGCCAGTAAGAAGTAGTACAATTCAAGTTTTAGGTATCGATTATTGACTTTTTAGCTGGCTTTGGTGCCTTGGACATGAGCTAGGACCTTAAGATTCTGCATGAAAGGAGGACTAGCAGCCGAGTAGCACGGGAGAATGTGAAAAGTGTTCATATGCAGTAAAAACCCGAAAAATCCGTCCGTTTTCGTCATTTGTTATCGAATCGACTTAAAGCCAGATCGTCACATTGGCCGCTCTTCTCTCTGAAACAGTTGTACTTATCGTCTGCAAAGCTATGTCGCGTGCTGCGGTATGCGGAGACACTAAAAGCACCATAGTAGAACACAGATGAAGCTTCTAAGTTGATGTAATAGCCAGTAAGAAGTAGTACAATTCAAGTTTTAGGTATCGATTATTGGCTTTTTAGCTGGCTTTGGCGCCTTGGACATGAGCTAGGACCTTAAGATTCTGCATGAAAGGAGGACTAGCAGCCGCGTTGCACGGGAGAATGTGAAAAGTGTTCATATGTAGTAAAAACCTTAGAAATCCGTCCGTTTTCGTCATTTGTTATCGAATCGACTTAAAGCCAGATCGCCACATTGGCCGCTCTTCTCTCTGAAGTGGCTGTACTTATCGTCTGCAAAGCTATGACGTGTGCTGCGGTATGCGGAGACACTAAAACCACCATAGTAACACACAGATGGAGCATATAATTTAATGTAATAGACAGTAAGAAGTAGTACAATTCTAGTTTTATGTATCGATTATGGACTTTTTAGCTGGCTTTGGTGCCTTGGGCATGAGCTAGGACCTTAAGAATCTGCATGAAAGGAGGACTAGCAGCCGACTTGCACGGGAGAATGTGAAAAGTGTTCATATGTAGTAAAAACAAGACAAATCCGTCCGTTTTCGTCATTTGTTATCGAATCGACTTAAAGCCAGATCATGACATTGGCCGCTCTTCTCCCTGAAATCGTCGTAATTATCGTCTGCAAAGCTATGTCTCGTGCTCCGGAATGCGGAGTCACTAAAAGCACCATAGTAGAACACAGATGAAGCTCCTAAGTTGATGTGATAGCCAGTGAGAAGTAGTACAATTCAAGTTTTAGGTATCGATTATGGACTTTTTAGCTGGCTTTGGTGCCTTGGGCATGAGCTAGGACCTTAAGATTCTGCATGAAAGGAGGACTAGCAGCCGAGTAGCACGGGAGAATGTGAAAAGTGTTCATATGCAGTAAAAACCCGAAAAATCCGTCCGTTTTCGTCATTTGTTATCGAATCGACTTAAAGCCAGATCGTCACATTGGCCGCTCTTCTCTCTGAAACAGTTGTACTTATCGTCTGCAAAGCTATGTCGCGTGCTGCGGTATGCGGAGACACTAAAAGCACCATAGTAGAACACAGATGAAGCTTCTAAGTTGATGTAATAGCCAGTAAGAAGTAGTACAATTCAAGTTTTAGGTATCGATTATTGGCTTTTTAGCTGGCTTTGGCGCCTTGGACATGAGCTAGGACCTTAAGATTCTGCATGAAAGGAGGACTAGCAGCCGCGTTGCACGGGAGAATGTGAAAAGTGTTCATATGTAGTAAAAACCTTAGAAATCAGTCCGTTTTCGTCATTTGTTATCGAATCGACTTAAAGGCAGATCGCCACATTGGCCGCTCTTCTCTCTGAAGTGGCTGTACTTATCGTCTGCAAAGCTATGACGTGTGCTGCGGTATGCGGAGACACTAAAACCACCATAGTAAAACACAGATGGAGCATATAATTTAATGTAATAGACAGTAAGAAGTAGTACAATTCTAGTTTTATGTATCGATTATGGACTTTTTAGCTGGCTTTGGTGCCTTGGGCATGAGCTAGGACCTTAAGAATCTGCATGAAAGGAGGACTAGCAGCCGACTTGCACGGGAGAATGTGAAAAGTGTTCATATGTAGTAAAAACCTGAGAAATCCGTCCGTTCTCGTCATTTGTTATCGACTCAACTTAAAGCCAGATCATCACATTGTCCGCTCTTCTCTCTGAAACGGTCGTAATTATCGTCTGCAAAGCTATGTCTCGTGCTCCGGTATGCGGAGACACTAAAAGCACCATAGTAGAACACAGATGAAGCTTCTAAGTTGATGTAATAGCCAGTAAGATATAGTACAATTCAAGTTTTAGGTATCGATTATTGACTTTTTAGCTGGCTTTGGTGCCTTGGACATGAGCTAGGACCTTAAGATTCTGCACGAAAGGAGGACTAGCAGCCGAGTTGGACGGGAGAATGTGGAATGTGTTCATATGTAGTAAAAACCTAGAAATCCGTCCGTTTTCGTCATTTGTTATCGAATCGACTTAAAGCCAGTTCGTCACATTTGCCGCTCTTCACTCTGAAACGGTTATACTTATCGTCTGCAAAGCTATGTCGCGTGCTGCGGTATGCGGAGACACTAAAAGGACCATAGTAGAACACAGATGAAGCCTCTAAGATGATGTAATTGCCAGTAAGAAGTAGTACAATTCAAGTTTTAGGTATCGATTATTGACTTTTTAGCTGGCTTTGGTGCCTTGGACTTGAGCTAGGACCTTAAGATTCTGCATGAAAGGAGGACTAGAGGCCGAGTTGCACGGGAGAGTGTGAAAAGTGTTCACATGTAGTAAAAACCTGAGAAATCCGTCCGTTTTCGTCATTTGTTATCGAATCGACTTAAAGCCCGATCGTCACATTTGCCGCTCTTCACTCTGAAACGGTTATACTTATCGTCTGCAAAGCTATGTCGCGTGCTGCGGTATGCGGAGACACTAAAAGCACCATAGTAGAACACAGATGAAGCTTCTAAGTTGATGTAATAGCCAGTTAGAAGTAGTACAATTCAAGTTTTAGGTATCGATTATTGATTTTTTAGCTGGCTTTGGTGCCTTGGACATGAGCTAGGACCTTAAGATTCTGCATGAAAGGAGGACTAGTTGCCGAGTTGCACGGAAGAAAGTGAAAAGTGTTAATATGTAGTAAAAACCTGAGAAATTAGTCCGTTTTCGTCATTTGTTATCGAATCTACTTAAAACCAGATCGTCACATTGGTCGCTCTTTTCTCTGAAACGATTGTACTTATCGTCTGCAAAGCTATGTCGCGTGCTGCGGTATGCGGAGACACTAAAAGCACCATAGTAGAACACAGATGAAGGTTCTAAGTTGATGTAATAGCCAGTAAGAAGTAGTCCAATTCAAGTTTTAGGTATCCATTATTGACTTTTTAGCTGGCTTTGGTGCCTTAGACATGAGCTAGGACCTTAAGATTCTGCATGAAAGGAGGACTAGCAGCCGAGTAGCACGGGAGAATGTGAAAAGTGTTCATATGCAGTAAAAACCCGAAAAATCCGTCCGTTTTCGTCATTTGTTATCGAATCGACTTAAAGCCAGATCGTCACATTGGCCGCTCTTCTCTCTGAAACAGTTGTCCCTATCGTCTGCAAAGCTATGTCGCGAGCTGCAGTATGCGGAGACACTAAAAGCACCATAGTAGAACACAGATGAAGCTTCTAAGTTGATGTAATAGCCAGTAAGAAGTAGTACAATTCAAGTTTTAGGTAGTGATTATGGACTTTTTAGCTGGCTTTGGTGCCTTGGGCATGAGCTAGGACCTTAAGAATCTGCATGAAAGGAGGACTAGCAGCCGACTTGCACGGGAGAATGTGAAAAGTGTTCATATGTAGTAAAAACAAGACAAATCCGTCCGTTTTCGTCATTTGTTATCGAATCGACTTAAAGCCAGATCATGACATTGGCCGCTCTTCTCCCTGAAATCGTCGTAATTATCGTCTGCAAAGCTATGTCTCGTGCTCCGGAATGCGGAGTCACTAAAAGCACCATAGTAGAACACAGATGAAGCTCCTAAGTTGATGTGATAGCCAGTGAGAAGTAGTACAATTCAAGTTTTAGGTATCGATTATGGACTTTTTAGCTGGCTTTGGTGCCTTGGGCATGAGCTAGGACCT
Organism: Schistocerca gregaria; assembly: GCF_023897955.1. Taxonomy (NCBI): domain Eukaryota; kingdom Metazoa; phylum Arthropoda; class Insecta; order Orthoptera; family Acrididae; genus Schistocerca; species Schistocerca gregaria. The sequence continues at coordinate 792,397 of NW_026061973.1, forward strand.
TAAGATTCTGCATGAAAGGAGGACTAGCAGCCGAGTAGCACGGGAGAATGTGAAAAGTGTTCATATGCAGTAAAAACCCGAAAAATCCGTCCGTTTTCGTCATTTGTTATCGAATCGACTTAAAGCCAGATCGTCACATTGGCCGCTCTTCTCTCTGAAACAGTTGTACTTATCGTCTGCAAAGCTATGTCGCGTGCTGCGGTATGCGGAGACACTAAAAGCACCATAGTAGAACACAGATGAAGCTTCTAAGTTGATGTAATAGCCAGTAAGAAGTAGTACAATTCAAGTTTTAGGTATCGATTATTGGCTTTTTAGCTGGCTTTGGCGCCTTGGACATGAGCTAGGACCTTAAGATTCTGCATGAAAGGAGGACTAGCAGCCGCGTTGCACGGGAGAATGTGAAAAGTGTTCATATGTAGTAAAAACCTTAGAAATCAGTCCGTTTTCGTCATTTGTTATCGAATCGACTTAAAGGCAGATCGCCACATTGGCCGCTCTTCTCTCTGAAGTGGCTGTACTTATCGTCTGCAAAGCTATGACGTGTGCTGCGGTATGCGGAGACACTAAAACCACCATAGTAAAACACAGATGGAGCATATAATTTAATGTAATAGACAGTAAGAAGTAGTACAATTCTAGTTTTATGTATCGATTATGGACTTTTTAGCTGGCTTTGGTGCCTTGGGCATGAGCTAGGACCTTAAGAATCTGCATGAAAGGAGGACTAGCAGCCGACTTGCACGGGAGAATGTGAAAAGTGTTCATATGTAGTAAAAACCTGAGAAATCCGTCCGTTCTCGTCATTTGTTATCGACTCAACTTAAAGCCAGATCATCACATTGTCCGCTCTTCTCTCTGAAACGGTCGTAATTATCGTCTGCAAAGCTATGTCTCGTGCTCCGGTATGCGGAGACACTAAAAGCACCATAGTAGAACACAGATGAAGCTTCTAAGTTGATGTAATAGCCAGTAAGATATAGTACAATTCAAGTTTTAGGTATCGATTATTGACTTTTTAGCTGGCTTTGGTGCCTTGGACATGAGCTAGGACCTTAAGATTCTGCACGAAAGGAGGACTAGCAGCCGAGTTGGACGGGAGAATGTGGAATGTGTTCATATGTAGTAAAAACCTAGAAATCCGTCCGTTTTCGTCATTTGTTATCGAATCGACTTAAAGCCAGTTCGTCACATTTGCCGCTCTTCACTCTGAAACGGTTATACTTATCGTCTGCAAAGCTATGTCGCGTGCTGCGGTATGCGGAGACACTAAAAGGACCATAGTAGAACACAGATGAAGCCTCTAAGATGATGTAATTGCCAGTAAGAAGTAGTACAATTCAAGTTTTAGGTATCGATTATTGACTTTTTAGCTGGCTTTGGTGCCTTGGACTTGAGCTAGGACCTTAAGATTCTGCATGAAAGGAGGACTAGAGGCCGAGTTGCACGGGAGAGTGTGAAAAGTGTTCACATGTAGTAAAAACCTGAGAAATCCGTCCGTTTTCGTCATTTGTTATCGAATCGACTTAAAGCCCGATCGTCACATTTGCCGCTCTTCACTCTGAAACGGTTATACTTATCGTCTGCAAAGCTATGTCGCGTGCTGCGGTATGCGGAGACACTAAAAGCACCATAGTAGAACACAGATGAAGCTTCTAAGTTGATGTAATAGCCAGTTAGAAGTAGTACAATTCAAGTTTTAGGTATCGATTATTGATTTTTTAGCTGGCTTTGGTGCCTTGGACATGAGCTAGGACCTTAAGATTCTGCATGAAAGGAGGACTAGTTGCCGAGTTGCACGGAAGAAAGTGAAAAGTGTTAATATGTAGTAAAAACCTGAGAAATTAGTCCGTTTTCGTCATTTGTTATCGAATCTACTTAAAACCAGATCGTCACATTGGTCGCTCTTTTCTCTGAAACGATTGTACTTATCGTCTGCAAAGCTATGTCGCGTGCTGCGGTATGCGGAGACACTAAAAGCACCATAGTAGAACACAGATGAAGGTTCTAAGTTGATGTAATAGCCAGTAAGAAGTAGTCCAATTCAAGTTTTAGGTATCCATTATTGACTTTTTAGCTGGCTTTGGTGCCTTAGACATGAGCTAGGACCTTAAGATTCTGCATGAAAGGAGGACTAGCAGCCGAGTAGCACGGGAGAATGTGAAAAGTGTTCATATGCAGTAAAAACCCGAAAAATCCGTCCGTTTTCGTCATTTGTTATCGAATCGACTTAAAGCCAGATCGTCACATTGGCCGCTCTTCTCTCTGAAACAGTTGTCCCTATCGTCTGCAAAGCTATGTCGCGAGCTGCAGTATGCGGAGACACTAAAAGCACCATAGTAGAACACAGATGAAGCTTCTAAGTTGATGTAATAGCCAGTAAGAAGTAGTACAATTCAAGTTTTAGGTAGTGATTATTGACTTTTTAGCTGGCTTTGGTGCCTTGGACATGAGCTAGGACCTTAAGATTCTGCATGAAAGGAGGACTAGCAGCAGAGTTGCACGGGACAATGCGAAAAGTGTTCATATGTAGTAAAAACCTGAGAAATCCGTCCGTTTTCGTCATTTGTTATCGAATCGACTTAAAGCCAGATCGTCACATTGGCTGCTCTTCTCTCTGAAACGGTTGTACTTATCGTCTGCAAAGCTATGTCGCGTGCTGCGGTATGCGGAGACACTAAAAGGACAATAGTAGAACACAGATTAAGCCTCTAAGATGATGTAATTGCCAGTAAGAAGTAGTACAATTCAAGTTTTAGGTATCGATTACTGAATTTTTAGCTGGCTTTGGTGCCTTGGACATGAGCTAGGACCTTAAGATTCTGCATGAAAGGAGGACTAGCAGCCGAGTTGCACGGGAGAGTGTGATAAGTGTTCACATGGAGTAAAAACCTGAGAAATCCGTCCGTTTTCGTCATTTGTTATCGAATCGACTTAAAGCCAGATCGTCACATTTGCCGCTCTTCTCTCTGAAACGGTTGTACTTATCGTCTGCAAAGCTATGTCGCGTGCTGCGGTATGCGGAGACACTAAAAGCACCGTAGTAGAACACAGATGAAGCTTCTAAGTTGATGTAATAGCCAGTAAGAAGTAGTACAATTCAAGTTTTAGGTATCGATTATTGACTTTTTAGCTGGCTTTGGTGTCTTGGACATGAGCTAGGATCTTAAGATTCTGCATGAAAGGAGGACTAGCAGCCGAGTTGCACGGGAGAATGTGAAAAGTTTTCATATGCAGTAAAAACCCGAAAAATCCGTCCGTTTTCGTCATTTGTTATCGAATCGACTTAAAGCCAGATCGTCACATTGGCCGCTCTTCTCTCTGAAACGGTTGTACTTATCGTCTGCAAAGCTATGTCGCGTGCTGCGGTATGCGGAGACACTAAAAGTACCATAGTAGAACACAGATGAAGCTTCTAAGTTGATGTAATAGCTAGTAAGAAGTAGTACAATTCAAGTTTTAGGTATCGATTATTGGCTTTTTAGCTCGCTTTGGCGCCTTGGACATGAGCTAGGACCTTAAGATTTTGCATGAAAGGAGGACTAGCAGCCGCGTTGCACGGGAGAATGTGAAAAGTGTTCATATGTAGTAAAAACCTTAGAAATCCGTCCGTTTTCGTCATTTGTTATCGAATCGACTTAAAGCCAGATCGCCACATTGGCCGCTCTTCTCTCTGGAACCGTTGTACTTATCGTCTGCAAAGCTATGACGTGTGCTGCGGTATGCGGAGACACTAAAACCACCATAGTAAAACACAGATGAAGCATCTAATTTAATGTAATAGAAAGTAAGAAGTAGTACAATTCAAGTTTTATGTATCGATTATGGACTTTTTAGCTGGCTTTGGTGCCTTGGGCATGAGCTAGGACCTTAAGAATCTGCATGAAAGGAATACTAGCAGCCGAGTTGCATGGGAGAATGTGAAAAGTGTTCATATGTTGTAAAAACCTGAGAAATCCGTCGGTTTTCGTCATCTGTTATCGAATCGACTTAAAGCCAGATCGTCACATTGGTCGCTCTACTCTCTGAAACGATTGTACTTATCGTCTGCAAAGCTATGTCGCGTGCTGCGGTATGCGGGGACACTAAAAGCACCACAGTAGAACACAGAGGAAGGTTCTAAGTTGATGTAATAGCCAGTAAAAAGTAGTCCAATTCAAGTTTTAGGTATCGATAATTGACTTTTTAGCGGGCTTTGGTGCCTTGGACATGAGCTAGGACCTTAAGATTCTGCATGAAAGGAGGACTAGCAGCCGAGTTGCACGGGAGAATGTGAAAAGTGTTCATATGTAGTAAAAACTTTAGAAATCCGTCCCTTTTCGTCATTTGTTATCGACTCGACTTAAAGCCAGATCATCACATTGGCCGCTCTTCTCTCTGAAATCGTCGTAATTATCGTCTGCAAAGCTATGTCTCGTGCTCCGGAATGCGGAGACACTAAAAGCACCATAGTAGAAAACAGATGAAGCTTCTAAGTTGATGTAATAGCCAGTAATATATAGTACAATTCAAGTTTCAGGTATCGATTATGGACATTATAGCTGGCTCTGGAGCCTTGGACATGAGCTAGGACCTTAAGACTCTGCATGAAAGGAGGTCTAGCAGCCGAGTTGCACGGGAGAATGTGGAATGTGTTCATATGTAGTAAAAACCTAGAAATCCGTCCGTTTTCGTCATTTGTTACCGAATCGACTTAAAGCCAGATCGTCACATTGGCCGCTCTTCTCTCTGAAACGGTTGTACTTATCGTCTGCAAAGCTATGTCGCGTGCTGCGGTATGCGGAGACACTAAAAGCACCATAGTAGAACACAGATGAAGCTTCTAAGTTGATGTAATAGCCAGTAAGAAGTAGTACAATACAAGTTTTAGGTATCGATTATTGATTTTTAGGTGGCTTTCGTGCCTTGGACTTGAGCTAGGACCTTAAGATTCTGCATGAATTGAAGACTAGCAGCTGAGTTGCACGGGAGAATGTGAAAAGTGTTCATATACAGTAAAAACCCGAAAAATCTGTTCGTTATCGTCATTTTTTTATCGAATCGACATAAAGCCAGATCGTCACATTGGCCGCTCTTCTCTCTGAAATGCTTGTACTTATCGTCTTCAAAGCTATGACGTGTGCTGCGGTATGCGGAGACACTAAAACCACCATAGTAAAACACAGATGAATTATCTAATTTAATGTAATAGCCAGTAAGAAGTAGTACAATTCAAGTTTAAGGTATCGATTATGGACTTTTTAGCTGGCTTTGGTTCCTTGGACATGAGCTAGGACCTTAAGATTCTGCATGAAAGGAGGACTAGCAGCCGAGTTGCACGGGAGAATGTGGAATGTGTTCATATGTAGTTAAAACCTAGGAATCCGTCCGTTTTCGTCATTTGTTACCGAATCGACTTAAAGCCAGATCGTCATATTGGCCGCTCTCCTCTCTGAAACGGTCCTAATTATCGTCTGCAAAGCTATGTCTCGTGCTCCGGTATGCGGAGACACTAAAAGCACCATAGTAGAAAACAGATGAAGCTTCTATGTTGATGTAATAGCCAGTAAGATATAGTACAATTCAAGTTTTAGGTTTCGATTATTGACTTTTTAGCTGGCTTTGGTGCCTTGGACATAAGCTAGGTCCTTAAGATTCTGCATGAAAGGAGGACTAGCAGCCGAGTTGCACGGGAGAATGTGGAATGTGTTCATATGTAGTTAAAACCTAGGAATCCGTCAATTTTCGTCATTTGTTACCGAATCGACTTAAAGCCAGATCGTCACATTGGCCGCTCTTCTCTCTGAAATGGTTGTACTTATCGTCTGCAAAGATATGACGTGTGCTGCGGTATGCGGAGACACTAAAAGCACCATAGTAGAACACAGATGAAGCTTCTAAGTTGATGTAATAGCCAGTAAGATATAGTACAATTCTAGTTTTAGGTATCGATTATTGACTTATTAGCTGGCTTCGGGCCTTGGACATGAGCTAGGACCTTAAGATTCTGCATGAAAGGAGGACTAGCAGCCGCGTTGCACGGGAGAAAGTGAGAAGTGTTCATATGTCGTAAAAACCTGAGAAATCCGTCTGTTTTCGTCATTTGTTATCGAATCGACTTAAAGAAAGATCGTCACATTGGCCGCTCTTCTCTGTGAAACGGTTGTACTTATCGTCTGCAAAGCTACGTCGGGTGCTGCGGTATGCGGAGACACTAAAAGATCCATAGTAGAACACAGATGAAGCTTCTAAGTTGATGTAATAGCCAGTAAGAAGTAGCACAATTCAAGTTTTAGGTATCGATTATTGACTTTTTAGCTGGCTTTGGTGCCTTGGACATGAGCTAGGACCTTAAGATTCTGCATGAAAGGAGGACTATCAGCCGAGTTGTACCGGAGAATGTGAAAAGTGTTGATATGTAGTAAAAACCTAGAAATCCGTCCGTTTTCGTCATTTGTTATCGACTCGACTTAAAGCCAGATCGTCACAATGGCCGCTCTTCTCTCTGAAACGGTTGTACTTATCGTCTGCAAAGCTATGTCGCGTGCTGCGGCATGCGGAGACACAAAAAGCACCATAGTAGAATACAGATGAAGCTTCTAAGTTGATGTAATAGCAAGTAAGAAGTAGTACAATTCTATGTTTTGGTACTGATTATTGACTTTTTAGCTGGCTTTGGTGCCTTGGACATAAGCTAGGACCTTAAGATTCTGCATGAAAGGAGGACTAGCAGCAGAGTTGCACGGGACAATGTGAAAAGTGTTCATATGTAGTAAAAACCTGAGAAATCCGTCCGTTTTCGTCATTTGTTATCGAAACGACTTAAAGTCAGATCGTCACATTGGCCGCTCTTCTCTCTGAAACGGTTGTACTTATCGTCTGCAAAGCTATGTCGCGTGCTGCGGTATGCGGAGACACTAAAAGCACCATAGTAGAACACAGATGAAGCCTCTAAGATGATGTAATTGCCAGTAAGAAGTAGTACAATTCAAGTTTTAAGTATCGATTATTGACTTTTTAGCTGGCTTTGGTGCCTTGGACATGAGCTAGGACCTTAAGATTCTGCATGAAAGGAGGACTAGCAGCCGAGTTGCACGGGAGAGTGTGAAAAGTGTTCAGTTGCAGTAAAAACCCGAAAAATCCGTCCGTTTACGTCATTTGTTATCGAATCAACTTAAAGCCAGATCGTCACATTGGCCGCTCTTCTCTCTGAAACGGTTGTACTTATCGTCTGCAAAGCTATGTCGCGTGCTGCGGTATGCGGAGACACTAAAAGCACCATAGTAGAACACAGATGAAGCTTCTAAGTTGATATAATAGCCAGTAAGAAGTAGTACATTTCAAGTTTTAGGTATCGATTATTGGCTTTTTAGCTGGCTTGGCGCCTTGGACATGAGCTAGGACCTTAAGATTCTGCATGAAAGGAGGACTAGCAGCCGAGTTGCACGGGAGAATGTGGAATGTGTTCATATGTAGTAAAAACCTAGAAATGCTTCCGTTTTCGTCATTTGTTATCGAATCGACTTAAAGCCAAATCGACACATTGGCCGCTCTTCTCTCTGAAACGGTTGTACTTATCGTCTGCAAAGCGATGTCGCGTGCTGCGGTATGCGCAGACACTAAAATCACCATAGTAGAAAACAGATGAAGATTCTAAGTTGATATAATAGCCAGTAAGAAGTAGTACAACTCAAGTTTTAGGTATCGATTATTGACTTTTTAGCTTGCTTTTGTGCCTTGGACATGAGCTAGGACCTTGATATTCTACATGAAAGGAGGACTATCAGCCGAGTTGCACGGGAGAATGTGAGAAGTGTTCACATGTAGCAAAAACATTAGAAATCCGTCCGTTTTCGTCATTTGTTATCGAATCGACTTATAGCCAGATCGTTACATTGGCCGCTCTTCTCTCTGAAATGGTTGTACTTATCGTCTGCAAAGATATGACGTGTGCTGCGGTATACGGAGACACTACAACCACCATAGTAAAACACAGATGAAGCATCTAATTTAATGTAATAGCCAGTAAGAAGTAGTACAATTCAAGTTTTAGGTATCGATTATGGACTTTTTAGCTGGCTTTGGTGCCTTGGACATGAGCTAGGACCTTAAGAATCTGCATGAAAGGAGGACTAGCAGCCGAGTTGCAAGGGAGAATGTGAAAAGTGTTCATATGTAGTAAAAACCTGAGAAATCCGTCCGTTTTCGTCATTTGTTACCGAATCGACTTAAAGCCAGATCGTCACATTGGTCGCTCTTCTCTCTGAAACGATTGTACTTATCGACTTCAAAGCTATGTCGCGTGCTGCGGTATCCGGAGACACTAAAAGCACCATAGTAGAACACAGATGAAGGTTCTAAGTTGATGTAATAGCCAGTAAGAAGTAGTCCAATTCAAGTTTTAGGTATCGATTATTGACTTTTTAGCTGGCTTTGGTGCCTTGGACATGAGCTAGGACCTTAAGATTCTGCATGAAAGGAGGACTAGCAGCAGAGTTGCACGGGACAATGTGAAAAGTGTTCACATGTAGTAAAAACCTAGAAAACCGTCCGTTTTCGTCATTTGTTACCGGATTGACTTAAAGCCAGATCGTCACATTGGTCGCTCTTCTCTCTGAAACGATTGTACTTATCGTCTGCAAAGCTATGTCGCGTGCTGCGGTATGCGGAGACACTAAAAGCACCATAGTAGAACACAGATGAAGGTTCTAAGTTGATGTAATAGCCAGTAAGAAATAGACCAATTCAAGTTTTAGGTATCGATTATGGACTTTTTAGCTGGCTTTGGTGCCTTGGACATGAGCTAGGACCTTAAGAATCTGCATGAAAGGAGGACTAGCAGCCGAGTTGCATGGGAGAATGTGGAATGTGTTCATATGTAGTAAAAACCTAGAATTCCGTCCGTTTTCGTCATTTGTTACCGAATCGACTTAAAGCCAGATCGTCACATTGGCCGCTCTTCTCTCTGAAACGGTTGTACTTATCGTCTGCAAAGCTATGTCGCGTGCTGCGGTATGCGGAGACACTAAATGCACCATAGTAGAACACAGATGAAGCTTCTAAGTTGATGTAATAGCAAGTAAGAAGTAGTACAATTCAAGTTTTAGGTAGTGATTATTGACTTTTTATCTGGCTTTGGTGCCTTGGACATGAGCTAGGACCTTAAGATTCTGCATGAAAGGAGAACTAGCACCGGAGTTGCACGGGAGAATGTGAAAAGTGTTCATATGTAGTAAAAACCTGAGAAATCCGTCCGTTTTCGTCATTTGTTATCGACTCAACTTAAAGCCAGATGATCACATTGGCCGCTCTTCTCTCTGAAACGGTCGTAATTATCGTCTGCAAAGCTATGTCTCGTGCTCCAGTATGCGGAGACACTAAAAGCACCATAGTAGAAAACAGATGAAGCTTCTAAGTTGATGTAATAGCCAGTAAGATATAGTACAATTCGTATTAGGTATCGATTATTGACTTTTTAGCTGGCTTTGGTGCCTTGGACATGAGCTAGGACCTTAAGATTCTGCATGAAAGGAGGACTAGCAGCTGAGTTGCACGGGAGAATGTGGAATGTGTTCATATGTAGTAAAAACCTAGAAATCCTTCCGTTTTCGTCATTTGTTATCGAATCGACTTAAAGCCAGATCGTCACATTGGCCGCTCTTCTCTCTGAAACGGTTGTACTTATCGTCTGCAAAGCTATGTCGCGTGCTGCGGTATGCGCAGACACTAAAAGCACCATAGTAGAAAACAGATGAAGCTTCTAAGTTGATGTAATAGCCAGTAAGAAGTAGTACAATTCAAGTTTTAGGTATCGATTATTGACTTTTTAGCTGGCTTTGGTGCCTTGGACATGAGCTAGGACCTTAAGATTCTGCATGAAAGGAGAACTAGCAGCCGAGTTGCACGGGAGAATGTGAAAAGTGTTCACATGTAGTAAAAACCTGAGAAATCCGTCCGTTTTCGTCATTTGTTATCGAATCGACTTAAAGCCAAATCGTCACATTGGCCTCTCTTCTCTCTGAAACGGTTGTACTTATCGTCTGCAAAGCTATGTCGCGTGCTGCGGTATGTGGAAATACTAAAAGCACCATAGCAGTACACAGATAAAGCTTCTATGTTGATGTAATAGCCAGTAAGAAGTAGTACAATTCAAGTATTAGGTATCGATTATTGACTTTTTAGCTGGCTTTGGTGCGGTTGGACATGAGCTAGGACCATAAGATTCTGCATGAAAGGAGGCCTAGCTGCAGAGTTGCACGGGAGAATGTGAAAAGTGTTTATGTGTAGTAAAAACCTAGAAATCCGTCCGTTTTCGTCATTTGTTACCGAATCGACATAAAGCCAGATCGTCACATTGGCCGCTCTTCTCTCTGACACGGTTGTACTTATCGTCTGCAAAGCTATGTCGCGTGCTGCGGTATGCGGAGACACTAAAATCAACATAGTAGAAAACAGATGAAGCTTCTAAGTTGATGTAATAGCCAGTAAGATATAGTACAATTCAAGTTTTAGGTTTCGATCATTGATTTTTAGCTGGCTTTGGTGCCTTGGACATGAGCTAGGACCTTAAGATTCTGCATGAAAGGAGGACTAGCAGCCGAGTTGCACAGGAGAATGTGGAATGTGTTCATATGTAGTAAAAACCTGAGAAATCCGTCCGTATTCGTCATTTGTTACCGAATCGAATTAAAGCCAGATCGTCACATTGGTCGCTCTTCTCTCTGAAACGATTGTACTTATCGACTGCAAAGCTCTGTCGCGTGCTGCGGTATCCGGAGACACTAAAAGCACCATAGTAGAACACAGATGAAGGTTCTAAGTTGATGTAATAGCCAGTAAGAAGTAGTCCAATTCAAGTTTTAGGTATCGATTATTGACTTTTTAGCTGGCTTTGGTGCCTTGGACATTAGCTAGGACCTTAAGATTCTGCATGAAAGGAGGACTAGCAGCCGAGTTGCACGGAAGAATGTGGAATGTGTTCATATGTAGTAAAAACCTAGAAATCCGTCCGTTTTCGTCATTTGTTATAGAATCGACTTAAAGCCAGATCGTCACATTGGCCGCTCTTCTCTCTGAAACGGTTGTACTTATCGTCTGCAAAGCTACGTCGCGTGCTGCGATATGCGGAGACACCAAAAGCACCATAGTAGAACACAGATGAAGCTTGAAAGTTGATGTAATAGCCAGTAAGAAGTAGCACAATTCAAGTTTTAAGTATCGATTATTGACTTTTTAGCTGGCTTTGGTGCCTTGGACATGAGCTAGGACCTTAAGATTCTGCATGAAAGGAGGACTATCAGCCGAGTTGTACGGGAGAATGTGAAAAGTGTTCATATGTAGTAAAAACCTAGAAATCCGTCCGTTTTCGTCATTTGTTATCGAATCCACTTAAAGCCATATCGTCATATTGGCCGCATTTATGTCTAAAACGGTTGTACATATCGTCTGCAAAGCTATGTCGCGTGCTGCGGTATGCGGAGACACTAAAAGCATCATAGTAGAACACAGATGAAGCTTCTAAGTTGATGTAATAGACAGTAAGAAGTAGTACAATTCAAGTTTTAGGTATCGATTATTGACTTTATAGCTATCTTTGGTGCCTTGGACATGAGCTAGGACCTTAAGATTCTGCATGAAAGGAGGACTAGCAGCTGATTTTGCACGGGAGAATGTGAAAGGTGTTCATATGTAGTAAAAACCTAGAAATCCGCCCGTTTTCGTCATTTGTTACCGAATCGACTTAAAGCCCGATCGTCACATTGGCCGCTCTTCTGTCTGAAACGGTTGTACTTATCGTCTGCAAAGTTATGTCACGTGCTGCGGTATGCGGAGACACTAAACGCACCATAGTAGAACACAGATGAAGGTTCTAAGTTGATGTAATAGCCAGTAAGAAGTAGTCCAATTCAAGTTTTATTTATCGATTATTGAATTTTTAGCTGGCTTTGGTGCCTTGGACATGAGCTAGGACCTTAAGATTCTGCATGAAAGGAGGACTAGCAGCCGAGTTGCACGGGAGAATGTGAAATGTGTTCATTTGTAGTAAAAACCTAGAAATCCGTCCGTTTTTGTCATTTGTTATCGAATCGACTTAAAGCCAGATCGTCACATTGGTCGCTCTTCTCTCTGAAACGATTGTACTTATCGTCTGCAAAGCTATGTCGCGTGCTGCGGTATGCGGAGACACTAAAAGCACCATAGTAGAACACAGATGAAGGTTCTAAGTTGATGTAATAGCCAGTAAGAAGTAGACCAATTCAAGTTTTAGGTATCGATTATTGACTTTTTAGCTGGCTTTGGTTCCTTGGACATGAGCTAGGAACTTAAGATTCTGCATGAAAGGAGGACTAGCTGCCGAGTTGCACGGGAGAATGTGAAAAGTGTTCATATGTAGTAAAAACCTGAGAAATCCGTCCGTTTTCGTCATTTGTTATCGACTCGACTTAAAGCCAGATCTTCACATTGGCCGCTCTTCTCTCTGAAACGGTTCTAATTATCGTCTGCAAAGCTATGTCTCGTGCTCCGGTATGCGGAGACACTAAAAGCACCATAGTAGAAAACAGATGAAGCTTCTAAGTTGATGTAATAGCCAGTAAGATATACTACACTTCAAGTTTTAGGTATCGATTATTGACTTTTTACCTGGCTTTGGTGCCTTGGACATGAGCTAGGACCTTAAGATTCTGCATGAAAGGAGGACAAGCAGCCGAGTTGCACGGGAGAGTGTGAAAAGTGTTCATTTGCAGTAAAAACCCGAAAAATCCGTCCGTTTACGTCATTTGTTATCGAATCGACTTAAAGCCAGATTGTCACATTGGCCGCTCTTCTCTCTGAGACGGTTGTACTTATCGTCTGCAAAGCTATGTCGCGTCCTGCGGTATGCGGAGACACTAAAAGCAGCATAGTAGAACACAGATGAAGCTTCTAAGTTGATGTAATAGCCAGTAAGAAGTAGTACAATTCAAGTTTTAGGTATCGATTATTGGCTTTTTAGCTGGCTTTGGCGCCTTGGACATGAGCTAGGACCTTAAGATTCTGCATGAAAGGAGGACTAGCAGCCGAGTTGCATGGGAGAATGTGGAATGTGTTCATATGTAGTAAAAACCTAGAAATCCTTCCGTTTTCGTCATTTGTTATCGAATCGACTTAAAGCCAAATCGACACATTGGCCGCTCTTCTCTCTGAAACGGTTGTACTTATCGTCTGCAAAGCGATGTCGCGTGCTGCGGTATGCGCAGACACTAAAAGCACCATAGTAGAAAACAGATGAAGGTTCTAAGTTGATATAATAGCCAGTAAGAAGTAGTACAACTCAAGTTTTAGGTATCGATTATTGACTTTTTAGCTTGCTTTTGTGCCTTGGACATGAGCTAGGACCTTGATATTCTGCATGAAAGGAGGACTATCAGCCGAGTTGCACGGGAGAATGTGAAAAGTGTTCACATGTAGCAAAAACATTAGAAATCCGTCCGTTTTCGTCATTTGTTATCGAATCGACTTATAGCCAGATCGTTACATTGGCTGCTCTTCTCTCTGAAATGGTTGTACTTATCGTCTGCAAAGATATGACGTGTGCTGCGGTATACGGAGACACTACAACCACCATAGTAAAACACAGATGAAGCATCTAATTTAATGTAATAGCCAGTAAGAAGTAGTACAATTCAAGTTTTAGGTATCGATTATGGACTTTTTAGCTGGCTTTGGTGCCTTGGACATGAGCTAGGACCTTAAGAATCTGCATGAAAGGAGGACTAGCAGCCGAGTTGCACGGGAGAATGTGAAAAGTGTTCATATGTAGTAAAAACCTGAGAAATCCGTCCGTTTTCGTCATTTGTTACCGAATCGACTTAAAGCCAGATCGTCACATTGGTCGCTCTTCTCTCTGAAACGATTGTACTTATCGACTTCAAAGCTATGTCGCGTGCTGCGGTATCCGGAGACACTAAAAGCACCATAGTAGAACACAGATGAAGGTTCTAAGTTTATGTAATAGCCAGTAAGAAGTAGTCCAATTCAAGTTTTAGGAATCGATTATTGACTTTTTAGCTGGCTTTGGTGCCTTGGACATGAGCTAGGACCTTAAGATTCTGCATGAAAGGAGGACTAGCAGCAGAGTTGCACGGGACAATGTGAAAAGTGTTCATATGTAGTAAAAACCTAGAAAACCGTCCGTTTTCGTCATTTGTTACCGAATCGACTTAAAGCCAGATCGTCACATTGGTCGCTCTTCTCTCTGAAACGATTGTACATATCGTCTGCAAAGCTATGTCGCGTGCTGCGGTATGCGGAGACACTAAAAGCACCATAGTAGAACACAGATGAAGGTTCTAAGTTGATGTAATAGCCAGTAAGAAGTAGACCAATTCAAGTTTTAGGTATCGATTATTGACTTTTTAGCTGGCTTTGGTTCCTTGGACATGAGCTAGGACCTTAAGATTCTGCATGAAAGGAGGACTAGCAGCCGAGTTGCATGGGAGAATGTGGAATGTGTTCATATGTAGTAAAAACCTAGAAATCCGTCCGTTTTCGTCATTTGTTACCGAATCGACTTAAAGCCAGATCGTCACATTGGCCGCTCTTCTCTCTGAAACGGTTGTACTTATCGTCTGCAAAGCTATGTCGCGTGCTGCGGTATGCGGAGACACTAAATGCACCATAGTAGAACACAGATGAAGCTTCTAAGTTGATGTAATAGCCAGTAAGAAGTAGTACAATTCAAGTTTTAGGTATCGATTATTGACTTTTTAGCTGGCTTTGCTGCCTTGGACATGAGCTAGGACCTTAAGATTCTGCATGAAAGGAGGACAAGCAGCCGAGTTGCACGGGAGAGTGTGAAAAGTGTTCATTTGCAGTAAAAACCCGAAAAATCCGTCCGTTTACGTCATTTGTTATCGAATCGACTTAAAGCCAGATCGTCACATTGGCCGCTCTTCTCTCTGAAACGGTTGTACTTATCGTCTGCAAAGCTATGTCGCGTGCTGCGGTATGCGGAGACACTAAAAGCACCATAGTAGAACACAGATGAAGCTTCTAAGTTGATGTAATAGCCAGTAAGAAGTAGTACAATTCAAGTTTTAGGTATCGATTATTGGCTTTTTAGCTGGCTTTGGCGCCTTGGACATGAGCTAGGACCTTAAGATTCTGCATGAAAGGAGGACTAGCAGCCGAGTTGCACGGGAGATTGTGGAATGTGTTCATATGTAGTAAAAACCTAGAAATCCTTCCGTTTTCGTCATTTGTTATCGAATCGACTTAAAGCCAAATCGACACATTGGCCGCTCTTCTCTCTGAAACGGTTGTACTTATCGTCTGCAAAGCGATGTCGCGTGCTGCGGTATGCGCAGACACTAAAAGCACCATAGTAGAAAACAGATGAAGCTTCTAAGTTGATATAATAGCCAGTAAGAAGTAGTACAACTCAAGTTTTAGGTATCGATTATTGACTTTTTAGCTTGCTTTTGTGCCTTGGACATGAGCTAGGACCTTGATATTCTGCATGAAAGGAGGACTATCAGCCGAGTTGCACGGGAGAATGTGAAAAGTGTTCACATGTAGCAAAAACATTAGAAATCACTAGATCGCGTGTTTTGTTTATCGAATCGACTTATAGCCAGATCGTTACATTGGCCGCTCTTCTCTCTGAAATGGTTGTACTTATCGTCTGCAAAGATATGACGTGTGCTGCGGTATACGGAGACACTACAACCACCATAGTAAAACACAGATGAAGCATCTAATTTAATGTAATAGCCAGTAAGAAGTAGTACAATTCAAGTTTTAGGTATCGATTATGGACTTTTTAGCTGGCTTTGGTGCCTTGGACATGAGCTAGGACCTTAAGAATCTGCATGAAAGGAGGACTAGCAGCCGAGTTGCACGGGAGAATGTGAAAAGTGTTCATATGTAGTAAAAACCTGAGATATCCGTCCGTTTTCGTCATTTGTTACCGAATCGACTTAAAGCCAGATCGTCACATTGGTCGCTCTTCTCTCTGAAACGATTGTACTTATCGACTTCAAAGCTATGTCGCGTGCTGCGGTATCCGGAGACACTAAAAGCACCATAGTAGAACACAGATGAAGGTTCTAAGTTTATGTAATAGCCAGTAAGAAGTAGTCCAATTCAAGTTTTAGGTATCGATTATTGACTTTTAGCTGGCTTTGGTGCCTTGGACATGAGCTAGGACCTTAAGATTCTGCATGAAAGGAGGACTAGCAGCAGAGTTGCACGGGACAATGTGAAAAGTGTTCATATGTAGTAAAAACCTAGAAAACCGTCCGTTTTCGTCATTTGTTACCGAATCGACTTAAAGCCAGATCGTCACATTGGTCGCTCTTCTCTCTGAAACGATTGTACATATCGTCTGCAAAGCTATGTCGCGTGCTGCGGTATGCGGAGACACTAAAAGCACCATAGTAGAACACAGATGAAGGTTCTAAGTTGATGTAATAGCCAGTAAGAAGTAGACCAATTCAAGTTTTAGGTATCGATTATTGACTCTTTAGCTGGCTTTGGTTCCTTGGACATGAGCTAGGACCTTAAGATTCTGCATGAAAGGAGGACTAGCAGCCGAGTTGCATGGGAGAATGTGGAATGTGTTCATATGTAGTAAAAACCTAGAAATCCGTCCGTTTTCGTCATTTGTTACCGAATCGACTTAAAGCCAGATCGTCACATTGGCCGCTCTTCTCTCTGAAACGGTTGTACTTATCGTCTGCAAAGCTATGTCGCGTGCTGCGGTATGCGGAGACACTAAATGCACCTTAGTAGAACACAGATGAAGCTTCTAAGTTGATGTAATAGCCAGTAAGAAGTAGTACAATTCAAGTTTTAGGTATCGATTATTGACTTTATAGCTATCTTTGGTGCCTTGGACATGAGCTAGGACCTTAAGATTCTGCATGAAAGGAGGACTAGCAGCTGATTTGCACGGGAGAATGTGAAAGGTGTTCATATGTAGTAAAAACCTAGAAATCCGTCCGTTTTCGTCATTTGTTACCGAATCGACTTAAAGCCCGATCGTCACATTGGCCGCTCTTCTCTCTGAAACGGGTTGTACTTATCGTCTGCAAAGCTATGTCACGTGCTGCGGTATGCGGAGACACTAAACGCACCATAGTAGAACACAGATGAAGGTTCTAAGTTGATGTAATGTGCCAGTAAGGAAGTAGTCCAATTCAAGTTTTATTTATCGATTATTGACTTTTTAGCTGGCTTTGGTGCCTTGGACATGAGCTAGGACCTTAAGATTCTGCATGAAAGGAGGACTAGCAGCCGAGTTGCACGGGAGAATGTGAAATGTGTTCATTTGTAGTAAAAACCTAGAAATCCGTCCGTTTTTGTCATTTGTTATCGAATCGACTTAAAGCCCAATCGTCACATTGGCCGCTCTTCTCTCTGAAACGGTTGTACTTATCGTCTGCAAAGCTATGTCACGTGCTGCGGTATGCGGAGACACTAAACGCACCATAGTAGAACACAGATGAAGGTTCTAAGTTGATGTAATAGCCAGTAAGAAGTAACACACGCGAGACAGATTTTATCGATTATTGACTTTTTAGCTGGCTTTGGTGCCTTGGACATGAGCTAGGACCTTAAGATTCTGCATGAAAGGAGGACTAGCAGCCGAGTTGCACGGAAGAATGTGGAATGTGTTCATATGTAGTAAAAACCTAGAAATCCGTCCGTTTTCGTCATTTGTTATAGAATCGACTTAAAGCCAGATCGTCACATTGGCCGCTCTTCTCTCTGAAACGGTTGTACTTATCGTCTGCAAAGCTACGTCGCGTGCTGCGATATGCGGAGACACCCAAAAGCACCATAGTAGAACACAGATGAAGCTTGAAAGTTGATGTAATAGCCAGTAAGAAGTAGCACAATTCAAGTTTTAAGTATCGATTATTGACTTTTATAGCTGGCTTTGGTGCCTTGGACATGAGCTAGGACCTTAAGATTCTGCATGAAAGGAGGACTATCAGCCGAGTTGTACGGGAGAATGTGAAAAGTGTTCATATGTAGTAAAAACCTAGAAATCCGTCCGTTTTCGTCATTTGTTATCGAATCCACTTAAAGCCATATCGTCATATTGGCCGCATTTATGTCTAAAACGGTTGTACTTATCGTCTGCAAAGCTATGTCGCGTGCTGCGGTATGCGGAGACACTAAAAGCATCATAGTAGAACACAGATGAAGCTTCTAAGTTGATGTAATAGACAGTAAGAAGTAGTACAATTCAAGTTTTAGGTATCGATTATTGACTTTATAGCTATCTTTGGTGCCTTGGACATGAGCTAGGACCTTAAGATTCTGCATGAAAGGAGGACTAGCAGCTGATTTTGCACGGGAGAATGTGAAAGGTGTTCATATGTAGTAAAAACCTAGAAATCCGCCCGTTTTCGTCATTTGTTACCGAATCGACTTAAAGCCCGATCGTCACATTGGCCGCTCTTCTCTCTGAAACGGTTGTACTTATCGTCTGCAAAGCTATGTCACGTGCTGCGGTATGCGGAGACACTAAACGCACCATAGTAGAACACAGATGAAGGTTCTAAGTTGATGTAATAGCCAGTAAGAAGTAGTCCAATTCAAGTTTTATTTATCGATTATTGAATTTTTAGCTGGCTTTGGTGCCTTGGACATGAGCTAGGACCTTAAGATTCTGCATGAAAGGAGGACTAGCAGCCGAGTTGCACGGGAGAATGTGAAATGTGTTCATTTGTAGTAAAAACCTAGAAATCCGTCCGTTTTTGTCATTTGTTATCGAATCGACTTAAAGCCAGATCGTCACATTGGTCGCTCTTCTCTCTGAAACGATTGTACTTATCGTCTGCAAAGCTATGTCGCGTGCTGCGGTATGCGGAGACACTAAAAGCACCATAGTAGAACACAGATGAAGGTTCTAAGTTGATGTAATAGCCAGTAAGAAGTAGACCAATTCAAGTTTTAGGTATCGATTATTGACTTTTTAGCTGGCTTTGGTTCCTTGGACATGAGCTAGGAACTTAAGATTCTGCATGAAAGGAGGACTAGCTGCCGAGTTGCACGGGAGAATGTGAAAAGTGTTCATATGTAGTAAAAACCTGAGAAATCCGTCCGTTTTCGTCATTTGTTATCGACTCGACTTAAAGCCAGATCTTCACATTGGCCGCTCTTCTCTCTGAAACGGTTCTAATTATCGTCTGCAAAGCTATGTCTCGTGCTCCGGTATGCGGAGACACTAAAAGCACCATAGTAGAAAACAGATGAAGCTTCTAAGTTGATGTAATAGCCAGTAAGATATACTACAATTCAAGTTTTAGGTTTCGATTATTGAATTTTTAGCTGGCTTTGGTGCCTTGGACATGAGCTAGGACCTTAAGATTCTGCATGAATGGAGGACTAGCTTCCGAGTTGCACGGGAGAATGTGAAATGTGTTCATTTGTAGTAAAAACCTAGAAATCCGTCCGTTTTTGTCATTTGTTATCGAATCGACTTAAAGCCAGATCGTCACATTGGTCGCTCTTCTCTCTGAAACGATTGTACTTATCGTCTGCAAAGCTATGTCACGTGCTGCGGTATGCGGAGACACTAAACGCACCATAGTAGAACACAGATGAAGCCTCTAAGATGATGTAATTGCCAGTAAGAAGTAGTCCAATTCAAGTTTTATTTATCGATTATTGACTTTTTAGCTGGCTTTGATGCCTTGGACATGAGCTAGGACCTTAAGATTCTGCATGAAAGGAGGACTAGCAGCCGAGTTGCACGGGAGAATGTGGAATGTGTTCATATGTAGTAAAAACCTAGAAATCCGTCCGTTTTCGTCATTTGTTATCGAATCGACTTAAAGCCAAATCGACACATTGGCCGCTCTTCTCTCTGAAACGGTTGTACTTATCGTCTGCAAAGCGATGTCGCGTGCTGCGGTATGCGCAGACACTAAAAGCACCATAGTAGAAAACAGATGAAGGTTCTAAGTTGATATAATAGCCAGTAAGAAGTAGTACAACTCAAGTTTTAGGTATCGATTATTGACTTTTTAGCTTGCTTTTGTGCCTTGGACATGAGCTAGGACCTTGATATTCTGCATGAAAGGAGGACTATCAGCCGAGTTGCACGGGAGAATGTGAAAAGTGTTCACATGTAGCAAAAACATTAGAAATCCGTCCGTTTTCGTCATTTGTTATCGAATCGACTTATAGCCAGATCGTTACATTGGCCGCTCTTCTCTCTGAAATGGTTGTACTTATCGTCTGCAAAGATATGACGTGTGCTGCGGTATACGGAGACACTACAACCACCATAGTAAAACACAGATGAAGCATCTAATTTAATGTAATAGCCAGTAAGAAGTAGTACAATTCAAGTTTTAGGTATCGATTATGGACTTTTTAGCTGGCTTTGGTGCCTTGGACATGAGCTAGGACCTTAAGAATCTGCATGAAAGGAGGACTAGCAGCCGAGTTGCACGGGAGAATGTGAAAAGTGTTCATATGTAGTAAAAACCTGAGAAATCCGTCCGTTTTCGTCATTTGTTACCGAATCGACTTAAAGCCAGATCGTCACATTGGTCGCTCTTCTCTCTGAAACGATTGTACTTATCGACTTCAAAGCTATGTCGCGTGCTGCGGTATCCGGAGACACTAAAAGCACCATAGTAGAACACAGATGAAGGTTCTAAGTTGATGTAATAGCCAGTAAGAAGTAGACCAATTCAAGTTTTAGGTATCGATTATTGACTTTTTAGCTGGCTTTGGTTCCTTGGACATGAGCTAGGACCTTAAGATTCTGCATGAAAGGAGGACTAGCAGCCGAGTTGCATGGGAGAATGTGGAATGTGTTCATATGTAGTAAAAACCTAGAAATCCGTCCGTTTTCGTCATTTGTTACCGAATCGACTTAAAGCCAGATCGTCACATTGGCCGCTCTTCTCTCTGAAACGGTTGTACTTATCGTCTGCAAAGCTATGTCGCGTGCTGCGGTATGCGGAGACACTAAATGCACCATAGTAGAACACAGATGAAGCTTCTAAGTTGATGTAATAGCCAGTAAGAAGTAGTACAATTCAAGTTTTAGGTATCGATTATTGACTTTTTAGCTGGCTTTGCTGCCTTGGACATGAGCTAGGACCTTAAGATTCTGCATGAAAGGAGGACAAGCAGCCGAGTTGCACGGGAGAGTGTGAAAAGTGTTCATTTGCAGTAAAAACCCGAAAAATCCGTCCGTTTACGTCATTTGTTATCGAATCGACTTAAAGCCAGATCGTCACATTGGCCGCTCTTCTCTCTGAAACGGTTGTACTTATCGTCTGCAAAGCTATGTCGCGTGCTGCGGTATGCGGAGACACTAAAAGCACCATAGTAGAACACAGATGAAGCTTCTAAGTTGATGTAATAGCCAGTAAGAAGTAGTACAATTCAAGTTTTAGGTATCGATTATTGGCTTTTTAGCTGGCTTTGGCGCCTTGGACATGAGCTAGGACCTTAAGATTCTGCATGAAAGGAGGACTAGCAGCCGAGTTGCACGGGAGATTGTGGAATGTGTTCATATGTAGTAAAAACCTAGAAATCCTTCCGTTTTCGTCATTTGTTATCGAATCGACTTAAAGCCAAATCGACACATTGGCCGCTCTTCTCTCTGAAACGGTTGTACTTATCGTCTGCAAAGCGATGTCGCGTGCTGCGGTATGCGCAGACACTAAAAGCACCATAGTAGAAAACAGATGAAGCTTCTAAGTTGATATAATAGCCAGTAAGAAGTAGTACAACTCAAGTTTTAGGTATCGATTATTGACTTTTTAGCTTGCTTTTGTGCCTTGGACATGAGCTAGGACCTTGATATTCTGCATGAAAGGAGGACTATCAGCCGAGTTGCACGGGAGAATGTGAAAAGTGTTCACATGTAGCAAAAACATTAGAAATCCGTCCGTTTTCGTCATTTGTTATCGAATCGACTTATAGCCAGATCGTTACATTGGCCGCTCTTCTCTCTGAAATGGTTGTACTTATCGTCTGCAAAGATATGACGTGTGCTGCGGTATACGGAGACACTACAACCACCATAGTAAAACACAGATGAAGCATCTAATTTAATGTAATAGCCAGTAAGAAGTAGTACAATTCAAGTTTTAGGTATCGATTATGGACTTTTTAGCTGGCTTTGGTGCCTTGGACATGAGCTAGGACCTTAAGAATCTGCATGAAAGGAGGACTAGCAGCCGAGTTGCACGGGAGAATGTGAAAAGTGTTCATATGTAGTAAAAACCTGAGATATCCGTCCGTTTTCGTCATTTGTTACCGAATCGACTTAAAGCCAGATCGTCACATTGGTCGCTCTTCTCTCTGAAACGATTGTACTTATCGACTTCAAAGCTATGTCGCGTGCTGCGGTATCCGGAGACACTAAAAGCACCATAGTAGAACACAGATGAAGGTTCTAAGTTTATGTAATAGCCAGTAAGAAGTAGTCCAATTCAAGTTTTAGGTATCGATTATTGACTTTTTAGCTGGCTTTGGTGCCTTGGACATGAGCTAGGAACTTAAGATTCTGCATGAAAGGAGGACTAGCTGCCGAGTTGCACGGGAGAATGTGAAAAGTGTTCATATGTAGTAAAAACCTGAGAAATCCGTCCGTTTTCGTCATTTGTTATCGACTCGACTTAAAGCCAGATCTTCACATTGGCCGCTCTTCTCTCTGAAACGGTTCTAATTATCGTCTGCAAAGCTATGTCTCGTGCTCCGGTATGCGGAGACACTAAAAGCACCATAGTAGAAAACAGATGAAGCTTCTAAGTTGATGTAATAGCCAGTAAGATATACTACAATTCAAGTTTTAGGTTTCGATTATTGAATTTTTAGCTGGCTTTGGTGCCTTGGACATGAGCTGGGACCTTAAGATTCTGCATGAAAGGAGGACTAGCTTCCGAGTTGCACGGGAGAATGTGAAATGTGTTCATTTGTAGTAAAAACCTAGAAATCCGTCCGTTTTTGTCATTTGTTATCGAATCGACTTAAAGCCAGATCGTCACATTGGTCGCTCTTCTCTCTGAAACGATTGTACTTATCGTCTGCAAAGCTATGTCACGTGCTGCGGTATGCGGAGACACTAAAAGCACCATAGTAGAACACAGATGAAGCCTCTAAGATGATGTAATTGCCAGTAAGAAGTAGTACACTTCAAGTTTTAGGTATCGATTATTGACTTTTTACCTGGCTTTGGTGCCTTGGACATGAGCTAGGACCTTAAGATTCTGCATGAAAGGAGGACAAGCAGCCGAGTTGCACGGGAGAGTGTGAAAAGTGTTCATTTGCAGTAAAAACCCGAAAAATCCGTCCGTTTACGTCATTTGTTATCGAATCGACTTAAAGCCAGATTGTCACATTGGCCGCTCTTCTCTCTGAGGCGGTTGTACTTATCGTCTGCAAAGCTATGTCGCGTCCTGCGGTATGCGGAGACACTAAAAGCACCATAGTAGAACACAGATGAAGCTTCTAAGTTGATGTAATAGCCAGTAAGAAGTAGTACAATTCAAGTTTTAGGTATCGATTATTGGCTTTTTAGCTGGCTTTGGCGCCTTGGACATGAGCTAGGACCTTAAGATTCTGCATGAAAGGAGGACTAGCAGCCGAGTTGCATGGGAGAATGTGGAATGTGTTCATATGTAGTAAAAACCTAGAAATCCTTCCGTTTTCGTCATTTGTTATCGAATCGACTTAAAGCCAAATCGACACATTGGCCGCTCTTCTCTCTGAAACGGTTGTACTTATCGTCTGCAAAGCGATGTCGCGTGCTGCGGTATGCGCAGACACTAAAAGCACCATAGTAGAAAACAGATGAAGGTTCTAAGTTGATATAATAGCCAGTAAGAAGTAGTACAACTCAAGTTTTAGGTATCGATTATTGACTTTTTAGCTTGCTTTTGTGCCTTGGACATGAGCTAGGACCTTGATATTCTGCATGAAAGGAGGACTATCAGCCGAGTTGCACGGGAGAATGTGAAAAGTGTTCACATGTAGCAAAAACATTAGAAATCCGTCCGTTTTCGTCATTTGTTATCGAATCGACTTATAGCCAGATCGTTACATTGGCTGCTCTTCTCTCTGAAATGGTTGTACTTATCGTCTGCAAAGATATGACGTGTGCTGCGGTATACGGAGACACTACAACCACCATAGTAAAACACAGATGAAGCATCTAATTTAATGTAATAGCCAGTAAGAAGTAGTACAATTCAAGTTTTAGGTATCGATTATGGACTTTTTAGCTGGCTTTGGTGCCTTGGACATGAGCTAGGACCTTAAGAATCTGCATGAAAGGAGGACTAGCAGCCGAGTTGCACGGGAGAATGTGAAAAGTGTTCATATGTAGTAAAAACCTGAGAAATCCGTCCGTTTTCGTCATTTGTTACCGAATCGACTTAAAGCCAGATCGTCACATTGGTCGCTCTTCTCTCTGAAACGATTGTACTTATCGACTTCAAAGCTATGTCGCGTGCTGCGGTATCCGGAGACACTAAAAGCACCATAGTAGAACACAGATGAAGGTTCTAAGTTTATGTAATAGCCAGTAAGAAGTAGTCCAATTCAAGTTTTAGGAATCGATTATTGACTTTTTAGCTGGCTTTGGTGCCTTGGACATGAGCTAGGACCTTAAGATTCTGCATGAAAGGAGGACTAGCAGCAGAGTTGCACGGGACAATGTGAAAAGTGTTCATATGTAGTAAAAACCTAGAAAACCGTCCGTTTTCGTCATTTGTTACCGAATCGACTTAAAGCCAGATCGTCACATTGGTCGCTCTTCTCTCTGAAACGATTGTACATATCGTCTGCAAAGCTATGTCGCGTGCTGCGGTATGCGGAGACACTAAAAGCACCATAGTAGAACACAGATGAAGGTTCTAAGTTGATGTAATAGCCAGTAAGAAGTAGACCAATTCAAGTTTTAGGTATCGATTATTGACTTTTTAGCTGGCTTTGGTTCCTTGGACATGAGCTAGGACCTTAAGATTCTGCATGAAAGGAGGACTAGCAGCCGAGTTGCATGGGAGAATGTGGAATGTGTTCATATGTAGTAAAAACCTAGAAATCCGTCCGTTTTCGTCATTTGTTACCGAATCGACTTAAAGCCAGATCGTCACATTGGCCGCTCTTCTCTCTGAAACGGTTGTACTTATCGTCTGCAAAGCTATGTCGCGTGCTGCGGTATGCGGAGACACTAAATGCACCATAGTAGAACACAGATGAAGCTTCTAAGTTGATGTAATAGCCAGTAAGAAGTAGTACAATTCAAGTTTTAGGTATCGATTATTGACTTTTTAGCTGGCTTTGCTGCCTTGGACATGAGCTAGGACCTTAAGATTCTGCATGAAAGGAGGACAAGCAGCCGAGTTGCACGGGAGAGTGTGAAAAGTGTTCATTTGCAGTAAAAACCCGAAAAATCCGTCCGTTTACGTCATTTGTTATCGAATCGACTTAAAGCCAGATCGTCACATTGGCCGCTCTTCTCTCTGAAACGGTTGTACTTATCGTCTGCAAAGCTATGTCGCGTGCTGCGGTATGCGGAGACACTAAAAGCACCATAGTAGAACACAGATGAAGCTTCTAAGTTGATGTAATAGCCAGTAAGAAGTAGTACAATTCAAGTTTTAGGTATCGATTATTGGCTTTTTAGCTGGCTTTGGCGCCTTGGACATGAGCTAGGACCTTAAGATTCTGCATGAAAGGAGGACTAGCAGCCGAGTTGCACGGGAGATTGTGGAATGTGTTCATATGTAGTAAAAACCTAGAAATCCTTCCGTTTTCGTCATTTGTTATCGAATCGACTTAAAGCCAAATCGACACATTGGCCGCTCTTCTCTCTGAAACGGTTGTACTTATCGTCTGCAAAGCGATGTCGCGTGCTGCGGTATGCGCAGACACTAAAAGCACCATAGTAGAAAACAGATGAAGCTTCTAAGTTGATATAATAGCCAGTAAGAAGTAGTACAACTCAAGTTTTAGGTATCGATTATTGACTTTTTAGCTTGCTTTTGTGCCTTGGACATGAGCTAGGACCTTGATATTCTGCATGAAAGGAGGACTATCAGCCGAGTTGCACGGGAGAATGTGAAAAGTGTTCACATGTAGCAAAAACATTAGAAATCCGTCCGTTTTCGTCATTTGTTATCGAATCGACTTATAGCCAGATCGTTACATTGGCCGCTCTTCTCTCTGAAATGGTTGTACTTATCGTCTGCAAAGATATGACGTGTGCTGCGGTATACGGAGACACTACAACCACCATAGTAAAACACAGATGAAGCATCTAATTTAATGTAATAGCCAGTAAGAAGTAGTACAATTCAAGTTTTAGGTATCGATTATGGACTTTTTAGCTGGCTTTGGTGCCTTGGACATGAGCTAGGACCTTAAGAATCTGCATGAAAGGAGGACTAGCAGCCGAGTTGCACGGGAGAATGTGAAAAGTGTTCATATGTAGTAAAAACCTGAGATATCCGTCCGTTTTCGTCATTTGTTACCGAATCGACTTAAAGCCAGATCGTCACATTGGTCGCTCTTCTCTCTGAAACGATTGTACTTATCGACTTCAAAGCTATGTCGCGTGCTGCGGTATCCGGAGACACTAAAAGCACCATAGTAGAACACAGATGAAGGTTCTAAGTTTATGTAATAGCCAGTAAGAAGTAGTCCAATTCAAGTTTTAGGTATCGATTATTGACTTTTTAGCTGGCTTTGGTGCCTTGGACATGAGCTAGGACCTTAAGATTCTGCATGAAAGGAGGACTAGCAGCAGAGTTGCACGGGACAATGTGAAAAGTGTTCATATGTAGTAAAAACCTAGAAAACCGTCCGTTTTCGTCATTTGTTACCGAATCGACTTAAAGCCAGATCGTCACATTGGTCGCTCTTCTCTCTGAAACGATTGTACATATCGTCTGCAAAGCTATGTCGCGTGCTGCGGTATGCGGAGACACTAAAAGCACCATAGTAGAACACAGATGAAGGTTCTAAGTTGATGTAATAGCCAGTAAGAAGTAGACCAATTCAAGTTTTAGGTATCGATTATTGACTCTTTAGCTGGCTTTGGTTCCTTGGACATGAGCTAGGACCTTAAGATTCTGCATGAAAGGAGGACTAGCAGCCGAGTTGCATGGGAGAATGTGGAATGTGTTCATATGTAGTAAAAACCTAGAAATCCGTCCGTTTTCGTCATTTGTTACCGAATCGACTTAAAGCCAGATCGTCACATTGGCCGCTCTTCTCTCTGAAACGGTTGTACTTATCGTCTGCAAAGCTATGTCGCGTGCTGCGGTATGCGGAGACACTAAATGCACCTTAGTAGAACACAGATGAAGCTTCTAAGTTGATGTAATAGCCAGTAAGAAGTAGTACAATTCAAGTTTTAGGTATCGATTATTGACTTTATAGCTATCTTTGGTGCCTTGGACATGAGCTAGGACCTTAAGATTCTGCATGAAAGGAGGACTAGCAGCTGATTTGCACGGGAGAATGTGAAAGGTGTTCATATGTAGTAAAAACCTAGAAATCCGTCCGTTTTCGTCATTTGTTACCGAATCGACTTAAAGCCCGATCGTCACATTGGCCGCTCTTCTCTCTGAAACGGTTGCAAAGCTATGTCACGTGCTGCGGTATGCGGAGACACTAAACGCACCATAGTAGAACACAGATGAAGGTTCTAAGTTGATGTAATTGCCAGTAAGAAGTAGTCCAATTCAAGTTTTATTTATCGATTATTGACTTTTTAGCTGGCTTTGGTGCCTTGGACATGAGCTAGGACCTTAAGATTCTGCATGAAAGGAGGACTAGCAGCCGAGTTGCACGGGAGAATGTGAAATGTGTTCATTTGTAGTAAAAACCTAGAAATCCGTCCGTTTTTGTCATTTGTTATCGAATCGACTTAAAGCCCAATCGTCACATTGGCCGCTCTTCTCTCTGAAACGGTTGTACTTATCGTCTGCAAAGCTATGTCACGTGCTGCGGTATGCGGAGACACTAAACGCACCATAGTAGAACACAGATGAAGGTTCTAAGTTGATGTAATAGCCAGTAAGAAGTAGTCCAATTCAAGTTTTATTTATCGATTATTGACTTTTTAGCTGGCTTTGGTGCCTTGGACATGAGCTAGGACCTTAAGATTCTGCATGAAAGGAGGACTAGCAGCCGAGTTGCACGGAAGAATGTGGAATGTGTTCATATGTAGTAAAAACCTAGAAATCCGTCCGTTTTCGTCATTTGTTATAGAATCGACTTAAAGCCAGATCGTCACATTGGCCGCTCTTCTCTCTGAAACGGTTGTACTTATCGTCTGCAAAGCTACGTCGCGTGCTGCGATATGCGGAGACACCAAAAGCACCATAGTAGAACACAGATGAAGCTTGAAAGTTGATGTAATAGCCAGTAAGAAGTAGCACAATTCAAGTTTTAAGTATCGATTATTGACTTTATAGCTGGCTTTGGTGCCTTGGACATGAGCTAGGACCTTAAGATTCTGCATGAAAGGAGGACTATCAGCCGAGTTGTACGGGAGAATGTGAAAAGTGTTCATATGTAGTAAAAACCTAGAAATCCGTCCGTTTTCGTCATTTGTTATCGAATCCACTTAAAGCCATATCGTCATATTGGCCGCATTTATGTCTAAAACGGTTGTACTTATCGTCTGCAAAGCTATGTCGCGTGCTGCGGTATGCGGAGACACTAAAAGCATCATAGTAGAACACAGATGAAGCTTCTAAGTTGATGTAATAGACAGTAAGAAGTAGTACAATTCAAGTTTTAGGTATCGATTATTGACTTTATAGCTATCTTTGGTGCCTTGGACATGAGCTAGGACCTTAAGATTCTGCATGAAAGGAGGACTAGCAGCTGATTTTGCACGGGAGAATGTGAAAGGTGTTCATATGTAGTAAAAACCTAGAAATCCGCCCGTTTTCGTCATTTGTTACCGAATCGACTTAAAGCCCGATCGTCACATTGGCCGCTCTTCTCTCTGAAACGGTTGTACTTATCGTCTGCAAAGCTATGTCACGTGCTGCGGTATGCGGAGACACTAAACGCACCATAGTAGAACACAGATGAAGGTTCTAAGTTGATGTAATAGCCAGTAAGAAGTAGTCCAATTCAAGTTTTATTTATCGATTATTGAATTTTTAGCTGGCTTTGGTGCCTTGGACATGAGCTAGGACCTTAAGATTCTGCATGAAAGGAGGACTAGCAGCCGAGTTGCACGGGAGAATGTGAAATGTGTTCATTTGTAGTAAAAACCTAGAAATCCGTCCGTTTTTGTCATTTGTTATCGAATCGACTTAAAGCCAGATCGTCACATTGGTCGCTCTTCTCTCTGAAACGATTGTACTTATCGTCTGCAAAGCTATGTCGCGTGCTGCGGTATGCGGAGACACTAAAAGCACCATAGTAGAACACAGATGAAGGTTCTAAGTTGATGTAATAGCCAGTAAGAAGTAGACCAATTCAAGTTTTAGGTATCGATTATTGACTTTTTAGCTGGCTTTGGTTCCTTGGACATGAGCTAGGAACTTAAGATTCTGCATGAAAGGAGGACTAGCTGCCGAGTTGCACGGGAGAATGTGAAAAGTGTTCATATGTAGTAAAAACCTGAGAAATCCGTCCGTTTTCGTCATTTGTTATCGACTCGACTTAAAGCCAGATCTTCACATTGGCCGCTCTTCTCTCTGAAACGGTTCTAATTATCGTCTGCAAAGCTATGTCTCGTGCTCCGGTATGCGGAGACACTAAAAGCACCATAGTAGAAAACAGATGAAGCTTCTAAGTTGATGTAATAGCCAGTAAGATATACTACAATTCAAGTTTTAGGTTTCGATTATTGAATTTTTAGCTGGCTTTGGTGCCTTGGACATGAGCTAGGACCTTAAGATTCTGCATGAATGGAGGACTAGCTTCCGAGTTGCACGGGAGAATGTGAAATGTGTTCATTTGTAGTAAAAACCTAGAAATCCGTCCGTTTTTGTCATTTGTTATCGAATCGACTTAAAGCCAGATCGTCACATTGGTCGCTCTTCTCTCTGAAACGATTGTACTTATCGTCTGCAAAGCTATGTCACGTGCTGCGGTATGCGGAGACACTAAACGCACCATAGTAGAACACAGATGAAGCCTCTAAGATGATGTAATTGCCAGTAAGAAGTAGTCCAATTCAAGTTTTATTTATCGATTATTGACTTTTTAGCTGGCTTTGGTGCCTTGGACATGAGCTAGGACCTTAAGATTCTGCATGAAAGGAGGACTAGCAGCCGAGTTGCACGGGAGAATGTGGAATGTGTTCATATGTAGTAAAAACCTAGAAATCCGTCCGTTTTCGTCATTTGTTATCGAATCGACTTAAAGCCAAATCGACACATTGGCCGCTCTTCTCTCTGAAACGGTTGTACTTATCGTCTGCAAAGCGATGTCGCGTGCTGCGGTATGCGCAGACACTAAAAGCACCATAGTAGAAAACAGATGAAGGTTCTAAGTTGATATAATAGCCAGTAAGAAGTAGTACAACTCAAGTTTTAGGTATCGATTATTGACTTTTTAGCTTGCTTTTGTGCCTTGGACATGAGCTAGGACCTTGATATTCTGCATGAAAGGAGGACTATCAGCCGAGTTGCACGGGAGAATGTGAAAAGTGTTCACATGTAGCAAAAACATTAGAAATCCGTCCGTTTTCGTCATTTGTTATCGAATCGACTTATAGCCAGATCGTTACATTGGCCGCTCTTCTCTCTGAAATGGTTGTACTTATCGTCTGCAAAGATATGACGTGTGCTGCGGTATACGGAGACACTACAACCACCATAGTAAAACACAGATGAAGCATCTAATTTAATGTAATAGCCAGTAAGAAGTAGTACAATTCAAGTTTTAGGTATCGATTATGGACTTTTTAGCTGGCTTTGGTGCCTTGGACATGAGCTAGGACCTTAAGAATCTGCATGAAAGGAGGACTAGCAGCCGAGTTGCACGGGAGAATGTGAAAAGTGTTCATATGTAGTAAAAACCTGAGAAATCCGTCCGTTTTCGTCATTTGTTACCGAATCGACTTAAAGCCAGATCGTCACATTGGTCGCTCTTCTCTCTGAAACGATTGTACTTATCGACTTCAAAGCTATGTCGCGTGCTGCGGTATCCGGAGACACTAAAAGCACCATAGTAGAACACAGATGAAGGTTCTAAGTTGATGTAATAGCCAGTAAGAAGTAGACCAATTCAAGTTTTAGGTATCGATTATTGACTTTTTAGCTGGCTTTGGTTCCTTGGACATGAGCTAGGACCTTAAGATTCTGCATGAAAGGAGGACTAGCAGCCGAGTTGCATGGGAGAATGTGGAATGTGTTCATATGTAGTAAAAACCTAGAAATCCGTCCGTTTTCGTCATTTGTTACCGAATCGACTTAAAGCCAGATCGTCACATTGGCCGCTCTTCTCTCTGAAACGGTTGTACTTATCGTCTGCAAAGCTATGTCGCGTGCTGCGGTATGCGGAGACACTAAATGCACCATAGTAGAACACAGATGAAGCTTCTAAGTTGATGTAATAGCCAGTAAGAAGTAGTACAATTCAAGTTTTAGGTATCGATTATTGACTTTTTAGCTGGCTTTGCTGCCTTGGACATGAGCTAGGACCTTAAGATTCTGCATGAAAGGAGGACAAGCAGCCGAGTTGCACGGGAGAGTGTGAAAAGTGTTCATTTGCAGTAAAAACCCGAAAAATCCGTCCGTTTACGTCATTTGTTATCGAATCGACTTAAAGCCAGATCGTCACATTGGCCGCTCTTCTCTCTGAAACGGTTGTACTTATCGTCTGCAAAGCTATGTCGCGTGCTGCGGTATGCGGAGACACTAAAAGCACCATAGTAGAACACAGATGAAGCTTCTAAGTTGATGTAATAGCCAGTAAGAAGTAGTACAATTCAAGTTTTAGGTATCGATTATTGGCTTTTTAGCTGGCTTTGGCGCCTTGGACATGAGCTAGGACCTTAAGATTCTGCATGAAAGGAGGACTAGCAGCCGAGTTGCACGGGAGATTGTGGAATGTGTTCATATGTAGTAAAAACCTAGAAATCCTTCCGTTTTCGTCATTTGTTATCGAATCGACTTAAAGCCAAATCGACACATTGGCCGCTCTTCTCTCTGAAACGGTTGTACTTATCGTCTGCAAAGCGATGTCGCGTGCTGCGGTATGCGCAGACACTAAAAGCACCATAGTAGAAAACAGATGAAGCTTCTAAGTTGATATAATAGCCAGTAAGAAGTAGTACAACTCAAGTTTTAGGTATCGATTATTGACTTTTTAGCTTGCTTTTGTGCCTTGGACATGAGCTAGGACCTTGATATTCTGCATGAAAGGAGGACTATCAGCCGAGTTGCACGGGAGAATGTGAAAAGTGTTCACATGTAGCAAAAACATTAGAAATCCGTCCGTTTTCGTCATTTGTTATCGAATCGACTTATAGCCAGATCGTTACATTGGCCGCTCTTCTCTCTGAAATGGTTGTACTTATCGTCTGCAAAGATATGACGTGTGCTGCGGTATACGGAGACACTACAACCACCATAGTAAAACACAGATGAAGCATCTAATTTAATGTAATAGCCAGTAAGAAGTAGTACAATTCAAGTTTTAGGTATCGATTATGGACTTTTTAGCTGGCTTTGGTGCCTTGGACATGAGCTAGGACCTTAAGAATCTGCATGAAAGGAGGACTAGCAGCCGAGTTGCACGGAAGAATGTGAAAAGTGTTCATATGTAGTAAAAACCTGAGATATCCGTCCGTTTTCGTCATTTGTTACCGAATCGACTTAAAGCCAGATCGTCACATTGGTCGCTCTTCTCTCTGAAACGATTGTACTTATCGACTTCAAAGCTATGTCGCGTGCTGCGGTATCCGGAGACACTAAAAGCACCATAGTAGAACACAGATGAAGGTTCTAAGTTTATGTAATAGCCAGTAAGAAGTAGTCCAATTCAAGTTTTAGGTATCGATTATTGACTTTTTAGCTGGCTTTGGTGCCTTGGACATGAGCTAGGACCTTAAGATTCTGCATGAAAGGAGGACTAGCAGCAGAGTTGCACGGGACAATGTGAAAAGTGTTCATATGTAGTAAAAACCTAGAAAACCGTCCGTTTTCGTCATTTGTTACCGAATCGACTTAAAGCCAGATCGTCACATTGGTCGCTCTTCTCTCTGAAACGATTGTACATATCGTCTGCAAAGCTATGTCGCGTGCTGCGGTATGCGGAGACACTAAAAGCACCATAGTAGAACACAGATGAAGGTTCTAAGTTGATGTAATAGCCAGTAAGAAGTAGACCAATTCAAGTTTTAGGTATCGATTATTGACTTTTTAGCTGGCTTTGGTTCCTTGGACATGAGCTAGGACCTTAAGATTCTGCATGAAAGGAGGACTAGCAGCCGAGTTGCATGGGAGAATGTGGAATGTGTTCATATGTAGTAAAAACCTAGAAATCCGTCCGTTTTCGTCATTTGTTACCGAATCGACTTAAAGCCAGATCGTCACATTGGCCGCTCTTCTCTCTGAAACGGTTGTACTTATCGTCTGCAAAGCTATGTCGCGTGCTGCGGTATGCGGAGACACTAAATGCACCATAGTAGAACACAGATGAAGCTTCTAAGTTGATGTAATAGCCAGTAAGAAGTAGTACAATTCAAGTTTTAGGTATCGATTATTGACTTTTTAGCTGGCTTTGCTGCCTTGGACATGAGCTAGGACCTTAAGATTCTGCATGAAAGGAGGACAAGCAGCCGAGTTGCACGGGAGAGTGTGAAAAGTGTTCATTTGCAGTAAAAACCCGAAAAATCCGTCCGTTTACGTCATTTGTTATCGAATCGACTTAAAGCCAGATCGTCACATTGGCCGCTCTTCTCTCTGAAACGGTTGTACTTATCGTCTGCAAAGCTATGTCGCGTGCTGCGGTATGCGGAGACACTAAAAGCACCATAGTAGAACACAGATGAAGCTTCTAAGTTGATGTAATAGCCAGTAAGAAGTAGTACAATTCAAGTTTTAGGTATCGATTATTGGCTTTTTAGCTGGCTTTGGCGCCTTGGACATGAGCTAGGACCTTAAGATTCTGCATGAAAGGAGGACTAGCAGCCGAGTTGCACGGGAGATTGTGGAATGTGTTCATATGTAGTAAAAACCTAGAAATCCTTCCGTTTTCGTCATTTGTTATCGAATCGACTTAAAGCCAAATCGACACATTGGCCGCTCTTCTCTCTGAAACGGTTGTACTTATCGTCTGCAAAGCGATGTCGCGTGCTGCGGTATGCGCAGACACTAAAAGCACCATAGTAGAAAACAGATGAAGCTTCTAAGTTGATATAATAGCCAGTAAGAAGTAGTACAACTCAAGTTTTAGGTATCGATTATTGACTTTTTAGCTTGCTTTTGTGCCTTGGACATGAGCTAGGACCTTGATATTCTGCATGAAAGGAGGACTATCAGCCGAGTTGCACGGGAGAATGTGAAAAGTGTTCACATGTAGCAAAAACATTAGAAATCCGTCCGTTTTCGTCATTTGTTATCGAATCGACTTATAGCCAGATCGTTACATTGGCCGCTCTTCTCTCTGAAATGGTTGTACTTATCGTCTGCAAAGATATGACGTGTGCTGCGGTATACGGAGACACTACAACCACCATAGTAAAACACAGATGAAGCATCTAATTTAATGTAATAGCCAGTAAGAAGTAGTACAATTCAAGTTTTAGGTATCGATTATGGACTTTTTAGCTGGCTTTGGTGCCTTGGACATGAGCTAGGACCTTAAGAATCTGCATGAAAGGAGGACTAGCAGCCGAGTTGCACGGGAGAATGTGAAAAGTGTTCATATGTAGTAAAAACCTGAGATATCCGTCCGTTTTCGTCATTTGTTACCGAATCGACTTAAAGCCAGATCGTCACATTGGTCGCTCTTCTCTCTGAAACGATTGTACTTATCGACTTCAAAGCTATGTCGCGTGCTGCGGTATCCGGAGACACTAAAAGCACCATAGTAGAACACAGATGAAGGTTCTAAGTTTATGTAATAGCCAGTAAGAAGTAGTCCAATTCAAGTTTTAGGTATCGATTATTGACTTTTTAGCTGGCTTTGGTGCCTTGGACATGAGCTAGGACCTTAAGATTCTGCATGAAAGGAGGACTAGCAGCAGAGTTGCACGGGACAATGTGAAAAGTGTTCATATGTAGTAAAAACCTAGAAAACCGTCCGTTTTCGTCATTTGTTACCGAATCGACTTAAAGCCAGATCGTCACATTGGTCGCTCTTCTCTCTGAAACGATTGTACATATCGTCTGCAAAGCTATGTCGCGTGCTGCGGTATGCGGAGACACTAAAAGCACCATAGTAGAACACAGATGAAGGTTCTAAGTTGATGTAATAGCCAGTAAGAAGTAGACCAATTCAAGTTTTAGGTATCGATTATTGACTTTTTAGCTGGCTTTGGTTCCTTGGACATGA
The DNA here is from genome assembly GCF_023897955.1 of Schistocerca gregaria. Taxonomy (NCBI): domain Eukaryota; kingdom Metazoa; phylum Arthropoda; class Insecta; order Orthoptera; family Acrididae; genus Schistocerca; species Schistocerca gregaria. The sequence goes on from NW_026061973.1 coordinate 827,878, forward strand.
GCTAGGACCTTAAGATTCTGCATGAAAGGAGGACTAGCAGCCGAGTTGCATGGGAGAATGTGGAATGTGTTCATATGTAGTAAAAACCTAGAAATCCGTCCGTTTTCGTCATTTGTTACCGAATCGACTTAAAGCCAGATCGTCACATTGGCCGCTCTTCTCTCTGAAACGGTTGTACTTATCGTCTGCAAAGCTATGTCGCGTGCTGCGGTATGCGGAGACACTAAATGCACCTTAGTAGAACACAGATGAAGCTTCTAAGTTGATGTAATAGCCAGTAAGAAGTAGTACAATTCAAGTTTTAGGTATCGATTATTGACTTTATAGCTATCTTTGGTGCCTTGGACATGAGCTAGGACCTTATGATTCTGCATGAAAGGAGGACTAGCAGCTGATTTGCACGGGAGAATGTGAAAGGTGTTCATATGTAGTAAAAACCTAGAAATCCGTCCGTTTTCGTCATTTGTTACCGAATCGACTTAAAGCCCGATCGTCACATTGGCCGCTCTTCTCTCTGAAACGGTTGTACTTATCGTCTGCAAAGCTATGTCACGTGCTGCGGTATGCGGAGACACTAAACGCACCATAGTAGAACACAGATGAAGGTTCTAAGTTGATGTAATTGCCAGTAAGAAGTAGTCCAATTCAAGTTTTATTTATCGATTATTGACTTTTTAGCTGGCTTTGGTGCCTTGGACATGAGCTAGGACCTTAAGATTCTGCATGAAAGGAGGACTAGCAGCCGAGTTGCACGGGAGAATGTGAAATGTGTTCATTTGTAGTAAAAACCTAGAAATCCGTCCGTTTTTGTCATTTGTTATCGAATCGACTTAAAGCCCAATCGTCACATTGGCCGCTTTTCTCTCTGAAACGGTTGTACTTATCGTCTGCAAAGCTATGTCACGTGCTGCGGTATGCGGAGACACTAAACGCACCATAGTAGAACACAGATGAAGGTTCTAAGTTGATGTAATAGCCAGTAAGAAGTAGTCCAATTCAAGTTTTATTTATCGATTATTGACTTTTTAGCTGGCTTTGGTGCCTTGGACATGAGCTAGGACCTTAAGATTCTGCATGAAATTAGGTCTAGCAGCCGAGTTGCACGGGAGAATGTGAAATGTGTTCATTTGTAGTAAAAACCTAGAAATCCGTCCGTTTTTGTCATTTGTTATCGAATCGACTTAAAGCCAGATCGTCACATTGGTCGCTCTTCTCTCTGAAACGATTGTACTTATCGTCTGCAAAGCTATGTCGCGTGCTGCGGTATGCGGAGACACTAAAAGCACCATAGTAGAACACAGATGAAGGTTCTAAGTTGATGTAATAGCCAGTAAGAAGTAGACCAATTCAAGTTTTAGGTATCGATTATTGACTTTTTAGCTGGCTTTGGTTCCTTGGACATGAGCTAGGAACTTAAGATTCTGCATGAAAGGAGGACTAGCTGCCGAGTTGCACGGGAGAATGTGAAAAGTGTTCATATGTAGTAAAAACCTGAGAAATCCGTCCGTTTTCGTCATTTGTTATCGACTCGACTTAAAGCCAGATCTTCACATTGGCCGCTCTTCTCTCTGAAACGGTTCTAATTATCGTCTGCAAAGCTATGTCTCGTGCTCCGGTATGCGGAGACACTAAAAGCACCATAGTAGAAAACAGATGAAGCTTCTAAGTTGATGTAATAGCCAGTAAGATATGGTACAATTCAAGTTTTAGGTTTCGATTATTGACTTTTTAGCTGGCTTTGGTGCCTTGGACATGAGCTAGGACCTTAAGATTCTGCATGAACGGAGGTCTAGCAGCCGAGTTGCACGGAAGAATGTGGAATGTGTTCATATGTAGTAAAAACCTAGAAATCCGTCCGTTTTTGTCATTTGTTATCGAATCGACTTAAAGAAAGATCGTCACATTGGCCGCTCTTCTCTGTGAAACGGTTGTACTTATCGTCTGCAAAGCTACGTTGGGTGCTGCGGTATGCGGAGACACTAAAAGCACCATAGTAGAACACAGATGAAGCCTCTAAGATGATGTAATTGCCAGTAAGAAGTAGTACAATTCAAGTTTTAGGTATCGATTATTTAATTTTTAGCTGGCTTTGGTGCCTTGGACATGAGCTAGGACCTTAAGATTCTGCATGAAAGGAGGACAAGCAGCCGAGTTGCACGGGAGAGTGTGAAAAGTGTTCATTTGCAGTAAAAACCCGAAAAATCCGTCCGTTTACGTCATTTGTTATCGAATCGACTTAAAGCCAGATCGTCACATTGGCCGCTCTTCTCTCTGAAACGGTTGTACTTATCGTCTGCAAAGCTATGTCGCGTGCTGCGGTATGCGGAGACACTAAAAGCACCATAGTAGAACACAGATGAAGCTTCTAAGTTGATGTAATAGCCAGTAAGAAGTAGTACAATTCAAGTTTTCGGTATCGATTATTGGCTTTTTAGCTGGCTTTGGCGCCTTGGACATGAGCTAGGACCTTAAGATTCTGCATGAAAGGAGGACTAGCAGCCGAGTTGCACGGGAGAATGTGGAATGTGTTCATATGTAGTAAAAACCTAGAAATCCTTCCGTTTTCGTCATTTGTTATCGAATCGACTTAAAGCCAAATCGACACATTGGCCGCTCTTCTCTCTGAAACGGTTGTACTTATCGTCTGCAAAGCGATGTCGCGTGCTGCGGTATGCGCAGACACTAAAAGCACCATAGTAGAAAACAGATGAAGGTTCTAAGTTGATATAATAGCCAGTAAGAAGTAGTACAACTCAAGTTTTAGGTATCGATTATTGACTTTTTAGCTTGCTTTTGTGCCTTGGACATGAGCTAGGACCTTGATATTCTGCATGAAAGGAGGACTTTCTGCCGAGTTGCACGGGAGAATGTGAAAAGTGTTCACAAGTAGCAAAAACATTAGAAATCCGTCCGTTTTCGTCATTTGTTATCGAATCGACTTATAGCCAGATCGTTACATTGGCCGCTCTTCTCTTTGAAATGGTTGTACTTATCGTCTGCAAAGATATGACGTGTGCTGCGGTATACGGAGACACTACAACCACCATAGTAAAACACAGAAGAAGCATCTAATTTAATGTAATAGCCAGTAAGAAGTAGTACAATTCAAGTTTTAGGTATCGATTATGGACTTTTTAGCTGGCTTTGGTGCCTTGGACATGAGCTAGGACCTTAAGAATCTGCATGAAAGGAGGACTAGCAGCCGAGTTGCACGGGAGAATGTGAAAAGTGTTCATATGTAGTAAAAACCTGAGAAATCCGTCCGTTTTCGTCATTTGTTACCGAATCGACTTAAAGCCAGATCGTCACATTGGTCGCTCTTCTCTCTGAAACGATTGTACTTATCGACTTCAAAGCTATGTCGCGTGCTGCGGTATCCGGAGACACTAAAAGCACCATAGTAGAACACAGATGAAGGTTCTAAGTTGATGTAATAGCCAGTAAGAAGTAGTCCAATTCAAGTTTTAGGTATCGATTATTGACTTTTTAGCTGGCTTTGGTGCCTTGGACATGAGCTAGGACCTTAAGATTCTGCATGAAAGGAGGACTAGCAGCAGAGTTGCACAGGACAATGTGAAAAGTGTTCATATGTAGTAAAAACCTAGAAAACCGACCGTTTTCGTCATTTGTTACCGAATCGACTTAAAGCCAGATCGTCACATTGGTCGCTCTTCTCTCTGAAACGATTGTACATATCGTCTGCAAAGCTATGTCGCGTGCTGCGGTATGCGGAGACACTAAAAGCACCATAGTAGAACACAGATGAAGGTTCTAAGTTGATGTAATAGGCAGTAAGATATAGTACAATTCGTTTTAGGTATCGATTATTGACTTTTTAGCTGGCTTTGGTGCCTTGGACATGAGCTAGGACCTTAAAATTCTGCATGAAAGGAGGACTAGCAGCTGAGTTGCACGGGAGAATGTGGAATGTGTTCATATCTAGTAAAAACCTAGAAATCCTTCCGTTTTCTTCATTTGTTATCGAATCGACTTAAAGCCAGATCGTCACATTGGCCGCTCTTCTCTCTGAAACGGTTGTACTTATCGTCTGCAAAGCGATGTCGCGTGCTGCGGTATGCGCAGACACTAAAAGCACCATAGTAGAAAACAGATGAAGCTTCTAAGTTGATGTAATAGCCAGTAAGAAGTAGTACAATTCAAGTTTTAGGTATCGATTATTGACTTTTTAGCTTGCTTTTGTGCCTTGGACATGAGCTAGGACCTTGATATTCTGCATGAAAGGAGGACTATCAGCCGAGTTGCACGGGAGAATGTGAAAAGTGTTCACATGTAGCAAAAACATTAGAAATCCGTCCGTTTTCGTCATTTGTTATCGAATCGACTTATAGCCAGATCGTTACATTGGCCGCTCTTCTCTCTGAAATGGTTGTACTTATCGTCTGCAAAGATATGACGTGTGCTGCGGTATACGGAGACACTACAACCACCATAGTAAAACACAGATGAAGCATCTAATTTAATGTAATAGCCAGTAAGAAGTAGTACAATTCAAGTTTTAGGTATCGATTATGGACTTTTTAGCTGGCTTTGGTGCCTTGGACATGAGCTAGGACCTTAAGAATCTGCATGAAAGGAGGACTAGCAGCCGAGTTGCACGGGAGAATGTGAAAGTGTTCATATGTAGTAAAAACCTGAGAAATCCGTCCGTTTTCGTCATTTGTTACCGAATCGACTTAAAGCCAGATCGTCACATTGGTCGCTCTTCTCTCTGAAACGATTGTACTTATCGACTTCAAAGCTATGTCGCGTGCTGCGGTATCCGGAGACACTAAAAGCACCATAGTAGAACACAGATGAAGGTTCTAAGTTGATGTAATAGCCAGTAAGAAGTAGACCAATTCAAGTTTTAGGTATCGATTATTGACTTTTTAGCTGGCTTTGGTGCCTTGGACATGAGCTAGGACCTTAAGATTCTGCATGAAAGGAGGACTAGCAGCCGAGTTGCATGGGAGAATGTGGAATGTGTTCATATGTAGTAAAAACCTAGAAATCCGTCCGTTTTCGTCATTTGTTACCGAATCGACTTAAAGCCAGATCGTCACATTGGCCGCTCTTCTCTCTGAAACGGTTGTACTTATCGTCTGCAAAGCTATGTCGCGTGCTGCGGTATGCGGAGTCACTAAATGCACCATAGTAGAACACAGATGAAGCTTCTAAGTTGATGTAATAGCCAGTAAGAAGTAGTACAATTCAAGTTTTAGGTAGTGATTATTGACTTTTTATCTGGCTTTGGTGCCTTGGACATGAGCTAGGACCTTAAGATTCTGCATGAAAGGAGAACTAGCACCGGAGTTGCACGGGAGAATGTGAAAAGTGTTCATATGTAGTAAAACCCTGAGAAATCCGTCCGTTTTCGTCATTTGTTATCGACTCAACTTAAAGCCAGATCATCACATTGGCCGCTCTTCTCTCTGAAACGGTCGTAATTATCGTCTGCAAAGCTATGTCTCGTGCTCCAGTATGCGGAGACACTAAAAGCACCATAGTAGAAAACAGATGAAGCTTCTAAGTTGATGTAATAGCCAGTAAGATATAGTACAATTCGTTTTAGGTATCGATTATTGACTTTTTAGCTGGCTTTGGTGCCTTGGACATGAGCTAGGACCTTAAGATTCTGCACGAAAGGAGGACTAGCAGCCGAGTTGCATGGGAGAATGTGGAATGTGTTCATATGTAGTAAAAACCTAGAAATCCATCCGTTTTCGTCATTTGTTACCGAATCGACTTAAAGCCAGATCGTCACATTGGCCGCTCTTCTCTCTGAAACGGTTGTACTTATCGTCTGCAAAGCTATGTCGCGTGCTGCGGTATGCGGAGACACTAAAAGCACCATAGTACAACACAGATGAAGCTTCTAAGTTGATGTAATAGCCAGTAAGAAGTAGACCAATTCAAGTTTTAGGTATCGATTATTGACTTTTTAGCTGGCTTTGGTTCCTTGGACATGAGCTAGGACCTTAAGATTCTGCATGAAAGGAGGACTAGCAGCCGGGTTGCATGGGAGAATGTGGAATGTGTTCATATGTAGTAAAAACCTAGAAATCCGTCCGTTTTCGTCATTTGTTATCGACTCGACTTAAAGCCAGATCTCCACATTGGCCGCTCTTCTCTCGGAAATCGTCGTAATTATCGTCTGCAAAGCTATGTCTCGTGCTCCGGAATGCGGAGACACTAAAAGCACCATAGTAGAAAACAGATGAAGCTTCTAAGTTGATGTAATAGCCAGTAATATATAGTACAATTCAAGTTTCAGGTATCGATTATTGACATTATAGCTGGCTCTGGAGCCTTGGACATGAGCTAGGACCTTAAGACTCTGCATGAAAGGAGGACTAGCAGCCGAGTTGCACGGGATAATGTGGAATGTGTTCATATGTAGTAAAAACCTAGAAATTCGTCCGTTTTCGTCATTTGTTACCGAATCGACTTAAAGCCAGATCGTCACATTGGCCGCTCTTCTCTCTGAAACGGTCGTAATTATCGTCTGCAAAGCTATGTCTCGTGCTCCAGTATGCGGAGACACTAAAAGCACCATAGTAGAAAACAGATGAAGCTTCTAAGTTGATGTAATAGCCAGTAAGATATAGTACAATTCAAGTTTTAGGTATCGATTATTGACTTTTTAGCTTGCTTGTGTGCCTTGGACATGAGCTAGGACCTTGATATTCTGCATGAAAGGAGGACTATCAGCCGAGTTGCACGGGTGAATGTGAAAAGTGTTCACATGTAGCAAAAACATTAGAAATCCGTCCGTTTTCGTCATTTGTTATCGAATCGACTTAAAGCCAGATCGTTACATTGGCCGCTCTTCTCTCTGAAACGGTTGTACTTATCGTCTGCAAAGCTATGTAGCGTGCTGCGGTATGTGGAGACACTAAAAGCAATATAATAGAACACAGATGAAGCTTCTAAGTTGATGTAATAGCCAGTAAGAAGTAGTCCAATTCAAGTTTTAGGTATCGATTATTGACATTTTAGCTGGCTTTGGTTCCTTGGACATGAGCTAGCACCTTAAGATTCTGCATGAAAGGAGGCCTAGCTGCAGGGTTGCACGGGAGAATGTGAAAAGTGTTCATATGTTGTTAAAACCTGAGAAATCGGTCCGTTTTCGTCATTTGTTATCGAATCGACTTAAAGCCAGATCATCACATTGGCCGCTCTTCTCTCTGAAATGGTCCTAATTATCGTCTGCAAAGCTATGTCTCTTGCTCCGGTATGCGGAGACACTAAAAGCACCATAGTAGAAAACAGATGAAGCTTCTAAGTTGATGTAATAGCCAGTAAGATATAGTACAATTCAAGTTTTAGGTTTCGATTATTGACTTTTTAGCTGGCTTTGGTGCCTTGGATATGAGCTAGGACCTTAAGATTCTGCATGAAAGGAGGACTATCAGCCGAGTTGCACGGGTGAATGTGAAAAATGTTCACATGTAGCAAAAACATTAGAAATCCGTCCGTTTTCGTCATTTGTTATCGAATCGACTTAAAGCCAGATCGTTACATTGGCCGCTCTTCTCTCTGAAACGGTTGTACTTATCGTCTGCAAAGCTATGTAGCGTGCTGCGGTATGTGGAGACACTAAAAGCACCATAATAGAACACAGATGAAGCTTCTAAGTTGATGTAATAGCCAGTAAGAAGTAGTCCAATTCAAGTTTTAGGTATCGATTATTGACTCTTTAGCTGGCTTTGGTTCCTTGGACATGAGCTAGCACCTTAAGATTCTGCATGAAAGGAGGCCTAGCTGCAGAGTTGCACGGGAGAATGTGAAAAGTGTTCATATGTTGTTAAAACCTGAGAAATCGGTCCGTTTTCGTCATTTGTTATCGAATCGACTTAAAGCCAGATCATCACATTGGCCGCTCTTCTCTCTGAAATGGTCCTAATTATCGTCTGCAAAGCTATGTCTCTTGCTCCGGTATGCGGAGACACTAAAAGCACCATAGTAGAAAACAGATGAAGCTTCTAAGTTGATGTAATAGCCAGTAAGATATAGTACAATTCAAGTTTTAGGTTTCGATTATTGACTTTTTAGCTGGCTTTGGTGCCTTGGACATGAGCTAGGACCTTAAGATTCTGCATGAAAGGAGGACTAGCAGCCGAGTTGCACAGGAGTATGTGGAATGTGTTCATATGTAGTAAAAACCTAGAAATCCGTCCGTTTTCGTCATTTGTTACCGAATCGACTTAAAGCCAGATCGTAACATTGGCCGCTCAACTCTCTGAAACGGTTGTACTTATCGTCTGCAAAGCTATGTCGCGTGCTGCGTTATGCGGAGACACTAAAAGCACCATAGTAGAACACAGATGAAGCTTCTAAGTTGATGTAATAGCCAGTAAGAAGTAGTACAATTCAAGTTTTAGGTATCGATTATTGACTTTTTAGGTGGCTTTGGTGCCTTGGACTTGAGCTAGGACCTTAAGATTCTGCATGAAAGGAGGACTAGCAGCCGAGTTGCACGGGAGAATGTGAAAAGTGTTCATATGCAGTAAAAACCCGAAAAATCCGTTCGTTATCGTCATTTTTTTATCGAATCGACATAAGGCCAGATCGTCACATTGGCCACTCTTCTCTCTGAAATGGTTGTACTTATCGTCTGCAAAGATATGACGTGTGCTGCGGTATGCGGAGACACTAAAACCACCATAGTAAAACACAGATGAAGCATCTAATTTAATGTAATAGCCAGTAAGAAGTAGTACAATTCAAGTTTTAGGTATCGATTATGGACTTTTATCTGGCTTTGGTGCCTTGGACATGAGCTAGGACCTTAAGAATCTGCATGAAAGGAGGACTAGCAGCCGAGTTGCACGGGAGAATGTGAAAAGTGTTCATATGTAGTAAAAACCTGAGAAATCCGTGCGTATTCGTCATTTGTTACCGAATCGACTTAAAGCCAGATCGTCACATTGGTCGCTCTTCTCTCTGAAACGATTGTACTTATCGACTGCAAAGCTATGTCGCGTGCTGCGGTATCCGGAGACACTAAAAGCACCATAGTAGAACACAGATGAAGGTTCTAAGTTGATGTAATAGCCAGTAAGAAGTAGTCCAATTCAAGTTTTAGGTATCGATTATTGACTTTTTAGCTGGCTTTGGTGCCTTGGACATGAGCTAGGAACTTAAGATTCTGCATGAAAGGAGGACTAGCAGCAGGGTTGCACGGGACAATGTGAAAAGTGTTCATATGTAGTAAAAACCTAGAAATCCGTCCGTTTTCGTCATTTGTTACCGAATCGACTTAAAGCCAGATCGTCACATTGGCCGCTCTTCTCTCTGAAACGGTTGTACTTATCGTCTGCAAAGCAATGTCGCGTGCTGCGGTATGCGGAGACTCTCAAAGCACTATAGTAGAACACAGATGAAGCTTCTAAGTTGATGTAATAGCCAATTAGAAGTAGTACAATTTAAGTTTTAGGTATCGATTATTGACTTTTTAGCTGGCTTTGGTGCCTTGGACATGAGCTAGGACCTTAAGATTCTGCATGAAAGGAGAACTAGCACCGGAGTTGCACGGGAGAATGTGAAAAGTGTTCATATGTAGTAAAAACCTGAGAAATCCGTCCGTATTCGTCATTTGTTATCGACTCAACTTAAAGCCAGATCATCACATTGGCCGCTCTTCTCTCTGAAACGGTCGTAATTATCGTCTGCAAAGCTATGTCTCGTGCTCCAGTATGCGGAGACACTAAAAGCACCATAGTAGAAAACAGATGAAGCTTCTATGTTGATGTAATAGCCAGTAAGATATAGTACAATTCAAGTTTTAGGTATCGATTATTGACTTTTTAGCTGGCTTTGGTGCCTTGGACATGAGCTGGGACCTTAAGATTCTGCATGAAAGGAGGACTAGCAGCCGAGTTGCACGGGAGAATGTGGAATGTGTTCATATGTAGTAAAAACCTAGAAATCCTTCCGTTTTCGTCATTTGTTATCGAATCGACTTAAAGCCAGATCGTCACATTGGCCGCTCTTCTCTCTGAAACGGTTGTACTTATCGTCTGCAAAGCTATGTCGCGTGCTGCGGTATGCGCAGACACTAAAAGCACCATAGTAGAAAACAGATGAAGCTTCTAAGTTGATGTAATAGCCAGTAAGAAGTAGTACAACTCAAGTTTTAGGTATCGATAATTGACTTTTTAGCTTGCTTGTGTGCCTTGGACATGAGCTAGGACCTTGATATTCTGCATGAAAGGAGGACTATCAGCCGAGTTGCACGGGTGAATGTGAAAAGTGTTCACATGTAGCAAAAACATTAGAAATCCGTCCGTTTTCGTCATTTGTTATCGAATCGACTTAAAGCCAGATGGTTACATTGGCCGCTCTTCTCTCTGAAAAGGTTGTACTTATCGTCTGCAAAGCTATGTAGCGTGCTGCGGTATGTGGAGACACTAAAAGCACCATAATAGAACACAGATGAAGCTTCTAAGTTGATATAATAGCCAGTAAGAAGTAGTCCAATTCAAGTTTTAGGTATCGATTATTGACTTTTTAGCTGGCTTTGGTTCCTTGGACATGAGCTAGCACCTTAAGATTCTGCATGAAAGGAGGCCTAGCTGCAGAGTTGCACGGGAGAATGTGAAAAGTGTTCATATGTTGTTAAAACCTGAGAAATCGGTCCGTTTTCGTCATTTGTTATCGAATCGACTTAAAGCCAGATCATCACATTGGCCGCTCTTCTCTCTGAAATGGTCCTAATTATCGTCTGCAAAGCTATGTCTCTTGCTCCGGTATGCGGAGACACTAAAAGCACCATAGTAGAAAACAGATGAAGCTTCTAAGTTGATGTAATAGCCAGTAAGATATAGTACAATTCAAGTTTTAGGTTTCGATTATTGACTTTTTAGCTGGCTTTGGTGCCTTGGACATGAGCTAGGACCTTAAGATTCTGCATGAAAGGAGGACTAGCAGCCGAGTTGCACAGGAGTATGTGGAATGTGTTCATATGTAGTAAAAACCTAGAAATCCGTCCGTTTTCGTCATTTGTTACCGAATCGACTTAAAGCCAGATCGTAACATTGGCCGCTCAACTCTCTGAAACGGTTGTACTTATCGTCTGCAAAGCTATGTCGCGTGCTGCGTTATGCGGAGACACTAAAAGCACCATAGTAGAACACAGATGAAGCTTCTAAGTTGATGTAATAGCCAGTAAGAAGTAGTACAATTCAAGTTTTAGGTATCGATTATTGACTTTTTAGGTGGCTTTGGTGCCTTGGACTTGAGCTAGGACATAAGATTCTGCATGAAAGGAGGACTAGCAGCCGAGTTGCACGGGAGAATGTGAAAAGTGTTCATATGCAGTAAAAACCCGAAAAATCCGTTCGTTATCGTCATTTTTTTATCGAATCGACATAAGGCCAGATCGTCACATTGGCCACTCTTCTCTCTGAAATGGTTGTACTTATCGTCTGCAAAGATATGACGTGTGCTGCGGTATGCGGAGACACTAAAACCACCATAGTAAAACACAGATGAAGCATCTAATTTAATGTAATAGCCAGTAAGAAGTAGTACAATTCAAGTTTTAGGTATCGATTATGGACTTTTATCTGGCTTTGGTGCCTTGGACATGAGCTAGGACCTTAAGAATCTGCATGAAAGGAGGACTAGCAGCCGAGTTGCACGGGAGAATGTGAAAAGTGTTCATATGTAGTAAAAACCTGAGAAATCCGTGCGTATTCGTCATTTGTTACCGAATCGACTTAAAGCCAGATCGTCACATTGGTCGCTCTTCTCTCTGAAACGATTGTACTTATCGACTGCAAAGCTATGTCGCGTGCTGCGGTATCCGGAGACACTAAAAGCACCATAGTAGAACACAGATGAAGGTTCTAAGTTGATGTAATAGCCAATTAGAAGTAGTACAATTTAAGTTTTAGGTATCGATTATTGACTTTTTAGCTGGCTTTGGTGCCTTGGACATGAGCTAGGACCTTAAGATTCTGCATGAAAGGAGAACTAGCACCGGAGTTGCACGGGAGAATGTGAAAAGTGTTCATATGTAGTAAAAACCTGAGAAATCCGTCCGTATTCATCATTTGTTATCGACTCAACTTAAAGCCAGATCATCACATTGGCCGCTCTTCTCTCTGAAACGGTCGTAATTATCGTCTGCAAAGCTATGTCTCGTGCTCCAGTATGCGGAGACACTAAAAGCACCATAGTAGAAAACAGATGAAGCTTCTAAGTTGATGTAATAGCCAGTAAGATATAGTACAATTCAAGTTTTAGGTATCGATTATTGACTTTTTAGCTGGCTTTGGTGCCTTGGACATGAGCTGGGACCTTAAGATTCTGCATGAAAGGAGGACTAGCAGCCGAGTTGCACGGGAGAATGTGGAATGTGTTCATATGTAGTAAAAACCTAGAAATCCTTCCGTTTTCGTCATTTGTTATCGAATCGACTTAAAGCCAGATCGTCACATTGGCCGCTCTTCTCTCTGAAACGGTTGTACTTATCGTCTGCAAAGCTATGTCGCGTGCTGCGGTATGCGCAGACACTAAAAGCACCATAGTAGAAAACAGATGAAGCTTCTAAGTTGATGTAATAGCCAGTAAGAAGTAGTACAACTCAAGTTTTAGGTATCGATTATTGACTTTTTAGCTTACTTGTGTGCCTTGGACATGAGCTAGAACCTTGATATTCTGCATGAAAGGAGGACTATCAGCCGAGTTGCACGGGTGAATGTGAAAAGTGTTCACATGTAGCAAAAACATTAGAAATCCGTCCGTTTTCGTCATTTGTTATCGAATCGACTTAAAGCCAGATCGTTACATTGGCCGCTCTTCTCTCTGAAACGGTTGTACTTATCGTCTGCAAAGCTATGTAGCGTGCTGCGGTATGTGGAGACACTAAAAGCACCATAATAGAACACAGATGAAGCTTCTAAGTTGATGTAATAGCCAGTAAGAAGTAGTCCAATTCAAGTTTTAGGTATCGATTATTGACTTTTTAGCTGGCTTTGGTTCCTTGGACATGAGCTAGCACCTTAAGATTCTGCATGAAAGGAGGCCTAGCTGCAGAGTTGCACGGGAGAATGTGAAAAGTGTTCATATGTTGTTAAAACCTGAGAAATCGGTCCGTTTTCGTCATTTGTTATCGAATCGACTTAAAGCCAGATCATCACATTGGCCGCTCTTCTCTCTGAAATGGTCCTAATTATCGTCTGCAAAGCTATGTCTCTTGCTCCGGTATGCGGAGACACTAAAAGCACCATAGTAGAAAACAGATGAAGCTTCTAAGTTGATGTAATAGCCAGTAAGATATAGTACAATTCAAGTTTTAGGTTTCGATTATTGACTTTTTAGCTGGCTTTGGTGCCTTGGACATGAGCTAGGACCTTAAGATTCTGCATGAAAGGAGGACTAGCAGCCGAGTTGCTCAGGAGTATGTGGAATGTGTTCATATGTAGTAAAAACCTAGAAATCCGTCCGTTTTCGTCATTTGTTACCGAATCGACTTAAAGCCAGATCGTAACATTGGCCGCTCAACTCTCTGAAATGGTTGTACTTATCGTCTGCAAAGCTATGTCGCGTGCTGCGTTATGCGGAGACACTAAAAGCACCATAGTAGAACACAGATGAAGCTTCTAAGTTGATGTAATAGCCAGTAAGAAGTAGTACAATTCAAGTTTTAGGTATCGATTATTGACTTTTTAGGTGGCTTTGGTGCCTTGGACTTGAGCTAGGACCTTAAGATTCTGCATGAAAGGAGGACTAGCAGCCGAGTTGCACGGGAGAATGTGAAAAGTGTTCATATGCAGTAAAAACCCGAAAAATCCGTTCGTTATCGTCATTTTTTTATCGAATCGACATAAGGCCAGATCGTCACATTGGCCACTCTTCTCTCTGAAATGGTTGTACTTATCGTCTGCAAAGATATGACGTGTGCTGCGGTATGCGGAGACACTAAAACCACCATAGTAAAACACAGATGAAGCATCTAATTTAATGTAATAGCCAGTAAGAAGTAGTACAATTCAAGTTTTAGGTATCGATTATGGACTTTTATCTGGCTTTGGTGCCTTGGACATGAGCTAGGACCTTAAGAATCTGCATGAAAGGAGGACTAGCAGCCGAGTTGCACGGGAGAATGTGAAAAGTGTTCATATGTAGTAAAAACCTGAGAAATCCGTGCGTATTCGTCATTTGTTACCGAATCGACTTAAAGCCAGATCGTCACATTGGTCGCTCTTCTCTCTGAAACGATTGTACTTATCGACTGCAAAGCTATGTCGCGTGCTGCGGTATCCGGAGACACTAAAAGCACCATAGTAGAACACAGATGAAGGTTCTAAGTTGATGTAATAGCCAGTAAGAAGTAGTCCAATTCAAGTTTTAGGTATCGATTATTGACTTTTTAGCTGGCTTTGGTGCCTTGGACATGAGCTAGGAACTTAAGATTCTGCATGAAAGGAGGACTAGCAGCAGGGTTGCACGGGACAATGTGAAAAGTGTTCATATGTAGTAAAAACCTAGAAATCCGTCCGTTTTCGTCATTTGTTATCGAATCGACTTAAAGCCAGATCGTCACATTGGTCGCTCTTCTCTCTGAAACGATTGTACTTATCGACTGCAAAGCTATGTCGCGTGCTGCGGTATGCGGAGACACTAAAAGCACCATAGTAGAACACAGATGAAGGTTCTAAGTTGATGTAATAGCCAGTAAGAAGTAGACGAATTCAAGTTTTAGGTATCGATTATTGACTTTTTAGCTGACTTTGGTTCCTTGGACATGAGCTAGGTCCTTAAGATTCTGCATGAAAGGAGGACTAGCTGCCGAGTTGCACGGGAGAATGTGAAAAGTGTTCACATGTAGTAAAAACCTGAGAAATCCGTCCGTTTTTGTCATTTGTTATCGACTCGACTTAAAGCCAGATCTTCACTTGGCCGCTCTTCTCTCTGAAACGGTCCTAATTATCGTCTGCAAAGCTATGTCTCGTGCTCCGGTATGCGGAGACACTAAAAGCACCATAGTAGAAAACAAGATGAAGCTTGTAAGTTGATGTAATAGCCAGTAAGATATAGTACAATTCAAGTTTTAGGTATCGATTATTGACTTTTGAGCTGGCTTTGGTGCCTTGGACATGAGCTAGGACCTTAAGATTCTGCATGAAAGGAGGACTAGCAGCCGAGTTGCACGGAAGAATGTGGAATGTGTTCATATGTAGTAAAAACCTAGAAATCCGTCCGTTTTCGTCATTTGTTATCGAATCGACTTAAAGCCAGATCGTCACATTGGCCGCTCTTCTCTCTGAAACGGTTGTACTTATCGTCTGCAAAGCTACGTCGCGTGCTGCGGTATGCGGAAACACTAAAAGATCCATAGTAGAACACAGATGAAGCTTCTAAGTTGATGTAATAGCCAGTAAGAAGTAGCACAATTCAAGTTTTAGGTATCGGTTATTGACTTTTTAGCTGGCTTTGGTGCCTTGGACATGAGCTAGGACCTTAAGATTCTGCATGAAAGGAGGACTAGCAGCCGAGTTGCACGGGAGAATGTGAAAAGTGTTCATATGCAGTAAAAACCCGAAAAATCCGTTCGTTATCGTCATTTTTTTATCGAATCGACATAAGGCCAGATCGTCACATTGGCCACTCTTCTCTCTGAAATGGTTGTACTTATCGTCTGCAAAGATATGACGTGTGCTGCGGTATGCGGAGACACTAAAACCACCATAGTAAAACACAGATGAAGCATCTAATTTAATGTAATAGCCAGTAAGAAGTAGTACAATTCAAGTTTTAGGTATCGATTATGGACTTTTATCTGGCTTTGGTGCCTTGGACATGAGCTAGGACCTTAAGAATCTGCATGAAAGGAGGACTAGCAGCCGAGTTGCACGGGAGAATGTGAAAAGTGTTCATATGTAGTAAAAACCTGAGAAATCCGTGCGTATTCGTCATTTGTTACCGAATCGACTTAAAGCCAGATCGTCACATTGGTCGCTCTTCTCTCTGAAACGATTGTACTTATCGACTGCAAAGCTATGTCGCGTGCTGCGGTATCTGGAGACACTAAAAGCACCTTAGTAGAACACAGATGAAGGTTCTAAGTTGATGTAATAGCCGGTAAGAAGTAGTACAATTCAAGTTTTAGGTATCGATTATGGACTTTTATCTGGCTTTGGTGCCTTGGACATGAGCTAGGACCTTAAGAATCTGCATGAAAGGAGGACTAGCAGCCGAGTTGCACGGGAGAATGTGAAAAGTGTTCATATGTAGTAAAAACCTGAGAAATCCGTGCGTATTCGTCATTTGTTACCGAATCGACTTAAAGCCAGATCGTCACATTGGTCGCTCTTCTCTCTGAAACGATTGTACTTATCGACTGCAAAGCTATGTCGCGTGCTGCGGTATCCGGAGACACTAAAAGCACCATAGTAGAACACAGATGAAGGTTCTAAGTTGATGTAATAGCCAGTAAGAAGTAGTCCAATTCAAGTTTTAGGTATCGATTATTGACTTTTTAGCTGGCTTTGGTGCCTTGGACATGAGCAAGGAACTTAAGATTCTGCATGAAAGGAGGACTAGCAGCAGGGTTGCACGGGACAATGTGAAAAGTGTTCATATGTAGTAAAAACCTAGAAATCCGTCCGTTTTCGTCATTTGTTATCGAATCGACTTAAAGCCAGATCGTCACATTGGTCGCTCTTCTCTCTGAAACGATTGTACTTATCGACTGCAAAGCTATGTCGCGTGCTGCGGTATGCGGAGACACTAAAAGCACCATAGTAGAACACAGATGAAGGTTCTAAGTTGATGTAATAGCCAGTAAGAAGTAGACGAATTCAAGTTTTAGGTATCGATTATTGACTTTTTAGCTGACTTTGGTTCCTTGGACATGAGCTAGGTCCTTAAGATTCTGCATGAAAGGAGGACTAGCTGCCGAGTTGCACGGGAGAATGTGAAAAGTGTTCACATGTAGTAAAAACCTGAGAAATCCGTCCGTTTTTGTCATTTGTTATCGACTCGACTTAAAGCCAGATCTTCACTTGGCCGCTCTTCTCTCTGAAACGGTCCTAATTATCGTCTGCAAAGCTATGTCTCGTGCTCCGGTATGCGGAGACACTAAAAGCACCATAGTAGAAAACAAGATGAAGCTTGTAAGTTGATGTAATAGCCAGTAAGATATAGTACAATTCAAGTTTTAGGTATCGATTATTGACTTTTGAGCTGGCTTTGGTGCCTTGGACATGAGCTAGGACCTTAAGATTCTGCATGAAAGGAGGACTAGCAGCCGAGTTGCACGGAAGAATGTGGAATGTGTTCATATGTAGTAAAAACCTAGAAATCCGTCCGTTTTCGTCATTTGTTATCGAATCGACTTAAAGCCAGATCGTCACATTGGCCGCTCTTCTCTCTGAAACTGTTGTACTTATCGTCTGCAAAGCTACGTCGCGTGCTGCGGTATGCGGAAACACTAAAAGATCCATAGTAGAACACAGATGAAGCTTCTAAGTTGATGTAATGGCCAGTAAGAAGTAGCACAATTCAAGTTTTAGGTATCGGTTATTGACTTTTTAGCTGGCTTTGGTGCCTTGGACATGAGCTAGGACCTTAAGATTCTGCATGGAAGGAGGACTAGCAGCCGAGTTGCACGGGAGAATGTGAAAAGTGTTCATATGCAGTAAAAACCCGAAAAATCCGTTCGTTATCGTCATTTTTTTATCGAATCGACATAAGGCCAGATCGTCACATTGGCCACTCTTCTCTCTGAAATGGTTGTACTTATCGTCTGCAAAGATATGACGTGTGCTGCGGTATGCGGAGACACTAAAACCACCATAGTAAAACACAGATGAAGCATCTAATTTAATGTAATAGCCAGTAAGAAGTAGTACAATTCAAGTTTTAGGTATCGATTATGGACTTTTATCTGGCTTTGGTGCCTTGGACATGAGCTAGGACCTTAAGAATCTGCATGAAAGGAGGACTAGCAGCCGAGTTGCACGGGAGAATGTGAAAAGTGTTCATATGTAGTAAAAACCTGAGAAATCCGTGCGTATTCGTCATTTGTTACCGAATCGACTTAAAGCCAGATCGTCACATTGGTCGCTCTTCTCTCTGAAACGATTGTACTTATCGACTGCAAAGCTATGTCGCGTGCTGCGGTATCTGGAGACACTAAAAGCACCTTAGTAGAACACAGATGAAGGTTCTAAGTTGATGTAATAGCCAGTAAGAAGTAGTCCAATTCAAGTTTTAGGTATCGATTATTGACTTTTTAGCTGGCTTTGGTGCCTTGGACATGAGCTAAGACCTTAAGATTCTGCATGAAAGGAGGACTAGCAGCAGAGTTGCACGGGACAATGTGAAAAGTGTTCATATGTAGTAAAAACCTAGAAATACGTCCGTTTTCGTCATTTGTTATCGAATCGACTTAATGCCAGATCGTCACATTGGTCGCTCTTCTCTCTGAAACGATTGTACTTATCGACTGCAAAGCTATGTCGCGTGCTGCGGTATGCGGAGACACTAAAAGCACCATAGTAGAACACAGATGAAGGTTCTAAGTTGATGTAATAGCCAGTAAGAAGTAGACCAATTCAAGTTTTAGGTATCGATTATTGACTTTTTAGCTGACTTTGGTTCCTTGGACATGAGCTAGGTCCTTAAGATTCTGCATGAAAGGAGGACTAGCTGCCGAGTTGCACGGGAGAATGTGAAAAGTGTTCACATGTAGTAAAAACCTGAGAAATCCGTCCGTTTTTGTCATTTGTTATCGACTCGACTTAAAGCCAGATCTTCACATTGGCCGCTCTTCTCTCTGAAACGGTCCTAATTATCGTCTGCAAAGCTGTGTCTCGTGCTCCGGTATGCGGAGACACTAAAAGCACCATAGTAGAAAACAAGATGAAGCTTGTAAGTTGATGTAATAGCCAGTAAGATATAGTACAATTCAAGTTTTAGGTATCGATTATTGACTTTTTAGCTGGCTTTGGTGCCTTGGACATGAGCTAGGACCTAAAGATTCTGCATGAGAGGAGGACTAGCAGCCGAGTTGCACGGAAGAATGTGGAATGTGTTCATATGTAGTAAAAACCTGAGAAATCCGTCCGTTTTCGTCATTTGTTATCGAATCGACTTAAAGCCAGATCGTCACATTGGCCGCTCTTCTCTCTGAAATGGTCCTAATTATCGTCTGCAAAGCTATGTCTCTTGCTCCGGTATGCGGAGACACTAAAAGCACCATAGTAGAAAACAGATGAAGCTTCTAAGTTGATGTAATAGCCAGTAAGATATAGTACAATTCAAGTTTTAGGTTTCGATTATTGACTTTTTAGCTGGCTTTGGTGCCTTGGACATGAGCTAGGACCTTAAGATTCTGCATGAAAGGAGGACTAGCAGCCGAGTTGCACAGGAGAATGTGGAATGTGTTCATATGTAGTAAAAACCTAGAAATCCGTCCGTTTTCGCCATTTGTTACCGAATCGACTTAAAGCCAGATCGTCACATTGGCCGCTCAACTTTCTGAAACGGTTGTACTTATCGTCTGCAAAGCTATGTCGCGTGCTGCGGTTTGCGGAGACACTAAAAGCACCATAGTAGAACACAGATGAAGCTTCTAAGTTGATGTAATAGCCAGTAAGAAGTAGTACAATTCAAGTTTTAGGTATCGATTATTGACTTTTTAGCTGGCTTTGGTGCCTTGGACATGAGCTAGGACCTTAAGATTCTGCATGAAAGGAGGACTAGCAGCAGAGTTGCACGGGACAATGTGAAAAGTGTTCATATGTAGTAAAAACCTAGAAATACGTCCGTTTTCGTCATTTGTTATCGAATCGACTTAATGCCAGATCGTCACATTGGTCGCTCTTCTCTCTGAAACGATTGTACTTATCGACTGCAAAGTTATGTCGCGTGCTGCGGTATGCGGAGACACTAAAAGCACCATAGTAGAACACAGATGAAGGTTCTAAGTTGATGTAATAGCCAGTAAGAAGTAGACCAATTCAAGTTTTAGGTATCGATTATTGACTTTTTAGCTGACTTTGGTTCCTTGGACATGAGCTAGGTCCTTAAGATTCTGCATGAAAGGAGGACTAGCTGCCGAGTTGCACGGGAGAATGTGAAAAGTGTTCACATGTAGTAAAAACCTGAGAAATCCGTCCGTTTTTGTCATTTGTTATCGACTCGACTTAAAGCCAGATCTTCACATTGGCCGCTCTTCTCTCTGAAACGGTCCTAATTATCGTCTGCAAAGCTATGTCTCGTGCTCCGGTATGCGGAGACACTAAAAGCACCATAGTAGAAAACAAGATGAAGCTTGTAAGTTGATGTAATAGCCAGTAAGTTATAGTACAATTCAAGTTTTAGGTATCGATTATTGACTTTTTAGCTGGCTTTGGTGCCTTGGACATGAGCTAGGACCTTAAGATTCTGCATGAAAGGAGGACTAGCAGCCGAGTTGCACGGAAGAATGTGGAATGTGTTCATATGTAGTAAAAACCTAGAAATCCGTCCGTTTTCGTCATTTGTTATCGAATCGACTTAAAGCCAGATCGTCACATTGGCCGCTCTTCTCTCTGAAATGGTCCTAATTATCGTCTGCAAAGCTATGTCTCTTGCTCCGGTATGCGGAGACACTAAAAGCACCATAGTAGAAAACAGATGAAGCTTCTAAGTTGATGTAATAGCCAGTAAGATATAGTACAATTCAAGTTTTAGGTTTCGATTATTGACTTTTTAGCTGGCTTTGGTGCCTTGGACATGAGCTAGGACCTTAAGATTCTGCATGAAAGGAGGACTAGCAGCCGAGTTGCACAGGAGAATGTAGAATGTGTTCATATGTAGTAAAAACCTAGAAATCCGTCCGTTTTCGTCATTTGTTACCGAATCGACTTAAAGCCAGATCGTAACATTGGCCGCTCAACTCTCTGAAACGGTTGTACTTATCGTCTGCAAAGCTATGTCGCGTGCTGCGGTTTGCGGAGACACTAAAAGCACCATAGTAGAACACAGATGAAGCTTCTAAGTTGATGTAATAGCCAGTAAGAAGTAGTACAATTCAAGTTTTAGGTATCGATTATTGACTTTGGTGCCTTGGACTTGAGCTAGGACCTTAAGATTCTGCATGAAAGGAGGACTAGCAGCCGAGTTGCACGGGAGAATGTGAAAAGTGTTCATATGCAGTAAAAACCCGAAAAATCCGTTCGTTATCGTCATTTTTTTATCGAATCGACATAAGGCGAGATCGTCACATTGGCCACTCTTCTCTCTGAAATGGTTGTACTTATCGTCTGCAAAGATATGACGTGTGCTGCGGTATGCGGAGACACTAAAACCACCATAGTAAAACACAGATGAAGCATCTAATTGAATGTAATAGCCAGTAAGACGTAGTACAATTCAAGTTATAGGTATCGATTATGGACATTTATCTGGCTTTGGTGCCTTGGACATGAGCTAGGACCTTAAGATTCTGCATGAAAGGAGGACTAGCAGCCGAGTTGCACGGGAGAATGTGAAAAGTGTTCATATGTAGTAAAAAAATGAGAAATCCGTCCGTTTTCGTCATTTGTTATCGAATCGACTTAAAGCCAGATCGTCACATTGGCCGCTCTTCTCTCTGAAACGGTCGTAATTATCGCCTGCAAAGCTATGTCTCGTGCTCCAGTATGCGGAGACACTAAAAGCACCATAGTAGAAAACAGATGAAGCTTCTAAGTTGATGTAATAGCCAGTAAGATATAGTGCAATTCAAGTTTTAGGTATCGATTATTGACTTTTTAGCTGGCTTTGGTGCCTTGGACATGAGCTGGGACCTTATAATTCTGCATGAAAGGAGGACTAGCAGCCGAGTTGCACGGGAGAATGTGGAATGTGTTCATATGTAGTAAAAACCTAGAAATCCTTCCGTTTTCGTCATTTGTTATCGAATCGACTTAAAGCCAGATCGTCACATTGGCCGCTCTTCTCTCTGAAACGGTTGTACTTATCGTCTGCAAAGCTACGTCGCGTGCTGCGGTATGCGCAGACACTAAAAGCACCATAGTAGAAAACAGATGAAGCTTCTAAGTTGATGTAATAGCCAGTAAGAAGTAGTACAACTCAAGTTTTAGGTATCGATAATTGACTTTTTAGCTTGCTTGTGTGCCTTGGACATGAGCTAGGACCTTGATATTCTGCATGAAAGGAGGACTATCAGCCGAGTTGCACGGGTGAATGTGAAAAGTGTTCACATGTAGCAAAAACATTGGAAATCCGTCCGTTTTCGTCATTTGTTATCGAATCGACTTAAAGCCAGATCGTTACATTGGCCGCTCTTCTCTCTGAAACGGTTGTACTTATCGTCTGCAAAGCTATGTAGCGTGCTGCGGTATGTGGAGACACTAAAAGCACCATAATAGAACACAGATGAAGCTTCTAAGTTGATGTAATAGCCAGTAAGAAGTAGTCCAATTCAAGTTTTAGGTATCGATTATTGACTTTTTAGCTGGCTTTGGTTCCTTGGACATGAGCTAGCACCTTAAGATTCTGCATGAAAGGAGGCCTAGCTGCAGAGTTGCACGGGAGAATGTGAAAAGTGTTCATATGCAGTAAAAACCCGAAAAATCCGTTCGTTATCGTCATTTTTTTATCGAATCGACATAAGGCCAGATCGTCACATTGGCCACTCTTCTCTCTGAAATGGTTGTACTTATCGTCTGCAAAGATATGACGTGTGCTGCGGTATGCGGAGACACTAAAACCACCATAGTAAAACACAGATGAAGCATCTAATTTAATGTAATAGCCAGTAAGAAGTAGTACAATTCAAGTTTTAGGTATCGATTATGGACTTTTATCTGGCTTTGGTGCCTTGGACATGAGCTAGGACCTTAAGAATCTGCATGAAAGGAGGACTAGCAGCCGAGTTGCACGGGAGAATGTGAAAAGTGTTCATATGTAGTAAAAACCTGAGAAATCCGTGCGTATTCGTCATTTGTTACCGAATCGACTTAAAGCCAGATCGTCACATTGGTCGCTCTTCTCTCTGAAACGATTGTACTTATCGACTGCAAAGCTATGTCGCGTGCTGCGGTATCCGGAGACACTAAAAGCACCATAGTAGAACACAGATGAAGGTTCTAAGTTGATGTAATAGCCAGTAAGAAGTAGTCCAATTCAAGTTTTAGGTATCGATTATTGACTTTTTAGCTGACTTTGGTTCCTTGGACATGAGCTAGGTCCTTAAGATTCTGCATGAAAGGAGGACTAGCTGCCGAGTTGCACGGGAGAATGTGAAAAGTGTTCACATGTAGTAAAAACCTGAGAAATCCGTCCGTTTTTGTCATTTGTCATCGACTCGACTTAAAGCCAGATCTTCACATTGGCCGCTCTTCTCTCTGAAACGGTCCTAATTATCGTCTGCAAAGCTATGTCTCGTGCTCCGGTATGCGGAGACACTAAAAGCACCATAGTAGAAAACAAGATGAAGCTTGTAAGTTGATGTAATAGCCAGTAAGATATAGTACAATTCAAGTTTTAGGTATCGATTATTGACTTTTTAGCTGGCTTTGGTGCCTTGGACATGAGCTAGGACCTTAAGATTCTGCATGAAAGGAGGACTAGCAGCCGAGTTGCACGGAAGAATGTGGAATGTGTTCATATGTAGTAAAAACCTAGAAATCCGTCCGTTTTCGTCATTTGTTATCGAATCGACTTAAAGCCAGATCGTCACATTGGCCGCTCTTCTCTCTGAAACGGTTGTACTTATCGTCTGCAAAGCTACGTCACGTGCTGCGGTATGCGGAAACACTAAAAGATCCATAGTAGAACACAGATGAAGCTTCTAAGTTGATGTAATAGCCAGTAAGAAGTAGCACAATTCAAGTTTTAGGTATCGGTTATTGACTTTTTAGCTGGCTTTGGTGCCTTGGACATGAGCTAGGACCTTAAGATTCTGCATGAAAGGAGGACTATCAGCCGAGTTGTACGGGAGAATGTGAAAAGTGTTCATATGTAGTAAAAACCTAGAAAACCGTCCGTTTTCGTCATTTGTTATCGAATCGACTTAAAGCCAGATCGTCACATTGGCCGCATTTATGTCTAAAACGATTGTACTTATCGTATGCAAAGCTATGTCGCGTGCTGCGGTATGCGGAGACACTAAAAGCATCATAGTAGAACACAGATGAAGCTTCTAAGTTGATGTAATAGATAGTAAGAAGTAGTACAATTCAAGTTTTAGGTATGGATAATGGACTTTTTAGCTATCTTTGGTGCCTTGGACATGAGCTAGGACCTTAAGATTCTTCATGAAAGGAGGACTAGCAGCTGATTTGCACGGGAGAATGTGAAAAGTGTTCATATGTAGTAAAAACCTGAGAAATCCGTCCGTTTTCGTCATTTGTTATCGACTCGACTTAAAGCCAGATCTTCACATTGGCCGCTCTTCTCTCTGAAACGTTTGTACTTATCGTCTGCAAAGCTATGACGTGTGCTGCGGTATGCGGAGACACTAAAACCACCATAGTAAAACACAGATGAAGCTTCTAAGTTGATGTAATAGCCAGTAAGATATAGTACAATTCCAGTTTTAGGTATCGATTATTGACTTTTTAGCTGGCTTTGGTGCCTTGGACATGAGCTAGGACGTTAAGATTCTGCATGAAAGGA
The DNA here is from genome assembly GCF_023897955.1 of Schistocerca gregaria. Taxonomy (NCBI): domain Eukaryota; kingdom Metazoa; phylum Arthropoda; class Insecta; order Orthoptera; family Acrididae; genus Schistocerca; species Schistocerca gregaria. Next base: position 852,502 of record NW_026061973.1, read on the forward strand.
GGACTAGCAGCCGCGTTGCACGGGAGAATGTGAGACGTGTTCATATGTAGTAAAAACCTGAGAAATCCGTCCTTTTTCGTCATTTGTTATCGAATCGACTTAAAGCCAGAATGTCACATTGGCCGCTCTTCTCTCTGAAACGGTTGTACTTATCGTCAGCAAAGCTATGACGTGTGCTGCGGTATGCGGAGACACTAAAACCACAATAGTATAACACAGATGAAGCATCTAATTTAATGTAATAGCCAGTAAGAAGTAGTCCAATTCAAGTTTTAGGTATCGATTATTAATTTCTTAGCTGGCTTTGGTGCCTTGGACATGAGCTAGGACCTTAAGATTCTGCATGAAAGGAGGACTAGCAGCTGAGTTGCATGGGAGAATGTGAAAAGTGTTGATATGCAGGAAAAACCCGAAAAATCCGTTCGTTATCGTCATTTGTTATCGAATCGACTTAAAGCCAGATCGTCACATTGGTCGCTCTTTTCTCTGAAACGATTGTACTTATCCACTGCATCGCTATGTCGCGTGCTGCAATATGCGGAGACACTAAAAGCACCATAGTAGAACACAGATGAAGCTTCTAAGTTGATGTAATAGCCAGTAAGAAGTAGTACAATTCAAGTTTTAGGTATCGATTATTGACATTTTAGCTGGCTTTGGTGCCTTGGACATGAGCTAGGACCTTAAGATTCTGCATGAAAGGAGAACCAGCAGCCGAGTTGCACGGGAGTATGTGAAAAGTGTTCATATGTAGTAAAAACCTGAGAAATCCGTCCGTTTTCGTCATTTGTTATCGAATCGACCTAAAGCCAGAATGTCACACTGGCCGCTCTTCTCTCTGAAACGGTTGTACTTTTCGTCTGCAAAGCTAAGACGTGTGCTGCGGTATGCGGAGACACTAAAACCACCATAGTAAAGCACAGATGAAGCATCTAATTTATTGTAATAGCTAGTAAGAAGTAGTACAATTCAAGTTTTAGGTATCGATAATGGACTTTTTAGCTGGCTTTGGTGCCTTGGACATGAGCTAGGACCTTAAGAATCTGCATGAGAGGAGGACCAGCAGCCGAGTTGCACGGGAGAATGTGAAAAGTGTTCATATGTAGTAAAATAATGAGAAATCCGTCCGTTTTCGTCATTTGTTATCGAATCGACTTAAAGCCAGATCGTCACATTGGTCGCTCTTCTCTCTGAAACGATTGTACTTATCGTCTGCAAAGCTATGTCGCGTGCTGCGGTATGCGGAGACACTAAAAGCACTGTAGTAGAACACAGATGAAAGTTCTAAGTTGATGTAATAGCCAGTAAGAAGTAGACCAATTCAAGTTTTAGGTATCGATTATTGACTTTTTTGCTGACTTTGGTTCCTTGGACATGAGCTAGGTCCTTAAGATTCTGCATAAAAGGAGGACTAGCTGCCGAGTTGCACGGGAGAATGTGAAAAGTGTTCACATGTAGTAAAAACCTGAGAAATCCGTCCGTTTTTGTCATTTGTTATCGACTCGACTTAAAGCCAGATCGCCACATTGGCCGCTCTTCTCTCTGAAACGGTCCTAATTATCGTCTGCAAAGCTATGTCTCGTGCTCCGGTATGCGGAGACACTAAAAGAACCATAGTAGAAAACAAGATGAAGCTTGTAAGTTGATGTAATAGCCAGTAAGATATAGTACAATTCAAGTTTTAGGTATCGATTATTGACTTTTTAGCTGGCTTTGGTGCCTTGGACATGAGCTAGGACCTTAAGATTCTGCATGAAAGGAGGACTAGCAGCCGAGTTGCACGGAAGAATGTGGAATGTGTTCATATGTAGTAAAAACCTAGAAATCCGTACGTTTTGGTCATTTGTTATCGAATCGACTTAAAGCCAGATCGTCACATTGGCCGCTCTTCTCTCTGAAACGGTTGTACTTATCGTCTGCAAAGCTACGTCGCGTGCTGCGGTATGCGGAAACACTAAAAGATCCATAGTAGAACACAGATGAAGCTTCTAAGTTGATGTAATAGCCAGTAAGAAGTAGCACAATTCAAGTTTTAGGTATCGGTTATTGACTTTTTAGCTGGCTTTGGTGCCTTGGACATGAGCTAGGACCTTAAGATTCTGCATGAAAGGAGGACTAGCAGCCGAGTTGTACGGGAGAATGTGAAAAGTGTTCATATGTAGTAAAAACCTAGAAATCCGTCCGTTTTCGTCATTTGTTATCGAATCGACTTAAAGTCAGATCGTCACATTGGCCGCATTTATGTCTAAAACGATTGTACTTATCGTATGCAAAGCTATGTCGCGTGCTGCGGTATGCGGAGACACTAAAAGCATCATAGTAGAACACAGATGAAGCTTCTAAGTTGATGTAATAGATAGTAAGAAGTAGTACAATTCAAGTTTTAGGTATCGATAATGGACTTTTTAGCTATCTTTGGTGCCTTGGACATGAGCTAGGACCTTAAGATTCTTCATGAAAGGAGGACTAGCAGCTGATTTGCACGGGAGAATGTGAAAAGTGTTCATATGTAGTAAAAACCTGAGAAATCCGTCCGTTTTCGTCATTTGTTATCGACTCGGCTTAAAGCCAGATCTCCACATTGGCCGCTCTTCTCTCTGAAACGGTTGTACTTATCGTCTGCAAAGCTATGACGTGTGCTGCGGTATGCGGAGACACTAAAACTACCATAGTAAAACACAGATGAAGCTTCTAAGTTGATGTAATAGCCAGTAAGATATAGTACAATTCCAGTTTTAGGTATCGATTATTGACTTTTTAGCTGGCTTTGGTGCCTTGGACATGAGCTAGGACGTTAAGATTCTGCATGAAAGGAGGACTAGCAGCCGCGTTGCACGGGAGAATGTGAGACGTGTTCATATGTAGTAAAAACCTGAGAAATCCGTCATTTTTCGTCATTTGTTATCGAATCGACTTAAAGCCAGAATGTCACATTGGCCGCTCTTCTCTCTGAAACGGTTGTACTTATCGTCTGCAAAGCTATGACGTGTGCTGCGGTATGCGGAGACACTAAAACCACAATAGTAAAACACAGATGAAGCATCTAAATTAATGTAATAGCCAGTAAGAAGTAGTCCAATTCAAGTTTTAGGTATCGATTATTAATTTCTTAGCTGGCTTTGGTGCCTTGGACATGAGCTAGGACCTTAAGATTCTGCATGAAAGGAGGACTAGCAGCTGAGTTGCACGGGAGAATGTGAAAAGTGTTCATACGCAGGAAAAACCCGAAAAATCCGTTCGTAATCGTCATTTGTTATCGAATCGACTTAAAGCCAGATCGTCACATTGGTCGCTCCTTTCTCTGAAACGATTGTACTTATCGACTGCATCGCTATGTCGCGTGCTGCAATATGCGGAGACACTAAAAGCACCATAGTAGAACACAGATGAAGCTTCTAAGTTGATGTAATAGCCAGTAAGAAGTAGTACAATTCAAGTTGTAGGTATCGATTATTGACTTTTTAGCTGGCTTTGGTGCCTTGGACATGAGCTAGGACCTTAAGATTCTGCATGAAAGGAGAACCAGCAGCCGAGTTGCACGGGAGTATGTGAAAAGTGTTCATATGTAGTAAAAACCTGAGAAATCCGTCCGTTTTCGTCATTTGTTATCGAATCGACCTAAAGCCATAATGTCACACTGGCCGCTCTTCTCTCTGAAACGGTTGTACTTATCGCGTGCAAAGCTAAGACGTGTGCTGCGGTGTGCGGAGACACTGAAACCACCATAGTAAAACACAGATGAAGCATCTAATTTATTGTAATAGCTAGTAAGAAGTAGTACAATTCAAGTTTTAGGTATCGATAATGGACTTTTTAGCCGGCTTTGGTGCCTTGGACATGAGCTAGGACCTTAAGAATCTGCATGAAAGGAGGACCAGCAGCCGAGTTGCACGGGAGAATGTGAAAAGTGTTCATATGTAGTAAAAAAATGAGAAATCCGTCCGTTTTCGTCATTTGTTATCGAATCGACTTAAAGCCAGATCGTCACATTGGTCGCTCTTCTCTCTGAAACGATTGTACTTACCGTCTGCAAAGCTATGTCGCGTGCTGCGGTATGCGGAGACACTAAAAGCACCGTAGTAGAACACAGATGATAGTTCTAAGTTAATGTAATAGCCAGTAAGAAGTAGTACAATTCAAGTTTTAGGTATCGATTATTGACTTTTTAGCTGGCTTTGGTGCCTTGGACATGAGCTAGGACCTTAAGATTCTGCATGAAAGGAGAACTAGCAGCCGAGTTGCACGGGAGAATGTGAAAAGTGTTCACATGTAGTAAAAACCTGAGAAATCCGTCCGTTTTCGTCATTTGTTATCGAATCGACTTAAAGCCAAATCGTCACATTGGCCCCTCTTCTCTCTGAAACGGTTGTACTTATCGTCTGCAAAGCTATGTCGCGTGCTGCGGTATGTGGAAATACTAAAAGCACCATAGCAGTACACAGATGAAGCTTCTATGTTGATGTAATAGCCAGTAAGAAGTAGTACAATTCAAGTATTAGGTATCGATTATTGACTTTTTAGCTGGCTTTGGTTCGGTTGGACATGAGCTAGGACCTTAAGATTCTGCATGAAAAGAGAACTAGCAGCCGAGTTGCACGGCAGAATGTGAAAAGTGTTCATATGTAGTAAAAACCTGAGAAATCCGTCCGTTTTCGTCATTTGTTTTCGAATCGACTTAAAACCAGAATGTCGCACTTGCCGCTCTTCTCTCTGAAACGGTTGTACTTATCGTCTGCAAAGCTAAGACGTGTGCTGCGGTATGCGGAGACACTAAAACCACCATAGTAAAACACAGATGAAGCATCTAATTTAATGTAATAGCCAGTAAGAAGTAGTACAATTAAGTTTTAGGTATCGATTATTGACTTTTTAGCTGGCTTTGGTTCCTTGGACATGAGCTAGGACCTTAAGATTCAGCATGAAAGGAGGACTAGCTGCCGAGTTGCACGGGAGAATGTGAAAAGTGTTCATATGTAGTAAAAACCTAGAAATCCGTCCGTTTTCGTCATTTGTTATCGAATCGACTTAAAGCCAGATCGTCACATTGGCCGCATTTCTGTCTAAAACGGTTGTACTTATCGTCTGCAAAGCTATGTCGCGTGCTGCGGTATGCGGAGACACTTAAAGCACCATAGTAGAACACAGATGAACCTTCTAAGTTGATGTAATAGCCAGTAAGAAGTAGTACAATTCAAGTTTTAGGTATCGATTATTGACTTTTTAGCTGGCTTTGGTGCCTTGGACATGAGCTAGGACCTTAAGATTCTGCATGTAAGGAGAACTAGCAGCCGAGTTGCACGGGAGAATGTGAAAAGTGTTCATATGTAGTAAAAACCTGAGATATCCGTCCGTTTTCGTCATTTGTTATCGAATCGACTTAAAGCCAAATCGTCACATTAACCTCTCTTGTCTCAGAAACGGTTGTACTTATCGTCTGCAAAGCTATGTCGCGTGCTGCGGTATGTGGAGACACTAAAAACACCATAGTAGAACACAGATGAAGCTTCTATGTTGATGTAATAGCCAGTAAGAAGTAGTACAATTCAAGTTTTAGGTATCGATTATTGACTTTTAGCTGGCTTTGGTGCGGTTGGACATGAGCTAGGACCTTAAGATTCTGCATGAAAGGAGGACTAGCAGCCGAGTTGCACGGGAGAATGTGAAAAGTGTTCATATGCAGTAAAAACCCGAAAAATCCGTTCGTTATCGTCATTTTTTTATCGAATCGACATAAGGCCAGATCGTCACATTGGCCACTCTTCTCTCTGAAATGGTTGTACTTATCGTCTGCAAAGATATGACGTGTGCTGCGGTATGCGGAGACACTAAAACCACCATAGTAAAACACAGATGAAGCATCTAATTTAATGTAATAGCCAGTAAGAAGTAGTACAATTCAAGTTTTAGGTATCGATTATGGACTTTTATCTGGCTTTGGTGCCTTGGACATGGGCTAGGACCTTAAGAATCTGCATGAAAGTAGGACTAGCAGCCGAGTTGCACGGGAGAATGTGAAAAGTGTTCATATGTAGTAAAAACCTGAGAAATCCGTGCGTATTCGTCATTTGTTACCGAATCGACTTAAAGCCAGATCGTCACATTGGTCGCTCTTCTCTCTGAAACGATTGTACTTATCGACTGCAAAGCTATGTCGCGTGCTGCGGTATCCGGAGACACTAAAAGCACCATAGTAGAACATAGATGAAGGTTCTAAGTTGATGTAATAGCCAGTAAGAAGTAGTCCAATTCAAGTTTTAGGTATCGATTATTGACTTTTTAGCTGGCATTGGTTCCTTGGACATGAGCTAGGACCTTAAGATTCTGTATGAAAGGAGGACTAGCAGCAGAGTTGCACGGGACAATGTGAAAAGTGTTCATATGTAGTAAAAACCTAGAAATCCGTCCGTTTTCGTCATTTGTTATCGAATCGACTTAAAGCCAGATCGCCACATTGGTCGCTCTTCTCTCTGAAACGATTGTACTTATCGACTGCAAAGCTATGTCGCGTGCTGCGGTATGCGGAGACACTAAAATCACCATAGTAGAACACAGATGAAGGTTCTAAGTTGATGTAATAGCCAGTAAGAAGTAGACCAATTCAAGTTTTAGGTATCGATTATTGACTTTTTAGCTGACTTTGGTTCCTTGGACATGAGCTAGGTCCTTAAGATTCTGCATGAAAGGAGGACTAGCTGCCGAGTTGCACGGGAGAATGTGAAAAGTGTTCACATGTAGTAAAAACCTGAGAAATCCGTCCGTTTTTGTCATTTGTTATCGACTCGACTTAAAGCCAGATCTTCACATTGGCCGCTCTTCTCTCTGAAACGGTCCTAATTATCATCTGCAAAGCTATGTCTCGTGCTCCGGTATGCGGAGACACTAAAAGCACCATAGTAGAAAACAAGATGAAGCTTGTAAGTTGATGTAATAGCCAGTAAGATATAGTACAATTCAAGTTTTAGGTATCGATTATTGAATTTTAGCTGGCTTTGGTGCCTTGGACATGAGCTAGGACCTTAAGATTCTGCATGAAAGGAGGACTAGCAGCCGAGTTGCACGGAAGAATGTGGAATGTGTTCATATGTAGTAAAAACCTAGAAATCCGTCCGTTTTCGTCATTTGTTATCGAATCGACTTAAAGCCAGATCGTCACATTGGCCGCTCTTCTCTCTGAAACGGTTGTACTTATCGTCTGCAAAGCTACGTCGCGTGCTGCGGTATGCGGAAACACTAAAAGATCCATAGTAGAACACAGATGAAGCTTCTAAGTTGATGTAATAGCCAGTAAGAAGTAGCACAATTCAAGTTTTTGGTATCGGTTATTGACTTTTTAGCTGGCTTTGGTGCCTTGGACATGAGCTAGGACCTTAAGATTCTGCATGAAAGGAGGACTATCAGCCGAGTTGTACGGGAGAATGTGAAAAGTGTTCATATGTAGTAAAAACCTAGAAATCCGTCCGTTTTCGTCATTTGTTATCGAATCGACTTAAAGCCAGATCGTCACATTGGCCGCATTTATGTCTAAAACGATTGTACTTATCGTATGCAAAGCCATGTCGCGTGCTGCGGTATGCGGAGACACTAAAAGCATCATAGTAGAACACAGATGAAGCTTCTAAGTTGATGTAATAGATAGTAAGAAGTAGTACAATTCAAGTTTTAGGTATCGATTATTGACTTTTTAGCTATCTTTGGTGCCTTGGACATGAGCTAGGACCTTAAGATTCTTCATGAAAGGAGGACTAGCAGCTGATTTGCACGGGAGAATGTGAAAAGTGTTCATATGTAGTAAAAACCTGAGAAATCCGTCCTTTTTCGTCATTTGTTATCGAATCGACTTAAAGCCAGAATGTCACATTGGCCGCTCTTCTCTCTGAAACGGTTGTACTTATCGTCTGCAAAGCTATGACATGTGCTGCGGTATGCGGAGACACTAAAACCACAATAGTAAAACACAGATGAAGCATCTAATTTAATGTAATAGCCAGTAAGAAGTAGTCCAATTCAAGTTTTAGGTATCGATTATTAATTTCTTAGCTGGCTTTGGTGCCTTGGACATGAGCTAGGACCTTAAGATTCTGCATGAAAAGAGGACTAGCAGCTGAGTTGCACGGGAGAATGTGAAAAGTGTTCATATGCAGGAAAAACCCGAAAAATCCGTACGTTATCGTCATTTGTTATCGAATCGACCTAAAGCCAGATCGTCACATTGGTCGCTCTTCTCTCTGAAACGATTGTACTTATCGACTGCATCGCTATGTCGCGTGCTGCAATATGCGGAGACACTAAAAGCACCATAGTAGAAAACAGATGAAGCTTCTAAGTTGATGTAATAGCCAGTAAGAAGTAGTACAATTCAAGTTTTAGGTATCGATTATTGACTTTTTAGCTGGCTTTGGTGCCTTGGACATGAGCTAGGACCTTAAGATTCTGCATGAAAGGAGAACCAGCAGCCGAGTTGCACGGGAGTATGTGAAAAGTGTTCATATGTAGTAAAAACCTGAGAAATCCGTCCGTTTTCGTCATTTGTTATCGAATCGACCTAAAGCCAGAATGTCACACTGGCCGCTCTTCTCTCTGAAACGGTTGTACTTATCGTCTGCAAAGCTAAGACGTGTGCTGCGGTATGCGGAGACACTAAAACCACCATAGTAAAACACAGATGAAGCATCTAATTTATTGTAATAGCTAGTAAGAAGTAGTACAATTCAAGTTTTAGGTATCGATAATGGACTTTTTAGCTGGCTTTGGTGCCTTGGACATGAGCTAGGACCTTAAGAATCTGCATGAAAGGAGGACCAGCAGCCGAGTTGCACGGGAGAATGTGAAAAGTGTTCATATGTAGTAAAAAAATAAGAAATCCGTCCGTTTTCGTCATTTGTTATCGAATCGACTTAAAGCCAGATCGTCACATTGGTCGCTCTTCTCTCTGAAACGATTGTACTTATCGTCTGCAAAGCTATGTCGCGTGCTGCGGTATGCGGAGACACTAAAAGCACCGTAGTAGAACACAGATGAAAGTTCTAAGTTGATGTAATAGCCAGTAAGAAGTAGTACAATTCAAGTTTTAGGTATCGATTATTGACTTTTTAGCTGGCTTTGGTGCCTTGGACATGAGCTAGGACCTTAAGATTCTGCATGAAAGGAGAACTAGAAGCCGAGTTGCACGGGAGAATGTGAAAAGTGTTCACATGTAGTAAAAACCTGAGAAATCCGTCCGTTTTCGTCATTTGTTATCGAATCGACTTAAAGCCAAATCGTCACATTGGCCTCTCATCTCTCTGAAACGGTTGTACTTATTGTCTGCAAAGCTATGTCGCGTGCTGCGGTATGTGGAAATACTAAAAGCACCATAGCAGTACACAGATGAAGCTTCTATGTTGATGTAATAGCCAGTAAGAAGTAGTACAATTCAAGTATTAGGTATCGATTATTGACTTTTTAGCTGGCTTTGGTGCGGTTGGACATGAGCTAGGACCTTAAGATTCTGCATGAAAAGAGAACTAGCAGCCGAGTTGCACGGCAGAATGTGAAAAGTTTTCATATGTAGTAAAAACCTGAGAAATCCGTCCGTTTTCGTCATTTGTTATCGAATCGACTTAAAACCAGAATGTCACACTTGCCGCTCTTCTCTCTGAAACGGTTGTACTTATCGTCTGCAAAGCTAAGACGTGTGCTGCGGTATGCGGAGACACTAAAACCACCATAGTAAAACACAGATGAAGCATCTAATTTAATGTAATAGCCAGTATGAAGTAGTACAATTCAAGTTTTAGGTATTGATTATTGACTTTTTAGCTGGCTTTGGTGCGGTTGGACATGAGCTAGGACCTTAAGATTCTGCATGAAAGGAGAACTAGCAGCCGAGTTGCACGGGAGAATGTGAAAAGTGTTCATATGTAGTAAAAACCTGAGAAATCCGTCCGTTTTCGTCATTTGTTATCGAATCGACTTAAAGCCAAATCGTCACATTGGCCTCTCTTCTCTCTGAAACGGTTGTACTTATCGTCTGCAAAGCTATGTCGCGTGCTGCGGTATGTGGAGAACTAAAAGCACCATAGTAGAACACAGATGAAGCTTCTATGTTGATGTAATAGCCAGTAAGAAGTAGTACAATTCAAGTTTTAGGTATCGATTATTGACTTTTTAGCTGGCTTTGGTGCCTTGGACATGAGCTAGGACCTTAAGAATCTGCATGAAAGGAGGACTGGCAGCCGAGTTGCACGGGAGAATGTGAAAAGTGTTCATATGTAGTAAAAACCTGAGAAATCCGTCCGTTTTCGTCATTTGTTATCGAATCGAATTAAAGCCAGTTCGACACTTTGGCCTCTCTTCTCTCTGAAACGGTTGTACTTATCGTCTGCAAAGCTATGACGTGTGTTGCGGTATGCGGAGACACTAAAAGCACCATAGTAGAAGCTTCTAAGAAGGTGTAATAGCCAGTAAGAAGTAGTACAATTCAAGTTTTATTTATGGATTATTGATTTTTTACCCTTCATTGTTGCCTTCGACATGAGCTAGGAACTTAAGATTTTGCATGAAAGGAGGACTAGCAGCCGAGTTGCACGGGAGAATGTGAAAAGTGTTCATATGTAGTAAAATTGTCGAGGGGACACTGAATAGTGCACGGTACATCCAAACCGTCATCGAACCCATCGTTCTACCATTCCTAGACCGGCAAGGGAACTTGTTGTTCCAACAGGACAATGCACGTCCGCATGTATCCCGTGCCACCCAACGTGCTCTAGAAGGTGTAAGTCAACTACCCTGGCCAGCAAGATCTCCGGATCTGTCCCCCATTGAGCATGTTTGGGACTGGATGAAGCGTCGTCTCACGCGGTCTGCACGTCCAGCACGAACGCTGGTCCAAGTCGCCACGTGGAAATGGCATGGCAAGCCGTTCCACAGGACTACATCCAGCATCTCTACGATCGTCTCCGTGGGAGAATAGCAGTTTGCATTGCTGCGAAAGGTGGATATACCCTGTACTAGTGCCGACATTGTGCATGCTCTGTTGCCTGTGTCTATGTGCCTGTGGTTCTGTCTGTGTGATCATGTGATGTATCCGACCCCAGGAATGTGTCAATAAAGTTTCCCCTTCCTGGAACAATGAATTCACGGTGTTCGTATTTCAATTTCCAGGAGTGTATTATGGTGCTACTAGTGTCTCCGCATACTGCAGCACGCGACATAGTTTTCCACATGGTAAATGTAACCGATTCAGATAGAGGAGCGGCCAATATGACGATCTGGCATTACGTCGATTCGATAGCAAGTGACAAAAACGAGCGAATTCCTCACGTTTTCACTACATATGAAGAGTTTTAACATTCCCCGGTGCAACGCGGCTGCTAGACCTCCCTTCATGCAAAAGCTTAAGGTCCTAGCACATATCAAAGGCGCCAAAGAAGGGTAAAAAGTCAATAATCGATAACTAAAGCTTGAATTGTACTACTTCTAACTGGCTATTACATCAACTTAGAAGCTTCATATGTGTTTTACTATGGTGCTTTTACTGTCTCCTCGTACCGCAGCACACGAGATAGCTTTGCAGATGATAAATATAACCGTTAAAGAGAGAAGTGTCGCCAATATGACGATCTGGCATTAAGTAGATTCGATAGCAAATGACGAAAACGTGCAGATTTCTCAGCTTTTCACTACAAATGAACACTTTTCACATTCCCCCCTGCAACGCGGATGCTAGACCTCCCTTCATGCAAAATCTTAAGGTCATAGCTCATCTCCAAAGCACCAAATCCGTCGAAATAGTCAATAATCGATAACTAAAACTTGAATTTTACTGCTTCGTACTCTTTATCACATCAACTTAGAAGCTTCTTCTGTGTTCTTTTATGGTGCTACTAGTGTCTCCGCATATCGCAGCACGCGACATGGTTTTCCACATGATAAATATAACCGTTTCTGATAGAAGAGCGGCCAATATGACGATCTGGCATTACGTCGATTCAATAGCAAGTGACGAAAACCCGAGGATTGCTCACAATTTCACTACATATGAAGAGTTTTCACATTCCCCCGTGCAACGCGGCTGCCAGACCTCCCTTCATGTAAAATCTTAAAGTCCTAGCTCATGTCCACGGCACCAAAGCCGTCTGACAAGTCAATGATCGGTAAGTAAAACTTGAATTGTACTGCTTCGTACTGGCTATCACATCAACTTAGTAGTTTCTTGTGTGTTCTATTATGCAGTTTTTAGTGTCTCCGCATACCGCAGCACGCGACATAGCTTTGCACATGACAAATGTAACCGTTTCAGAGGAAAGAGCGGCCAATATGACAATCTGGCATTAAGTTGATTCGATAGATTTTGCAGGAATGGAGGTCTCGCAGCCGCGTTGCACGGGGGAATGTGAAAAGTGTTCATATGTATTGAAAACCTGAGAAATCCGCCCGTTTTCGTCATTTGCTATCGAATCGACTTAATGCCAGATCGTCATATTGGCCGCTCTTCTCTCTGAAACTGTTACATTTGTCGTGTGCAAAGCCATATCGCGTGCTGCGGTATGCGGAGACACTAAAAACAGCTTAATAGAACACACAAGAAGCTTCTATGTTGATCTGATAGCCAGTACGAAGCAGTGTAATTCAAGTTTTAGTTATCGATTATTGACTTTTTAGACGGCTTTGGTGCATTGGACATGAGCTAGGACCTTAAGATTTTGCATGAAGGGAGGTCTAGCAGCCACGTTGCACGACAGAATGTGAAAAGTGTTCATATGTTGTAAAAACCTGAGAAATCCGCCCGTTTTCGTCATTTGCTATCGAATCAACTTAATGCCATATTGTCAAATTGGCCGCCCTTCTCTCTGAAATGATCACATTTATCGTGTGCAAACCTATGTCGCGAGCTGCGGAATGCCTAGACACTAAAAGCACAATAATAGAACACAGAAGAAGCTCCTAAAATGATGTGACTGCCAGTACCAGACAGTGCAATTCAAGTTTTAGTTATCGATTATTGTCTTTATAGACGGCTTTGGTGCCTTGGACATGAGCTAAGACTTTAACATTTTGCAGGAAGGGAGGTCTAGCAGCCGCGTTGCATGGGAGAATGTGATAAGTGTTGATATGTAGTGAAAACTTGTGAAATCAGCCCTTTATCGTTATTTGCTATCGATTCGACTTAATACCAGATAGTCATCTTGGCCGCTATTCTCTCTGAAACGGTTACATTTATAGTGTGCAAAGCTATGTCGCGTGCTGCGGTATGTGGAGACACGAAAAGCACCATAATATAATACAAAAGAAGCATCTAAGTTGATGTGATAGAAAGTACGAAGCAGTATAATTCAAGTTTTAGTTATCGATTATTGAATTTTTAGACGATTCTGGTGCCTTGGACATGAGCTAGGACCTTACGACCCTGCATGAAGGGAGGTATAACACCCGCGTTGCACGCGAGAATGTGAAAAGTGTTTATATGTAGTGAAAACCTGAGAAATCCGCCCGTTTTCGTCATTTGCTATCGAATCGACTTAATGCCAGATCGTCATATTGGCCTGTATTCTCTCTGAAACGGTTACATTTATCGTGCGCAAACCTATGTCGCGAGCTGCGGTATGCGGAGACACTAAAAACTGCATAATAGAACATACAAGAAACTACTAAGTTGATGTGATAGCCAGTACGAAGCAGTACAATTCAAGTTTTACTTACCGATTATTGACATGTCAGACGGCTTTGGTGCCCTGGACATGAGCTAGGACTTTAAGATTTTGCAGGAATGGAGGTCTCGCAGCCGCGTTGCACGGGGGAATGTGAAAAGTGTTCATATGTATTGAAAACCTGAGAAATCCGCCCGTTTTCGTCATTTGCTATCGAATCGACTTAATGCCAGATCGTCATATTGGCCGCTCTTCTCTCTGAAACTGTTACATTTGTCGTGTGCAAAGCCCTATCGCGTGCTGCGGTATGCGTAGACACTAAAAACAACATAATAGAACACACAAGAAGCTTCTATGTTGATCTGATAGCCAGTACGAAGCAGTGTAATTCAAGTTTTAGTTATCGATTATTGACTTTTTAGACGGCTTTGGTGCATTGGACCTGAGCTAGGACCTTAAGATTTTGCATGAAGGGAGGTCTAGTAGCCACGTTGCACGACAGAATGTGAAAAGTGTTCATATGTTGTAAAAACCTGAGAAATCCGCCCGTTTTCGTTATTTGCTGTCGAATCGACCTAATGCCAGATCTTCATATTGGCCGCTCTTCTCTCTTAAACGGTTACATTTATCGTGTGCAAAGCTATCTCGCCTGCTGCGGAATGCCTAGACACTAAAAGAACCATAATAGAACATAGGAGAAGCATCTAAGTTGATGTGATAGCCAGTACGAAGCCGTACATTTCAAGTTTTAGTTATCGATTATTGACTTTTTAGACGGCTTTGGCGCCTTTGACATGAGCTAGTACCTTAAGATTTTGCATCAAGGTAGGTATAGTAGCCGCGTTGCACAGGGGAATGTGGAAAGTGTTCATATGTAGTGAAAACCTGAGAAATCTGCCCGTTTTCGTCATTTGCCATCGAATCGACTTAATGCCAGATCGTCATATTGACGGTTCTTCTCTCTCAAATGGTTACATTTATCGTGTGCAATGCTATGTCGCGTGCTGCGGTATGTGGAGACACTAAAAACAACATAATAGAACACACAAGAAGCTTCTATGTTGATCTGATAGCCAGTACGAAGCAGTGTAATTCAAGTTTTAGTTATCGATTATTGACTTTTTAGACGGCTTTGGTGCATTGGACCTGAGCTAGGACCTTAAGATTTTGCATGAAGGGAGGTCTAGTAGCCACGTTGCACGACAGAATGTGAAAAGTGTTCATATGTAGTGAAAACCTGAGAAATCCGCCCGTTTTCGTCATTTGCTATCGAATCGACTTAATGCCAGATCGTCATATTGGCCTGTATTCTCTCTGAAACCGTTACATTTATCGTGCGCAAACCTATGTCGCGAGCTGCGGAATGCCTGAACACTAAAAGCACCATAATAGAACACAGAAGAAGCATCTAAGTTGATGTGATAGAAAGTACTTAGCCGTACATTTCAAGTTTTAGTTATCGATTATTGACTTTTTAGACGGCTTTGGTGCATTGGACATGAGCTAGGACCTTAAGATTTTGCATGAAGGGAGGTCTAGCAGCCACGTTGCACGAGAGAATGTGAAAAGTATACATATGTTGGAAAAACCTGAGAAATTCGCCCGTTTTCTTTATTTGCTATCGAATCGACTTAATGCCAGATCGTCATATTGGACGCTCTTGTCTCTGAAACGGTTACATTTATCGCGTGCAAAGCTATGTGGCGTGCTGCGGTATGAGGAGACACTAAAAGCACCATAACAGAACACAGAAGAAATTTCTAAGTTGATGTGTTAGAACACAGAAGAAGCTTCTAAGTTGATGTGAAAGCCAGCACGTAGCAGTACAATTCAAGTTTTAGTTATCGATTATTGACTTTTTAGACGGCTTTGGTGCATTGGACATGAGCTAGGACCTGAAGATTTTGCATGAAGGGAATTCTAGCAGCCACGTTGCACGGGGTGATGTGAAAAGTTTCGTATGTAGTAAAAGCTGAGAAATCCGCCCGTTTTCGTTATTTGCTATCGAATCGACCTAATGCCATATCTTCATATTTGCCGCTCTTCTCTCTTGAACGGTTACATTTATCGTGTGCAAAGCTATCTCGCCTACTGCGGAATGCCTAGACACTAAAAGCACCATAATGGAACATAGGAGAAGCATCTAAGTTGATGTGATAGCCAGTACGAAGCAGTACAATTCAAGTTTTAGTTATCGATTATTGCCTTTTTTAGACGGCCTTGGTGCCTTGGACATGAGCTAGGACCTTAAGATTTTGCATGAAGGGAGGTCTAGCAACCACGTTGTACAACAGAATGTGAAAAGTGCTCATATATATTAAACACCTGAGAAATCCGCCCGTTTTCGTCATTTGCTATCGAATCGATTTAATGCCATATCGTCAAATTTGCCGCCCTTTTCTCTGAAACGGTAACATTTATCGTGTGCAAAGCTATGTCGCGTGCTGCGGTATGTGGTAACACTAAAAGCACCATAATATAATACAAAAGAAGCAACTAAGTTGATGTGATAGCCAGTACGAAGCAGTACTATTCAAGTTTTACGTATCGATTACTGACTTGTCAGACGGCTGTGGTGCCGTGGACATGAGCTAGGACTTTAAGATTTTGCAGGAATGGAGGTATCGCAGCCGCGTTGCACGGGGGAATGTGAAAAGTGTTCATATGTAGTGAATACCTGAGAAATCCGCCCGTTTTCGTCATTTGCTATCGAATCGACTTAATGCCAGATCGTCATATTGTCCGCTCTTCTCTCTGAGACTGTTACATTTATCGTGTGCAAAGCTATGTCGCGTGCTGCGCTATGCGGAGACACTAAAGGCATCATAATAGAACACAGAAGAAGCTTCTAAGTTGATGTGATAGCCAGTACGAAGCAGTACAATTCAAGTTTTAGTTATCGATTATTGACTTTTTAGACGGGTTTGGTGCTTTGGACATGAGCTAGGACCTTAAGATTCTGCCTGAAGGGAGATCTAGCAGCCGCGTTGCACGGGGGAATGTCAAAAGTGATTATATGCAGTGAAAACGTGAGAAATCTGCCCGTTTTCGACATTAGCTATCGAATCGACTTTTGCCAGATCGTCAATTTGGCCGCTCTTCTCTCTGTAACGGTTACATTTATCGTGTGCAAAGCTATGTTGCGTGCTGCGGTATGCGTAGACACTAAAAGCAACATAATAGAACACAGATGAAGCTTCTAAAATGAGGTGATAGCCTGTACGAAGCAGTACAATTCAAGTTTTATTTATCGATTATTGAATTTTTAGACGATTTTGTGCCTTGGACATGGGCTAGGACCTTGTGACCTTGCATGAAGGGAGGTCTAGCATCCGCGTTGCACGGGGGAATGTGAAAAGTGTTCATATGTAGTGAAAACCTGAGAAATCCCCCCGTTTTCGTCATTTGCTATCGAATCGACTAAATGCCAGATCGTCATATTGCCCGCTCTTCTCTCTGAAACAGTTACATTTATCGTGTGCAAAGCTATGTCGCGTGCTGCGGTATGCGGAGACACTAAAAGCACCATAACAGAACTCCAAAGAAGCTTCTAAATTGGTGTGATAGCCAGTCCGAAGCAGTACATTTCTAGTTTCAGTTATCGATTATTGACTTTTTAAACGGCTTTGGTGCCTTGGACATGAGCTAGGACCTTAAGATTTTGCATAAAGGTAGGTCTAGTAGACGCGTTGCACTGGGGAATGTGAAAAGTGTTCATACGTTGTGAAAACATGAGAAATCCGCCCGTTTTCGTCATTTGCTATCGAATCAAATTAATGACAGATCGTCATATTGGCCGGTATTCTCTCTGAAACGGTTACATTTATCGTGTGCAAAGCAATGTCGCTGCTGTGGTATGCGGAGACACTAAAAGCAACATAATAGAACACAGAAGAAGCTTCTAAGTTGATGAGATAGTCAGTCCTAAGCAGTACAATTGAAGTTTTAGTTATCGATTATTGACTTTTCAGACGATTTTGGTGACTTGGTCATGAGCTAGGACCTTACGACGTTGCATGACGGGAGGTTTAGCAACCGCGTTGGACGGGGGAATGTGAAAAGTGTTCATATGTAGTGTAAACGTGAGAAATACGCCCTTTTTCGTCATTTGCTATCGAATGGACTTAATGCCAGATCGTCATATTGGCAGCTCTTCACTCTGAAACGGTTACATTTATCGTGTGAAAAGCTATGTCGCGTGATGTGGTATGCGGAGACACTAGAAGCACCATAATAGAACACAGAAAAAGCTTCTAGGTTGATGTGATCGCCAGTACGAAGCAGTAAAATTGAAGATTTTGTTACAGATTATTGACTTATTAGACGATTTTGGTGCCATGTACATGCGCTAGGACCTTACGACCTTGCATGAAAGGAGTCTAGCAGCCGCGTTGCACGGGGGAATGTGAAAAGTGTTCACATGTAGTGAAATCCTGAGAAATCGGCTCGTTTTCGTCATTTGCTATCGAATCGACTTACTGCCAGATCGTCATATTGGCCGCTCTTCTCTCTAAAACGGTTACATTTATCGTGTGCAAAGCTATGTCGCGTGCTGCGGTATGCGGAGACACTAAGAGCACCATAATAGAACACAGAAGAAGTTTCTAAGTTGATGTGATAGCCAGTAAGAAGCAGTACAATTCAAGTTTTAGTTATCATTATTGACTTTTTAGATGGCTTTGGTGCCTTGGACATGAGCTGGGACCATAAGATTTTGCATGAAGGAGTTATAGCAGCCGCGTTGCACGGGGGAATGTGAAATGTGTTCATATGTAGTGAATACCTGAGAAATCCGCCCGTTTTCCTCATTTGCTATCGAATCGACTTAATGCCAGATCGTCATATTGCACGCTTTTCGCTTTGAAACGGTTACATTTATCGTCTGCAAAGCAATGTCGCGTGCTGCGGTATGCGGAGACACTAAAAGCACCATAATAGAACACAGAAGAAGCATCTAAGTTGATGTGATAGCTAGTATGAAGCAGTACAAATTAAGTTTTAGATATTGATTATTTAATTTTTAGACGGTTTTGGTGCCTTGGACATGAGCTAGGACATTACGATTTTGCATGAATGGAGGTCTAGCATCCGCGTTCCACGGGTGAATGTGAAATGAGTTCATATGTAGTGAAATTCTGAGAAATCCGCCCGTTTTCGTCATTTGCCAGCGAATCGACTTAATGCCAGATCGTCATATTGGCCGGAATTCTCTCTGAAACGGTTACATTTGTCGTGTGCAAAGCTATGTCGCGTGCTGCGGTATGCGGAGACACTAAAAGCTCCATAATAGAACACAGAATAAGCTTCTAAGTTGAAGTGATAGAAAGTACGCAGCAGTACAATTCAAGTTTTAGGTATCGATTATTACCTTTTTAGACGGCTTCGGTGCCTTGGACATGATCCAGGACCTTAAGATTTTGCATGAAGCGAGTTCTAGCAACCGCGTTGCACGGGGGAATGTGAAAAGTGTTCATATGTAGTGGAAACATGAGAAATCCCTCCGTTTTCGTCATTTGCTATCGAATCGACTTTTGTCAGATCGTCATATTGGCCGCTCTTCTCTCTGAAACGGTTACATTTATCGTGTGAAAAGTATGTCGTGTGCTGCGGTATGCGTAGACAATAAAAGCACCATAATAGAACAGAGAAGATGTTTCTAAGTTGGTATGATAGCCAAAACGAAGCAGTACAAATCTAGTTTAAGTCATCGATTATTCACTTTTTAGACGGCTTTGGTGCTTTGGACATGAGCTAGGACCTTAAGATTTTGCATGAAGGGAGGTCTAGCGACCGCGTTGCACGGGGGAATGTGAAAAGTGTTCATATGTAGTGAAAACCTGAGAAATCCGCCCGTTTTCGTCATTTGTTATCGAATCGACTTAATGCCAGATCGTCATATTGCCCGCTATTCTCTCTGAAACCGTTACATATATCGTGTGCAAAGCAATATCGCGTGCTGCGGTATGTGGAGACACTAAAAGCACCATAAAAGAACACAGATTAAGCTTCTAAGTTGATGTGATAGCCAAAACGAAGCAGTACAATTCAAGTTTTACCTATCGATTATTGACTTTTTAGACGGCGTTGGTGCCTTCGACATGAGCTAGGACCTTAAAATTTTGCATGAATGGAGATCTAGCAGCCGCGTTGCACGGGGGAATGTGAAAAGTGTTCTTATGTAGCGAAAACCTGAGAAATCCGCCCGTCTTCGTCATTTGCTGTCGGATCGAGTTTTGCCAGATCGTCATATTGGCCGGTTTTCACCCTGAGAAGTTTACATTTATCGTTAGGAAAGCTATGTCACGTGCTGCGCTATGCGGAGTCACTAAAAGCACCATAATAGATCAAAGAAGAAGCTTCTAAGTTGATGTGATATCCAGTTCGAAGCAGTCCAATTCAAGTTTTATCTATCGATTATTGACTTTTTAGACGGCTTTCGTGGCTTGGACATGAGGTAGTTCCTTAAGATTTTGCATTAGGGAGGTCCAGCAGCCGCGTTTGACGGGGGAATGTGAAAAGTGTTCATATGTAGTGAAAACCTGGGAAATCCGCCCGTTCTCCTCATTTGCTATCGAATCGACGTTTGAAAGATCGTCGTATTGGCGGCTCTTCTCACTGAAACGGTTACATTTATCGTGTGCAAAGCTATGTCGCGTGCTACGGTATGCGGAGACAGTAAAACCTCCATAATAGAACACAGAAGAAGCTTCTAAGTTGATGTGATAGCCAGTTAGATGCAGTACAATTCCAGTTTTAGCTATCGATTATTGACTTTTTAGACGGCTTAGGTGCCTTGGACATGAGCTAGGACCTTAAAATTTTGCATGAAGGGAGATCCAGCAGCCGCGTTACACGGGGTAATGTGAAAAGTGTTCATATGTAGTGAAAACCTGATAAACCCGCCCGTTTTCTTCATTTGCTATCGAATCGACTTAATGCCAGATCGTCATATTGGACGTACTTCTCTCTGAAACGGTTACATTTATAGTGTGCGAAGCTATGTCACGTGGTGCGGTATGCGGAGTCACTAAAAGCACCATAATAGATCAAAGAAGAAGCCTCTAAGTTGATGTGATAGCCACTACGACGCAGTACAATTCAAGTTTTAATTTTTGAGTATTGACATTTTAGACGGCTTTGTTGCCTCTGACGCGAGGTAGCACCATAAGATTTTGCATGAAGGGAGGTCTAGCAGCCGTCATGCACTGGGGAATGTGAAAAGTGTTCATATGTAGTGAAAACCTGAGGAATCCGCCCGTTTACGTCATTTGCCATCGAATCGACCTAATGCCAGATCGTCATATTTCGCGCTCCTCTCTCTTAAACGGTTACATTATTCGTGTGCAAAGCCATGTCGCGTGCTGCGTTATGCGGAGACACTAAAAGCACCATAATGGATCACAGAAGAAGCTTCTAAGTTGAAGTGATAGCCAATAAGAAGCAGTACAAATCAAGTTTTAGTTATCGATATTGACTTCTTAGACGGCTTTGGTGCCTTGGACATGAGCTAGGACCTTAAGATTTTGCATGAATGGAGGTCTAGCATCCGTAATGCACTGTGGAATGTGAAAAGTGTTCATATGTAGTGAAAACCTTTTGAAATACACCCGTTTTCGTGATTTGCTATCGAATCGACATTTGCCAGATCGTCATATTTTAGGCTCTTCTCTCTGAAACGGTGACATTTATCGTGTGCAAAGCTTTGTCGCGTGCTGCGGTATGCGGAGACACTAAAAGCACCATAATAGAACACAGAAGAAGGTTCTAAGTTGGTGTGATAGCCAAAACGAAGCAGTACAATTCAAGTTTTAGTTATCGGTTATTGACCTTTTAGACGGTTATGGTGCATTGCACATGGGCTAGGACCTTAAGATTTTCCATGAAGGGACGTCTAGCTGCCGCGTTGCACGGGGTAATGTGAAAAGTGTTCATATGTAGTGAAAACCTTAGAAATCCGCCATTTCGTCATTTGCTGTCGAATCGACTTTTGCCAGTTCGTCTTATAACTGGTCTTCTCTCTGAAACGGTTACATTTATCGTGTGCAAAGCTATGTAGCGTGCTGCGGTACGCGGGGACCCTCAAAGCACCATCATAGAACACAGAAGAAGCTTCTAAGTTGATGTGACAGCCAGTACGTAGCAGGACTATTCAAGTTTTTGTTATCGATTATTGACTTTTTATACGGCTTTGGTGCCTTCGACATGAGCTCGGACCTTAAGATTTTTCATGAAGTGAGGTCTAGCAGCCGCGTTGCACGGCGGAATGTGAAAAGTGTTCATATGTAGTGAAATCTGAGAAATAAGCCCGTTTTCGTCATTTGCTATCGAATCGACTTAATGCCAGATCGTCATACTGGCCGCACTTGTCTCTGAAACGGTTACATTTATCGTGTGCAAAGCTATGTCGCGTGCTGCGGTATGCGGAGACACTAGAAGCACCATAATGAAAAACAGAAAAAGCTTCTAAGTTGATGTGATAGCCAGTACGAAGCAGTACCAT
This sequence comes from Schistocerca gregaria, assembly GCF_023897955.1. NCBI lineage: Eukaryota > Metazoa > Arthropoda > Insecta > Orthoptera > Acrididae > Schistocerca > Schistocerca gregaria. Next base: position 874,630 of record NW_026061973.1, read on the forward strand.
TCAAGGTTTAGTTATGGATTATTGAATTTTTAGACGATTTTGGTGCCTTGAACTTGAGCTAGGACTTTACGACTTTGCATGAAGTAAGGTCTAGCAGCCGCGTTGCACGGGGGAATGTGAAAATTGAACATATGTAGTGAAAACCTGAGAAATCCGCCCATTTTCGTCATTTGCTATCGTATCAGCTTAATGCCAGATCGTCATATTGCCCGCTTTTCTCTCTGAAACCGTTAGATTTATCGTGTGCAAAGCTATATCGCGTGCTGCGGTATGCGGAGACACTAAAATCACCATAATAGAACAAAGAAGAAGCTTCTAAGTTGATGTGATAGCCAGTACGAAGCAGTACAATTCAAGTTTTATCTATCGATTATTTTCTTTTTAGACGGCTTTGGTTCCTTTGAGATGACCTAGGACCTGCAGATATTGCATAAAGGGATGTCTAAGAGACGCGTTGCACGGGGGAATGTGAAATGTGTTCATATGTAGAGAAAACCTGAGATATCCGAGCGATTTCATCATTTGCTATCGAATCAACTTAATTTCAGATCGTCATATTGCACGCAATTCTCTCTGAAACCGCTACATTTATCGTGTACAAAGCTATGTCGCGTGCTGCGGTATGCGGAGACACTAAAAGCACCATAGTAGAACACAGAAAAAGCTTCTAAGTTGATGTGATAGATAGTACGAAGCAGTAAATTTCAAGTTTTAGTTTTAGATTATTGACGTTTTAGACGGCTTTTGTGCCTTGGACATGAGCTAGGACCTTAAGATTTTTCATGAAGGGAGGTCTAGCAGCCGCGTTGCATGGGGGAATGTGAAAAGTGTTCATATGTATGGAACACCTGAGAAATCCGCCCGTTTTCGTCATATGCTATCTAATCGACTTGATGCCAGATCATCATATTGCCCGCTGTTCTCTCTGGAACCGTTATATTTATCGTGTGCAAAGCTATGTTGCGTGCTGCGGTATTCGTAGACACTAAAAGCACCATAATAGAACACAGAAGAAGTTTCTAAGTTGATGTGATAGCCAGTAAGGAGCAGTAAAATTCAAGTTTTAGTTATCGATTACTGACTTTTTAGACGTCTTTGGTGCCCTGGACATGAGCTAGGACCTTAAGATTTTGCATGAGGGAGTTCTAGCAGCCGCGTTGCACATGGGAATGTGCAAAGTGTTCATATGTAGTAAAAACCTGATAAATCCGCAGATTACGTCATTTGCTATCGAATCGATTTTTGCCAGATCGCCATATTGGCCGTTCTTCTCTTCGAAACGGTTACATTTATCGTGTGCAAAGCTATGTCGCGTGCTGCAGTATGCGGAGACACTAAAAGCACCATAATAGGACACAGAAGAAGTTTCTAAGTTGGTGTGATACCCTAAAGGAAGCAGTAAAATTCTAGTTTAAGTTATCGATTACTGATTTTTTAGTCGGCTTTGGTGCCTTGGACATGAGCTAGGACCTTAAGACTTTGCATGAAGGGAGGTGTAGCAGCCGCGTTGGACGGGGGAATGTGAAAAGTGTTCATATGTAGTGAAAACCGGAGAAATCCGCCCGTTTTCGTCATTTGCTATCGATTCGACTTTTGCCAGAGTGTCATATTGGCCGCTCTTCTCAATGAAACGGTTACAATTATCGTGTGCAAAGCTATATCGCGTGCTGCGGTATGCGGAGACACTAAAATCACCATAATAGAACAAAGAAGAAGCTTCTAAGTTGATGTGATAGCCAGTACGAAGCAGTACAATTCAAGTTTTATCTATCGATTATTTTCTTTTTAGACGGCTTTGGTTCCTTTGAGATGACCTAGGACCTGCAGATATTGCATAAAGGGATGTCTAAGAGACGCGTTGCACGGGGGAATGTGAAATGTGTTCATATGTAGAGAAAACCTGAGATATCCGAGCGATTTCATCATTTGCTATCGAATCAACTTAATTTCAGATCGTCATATTGCACGCAATTCTCTCTGAAACCGCTACATTTATCGTGTACAAAGCTATGTCGCGTGCTGCGGTATGCGGAGACACTAAAAGCACCATAGTAGAACACAGAAAAAGCTTCTAAGTTGATGTGATAGATAGTACGAAGCAGTAAATTTCAAGTTTTAGTTTTAGATTATTGACGTTTTAGACGGCTTTTGTGCCTTGGACATGAGCTAGGACCTTAAGATTTTTCATGAAGGGAGGTCTAGCAGCCGCGTTGCATGGGGGAATGTGAAAAGTGTTCATATGTATGGAACACCTGAGAAATCCGCCCGTTTTCGTCATATGCTATCTAATCGACTTGATGCCAGATCATCATATTGCCCGCTGTTCTCTCTGGAACCGTTATATTTATCGTGTGCAAAGCTATGTTGCGTGCTGCGGTATTCGTAGACACTAAAAGCACCATAATAGAACACAGAAGAAGTTTCTAAGTTGATGTGATAGCCAGTAAGGAGCAGTAAAATTCAAGTTTTAGTTATCGATTACTGACTTTTTAGACGTCTTTGGTGCCCTGAACATGAGCTAGGACCTTAAGATTTTGCATGAGGGAGTTCTAGCAGCCGCGTTGCACATGGGAATGTGCAAAGTGTTCATATGTAGTAAAAACCTGATAAATCCGCAGATTACGTCATTTGCTATCGAATCGATTTTTGCCAGATCGCCATATTGGCCGTTCTTCTCTTCGAAACGGTTACATTTATCGTGTGCAAAGCTATGTCGCGTGCTGCAGTATGCGGAGACACTAAAAGCACCATAATAGGACACAGAAGAAGTTTCTAAGTTGGTGTGATACCCTAAAGGAAGCAGTAAAATTCTAGTTTAAGTTATCGATTACTGATTTTTTAGACGGCTTTGGTGCCTTGGACATGAGCTAGGACCTTAAGACTTTGCATGAAGGGAGGTGTAGCAGCCGCGTTGGACGGGGGAATGTGAAAAGTGTTCATATGTAGTGAAAACCGGAGAAATCCGCCCGTTTTCGTCATTTGCTATCGATTCGACTTTTGCCAGAGTGTCATATTGGCCGCTCTTCTCAATGAAACGGTTACAATTATCGTGTGCAAAGCTATGTCGCGTGCTGAGGTATGCAGAGACAATAAAAGCACCATAATAGGTCAGAGAAGTAGCTTCAAAGATGATGTGATAGCCTGTACTAAGCATTACAATTTTTGTTTTAGTTATCGATTAATGACTTTTTACACGTCTTTGGTGCCTTTGACATGAGCTAGGACCTTAAGGTATTGCATGAAGGGAGGTCTAGGAGCTGTGTTGCACTGGGGAATGTGAAAAGTGTTCATATGTAGTGAAAACCTGAGAAATCCGCCCGTTTTCGTCATTTGCTATCGAATCAGCTTAATGCCAGATCGTCATATAGCCCGCTTTTCTCTCTGAAACCGTTACATTTATCGTGTGCAAAGTTATGTCGTATGCTGCGGTATGCGTAGACACTAAAATCACCATAATAGAACACAGAAGAAGCTTCTAAGTTGATGTGATAACCTGTACGAAGCAGTACAATTCAAGTTTTAGTTATCGATTATTGACTTTTTAAACGGCTTTGGTTCCTTTGAGATGAGCTAGGACCTTAAGATATTGCATAAAGGGATGTCTAAGAGAAGCGTTGCACGGGGGAATGTGAAAAGTGTTCATATGTAGATAAAACCTGAGATATCCGAGCGTTTTCGTCATTTGCTATCGAATCGACTTAATTTCAGATCGTCATATTGCCCGCTATTCTCTCTGAAACCGTTACATTTATCGTGTGCAAAGATATGTCGCGTGCTGCGGTATGTGGAGACACTAAAAGCACCATAATGGATCACAGAAGAAGCTTCTAAGTTGTTGTGATAGCCAGTACGAAGCAATCCAATTCAAGTTTTAACTATCGATCATTGACTTTTTACACGGCTTTCGTGGCTTGGACATTAGGTAGTTCCTTAAGATTTTGCATGAGGGAGGTCTAGCATCCGCGTTTGACAGGGGAATGTGGGAAGTGTTCATATGCTGTGGAAACCTGGAAAATCCGCCCGTTCTCCTCATTGCTATCGAATCGACATTCGCCAGATCGTCATATTGGCGGCTCTTCTCTCTGAAACGGTTACATTTATGGTTTGCAAAGCTATGTCGCGTGCTGCGGTATGCGGAGTCACTAAAAGCTCCATAATAGAACATAGATGAAGCTTCTAAGTTGCTGTGAAAGTCATTACGTAGCAGTACAATTCAAGTTTTAGTTATCGATTAATAACTTGTTAGACGGCTTCGGTGCCCTAGACATGATCAAGGACCTTAAGATTTTGCATGAAGCGAGGTCTAGCAACCGCGTTGCACGGGGGAATGTGAAAAGTGTTCATATGTAGTGAAAACCTGAGAAATCCGCCCGTTTTCGTCATATGCTATCGTATCAGCTTAATGCCAGATCGTCATACTGGCCGCACTTGTCTCTGAAACGGTTACATCCATCGTGTGCAAAGCTATGTCGCGTGCTGCGGTATGCAGAGACACTAGAAGCACAATAATATAAAACAGAAAAAGCTTCTAAGTTGATGTGATAGCCAGTACGAAGCAGTACTATTCAAGATTTAGTTATCGATTATTTAATTTTTAGACGATTTTGGTGCCTTGAACATGAGCTAGGACTTTACGACCTTGCATGAAGTAAGGTCTAGCAGCCGCGTTGCACGGGGGAATGTGAAAAGTGTTCATATGTAGTGAAAACATGAGAATTCCGCCCGTTTTCGTCATTTGCTATCGAATCGACTTAATGCCAAATCGTCATATTGGCCGGTTATCTCTCTGAAACAGTTACATTTATCGTGTGCAAAGCTATGTAGCGTGCTGCGGTATGCGGAGACACTAAAAGCCCCATTATAGATCACAGAAGAAGCTTCTAAGTTGATGTGATAGCCAGTAAGAAGCAGTAAAATTCAAGTTTTAGTTATCGATTACTGACTTTTTAGACGTCTTTGGTGCCCTGGACATGAGCTAGGACCTTAAGATTTTGCATGAAGGGAGGTGTAGCAGCCGCGTTGCACGGGGGAATGTGAAAAGTGTTCATATGTAGTGAAAAGCTGAGAAATCCGCCCGTTTTCGTCATTTGCTATCGAATCGACTTAATGCCAGATCGTCATATTACCCGCATTTCTGTCTGAAACCGTTACATTTATCGTGTGCAAAGCTAAGTTGCGTGCTCCGGTATGCGTAGACACTAAAAGCACCATAATAGAACACAGAATAAGCTTCTAAGTTGATGTGATAACCAGTACGAAGCAGTACAATTCAAGTTTTTGTTATCGATTATTGACTTTTTAGACGGCTTTGGTGCCTAGGACATGAGCTAGGACCTTAAGATTTTGCATGAGGGAGTTCTAGCAGCCGCGTTCCACGGGGGAAAGTGCAAAGTGTTCATATTTAGTGAAAACCTGAGAAAACCGCCGATTTCGTCATTTGCTATTTTGATGCTGTAATTTACCGTCTAGTAAGGTCATCCGAAGACCAGTATCAGCTGCAAAGCGATTTAGAAAAGATTGCTGTATGGTGTGTCAGGTGGCAGTTGACGCTAAATAACGAAAAGTGTGAGATGATCCACATGAGTTCCAAAAGAAATCCGTTGGAATTCGATTACTCGATAAATAGTACAATTCTCAAGGCTGTCAATTCAACTAAGTACCTGGGTGTTAAAATTACAAACAACTTCAGTTGGAAGGACCACATAGATAATATTGTCGGGAAGGCGAGCCAAAGGTTGCGTTTCATTGGCAGGACACTTAGAAGATGCAACAAGTCCACTAAAGAGACAGCTTACACTACACTCGTTCGTCCTCTGTTAGAATATTGCTGCGCGGTGTGGGATCCTTACCAGGTGGGATTGACGGAGGACATCGAGAGGGTGCAAAGAAGGGCAGCTCGTTTTGTATTATCGCGTTATAGGGGAGAGAGTGTGGCAGATATGATACACGAGTTGGGATGGAAGTCATTACAGCATAGACGTTTTTCGTCGCGGCGAGACCTTTTTACGAAATTTCAGTCACCAACTTTCTCTTCCGAATGCGAAAATATTTTGTTGAGCCCAACCTACATAGGTAGGAATGATCATCAAAATAAAATAAGAGAAATCAGAGCTCGAACAGAAAGGTTTAGGTGTTCGTTTTTCCCGCTCGCTGTTCGGGAGTGGAATAGTAGAGAGATAGTATGATTGTGGTTCGATGAACCCTCTGCCAAGCACTTAAATGTGAATTGCAGAGTAGTCATGTAGATGTAGATGTAGATGTAGATGCTATCGAATCGACTTTTGCCAGATCGTTATATTGGCCACTCTTCTCTCTGAAACGGTTACATGTATCGTGTTCAAAGCTATGTCGCGTACTGCGGTATGCGTAGACACTAAAAGCACCACAACAGAACACAGAAGAAGTTTCTAAGTTGGTGTGATACCCAAAACGAAGCAGTACAATTCTAGATTAAGTTATCGATTATTGATTTTTTAGACGGCTTTGGTGCCTTGCACATGAGCTAGGACCTTAAGATTTTGCATGAAGGGAGGTCTAGCAGCCGCGCTGGACGGGGGAATGTGAAAAGTGTTCATATGTAGTGAAAACCGGAGAAATCCGCTCGTTTTCGTCATTTGCTATCGATTCGACTTTTGCCAGATCGTCATATTGGCCGCTCTTCTCAATGAAACGGTTACAATTATCGTGTGCAAAGCTATGTCGCGTGCTGAGGTATGCGGAGACAATAAAAGCACCATAATAGGACACAGAAGAAGCTTCAAAGATGATGTGATAGCCTGTACTAAGCATTACAATTTTTGTTTTAGTTATCGATTATTGACCTTTTACACGGCTTTGTTGCCTTTGACATGAGCTAGGATCTTAAGATATTGCATGAAGGGAGGTCTAGGGGCTGTGTCGCACTGGGGAATGTGAAAAGTGTTCATATGTAGTGAAAAAATGAGAAATCCGCCCGTTTGCGTCATTTGCTATCGAATCAGGTTAATGCAAGATCGTCATATAGCCCGCTTTTCTCTCTGAAACCGTTACATTTATCGTGTGCAAAGATATGTCGCGTGCTGCGGTATGCGGAGACACTAAAAGCACCATAATAGAATACACAAGAAGCTTCTAAGTTCATGTGATAGCTAGTACGAAGCAGTACAATTCAAATTTAGTTATCGATTATTGATTTTATAGACGGCTTTGTTGCGTTGGGCATGAACTAGGACCTTCAGATTTTGCATGAAGGGAGCTCTAGTAGCCGCGTTGCTCGGGGGAATGTGCAAAAGTGTTCATATGTAGTGAAAACCTGAGAAACCCGCCCGTTTTCGTCATTTGCTATCGAATCGACTTATGCCAGATCGTCAGATTAGACGCTCTTCTCTCTGATACGGTTAAATTTATCGTCTGCAAAGCTATGGCGCGTGCTGCGTATGCGGAGATACTAAAAGCACCATAGTAGAACACAGATGAAGCTTCTAAAATGATGTAATAGCCAGTAAGAACCAGTACAACTCAAGTTTTAGCTATCGATTATTGACTTTTTACCCATCTTTGGTGCCTTAGACATGAGCTAGGACCTCAAGATTTTGCATGAAAGGAGGCCTAGCAGCCGCATTGCACGGGAGAATGTGAAAAGTGTTCATATAAAGTAGAAACCTGAGCAATCCGTCCGTTATCGTCATTTGTTATCGATTCGAGTTAAAGTCTAATCGTCACATTGGCCGCTCTTCTCTCTAAAACGGTTACATTTATCGTCTGTAAAGCTATGTCGCGTGCTGCGGTACGCGGAGACACTAAATGCACCATAGTAGAACACTGAAGAAGCTTCTAAGTTGATGTAATAGCCAGTAAGAAGTAATACAATACAAGTTTTAGATATCGATTATTGTGTTTTTAGCCTTTGGTGCCTTTGACATGAGCTAGGACCTTACGATTTTGCATGATGGGTGGTCTAGCAGCCGCGTTGCACGAGAGAATGTGAAAAGTGTTAATTTGTAGTAAAAAACAGAGAAATCAGTCCGTTTTCGTCATTTGTTATCGAATCGGCTTTTAGCTAGATCGTCACATTGGCCGGTCTTCTCTCTGAAACGGTTACATTTATGGACTGCAAATCTATGTCGCGTGCTGCGGTATGCGGAGACACTAAATGCAGCATACCAGAACACATAAGAGGCTTCTAAGTTGGTGTAATAGGCAGTAAGAAGTAGTACAATTCAAGTTTTACTTATCGATTATTGACTTTTTACCCTTCTTTGGTGCGTAGGACTTGAGCTAGGACCTTACAATTTTGCACCACAGAAGAACTAGCAGCCGCGGTACAAGGGAGACTGTGTTCACAAGTAGTAAAAACCTGGAAATCCGTCCGTTTTCGTCATTTGTTATCAAATCGACTTAAAGTGAGATCGTCATTTGCTATCGAATCGACTTTTGCCAGATCGTCATATTGGCCGCTCTTTTCTCTGAAACGGTTACATTTATCGTCTGCAAAGCTAAGTCGCGTGCTGCGGTATGCGGGGACAATAAAAGCACCATAATAGAACACAGAAGAAGGTTCTATGTTGATGTAATAGCCAGTAAGAAGTAGTACAATTCAAGTTTTAGTTATCGATTATTGACTTTTTAGCCGGCTTTGGTGCCTTGGACATGAGTTAGGACCTTAAGATTTGGCATGAAGGGAGGTCGAGCAGCCGCGTTGCACGGGGGAATGTGAAATGTGTTCATATGTAGTGAAAACCTGACAAATTCGGCCGTTTTCGTCATTTGATATCGAATCGACTTAATGCCAGATCGCCATATAGCCCGCTTTTCTCTCTGAAACCGTTACATTTATCGTGTGCAAAGTTATGTCGTATGCTGCGGTATGCGTAGACACTAAAATCACCATAATAGAACGCAGAAAAAGCTTCTAAGTTGATGTGATAACCTGTACGAAGCAGTACAATTCAAGTTTTAGTTATCGATTATTGACTTTTTAAACGGCTTTGGTTCCTTTGAGATGAGCTAGGACCTTAAGATATTGCATAAAGGGATGTCTAAGAGAAGCGTTGCACGGGGGAATGTGAAAAGTGTTCATATGTAGAGAAAACCTGAGATATCCGAGCGTTTTCGTCATTTGCTATCGAATCGACTTAATTTCAGATCGTCATATTGCCCGCTATTCTCTCTGAAACCGTTACATTTATCGTGTGCAAAGATATGTCGCGTGCTGCGGTATGTGGAGACACTAAAAGCACCATAATGGATCACAGAAGAAGCTTCTAAGTTGATGTGATAGCCAGTACGAAGCAATCCAATTCAAGTTTTAACTATCGATCATTGACTTTTTACACGGCTTTCGTGGCTTGGACATTAGGTAGTTCCTTAAGATTTTGCATGAGGGAGGTCTAGCATCCGCGTTTGACAGGGGAATGTGGGAAGTGTTCATATGCTGTGGAAACCTGGAAAATCCGCCCGTTCTCCTCATTGCTATCGAATCGACATTCGCCAGATCGTCATATTGGCGGCTCTTCTCTCTGAAACGGTTACATTTATGGTTTGCAAAGCTATGTCGCGTGCTGCGGTATGCGGACTCACTAAAAGCTCCATAATAGAACATAGATGAAGCTTCTAAGTTGCTGTGAAAGTCATTACGTAGCAGTACAATTCAAGCTTTAGTTATCGATTAATAACTTGTTAGACGGCTTCGGTGCCCTAGACATGATCAAGGACCTTAAGATTTTGCATGAAGCGAGGTCTAGCAACCGCGTTGCACGGGGGAATGTGAAAAGTGTTCATATGTAGTGAAAACCTGAGAAATCCGCCCGTTTTCGTCATATGCTATCGTATCAGCTTAATGACAGATCGTCATACTGGCCGCACTTGTCTCTGAAACGGTTACATCCATCGTGTGCAAAGCTATGTCGCGTGCTGCGGTATGCAGAGACACTAGAAGCACAATAATATAAAACAGAAAAAGCTTCTAAGTTGATGTGATAGCCAGTACGAAGCAGTACTATTCAAGATTTAGTTATCGATTATTTAATTTTTAGACGATTTTGGTGCCTTGAACATGAGCTAGGACTTTACGACCTTGCATGAAGTAAGGTCTAGCAGCCGCGTTGCACGGGGGAATGTGAAAAGTGTTCATATGTAGTGAAAACATGAGAATTCCGCCCGTTTTCGTCATTTGCTATCGAATCGACTTAATGCCAAATCGTCATATTGGCCGGTTATCTCTCTGAAACAGTTACATTTATCGTGTGCAAAGCTATGTAGCGTGCTGCGGTATGCGGAGACACTAAAAGCCCCATTATAGATCACAGAAGAAGCTTCTAAGTTGATGTGATAGCCAGTAAGAAGCAGTAAAATTCAAGTTTTAGTTATCGATTACTGACTTTTTAGACGTCTTTGGTGCCCTGGACATGAGCTAGGACCTTAAGATTTTGCATGAAGAGAGGTGTAGCAGCCGCGTTGCACGGGGGAATGTGAAAAGTGTTCATATGTAGTGAAAAGCTGAGAAATCCGCCCGTTTTCGTCATTTGCTATCGAATCGACTTAATGCCAGATCGTCATATTACCCGCATTTCTGTCTGAAACCGTTACATTTATCGTGTGCAAAGCTAAGTTGCGTGCTCCGGTATGCGTAGACACTAAAAGCACCATAATAGAACACAGAATAAGCTTCTAAGTTGATGTGATAACCAGTACGAAGCAGTACAATTCAAGTTTTTGTTATCGATTATTGACTTTTTAGACGGCTTTGGTGCCTAGGACATGAGCTAGGACCTTAAGATTTTGCATGAGGGAGTTCTAGCAGCCGCGTTCCACGGGGGAAAGTGCAAAGTGTTCATATTTAGTGAAAACCTGAGAAAACCGCCGATTTCGTCATTTGCTATCGAATCGACTTTTGCCAGATCGTTATATTGGCCACTCTTCTCTCTGAAACGGTTACATGTATCGTGTTCAAAGCTATGTCGCGTACTGCGGTATGCGTAGACACTAAAAGCACCACAACAGAACACAGAAGAAGTTTCTAAGTTGGTGTGATACCCAAAACGAAGCAGTACAATTCTAGATTAAGTTATCGATTATTGATTTTTTAGACGGCTTTGGTGCCTTGCACATGAGCTAGGACCTTAAGATTTTGCATGAAGGGAGGTCTAGCAGCCGCGCTGGACGGGGGAATGTGAAAAGTGTTCATATGTAGTGAAAACCGGAGAAATCCGCTCGTTTTCGTCATTTGCTATCGATTCGACTTTTGCCAGATCGTCATATTGGCCGCTCTTCTCAATGAAACGGTTACAATTATCGTGTGCAAAGCTATGTCGCGTGCTGAGGTATGCGGAGACAATAAAAGCACCATAATAGGACACAGAAGAAGCTTCAAAGATGATGTGATAGCCTGTACTAAGCATTACAATTTTTGTTTTAGTTATCGATTATTGACCTTTTACACGGCTTTGGTGCCTTTGACATGAGCTAGGATCTTAAGATATTGCATGAAGGGAGGTCTAGGGGCTGTGTTGCACTGGGGAATGTGAAAAGTGTTCATATGTAGTGAAAAAATGAGAAATCCGCCCGTTTGCGTCATTTGCTATCGAATCAGGTTAATGCAAGATCGTCATATAGCCCGCTTTTCTCTCTGAAACCGTTACATTTATCGTGTGCAAAGATATGTCGCATGCTGCGGTATGCGGAGACACTAAAAGCACCATAATAGAATACAGAAGAAGCTTCTAAGTTCATGTGATAGCTAGTACGAAGCAGTACAATTCAAATTTAGTTATCGATTATTGATTTTATAGACGGCTTTGTTGCGTTGGGCATGAACTAGGACCTTCAGCTTTTGCATGAAGGGAGCTCTAGTAGCCGCGTTGCTCGGGGGAATGTGCAAAAGTGTTCATATGTAGTGAAAACCTGAGAAACCCGCCCGTTTTCGTCATTTGCTATCGAATCGACTTATGCCAGATCATCAGATTAGACGCTCTTCTCTCTGATACGGTTAAATTTATCGTCTGCAAAGCTATGGCGCGTGCTGCGTATGCGGAGATACTAAAAGCACCATAGTAGAACACAGATGAAGCTTCTAAAATGATGTAATAGCCAGTAAGAACCAGTACAACTCAAGTTTTAGCTATCGATTATTGACTTTTTACCCATCTTTGGTGCCTTAGACATGAGCTAGGACCTCAAGATTTTGCATGAAAGGAGGCCTAGCAGCCGCATTGCACGGGAGAATGTGAAAAGTGTTCATATAAAGTAGAAACCTGAGCAATCCGTCCGTTATCGTCATTTGTTATCGATTCGAGTTAAAGTCTAATCGTCACATTGGCCGCTCTTCTCTCTAAAACGGTTACATTTATCGTCTGTAAAGCTATGTCGCGTGCTGCGGTACGCGGAGACACTAAATGCACCATAGTAGAACACTGAAGAAGCTTCTAAGTTGATGTAATAGCCAGTAAGAAGTAATACAATACAAGTTTTCGATATCGATTATTGTGTTTTTAGCCTTTGGTGCCTTTGACATGAGCTAGGACCTTACGATTTTGCATGATGGGAGGTCTAGCAGCCGCGTTGCACGAGAGAAAAGTGTTAATTTGTAGTAAAAAACAGAGAAATCAGTCCGTTTTCGTCATTTGTTATCGAATCGGCTTTTAGCTAGATCGTCACATTGGCCGGTCTTCTCTCTGAAACGGTTACATTTATGGACTGCAAATCTATGTCGCGTGCTGCGGTATGCGGAGACACTAAATGCAGCATACCAGAACACATAAGAGGCTTCTAAGTTGGTGTAATAGGCAGTAAGAAGTAGTACAATTCAAGTTTTAGTTATCGATTATTGACTTTTTACCCTTCTTTGGTGCGTAGGACTTGAGCTAGGACCTTACAATTTTGCACCACAGAAGAACTAGCAGCCGCGGTACAAGGGAGACTGTGTTCACAAGTAGTAAAAACCTGGAAATCCGTCCGTTTTCGTCATTTGTTATCAAATCGACTTAAAGTGAGATCGTCATTTGCTATCGAATCGACTTTTGCCAGATCGTCATATTGGCCGCTCTTTTCTCTGAAACGGTTACATTTATCGTCTGCAAAGCTAAGTCGCGTGCTGCGGTATGCGGGGACAATAAAAGCACCATAATAGAACACAGAAGAAGGTTCTATGTTGATGTAATAGCCAGTAAGAAGTAGTACAATTCAAGTTTTAGTTATCGATTATTGACTTTTTAGCCGACTTTGGTGCCTTGGACATGAGTTAGGACCTTAAGATTTGGCATGAAGGGAGGTCGAGCAGCCGCGTTGCACGGGGGAATGTGAAATGTGTTCATATGTAGTGAAAACCTGACAAATTCGGCCGTTTTCGTCATTTGATATCGAATCGACTTAATGCCAGATCGTCATATTGGCCGCTTTTTCTCTGCAATGGTTATATTTATCTTCTGCAAAACTATATCGTGTCCTTCGCTATGCTTAGACACTAAAAGAACCATAGTAGAACACAGAAGAAGACTCTCAGAAGATGTAATCGGCCAGTACGAAGCATTACAATTCACATTTTACTTATCTATTATTGACTTATTAACCGGCTTTGGTTATTTGTACATGAGCTATGACCTTGAGATTGTTCATGAAACGAGGTCTGTCTGCCACGTTGCGCGGGAGAATGTGAAAAGTGTTCATACGTAGTAAAAACCTGAGAAATCCTCCCGTTTTCGTCATTTTCTATTTAATCGACTAATTGCCAGATCTGCAAGCTTATGTCGCGTGCTGCGTTATGCGGAGACAGTCAAAGCATCACAGTAGAACACAGATGAAGCTTCTCTGTTGGTGTAATCAGCGAGAAAGAACCAGTAATAAGTTGTACAATTCAAATTTTAGTTATCATTTATTGACTTATTAGCCTGCTTTGGTACCTTGGACATGAGCTAGGGCCTTAAGATTTTGCATGAAACGCGGTCTGGACGCCACGTTGCACGGGATGATGTGAAAAGTGTCCATTTGTAGTAAAAACCTGACAAATCCGACCGTTTTCTTCATTTGCTGTCGAATCGACTTATTGGCAGATCGTCACATCGGCCGCTTTACGCTCTGAGACGGTTAAATTTATAGTCTGCAAACTTATGTCGCCTGCTGCGGTTTGCGGAGACACTAAAAGCACCACAGTAGAAGACAGAAGAAGGTGTTAAGAAGATGTATTCGGCCAGTAAGAAGCAGTACAATTCAAGTTTTAGTTATAGATTACTGACTTATTAGCCGGCTTTGGTGCCTTGGACATGATCGAGGACCTCAAGCTTTTGCATCAAACGAGGTCTGAACGTCACGTTGCACGGGGAAATGTGAAACGTGTTAATATATATTAAAAACCTAAGAAAACCCTTCGCATTTATTTAAGTTCCTTTAGTACAATAAGAATCTGTTAAAAAACTGACTACAATAATCATAATCTTGCTGTACAAGGGAAGTAGCTACTATTATTAACAGTATTTATCAACAGCAAATAAAACAAAAGGTAAAACAGAAAGATTATCAAACGTCTAATGGCACAGTAACGAAACTGAAAACAGTTCGCGACAATTTCTTCTGAAATTATTTCACCAGGAAACAACAAGAACACCGATTGAAGACTACTAAAGTTCCAAAATAAACCACTATACACAAACAACTAATTAGTACTTAGCTTTGGATGCGCCGCTACAGCTGCAACTGGTCAGCGCGGAATGTAAACACAGGTAAGAAGTTAAGTTGCTCGATACGAAACACTCGCAAATATCAGGTCACAACCCAAGAAAGGCGGAGGTGAATGAAGAAACCATTAATAAGTATCTTATATAGTAAATATTATCACAAAAACCGTTAAAATATGTATCTGAAACCTATAAATGTATGAAAACTTAGAGAGCGATTTCACACGCACTCACGCGCCTAATCGTAATGCCAGATCGTCGCAGTGGCAGCTTTGCTCACGGAACTGTTTACATATACATCTGGAAACTTACGTCATGTGCTGAGGTATGCGGTCGCACCACAAACAACAAAATAGGAGCTTCTCATTTGATGCAATCGGCAGGTAAGAAGTAGTACTACTCAAGTTTTAGGTATCGAAAATTCAACTGTAGGCCGGTTCTGGTGTCTTGCAGTTGATAGAGGACCTTGGAACATGCCTGTCTTTTTACCCCCCTCCCCCCTCGTAAGATGACTGTCTACGTACACCCGCCACCCCCCCCCCCCTCGTAATATGTCTGCCTACCTACTCACGCCTTCTGAAAATGTGTGTCTACCCACTTCCCCCTCAGAAGATGACTCTCTACTTATCCCCCCAACCGGAAAACGTCAGTTTTCCCACCCCCTCCCCCCTCAGAAGATGACTGTTTACCTACACACCCTCGGAAGATACCTGTCTACTTAACCCCCCCCCCCCCCCCCCTCGTTTGGAACATGTCTGCCTACCTACCAGCCTCTCAAAATATGTCTTTCTATCTACATCCCCCACCCCCCTCAGAAGATCACTCTCTACCTACTCCGCACGTGGATGATGCCTGTCTCCCTAACCCACCCTTCAGAAGATGTTTGCCTACATACCCCTTCTTGGAAGATGTCTGTCTACCTACACACCTTTGGAAGAGGCCTGTCTACCTACCCCCTCCCCACCCCTTGGAAGATGTCTGCCCAGCTACCCTCCATCTAAGAAAATATTTGTCTACATACACCCCCTTCGGAAAATGTCTGTCTACCTACTACTGCTCTGATGATGTCTGTCTCCCTACCCCAACCTTCAGAAGATGTCTGCCTACCTTCTACTCCATGGAAGATGTCTCTATACATACCACCTATCGGGTGATGTTTGTCTACTCGCCCCCCCCACCCCATAACATGCCAATCTAACATCCCCCCCTGTGAAGATGCCTATCTATCGCCTAGCTCGGAAGCTACCCCAACTCAGAAGATTCCTATCTACCTGCACTTGGAAGATGACTATCTCTCCATCACCTTCAGAAGACTCTTATCTACCCCCTCAGAAGATGGCTGTCTACATACCCCACCCTCAGAATATGACTGTCTCTGATCTCCCACCCTATCTGTCTGTCTACCATTCTCACACATCGAGAGAGGTGGTACAGTGGTTAGCACACTGGACTCGCATTCGGGAGGACGATGGTTCAATCCCGTCTCCGGCCATCCTGATTTAGGTTTTTCGTGATTACCCTAAATCGTTTCAGGCAAATGCCGGGATGGTTCCTCTGAAAGGGCACGGCCAATTTCTTTCCCAATCCTTCCCTAACCCGAGCTTGCGCTCCGTCTCTAATGACCTCGTTGTTGACGAGACATTAAACACTAACCACCACCACCACCATTCTCACAATCAGAAACTGTCTGTCTACCTACCTCCCCCCCCCCCCCCGAAGATGTTTGCCTATCTTCCTAGGTACCGCCATTTAGAAGGTGTCTGCCTACCTACACCCACTTCAAAAGATGTGTAACTGACTACCCCACCTCCGAAGATCTCTGTCAAACCCTCCTCCCATCCCTGGAGGATGTATGTGTGCAGACCCCCCTCTTGGAAGACATTTGACAACCGAAAAAACCGCTTTGGAAGATGTATGACTTCCTACCACTACCCTCGGAAGGTGTATGTCTACCTAGCACCCCCTCGAAGATGCCTGTCTATCTACTGAACCACGGTATATGCCTGCCTCACCCTGTCAGAATATGTCTGTCTACATACCCCACATGGAAGATGTCTGTCTACTTACCCCCCCCCCTTGGAAGATGTTTGTCTACCTAGCCCCTCTTGGAAGATGTCTGCCCACATAAACACACACTCGGAATATGTATGACTAGCCACCACTCCCCTCGGAACATGTATGTCTACCTACCCCACCTCCAGACATGTCTCTCTACCTACGCCCCCACTCATAAGTTGTGTGTCTACCAACCCGCCATTTGAAGATGTCTGTCAACCTGGCCCTCCCTCAGAAAATGTCTGTCTACCTGCCCACCTTGGAATATTTATGTCTACCAAAACCCGGAGGATGTCTGTCTACCCAACACCCCCTCAGAAGATGATTGTCTACCTACCCCCGGAAGATTTCAGTCTACCTGCCCCCCCTCACTTCTGAAAGATGCCTGTCAATCAACCCCTCCAACAGAAAATGTCTGTCTACCTACCGCCCCTCAAAAGTTGTATGTCTACCACCCCTCCTCGGGAGATGTCTGTCTACCTACCCCCCTTCAGAAGATGTCTATCTACCTACCCCCCATCCCCTCGGTAAATGCCTGTCTACCCAACCCCCTCTCGGGAAAAGTATGTCTACCTATCCCCACTCGGAAGATGGCTGTCTACCTACCACCTCCCTCGGAATATGTCTGTATATCGAACCCGACCTCGGAATATGATTTTCCACCTAATGCATGGGAGATGTCAGTCCACCTGCACCCCACTTTGTAAAATGCCTGTCTACTTTCCACCCCTTTGGAAGATGTCTATCATCCCACCTCGGAAGATGTCTGTCTACCTACCCCCCTCTGAACATGATTGCCTACTGAACCACAACTCAGAAGATGATTGTCTACTGACCACCCAGAAGATGGAAGCCTACCTGCCCCCTCCCACTACAACAGAAGATGACCATCCATCTAACCCCCTTGGTGGATGTCGGTTCATCTCCCCCCCCCCCTTGGAGGACTTTGTCTTCCTACCCCCTCGGAAGATGTATGTATTCCATTCGCCCCTCAGAAGAGGTCTATCTTCCAACCCCCCTAAGAAGATTTTTGTCTACCTACCCTGCCTTGGTATATGTATGTCTTCCTACACCCCCTCATACGATGTCTGCATACCTACCCCCCTCGGAAGAAGTCTATCATCCCTCTGTTAGAGAATTTCTGTCTACCTTGCCCCCCCCCCCCCTCGGAAGATATATGTCTTCATATCCTCTACCCTTGGTGCCTACATACTCAACCTCAGAAGATATCTACCAACCTACCCCACCTTATAAGAAATCTTTCTACCTACCCCCCCCCCCCTCATAATATGTGTGTCTACCACCTCATGGAGGATGTATGTCTACTCCCCCCCCCCCCCTCGTAAAATGTCTATCTTTCCCAGTTGGAAAGATGTCTATCATCCCACTCTTAGAAGGTGTCTGTCTACCTGTCCTCCAACTCTGAAAATGTCTGTGTACCTACCCTCCCTCAGGAGATATCGGTCTAATTGCCCACCGGGACTATGTCTATCTACATACTCTCAGCCTTGGAAAATACGTGCCTACCTACCCCACCCCCTGTAAGATATCTGTCTACCTACAACCTGCCCTTGGATACTGTCTGTCTACATACACCCTCTAATAAGATGTCTGTCTACCTACCCCACACTGTCTGTCTTCCTACCCCAACCATCCTCGGAAGATGTTTGTCTACCTACCCCTCCTTGGAAAATGCCTGTCTACCTAAATCTCGCTTGGAAAATATCTGTCTACCTACCCCCCATCCTTGGAAGGTGTCTGTCCACCAACTCTCCTGTCGGAAGATGTATGGCTACCTAACCCCCCTCAGAAGATGTCTGTCTATCTATCTGCCTGTGGAATGTGTATGTCTACCTAACTCCCTTAGACAATGTCAGTCTACATACCCCCCTCGGAAGATACCTGTCTACCAATACTCTTCCCTCTACATGCCAAAACTAATAAGATAGCTGCCAACCTAACCCACCTCAGAAGGTCTCTGTTTATGCACACAAACTGAACATGTATGTCTATCTACCCCCCAGAAGTTGTCTGTCTACCTGCCCCCTCAGAAAATGTCAGTCGACCTACCCCCCCTTGGAAGATTTCTGTCTACCTATAACACCTCACGGAAAATATCTGTCTACCAGCCCCCTCTCAGAAGATGTCTGTCTACCTACCACCCCCCTCAGAAGTAGTATATCTATCTACCGTACCCTTGGAACATGTCTACCTACCCCCCCTCCCAGTCAGCAGTTGTCTGTCCACCACCTACATAAGTTGTCTATCTACACCCCCTCGGAAGATGTCTGTCCAATACACCACCCTCAGAAGATATCTGTCCTACCCCTCTCGAAAATGTTAGTCTACCTACACCCCAGATAATGAATGTCTACCAACCCCACCTCGGAAGATGTTTGTCTACCTACCCCATGGAAGATGTGTTTACCTACCACCACTCGTAGTATGTGTGTCTACCTACCCCCATTGGAAAATATCGGTCTACCAACTGCCCTTGAAGATGTATGCCTACATACCCAACACCCTCGGAAGACGTCTGGCTACCTAGCTCCCCCCCACGAAGATATCTGCCTTCATACCCACTTCTCTTGGAAGATGTCTGTCAACGGACCCAAATTCAGAAAACGACTGCCTACCTACCCCACCTCAAAAGATGTCTGCCTACCAACCACCCCTCGGAATATGTATGTCTACCTACACTCATTCGGAATATTGCTTTCTACCACCCCTCCCTCTGAACATGTCTATCTACCTACCTCCCTCAGAACATGTCTATCTACCAACATCCCCCACCTCTTATGAAGTCTCTCTCACTACCCCCCCCCCCCCTTCGAAAGTGACACCCTACCTACCATCCTCAGGAAATGTCAGTCTTCCTACTCCCCATACCTCAGAAGGTGTGTCTAACTATCCCCATGGACAATGTCTGTCTACATACCCCTAGCCTCAGAAAATACTTGTCTAACTACACCCCTCAGATTATTTCTGTCTACCTACAACCCAGCCTCGGATAATGTCTGTCTACCTACCCCCTCACTAATTGTCTCTCTACCTAAGCTACCTTAGAAGATATCTGTCTACATATCCCTCATCCTCTGAAGCTGTATGTCTACTACCCCTGCTCAGAAGATGTCTGTCTACTTAAAAACCCCTCAGATCATGTCTGTCTAACAACCCCCCCCCCCCCATTTGTCTGTCTACCTACCCCCTTGAAGATGTCTGTCTACCTACCCCCAGTAAAATGTCTCTGTACCCATCTTCCCCTCAGAAGATGATTGTCTACCTACCCCCGTACAGAAGATGCACCCCTTTCAGAAAATGTCTGTCTACCTACCCCATCCACACACGGAAGATTCCTATCTACCCACTTTGGACAATGCCTTTCTACCCCAACTCAGAAATGTCTATCTACTACCATCTCATAAGATGTCTGTCTACCTACCCCCCATTGAATATATCTGCCTACCCAACCCATCTTTGGAAGATGATTGGCTACCTACCCCATGGAAGATGTCAGGCAACCTGCCCGCTCACTTAGGAAGATGCCTACCTCCCCCTTGGAAGTGGTCTATTTTCCACCACTCAGAAGATGTCTGTCTAACTACCCCCTCTGAATGTATATGTCTATCAACTATGTCTGTTTACCTACTCCCATAAGATGTCTATCATCCCCCTCAGAAGGTATCTTCCTATATACTCCCTCCCCTTGGAAGATGTCTGTCTACATACCCAAACTAAGATGATGTCTGGCAATCTACTCCCCCACAGAAGATGTCTGTCTACCTACCACCCTTGGAACATCTATGTCTTTCTACTCCCCGGAAGATGTCTGTCAGTCTGCCCAACTTGGAAAATGTCTGTCTACGTGCCCTCCTTCGGAAGATGTCTATCATCCCCAGCCTCAGAAGAATTATGTCTATTTGTCCCGCACCAACAGTAGATGTCTGTGTACCTACCCCCTTAAGAAGAAGTCTGTTTACCAACCCCCCTTCAGGAGATTCTCAAACCACCCACCAGGAAAGTCTCTGTCTACCTATCCCTCCCCCCCCTTTGGGAGATATGTGTCTACCTACAACACAACTCGGTAAATGTCTGTCTACCTACCCCTCAGAAGATGTCTGTTTATCCACACCTCCACAGATGATGTCTATCTACCTACCGCCTGCCCCCATCCTCCGAGGATGTCTGTCTTCCTACACCCTCAGAAGATGTCTGTCTACCAACCCCCCTTGGAAGATGTTGGTCTACTTACCCCTCTAGATGATGTCCGTCTACGTACACCCCTCAGAAGATGGCTGTCTACCAATCCACCAATGGGAGATGTCTGTCTACCAACCCCCTCGAAAGGTGCCTTTGTGCCTACCCCCTCAGAAGATTGTCTACCTACGAACACTCAGTAAATGTATGTATACCTACCCCCCCCCCCCTCGGAAGAAGTCTGTTTAATTATTCCCCACCCCTTGGTAATTTCTGTCTACATACCACTCCCTTGCAAGATGTCTGTGTACCTACTCCCTCTTGAAAGATATCTGTTTACCTACATCTTCTGTGGGGAGGTAGGAAGACACACATCTTCCGCGAGGGGTAGGTAGACAGACATATTCCAAAGCAGGGTACATGGTCAGACATCTTCTGAAGGGTGGTAGGTAGACAGACATCCTCCAAGAGGGGGGGGAGACATTTTCTGTGGTGATAATGGTAGACAAACAATTCCAAGGAGGGGTAGTTAGACAGTCATCTTCTGAGTGGTTGTTTCTTAGTCAGACGTCTTCAAGGGGGAGGATTGGTAGACCGACAGTTTCCAAGGGGGGAGACATTTTTCGATTGGGGCCAAATAGGTAAACAGATATCCTTTGAGAGGGAGGTAGACATTTTCCGGGGGGGGGGAGATATTTTCGAGGGGGAGAGTAGATTGACATCTTCTGGGAGGGGGGAGATAGTATTATTCCATGGGGGGAGGTGAGTTGTCAGACATCTTCAAAGGTTGGGGGGGGGGGGTCGGTAGACAGACATCTTCCAAGAAATGTCGGTAAGTAGACAGACATCTTCTGTGGGAAGTGATGGTATGTACACTTACATCTTCTGATGGGTTCGGGTAGATAAACAGGCATCTTTCATGATGGGGGGATAGAGCTCCTCGAAGATGGGGTGTAGATGTCTTTGGCAAGGAGGGTAGATAGACATATTCCGAGAGGGGGTTAGATAGATTTCTTCCATAGCGGGGATAGATAGACTTGTCCCGAGTTTGTGAGGTAGACAGACATACAGACATCTTCCTAGAATTTGGAGGTAGACAAACATATTCAGAATGGGCAGTAGACACATTCCAAATGAAGGGAGGCTGTGGAAATCTTCTGAGTCTAGGATAAATGTTCTCTGAGAGGAGGGGCTAGATGGAAATCTTAACAGGGGTGGGGTAGGTAGTCAGACATATTCTGAGAGGAGGGGGTTGATAGACAGGCATCTTTCATGAGGTGAGTTATAGACATCCGCCTGGGGGATAGACATCTTCTGAGGTGGGGATAGGTATCTTCCAGTGGGTGTAGATATCTGTGGGTGGGGTAGATAGACATCTTCTGAGGTGTTGGTTGATAGTCACCTTCCTAGTGGAGGGATACAGATATTTTCCGCCTGGGCTGGGTAGATAATCTTCTGAAGGGGGGTAGACGTCTTCCAAGGGGGGGTAGAGAGACAGCTTCTGAGGGGGGTAGATAGACATTTTCCAAGGATGGGGGCAGATACACATCTTCTGAGGGGGTAGATACACCTCTTCCGAGGAAGGTATGGATAGATAATCTTATGAGGTGGGTGTTGGTAGGCATCAGCTGAAGGGGGCTAGATTGGCATCTTCCGATGTGGAAGGGTTTAGGTAGGCATTTTTAGAGGGAGGGATTTCTTCCCAGGGGTTTAGATAGGCATCTTCCAAGTGGGTGTAGAATGACATCTCAGAGAGGGGGTAGACAAAATCTTCCGAGAGGGGGTAGGTAGAAAGACATCTTTCGATGGGAGAGTAGGTAAGCAGACATCTTTTGAGTGGGGTTGGTAAACTGACATCTTCCAAAGGGGCAAGGTAGACATATAGTTTCTGAGGGTGGGGCATAGGTAGACTGACACTTTCCGATGTGTGGTAAGTAGAATTACATCTTCTGAAGTGATGGGGTAGGTAGACAGACATTTTCCGAAGGGGTGTAGGTATACAGACATATACCTAGGGGGAAGGTAGACAGACATGTCCCGAGTGGTGGTAGGTAGACAGCCATCTTCCAGTTGGGTAGGTACACAGACATCATCCAAGGAGGTTAGAAGGATAGACATTTTCCATGTGGGGGGTTGGTAGACATAAATCATCTGAGGGGGGAGAGACATCTTTTGAGGGGAGGGTACATAGACGGACATCTTCAGAGAGGAGGTAGTCATCCTCCGAGAGGGAGATAGTCATCCTCCGAGAGGGGGAGTAGATGTCTTCCGAGATGCGAGGCAGTTGTACATCTTCCACTGGTCTTAGCTAGGCAGACATCTTCTGAGGGAGGGTATGTAGACAGACATCTTCTGAGGGGGATAACGTCGACAGTCATCTTCTGATCGGGGTGGGTGGGTAGACAGACATCTTCCGAGTGGTGGTAGGTATGGAGACATCTTCTGAGGCTGGATTCGGTAGACAGGCATCTTCCAAGGGGGGGTGTTGGAAGACAGATATTTTTCAAGGGGTGGGAAACATCTTCTAAAGGATGCAGTTTGGTAAGCAGTATCCTCCGAGAGGGGTCTAGACATTCTGTGAGGGGGATAACGTCGACAGTCATCTTCTGATTGGGGGGGGGGGGGGAGGGGTAGGTAGAAAGACATCTTCCGAGGAGTGTTAGGTATGGAGACATCTTCTGAGCCTGGGTGCGGTAGAAAGACATCTTCCAAGGGGTGGAGGGGGGTGTTGGAAGACAGACATCTTCCAAGGGGTGGGAAGCACCTTCTAAAGGATGCAGTTTGGTAGACAGACATCCTACGAGAGAGGATGTAGACATTCTCAGATGGGGAGTGTATATCTTCTGAGAGGAGTGGTAGATTGACATCTTCCGAGAGGGGGGAGATACTTTTCTTCCATGGCGGCAATAGATAGATATCTTCCAAGAGGAGGGTACATAGATAGACATGTTTAAATGTGTGGTGAATGTACACAGACAACTTTCGAGAAGGGGGGTAGGTATACAGACATCCTCAGAGGGGGTGGGTTGGGAGACAGACATCTTCCGAGATAGGGATAAGATAGAGACAAATCATTCAAGGTGTGGTAGATAAATATACAGATTCTGAGGGGTTTAGGTAAACATTCATATTATGACGGGTTGTGGGTGTAGGTAGACAGAAACCATCCGAGGAGGGGTATTTAGGCAGATAATGTCTGAGAGGGTTTATGTAGACTGGCATCTTCTGAGGGGTTGTAGGAGGACAGATATCTTCCAAGTGGAGGGTTGGTAGACAGACATCTTCAGATGTGGGGTGGGGTAGGTAGCCAGACATCTTCCAATAGGGGGTTGGTAGGCAGACATATCACGTGAGGGGATGGTTTAGACAGCCTTCTTCTGATGGGTGGGTGGGTAGACTGACATCTTCCATGATGGGGCGTAGGCAGAGAGACATTGTCCGAGGCAGGGTGACTATAGACATTTTTCGAGAGGGGGGTAGTTAGACAGACTTCTTCTGGGGGGTTGTAGGTAAACTGACCTCTTCAGAGGGGTGGCGTAGAATGACATTTGCCAAGAGGGGTAGGTAGAGAGACATTTTCCGATGGTGGAAAGTAGACAACATCTTCTGATGAGTGTAGGTAGACAGACATCTTCCGAGGGGGATGTGTAGGTGGACATACGTCTTCCGATGGTTGGTGGGTACATAGACAGACATATTCCAATGGGTGCGGTAGGTAGACAAACATCTTCCAAGTGCGGGCGTCGTAGACAGGTATCATACAAAAGTTCATGTAGGTAGACACACATCTTCTGAGGGGGTGTAGGGGGGACAGACATTTTCCGAGGGGTGTACATAGACATACATTTTCCACGTGGGGTCTAGGTAAACAGACATCTTCAGATGAGGGGGGTAATTAGACAATCATCTTCTGGGGTAGGCTGACAGACATATTCAGAAGTATGGGTTGGTAGACAATACTTTATGACTGGAGGGATGTAGAGAGACATCTTCCAAGGGGTGTATGTAGGTAGACAGACCTCTTCTGTTGTGGGATTTGTAGGTAGGCAGACATCTTCCGAAGCAGAGGTGTTGGTAAACAGACAATTATCATGGACAGGGTTAGGTAGGCAGACATCTTCCCAGTGAAGTTTTGTAGACAGACATCTTCCAACAACGGGTTAGGTAGACTGACACCTTCTGAGGCAGGGTAGGTAGATAGTCATCTTCGGAGGAGTGTTTGGTATACAGACATCTTCCGAACGGGTGTAGGTATACAGACATATACCTAAGGGGGAGGTAGACAGACATCATGGGAGTGGGGGTACGTAGACAGACAGGTGGGTAGGTATACAGACATCTTCCGAGGGGGATTAGGAGGACAGACATTTTCCATTTGAGGGTTGATAGACTCACATCATCTGAGGGAGGAGAAATATCTTTTGAGAGGAGGGTATGTAGACAGACATTTCAGAGAGAGGGTAGACATCATCCGAGAGGGAGGTAGTCATCCTCCAACACAGGGGTAGATATCTTCCAAGAGGGGTGTAAATAAATATCTTCCAAGATGCGAGGTAGATGGACCTCTTCCGAGGGTTTTAGGTAGGCAGACATGTTCCGAGGTGTGGCATGTAGACATACACCTTCTGAGGGGAATAAGGTAGACAGTCATCTTCTTATGGGAAATGGGTAGGTAGACAGACATATTCCAAGGGAGGGGGGGTAGGTAAGGAGGAGATATATTCTGAGGGTGAGTTCAGTACTCAGACATCTTCTGAGGGGTGTTCATGGTAGACAGACATCTTTCAAAGGGGGGGAGACATCTTCCAAAGTATGCGTTTTGGTATACAGACATCCTCCAAGAGGGGTGTGGACATTCTCTGATGTGGGAGTAGATATCTTCCCAGAGGAGTGGTAGTTTAACAACTTCCGAGAGGGGGGGGGTTGGGTAGGCAGACAGATATCCTCAGAGTTAGGGGTAGGGAGACAGATATCTCCCACAGGAGGGATAAAATCGAATCATTTGAAGGGGGTAGATAGGCATACATCTTCTGAGGGATTTAGGTAGACATTCATCTTATGACAGGGGAAGGGGGTAGGTAGACAGATCATGCGGGGGGGGGGGGGGATATGTAGACAGATATCTTACGAGAGGGGGGTAGTTAGGCAGACATATTCTGAAGAGTTGTAGGAGGACGGACATATTCCAAGGGGGTAGGTAGACAGGCATCTACAGACGGGGTTAGGTAGACAGTCTTATCAGAGGTGTATAGGTAGACAGACATCTTCTAAGGGGTTTGGTAGACCAACATTTCCTAAGGAGTGGCAGGTAGACAAACTTCTTCCGAGTGTGGGTGGGTATGTAGACAGACACCAGTAAGGAATTGTAGGCTGACAGACATCCTTTGTGATAGATGGTAGGTAGGCAGAAATATTCCGAAGGGAGGGTTGGAAAACATACATCTTCCAATGGAAGGGGTAGGTAGTCATACATCTTCTGAGGGCTGGGTTTAGGTATACAGAGATCTTTCCAAGGGGGGGGGGGCAGGTAAGTAGACAGACATATACTCAGGGTAGGGGGATGAGAGACAGTCATTTTCCGAGGGGGAGGGGTAGGTAGACAGACATCTTCTGATGGTTGGGTAGGTAGACAGACATCTTCCGGGGTGGACAGCTAATCGGACATGGTTTGAGGGAGCTTAGGTAGACAGACATTTCCGATGGGGAGTGTAGGTAGACAGACATATTCTAAGGGTGGGGAGATGAGAGACATTTTCTGATGTGGAGATAGGTAGACAGACGTCTTCTGAGGGGTTGTAGGTAGACAGACATCTTCCAAGCGGGAGCTGTAGGTAGACAGACATCTTCAGAAGGAGATTGTAGGTTGATGGACATATTTTGTGCAGGTAATGATAGATAAACAAATTCCAAGGGGTGGTAGTTTAACAGACATCTTCCCAGGGGGGCTGAGTAGATAGACATACATCATCCAACGTGGGTAGACAGACATATTCCAGGTGGAGTAGACATCCTCCAAGGGGTAGACATCTTCGAATGGTGGTGAGGGTAGGTAGACATCCTATGAGAGTGGGGTTAGAGATTCTCTGAGAGGGAGGTGTAGATAGCTACCAAGAGTGGAGGTAGATAGACATATTCCGAGTGGGGGGGGGTTGGATAGAAATCTTCTGGGGGTTGAAATGTGGCAGTTGGTAGACTGGGCTTTTCTGAGACTGTGTTTGGAAGACATTTTCCGAGGTGGGAGGTAGACAGAGATATTCCGAGGCAGTTGGTAGGTAGACAGACTAATTCCAGGGTGGTTGGTATGCTGACAGACATCTTCTGAGGGGGGGGGGGGGGTAGACAGACATCGCCTGAGGGGCTGGAAGACACCTTCCAAAGTTTGGGGGTCTCTAGACATCTTCCGAGACAGGGGTAAACAACTTCCGAGTGGGGGGGCTGAGTAGGGGTTGGGATAGGTAGACAGACAAATTCCGAGAGGGCAGGTAGGTAGATAGACTTCTCCTTAGTGTGGGGGGGGGGGGGGGGTGTTGAGAGACATCTTTCAGGGTGATAGACATCTTACGAGGTGGGGAGAGAGTTTTTGTGGGGGTATAGATAGACATCTTCACAGGGTGAGGTAGGTGGACAAACATCTTCCTTAGGGGGGTGAGGTAGGCAGACATCTGACGAGGCGGCAGGTAGACAGACATCTCCTGTGGAGAGTTACGTAGACTGACATTTTATAAGGAGCAAGTAGGTAGAATTACATATTAGGTGGTGGGGCGATGAGAGACAGACAGCTTTCGATGGGGTAGAGGTAGTATGAAATCTTCCGATGTGGGAGGTGTAGGTAGATATCATCTGAGAGGGGTAGGTACACAGACATCTCCCGAGGGGTGGGGTAGGTAGACATTCATATTCTGTGGGGAGGGGTAGGTAGTCATACATATTCTAAGGGGGGGGGGATTTAGGTAGACACACATATTCCAAGGGTGTGGGTAGGTACACAGACATCATCTGAGGGGGGAGGGGAGGTGCAGGTTGACAGAGATCTTCCATGGATGGGTAGCTCGGTAGATATCTTCTGAGGGGGATAGATAGGCATATTTCGAAGGTGGGGTAGATAGCCACCTTCCCAGGGGGGGAGGGGGGCAGATCATCATGGGTGTGACGTCACGTGAGCTGCACTGCTGTTGAAATAGCTTGTTAATGTTTTATAAATTTTAGACTTCATTTACGTATTTTAAAGTTTTTTTGTGTTATTATTTTTGCCGTAAAAGCAAATTATTAGTGGATATTCATTTATCTCAGTGTTTCTTCCTGTGGTATTGACTCGAGTGGTCTATTATGTGTAAGTGTGCTTCCATGGTTCGTCTAAGCCTCGCGCCTCATCAGCGTGTTTACATTTTGCGGCGTGCACTGCATCTGCAGCGGTTATAAGCTAAGTACTGACGAACTTGTTTGTGCTCTGTAATACGTTATTAAACTGAATAGATTGCAGTGGTGTTGCTTGCCATTTTTGGCGAAATAATGACTTAATAAACTCTTGTAATCGTTCGCTCGCTGTGTTTTATAGAGTTTTCAGTGTGTTGAAGTCGTTTAGTAAATTTCGTGCTTTAGTTTTCAACTGGCGTTTAGTTTAAATTTTTTGGTTTTAGCCAATAATTTTGTGAAGTTTTGCTGGTATTGGTATCGGCTGTGTTGTAGTAGTATTAATACAAGTAGCTGCTTTCTTAGTAGGCAGAGAATTTCGAGACCATAGTTGTTAGTTCTTAAATAGTGCTGCTTTTGTAACTGAACTTTGGTAACGTAGACGTATAGTTTTTTTTAGTAACTGTAAAATTTTATCGTGAGTGAGAAGTGATTGCTATGTCGTAGGTTTGTGATTAGTGGATTAAGCTGTGGGATTTGTTCAAAGTATTTTCATTGGGGGGAATGCGGTGGGGAAGCCAGTGGTCATTTGAGGGTGATCCTGTCCTGGGAATGTAGAATCTGTAATAGAAACAAGTTAATAGAGGAGCAGGAGCGTAAGATCTGTGCCCTTCAGGTGCAGTTACAATGCGCAAAGGAGGAACTAGATAAGTTGAGGAGGGTGAAGGGTGCTGGGGAATGGGAACTGGCAGTTGACAAGAAGATAGATAGGAAAAGGAGGTAGTCAGACAGTTTTACTTTGCATACATGCAATAGATACGACAAACTGTCAAAGTTGAGCGGAGAGGAGCCTCGTGTAGCTGTATATGGAGGTAACTTGCAGCCGTCCTCAGCAATTAGGAGGCCTAGGTTCTGCTGTTAGGTAGTTACCGGGCAGAGGTGTGGGCCAGCATTTGCAAGAAGTTTTGTGGAGTGAGTACCAGGTCACAAGCATTGTGAAGCCTAATGCAGGGTTGGCTCAGGTGGCTGAAAGCTTAGGGGAGTTATGTAAGAATTTTACAAAGGAGGATCAGGTAGTGATAGTGGGTGGTGCTGGGAGCAGTCGCAATAGGGACAGGGGGTATGATGTCAGTGGTGACTTGGTTAAGATAGCTACTCAAACTGGTGGCACTAATGTGCTTTTCGTGCAACTGTTTCAGCATAATGATCGGCCACACCTTAATGCGGCTGTTGGGGGCGTAATTGTGGGGCTGGGGAGTGCAGTGATGGGAGAGGGCATGGATCACATCTCAGTGGTGCCAGTTGGGTCTATCAGTAGATGGGGTTTCACTATGCATGGCCTGCACCTCAATAGGTATGCGAAGGAGAGGCTACCTAAGCTTATAGGTGACAGTGTAGTGGGTGGTGGTGGCGGTAGTGGTGTCACTCATGGAAAAATTCCTGTAGTATTTGGTGTTAGAGCTGCACCTTTTTAATACTGAAGTCAGCTGATTGGTATACCAGCTTAGAGGAAGTGCCTCTAAGGTTCAAAAATGGTTCTAATGGCTCTGAGCACTATGCAAATTAACATATGGGGTCATCAGTCGCCTAGAACTTAGAGCTAATTAAACCTAACTAACCTAAGGACGTCACACACATCCATGCCCGAGGCAGGATTCGAACCTGCGACCGTAGCAGTCCGAACTGAGCGCTTAGAACCGCAAGACCACCGCGGCCGGCGTGCCTCTAAGGGCTCTCCTCCAGAGGATGTAATGTTTCCAAGTAGAGAAGGAATTGGCATATTTCATCAGAATATAAGAGTTATTAGAGATAAAGTTAGTGAACTGCTAACAGATGTTAACGCTGAAATTATTTGTATATCAGAGCACCACTTCAATAAATTGATAATTTATAGGCTTCCTTTACCAGGCTACATATTACCTGGCTGTTTCTCAAGGAGTTCCTTGCGGGGTGGGGAGGTGTCTCCGTACATAAAAAACAATACGTTATTTGAGTCCATAGACTTATCACGACACTGCACTGAACAGATATTTGAAAGTTGTGCAGCATTTGTTGAATTTAGTGAAACTCAACTTCTAATTGCTGGTGTTTATAGGGCCTCTAACTCAAACTTCAGAGCATTTTTGCTTAAGCTAGAGAGGGTTCTTGATTCACTTTGTAGGAAGTACCAGAAAGTA
The DNA here is from genome assembly GCF_023897955.1 of Schistocerca gregaria. Taxonomy (NCBI): domain Eukaryota; kingdom Metazoa; phylum Arthropoda; class Insecta; order Orthoptera; family Acrididae; genus Schistocerca; species Schistocerca gregaria. Next base: position 905,054 of record NW_026061973.1, read on the forward strand.
GTTATATGTGGGGACTTCAATATTAATTTTGTATATGATTGTGCAAGAAAAAGGGGGGTTGGGTTGTTTGGGGAAGGAGACCAGACAGCGATGTCATTGGTCTCATCGGATTAGGGAAGGATGGGGAAGGAAGTCGGCCATGCCCTTTGAGAGGAACTAACCCAGAATTTGCCGGGAGTGATTTAGGGAAATCACGGAAAACCTGAATCAATATGGCTGAACGCGGGACTGAACCGTCGTCCTCCCGAATGTGAGTCCAGTGCCTTAACCACTGCGCCACCTCGCTCGGTCCCAAGAAAAATGATGTTGGTAGATCTCCTAAATTCATATGATCTGATGCCAACTGTGTTTTTTTTTTTCAAACTAGGGTGCAGGCGAATAGTAGCACAATTATAGACAATATTTTTATTCGTTCTTCAATACTAGATGGGCATCCTGTTAGTAAAAGTGTGAATGGCCTTTCAGACCATAATGCACAAATTTTAACACTAAAAGGTTTTTGTACTCAACCCAATGTCATATTTAGTTACAAACAACGTAGGAAAGTCAATCCAACAGCAATAGAGTGTTTTTTAAAACTTGTAAAGGAACAAGAGTGGCAAGATGTTTATAGTGCCAATAATACACATGATAAATACAATGCTTTCCATGGCACATGTCTCATGCTCTTTGAGGGTTGTTTTCCATTAGAACATTCTGAATGGGGTACTAGCAGTAATAGACAGCACAGTTGGCTGACTAGTGGGATAATGATTTCATGTAGAACATAGGGCGAATTATATCAAAATGTTAGAAGTAGTCACAATCAAGCTAAATAAAAATTTAGTTTCAACAGGAAATCATACAAATTTCTTCGCAAATACCTTTCTGAGATTGACGTCTGAAATACTCCTCTGTGATACAAACAAGAGAGAGATTGAGTCAATAACTATATCACTGAAGACTAAGGACTCTCATGGATATGATGGAGTGCCTAGAAGCATATTAAAGTACTGTGCTGCACATGTTAGCCCTGTATTTAGCCATATTTGCAATTTTTCCTTTAGAGTTGGTCAGTTTCCTGACCGATTAAAGTACTCATCAGTAAAGCCGCTTTATGAAAAGGGAGAAAGGGATAATATAGATAATTTTAGACCTACTTCTATGCCATCAGTGTTTGCAAAAGTTACCGAAAAGGCTGTGCATGTAAGGTTAATTGATCACTTGATATCACACAATTTGCTGTCAAATGAACAGTTCGGTTTTAGAAGCCGTCTGATAACTGAAAATGCTGTATTCTGGCGTACAGACGTACTTTTATGCAAAATCGTAAGGTCCTAGCTCTTGTCCAATGCACCAAAGCCGACAAATAAGGGAATAACCGATAACTAAAACTTGAATAATACTGCTTCTTACTGGCTACTACATCTTCTTAGAAGATATTTCTGTGTTATAATATGATGTTTTCAGTTTTCTCCGCATACCGCAACACGCGACATAATTTTGCAGACGATAAATGTAACCGTTTCAGAGAGAAAAGCGGCCAATGTGAAGATGTGGCAATAAAGTCGATTCGATAGCAAATGACGAAAGCGGGCGGATTTCTGAAGTTTTTACTACGTATGAACAGTTTCCACATTCTCCCGTGCAACGTGGTTTCCAGACGTGGTTTCATGCTGAATCTTTAGGTCGTCGGTCATGTGCAATGTACCAAAGCCGGCAAATAAGTGAATAACCGATAACTAAAACTTGACTACTACTGCTTGTTACTGGCCGATAACATCTTCTTAGAAGCTTCTTCTGTGTTCTACTATGGTGCTTTTAGTGTCTCCGCATACAGCGGCAAGAGACATAACTTTGCAGACGATGTATGTGACCGATTCAGAGAGAAAATCGACCAATATGACGATCTGGCGTTAAGTCGATTCTTTTGGCAAATGACGAAAACGGGCGGATTTCTCATGGTGTTACTACATATGAAAGCTTTTCTCATTCTCCCGTGCAACGTGGCGTACAGACGTACTTTCATGCAAAATCTTAAGAACTTAGCTCATGTCCAATGTACCAAAGCCGGCAAATAAGTGAATAAACCGTATTTAAACTTGAATAGTACTGCTTCTTATTGGCTATTACATCTTCTTAGAAGCTTTTTCTGTGTTCTAATATGATGTTTTCAGTTTTTTCTGCATACCGCAACACGCGACATAATTTTGCAGCCGCTAAATGTAACCGTTTCAGAGAGAAAAGCGGCCAATATGACGATCTGACATTAAGTCGATTCGATGGAAAATGTCGAAAACGGGCGGATTTCTCATGTTGTTACTACATATGAACATTTTTTATATTCTCCCGTGCAACGTGGCGTACAGACGTACTCTCATGCATAATCTTAAGGTCCTAGTTCATGTCCAATGCACCAAGGCGGCAAATAAGTGAATAACCGATAACTAAAGCATGTATTTTACTGTTTCCTACTTTCGATTATATCTTCTTTGAAGCTTTTTCTTTGTTCTAATATAATGTTTTCAGTTTTTTCCGCATACCCCAACACGCGACATAACTTTGCAGACGATAAATGTAACCGTTTCAGAGAGAAAAGTAGCCAATTTGACGATCTGACAATAAGTCGATTCAATGGCAAATGTCGAAAACGGGCGGATTTCTCATGTTGTTAGTACATATGAACACTTTTCACATTCTTCCGTGCAACGTGACGTACATACGTACTTTCATGCAAAATCTTAAGGTCCTAGCTCATGTCCAACCGTGCGACTGCTAAGGTCGCAGGTTCGAATCCTGCCTGGGGCATGGATGTGTGTGATCTCCTTGGGTGAGTTAGGTTTAAGTAGTTCTAAGTTCTAGGGGACTAACGACCTCAGCAGTTGAGTCCCATTGTGCTCAGAGCCATTTGAACTGATGTTTAATGCACCAAAGCCGGCAAATCAGTCAATAGTATAGTTCTGCTTGCTACTTTCGATTACATCTTCTTAGAAGCTTTTTTTGTGTTCTAATATGATGTTTTCAGTTTCTTCCGCATATTGCAATACGCGACATACATTTCCAGACGATAAATGTAACTGTTTCAGAGAGAAAAGCGGCCAATGTGACGATCTGGCATTAAGTCGATTCGATGGCAAATGACGAAACCGAGCGGATCTCTCAAATTTTTACTACATATGAACAGTTTTCACATTCCCCCGCGCAATGTGATTTCCAGACGTCGTTTCATGCGAAATCTATAGGTCGTCGGTCATGTCCAATATACCAAACCCGGCAAATAAGTGAATTACCGATAACTAAATCTAGAATAGTACTGCTTCTTATCGGCGATTACATCTTCTTCGAAGCTTTTTCTGTGTTCTAATATAATGTTTTCAGTTTTTTTCCATACCGCAACACGCGACATAATTTTGCAGACGATGGATGTAACCTGTTCAGAGAGAAAAGCGGCCAATGGGACGATCTGGCAATACATTCGACTCTATAGCAAATGATGAAAGCGATCGGGTTTCTTAGGTTTTTACTACATATGAACGCTTTCCACATTCTCCCGTGCAACGTGGCGTACAGACGTACTTTCATGCAAAATCTTAAGGTCGTAGCTCATGTCCAATGCACCAAAGCCGGCAAATAAGTGAATAAACCGATAACTGAGACTTGAATAGTACTGCTTCTTACTGGCAATTACATCTTCTTTGAACCTTTTTCTGTATTCTAATATAATGTTTTCAGCTTTTTCCGCATACCGCAACACGCGACATAATTTTGCAGACGATAAATGTAACCGTTTCAGAGAGAAAAGCGGCCAATGTGAAGATGTGGCAATAAAGTCGATTCGATAGCAAATGACGAAAGCGGGCGGATTTCTGAAGTTTTTACTACGTATGAGCAGTTTCCACATTCTCCCGTGCAACGTGGTTTCCAGACGTGGTTTCATGTTGAATCTTTAGGTCGTCGGTCATGTGCAATGTACCAAAGCCGGCAAATAAGTGAATAACCGATAACTAAAACTTGACTACTACTGCTTGTTACTGGCTGATAAAATCTTCTTAGAAGCTTCTTCTGTGTTCTACTATGGTGCTTTTAGTGTCTCCGCATACCGCGGCAAGAGACATAACTTTGCAGACGATGAATGTGACCGATTCAGAGAGAAAATCGACCAATATGACGATCTGGCGTTAAGTCGATTCTTACGGCAAATGACGAAAACGGGCGGATTTCTCATGGTGTTACAACATATGAAAGCTTTTCTCATTCTCCCGTACAACGTGGCGTACAGACGTACTTTCATGCAAAATCTTAAGATCTTAGCTCATGTCCAATGTACCAAAGCCGGCAAATAAGTGAATAAACCGATATTTAAACTTGAATAGTACTGCTTCTTATTGGCTATTACATCTTCTTAGAAGCTTTTTCTGTGTTCTAATATGATGTTTTCAGTTTTTTCTGCATACCGCAACACGCGACATACTTTTGCAGCCGCTAAATGTAACCGTTTCAGAGAGAAAAGCGGCCAATATGACGATCTGACATTAAGTCGATTGGATGGAAAATGTCGAAAACGGGCGGATTTCTCATGTTGTTACTACATATGAACATTTTTTATATTCTCCCGTGCAACGTGGCGTACAGACGTACTCTCATGCATAATCTTAAGGTCCTAGCTCATGTCCAATGCACCAAGGCGCAAATAAGTGAATAACCGATAACTAAAGCATGTATACTACTGCTTCCTACTTATGATGATATCTTCTTTGAAGCTTTTTCTGTGTTCTAATATAATGTTTTCAGTTTGTTCCGCATACCCCAACACGCGACATAACTTTACAGACGATAAATGTAACCGTTTCAGAGAGAAAAGTGGCCAATATGACGATCTGACAATAAGTCGATTCAATGGCAAATGTCGAAAACGGGCGGATTTCTCATGTTGTTAGTACATATGAACACTGTTCACATTCTCCCGTGCAACGTGGCGTACATACGTACTTTCATGCAAAATCTTAAGGTCCTAGCTCATGTCCAACCGTGCGACTGCTAAGGTCGCAGGTTCGAATCCTGCCTGGGGCATGGATGTGTGTGATCTCCTTGGGTGAGTTAGGTTTAAGTAGTTCTAAGTTCTAGGGGACTAACGACCTCAGCAGTTGAGTCCCATTGTGCTCAGAGCCATTTGAACTGATGTTTAATGCACCAAAGCCGGCAAATAAGTCAATAGTATAGTTCTGCTTGCTACTTTCGATTACATCTTCTTAGAAGCTTTTTTTGTGTTCTAATATGATGTTTTCAGTTTCTTCCGCATATTGCAATACGCGACATACATTTCCAGACGATAAATGTAACTGTTTCAGAGAGAAAAGCGGCCAATGTGACGATCTGGCATCAAGTCGATTCGATGGCAAATGACGAAACCGAGCGGATCTCTCAAATTTTTACTACATATGAACAGTTTTCACATTCCCCCGCGCAATGTGATTTCCAGACGTCGTTTCATGCGAAATCTATAGGTCGTCGGTCATGTCCAATATACCAAACCCGGCAAATAAGTGAATTACCGATAACTAAATCTAGAATAGTACTGCTTCTTATTGGCGATTACATCTTCTTCGAAGCTTTTTCTGTGTTCTAATATAATGTTTTCAGTTTTTTTCCATACCGCAACACGCGACATAATTTTGCAGACGATGGATGTAACCTGTTCTGAGAGAAAAGCGGCCAATGGGACGATCTGGCAATACATTCGACTCTATAGCAAATGACGAAAGCGATCGGGTTTCTCAGGTTTTTACTACATATGAACGCTTTCCACATTCTCCCGTGCAACGTGTCGTACAGACGTACTTTCTTGCAAAATCTTAACGTCCTAGCTCATGTCCAAGGCACAAAAGCCGGAAAATAAGTGAGTAATCGATAACTAGAACTTGACTAGTACTGCTTGTTACTGGCCAATTACATCTTCTTAGAAGCTTCTTCTGTGACTACTATAGTGATTTTAGTATCTGCGCATACCGCGGCAAGCGACATAACTTTGCATACGATGAATGTAACCGTTTCAGAGAGAAAAGCCACCAGTGTGACGATCTGTCATTAAGTCGATTCGATGGCAAATGACGAAAACGGGCGGATTTCTCATGGTGTTACTACATATGAAAACTTTTCTCATTCTCCCGTGCAACGTGGCGTACAGACGTACTTTCATGCAAAATCTTAAGGTCGTAGCTCATGTCCAATGCACCAAAGCCGGCAAATAAGTGAATAAACCGATAACTGAAACTTGAATAGTACTGCTTCTTACTGGCAATTACATCTTCTTTGAAGCTTTTTCTGTATTCTAATATAATGTTTTCAGCTTTTTCCGCATACCGCAACACGCGACATAATTTTGCAGACGATAAATGTAACCGTTTCAGAGAGAAAAGCGGCCAATGTGAAGATGTGGCAATAAAGTCGATTCGATAGCAAATGACGAAAGCGGGCGGATTTCTGAAGTTTTTACTACGTATGAACAGTTTCCACATTCTCCCGTGCAACGTGGTTTCCAGACGTGGTTTCATGTTGAATCTTTAGGTCGTCGGTCATGTGCAATGTACCAAAGCCGGCAAATAAGTGAATAACCGATAACCAAAGCTTGACTACTACTGCTTGTTACTGGCCGATAAAATCTTCTTAGAAGCTTCTTCTGTGTTCTACTATGGTGCTTTTAGTGTCTCCGCATACCGCGGCAAGAGACATAACTTTGCAGACGATGAATGTGACCGATTCAGAGAGAAAATCGACCAATATGACGATCTGGCGTTAAGTCGATTCTTACGGCAAATGACGAAAACGGGCGGATTTCTCATGGTGTTACAACATATGAAAGCTTTTCTCATTCTCCCGTACAACGTGGCGTACAGACGTACTTTCATGCAAAATCTTAAGATCTTAGCTCATGTCCAATGTACCAAAGCCGGCAAATAAGTGAATAAACCGATATTTAAACTTGAATAGTACTGCTTCTTATTGGCTATTACATCTTCTTAGAAGCTTTTTCTGTGTTCTAATATGATGTTTTCAGTTTTTTCTGCATACCGCAACACGCGACATACTTTTGCAGCCGCTAAATGTAACCGTTTCAGAGAGAAAAGCGGCCAATATGACGATCTGACATTAAGTCGATTGGATGGAAAATGTCGAAAACGGGCGGATTTCTCATGTTGTTACTACATATGAACATTTTTTATATTCTCCCGTGCAACGTGGCGTACAGACGTACTCTCATGCATAATCTTAAGGTCCTAGCTCATGTCCAATGCACCAAGGCGCAAATAAGTGAATAACCGATAACTAAAGCATGTATACTACTGCTTCCTACTTATGATGATATCTTCTTTGAAGCTTTTTCTGTGTTCTAATATAATGTTTTCAGTTTGTTCCGCATACCCCAACACGCGACATAACTTTACAGACGATAAATGTAACCGTTTCAGAGAGAAAAGTGGCCAATATGACGATCTGACAATAAGTCGATTCAATGGCAAATGTCGAAAACGGGCGGATTTCTCATGTTGTTAGTACATATGAACACTGTTCACATTCTCCCGTGCAACGTGGCGTACATACGTACTTTCATGCAAAATCTTAAGGTCCTAGCTCATGTCCAACCGTGCGACTGCTAAGGTCGCAGGTTCGAATCCTGCCTGGGGCATGGATGTGTGTGATCTCCTTGGGTGAGTTAGGTTTAAGTAGTTCTAAGTTCTAGGAGACTAACGACCTCAGCAGTTGAGTCCCATTGTGCTCAGAGCCATTTGAACTGATGTTTAATGCACCAAAGCCGGCAAATAAGTCAATAGTATAGTTCTGCTTGCTACTTTCGATTACATCTTCTTAGAAGCTTTTTTTGTGTTCTAATATGATGTTTTCAGTTTCTTCCGCATATTGCAATACGCGACATACATTTCCAGACGATAAATGTAACTGTTTCAGAGAGAAAAGCGGCCAATGTGACGATCTGGCATCAAGTCGATTCGATGGCAAATGACGAAACCGAGCGGATCTCTCAAATTTTTACTACATATGAACAGTTTTCACATTCCCCCGCGCAATGTGATTTCCAGACGTCGTTTCATGCGAAATCTATAGGTCGTCGGTCATGTCCAATATACCAAACCCGGCAAATAAGTGAATTACCGATAACTAAATCTAGAATAGTACTGCTTCTTATTGGCGATTACATCTTCTTCGAAGCTTTTTCTGTGTTCTAATATAATGTTTTCAGTTTTTTTCCATACCGCAACACGCGACATAATTTTGCAGACGATGGATGTAACCTGTTCAGAGAGAAAAGCGGCCAATGGGACGATCTGGCAATACATTCGACTCTATAGCAAATGACGAAAGCGATCGGGTTTCTCAGGTTTTTACTACATATGAACGCTTTCCACATTCTCCCGTGCAACGTGTCGTACAGACGTACTTTCTTGCAAAATCTTAACGTCCTAGCTCATGTCCAAGGCACAAAAGCCGGAAAATAAGTGAGTAACCGATAACTAGAACTTGACTAGTACTGCTTGTTACTGGCCAATTACATCTTCTTAGAAGCTTCTTCTGTGACTACTATAGTGATTTTAGTATCTGCGCATACCGCGGCAAGCGACATAACTTTGCATACGATGAATGTAACCCTTTCAGAGAGAAAAGCCACCAGTGTGACGATCTGTCATTAAGTCGATTCGACGGCAAATGACGAAAACGGGCGGATTTCTCATGGTGTTACTACATATGAAAACTTTATTCATTCTCCCGTGCAACGTGGCGTACAGACGTACTTTCATGCAAAATCTTAAGGTCGTAGCTCATGTCCAATGCACCAAAGCCGGCAAATAAGTGAATAAACCGATAACTGAAACTTGAATAGTACTGCATCTTACTGGCAATTACATCTTCTTTGAAGCTTTTTCTGTATTCTAATATAAAGTTTTCAGTTTTTTCCGCATACCGCAACACGCGACATAATTTTGCATACGATAAATGTAACCGTTTCAGAGAGAAAAGCGGCCAATGTTACGATCTGGCATTAAGTCGATTCGAACGCAAATTACGAAAACGGGCGGATTTCTCATGTTGTTACTATTATGTACAACTTTGTCATTCTCCCGTGCAACGTGGCGTACAGACGTAATTTCATGCAAAATCGTAAGGTTATAGCTCACGTCCAATGCACCAAAGCTTGCAAATAAGTGAATAACCGATAGCAAAAACTTGAAAGTACTGCTTCCTACTTTCGATTACATCTTCTTAGAAGCTTTTTTGTGTTCTGATATGATGTTTTCAGTTTTTTCCACATATTGCAAACACGTGGCACAAATTTCCAGACGATAAATGTAACCGTTTCAGAGAGAAAAGCGGCCAATGGGACGATCTGGCAATACATTCGATTCGTTAGCAAATGACGAAAGCGATGGATTTCTCAGGTTTTTACTACATATGAACACTTTCTACATTCTCCCGTGCAACGTGGCGTACAGACGTACTTTCATGCAAAATCCTAAGGTCCTAGCTCATGTCCAATGCAATAAAGCCGCAAATAAGTGAATAACCGATCGCTTAAACTTGAATAGTACTGCTTCCTACTTTCGATTACATCTTCTTAGAAGCTTTTTTTGTGTTCTAATAAGATGTTTTCAGTTTTTTCCGCATATTGCAATACGCGACATACATTTCCAGACGATAAATGTAACTGTTTCAGAGAGAAAAGCAGCCAATGTGAAGATGTTGCAATAAAATAGATTCGGTAGCAAATGAAGAAAGCGGGCGGTTTTCTCCAGTTTTTACTACATATGGACAGTTTCCACATTCCCCCGTGCAATGTGGTTTCCAGACGTCGTTTCATGCAAAATCTTTACGTCGTCGGTCATGTCCAATGTACCAAAGGCGGCAAACAAGTGAATAACCGATAACTAAAACTTGAATAGTACTGCTTCTTATTGGCGATTACATCTTCTTAGAAGCTTTTTCTGTGTTCTAATATGATGTTTTCAGTTCTTTTCCGCATATTGCAACACACGACATAAATTTCCAGACGGTAAATGTAACCTTTTCAGTGAGAAAAGCGGCCAATATGACGCTCTATCATTAATTCGATTCGATGGCAAATGTCGAAAACGGGCGGATTTTTCATGTGGTTACTACATGTGAACACTTTTCACATCCTCCTGTGCATCGTGGTATCCAGACGTCGTTTCATGCAAAATCATTAGGTCGTCGGTCATGTCCAATGTACCAAAGCCGGCAAATATGTGAATAACTGATAACTACCACTTTAATAACACTGCTTGTTACTGGCCGATTACATTTTCTTAGAAGCATCCTCTGTGTTCTACTATTTTGCCTTTAGTGTCTGCGCATACCGCGGCAATCGACGTAACTTTGCAGACGATGAATGTAACAGTTTCAAAGAGAAAAGCGGCCAATGTGACGATCTGGCATTAAGTCGATTCGAAGGATAATGTCGAAAACGGTCGGATTTCTCATGTTGTTACTACATATGAACATCTTTTACATTCACCCGTGCAACGTGGCGTACAGACGTACTCTCATGCAAAATCTTAAGGTCCTTGCTCATGTCCAATGCACCAAGGCGGAAAATAAGTGAATAACCGATAACTAAAGCTTGTATATTACTGCTTCCTACTTTCGATTACATCTTCTTAGAAGCTTTTTCTGTGTTCTAATATAATGTTTTCAGTTTTTTCCGCATATTGCAATAAGCGACATAAATTTCCAGGCGATAAATGTAACTGTTTCAGAGAGAAAAGCGGCCAATGTGAAGATCTGGTAATACTTTCGATTCGATAGCAAACGACGAAAGCGATTGAATTCCTCAGGTTATTACTACGTATGAACACTTTCCACATTCTCCCGTGCAACGTGGCGTACATACGTACTTTCATGCAAAATCTTAAGGTCCTAGTTCATGTCCAACCGTGCGACTGCTAAGGTCGCAGGTTCGAATCCTGCCTGGGGTATGGATGTGTGTGATCTCCTTAGGTGCGTTAGGTTTAAGTAGTTCTAAGTTGTAGGGGACTAATGATCTCAGCAGTTGAGTCCCATTGTGCTCAGAGCCATTTAAACTGATGTCCAATGCACCAAAGCCGGCAAATTAGTAAATAACCGATAGCTAAAACGTGAATAGTACTGCTTCCTACATTCGATTACATCTTCTTAGAAGCTTTTTTCGTGATCTAATATGATTTTTTCAGTTTTTTCCTCATATTGCAATACGCGACATACATTTCCAGACGATAAATGTAATTGTGTCAGAGAGAAAAGCTGCCAATGTGAAGATGTGGCAATATAATAGATTCGGTAGCAAATGACGAAAGCTGGCGGTTTTCTGTAGTTTTTACTACATATGAACAGTTTCCACATTCCCCCGTGCAAAGTGGTTTCCAGACGTCGTTTCATGCAAAACTTTAGGTCGTCGGTCATGTCCAATGTACCAAAGGCGGAAAATAAGTGAATAACCGATAGCTAAAACTTGAATAGTACTGCTTCTTACTTGCGATTACATCTTCTTAGAAGCTTTTACTGTGTTCTAATATGATGTTTTCAGTTTTTTCCTCATACCGGAAAACACGTCAAAATTTTGCAGATGATAAATGTAACCGTTTCAGAAACAAAAGCGGCCAATGTGAAGATGTTGCAATAAAATAGATTCAGTTGCAAATGACGAACGCGGGCTTTTTTCTCTAGTTTTTACTACATATGAACAGTTTCCACATTCCCCCGTGCAATGTGGTTTCCAGACGTCGTTTCATGCAAAATCTTTAGGTCTTCGGTCATGTCCAATGTACCAAAGGTGGCAAATATGTGAATAACCGACAACTAAATCTTGAATAGTGCTGCTTCTTATTGGCGATTACATCTTCGTAGAATGTGCTTCTGTATTATACTATGTTGCTTTTGTGTCTCCACATACTGCGGCAAGCGACATATCTTTGCAGACGATGAATGTCTTTACTACATATGAACACTTTTCACATTTTCATATGCAACGCGTCTGCTAGACCTCCCCTCATGCAAAATCTTAAGGTACTAACTCATGTACAAGGCACCAAAGTCGGCTAAATATTCAATTTTCGGTAATTAAAACTTGAATTGTATTGCTTCTTGCCGGCTACTACATCAACTTAGAAGCTTCTTCTGTGTTCTACTATGGTACTTTTAGTGTCTCCGCATACCTCAGAACGCAACATAGCTTTGCACACGATAAATGTAACCGTTTCAGAGAGAAGAGCAGCCAATGTGACGATCTGGCATAAAGTAGATTCGATAGCAAATGACGAAAACGAACGAATTTCTCTGGTTTTTACTACATATGAACACTCTTCACATTCTCCCATGCAACGTGGCTGCTAGTCCTCCCTTCATGCAAAATCTTAAAGTTCTAGCTCATGTCTAAGGCACCAAAGCCGGCTAAAATATCACAAGTCGATAACTGATTTTGAGTCGTACTGCTTCTTACTGGTTATTAATTCAACTTAAAAGCTTCTTCTGTGTTCTACCATGGTACTTTTAGTGTCTCCGCATTCCGCAGCACGCGACATAGTTTTGCACACGATAAATGTAACCGTTTCACACAGAAGAGCGGCAAATGTGACTATCTGACACTAAGTCGATTCGATAGCAAATGACGAAAACGGGCGGATCTCTTACGTTTTTACTACATATGAATTCTTTTCACATTCTCCCGTACAACGGGCTGATAGTCCTCCCTTCATGCAACATCTTAAGGTTCTTGCTCATGTCCAAGGCACCAAAACCGGCTAAAAAATCCAAAATCGATAACTAAAACTTAAATTGTACTGCTTCTTACTGTCTATTACATAAACTTAGAAGTTTCTTCTGTGTTCCACTACTGTGCTTTCAGTGTATCCGCATATCGCAGCACGCGACATAGCTTTGCACGCGATACATGTAACCGTTTCAGAGAGAAGTGTGGCCAAAGTAAGGATCTGACATTAAGTCGATTTAATAGCAAATGACGAAAACGGGCGGATTTCTCAGGTTTTTACTACATATGAACACTCTTCACATTGTCCCGTGCAACGTGGCTGCTAGTCCTCCATTCATGAAAAATCTTAATGTCCAAGCTCATGTCCAAGGCACCAAAGCCGGCTAAAAAGTCAAAAATCGATAACTAAACTTGAGTTGTACTGCTTCTTACTTGCTATTACATCAACTTATAATCTTATTCTGTGTTCTACTATGGTGCTTTTAGTGTCTCCGCATATCGCAGCACGCAACATAGCTTTGCACACGATAAATGTAACCGTTTCAGAGAGAATAGCGCCCAATGTGACCATCTGACATTAACTCGATTCGATAGCAAATGACGAAACGGGCAGATTTATTAGGTTGTTTCTACATATGAACACTTTTCACATTCCCACGCGCAACGTGGCTGCTAGTCCTCCCTTCATGCAACATCTTAAGGTACTAACTCATGTCCAAGTCACCAAACCAGGCTAGTGAGTCAATAATCGGTAACTAAAACTAGAATTGTAGTACTCCTTACTACCCGATTATATCAACTTAGAAACTTTTTCTGTGTACGACCATGATTCATTTAGTGTCTCTGCATACTTCAAAACGCTACATAGTTTGGAAGACGATAAATGAAACCGTTTCAGAGATATGAGCCTCCAATGATTCGATCGTTCATTAAGTCGATTCGATAGCAAATGAAGAAAACGGGAGGATTTCTGAGGGTTTTACTACATATGAACACCTTTCACATTCTCCCTTGCAACGTGGCTGCTATACCTCCATTCATACAAAATTTTAAGGTCCTAGCTAATGTCCAAGGCACCAAAGCCGGCTAAAAAGTCAAAAATCGTTAACTAAAACTTATAATTGTACTGCTTCTTATTGGCTATTACATAAACTTAGAAGCTTCTTCTGTGTTCTACTATGGTTCTTGTAGTGTCTCCGCATTCCGCAGCACGCGACATAGCTTTGCAGACGTTAAATTTAACCGTTTCAGAGAGAAGAGTGGCCAGTGTGACGATCTGACATTAAGTCGATTCGATAGCAAATGACGAAAACGAGCGGATTTCTTAGGTTTTTACTACATGCGATCTCTTTTCACATTCTCCAGTGCAACGTGGCTGTTAGTCCTCCCTTCATGCGAAATATTAAGATCCTACCTCATGTCCAAGGCACCAAAGCCGGCTAAAAATTCAAAAATCGATAGCTAAATTTGAGTTCTTCTGCTTCTTACTGGCTATTACATCAACTTAGAAGCTTTTTCTGTGTTCTACTATGGTGCTTTTAGTGTCTCCGCATATCGCAGCACGCAACATAGCTTTGCACACGATAAATGTAACCGTTTCAGAGAGAAGAGCGGCCAATGTGACGATCTGATATAAAGTCGAATCGATGGCAAATGACGAAAACAAGCGGATTACTTAGTTTTTTACTACATTCGATCACTTTTCACATTCTCCCGTGCAACGTGGCTGCTAGTCCTCCCTTTATAGACATTCTTAAGGTCCTAGCTCATGTTCAAGGCACCAAAGCCGGCTAAAAAGTTAATAATCGATAACTAAAACGATTATTTTACGGCTTCTTACTGGCTATTACGTCAACTTGGAAGCTTCTTCTGTGTTCTACTATGGTGCTTTTAGTGTCTCCGCATATCGCAGCACGCGACGTAGCTTTGCACACGATAAATGTAACCGTTTCATATAGAACAGCCTCCAATGTGACCATCTGACATTAAGTCGATTCGATAGCAAATGACGAAAGCGTTCGGATTTCTTAGGATTTTACTACATATGAACACGTTTCACATTCTCCCGTGCAACGTGGCTGCTAATCCTCCCTGCATGTAAATTCTTAAGTCCTACCTCATGTCCAAGGCACCAAAGCCGGCTAAAAATTCAAAAATCGCTAACTAAATTTCAGTTCTACTGCTTCTTAATGTCTATTACATCAACTTAGATGCTTTTTTGTGTTCTACTATGGTGCTTTTAGAGTCTCCGTTTATCGCAGCACGCAACATAGCTTTGCACACGATATATGTAACCGTTTCGGAGAGAAGAGCGGCCAATGTGACGATCTGACATTAAGTCGAGTCGATAGCAAGTGACGAAAACGGACGAATTTCTCAGGTTTTTACTACATATGAACACTTTTCACATTCTCCCGTGCAACGTGGCTGCTAGTCCTCCCATAATACAAATTCTTACTTTCCTAGCTCATGTCCAAGGCACCAAAGACGACTAAAAAGCCAATAATCGATAGCTGAAACAATTATTTTACGGCTTCTTACTGTCTATTACGTCAACTTAGAAGCTTGTTCTGTGTTCTACTATGGTGCTTGTAGTGTCTCCGCATTCCGCAGCACGCGACATAGCTTAGAACACGATAAATGTAACCGTTTCAGAGAGAAGAGCGACCAGTGTGACGATCTGACATTAAGTCTTTTCGATAGCAAATGACGACAACGGGCGGATTCCTTAGGTTTTTACTACATGCGATCTCTTTTCACAATCTACAGTGCAACGTGGCTGTTAGTCCTCCCTTCATGCAAAATATTAAGATCCTACCTCATGTCCAAGGCACCAAAGCCGGCTAAAAATTCAAAAATCGATAGCTAAATTTGAGTTCTTCTGCTTCTTACTGGCTATTACATCAACTTAGAAGCTTTTTCTGTTTTCTACTATGGTGCTTTTAGTGTCTCCGCATATCGCAGCACGCAACATAGCTTTGCACACGATAAATGTAACCGTTTCAGAGAGAAGAGCGGCCAATGTGACGATCAGACATTAACTCGATTCGAAAGCAAATGACGAAAACGGTCGGATTTCTTTGGTTTTTACTACATATGAACACTCTCCACATTCTCCCATGCAAGGTGTTAGCTAGTCCTCCCTTCATGCAAAATCTTAAGGTCCTAGCTCATGTCAAAGTCACCAAAGCCCCCTAAAAAGG
The DNA here is from genome assembly GCF_023897955.1 of Schistocerca gregaria. Taxonomy (NCBI): domain Eukaryota; kingdom Metazoa; phylum Arthropoda; class Insecta; order Orthoptera; family Acrididae; genus Schistocerca; species Schistocerca gregaria. The sequence goes on from NW_026061973.1 coordinate 921,008, forward strand.
CAAAAATCGATAACTAAACTTTAATTGTACTGCTTCTTACAGGCAATTACATCAACTTCGAAGCTTCTTCTGTGCTCTACTAAGGTGCTTTTAGTGTCTCCGCATATCACAGCACGCGACAAAGATTTGCACACGATAAATGTAACTGTTTCAGAGAGAAAAGCTGCCAATTTGACGATCTGACGTTAAGTCGATTCGATAGCAAATGACGAAAACGGGCAGATTTCTCAGGTTTTTACTACATATGAACAATTTTCACATTCTGCTGTGCAACGTTTCTGCTAGTCCTCCCTTCATGCAAAATCGTAAGGTCCTAGCTCATGTCCAAGGCAACGAAGCCGGCTAAAAAGTCAAAAATCGATAACTAAATTTTATTTGTACTGCTTCTTACTGGCCATTACATCAACTTAGAAGCTTCTTCTGTGTTCTACTATGGTGCTTTTAGTGTCTCCGTATATCGCAGCACGCGACATAGCTTTGGACGAGATAAATGTAACCGTTTCACAGAGAAGGGCGGCCAATGTGACTATATGACATTAAGTTGATTCGATAGCAAATGACGAAAACGGGCGGATTTCTTAGGTTTTTACTACATATGAACACTTTTCACATTCTTTCGTGCAACGTTGGTGCTAGTCCTCCCTTCATGCAAAATCTTAAGGTCCTACCTCATTTGCAAGGCGCCAAAGCCGGCTAAAAAGCCAAAAATCGAAAACTAAACTTTAATTCTACTGCTTTATACTGGCTATTACTTCAACTTAGAAGCTTCTTCTCTGTTCTACTATGGTTCTTTTAGTGTCTCCGCATTTCGCAGCTCGCGACATAGCTTTGCACAAGATAAATGTAACCGTTTCAGAGCGAAGAGCGGCCAATGTGACGATCTGACTTTAAGTCGATTCGATAGCAAATTTATTTATTTATTTATTTATTTTTTTATTTAACCTGACAAGATTAGGGCCATCAGTCCCTCTCTTACATCTAACCAGGCATTCTACTTATTTTACAGTCATATGTTGTAGTAGGCATGTTAAACTACATCTAATACAAAAAGTGAGATAAACAATTAGAAAGGTACACCTCGAAAAATACATTATTGAAGAGAAAGATTTCAGATAGGAGTGCTGGCAGCAGGGAGTGTGGGGGGAACTCATGGTGAAGGGAGGAGAGGAATAGAGGGACATGATGAAACATAATTAAGGAAAATATAAAGGAAAAGAAGACTGCGTGGCTAATAGAGATAGATGAAGAGGAAGGCATCTCAGAAGCAAAATAGGAGACGCTAGCTTTGCTATTTGACATATGAGAGGATTGGCCTTGCACATTAATTTTGTGGAGAATTTTCATGCGGATGATAGTAGGAAATGCTTCAACTTCTTCTTAAAAGCAACAGGAGATTGAATTTTCCTCAAGGTGAGGGGCAGTTTGTTCCAGAGGCGAACAGCGGCAACTGAGAAGGAGTTTGCAAAAGTTTTTGTTTTGTGAGTGGGCACAGCTAGGATACCAGATAAGAGCGACCTCGTGTTTCGATTATGATGGCATTACACGTTTTTAATCTCTTATGCTAGGTACTGGGGTGCTTGCGCGACGAGGAGTCGGTGAAGTAGACATATAGTGTGGTAGTCACGCAGTTTGTCCGGCCGCAGCCACCCTAGCTCGGAGTATGAAGCACTAACATGATCATATCGGCGAATGTTGCAGGTGTAACGCACACAGGCATTCATGGTTAGCTCTAGCCGTCTTTTGTTTTCACTACTCATGCCTTGTTGAATCACATCACAATAGTGGAGGTTCGGTAGAACGAGTGCTTGCACGAGCTGGCGTTTCAAGTTCTGTGGGAATATGTTCCGAAACTTTTTGAGAGCATAGAGAGAAGCAGACGTCTTTCGGCACACTGCGACTGTATTCTCCGCCCAGTTGAGATGCTCGTCCAAAGTTACACCCAAGTTTTTCACTGTTTTCTGATATGGTATTGGAGTACCTTCGAGCAGAATAGGAGGTAGCCGTTCGCGGAAATCTGAACTTATTAATTTCTGATGGGCTATTAAGATTACTTGCGTCTTTTTTGCGTTTAATTTAAGCCCCTGGTTTTTCGCCCATGTCACTACTGAAGACAGATCATCATTCATCAGAGCGATTGCAGTGTTTACGTCTTCAGGTCTGACGCTTAGGTAGAGCTGGAGGTCGTCGGCATATGTTTACAGGAGGACAAAACCGACGAAAACAACAGTGGTCCTAAGACTGATCCTTGTGGCACTCCCGAAGAAACATGTTTCGAGGAAGATTTTTCATTTGCGCAGACAACACATTGCTGTCTGTCTTTTAAGTAGCTTTCAAACCATCTCATTGCACTATCAGAGAAATTAAGCTGTTGCATTTTTCTGAGTAATATGTCAAAGTTAACAGTGTCAAAAGCTTTGCTGAAGTCCAGTAGCGTCAATATTGTTGCCTTTCGATTGTCGATGGCATATTTCAGGTCATCAGTTACTTTAATTAGAGCAGTGTTTGTGCTGTGATGTTTACGGAAACCAGATTGAAATTTGTCATATAGACTGAATTCATGCAAGTGTTCAGTGATTTGGTCATGAACAATATATTCAAGTGCTTTGGAAACAGCTGGCTGTATGCTAATTGGTCGGTAATAACTAGGCAGTTGCGGGTTTTCGATCTTAGGGATGGGTCGAATTATGCTTCTTTTCCATGCAGTGGGGTATATTCCGTTCACGAGGGAAACATTAAATATGTCAGTTAAGACAGGTACTAAGATATCGGCAACATTCTTAATCATGGTTATACCGATAATGTCGTTGCCTATTGCATCAGAAGAGATTCTCATTATTGCTATTCTTGCCGTATTTGTTGTTACATGTTTTAGATGGAAGGTATCGTTGTTAGTTATCCTGTTTGGGGATTCTTGTGGACGGTAATTATCAGCCGTGCTGGTAATCAGAGGTGCAGAGAAGAATTCATTTAATTCGTTAGCTGACACATGAAAAGTAGTTTCCGATTTTGCCTTTCCGACCCCCAAGCTACGGAGATTCTTCCATAGAGTCGTGGGTTTCAGATCGCTGCATGCAAGGGAGCGAGCGTGCCTGATTTTGGCATTGCGAATGCATTGTTTCACTCTGTTCCGTAGCTTTCTATATTCTTCGAAACGCTCGGTTTTCGGATCTGCCTTGAAACGCCTGTAGGCAGCATCATTATTAGTCATCCTTTGACGTAATTCAGCTGTCAGCCATGGAGCAGGAGATTTTCTTACACGGACTGTGTGCGCAGGTGCATGTTTGTCATAGAGGGCAGTGAGTTTATCACCAAGTTCATTAATTTTGCCGTCGATTGAAGGTTCTCTGATTATTTGATGCCATGAGATTTCTGAGCAATCGGCTGTTAGAGCGTCAAGGTCAATACTTTTCATGTTCCTACAAGTTATGTAACGCGTAAAGTCAAAAATCGATAAATAAATTTGAATTGTACTGCTCCTTACTGGCTGTTACATCAACGTAGAATCTTCTTCTGTATTCTACTATGGTGCTTTTTGTGTCTCCGCATATCGCAGCACGCGACATAGCGTTGCACACGATAAATGTAACCGTTTCAGAGTGTAGAGCAGCCAATGCGACGATCTGACATAAACTCGATTCGATAGCAAATGACGAAAACGGGCCGATTTCTTATGTTTTTACTACATATGAATATTTTTCACATACTACCGTGCAACGTGGCTGCTAGTCCTCCCTGCATGCAAAATCTTAAGTTCCTAGCTCATGTCCAGTGCCCCAAAGCCGGCTAAAAAGTACAAAATCGATAACTTGAATTGCACTGCTTCTTACTGGCTAGTACATCAACTTAGAAGTTTCTTCTGTGTTCTACTATGGTGCTTTTAGTGTCTCCGCATTCCGCAGTACACGACATAGCTTTGCACACGATAAATGTAACCGTTTCAGAGAGAACAGCGGCCAATGTGACCATTTGACATTAAGTCGATTCGATAGCAAATGACGAAAAGGTGCGGATTTGTTAGGTTTGTACTACATATGAACACTTTTCTCATTGTCCCCTGCAACGTGGCTGCTAGACCCTGCATGCAAAATCTTAAGGTCCTAGCTCATGTCCAAGGCTCCAAAGAAGGCTAAAAAGTAAAAAATCGATAACTAATCTTGAATTGTCCTGCTTCTTACTGGCTATTACATCAACTTAGTAGCTTCATCTGTGTTCTACTATGGTGCATACCGCAGCACGCGACATAGCTTCGCAGACGATAAGAACAACTGTTATAGAGAGAAGAGCGGCCAATGTGACGATCTGGCTTTAAGTCGATTCGATAACAAAAGACGAGAACGGACGGATTTCTCAGGTTTTACTACATATGAACACTTTTCACATTCTCCAGTGCAACTCGGCTGCTAGTCCTCCTTTCATGCAAAATCTTAAGTTCCTAGCTCATGTCCAAGGCACCAAAGAAGGGTAAAAAGTCAATAATCGATACCTAAAACATGAATTGTACAACTCCTTACTGTCTATTACATCAACTTAGAAGCATCATCTGTGTTCTACTATGGTGCTTTTTGTGTCTCCACATACAACAGCACGCGACATAGCTTTGCAGACTATAAATGTAACCGTTTCAGACAGAAGAGCGGCCAATGTGACGATCAGGCTTCAAGTCGATTCGATAACAAATGACGAAAACGGACGGATTTCCCAGGTTTTTGCTACATAAGAAAACTTTTCACATTCTCCCGTGCAACTCGGCTGCTAGTCCTCCTTTCATGCAGAATCTTAAGGTCCTAGCTCATGTCCAAGGCACCAAAAAAAGCTAAAAAGTCAATAATCGATACCTAAAACTAGATTGTACTACTTCTTACTGGCTATTACATCAACTTAGAAGCTTCATCTCTGATCAACTATGGTGCTTTTTAATGTCTCTGCATACAGCAGCACGCGACATAGCTTTGCAGACGATAATATACAACCATTTCATTGAGAAGAGCGGCCAATGTGACGATCTGCCTTTAAGTCGATTCGATAACAAATGACGAAAACGGACGGAATTCTCAGGTTTTTACTACATATGAACCCTTTTCACATTCTCCCGTGCAACGCGTCTGCTACTCCTCCTTTCATGCCAAATCTCAAGGTTCCACCTCATGTCCAAGGCACCAAAGCCGGCTAAAAATCAATAATCGATAACCAAAACTTGAATTGTACTGCTTCTTACTGGCTATTGCTTCAACTTATAAGCTTCTTCTGTGTTCTACTATGGTGCTTTTAGTGTCTCCGCATACCGCAGCACGCGACATAGCTTTGCAGACGATAAATGTAACCGTTTCAGACAGAAGAGCGGCCAATGTGACGATCTGGCTTTAAGTCGATTCGATAACAAATGACGAAAACGGACGGATTTCTCAGGTTTTTACTACATATGAACACTTTTCACATTCTCCCGTATAACTCGGCTACTAGTCCACCTTCCATGCAAAATCTTAAGTTCCTAGCTCATGTCCAAGGCACCAAAAAAGTGTAAAAAGTCAATAATCGATACCTAAAACTTGAATTGTACTACTTCTTACTGGCTATTACATCAACTTAGATGCTTCTTCTGTGTTCTACTATGGTGCTTTTAGTGTCTCCGCATACCGCAGCACGCGACATAGCTTTGCAGACGATAAATGTAACCGTTTCTGACAGAAGAGCGGCCAATGTGACGATCTGGCTTTAAGTCGATTCGATAACAAATGACGAAAACGGACGGATTTCTCAGGTGTTAACTACATATGAACACTTTTCACATTCTCTCGTGCAACGCGGCTGCTAGTCCTCCTTTCATTCAAAATCTTAAGGTCCTAGGTCATGTCCAAGCCACCAAAGCCGGCTAAAATGTGAATAATCGACAACTAAAACTTGAATTGTACTACTTCTTACTGGCTATTACTTCAACTTAGAAGCTTCTTCTGTGTTCTACTATGGTGCTTTTAGTGTCTCCGCATACCGCAGCACGCGACATAGCCTTGCAGACGATAAGGACAACCGTTTCAGAGAGAAGAGCGGCCAATGTGACGATGTGGCTTTAAATCGATTCTCTAGCAAATGACGAAAACGGACGGATTTCTCAGGTTTTTACTACATATCAACACTTTTCACATTCTCCCGTGCAACTCGGAGGCTAGTCCTCCTTTCATGCAGAATCTGAAGGACCTAACCCATGTTCAAGTCACCAAAGCCAGCTAAAAAGTCAATAATCAATACCTAAAACTTGAATTGTACTACTTCTTACTGGCTATTAAATCAAATTTGAAGCTTGATCTGTGTTCTACTATGGTGCTTTTAGTGTCTCCGCATACCGAGGGCACGCGACATAGCTTTGCAGACGAGAAGTACAACCGTTTCAGAGAGAAGAGCGGCCAATGTGACGATCTGGCTCTAAGTCGATTCTATTACAAATGACGAAAACGGACGGATTTCTCAGGTTTTTACTACATATGAACACTTTTCACATTCTCCCGTATAACTCGGCTACTAGTCCACCTGCCATGCAAAATGTTAAGTTCCTAGCTCATGTCCAAGGCACCAAAAAAGTGTAAAAAGTCAATAATCGATACCTAAAACTTGAATTGTACTACTTCTTACTGGCTATTACATCAACTTAGATGCTTCTTCTGTGTTCTACTATGGTGCTTTTAGTGTCTCCGCATACCGCAGCACGCGACATAGCTTTGCAGACGATAAATGTAACCGTCTCAGACAGAAGAGCGGCCAATGTGACGATCTGGCTTTAAGTCGATTCGATAACAAATGACGAAAACGGACGGATTTCTCAGGTTTTTACTACATATGAACACGTTTCACATTCTCCCGTACAACGCGGCTGCTAGTCCTCTTTTCATGCAAAATCATAAGGACCTAGGTCTTGTCCAAGCCACCAAAGCCGGCTAAAAAGTGAATAATGGACAACTAAAACTTGAATTGTATTACTTCTTACTGGCTATTACTTCAACTTAGAAGCTTATTCTGTGTTCTACTATGGTGCTTTTAGTGTCTCCGCATACCGCAGCACGCGACATAGCTTTGCAGACGATAAATGTAACTGTTTCAGAGAGAAGAGCGGCAATGTTACGGTCTGGCTTGAAGTCGATTCGATAACAAATGACGAAAACGGACGGATTTCTCAGGTTTTTACTACATATGAACACTTTTCACATTCTCCCGTGCAACGCGGCTGCTAGTCCTCCTTTCATGCAAAATCTTAAGGTCCTAGGTCATGTACAAGCCACCAAAGCCGGCTAAAATGTGAATAATCGACAACTAAAACTTGAATTGTACTACTTCTTACTAGCTATTACTTCAACTTAGAAGCTTCTTCTGTGTTCTACTATGGTGCTTTTAGTGTCTCCGCATACCGCAGCACGCGACATAGCCTTGCAGACGATAAGGACAACCGTTTCAGAGAGAAGAGCGGCCAATGTGACGATGTGGCTTTAAATCGATTCTCTAACAAATGACGAAAACGGACGGATTTCTCAGGTTTTTACTACATATCAACACTTTTCACATTCTCCCGTGCAACTCGGAGGCTAGTCCTCCTTTCATGCAGAACCTGAAGGACCTAACCCATGTTCAAGTCACCAAAGCCAGCTAAAAAATCAATAATCAATACCTAAAACTTGAATTGTACTACTTCTTACTGGCTATTAAATCAAATTTGAAGCTTGATCTGTGTTCTACTATGGTGCTTTTAGTGTCTCCGCATACCGAGGGCACGCAACATAGCTTTGCAGACGAGAAGTACAACCGTTTCAGAGAGAAGAGCGGCCAATGTGACGATCACGCTTCAAGTCGATTCGATAACAAATGACGAAAACGGACGGATTTCTCAGGTGTTAACTACATATGAACACTTTTCACATTCTCCCGTGCAACGCAGCTTCTAGTCCTCCTTCCATGAAAAATCATAAGTTCCTAGCTCATGTCCAAGGCACCAAAGCCAGCTAAAATGTCAATAATCAATACCTAAAACTTGAATTGTACTACTTCTTACTGGCTATTACATCAACTTAGAAGCTTCATCTGTGTTCTACTATGGTGCTTTTAGTGTCTCCGCATACCGCAGCGAGCTACTAGCTTTGCAGACGATAAGTACAACCGTTTCAGGGAGAAGAGCGGCCAATGTGACGATCTGGCTTTGAGTCGATTCGATAACAAATGACGAAAACGGACGGATTTCTCAGGTTTTTACTACATATGAACACTTTTCACATTCTCCCGTGCAACGCGGCAGCTAGTCCTCTTTTCATGCAAAATCGTAAGGTCCTAGGTCATGTCCAAGCCACCAAAGTCGGCTAAAAAGTGTGTAATCGACAACTAAAACCTGAATTGTACTACTTCTTACTGGCTATTACATCAACTTAGAAGTTTCTTCTGTGTTCTACTATAGTGCTTTTAGTGTCTCCGCATACCGCGGACATAGCTTTGCAGACGAGAAGTACAACCGTTTCAGAGAGAAGAGCGGCCAAAATGACGATCTGGCTTCAAGTCGATTCGATAACAAATGACGAACACGGCCGGATTTTTCAGGTGTTTACTACATATGAACACTTTTCACATTCTCCCGTGCAACGCGCCTGCTAGTCCTCCTTTCATGCAAAATCTTAAGGTTCCACATCATGTCCAAGCCACCAAATCCGGCTAAAAAGTGAATAATCGACAAATAAAACTTGAATTGTACTACTTCTTACTGGCTATTACTTCAGCTTAAGAAGCTACTTCTGTGTTCTACTATGGTGCTTTTAGTGTTTCCGCATAAGGCAGCACGCGGCATAGCTTTGCAGACGATAAATGTAACCGTTTCAGAGAGAAGAGCGCCAATGTGACGATCTGGCTTTAAGTCGATTCGATAACAAATGACGAAAACGGACGGATTTCTCAGGTTTTTACTAAATATGAACACTTTTCACATTCTTCCGTGCAACGCAGCTGCTAGTCCTCCTTTCATGCAAAATCTTAAGGTCCCCTGTCATGTCCAAGCCACCAAAGCCGGCTATGAAATGAATAATCGACAACTAAAACTTGAATTGTACTACTTCTTACTGGCTATTACTTCAACTTAGAAGCTTCTTCTGTGTTCTACTATGGTGCTTTTAGTGTCTCCGCATACCGCAGCACGCGACATAGTTTTGCAGACGATAAGGACAACCGTTTCAGAGAGAAGAGCGGCCAATGTGACGATGTGGCTTTAAATCGATTCTCTAACAAATGACGAAAACGGACGGATTTCTCAGGTTTTTACTACATATCAACACTTTTCACATTCTCCCGTGCAACTCGGAGGCTAGTCCTCCTTTCATGCAGAACCTGAAGGACCTAACCCATGTTCAAGTCACCAAAGCCAGCTAAAAAATCAATAATCAATACCTAAAACTTGAATTGTACTACTTCTTACTGGCTATTACTTCAACTTAGAAGCTTCTTCTGTGTTCTACTATGGTGCTTTTAGTGTCTCCGCATACCGCAGCACGCGACATAGCTATGCAGACGATAAATGTAACCGTCTCAGAGAGAAAAGCGGCCAATGTGATGATCTAGCTTTAAGTCGATTCGATAACAAATGACGAAAACGGACGGATTTCTCAGGTCTTTACTACATATGAACACTTTTCACATTCTCCCATGCAACGCAGCTGCTAGTCCTCCTTTCATGCAAAATCTTAAGGTCCCCTGTCATGTCCAAGCCACCAAAGCCGGCTAAAAAGTGAATAATGGACAACTAAAACTTGAATTGTACTACTTCTTACTGGCTATTACTTCAACTTAGAAGCTTCTTCTGTGTTCTACTGTGGTGCTTTTAGTGTCTCCGCATACCGCAGCACGCGACATAGCTTTGCAGACGATAAATGTAACTGTTTCAGAGAGAAAAGAGGCCAATGTGACCATCCGGCTTTAAGTCGAATCGATAACAAATGACGTAACCGGACAGATTTCTCAGGTTTTTACTACATATGAACACTTTTCACATTCTCCCGTGCAACGGGGCTGCTAGTCCTCCTTTCATGCAAAATCTTAAGGTCCCCTGTCATGTCCAAGCCACCAAAGCCGGCTAAAAAGTGAATAATGGACAACTAAAACTTGAATTGTAATACTTCTTACTGGCTATTACTTCAACATAGAAGCTTCTTCTGTGTTCTACTATGGTGCTTTTAGTGTTTCCGCATACCGCAGCACGCGACATAGCTTTGCAGACGATAAATGTAACCGTTTGAGAGAGAAGAGAGGCCAATGTGACGATCTGTCTTTTTAGTCGATTCGATAACAAATGACGAAAACGGACGGATTTCTCAGGTTTTTACTACATATGAACACTTTTCACATTCTCCCATGCAACGCGGCTGCTAGTCCTGCTTTCATGCAAAATCTTAAGGTCCTAGGTCATGTCCAAGCTACCAAAGACAGCTAAAAAGTGAATAATCGATAACTAAAACTTGAATTGTACTCATTCTTACTGGCTATTACTTCTACTTAGAAGCTTCTTCTGTGTTCTACTATGGTGCTTTTGTTGAAATTATTACTGTGATAGGAATAATGATTCTTGATTGTACGGACTTTATCTTTATAGATCACGAAGTTTCTGTGTATGATATAATTAGAGCTGAGAATCTAATACGCATATAGTAGTAGAGTGTAATTGTAGTTAATACAACTATAATAGTTATAATATTTTTCATATTGTTTTCTATTAACGACTGTATTACAATTCATTTTGGTAAGAATCCAAGGAATGGTGGTAGGCCACCTAAAGATAGTAATGATAAGAAATTTATGAATTTAATTTCGGTTTTTATATTTCTGGCTGTATAAATTTGATTTATGAAAAATAAATTTATTTGCTTAAATAATAAAACTATAATTAATCTTAATAGTGAGTAAATAATGAAGTATAGTTCTCAGATGTTTTCTCTGACTGTTAATGATCTAATTATTCAACCTAGGTGTCTGATTGATGAATATGCTAAAAGTTGTCGTAAGGATGTTTGATTTAAACCTCCTATTGCCCCAATAATAATTCTTAAGATAATAATTGTTCAAATGAAATTTCTTAATTGAATACAATAAGATAAGACCATTATTGGGGCGATTTTTTGTCATGTTATTAATGTTAAACAATTATTTCATCTTGATGCTCCTATAACTACTGGAAATCAGAAATGGAAAGGTGCAGCTCCAATCTTTAATAATAACCTAGATCTAATTATTATTGATGGGATAAATTCTGTTTCCCATCCCATGGGATATTTTATTTGATTCAGCAAAATTGAAAATAATAGTATTGTCGATGTTATTGCTTGGACAATAAAATATTTAATTGATGATTCGTTTATTATTATATTTTTATTTCTTGTTAGGAGCAGAATAAATGAAAGTAAGTTGATCTCAAGTCCTATTCAAACCCCAAATCAGGAATTTGATGAAATGGACATGATCGTTCCTATCATTAATGTTGATAGAAAGAGAAGTTTTGTAGAGTTGTTGGTCATTAAAAAGCAGAGGATTGATACCTCTATAAATGGGGTATGAACCCATTAGCTTGTTTAGCTTAATTTTTTACATTAAGGTGTATGATGCACATTAGTTTTTGATACTAAAGGAGGTAGTTTAATTCTATCTTATGTAATTTTAATGAAGGTAATTTTATTTACTTTATTTACCCTATCAAGGTAACCCTTTAATCAGGCACTTCATTTATTTAATATATAAATCGAAAGTTTTTTTTTAATTCTTTAGGTATTATTTTGTTTAATTAGGATAATTTTATTCTGCTCCTTTTATTTTTTTTATATATATATATATATAATAAATAATTTATATTTATATATTACATTTAACTAAAATTAAAAGATTATAAGTTTATTTTATCATTATCAATTGATTATTTTAATACACTTATTTACCTAGGATTATAGCTACTTATGTTTTTAGCTTAAAATAGGTTATTATAATATAATATATATATTAATATGTAATTTAATTTTTTATATTATTATAATTGGATATAATAAATAAGATTATTAATTTTAAATATAAAATATTATAATTAATTTAAATATTTATATTAATTATAATAATATAATTAATATAAATTATCTATAATTAGATTATTTAACTAACATATATATAAGTTAACTTAATATAAAAAAAGAATTCATATTAATAACATATTATAATAAATTACATAATTGTATAAAATATATTTATTATATTATTTAATCTTTCTTTATTTATTAGTGAAAAGAAAGATTAAATAAGAAAGAATATAATACATTTATTGCTATACATGTTCCATATTAATCTTTAATTATATATAATAGAGAAGTTGTTGTGGTCATACAGGGGAGCGTTTCTTTTTTTTTTTTTGTTAATGTTTGTGGTTTTTTCTTTTTTTTCTTTAAATATTTGAATCTTTTATTTTTTCCTGATTTAATAAATTTAAAAATTTCTTATTTTTTATTTTTAAAAGTTTTATTCTTGCTTGTTTATTCACTTTTTCTTTGTATTATATGTAAGATTTGTTAGACTAAATGTTCTTTTTGCAGTAATTTGATTTAATTATCAAGTGATTTTGGATTTAGCAATTGATTTAGTATCGGCATAATTCGTGCCAGCAGCCGCGCTTATACGATTGATACAAGTGAATATTATTGGTTAAAACAGTTGTTTATACTACTAGGTTTGAAATATAAATTTGTAAGGTGAAATGTTAAAATTTATTTGTGGCCCTTTTTATGAATCTGTGAAATTAAAATAATAAACTAGGATTAGATACCCTATTATTTTAAATGTTAATTATATTTACCAGGGAACTATTAGTTAAGGTCTTTAAACCCAAAGAATTTGGCGGAATCTCATTCCATTCAGAGGAACCTACCCCATGATTGATAATACACGATTTACTCTACTTAATTTATTTGTTTGTATATCTCCGTTATCAGAGAATCTTTTTAGAGTTATAATTCTCAAGATTTATAATTATAAAATATTTCAGGTCAAGGTGCAGCTTATAGTTAAGAGGAGGTGGGTTACAATAGATTTTTGTTTATAACGGATTTGATAGTGAAATACTGTTAATGAAGGTGGATTTGATAGTAATTTAATTTATTTAATTTAACTGATATTGGCTCTGAGATGTGTACACATCGCCTGTCGCTCTCATTATTGATTATTCTATTTTATTTTAAAGTAGCTTCAATTTAGATGAGATAAGTCGTAACATAGTAGATGTACTGGAAAGTGTATCTAGGAAGAGTTTCAAGATATAACTTATTAGTAAAGTGTTTCATTTACACTGAAAATTTTTCTGTGCAAATCAGGATATCTTGATTATTTATTTTATTATATTTATTTTTTGTTTATTTAATTATTTAATATAAATAATTTTATTGTATTTTGTCTTAGTATATTTTATAGAATTGATTTTTTAAATTATAGTGTATTGGTAATGTAAGTGTTTTATGAAATATTATTTTAAATATTTTAAGTAGATTTTATTTATTGTACCTTTTGTATCAGGGTTTATCAAAATTTTAGTATTTATTTTACTTGTCTCGATTTGGGTTGATTTATAAATAATTTATAGTTAATGTATCATAATTATTATTAAATTATTTATAGAAATGAGATGTTAACCGTTTCCCAAGATATCTAGTTTCTTAAGAAAAAATTTAATTTTTTAAAGTTATTTGTTTTTATTTAATTTCTTAAGTAAAAATATTAACTTATTTATTCTTTAAGGGATAAGCTTTGAAGTTAATAACCTATAATTTATTTTTTATAAATATAATAGTAAGCTTTAAACCAGCTCTCTTTAAGATTACGTCTTAGTTCATTATTTTTATTTTGATTTTATAAATATTTTAGGTTTTTTATTAAGATTATTAATTTAATTTTAAAATTTTTGTAATAATGATAGAATTAGTATATTTATTTGTATAAAATTTTTACCTTGTGAACTTATTATAAGGAACTAGGCAAAATTGATTTCCACCTGTTTATCAAAAACATGTCCTCTTGTTAATACTTCGAGGTCTTGCCGCTCACTGAGCGTATTTTTAAAGAGCCGCGGTATTTTGACCGTGCAAAGGTAGCATAATCATTAGTCTCTTAATTAATGGCTGGAATGAATGGCTTGACGAGAAATCAACTGTCTCTTAATAAATTTTTGAATTTAACTTTTGAGTCAAAAGGCTTAAATTCTTCTTTAGGACGAGAAGACCCTATAGAGCTTGACATTTTACTTTTATATAGTTTTTTGTTTGTCTTTCTATATTTAATGATGATGTTTTGTTGTGGTGACATGAAGAATAGATAAACTCTTCATTATTATATCATTTATTTATGTTTGTTATTTTGATCCATAATTTATGATCATAAGATTAAGTTACCTTAGGGATAACAGCGTAATTGTTTTTGAGAGCTCATATCGACAAAGCAGATTGCGACCTCGATGATGGATTAAGAAAAATTTTGGGTGCAGGAGCCCAATGATTAGGTCTGTTCGACCTTTAAATTCTTACATGATCTGAGTTCAGACCGGCGTGAGGCAGGTCGGTTTCTATCCTAAGATTATTAATCCATATTAGTACGAAAGGACCATATGGTTAAAATATTTTTTGTTATATTGATTAATATTAATTTATTTACTATTTTGACAGATTAATGTGTTGAATTTAGAATTCATTTATGTAGATTTTTTCTACAAATATTATTGATACTTTATGATTTATTTATATTTATTTTGAATTTTCTTTTATTGGTTATTTGTGTTTTATATGTGTGTTGCCTTTTTAACTTTATTAGAGCGTAAGGTTTTAGGTTATATCCAGATTCGAAAGGGTCCAAGTAAGGTAGGTTTTGTTGGAATTCCTCAGCTATTTAGAGATGCTATTAAGTTAATTTGTAAGGAGCAGCCAATTCCTATTATATCTAATTAACTACTTTATTATTTTTCCCCTGTATTTAATTTAATGATTTCTTTAGCCATTTGAGTAATTTTTCCTTATTTAACTTATATGTGTTCTTTTTCTTATGGATTTTTGTTTTTTTATGTTGTACTAGATTAGGTGTTTATACTGTTATGATTGCTGGTTGATCTTCTAATTCAAAATTCAAATTATTCATTGTTAGGTTCTCTTCGTTCTGTTGCTCAAACAATTTCTTATGAAGTTAGTTTAGCTTTAATTTTATTGTCTTTAATTATTTTAATTGGTAGTTTTAATATGTTTGATTTTATAAGCTATCGGCTTTATTGTTGGTTTATTATTATTTCTTTTCCTTTAGCTTTAGCTTGTTTTGCTTCTTGTTTAGCTGAAACTAATCGTACTCCTTTCGATTTTGCTGAAGGGGAATCTGAGCTGGTTTCAGGATTTAATATTGAGTATGGTGCGGGTGGTTTTACTTTAATTTTTTTAGCTGAATATACTAGAATTATTTTCATAAGAATATTATTGGCTTTAATTTTTTTAGGCGGTGATTTTTATTCTTTTATATTTTTATTAAGCTTGCTATTATATCTTTTTGTTTTAATTTGGGTTCATGGAACATTACCACGGTTTCGTTATGATAAATTAATGTACTTAGCTTGAAAAAGTTTTTTACCTTTATCTTTGAATTTTTTTTATTTTCTTTGTTGGTTTAAAGATTTTATTTATCTCATTAGTTTAGTGAAATTTTTTGAGAAAAGTTAATAGAAGAGTTAAACTTCTAATTTTATGTTTTCAAAACATATGATTTTCCTAAGCTAATGAACTTTTATTCCTTAATTAATTTATCTCATGTGTTTGCGACATGGACATTAATTAAGAAATATGTAAAGTAAATAATTGTTAAGATTTGACCTGTTATAATATAAGGTTCTTCAACAGGTCGTTTACCAATTCACGCTAGTAAGCATACAACAACTACTATAATTCAAAATAAAATTTGATTAATAGGGTAAAATTGAATACCTCGGAATGGTGTTTTATTTTAAAATGGTAAAATTAATAAGATTCTAATTGATAAAAATTATGCAATAACACCTCCTAACTTATTAGGGATAGATCGTAGAATTGCATATGCAAATAAGAAATATCACTCTGGTTGAATGTGAACTGGTGTTACTAATGGGTTGGCAGGTACAAAGTTATCTGGATCTCCTAATAAGTAAGGATTGATTAAACATAGTATAATTAATAATGATGTTATTATTACAAATGTAATAGAATCCTTAAAGGTAAAGTATGGATGGAATGGAATTTTTTCAATATCTCCATTTAGTCCAAGAGGATTATTTGATCCTGTTTGGTGAAGAAAAAATAAATGAATTGCTGCTATAGCAGCAATAATAAATGGTAATACAAAATGGAATGTGAAGAATCGATTTAATGTTGCATTATCAACAGCGAATCCTCCTCATACTCATTGGACTAAATCTGTTCCTAAGTATGGGATTGCTGATAATAAATTAGTAATTACTGTTGCACCTCAAAAAGATATTTGGCCTCAGGGTAAGACATATCCTATAAATGCAGTTGCTATAACTAAAAATAAAATCACTGTACCAATTATTCAGGTGTATATATATATATATATATATAAGATCCGTAGTAAATTCCCCGTCCTACATGTAAGTAAATACAAATAAAAAATATAGATGCTCCATTTGCATGTAAGGTTCGGATAATTCAACCATTATTTACGTCTCGGCAGATGTGTACTACACTACTGAATGCTATTTTAATATTTGATGTATAATGTATAGCTAAAAATAGTCCAGTTACGATTTGAATTACCAAACATAACCCTAATAGGGATCCAAAATTTCATCAAAATGAAATATTTGTTGGGGCAGGTAAGTCAATTAAAGAGTTATTAATAATTTTAATTAAAGGATGTCTTAATCGTAAGGGTTTATTCATTAGTAATTATCTTATTTTACGAATAGGTCCCTGATTAATATTAGTGATTTTAACAACTGCTAGTAGTGCTAAAAATAAATAAATAATTATTATTATTGTAATAATAAATGTTGGTCTGTTATATAATTTTTCTAAAGATATTGTTATTTCTTGATAATTGATTGAATTATCAAATTTATAGTTTCGGTGTTTTTGAAAAAGTCTATAAATATTGATATATCTAGAATAATTAATATTTATATGATAAATACTCACATTATTAATGTAATTATTATAGTAATTGATTTAGGCTGAAATATTTCGTTTGATGCAATTCTTGTAATATAAATAAATAATACTAATATACCACCAAGAAATGTTAAAAATAAAATATATGATAATCAATATCTTTCTATTATTGTTCCTGTTATTAATCCAACTAGGAAGGTTTGAAGGATAATAAAAAGCATTATTGATATTGGGTGTCTTAATTTAATAAAATTAATATTTATTATATTTGATAATGATATAATTATTATTTTGATCATTTCAGGGGTTAGTTTATTTAAAATATCGGTTTTGGGGACCGATGATGGAAGCTTTTCCACCTCTGAAGTTTTAAAAGTGGGGGCTGGACTTATTTCCGGTTTACAAGACCGGCGTTTTTTTTAAACTATTAAAACTAATGTTTATATTTTCTATTTTTACTTCTTTATTGATTTGTTTTGCTGGTGTTTATGTTTTTTCTTCTAAACGTAAACATTTATTAAAGGTTCTTTTGAGATTAGAATATATTGTTCTTTCTTTATTTATATTAGTTATTGTTTTTCTTATTGAGTTTGATTATGATTATTTTTTTCCTGTTATTATTTTAGTTTTTTCTGTTTGTGAGGGTGCTTTAGGTCTTTCTATTTTAGTTTCAATAATTCGTTCTCATGGTAATGATTTTTTTAATTCTTTTGGTTTATCTTTATGTTAAAGTATTTATTTATAACTATTTTTTTGATCCCTCTTTGTTTATTAAATAATTGTTGATGGTTGGTTCATTCTTTAATGTTTCTGTCGAGTTTTGTGTTTATAATTTGTGTTTATTCATATGCTGATTTGAATATAATTAGATATTATTTTGGTATTGATTATTTTTCTTTTTGTTTAATTTTGCTTAGTTTTTGGATTTGTTCTTTAATAATCACTGCTAGAGGTTCAGTTTATTTAAGTTCATATCATTCTAATTTTTTTGTTTTTATGGTTTTAATTTTAATAATTATGCTTTACTGTTCATTTGCTAGATTAAGTATTCTTTCTTCTTATATTTTTTTTGAGGCTAGATTAGTTCCTACTTTACTTTTAATTTTGGGTTGGGGTTATCAGCCTGAGCGTTTGCAGGCTGGTGTTTATTTAATTTTTTATACTTTGGTTGCTTGATTGCCTTTATTATTGGTCTTATTTAAGGTTTATGAATTTTCTAATACTTTATATTTTCCTTTATTAGTTGATTTTGGTTCTTATTATTTTATGTTTTATGTATTTATAATTTTGGCTTTTTTAGTTAAGATACCTATATTTTTGGTTCATTTATGACTTCCTAAAGCTAATGTAGAGGCCCCTATTTCAGGTAGAATGATTCTTGCTGGTGTTTTATTGAAGTTAGGTGGTTATGGTATTTTTCGTGTTATAAAGGTTATTTCTTATTTGGGTTTAAAGTTTAATTATTTTTGATTATCTTTAGGTTTATCTGGGGGTGTTATTGTAAGATTTATTTGTTTTCGTAAGGTTGATTTAAAGTCTTTAATTGCATATTCTTCTGTTGCTCATATAAGAATGGTTATTGGTGGATTGATGACTATGAATTGATGAGGTTGTGTAGGTTCTCTTTCTCTAATGGTCGGTCATGGTTTATGTTCTTCTGGTTTATTTTGTTTATCTAATATTATTTATGAACGTTTAGGTAGACGAAGATTATTAATTAACAAGGGTATAATTAATTTGATGCCAAGAATGGCTTTATGATGATTTCTTTTAAGATCATCAAATATGGCTGCTCCTCCTTCTTTAAATTTGGTAGGTGAAATTAGATTATTAAATAGAATTATATCTTGATCTTCTTTTAGATTCTTTGCTTTGATTTTATTATCTTTTTTTAGAGCTGTTTATACTTTGTATATATATTCTTATTCTCAGCATGGAAGTTATTATTCTGGTGTTTATACTTGTTCTCTTGGTTATTTTCGTGAATATCATCTTTTACTTTTACATTGATTACCTTTAAATATTCTCTGTTTAAAGGGTGAATATTTCTTTGTTTAGTTTGCTTAAGTATTTTAATTAAAAATATTGTTTTGTGGAATCAATGATATGAAGTTTTTCATCTTAGGCCGTGAATTTATTTTCTATTTGTTCTTTGAGTTATTTTTTTCTTTGTTTTTTTCGAGAACTATAAGTTTTATTTTAGGTATTTATTATTTAATAATTGATTATAAAGTTTTTGTTGAGTGAGAGCTTTTCAATTTAAATGGTTCTATAGTTGTTATAACTTTAATTTTGGATTGAATATCTCTTATTTTTATATCTTTTGTTATATATATTTCTTCTTTGGTTATTTATTATAGAGAGGATTATATATCTGGTGAAAAGAATATAAATCGTTTTATTATTATTGTTTTAATATTTATTCTTTCTATAGGTTTTTTAATTATTAGCCCTAATTGAATTAGAATTTTATTACATTGAGATGGTTTAGGTTTAGTTTCTTATTGTTTAGTTATTTATTATCAAAATGTAAAATCTTATAGTGTGGGTATATTAACTGCACTTTCTAAAAGTATTGGTGATGTTGCTATTTTGATTTCTATTGCATGAATGTTAAATTTTGGTGGTTGAAATTATATTTATTATTATGATTTTATTTCTAATTCTTTTGAAATAAAGCTCATTACTATATTAATTGTTTTAGCAGCTATAACTAAGAGAGCTCAGATTCCTTTTCCTTCATGACTTCCTGCTGCTATAGCAGCTCCTACTCCTGTTTCTGCTTTAGTTCATTCTTCTACTCTTGTTACTGCTGGTGTTTATTTATTAATTCGTTTTAGACCAATATTAGATACTTATAATTGTGGTTGATTTTTAGTTTTAATTGGTTGTATAACTATATTTATGGCTGGATTGGGTGCTAATTTTGAATTTGATTTGAAGAAGATTATTGCTCTTTCTACTTTAAGACAACTTGGTTTAATTATAAGAATTTGGCTATGGGTTATCCAAAGCTTGCATTTTTTCATTTATTGGCTCATGCTTTATTTAAGGCATTATTATTTATATGTGCAGGTTCAATAATTCATAATTTGAAGGATTCTCAGGATATTCGTTTTATAGGATCAATTGTTAATTTCATACCTTTAACTTCAGTTTGTTTTAATGTTTCTAGTTTATCTTTGTGTGGTATACCTTTTTTAGCGGGATTTTATTCAAAGGATTTAATTCTTGCGATGGTTTGTTTAAGATGAATTAATTGTTTAATTTTTTCTTTATTTTTTTTCTACTGGTTTAACTGCTTCTTATTCTTTTCGTTTGTTTTATTATTCAATATCTGGTGATAATAATTTTTATTCTAGATTTTCTTTTGATGATAAGGGTTATTATATTTCGTTTGGATTAATTGGTCTATTGTTTGTTGCTGTTTTTGGTGGTAGTCTTTTATCTTGATTAATTTTTCCTATTCCTCATGTGATTGCTTTACCTGATTATTTAATGTTTTTAACTATTACAGTTTTATTTTAGGTGCTTATTTAGGTTATCTTATTTCTAATTTTGATTTTTCTCATAATTTATTTTCTTTAAGTATACTTTCTTTTGTTAGATTTGCCGGTTCTATATGATTTATACCTTTCCTTTCAACTAAGTTTATTAGATATATTCCTTTAAAAATAGGTTATTATTCATCTAAGTCATTTGATTATGGTTGAGGTGAATTACTTGGTGGTCAAGGTTTATATAGATTATTTATTTATTTAATTGGTTATATTCAAGGTTGATATGATTCTAATTTCAAGATTTATCTTTTAACTTTTATTTTTTGAATATTTATTTTGGTATTATTATTTTTTGTTTACTTAAATAGCTTATAATTAGAGCGTGACACTGAAGATGTTAAGGAAGTATTTTTTACTTTTAGGTATTTATAAATATAGATATATTGTTTTTACAGTGAAAATGTAATGTTTTATTTAAACTATATAAATTTTAGAAACGTTAACGGAGTTTAACCGCTAATATAAAAAGTTAGCAGCTTTCATATTGGCTTTACATTTCCTTAATTGGAACTATTATAGTTCAATTATATTATTAACAGTAATACGCCTCTTTTTGGCTTCAATTAATAAGAATAAGGGTAGTACATACCAATCTTCCAGGTCGAAACTGACTGCAATATTTCGCTTCTTATTCTATTTAAGGTTGATTGATAATATCAATACTTTTTGAATGCAACCCAAATGTAATGTTTAACTACAACCCTTTATTCTGCTCATTGTAATGCTCCTTGATTTCATTCATGGTATAGTCCACCTAGTAGTACTAGAATAAAAAATATTGTTGATACTGTTCAGATTATAATGTCTGATGTTTTAAAAATAATTACAATTGGTAGAATTAGTGGAATTTCTGCATCAAAAATTAAAAAGATTAGTGCGATTAGGAAGAATCGTAGTGAGAATGGTATTCGTGCTGATCTTTTTGGATCAAACCCACATTCAAACGGTGATCTTTTTTCTCGATCATTAATTAATTTTTTTGATAGTGTTGTTGCCAGTATTATAACAATTATTGGAATAATAAATCTAATGAAAACTCTTGTTGATAGAATTATAATTGTTTTTCTTGATTTATATCAAGCTTTCTGATTGGAAGTCAAATGTACTATTTATACTAGAAAAACAATTATCTACCTCATCAATAAATAGAGATATATAAGAATAATCATACTACGTCTACGAAGTGTCAGTATCATGCTGCTGCTTCAAATCCAAAGTGGTTTCTTGGTGAGATTTGATTTATTGAGTGTCGAAGTAGACATGTTGATAAAAAGATTGTTCCAATAATTACGTGTAAACCATGGAATCCTGTTGCAACAAAGAATGTTGATCCATAAACTGCATCTGCAATGGTAAAAGGTGCTTCTCAATATTCATATGCTTGAAGTATTGTAAAGTATAGTCCTAATAACACTGTGAAGAATAATCCTTGTAGTGCTTGAGTATGATTAGATTCTATTAAACTATGATGTGCTCATGTTACTGTTACTCCTGATGCTAAAAGAATAGCTGTATTAAGTAATGGAATTTGTATAGGGTTAAAGGGTTGAATTCCTATTGGAGGTCATAGTATTCCTAGTTCAATTGTTGGTGCTAATCTTCTTCTAAAGACTGCTCAAAAAAAAGAAACGAAAAATAATACCTCTGATGCAATAAATAAAATTATTCCTCATCGTAATCCAATTGATACAAATCCTGTATGTAATCCTTGATATGTTCCTTCTCGTACTACATCTCGTCATCATTGAATTATGGTTAGTAGGGTAATTCCAAATCCAATTATGAATAAGTTAATATTAAATAGGTGGAACCATTTTGCTAGTCCTGATACTAGGACTATTGCTCCAATTGCTCCTGTTAATGGTCAAGGCCTATAGTCTACTAAGTGGAATGGGTGGTTTGAGTGAGTTGTTAACATAGGTTTAATATACTTCTCTAGAGTATAGATTTCTTAGAATTGAGAAAACATAGGCTTCAATTATTGCTACTGCTGATTCTAGAATTAATAGAGTATTTGTCCAATAATTAGTAATGAAATTAAGTTTATTGCTATAGATGGTCCTGTGTTTCCTAATAAGGTTAATAATAAGTGTCCTGCAATTATATTTGCTGCTAACCGTACTGCTAATGTACCTGGTCGAATAACATTACTAATTGTTTCAATTAGTACTATAAATGATATTAATGCAGGCGGTGTACCTTGTGGTACAAGGTGTGTAAATATATGATTAGTATGGTTAATTCATCCAAATAATATAAATCTTAGTCATATAGGTAGGGCAATTGCAAATGTTAATGCTAAATGTCTTGTTCTAGTAAAAATATAAGGGAATAATCCTATGAAATTGTTAAATAATATTATAATAAAAATTGAGATGAAAATGAATGTTGTTCCATTAAATGATTTTGGTCCAAGTAGTGTTTTAAATTCATTATGTAAGGTTAAATTTAGTTTATTTCAGATAATGTTAATTCGTGATGGTGTAAGTCAAAATAGTGATGGGATTAATAATAGTCCTAGAAATGTTCTAGTTCAATTTAATGATAAATTAAAGATGTTAGTTGATGGGTCAAATGTTGAGAATAAATTTGTTATCATTTTCAATTTAAGTTTTTTATTTCAATTGTTCCTTTTTCTGCTCTTTTAATAAGGTTAGGTTTAAATGAGAAGAAGTTTATTTGATTAAACAAGATTAATGTAGCTGAAAATATAATGAATAGTGATAATCATATAAGAGGGGATATTTGAGGGATTTGGATATAATTTCCCCATCAGAAGTAGTCGTTAATTTACTATTATTTGGTTTAAGAGACCATTACTTACTTTCAGTCATCTGATGAATTTCAAGGTGTACTAATTTTTTTAGTTACTTTAGATTGACACTCTAATGTTATTTATTTTAACTGACACCTTAAATTATCTTAGATAATCACTTAATAAATAAATTTACTGAAGTTGTTTCAATTACAATTGGTATAAATCTGTGGTTTGCTCCACAGATTTCTGAGCATTGTCCAAAGAATAATCGAAGTCGATTTATTGTGAATGTTCCTTGATTTAACCGACCTGGCTTTGCATCAATTTTAACCCCTAATGCAGGAACTGCTCATGAGTGTAAAACATCTGATGCTCTTATTAATACTCGTACTTCTGTATTTATTGGTAGGATTGTTCGGTTATCTACATCTAGCAGTCGAAATCCATCATTTTCTAGGTCTTGTTCTGGTGTTATGTAAGTGTCAAATTCTACGTCTATGAAGTCTGAATATTCATATCTTCAATATCATTGTCGTCCAATGGTTTTAAGTGTAATTATTGCATCTACTGAATCATCAAGTAAATATAATAGTCGTAATGATGGAAGGGCAATAAAAATTAATGTAATTGCTGGTAAAGCTGTTCAGATTGTTTCAATTAAATGTCCATGGAGTATATTACGGTTAGTATAGGCAATAAATAATATATAACTTAAGGCATAACCTACAATTACTGTAATTAATAATAATACGACCATAGTATGATCATGAAAGAATGATAATTGCTCCATTAATGGTGAAGCTCCATCTTGAAGAGCTAAATTTGATCATGTTGCCATTAATAAATATTTTCTAACAAAAGGTCAAACCTTTATTTGTAGAGCTTAAATCTACTGCACTAATCTGCCACATTAGAATCTAGAGATTAATGGTAATTCTGAGTAACTATGTTCTGCAGGAGGGTTATTTTGTAGTCATTCTGTTGATCTTCTTATGTTAGCTCTAAATATAATTGCTCGGTTTGTAACCATTCTTTATCATATAATTACAATGAATATAATGATTCCTACAATAGAAATTGTAGACCCAATTCTTGATACTACATTTCATGATGTATATGCGTCTGGGTAGTCTGAGTATCGTCGAGGTATTCCTGCTAATCCTAGGAAGTGTTGGGGAAAGAATGTTAAGTTTACTCCAATGAATATAATTGTAAATTGGATTTTTAATCATGTATTATTTATAGTTAATCCTGTAAATAGTGGATATCATTGAATAACACCTCCTATAATTGCAAATACTGCTCCTATAGATAATACATTATGAAAGTGGGCTACTACATAATATGTATCATGTAATACAATATCAAGAGATGAATTTGCTAATACTAATCCTGTTAATCCACCAATTTTAAATAGGAAAATAAATCCTAGAGCTCATAATAATAGTGGATTGAACTTGAATTTAGTTCCATATAATGTAGCTAATCATCTAAATACCTTAATTCCTGTAGGTACAGCAATAATTACTGTTGCTGATGTAAAATATGCTCGTGTGTCAACATCCATTCCTACTGTAAATATATGATGTGCTCATACAATAAATCCTATTAGTCCAATTGATAGTATAGCATAAATCATACCTAATGTTCCAAATGATTCAATTTTTCCTCTTTCTTGACATACAATATGTGAAATAATTCCGAACCCCGGTAGAATTAAAATATAAACTTCTGGGTGTCCAAAGAATCAAAATAAATGTTGATATAGAATTGGGTCACCCCCTCCTGCAGGGTCAAAGTATGATGTATTTAAATTTCGGTCTGTTAATAATATAGTAATAGCTCCTGCTAAAACTGGAAGTGAAAGAAGGAGAAGTAATGCTGTAATAGCTACAGATCATACAAATAAAGGTGTTTGATCTAAAGTTATACTTTCTGATCGTATATTAATTGCTGTTGTAATGAAATTCACTGCACCAAGAATAGATGATACACCTGCTAAGTGCAGTGAAAAAATAGCTAGATCTACAGATGCACCCCCGTGTGCAATAGCTCCTGCTAAAGGAGGGTAAACTGTTCATCCTGTACCAGCACCATTATCTACTATAGAAGATGTAAGAAGAAGGGTTAGTGAAGGTGGTAGTAATCAAAAACTTATATTATTTATTCGTGGAAATGCTATATCTGGTGCACCAATTATTAGTGGAACAAGTAAATTACCAAATCCACCAATTATAATAGGTATTACTATAAAGAAAATTATTACGAATGTGTGAGCTGTAATAATGACATTATAAATCTGGTCATCCCCAATTAGAGATCTGGGTTGACCAAGTTCAGCACGAATAAGTATTCTTATTGATGTTCCTACTATTCCTGCTCATGCTCCAAATAGGAAGTATAAAGTACCAATGTCGTTATGGTTTGTTGAGAAAAATCATTTTTGCGGTAAGATGGCTTAATTTTAGGTGGTAGACTGTAAATCTACTTATGAGATGTTTTCTCTCTTACCATATTTAGGTCTTATATTCAATTATGATTCTAGACTGCAATTCTAGAGGTGTAAAATTTTACTAAGGCCTAAAAGATTATTCTTTTAATTATAACTTTGAAGGTTTTTAGTTTGATTAACTTAAGTCCTTAGTATAATAAAATTAAGGTTGATGTTGAAATCAATCCTATTGTTGAAATTATTACTGTTATAGGAAGAATGATTCTTAATTTTTGGGACTTTATCTTTATAGATCACGAATTTTCTGTGTATCATATAATTAGAGCTGAGAATCTAATACGTATATAGTAGTAGAGTGTAATTGTAGTTAATACAACTATAATAGTTATAATAGTTTTCATATTGTTTTCTATTAACGATTGTATTACAATTTATTTTGGTAAGAATCCAAGGAATGGTGGTAGGCCACCTAAAGATAGTAAAGATAAGAATATTATGAATTTAATTTCGGTTTTTATATTTCTGGCTGAATAAATTTGATTTATGAAAAATAAATTTATTTGCTTAAATAATAAAACTATAATTAATCTTAATAGTGAGTAAATAATGAAGTATAGTTCTCAGATGTTTTCTCTGACTGTTAATGATCTAATTATTCAACCTAGGTGTCTGATTGATGAATATGCTAAAAGTTGTCGTAAGGATGTTTGATTTAAACCTCCTATTGCCCCAATAATAATTCTTAAGATAATAATTGTTCAAATGAAAGTTCTTAATTGAATACAATAAGATAAGACCATTATTGGGGCGATTTTTTGTCATGTTATTAATGTTAAACAATTATTTCATCTTGATGCTCCTATAACTACTGGAAATCAGAAATGGAAAGGTGCAGCTCCAATCTTTAATAATAATCTAGATCTAATTATTATTGATGGGATAAATTCAGTTTCCCATCCCATGGGATATTTTATTTGAATCAGCAAAATTGAAAATAATAGTATTGTCGATGTTATTGCTTGGACAATAAAATATTTAATTGATGATTCGTTTATTATTATATTTTTATTTCTTGTTAGGAGTGGAATAAATAAAAGCAAGTTGATCTCAAGTCCTATTCAAACCCCAAATCAGGAATTTGATGAAATGGACAGGATCGTTCCTATCATTAATGTTGATAGGAAGAGAAGTTTTGTAGAGTTGTTGGTCATTAAAAAGGAGAGGATTGATGCCTCTATAAATAGGGGATTGAACCCATTAGCTTGTTTAGCTTACCTTTTTAAATTAAGGTGTATGATGCACGTTAGTTTTTGATACTAAAGGAGGTAGTTTAATTCTATCTTATGTAATTTTAATGAAGGTAATTTTATTTAATTTATTTACCCTATCAAGGTAACCCTTTAATCAGGCACTACATTTATTTAATATATAAATCGAATTTTTTTTTAAAATTATTTTATGTATTATTTTGTTTAATTAGGATTAATTTATCCTGCTCCTTTTATTTTTTTTATATATATATAATAAATAATTTATATTTATATATTACATTTAACTAAAATTAAAAGATTATAAGTTTATTTTATCATTATCAATTGATTATTTTAATACACTTATTTACCTAGGATTATAGCTACTTATGTTTTTAGCTTAAAATAGGTTATTATAATATAATATATATAATAATAAGTAATTTAATATTTAATATTATTATAATTGGATACAATAAATAATATTATTAATTTTAAATATAAAATATTATAATTAATATAAATAATTATATTAATTATAATAATATAATTAATATAAATTATCTATAAATAGATTATTTAACTAACATATATATAAGTTAACTTAATATAAAAAAAGAATTCATATTAATAACATATTATATTAAATTACATAATTGTATAAAATATATTTATTATATTATTTAATCTTTCTTTATTTATTAGTGAAAAGAAAGATTAAATAAGAAAGAATATAATACATTTATTGCTATACATGTTCCATATTAATCTTTAATTATATATAATAGAGAAGTTGTTGTGGTCATACAGGGGAGCGTTTCTTTTTTTTTTTGTTAATGTTTGTGGTTTTTTCTTTTTTTTCTTTAAATATTTGAATCTTTTATTTTTTCCTGATTTAATAAATTTAAAAATTTCTTATTTTTTATTTTTAAAAGTTTTATTCTTGCTTGTTTATTCACTTTTTCTTTGTATTATATGTAAGATTTGTTAGACTAAATGTTCTTTTTGCAGTAATTTGATTTAATTATCAAGTGATTTTGGATTTAGCAATTGATTTAGTATCGGCATAATTCGTGCCAGCAGCCGCGGTTATACGATTGATACAAGTGAATATTATTGGTTAAAACAGTTGTTTATACTACTAGGTTTGAAATATAAATTTGTAAGGTGAAATGTTAAAATTTATTTGTGGCCCTTTTTATGAATCTGTGAAATTAAAATAATAAACTAGGATTAGATACCCTATTATTTTAAATGTTAATTATATTTACCAGGGTACTATTAGTTAAGGTCTTTAAACCCAAAGAATTTGGCGGAATCTCATTCCATTCAGAGGAACCTACCCCATGATTGATAATACACGATTTACTCTACTTAATTTATTTGTTTGTATATCTCCGTTATAAGAGAATCTTTTTAGAGTTATAATTCTCAAGATTTATAATTATAAAATATTTCAGGTCAAGGTGCAGCTTATAGTTAAGAGGAGGTGGGTTACAATAGATTTTTGTTTATAACGGATTTGATAGTGAAATACTGTTAATGAAGGTGGATTTGATAGTAATTTAATTTATTTAATTTAACTGATATTGGCTCTGAGATGTGTACACATCGCCCGTCGCTCTCATTATTGATTATTCTATTTTATTTTAAAGTAGCTTCAATTTAGATGAGATAAGTCGTAACATAGTAGATGTACTGGAAAGTGTATCTAGGAAGAGTTTCAAGATATAACTTATTAGTAAAGTGTTTCATTTACACTGAAAATTTTTCTGTGCAAATCAGGATATCTTGATTATTTATTTTATTATATTTATTTTTTGTTTATTTAATTATTTAATATAAATAATTTTATTGTATTTTGTGTTAGTATATTTTATAGAATTGATTTTTTAAATTATAGTGTATTGGTAATGTAAGTGTTTTATGAAATATTATTTTAAATATTTTAAGTAGATTTTATTTATTGTACCTTTTGTATCAGGGTTTATCAAAATTTTAGTATTTATTTTACTTGTCTCGATTTGGGTTGATTTATAAATAATTTATAGTAAATGTATCATAATTATTATTAAATTATTTATAGAAATGAGATGTTAATCGTTTCCCAAGATATCTAGTTTCTTAAGAAAAAATTTAATTTTTTAAAGTTATTTGTTTTTATTTAATTTCTTAAGTAAAAATATTAACTTATTTATTCTTTAAGGGATAAGCTTTGAAGTTAATAACCTATAATTTATTTTTTATAAATATAATAGTAAGCTTTAAACCAGCTCTCTTTAAGATTACGTCTTAGTTCATTATTTTTATTTTGATTTTATAAATATTTTAGGTTTTTTTATTAAGATTATTAATTTAATTTTAAAATTTTTGTAATAATGATAGAATTAGTATATTTATTTGTATAAAATTTTTACCTTGTGAACTTATTATAAGGAACTAGGCAAAATTGATTTCCGCCTGTTTATCAAAAACATGTCCTCTTGTTAATACTTTGAGGTCTTGCCGCTCACTGAGCGTATTTTTAAAGAGCCGCGGTATTTTGACCGTGCAAAGGTATCATAATCATTAGTCTCTTAATTAGTGGCTGGAATGAATGGCTTGACGAGAAATCAACTGTCTCTTAATAAATTTTTGAATTTAACTTTTGAGTCAAAATGCTTAAATTCTTCTTTAGGACGTGGAGACCCTATAGAGCTTGACATTTTACTTTTATATAGTTTTTTGTTTGTCTTTCTATATTTAATGATGATGTTTTGTTGGGGTGACATGAAGAATAGATAAACTCTTCATTATTATATCATTTATTTATGTTTGTTATTTTGATCCATAATTTATGATCATAAGATTAAGTTACCTTAGGGATAACAGCGTAATTGTTTTTGAGAGCTCATATCGACAAAGCAGATTGCGACCTCGATGTTGGATTAAGAAAAATTTTGGGTGCAGGAGCCCAATGATTAGGTCTGTTCGACCTTTAAATTCTTACATGATCTGAGTTCAGACCGGCGTGAGGCAGGTCGGTTTCTATCCTAAGATTATTAATCCATATTAGTACGAAAGGACCATATGGTTAAAATATTTTTTGTTATATTGATTAATATTAATTTATTTACTATTTTGACAGATTAATGTGTTGAATTTAGAATTCATTTATGTAGATTTTTTCTACAAATATTATTGATACTTTATGATTTATTTATATTTATTTTGAATTTTCTTTTATTGGTTATTTGTGTTTTATATGTGTGTTGCCTTTTTAACTTTATTAGAGCGTAAGGTTTTAGGTTATATCCAGATTCGAAAGGGTCCAAGTAAGGAAGGTTTTGTTGGAATTCCTCAGCTATTTAGAGATACTATTAAGTTAATTTGTAAGGAGCAGCCAATTCCTATTATATCTAATTACCTACTTTATTATTTTTCCCCTGTATTTAATTTAATGATTTCTTTAGCCGTTTGAGTAATTTTTCCTTATTTAACTTATATGTGTTCTTTTTCTTATGGATTTTTTTTTTATGTTGTACTAGATTAGGTGTTTATACTGTTATGATTGCTGGTTGATCTTCTAATTCAAATTATTCATTGTTAGGTTCTCTTCGTTCTGTTGCTCAAACAATTTCTTATTAAGTTAATTTAGCTTTAATTTTATTGTCTTTAATTATTTTAATTGGTAGTTTTAATATGTTTGATTTTATAAACTATCAGCTTTATTGTTGGTTTATTAATATTTCTTTTCCTTTAGCCTTAGCTTGTTTTGCTTCTTGTTTAGCTGAATCTAATCGTACTCCTTTCGATTTTGCTGAAGGGGAATCTGAGTTAGTTTCAGGATTTAATATTGAGTATGGTGCGGGTGGTTTTACTTTAATTTTTTTAGCTGAATATACTAGAATTGTTTTCATAAGAATATTATTGGCTTTAATTTTTTTAGGCGGTGATTTTTATTGTTTTATATTTTTTATTAAGCTTGCTATTATATCTTTTGGTTTTATTTGGGTTCATGGAACATTACCACGGTTTTGTTATGATAAATTAATGTACTTAGCTTGAAAAAGTTTTTTACCTTTATCTTTAAATTTTTTTATTTTCTTTGTTGGTTTAAAGATTTTATTTTCTCATTTGTTTAGTGAAATTTTTTGAGAAAAGTTAATAGAAGAGTTAAACTTCTAATTTTAAGTTTTCAAAACATATGCTTTTCCTAAGCTAATTAACTTTTATTCCTTATTTAATTTATCTTATGCGTTTGCGACATAGACATTAATTAAGAAATATGTAAAGTAAATAATTGTTAAGATTTGACCTGTTATAATATAAGGTTCTTCAACAGGTCGTTTACCAATTCACGTTAGTAAGCATACAACAACTACTATAATTCAGAATAAAATTTGATTAATAGGGTAAAATTGAATACCTCAGAATGGTGTTTTATTATAAAATGGTAAAATTATTAAGATTCTAATTGATAAAAATTATGCAATAACACCTCCAAACTTATTAGGGATAGATTGTAGAATTGCATATGCAAATAAGAAATATCACTCTGGTTGAATGTGAACTGGTGTTACTAATGGGTTGGCAGGTACAAAGTTATCTGGATCTCCTAATAGGTAAGGACTGATTAAACATAGTATAATTAATAATGATGTTATTATTACAAATGTAATAGAATCCTTAAAGGTAAAGTATGGATGGAATGGAATTTTTTTAATATCTCCATTTAGTCCAAGAGGATTATTTGATCCTGTTTGGTGAAGAAAAAATAAATGAATTGCTGCTATAGCAGCAATAATAAATGGTAATACAAAATGGAATGTGAAGAATCGATTTAATGTTGCATTATCAACAACGAATCCTCCTCATACTCATTGGACTAAATCTGTTCCTAAGTATGGGATTGCTGATAATAAATTAGTAATTACTGTTGCACCTCAAAAAGATATTTGGCCTCAGGGTAAGACATATCCTATAAATGCAGTTGCTATAACTAAAAATAAAATCACTGTACCAATTATTCAGGTATATATATAAATATATAAGATCCGTAGTAAATTCCCCGTCCTACATGTAAGTAAATACAAATATAAAATATAGATGCTCCATTTGCATGTAAGGTTCGGATAATTCAACCATTATTTACGTCTCGGCAGATGTGTACTTCACTACTGAATGCTATTTTAATATTTGATGTATAATGTATAGCTAAAAATAGTCCAGTTACGATTTGAATTACCAAACATAACCCTAATAGGGATCCAAAATTTCATCAAAATGAAATATTTGTTGGGGCAGGTAAGTCAATTAAAGAGTTATTAATAATTTTAATTAAAGGATGTCTTAATCGTAAGGGTTTATTCATTAGTAATTATCTTATTTTACGAATAGGTCCCTGATTAATATTAGTGATTTTAACAACTGCTAGTAGTGCTAAAAATAAATAAATAATTATTATTATTGTAATAATAAATGTTGGTCTGTTATATAATTTTTCTAAAGATATTGTTATTTTTTGATAATTGTTTGAATTATCAATATTTATAGTTTCGTTGTTTTTGAAAAAGTCTATAAATATTGATATATCTAGAATAATTAATATTGATATGATAAATACTCACATTATTAATGTAATAATTATAGTAATTGATTTAGGCTGAAATATTTCGTTTGATGCAATTCTTGTAATATAAATAAATAATACTAATATACCACCAAGAAATGTTAAAAATAAAATATATGATAATCAATATCTTTCTATTATTGTTCCTGTTATTAATCCAACTAGGAAGGTTTGAAGGATAATAAAAAGCATTATTGATATTGGGTGTCTTAATTTAATAAAATTAATATTTATTATATTTGATAATGATATAATTATTATTTTGATCATTTCAGGGGTTAGGTTATTTAAAATATCGGTTTTGGGGACCGATGATGGAAGCTTTTCCACCTCTGAAGTTTTAAAAGTGGGGGCTGGACTTATTTCCGGTTTACAAGACCGGCGTTTTTTTTAAACTATTAAAACTAATGTTTATATTTTCTATTTTTACTTCTTTATTGATTTATTTTGCTGGTGTTTATGTTTTTTCTTCTAAACGTAAACATTTATTAATGGTTCTTTTGAGATTAGAATATATTGTTCTTTCTTTATTTATATTAGTTATTGTTTTTCTTATTGAGTTTGAATATGATTATTTTTTTCCTGTTATTTTTTTAGTTTTTTCTGTTTGTGAGGGTGCTTTAGGTCTTTCTATTTTAGTTTCAATAATTCGTTCTCATGGTAATGATTTTTTTAATTCTTTTGGTTTATCTTTATGTTAAAGTATTTATTTATAACTATTTTTTTGATCCCTCTTTGTTTATTAAATAATTGTTGATGGTTGGTTCATTCTTTAATGTTTCTGTCGAGTTTTGTGTTTATAATTTGTGTTTATTCATATGCTGATTTGAATATAATTAGATATTATTTTTGTATTGATTACTTTTCTTTTTGTTTAATTTTGCTTAGTTTTTGGATTTGTTCTTTAATAATCACTGCTAGAGGTTCAGTTTATTTAAGTTCATATCATTCTAATTTTTTTGTTTTTATGGTTTTAATTTTAATAATTATGCTTTACTGTTCATTTGCTAGATTAAGTATTCTTTCTTCTTATATTTTTTTGAGGCTAGATTAGTTCCTACTTTACTTTTAATTTTGGGTTGGGGTTATCAGCCTGAGCGTTTGCAGGCTGGTGTTTATTTAATTTTTTATACTTTGGTTGCCAGATTGCCTTTATTATTGGTCTTATTTAAGGTTTATGATTTTTCTAATACTTTATATTTTCCTTTAATAGTTGATTTTGGTTCTTATTATTTTATGTTTTATGTATTTATAATTTTGGCTTTTTTAGTTAAGATACCTATAGTTTTGGTTCATTTATGACTTCCTAAGGCTCATGTAGAGGCCCCTATTGCAGTTAGAATGATTCTTGCTGGTGTTTTATTGAAGTTAGGTGGTTATGGTATTTTTCGTGTTATAAAGGTTATTTCTTATTTGGGTTTAAAGTTTAATTATTTTTGATTATCTTTAGGTTTATCTGGGGGTGTTATTGTAAGATTTATTTGTTTTCGTCAGGTTGATTTAAAGTCTTTAATTGCATATTCTTCTGTTGCTCATATAAGAATGGTTATTGGTGGATTGATGACTATGAATTGATGAGGTTGTGTAGGTTCTCTTTCTCTAATGGTCGGTCATGGTTTATGTTCTTCTGGTTTATTTTGTTTATCTAATATTATTTATGAACGTTTAGGTAGACGAAGATTATTAATTAACAAGGGTATAATTAATTTGATGCCAAGAATGGCTTTATGATGATTTCTTTTAAGATCATCAAATATGGCTGCTCCTCCTTCTTTAAATTTGGTAGGTGAAATTAGATTATTAAATAGAATTATATCTTGATCTTCTTTTAGATTCTTTGCTTTGATTTTTTTATCTTTTTTTAGAGCTGTTTATACTTTGTATATATATTCTTATTCTCAGCATGGAAGTTATTATTCTGGTGTTTATACTTGTTCTCTTGGTTATTTTCGTGAATATCATCTTTTACTTTTACATTGATTACCTTTAAATATTCTCTGTTTAAAGGGTGAATATTTCTTTGTTTAGTTTGCTTAAGTATTTTAATTAAAAATATTGTTTTGTGGAATCAATGATATGAAGTTTTTCATCTTAGGCCGTGAATTTATTTTCTATTTGTCCTTTGAGTTTTTTTTCTTTGTTTTTTTCGAGAACTATAAGTTTTATTTTAGGTATTTATTATTTAATAATTGATTATAGAGTTTTTGTTGAGTGAGAGCTTTTCAATTTAAATGGTTCTATAGTTGTTATAACTTTAATTTTGGATTGAATATCTCTTATTTTTATATCTTTTGTTATATATATTTCTTCTTTGGTTATTTATTATAGAGAGGATTATATATCTGGTGAAAAGAATATAAATCGTTTTATTATTATTGTTTTAATATTTATTCTTTCTATAGGTTTTTTAATTATTAGCCCTAATTGAATTAGAATTTTATTAGATTGAGATGGTTTAGGTTTAGTTTCTTATTGTTTAGTTATTTATTATTAAAATGTAAAATCTTATAGTGCGGGTATATTAACTGCACTTTCTAATCGTATTGGTGATGTTGCAATTTTGATTTCTATTGCATGAATGTTAAATTTTGGTGGTTGAAATTATATTTATTATTATGATTTTATTTCTAATTCTTTTGAAATAAAGATCATTACTATATTAATTGTTTTAGCAGCTATAACTAAGAGAGCTCAGATTCCTTTTTCTTCATTTTTTCCTGCTGCTATAGCAGCTCCTACTCCTGTTTCTGCTTTAGTTCATTCTTCTACTCTTGTTACTGCTGGTGTTTATTTATTAATTCGTTTTAGACCAATATTAGATACTTATAATTGTGGTTGATTTTTAGTTTTAATTGGTTGTATAACTATATTTATGGCTGGATTGGGTGCTAATTTTGAATTTGATTTGAAGAAGATTATTGCTCTTTCTACTTTAAGACAACTTGGTTTAATTATAAGAATTTGGCTATGGGTTATCCAAAGCTTGCATTTTTTCATTTATTGGCTCATGCTTTATTTAAGGCATTATTATTTATATGTGCAGGTTCAATAATTCATAATTTGAAGGACTCTGGATATTCGTTTTATAGGATCAATTGTTAATTTCATACCTTTAACTTCAGTTTGTTTTAATGTTTCTAGTTTATCTTTGTGTGGTATACCTTTTTTAGCGGGATTTTATTCAAAGGATTTAATTCTTAAGATGGTTTGTTTAAGATGAATTAATTGTTTAATTTTTTTTTTTATTTTTTTCTATTGGTTTAAATGCTTCTTATTCTTTTCGTTTGTTTTATTATTCAATATCTGGTGATAATAATTTTTATTCTAGATTTTCTTTTGATGATAAGGGTTATTATATTTCGTTTGAAATAATTAGTCTATTGTTTGTTGCTGTTTTTGGTGGTAGTCTTTTATCTTGATTAATTTTTCCTATTCCTCATGTGATTGCTTTACCTTATTATTTAAAGTTTTTAACTATTACAGTTGTTATTTTAGGTGCTTATTTAGGTTATCTTATTTCTAATTTTGATTTTTCTCATAATTTATTTTCTTTAAGTATACTTTCTTTTGTTAGATTTGCCGGTTCTATATGATTTATACCTTTTCTTTCAACTAAGTTTATTAGATATATTCCTTTAAAAATAGGTTATTATTCATCTAAGTCATTTGATTATGGTTGAGGTGAACTACTTGGTGGTCAAGGTTTATATAGATTATTTATTTATTTAATTGGTTATATTCAAGGTTGATATGATTCTAATTTCAAGATTTATCTTTTAACTTTTATTTTTTGAATATTTATTTTGGTAATATTATTTTTCGTTTACTTAAATAGCTTATAATTAAAGCGTGACACTGAAGATGTTAAGGAAGTATTTTTTACTTATAGGTATTTATAAATATAGATATATTGTTTTTACAGTGAAAATGTGATGATTTATTTAAACTATATAAATTTTAGAAATGTTAACGAGGTTTAACCGCATACCGCAGCACGCGACATAGCTTTGCAGACGATAAATGTAACAGTCTCAGAGAGAAAAGCAGCCAAAGTGACGATCTGGCTTTAAGTCGATTCGATAACAAATGACGAAAACGGACGGATTTCTCAGGTTCTTACTACATATGAACACTTTTCACATTCTCCCGTGCAATGCAGCTGCTAGTCCTTTCATGCAAAATCTTAAGGTTCCACCTCATGTCCAAGCCACCAAATCCGGCTAAAAAGTGAATAATCAATAACTAAAACTTGAATTGTACTACATCTTACTGTCTATTACTTCAACTTAGAAGCTTCTTCTGTGTTCTACTATGGTGCTTTTAGTGTCTCCGCATACCGCAGCACGCGACATTGCTTTGCAGACGATAAATGTAACCGTCTAAGAGAGAAAAGCGAGAAATATGACGATCTGGCTTTAAGTCGATTCGATAACAAATGATGAAAACGGACGGATTTCTCAGGTTTTTACTACATATGAACACTTTTCACATTCTCCCGTGCAACGCCGCTGCTATTCCTCCTTTCATGCAAAATCTTAAGGTCCTAGGTCATATCCAAGCCACCAAAGCCGGCTAAAAAGTGAATAATTGATAATTAAAACTTGAATTGTACTACTTCTTACTGGCTATTATTTTCAACTTAGAAGCAACTTCTGTGTTCTAATATGGTGCTTTTAGTGTCTCCGCATGCCGCAGCATGCGATATAGCTTTGCAGACGATAAATGTAACCGTCTCAGAGAGAAAAGCGGCCAATGTGACGATCTGGCTTTAAGTCGATACTATAACAAATGATGAAAACGGACGGATTTCTCAGGTTTTTACTACATATGAACACTTTTCACATTCTCCCGCGCAACGCGGCTGCTGGCCCTCCTTTAATGCAAAATCTTAAGGTTCCACCTCATGTCCAAGCCATCAAATCCGGCTAAAAAGTGAATAATCAATAACTAAAACTTGAATTGTACTACATCTTACTGTCTATTACTTCAACTTAGAAGCTTCTGCTGTGTTCTACTATGGTGCTTTTAGTGTCTCCGCATACCGCAGCACGCGACATAGCTTTGCAGACGATAAATGTAACCGTCTATGAGAGAAAAGCGACAAATATGACGATCTGGCTTTAAGTCGATTCGATAACAAATGATGAAAACGGACGGATTTGTCAGGTTTTTACTACATATGAACACTTTTCACATTTTCCCGTGCAACGCGGCTGCTAGTCCTCCTTTCGTGCAAAATCTTAATGTCAGAGGTCATATCCAAGCCACCAAAGCCGGCTAAAAAGTGAATAATCGATAATTAAAAAATGAATTCTACTACTTCTTACTGGCTATTGCTTCAACTTAGAAGCTTCTTCTGAGTTCTACTATGGTGCTTTTAGTGTCTTCGCAAACCGCAGCACGCGACATAGCTTTGCAGACGATAAATGTAACCGTCTCAGAGAGAAAAGCGGCCAAAGTGACGATCTGGCTTTAAGTCGATTCGATAACAAATGACGAAAACGGACGGATTTCTCAGGTTTTTACTACAAATGAACACTTTTCACATTCTCCCATGCAACGCGGCTGCTAGTCTTCCTTTTACGCAAAATCTTAAGGTCCTAGCTCATGTCCAAGCCACCAAAGCCGGCTATAAAGTGAATAATCGACAACTAAAACTTGAATTGTACTACTTCTTAATGGCTATTACTTCAACTTAGAAGCTTCTTCTGTGTTCTACTATGGTGCTTTTAGTGTCTCCGCATACCGCAGCACGCGACATAGTTTTGCAGACGATAAATGTAACCGTCTCAGAGAGAAAAGCGGCCAATGTGACGATTTGGCTTTAAGTCGATTCGATAACAAATGACGATAAACGACGGATTTCTCAGGTTTTTACGACATATGAACTCTTTTTACATTCTCCCGTGCAACGCGGCTGCTAGTCCTCCTTTTATGCAAAATCTTAAGTTCCTAGGTCACGTCCAAGCCACCGAAGCAGGCTAAAACGTGAATAATCGACAACTAAAATTTGAATTGTACTACTTCTTACTGGCTATTACTTCAACTTAGAAGCTTCTTCTGTGTTCTATGGTGCTTTTAGTGTTTCCGCATACCGCAGCACGCGAGATAGCTTTGCAGACGATAAATGTAACCGTCTCAGAGAGAAATGCGGAAAATGTGACGATCTGGCTTTAAGTCGATTCGATAACAAATGACGAAAACGGACGGATTTCTCAGGTTTTTACTACATATGAACACTTTTCACATTCTCCCGTGCAACGCGGCTGCTAGTCCTGCTTTCATGCAAAATCTTAAGGTCCTAGGGCATGTCCAAGCCACCAAAGCCGGCTAAAAAGTGAATAATCGATAACTACAACTTGAATTGTACAACTTCTTACTGGCTATTATTTCAACCTAGAAGCTTCTTCTGTGTTCTACTATGGTGCTTTTAGTGTCTCCACATACCGCAGCACGCGACATACCTTTGCAGACGATAAATGTAACCGTCTCAGAGAGAAAAGCGGCCAATGTGGCGATCTGGTTTTAAGTCGATTCGATAACAAATGACGAAAACGGACGGATTTCTCAGGTTTTTACTACATATGAACTCTTTTCAGATTCTCCCGTGCAACGCGGCTGCTAGTCATCCTTTCATGCAAAATCTTAAGGTTCCACCTCATGTCCAAGCCACCAAATCCGGCTAAAAAGTGAATAATCGATAATTAAAACTTGAATTGTACTACATCTTACTGTCTATTACTTCAACTTAGAAGCTTCTTCTGTGTTCTACTATGGTGCTTTTAGTGTCTCCGCATACCGCAGCACGCGACATAGCTTTGCAGACGATAAAGGTAACCGTCTCAGAGAGAAAAGGGTCCAATGTGACGATCTGGCTATAAGTCGATTCGATAACAAATGACGAAAACGGGCGGATTACTCAGGTTTGTACTGCATATGAACACTTTTCACATTCTCCCGTGCAACGCGGCTGCTAGTCCTCCTTTCGTGCAAAATCTTAATGTCCTAGGTCATATCCAAGCGACCAAAGCCGGCTAAAAAGTGAATAATCGATAATTAAAACTTGAATTGTACTACTTCTTACTGGCTATTACTTCAACTTAGAAGCTTCTTCTGAGTTCTACTATGGTGCTTTTAGTGTCTTCGCATACCGCAGAACGCGACATAGCTTTGCAGACGATAAATGTAACCGTCTCAGAGAGAAAAGCGGCCAAAGTGACGATCTGGCTTTAAGTCGATTCGATAACAAATGACGAAAACGGACGGATTTCTCAGGTTTTTACTACAAATTAACACTTTTCACAATCTCCCATGCAACGCGGCTGCTAGTCCTCCTTTTATGCAAAATTTTAAGGTCCTAGGTCATGTCCAAGCCACCAAAGCCGGCTAAAAAGTGAATAATCGGCAACTAAAACTTGAATTGTACTACATCTTAATGGCTATTACTTCAACATAGAAGCTTCTTCTAAGTTCTACTAAGGTGCTTTTAGTGTCTCCGCATACCGCAGCACGCGACATAGCTTTGCAGACGATAAATGTAACCTTCTCAGAGAGAAAAGCGGCCAATGTGGCGATCTGGCTTTAAGTCGATTCGATAACAAATGACGATAAACGACGGATTTCTCAGGTTTTTACGACATATGAACTCTTTTTACATTCTCCCGTGCAACGCGGCTGCTAGTCCTCAATTCATGCAAAATCTTAAGTTCCTAGGTCACGTCCAAGCCACCGAAGCAGGCTAAAAAGTGAATAATCG
This sequence comes from Schistocerca gregaria, assembly GCF_023897955.1. Lineage (NCBI taxonomy): Eukaryota > Metazoa > Arthropoda > Insecta > Orthoptera > Acrididae > Schistocerca > Schistocerca gregaria. The sequence goes on from NW_026061973.1 coordinate 961,560, forward strand.
ACAACAAAAATTTGAATTGTACTACATCATACTGGCTATTACTTCAACTTAGAAGCTTCTTCTGTATTCTATGGTGCTTTTAGTGTCTCCGCATACCGCAGCACGCGACATAGCTTCGCAGACGATAAATGTAACCGTCTCAGGAGAAATGCGGCCAATGTGACGATCTGGCTATAAGTCGATTCGATAACAAATGACGAAAACGGGCGGATTTCTCAGGTTTTTACTACATATGAACACTTTTCACATTCTCCCGTGCAACGCGGCTGCTAGTCCTTCTTTCGTGCAAAATCTTAATGTCCTAGGTCATATCCAAGCCACCAAAGCCGGCTAAAAAGTGAATAATCGGTAATTAAAACTTGAATTGTTCTACTTCTTAGTGGCTATTGCTTCAAGTTAGAAGCTTCTTCTGAGTTCTATTATGGTGCTTTTAGTGTCTTCGCATACCGCAATACGCGACATAGCTTTGCAGACGATAAATGTAACCGTCTCAGAGAGAAAAGCGGCCAAAGTGACGATCTCGCTTTAAGTCGATTCGATAACAAATGACGAAAACGGACGGATTTCTAAGGTTTTTACTACAAATGAACACTTTTCACATTCTCCCATGCAACGCAGCTGCTAGTCCTCCTTTTATGCAAAATCTTACGGTCCTAGGTCATGTCCAAGTCACCAAAGCCGGCTAAAAAGTGAATAATCGACAACTAAAACTTGAATTGTACTACTTCTTAATGGCTATTACTTCAACTTGGAAGCTTCTTCTAAGTTCTACTAAGGTGCTTTTAGTGTCTACGCATACCGCAGCACGCGACATAGCTTTGCAGACGATAAATGTAACCGTCTCAGAGAGAAATGCGGCCAATGTGACGATCTGGCTTTAAGTCGATTCGATAACAAATGACGATAAACAACGGATTTCTCAGGTTTTTTCTACATATGAACACTTTTCACATTCTCCCGTGCAACGCGGCTGCTAGTCCTCCTTTCATGCAAAATCTTAAGGTTCCACCTCATGTCCAAGCCACCAATTCCGGCTAAAAAGTGAATAATCAATAACTAAAACTTGAATTGTACTACATCTTACTGTCTATTACTTCAACTTAGAAGCTTCTTCTGAGTTCTACTATGATGCTTTTAGTGTCTTCGCATACCGCAGCACGCGACATAGCTTTGCAGACGATAAATGTAACCGTTTCAGAGAGAAAAGCGGCCAGAGTGACGATCTGGCTATAAGTCGATTCGATAACAAATGACGAAAACGGGCGGATTTCTCAGGTTTGTACTACATATGAGCACTTTTCACATTCTCCCGTGCAACGCGGCTGTTAGTCCTCCTTTCGTGCAAAATCTTAATGTCCTAGGTCATATCCAAACCTCCAAATCCGGCTAAAATGTGAATAAACGATAATTAAAACTTGAATTGTACTACTTCATACTGGCTATTGCTTCAACTTAGAAGCTTCTTCTGAGTTCTACTATGGTGCTTTTAGTGTCTTCGCATACCGCAGCACGCGACATAGCTTTGCAGACGATAAATGTAACCCTCTCAGAGAGAAAAGCGGCCAAGGTGACGATCTGGCTTTAAGTCGATTCGATAACAAATGACGAAAACGGACGGATTTCTCAGGTTTTTACTACAAATGAACACTTTTCACATTCTCCCGTGCAACGCAGCTGCTAGTCCTCCGTTTATGCAAAATCTTAAGGTCCTAGGTCATGTCCAAGCCACCAAAGCCGGCTAAAAAGTGAATAATCGACAACTAAAACATGAATTGTACTACTTCTTAATGGCTATTACTTCAACTTAGAAGCTTCTTCTGTGTCCTACTATGGTGCTTTTAGTGTCTCCGCATACCGCAGCACGCGACATAGTTTTGCAGACGATAAATGTAACCGTCTCAGAGAGAAATGCGGCCAATGTGACGATCTGGCTTTAAGTCGATTTGATAACAAATGACGAAAACGGACGGATTTCTCAGGTTTTTACTACATATGAACACTTTTCACATTCTCCCGTGCAACGCGGCTGCTAGTCCTCCTTTCATGCAAAATCTTAAGGTTCCACCTCATGTCCAAGCCACCAAATCCAGCTAAAAAGTGAATAATCAATAACTAAAACTTGAATTGTACTACATCTTACTGTCTATTACTTCAACTTAGAAGCTTCTTCTGTGTTCTACTATGGTGCTTTTAGTGTCTCCGCATACCGCAGCACGCGACATAGCTTTGCAGACGGTAAATGTAACCGTCTAAGAGAGAAAAGCGCCCAATATGTCGATCTGGCTTTAAGCCGATTCGATAACAAATGATGAAAACGGACGGATTTGTCAGGTTTTTACTACATATGAACACTTTTCACATTCTCCCGTGCAACGCGGCTGCTAGTCCTCCTTTCATGCAAAATCTTAAGTTCCTAGGTCATGTCCAAGCCACCAAATCCGGCTAAAAAGTGAATAATCAATAACTAAAACTTGAATTGTACTACATCTTACTGACTATTACTTCAACTTAGAAGCTTCTTATGTGTTCTACTTTGGTGCTTTTAGTGTCTCCGCATATCGCAGCACGCGACATAGCTTTGCAGACGATAAATGTAATCGTCTAAGAGAGAAAAGCGGCCAATATGACGATCTGGCTTTAAGTCGATTCGATAACAAATGATGAAAACGGACGGATTTGTCAGGTTTTTACTACAAATGAACACTTTTCACATTCTCCCGTGCAACGCGGCTGCTAGTCCTCCTTTCATGCAAAATCTTAAGGTCCTAGGTCATGTCCAAGCCACCAAAGCCGGCTAAAAAGTGAATAATCGATAATTAAAACTTGAATTGTACTACTTCTTACTGGCTATTACTTCAACTTAGAAGAATCTTCTGAGTTCTACTATGGTGCTTTTAGTGTCTTCGCATACCGCAGCACGCGACATAGCTTTGCAGACGATAAATGTAACCGTCTAAGAGAGAAAAGCGGCCAAGGTGACGATCTGGCTTTAAGTCGATTCGATAACAAATGACGAAAATGGACGGATTTCTCAGGTTTTTACTACAAATGAACACTTTTCATATTCTCCCGTGCAACGCAACTGCTAGTCCTCCTTTTATGCAAAATCTTAAGGTCCTAGGTCATGTCCAAGCCACCAAAGCCGGCTAAAAAGTGAATAATCGACAACTAAAACATGAATTGTACTACTTCTTAATGGCTATTACTTCAACTTAGAAGCTTCTTCTGTGTTCTACTATGGTGCTTTTAGTGTCTCCGCATACCGCAGCACGCGACATAGCTTTGCAGACGATAAATGTAACCGTCTAAGAGAGAAAATCGGCCAATGTGATGATCTGGCTTTAAGTCGATTCGATAACAAATGATGAAAACGGACGGATTTGTCAGGTTTTTACTACATATGAACACTTTTCACATTCTCCCATGCAACGCGGCTGCTAGTCCTCCTTTCATGCAAAATCTTAAGTTCCTAGGTCACGTCCAAGCCACCGAAGCAAGCTAAAAAGTGAATAATCGACAACTAAAATTTGAATTGTACTACTTCTTACTGGCTATTACTTCAACTTAGAAGCTTCTTCTGTGTTCTTCTATGGTGCTCTTAGTGTCTCCGCATACCGCAGCACGCGACATAGCTTTGCAGACGATAAATGTAACCGTTTCAGAGAGAAAAGCGGCCAATGTGACGATCTGGCTTTAAGTCGATTCGATAACAAATGTCGATAAACGACGGATTTCTCAGGTTTTTACGACATATGAACTCTTTTTACATTCTCCCGTGCAACGCGGCTGCTAGTCCTCCTTTCATGCAAAATCTTAAGGTTCCACCTCATGTCCAAGCCACCAAATCCGGCTAAAAAGTGAATAATCAATAACTAAAACTCGAATTGTACTACATCTTACTGTCTATTACTTCAACTTAGAAGCTTCATCTGTGTTCTACTATGGTGCTTTTAGTGTCTCCGCATACCGCAGCACGCGACATAGCTTTGCAGACGATAAATGTAACCGTCTAAGAGAGAAAATCGGCCAATGTGATGATCTGGCTTTAAGTCGATTCGATAACAAATGATGAAAACGGACGGATTTCTCAGGTTTTTACTACAAATGAACACTTTTCACATTCTCCCGTGCAACGCGGCTGCTGGTTTTCCTTTCGTGCAAAATCTTAATGTGATAGCTCATATCCAAGCCACCAAAAGCCGGCTAAAAAGTGAATAATCGATAATTAAAAGTTGAATTGTACTACTTCTTACTGGCTATTACTTCAACTTAGAAGCTTCTTCTGAGTTCTACTATGGTGCTTTTAGTGTCTTCGCATACCGCAGCACGCGACATAGCTTTGCAGACGATAAATGTAACCGTCTCAGAGAGAAAAGCGGCCAAAGTGACGATCTGGCTTTAAGTCGATTCGATAACAAATGACGAAAACGGACGGATTTCTCAGGTTTTTACTACAAATGAACACTTTTCACATTCTCCCATGCAACGCCTCTGCTAGTCCTCCTTTTATGCAAAATCTTAAGGTCCTAGGTCATGTCCAAGCACCAAAGCCGGCTAAAAAGTGAATAATCGACAACTAAAACTTGAATTGTACTACTTCTTAATGGCTATTACTTCAACTTAGAAGCTTCTTCTGTGTTCTTCTATGGTGCTCTTAGTGTCTCCGCATACCGCGGCACGCGACATAGCTTTGCAGACGATAAATGTAACCGTCTCAGAGAGAAAAGCGGCCAATGTGACGATCTGGCTTTAAGTCGATTCGATAACAAATGACGATAAACGACGGATTTCTCAGGTTTTTACGACATATGAACTCTTTTTACATTCTCCCGTGCAACGCGGCTGCTAGTCCTCCTTTCATGCAAAATCTTAAGTTCCTAGGTCATGTCCAAGCCACCAAAGCCGGCTATAAAGTGAATAATCGATCACTAAAACTTGAATTGTACTACTTCTTACTGGCTATTATTTCAACTTAGAAGCTTCTTCTGTATTCTATGGTGCATTTAGTGTCTCCGCATACCGCAGCACGCGACATAGTTTTGCAGACGATAAATGTAACCGTCTAAGAGAGAAAAGCGGCCAATATGACGATCTGGCTTTGTCGATTCGATAACAAATGATGAAGACGGACGGATTTCTCAGGTTTTTACTACATATGAACACTTTTCACATTCTCCCGTGCAACGCGGCTGCTAGTCCTCCTTTCGTGCAAAATCTTAATGTCCTAGGTCATATCCAAGCCACCAAAGCCGGCTAAAAAGTGAATAATCGATAATTAAAATATGAATTGTACTACTTCTTACTGGCTATTACTTCAACTTAGAAGCTTCTTCTGAGTTCTACTATGGTGCTTTTAGTGTCTTCGCATACCGCAGCACGCGACATAGCTTTGCAGACGATAAATGTAACCATCTCAGAGAGAAAAGCGGCCAAAGTGACGATCTGGCTTTAAGTCGATTCGATAACAAATGACGAAAACGGACGGATTTCTCAGGTTTTTACTACAAATGAACACTTTTCACATTCTCCCATGCAAGGCGGCTGCTACTCCTCCTTTTATGCAAAATCTTAAGGTCCTAGGTCATGTCCAAGCCACCAAAGCCGGCTAAAAAGTGAATAATCGGCAACTAAAACTTGAATTGTACTACATCTTACTGGCTATTACTTCAACTTAGAAGTTTCTTCTGTGTTCTACTATGGTTCTTTTAGTGTCTCCGCATACCGCAGAACGCGACATAGCTTTGCAGACGATAAATTTAACCGTCTCAGGAGAAATGCGGCCAATGTGACGATCTGGCTATAAGTCGATTCGATAACAAATGACGAAAACGGGTTGATTTCTCAGGTTTTTACTACATATGAACACTTTTCACATTCTCCCGTGCAACGCGGCTGCTAGTCCTTCTTTCGTGCAAAATCTTAATGTCCTAGGTCATATCCAAGCCACCAAAGCCGGCTAAAAAGTGAATAATCGGTAATTAAAACTTGAATTGTTCTACTTCTTAGTGGCTATTGCTTCAAGTTAGAAGCTTCTTCTGAGTTCTATTATGGTGCTTTTAGTGTCTTCGCATACCGCAATACGCGACATAGCTTTGCAGACGATAAATGTAACCGTCTCAGAGAGAAAAGCGGCCAAAGTGACGATCTCGCTTTAAGTCGATTCGATAACAAATGACGAAAACGGACGGATTTCTAAGGTTTTTACTACAAATGAACACTTTTCACATTCTCCCATGCAACGCAGCTGCTAGTCCTCCTTTTATGCAAAATCTTACGGTCCTAGGTCATGTCCAAGTCACCAAAGCCGGCTAAAAAGTGAATAATCGACAACTAAAACTTGAATTGTACTACTTCTTAATGGCTATTACTTCAACTTGGAAGCTTCTTCTAAGTTCTACTAAGGTGCTTTTAGTGTCTACGCATACCGCAGCACGCGACATAGCTTTGCAGACGATAAATGTAACCGTCTCAGAGAGAAATGCGGCCAATGTGACGATCTGGCTTTAAGTCGATTCGATAACAAATGACGATAAACAACGGATTTCTCAGGTTTTTTCTACATATGAACACTTTTCACATTCTCCCGTGCAACGCGGCTGCTAGTCCTCCTTTCATGCAAAATCTTAAGGTTCCACCTCATGTCCAAGCCACCAATTCCGGCTAAAAAGTGAATAATCAATAACTAAAACTTGAATTGTACTACATCTTACTGTCTATTACTTCAACTTAGAAGCTTCTTCTGAGTTCTACTATGATGCTTTTAGTGTCTTCGCATACCGCAGCACGCGACATAGCTTTGCAGACGATAAATGTAACCGTTTCAGAGAGAAAAGCGGCCAGAGTGACGATCTGGCTATAAGTCGATTCGATAACAAATGACGAAAACGGGCGGATTTCTCAGGTTTGTACTACATATGAGCACTTTTCACATTCTCCCGTGCAACGCGGCTGTTAGTCCTCCTTTCGTGCAAAATCTTAATGTCCTAGGTCATATCCAAACCTCCAAATCCGGCTAAAATGTGAATAAACGATAATTAAAACTTGAATTGTACTACTTCATACTGGCTATTGCTTCAACTTAGAAGCTTCTTCTGAGTTCTACTATGGTGCTTTTAGTGTCTTCGCATACCGCAGCACGCGACATAGCTTTGCAGACGATAAATGTAACCCTCTCAGAGAGAAAAGCGGCCAAGGTGACGATCTGGCTTTAAGTCGATTCGATAACAAATGACGAAAACGGACGGATTTCTCAGGTTTTTACTACAAATGAACACTTTTCACATTCTCCCGTGCAACGCAGCTGCTAGTCCTCCGTTTATGCAAAATCTTAAGGTCCTAGGTCATGTCCAAGCCACCAAAGCCGGCTAAAAAGTGAATAATCGACAACTAAAACATGAATTGTACTACTTCTTAATGGCTATTACTTCAACTTAGAAGCTTCTTCTGTGTCCTACTATGGTGCTTTTAGTGTCTCCGCATACCGCAGCACGCGACATAGTTTTGCAGACGATAAATGTAACCGTCTCAGAGAGAAATGCGGCCAATGTGACGATCTGGCTTTAAGTCGATTTGATAACAAATGACGAAAACGGACGGATTTCTCAGGTTTTTACTACATATGAACACTTTTCACATTCTCCCGTGCAACGCGGCTGCTAGTCCTCCTTTCATGCAAAATCTTAAGGTTCCACCTCATGTCCAAGCCACCAAATCCAGCTAAAAAGTGAATAATCAATAACTAAAACTTGAATTGTACTACATCTTACTGTCTATTACTTCAACTTAGAAGCTTCTTCTGTGTTCTACTATGGTGCTTTTAGTGTCTCCGCATACCGCAGCACGCGACATAGCTTTGCAGACGGTAAATGTAACCGTCTAAGAGAGAAAAGCGCCCAATATGTCGATCTGGCTTTAAGCCGATTCGATAACAAATGATGAAAACGGACGGATTTGTCAGGTTTTTACTACATATGAACACTTTTCACATTCTCCCGTGCAACGCGGCTGCTAGTCCTCCTTTCATGCAAAATCTTAAGTTCCTAGGTCATGTCCAAGCCACCAAATCCGGCTAAAAAGTGAATAATCAATAACTAAAACTTGAATTGTACTACATCTTACTGACTATTACTTCAACTTAGAAGCTTCTTATGTGTTCTACTTTGGTGCTTTTAGTGTCTCCGCATATCGCAGCACGCGACATAGCTTTGCAGACGATAAATGTAATCGTCTAAGAGAGAAAAGCGGCCAATATGACGATCTGGCTTTAAGTCGATTCGATAACAAATGATGAAAACGGACGGATTTGTCAGGTTTTTACTACAAATGAACACTTTTCACATTCTCCCGTGCAACGCGGCTGCTAGTCCTCCTTTCATGCAAAATCTTAAGGTCCTAGGTCATGTCCAAGCCACCAAAGCCGGCTAAAAAGTGAATAATCGATAATTAAAACTTGAATTGTACTACTTCTTACTGGCTATTACTTCAACTTAGAAGAATCTTCTGAGTTCTACTATGGTGCTTTTAGTGTCTTCGCATACCGCAGCACGCGACATAGCTTTGCAGACGATAAATGTAACCGTCTAAGAGAGAAAAGCGGCCAAGGTGACGATCTGGCTTTAAGTCGATTCGATAACAAATGACGAAAATGGACGGATTTCTCAGGTTTTTACTACAAATGAACACTTTTCATATTCTCCCGTGCAACGCAACTGCTAGTCCTCCTTTTATGCAAAATCTTAAGGTCCTAGGTCATGTCCAAGCCACCAAAGCCGGCTAAAAAGTGAATAATCGACAACTAAAACATGAATTGTACTACTTCTTAATGGCTATTACTTCAACTTAGAAGCTTCTTCTGTGTTCTACTATGGTGCTTTTAGTGTCTCCGCATACCGCAGCACGCGACATAGCTTTGCAGACGATAAATGTAACCGTCTAAGAGAGAAAATCGGCCAATGTGATGATCTGGCTTTAAGTCGATTCGATAACAAATGATGAAAACGGACGGATTTGTCAGGTTTTTACTACATATGAACACTTTTCACATTCTCCCATGCAACGCGGCTGCTAGTCCTCCTTTCATGCAAAATCTTAAGTTCCTAGGTCACGTCCAAGCCACCGAAGCAAGCTAAAAAGTGAATAATCGACAACTAAAATTTGAATTGTACTACTTCTTACTGGCTATTACTTCAACTTAGAAGCTTCTTCTGTGTTCTTCTATGGTGCTCTTAGTGTCTCCGCATACCGCAGCACGCGACATAGCTTTGCAGACGATAAATGTAACCGTTTCAGAGAGAAAAGCGGCCAATGTGACGATCTGGCTTTAAGTCGATTCGATAACAAATGTCGATAAACGACGGATTTCTCAGGTTTTTACGACATATGAACTCTTTTTACATTCTCCCGTGCAACGCGGCTGCTAGTCCTCCTTTCATGCAAAATCTTAAGGTTCCACCTCATGTCCAAGCCACCAAATCCGGCTAAAAAGTGAATAATCAATAACTAAAACTCGAATTGTACTACATCTTACTGTCTATTACTTCAACTTAGAAGCTTCATCTGTGTTCTACTATGGTGCTTTTAGTGTCTCCGCATACCGCAGCACGCGACATAGCTTTGCAGACGATAAATGTAACCGTCTAAGAGAGAAAATCGGCCAATGTGATGATCTGGCTTTAAGTCGATTCGATAACAAATGATGAAAACGGACGGATTTCTCAGGTTTTTACTACAAATGAACACTTTTCACATTCTCCCGTGCAACGCGGCTGCTGGTTTTCCTTTCGTGCAAAATCTTAATGTGATAGCTCATATCCAAGCCACCAAAAGCCGGCTAAAAAGTGAATAATCGATAATTAAAAGTTGAATTGTACTACTTCTTACTGGCTATTACTTCAACTTAGAAGCTTCTTCTGAGTTCTACTATGGTGCTTTTAGTGTCTTCGCATACCGCAGCACGCGACATAGCTTTGCAGACGATAAATGTAACCGTCTCAGAGAGAAAAGCGGCCAAAGTGACGATCTGGCTTTAAGTCGATTCGATAACAAATGACGAAAACGGACGGATTTCTCAGGTTTTTACTACAAATGAACACTTTTCACATTCTCCCATGCAACGCCTCTGCTAGTCCTCCTTTTATGCAAAATCTTAAGGTCCTAGGTCATGTCCAAGCACCAAAGCCGGCTAAAAAGTGAATAATCGACAACTAAAACTTGAATTGTACTACTTCTTAATGGCTATTACTTCAACTTAGAAGCTTCTTCTGTGTTCTTCTATGGTGCTCTTAGTGTCTCCGCATACCGCGGCACGCGACATAGCTTTGCAGACGATAAATGTAACCGTCTCAGAGAGAAAAGCGGCCAATGTGACGATCTGGCTTTAAGTCGATTCGATAACAAATGACGATAAACGACGGATTTCTCAGGTTTTTACGACATATGAACTCTTTTTACATTCTCCCGTGCAACGCGGCTGCTAGTCCTCCTTTCATGCAAAATCTTAAGTTCCTAGGTCATGTCCAAGCCACCAAAGCCGGCTATAAAGTGAATAATCGATCACTAAAACTTGAATTGTACTACTTCTTACTGGCTATTATTTCAACTTAGAAGCTTCTTCTGTATTCTATGGTGCATTTAGTGTCTCCGCATACCGCAGCACGCGACATAGTTTTGCAGACGATAAATGTAACCGTCTAAGAGAGAAAAGCGGCCAATATGACGATCTGGCTTTGTCGATTCGATAACAAATGATGAAGACGGACGGATTTCTCAGGTTTTTACTACATATGAACACTTTTCACATTCTCCCGTGCAACGCGGCTGCTAGTCCTCCTTTCGTGCAAAATCTTAATGTCCTAGGTCATATCCAAGCCACCAAAGCCGGCTAAAAAGTGAATAATCGATAATTAAAATATGAATTGTACTACTTCTTACTGGCTATTACTTCAACTTAGAAGCTTCTTCTGAGTTCTACTATGGTGCTTTTAGTGTCTTCGCATACCGCAGCACGCGACATAGCTTTGCAGACGATAAATGTAACCATCTCAGAGAGAAAAGCGGCCAAAGTGACGATCTGGCTTTAAGTCGATTCGATAACAAATGACGAAAACGGACGGATTTCTCAGGTTTTTACTACAAATGAACACTTTTCACATTCTCCCATGCAAGGCGGCTGCTACTCCTCCTTTTATGCAAAATCTTAAGGTCCTAGGTCATGTCCAAGCCACCAAAGCCGGCTAAAAAGTGAATAATCGGCAACTAAAACTTGAATTGTACTACATCTTACTGGCTATTACTTCAACTTAGAAGTTTCTTCTGTGTTCTACTATGGTTCTTTTAGTGTCTCCGCATACCGCAGAACGCGACATAGCTTTGCAGACGATAAATTTAACCGTCTCAGGAGAAATGCGGCCAATGTGACGATCTGGCTATAAGTCGATTCGATAACAAATGACGAAAACGGGTTGATTTCTCAGGTTTTTACTACATATGAACACTTTTCACATTCTCCCGTGCAACGCGGCTGCTAGTCCTTCTTTCGTGCAAAATCTTAATGTCCTAGGTCATATCCAAGCCACCAAAGCCGGCTAAAAAGTGAATAATCGATAATTAAAACTTGAATTGTTCTACTTCTTAGTGGCTATTGCTTCAACTTAGAAGCTTCTTCTGAGTTCTATTATGGTGCTTTTAGTGTCTTCGCATACCGCAATACGCGACATAGCTTTGCAGACGATAAATGTAACCGTCTCAGAGAGAAAAGCGGCCAAAGTGACGATCTCGCTTTAAGTCGATTCGATAACAAATGACGAAAACGGACGGATTTCTAAGGTTTTTACTACAAATGAACACTTTTCACATTCTCCCATGCAACGCAGCTGCTAGTCCTCCTTTTATGCAAAATCTTAAGGTCCTAGGTCATGTCCAAGTCACCAAAGCCGGCTAAAAAGTGAATAATCGACAACTAAAACTTGAATTGTACTACTTCTTAATGGCTATTACTTCAACTTAGAAGCTTCTTCTAAGTTCTACTAAGGTGCTTTTAGTGTCTCCGCATACCGCAGCACGCGACATAGCTTTGCAGACGATAAATGTAACCGTCTCAGAGAGAAAAGCGGCCAAAGTGACGATCTGGCTTTAAGTCGATTCGATAACAAATGACGAAAACGGACGGATTTCTCAGGTTTTAGCTACAAATGAACACTTTTCACATTCTCCCATGCAACGCGGCTGCTAGTCCTCCTTTTATGCAAAATCTTAAGGTCCTAGGTTATGTCCAAGCCACCAAAGCCTGCTAAAAAGTGAATAATCGGCAACTAAAACTTGAATTGTACTACATCTTACTGGCTATTACTTCAACTTAGAAGCTTCTTCTGAGTTCTACTATGGTGCGTGTAGTGTCTTCGCATACCGCAACACGCGACATAGCTTTGCAGACGATAAATGTAACCGTCTCAGAGAGAAAAGCGGCCAAAGTGACGATCTGGCTTTAAGTCGATTCGATAAAAAATGACGAAAACGGACGGATTTCTCAGGTTTTTACTACAAATGAACACTTTTCACATTCTCCCACGCAACGCAGCTGCTAGTCCTCCTTTTATGCAAAATCTTAAGGTCCTAGGTCATGTCCAAGCCACCAAAGCCGGCTAAAAAGTGAATAATCGACAACTAAAACTTGAATTGTACTACTTCTTAATGGCTATTGCTTCAACTTAGAAGCTTCTTCTGTGTTCTACCATGGTGCTTTTAGTGTCTCCGCATACCGCAGCACGCGACATAGCTTTGCAGACGATAAATGTAACCGTCTCAGAGAGAAAAGCGGCCAATGTTACGATCTGGCTTTAAGTCGATTCGATAACAAATGACGATAAACGACGGATTTCTCAGGTTTTTACGACATATGAACTCTTTTTACATTCTCCCGTGCAACGCGGCTGCTAGTCCTCCTTTCATGCAAAATCTTAAGGTTCCACCTCATGTCCAAGCCACCAAATCCGGCTAAAAAGTGAATAATCAATAATTAAAACTTGAATGGTACTACATCTTACTGTCTATTACTTCAACTTAGAAGCTTCTTCTGTGTTCTACTATGGTGCTTTTAGTGTCTCCGCATACCGCAGCACGCGACATAGCTTTGCAGACGATAAATGTAACCGTCTCAGAGAGAAAAGCGGCCAAAGTGACGATCTGGCTTTAAATCGATTCGATAACAAATGGCGAAAACGGACGGATTTCTCAGGTTTTTACTACAAATGAACACTTTTCACATTCTCCCATGCAACGCGGCTGCTAGTCCTCCTTTTATGCAAAATCTTAAGGTCCTAGGTCATGTCCAAGCACCAAAGCCGGCTAAAAAGTGAATAATCGACAACTAAAACTTGAATTGTACTACTTCTTAATGGCTATTACTTCAACTTAGAAGCTTCTTCTGTGTTCTTCTATGGTGCTCTTAGTGTCTCCGCATACCGCAGCACGCGACATAGCTTTGCAGACGATAAATGTAACCGTCTCAGAGAGAAAAGCGGCCAATGTGACGATCTGGATTTAAGTCGATTCGATAACAAATGACGATAAACGACGGATTTCTCAGGTTTTTACTACAAATGAACACTTTTCACATTCTCCCATGCAACGCAGCTGCTAGTCCTCCTTTTATGCAAAATCTTAAGGTCCTAGGTCATGTCCAAGTCACCAAAGCCGGCTAAAAAGTGAATAATCGACAACTAAAACTTGAATGGTACTACTTCTTAATGGCTATTACTTCAACTTAGAAGCTTCTTCTAAGTTCTACTAAGGTGCTTTTAGTGTCTCCGCATACCGCAGCACGCGACATAGCTTTGCAGACGATAAATGTAACCGTCTCAAAGAGAAAAGCGACCAATGTGACGATCTGGCTTTAAGTCGATTCGATAACAAATGACGATAAACGACGGATTTCTCAGGTTTTTACGACATATGAACACTTTTCACATTCTCCCGTGCAACGCGGCTGCTAGTCCTCCTTTCATGCAAAATCTTAAGGTTCCACCTCATGTCCAAGCCACCAAATCCGGCTAAAAAGTGAATAATCGATAATTAAAACTTGAATTGTAATACTTCTTACTGGCTATTGCTTCAACTTAGAAGCTTCTTCTGAGTTCTACTATGGTGCTTTTAGTGTCTTCGCATACCGCAGAACGCGACATAGCTTTGCAGACGATAAATGTAACCGTCTCAGAGAGAAAAGCGGCCAAAGTGACGATCTGGCTTTAAGTCGATTCGATAACAAATGACGAAAACGGACGGGTTTCTCAGGTTTTAGCTACAAATGAACACTTTTCACATTCTCCCATGAAACGCGGCTGCTAGTCCTCCTTTTATGCAAAATCTTAAGGTCCTAGGTTATGTCCAAGCCACCAAAGCCTGCTAAAAAGTGAATAATCGGCAACTAAAACTTGAATTGTACTACATCTTACTGGCTATTACTTCAACTTAGAAGTTTCTTCTGTGTTCTACTTTGGTTCTTTTAGTGTCTCCGCATACCGCAGCACGCGACATAGCTTTGCAGACGATAAATGTAACCGTCTCAGAGAGAAAAGAGGCCAATGTGACGATCTGGCTATAAGTCGATTCAATAACAAATGACGAAAACGGGGGGATTTCTCAGGTTTTTACTACATATGAACACTTTTCACATTCTCCCATGCAACGCGGCTGCTAGTCCTTCTTTCGTGCAATTCTTAATGTCCTAGGTCATATCCAAGCCACCAAAGCCGGCTAAAAAGTGAATAATCGATAATTAAAACTTGAATTGTACTACTTCTTACTGGCTATTGCTTCAACTTAGAAGCTTCTTCTGAGTTCTACTATGGTGCGTTTAGTGTCTTCGCATACCGCAACACGCGACATAGCTTTGAAGACGATAAATGTAACCGTCTCAGAGAGAAAAGCGGCCAAAGTGACGATCTGGCTTTAAGTCGATTCGATAAAAAATGACGAAAACGGACGGATTTCTCAGGTTTTTACTACAAATGAACACTTTTCACATTCTCCCACGCAACGCAGCTGCTAGTCCTCCTTTTATGCAAAATCTTAAGGTCCTAGGTCATGTCCAAGCCACCAAAGCCGGCTAAAAAGTGAATAATCGACAACTAAAACTTGAATTGTACTACTTCTTAATGGCTATTGCTTCAACTTAGAAGCTTCTTCTGTGTTCTACCATGGTGCTTTTAGTGTCTCCGCATACCGCAGCACGCGACATAGCTTTGCAGACGATAAATGTAACCGTCTCAGAGAGAAAAGCGGCCAATGTGACGATCTGGCTTTAAGTCGATTCGATAACAAATGACGATAAACGACGGATTTCTCAGGTTTTTACGACATATGAACTCTTTTTACATTCTCCCGTGCAACGCGGCTGCTAGTCCTCCTTTCATGCAAAATCTTAAGGTTCCACCTCATGTCCAAGCCACCAAATCCGGCTAAAAAGTGAATAATCAATAATTAAAACTTGAATGGTACTACATCTTACTGTCTATTACTTCAACTTAGAAGCTTCTTCTGTGTTCTACTATGGTGCTTTTAGTGTCTCCGCATACCGCAGCACGCGACATAGCTTTGCAGACGATAAATGTAACCGTCTCAGAGAGAAATGCGGCCAAAGTGACGATCTGGCTTTAAATCGATTCGATAACAAATGGCGAAAACGGACGGATTTCTCAGGTTTTTACTACAAATGAACACTTTTCACATTCTCCCATGCAACGCGGCTGCTAGTCCTCCTTTTATGCAAAATCTTAAGGTCCTAGGTCATGTCCAAGCACCAAAGCCGGCTAAAAAGTGAATAATCGACAACTAAAACTTGAATTGTACTACTTCTTAATGGCTATTACTTCAACTTAGAAGCTTCTTCTGTGTTCTTCTATGGTGCTCTTAGTGTCTCCGCATACCGCAGCACGCGACATAGCTTTGCAGACGATAAATGTAACCGTCTCAGAGAGAAAAGCGGCCAATGTGACGATCTGGATTTAAGTCGATTCGATAACAAATGACGATAAACCACGGATTTCTCAGGTTTTTACGACATATGAACTCTTTTTACATTCTCCCGTGCAACGCGGCTGCTAGTCCTCCTTTCATGCAAAATCTTAAGTTCCTAGGTCATGTCCAAGCCACCAAAGCCGGCTATAAAGTGAATAATCGATCACTAAAACTTGAATTGTACTACTTCTTACTGGCTATTATTTCAACTTAGAAGCTTCTTCTGTATTCTATGGTGCATTTAGTGTCTCCGCATACCGCAGCACGCGATATAGTTTTGCAGACGATAAATGTAACCGTCTAAGAGAGAAAAGCGGCCAATATGACGATCTGGCTTTGTCGATTCGATAACAAATGATGAAGACGGACGGATTTCTCAGGTTTTTACTACAGATGAACACTTTTCACATTCTCCCGTGCAACGCGGCTGCTAGTTCTCCTTTCGTGCAAAATCTTAATGTCCTAGGTCATATCTAAGCCACCAAAGCCGGCTAAAAAGTGAATAATCGATAATTAAAATATGAATTGTACTACTTCTTACTGGCTATTACTTCAACTTAGAAGCTTCTTCTGAGTTCTACTATGGTGCTTTTAGTGTCTTCGCATACCGCAGCACGCGACATAGCTTTGCAGACGATAAATGTAACCATCTCAGAGAGAAAAGCGGCCAAAGTGACGATCTGGCTTTAAGTCGATTCGATAACAAATGACGAAAACGGACGGATTTCTCAGGTTTTTACTACAAATGAACACTTTTCACATTCTCCCATGCAAGGCGGCTGCTACTCCTCCTTTTATGCAAAATCTTAAGGTCCTAGGTCATGTCCAAGCCACCAAAGCCGGCTAAAAAGTGAATAATCGGCAACTAAAACTTGAATTGTACTACATCTTACTGGCTATTACTTCAACTTAGAAGTTTCTTCTGTGTTCTACTATGGTTCTTTTTGTGTCTCCGCATACCGCAGAACGCGACATAGCTTTGCAGACGATAAATTTAACCGTCTCAGGAGAAATGCGGCCAATGTGACGATCTGGCTATAAGTCGATTCGATAACAAATGACGAAAACGGGCGGATTTCTCAGGTTTTTACTACATATGAACACTTTTCACACTCTCCCGTGCAACGCGGCTGCTAGTCCTTCTTTCGTGCAAAATCTTAATGTCCTAGGTCATATCCAAGCCACCAAATCCCTCTAAAAAGTGAATAATCGATAATTAAAACTTGAATTGTTCTACTTCTTAGTGGCTATTGCTTCAACTTAGAAGCTTCTTCTGAGTTCTATTATGGTGCTTTTAGTGTCTTCGCATACCGCAATACGCGACATAGCTTTGCAGACGATAAATGTAACCGTCTCAGAGAGAAAAGCGGCCAAAGTGACGATCTCGCTTTAAGTCGATTCGATAACAAATGACGAAAACAAACGGATTTCTAAGGTTTTTACTACAAATGAACACTTTTCACATTCTCCCATGCAACGCAGCTGCTAGTCCTCCTTTTATGCAAAATCTTAAGGTCCTAGGTCATGTCCAAGTCACCAAAGCCGGCTAAAAAGTGAATAATCGACAACTAAAACTTGAATTGTACTACTTCTTAATGGCTATTACTTCAACTTAGAAGCTTCTTCTAAGTTCTACTAAGGTGCTTTTAGTGTCTCCGCATACCGCAGCACGCGACATAGCTTTGCAGACGATAAATGTAACCGTCTCAGAGAGAAAAGCGGCCAATGTGACGATCTGGCTTTAAGTCGATTCGATAACAAATGACGATAAACGACGGATTTCTCAGGTTTTTACAACATATGAACTCTTTTTACATTCTCCCGTGCAACGCGGCTGCTAGTCCTCCTTTCATGCAAAATCTTAAGTCCCTAGGTCACGTCCAAGCCACCGAAGCAGGCTAAAAAGTGAATAATCGACAACAAAAATTTGAATTGTACTACATCTTACTGGCTATTACTTCAACTTAGAAGCTTCTTCAGTATTCTATGGTGCTTTTAGTGTCTCCGCATACCGCAGCACGCGACATAGCTTTGCAGACGATAAATGTAACCGTCTCAGAGAGAAATGCGGCCAATGTGACGATCTGGCTTTAAGTCGATTCGATAACAAATGACGATAAACAACGGATTTCTCAGGTTTTTACTACATATGAACACTTTTCACATTCTCCCGTGCAACGCGGCTGCTAGTCCTCCTTTCATGCAAAATCTTAAGGTTCCACCTCATGTCCAAGCCACCAATTCCGGCTAAAAAGTGAATAATCAATAACTAAAACTTGAATTGTACTACATCTTACTGTCTATTACTTCAACTTAGAAGCTTCTTCTGTGTTCTACTATGGTGCTTTTAGTGTCTCCGCATACCGCAGCACGCGACATAGCTTTGCAGACGATAATTGTAACCGTCTAAGAGAGAAAAGCGGCCAATATGACGATCTGGCTTTAAGTCGATTCGATAACAAATGATGAAAACGGACGGATTTCTCAGGTTTTTACAACATATGAACACTTTTCACATTCTCCCGTGCAACGCGGCTGCTAGTCCTCCTTTCATGCAAAATCTTAAGGTCCTAGGTCATGTCCAAGCCACCAAAGCTGGCTAAAAAGTGATAATCGACAACTAAAGCTTGAATTGTACTACTTCTTACTGGCTATCACTTCAACTTAGAAGTTTCTTCTGTGTTCTACTATGGTGCTTTTAGTGTCTCCGCATACCGCAGCACGCGACATAGCTTTGCAGACGATAAATGTAACCGTCTCAGAGAGAAAAGAGGCCAATGTGACGATCTGGCTATAAGTCGATTCGATAACGAATGACGAAAACGGGCGGATTTCTCAGGTTTGTACTACATATGAACACTTTTCACATTCTCCCGTGCAACGCGGCTGCTAGTCCTCCTTTCGTGCAAAATCTTAATGTCCTAGGTCATATCCAAGCGACCAAAGCCGGCTAAAAAGTGAATAATCGATAATTAAAACTTGAATGGTACTACTTCTTACTGGCTATTACTTCAACTTAGAAGCTTCTTCTGAGTTCTACTATGGTGCTTTTAGTGTCTTCGCATACCGCAATACGCGACATAGCTTTGCAGACGATAAATGTAACCGTCTCATAGAGAAAAGCGGCCAAAGTGACGGATTCGCTTTAAGTCGATTCGATAACAAATGACGAAAACGGACGGATTTCTCAGGTTTTTACTACAAATGAACACTTTTCACATTCTCCCATGCAACGCAGCTGCTAGTCCTCCTTTTATGCAAAATCTTAAGGTCCTAGGTCATGTCCAAGTCACCAAAGCCGGCTAAAAAGTGAATAATCGACAACTAAAACTTGAATTGTACTACTTCTTAATGGCTATTACTTCAACTTAGAAGCTTCTTCTAAGTTCTACTAAGGTGCTTTTAGTGTCTCCGCATACCGCAGCACGCGACATAGCTTTGCAGACGATAAATGTAACCGTCTCAAAGAGAAAAGCGACCAATGTGACGATCTGGCTTTAAGTCGATTCGATAACAAATGACGATAAACGACGGATTTCTCAGGTTTTTACGACATATGAACACTTTTCACATTCTCCCGTGCAACGCGGCTGCTAGTCCTCCTTTCATGCAAAATCTTAAGGTTCCACCTCATGTCCAAGCCACCAAATCCGGCTAAAAAGTGAATAATCGATAATTAAAACTTGAATTGTAATACTTCTTACTGGCTATTGCTTCAACTTAGAAGCTTCTTCTGAGTTCTACTATGGTGCTTTTAGTGTCTTCGCATACCGCAGAACGCGACATAGCTTTGCAGACGATAAATGTAACCGTCTCAGAGAGAAAAGCGGCCAAAGTGACGATCTGGCTTTAAGTCGATTCGATAACAAATGACGAAAACGGACGGATTTCTCAGGTTTTAGCTACAAATGAACACTTTTCACATTCTCCCATGAAACGCGGCTGCTAGTCCTCCTTTTATGCAAAATCTTAAGGTCCTAGGTTATGTCCAAGCCACCAAAGCCTGCTAAAAAGTGAATAATCGGCAACTAAAACTTGAATTGTACTACATCTTACTGGCTATTACTTCAACTTAGAAGTTTCTTCTGTGTTCTACTATGGTTCTTTTAGTGTCTCCGCATACCGCAGCACGCGACATAGCTTTGCAGACGATAAATGTAACCGTCTCAGAGAGAAAAGAGGCCAATGAGACGATCTGGCTATAAGTCGATTCAATAACAAATGACGAAAACGGGGGGATTTCTCAGGTTTTTACTACATATGAACACTTTTCACATTCTCCCATGCAACGCGGCTGCTAGTCCTTCTTTCGTGCAATTCTTAATGTCCTAGGTCATATCCAAGCCACCAAAGCCGGCTAAAAAGTGAATAATCGATAATTAAAACTTGAATTGTACTACTTCTTACTGGCTATTGCTTCAACTTAGAAGCTTCTTCTGAGTTCTACTATGGTGCGTTTAGTGTCTTCGCATACCGCAACACGCGACATAGCTTTGCAGACGATAAATGTAACCGTCTCAGAGAGAAAAGCGGCCAAAGTGACGATCTGGCTTTAAGTCGATTCGATAAAAAATGACGAAAACGGACGGATTTCTCAGGTTTTTACTACAAATGAACACTTTTCACATTCTCCCACGCAACGCAGCTGCTAGTCCTCCTTTTATGCAAAATCTTAAGGTCCTAGGTCATGTCCAAGCCACCAAAGCCGGCTAAAAAGTGAATAATCGTCAACTAAAACTTGAATTGTACTACTTCTTAATGGCTATTGCTTCAACTTAGAAGCTTCTTCTGTGTTCTACCATGGTGCTTTTAGTGTCTCCGCATACCGCAGCACGCGACATAGCTTTGCAGACGATAAATGTAACCGTCTCAGAGAGAAAAGCGGCCAATGTTACGATCTGGCTTTAAGTCGATTCGATAACAAATGACGAAAAACGACGGATTTCTCAGGTTTTTACGACATATGAACTCTTTTTACATTCTCCCGTGCAACGCGGCTGCTAGTCCCCCTTTCATGCAAAATCTTAAGGTTCCACCTCATGTCCAAGCCACCAAATCCGGCTAAAAAGTGAATAATCAATAACTAAAACTTGAATGGTACTACATCTTACTGTCTATTACTTCAACTTAGAAGCTTCTTCTGTGTTCTACTATGGTGCTTTTAGTGTCTCCGCATACCGCAGCACGCGACATAGCTTTGCAGACGATAAATGTAACCGTCTCAGAGAGAAAAGAGGCCAATGTGACGATCTGGCTATAAGTCGATTCGATAACAAATGACGAAAACGGGCGGATTTCTCAGGTTTTTACTACATATGAACACTTTTGACATTCTCCCGTGCAACGCGGCTGCTAGTCCTCCTTTCGTGCAAAATCTTAATGTGATAGCTCATATCCAAGCCACCAAAGCCGGCTAAAAAGTGAATAATCGATAAGTAAAAGTTGAATTGTACTACTTCTTACTGGCTATTACTTCAACTTAGAAGCTTCTTCTGAGTTCTACTATGGTGCTTTTAGTGTCTTCGCATACCGCAGCACGCGACATAGCTTTGCAGACGATAAATGTAACCATCTCAGAGAGAAAAGCGGCCAAAGTGACGATCTGGCTTTAAGTCGATTCGATAACAAATGACGAAAACGGACGGATTTCTCAGGTTTTTACTACAAATGAACACTTTTCACATTCTCCCATGCAAGGCGGCTGCTAGTCCTCCTTTTATGCAAAATCTTAAGGTCCTAGGTCATGTCCAAGCCACCAAAGCCGGCTAAAAAGTGAATAATCGGCAACTAAAACTTGAATTGTACTACATCTTACTGGCTATTACTTCAACTTAGAAGTTTCTTCTGTGTTCTACTATGGTTCTTTTAGTCTCTCCGCATACCGCAGAACGCGACATAGCTTTGCAGACGATAAATTTAACCGTCTCAGGAGAAATGCGGCCAATGTGACGATCTGGCTATAAGTCGATTCGATAACAAATGACGAAAACGGGCGGATTTCTCAGGTTTTTACTACATATGAACACTTTTCACATTCTCCCGTGCAACGCGGCTGCTAGTCCTTCTTTCGTGCAAAATCTTAATGTCCTAGGTCATATCCAAGCCACCAAAGCCGGCTAAAAAGTGAATAATCGATAATTAAAACTTGAATTGTTCTACTTCTTAGTGGCTATTGCTTCAACTTAGAAGCTTCTTCTGAGTTCTATTATGGTGCTTTTAGTGTCTTCGCATACCGCAATACGCGACATAGCTTTGCAGACGATAAATGTAACCGTCTCAGAGAGAAAAGAGGCCAATGTGACGATCTGGCTATAAGTCGATTCGATAACAAATGACGAAAACGGGCGGATTTCTCAGGTTTTTACTACATATGAACACTTTTGACATTCTCCCGTGCAACGCGGCTGCTAGTCCTCCTTTTATGCAAAATCTTAAGGTCCTAGGTCATGTCCAAGTCACCAAAGCCGGCTAAAAAGTGAATAATCGACAACTAAAACTTGAATTGTACTACTTCTTAATGGCTATTACTTCAACTTAGAAGCTTCTTCTAAGTTCTACTAAGGTGCTTTTAGTGTCTCCGCATACCGCAGCACAATACATAGCTTTGCAGACGATAAATGTAACCGTCTCAGAGAGAAAAGCGGCCAATGTGACGATCTGGCTTTAAGTCGATTCGATAACAAATGACGATAAACGACGGATTTCTCAGGTTTTTACGACATATGAACTCTTTTTACATTCTCCCGTGCAACGCGGCTGCTAGTCCTCCTTTCATGCAAAATCTTAAGTCCCTAGGTCACGTCCAAGCCACCGAAGCAGGCTAAAAAGTGAATAATCGACAACAAAAATTTGAATTGTACTACATCTTACTTTCTATTACTTCAACTTAGAAGCTTCTTCAGTATTCTATGGTGCTTTTAGTGTCTCCGCATACCGCAGCACGCGACATAGCTTTGCAGACGATAAATGTAACCGTCTCAGAGAGAAATGCGGCCAATGTGACGATCTGGCTTTAAGTCGATTCGATAACAAATGACGATAAACAACGGATTTCTCAGGTTTTTACTACATATGAACACTTTTCACATTCTCCCGTGCAACGCGGCTGCTAGTCCTCCTTTCATGCAAAATCTTAAGGTTCCACCTCATGTCCAAGCCACCAATTCCGGCTAAAAAGTGAATAATCAATAACTAAAACTTGAATTGTACTACATCTTACTGTCTATTACTTCAACTTAGAAGCTTCTTCTGTGTTCTACTATGGTGCTTTTAGTGTCTCCGCATACCGCAGCACGCGACATAGCTTTGCAGACGATAAATGTAACCGTCTAAGAGAGAAAAGCGGCCAATATGACGATCTGGCTTTAAGTCGATCCGATAACAAATGATGAAAACGGACGGATTTCTCAGGTTTTTACAACATATGAACACTTTTCACATTCTCCCGTGCAACGCGGCTGCTAGTCCTCCTTTCATGCAAAATCTTAAGGTCCTAGGTCATGTCCAAGCCACCAAAGCTGGCTAAAAAGTGATAATCGACAACTAAAGCTTGAATTGTACTACTTCTTACTGGCTATCACTTCAACTTAGAAGTTTCTTCTGTGTTCTACTATGGTGCTTTTAGTGTCTCCGCATACCGCAGCACGCGACATAGCTTTGCAGACGATAAATGTAACCGTCTCAGAGAGAAAAGAGGCCAATGTGACGATCTGGCTATAAGTCGATTCGATAACGAATGACGAAAACGGGCGGATTTCTCAGGTTTGTACTACATATGAACACTTTTCACATTCTCCCGTGCAACGCGGCTGCTAGTCCTCCTTTTATGCAAAATCTTAATGTCCTAGGTCATATCCAAGCGACCAAAGCCGGCTAAAAAGTGAATAATCGATAATTAAAACTTGAATGGTACTACTTCTTACTGGCTATTACTTCAACTTAGAAGCTTCTTCTGAGTTCTACTATGGTGCTTTTAGTGTCTTCGCATACCGCAGAACGCGACATAGCTTTGCAGACGATAAATGTAACCATCTCAGAGAGAAAAGCGGCCAAAGTGACGATCTGGCTTTAAGTCGATTCGATAACAAATGACGAAAACGGACGGATTTCTCAGGTTTTTACTATAAATGAACACTTTTCACATTCTCCCATGCAACGCGGCTGCTAGTCCTCCTTTTATGCAAAATCTTAAGGTCCTAGGTCATGTCCAAGCCACCAAAGCCGGCTAAAAAGTGAATAATCGGCAACTAAAACTTGAATTGTTCTACTTCTTACTGGCTATTGCTTCAACTTAGAAGCTTCTTCTGAGTTCTACTATGGTGCTTTTAGTGTCTTCGCATACCGCAATACGCGACATAGCTTTGCAGACGATAAATGTAACCGTCTCAGAGAGAAAAGCGGCCAAAGTGACGGATTCGCTTTAAGTCGATTCGATAACAAATGACGAAAACGGACGGATTTCTCAGGTTTTTACTACAAATGAACAGTTTTCACATTCTCCCATGCAACGCAGCTGCTAGTCCTCCTTTTATGCAAAATCTTAAGGTCCTAGGTCATGTCCAAGTCACCAAAGCCGGCTAAAAAGTGAATAATCGACAACTAAAACTTGAATTGTACTACTTCTTAATGGCTATTACTTCAACTTAGAAGCTTCTTCTAAGTTCTACTAAGGTGCTTTTAGTGTCTCCGCATACCGCAGCACGCGACATAGCTTTGCAGACGATAAATGTAACCGTCTCAGAGAGAAAAGCGGCCAATGTGACGATCTGGCTTTAAGTCGATTCGATAACAAATGACGATAAACGACGGATTTCTCAGGTTTTTACGACATATGAACACTTTTCACATTCTCCCGTGCAACGCGGCTGCTAGTCCTCCTTTCATGCAAAATCTTAAGGTTCCACCTCATGTCCAAGCCACCAAATCCGGCTAAAAAGTGAATAATCGATAATTAAAACTTGAATTGTAATACTTCTTACTGGCTATTGCTTCAACTTAGAAGCTTCTTCTGAGTTCTACTATGGTGCTTTTAGTGTCTTCGCATACCGCAGAACGCGACATAGCTTTGCAGACGATAAATGTAACCGTCTCAGAGAGAAAAGCGGCCAAAGTGACGATCTGGCTTTAAGTCGATTCGATAACAAATGACGAAAACGGACGGATTTCTCAGGTTTTAGCTACAAATGAACACTTTTCACATTCTCCCATGAAACGCGGCTGCTAGTCCTCCTTTTATGCAAAATCTTAAGGTCCTAGGTTATGTCCAAGCCACCAAAGCCTGCTAAAAAGTGAATAATCGGCAACTAAAACTTGAATTGTACTACATCTTACTGGCTATTACTTCAACTTAGAAGTTTCTTCTGTGTTCTACTATGGTTCTTTTAGTGTCTCCGCATACCGCAGCACGCGACATAGCTTTGCAGACGATAAATGTAACCGTCTCAGAGAGAAAAGAGGCCAATGTGACGATCTGGCTATAAGTCGATTCAATAACAAATGACGAAAACGGGGGGATTTCTCAGGTTTTTACTACATATGAACACTTTTCACATTCTCCCGTGCAACGCGGCTGCTAGTCCTCCTTTCATGCAAAATCTTAAGCTCCTAGGTCACGTGAAATCCACTGAAGCAGGCTAAAAAGTGAATAATCGACAACTAAAATTTGAATTGTACTACTTCTTACTGGCTATTACTTGAACTTAGAAGCTTCTTCTGTATTCTATGGTGCTTTTAGTGTCTCCGCATACCGCAGCACGCGACATAGTTTTGCAGACGATAAATGTAACCGTTTCAGAGAGAAAAGCGGC
Source organism: Schistocerca gregaria (assembly GCF_023897955.1). Classification (NCBI taxonomy): domain Eukaryota; kingdom Metazoa; phylum Arthropoda; class Insecta; order Orthoptera; family Acrididae; genus Schistocerca; species Schistocerca gregaria. The sequence continues at coordinate 987,377 of NW_026061973.1, forward strand.
CAATGTGACGATCTGGCTTTAAGTCGATTCGATAACAAATGTCGATAAACGACGGATTTCTCAGGTTTTTACGACATATGAACTCTTTTTACATTCTCCCGTGCAACGCGGCTACTAGTCCTCCTTTCATGCAAAATCTTAAGGTTCCACCTCATGTCCAAGCCACCAAATCCGGCTAAAAAGTGAATCATCAATAACTAAAACTCGAATTGTACTACATCTTACTGTCTATTACTTCAACTTAGAAGCTTCATCTGTGTTCTGCTATGGTGCTTTTAGTGTCTCCGCATACCGCAGCACGCGACATAGCTTTGCAGACGATAAATGTAACCGTGTAAGAGAGAAAATCGGCCAATGTGATGATCTGGCTTTAAGTCGATTCGATAACAAATGATGAAAACGGACGGATTTCTCAGGTTTTTACTACAAATGAACACTTTTCACATTCTCCCATGCAACGCGGCTGCTAGTCCTCCTTTTATGCAAAATCTTAAGGTCCTAGGTCATGTCCAAGCACCAAAGCCGGCTAAAAAGTGAATAATCGACAACTAAAACTTGAATTGTACTACTTCTTAATGGCTATTACTTCAACTTAGAAGCTTCTTCTGTGTTCTTCTATGGTGCTCTTAGTGTCTCCGCATACCGCAGCACGCGACATAGCTTTGCAGACGATAAATGTAACCGTCTCAGAGAGAAAAGCGGCCAATGTGACGATCTGGCTTTAAGTCGATTCGATAACAAATGACGATAAACGACGGATTTCTCAGGTTTTTACGACATATGAACTCTTTTTACATTCTCCCGTGCAACGCGGCTGCTAGTCCTCCTTTCATGCAAAATCTTAAGGTTCCACCTCATGTCCAAGCCACCAAATCCGGCTAAAAAGTGAATAATCAATAACTAAAACTTGAATGGTACTACATCTTACTGTCTATTACTTCAACTTAGAAGCTTCTTCTGTGTTCTACTATGGTGCTTTTAGTGTCTCCGCATACCGCAGCACGCGACATAGCTTTGCAGACGATAAATGTAACCGTCTCAGAGAGAAAAGAGGCCAATGTGACGATCTGGCTATAAGTCGATTCGATAACAAATGACGAAAACGGGCGGATTTCTCAGGTTTTTACTACATATGAACACTTTTGACATTCTCCCGTGCAACGCGGCTGCTAGTCCTCCTTTCGTGCAAAATCTTAATGTGATAGCTCATATCCAAGCCACCAAAGCCGGCTAAAAAGTGAATAATCGATAATTAAAATTTGAATTGTACTACTTCTTACTGGCTATTACTTCAACTTAGAAGCTTCTTCTGAGTTCTACTATGGTGCTTTTAGTGTCTTCGCATACCGCAGCACGCGACATAGCTTTGCAGACGATAAATGTAACCGTCTCAGAGAGAAAAGCGGCCAAAGTGACGATCTGGCTTTAAATCGATTCGATAACAAATGACGAAAACGGACGGATTTCTCAGGTTTTTACTACAAATGAACACTTTTCACATTCTCCCATGCAACGCGGCTGCTAGTCCTCCTTTTATGCAAAATCTTAAGGTCCTAGGTCATGTCCAAGCACCAAAGCCGCCTAAAAAGTGAATAATCTACAACTAAAACTTGAATTGTACTACTTCTTAATGGCTATTACTTCAACTTAGAAGCTTCTTCTGTGTTCTTCTATGGTGCTCTTAGTGTCTCCGCATACCGCAGCACGCGACATGGCTTTGCAGACGATAAATGTAACCGTCTCAGAGAGAAAAGCGGCCAATGTGACGATCTGGATTTAAGTCGATTCGATAACAAATGACGATAAACGACGGATTTCTCAGGTTTTTACGACATATGAACTCTTTTTACATTCTCCCGTGCAACGCGGCTGCTAGTCCTCCTTTCATGCAAAATCTTAAGTTCCTAGGTCATGTCCAAGCCACCAAAGCCGGCTATAAAGTGAATAATCAATCACTAAAACTTGAATTGTACTACTTCTTACTGGCTATTATTTCAACTTAGAAGCTTCATCTGTGTTCTACTATGGTGCTCTTAGTGTCTCCGCATACCGCAGCACGCGACATAGCTTTGCAGACGATAAATTTAACCGTCTCAGGAGAAATGCGGCCAATGTGACGATCTGGCTATAAGTCGATTCGATAACAAATGACGAAAACGGGCGGATTTCTCAGGTTTTTACTACATATGAACACTTTTCACATTCTCCCGTGCAACGCGGCTGCTAGTCCTTCTTTCGTGCAAAATCTTAATGTCCTAGGTCATATCCAAGCCACCAAACCCGGCTAAAAAGTGAATAATCGATAATTAAAACTTGAATTGTTCTACTTCTTAGTGGCTATTGCTTCAACTTAGAAGCTTCTTCTGAGTTCTATTATGGTGCTTTTAGTGTCTTCGCATACCGCAATACGCGACATAGCTTTGCAGACGATAAATGTAACCGTCTCAGAGAGAAAAGCGGCCAAAGTGACGATCTCGCTTTAAGTCGATTCGATAACAAATGACGAAAACGGACGGATTTCTAAGGTTTTTACTACAAATGAACACTTTTCACATTCTCCCATGCAACGCAGCTGCTAGTCCTCCTTTTATGCAAAATCTTAAGGTCCTAGGTCATGTCCAAGTCACCAAAGCCGGCTAAAAAGTGAATAATCGACAACTAAAACTTGAATTGTACTACTTCTTAATGGCTATTACTTCAACTTAGAAGCTTCTTCTAAGTTCTACTAAGGTGCTTTTAGTGTCTCCGCATACCGCAGCACGCGACATAGCTTTGCAGACGATAAATGTAACCGTCTCAGAGAGAAAAGCGGCCAATGTGACGATCTGGCTTTAAGTCGATTCGATAACAAATGACGATAAACGACGGATTTCTCAGGTTTTTACGACATATGAACTCTTTTTACATTCTCCCGTGCAACGCGGCTGCTAGTCCTCCTTTCATGCAAAATCTTAAGTCCCTAGGTCACGTCCAAGCCACCGAAGCAGGCTAAAAAGTGAATAATCGACAACAAAAATTTGAATTGTACTACATCTTACTGGCTATTACTTCAACTTAGAAGCTTCTTCAGTATTCTATGGTGCTTTTAGTGTCTCCGCATACCGCAGCACGCGACATAGCTTTGCAGACGATAAATGTAACCGTCTCAGAGAGAAATGCGGCCAATGTGACGATCTGGCTTTAAGTCGATTCGATAACAAATGACGATAAACAACGGATTTCTCAGGTTTTTACTACATATGAACACTTTTCACATTCTCCCGTGCAACGCGGCTGCTAGTCCTCCTTTCATGCAAAATCTTAAGGTTCCACCTCATGTCCAAGCCACCAATTCCGGCTAAAAAGTGAATAATCAATAACTAAAACTTGAATTGTACTACATCTTACTGTCTATTACTTCAACTTAGAAGCTTCTTCTGTGTTCTACTATGGTGCTTTTAGTGTCTCCGCATGCCGCAGCACGCGACATAGCTTTGCAGACGATAAATGTAACCGTCTAAGAGAGAAAAGCGGCCAATATGACCATCTGGCTTTAAGTCGATTCGATAACAAATGATGAAAACGGACGGATTTCTCAGGTTTTTACAACATATGAACACTTTTCACATTCTCCCGTGCAACGCGGCTGCTAGTCCTCCTTTCATGCAAAATCTTAAGGTCCTAGGTCATGTCCAAGCCACCAAAGCTGGCTAAAAAGTGATAATCGACAACTAAAGCTTGAATTGTACTACTTCTTACTGGCTATCACTTCAACTTAGAAGTTTCTTCTGTGTTCTACTATGGTGCTTTTAGTGTCTCCGCATACCGCAGCACGCGACATAGCTTTGCAGACGATAAATGTAACCGTCTCAGAGAGAAAAGCGGCCAATGTGACGATCTGGCTATAAGTCGATTCGATAACGAATGACGAAAACGGGCGGATTTCTCAGGTTTGTACTACATATGAACACTTTTCACATTCTCCCGTGCAACGCGGCTGCTAGTCCTCCTTTCGTGCAAAATCTTAATGTCCTAGGTCATATCCAAGCGACCAAAGCCGGCTAAAAAGTGAATAATCGATAATTAAAACTTGAATGGTACTACTACTTACTGGCTATTACTTCAACTTAGAAGCTTCTTCTGAGTTCTACTATGGTGCTTTTAGTGTCTTCGCATACCGCAGAACGCGACATACCTTTGCAGACGATAAATGTAACCATCTCAGAGAGAAAAGCGGCCAAAGTGACGATCTGGCTTTAAGTCGATTCGATAACAAATGACGAAAACGGACGGATTTCTCAGGTTTTTACTATAAATGAACACTTTTCACATTCTCCCATGCAACGCGGCTGCTAGTCCTCCTTTTATGCAAAATCTTAAGGTCCTAGGTCATGTCCAAGCCACCAAAGCCGGCTAAAAAGTGAATAATCGGCAACTAAAACTTGAATTGTTCTACTTCTTACTGGCTATTGCTTCAACTTAGAAGCTTCTTCTGAGTTCTACTATGGTGCTTTTAGTGTCTTCGCATACCGCAATACGCGACATAGCTTTGCAGACGATAAATGTAACCGTCTCAGAGAGAAAAGCGGCCAAAGTGACGGATTCGCTTTAAGTCGATTCGATAACAAATGACGAAAACGGACGGATTTCTCAGGTTTTTACTACATATGAACACTTTTCACATTCTCCCATGCAACGCAGCTGCTAGTCCTCCTTTTATGCAAAATCTTAAGGTCCTAGGTCATGTCCAAGTCACCAAAGCCGGCTAAAAAGTGAATAATCGACAACTAAAACTTGAATTGTACTACTTCTTAATGGCTATTACTTCAACTTAGAAGCTTCTTCTAAGTTCTACTAAGGTGCTTTTAGTGTCTCCGCATACCGCAGCACGCGACATAGCTTTGCAGACGACAAATGTAACCGTCTCAGAGAGAAAAGCGGCCAATGTGACGTTCTGGCTTTAAGTCGATTCGATAACGAATGACGATAAACGACGGATTTCTCAGGTTTTTACGACATATGAACACTTTTCACATTCTCCCGTGCAACGCGGCTGCTAGTCCTCCTTTCATGCAAAATCTTAAGGTTCCACCTCATGTCCAAGCCACCAAATCCGGCTAAAAAGTGAATAATCGATAATTAAAACTTGAATTGTAATACTTCTTACTGGCTATTGCTTCAACTTAGAAGCTTCTTCTGAGTTCTACTATGGTGCTTTTAGTGTCTCCGCATACCGCAGCACGCGACATATCTTTGCAGACGATAAATGTAACCGTCTCAGAGAGAAAAGAGGACAATGTGACGATCTGGCTATAAGTCGATTCAATAAAAAATGACGAAAACGGGGGGATTTCTCAGGTTTTTACTACAAATGAACACTTTTCACATTCTCCCACGCAACGCAGCTGCTAGTCCTCCTTTTATGCAAAATCTTAAGGTCCTAGGTCATGTCCAAGCCACCAAAGCCGGCTAAAAAGTGAATAATCGACAACTAAAACTTGAATTGTACTACTTCTTAATGGCTATTGCTTCAACTTAGAAGCTTCTTCTGTGTTCTACCATGGTGCTTTTAGTGTCTCCGCATACCGCAGCACGCGACATAGCTTTGCAGACGATAAATGTAACCGTCTCAGAGAGAAAAGCGGCCAATGTTACGATCTGGCTTTAAGTCGATTCGATAACAAATGACGATAAACGACGGATTTCTCAGGTTTTTACGACATATGAACACTTTTCACATTCTCCCGTGCAACGCGGCTGCTAGTCCTCCTTTCATGCAAAATCTTAAGCTCCTAGGTCACGTGAAATCCACCGAAGCAGGCTAAAAAGTGAATAATCGACAACTAAAATTTGAATTGTACTACTTCTTACTGGCTATTACTTCAACTTAGAAGCTTCTTCTGTATTCTATGGTGCTTTTAGTGTCTCCGCATACCGCAGCACGCGACATAGTTTTGCAGACGATAAATGTAACCGTTTCAGAGAGAAAAGCGGCCAATGTGACGATCTGGCTTTAAGTCGATTCGATAACAAATGTCGATAAACGAGGGATTTCTCAGGTTTTTACGACATATGAACTCTTTTTACATTCTCCCGTGCAACGCGGCTGCTAGTCCTCCTTTCATGCAAAATCTTAAGGTTCCACCTCATGTCCAAGCCACCAAATCCGGCTAAAAAGTGAATAATCAATAACTAAAACTCGAATTGTACTACATCTTACTGTCTATTACTTCAACTTAGAAGCTTCATCTGTGTTCTACTATGGTGCTTTTAGTGTCTCCGCATACCGCAGCACGCGACATAGCTTTGCAGACGATAAATGTAACCGTCTAAGAGAGAAAATCGGCCAATGTGATGATCTGGCTTTAAGTCGATTCGATAACAAATGATGAAAACGGACGGATTTCTCAGGTTTTTACTACAAATGAACACTTTTCACATTCTCCCATGCAACGCGGCTGCTAGTCCTCCTTTTATGCAAAATCTTAAGGTCCTAGGTCATGTCCAAGCACCAAAGCCGGCTAAAAAGTGAATAATCGACAACTAAAACTTGAATTGTACTACTTCTTAATGGCTATTACTTCAACTTAGAAGCTTCTTCTGTGTTCTTCTATGGTGCTCTTAGTGTCTCCGCATACCGCAGCACGCGACATAGCTTTGCAGACGATAAATGTAACCGTCTCAGAGAGAAAAGCGACCAATGTGACGATCTGGCTTTAAGTCGATTCGATAACAAATGACGATAAACGACGGATTTCTCAGGTTTTTACGACATATGAACTCTTTTTACATTCTCCCGTGCAACGCGGCTGCTAGTCCTCCTTTCATGCAAAATCTTAAGGTTCCACCTCATGTCCAAGCCACCAAATCCGGCTAAAAAGTGAATAATCAATAACTAAAACTTGAATGGTACTACATCTTACTGTCTATTACTTCAACTTAGAAGCTTCTTCTGTGTTCTACTATGGTGCTTTTAGTGTCTCCGCATACCGCAGCACGCGACATAGCTTTGCAGACGATAAATGTAACCGTCTCAGAGAGAAAAGAGGCCAATGTGACGATCTGGCTATAAGTCGATTCGATAACAAATGACGAAAACGGGCGGATTTCTCAGGTTTTTACTACATATGAACACTTTTGACATTCTCCCGTGCAACGCGGCTGCTAGTCCTCCTTTCGTGCAAAATCTTAATGTGATAGCTCATATCCAAGCCACCAAAGCTGGCTAAAAAGTGAATAATCGATAATTAAAAGTTGAATTGTACTACTTCTTACTGGTTATTACTTCAACTTAGAAGCTTCTTCTGAGTTCTACTATGGTGCTTTTAGTGTCTTCGCATACCGCAGCACGCGACATAGCTTTGCAGACGATAAATGTAACCGTCTCAGAGAGAAAAGCGGCCAAAGTGACGATCTGGCTTTAAATCGATTCGATAACAAATGACGAAAACGGACGGATTTCTCAGGTTTTTACTACAAATGAACACTTTTCACATTCTCCCATGCAACGCGGCTGCTAGTCCTCCTTTTATGCTAAATCTTAAGGTCCTAGGTCATGTCCAAGCACCAAAGCCGGCTAAAAAGTGAATAATCGACAACTAAAACTTGAATTGTACTACTTCTTAATGGCTATTACTTCAACTTAGAAGCTTCTTCTGTGTTCTTCTATGGTGCTCTTAGTGTCTCCGCATACCGCAGCACGCGACATAGCTTTGCAGACGATAAATGTAACCGTCTCAGAGAGAAAAGCGGCCAATGTGACGATCTGGATTTAAGTCGATTCGATAACAAATGACGATTAACGACGGATTTCTCAGGTTTTTACGACATATGAACTCTTTTTACATTCTCCCGTGCAACGCGGCTGCTAGTCCTCCTTTCATGCAAAATCTTAAGTTCCTAGGTCATGTCCAAGCCACCAAAGCCGGCTATAAAGTGAATAATCAATCACTAAAACTTGAATTGTACTACTTCTTACTGGCTATTATTTCAACTTAGAAGCTTCTTCTGTATTCTATGGTGCATTTAGTGTCTCCGCATACCGCAGCACGCGATATAGTTTTGCAGACGATAAATGTAACCGTCTAAGAGAGAAAAGCGGCCAATATGACGATCTGGCTTTGTCGATTCGATAACAAATGATGAAGACGGACGGATTTCTCAGGTTTTTACTACATATGAACACTTTTCACATTCTCCCGTGCAACGCGGCTGCTAGTTCTCCTTTCGTGCAAAATCTTAATGTCCTAGGTCATATCCAAGCCACCAAAGCCGGCTAAAAATTGAATAATCGATAATTAAAATATGAATTGTACTACTTCTTACTGGCTATTACTTCAACTTAGAAGCTTCTTCTGAGTTCTACTATGGTGCTTTTAGTGTCTTCGAAAACCGCAGCACGCGACATAGCTTTGCAGACGATAAATGTAACCATCTCAGAGAGAAAAGCGGCCAATGTGACGATCTGGCTTTAAGTCGATTCGATAACAAATGACGAAAACGGACGGATTTCTCAGGTTTTTACTACAAATGAACACTTTTCACATTCTCCCATGCAAGGCGGCTGCTAGTCCTCCTTTTATGCAAAATCTTAAGGTCCTAGGTCATGTCCAAGCCACCAAAGCCGGCTAAAAAGTGAATAATCGGCAACTAAAACTTGAATTGCACTACATCTTACTGGCTATTACTTCAACTTAGAAGTTTCTTCTGTGTTCTACTATGGTTCTTTTAGTGTCTCCGCATACCGCAGAACGCGACATAGCTTTGCAGACGATAAATTTAACCGTCTCAGGAGAAATGCGGCCAATGTGACGATCTGGCTATAAGTCGATTCGATAACAAATGACGAAAACGGGCGGATTTCTCAGGTTTTTACTACATATGAACACTTTTCACATTCTCCCGTGCAACGCGGCTGCTAGTCCTTCTTTCGTGCAAAATCTTAATGTCCTAGGTCATATCCAAGCCACCAAAGCCGGCTAAAAAGTGAATAATCGATAATTAAAACTTGAATTGTTCTACTTCTTAGTGGCTATTGCTTCAACTTAGAAGCTTCTTCTGAGTTCTATTATGGTGCTTTTAGTGTCTTCGCATACCGCAATACGCGACATAGCTTTGCAGACGATAAATGTAACCGTCTCAGAGAGAAAAGCGGCCAAAGTGACGATCTCGCTTTAAGTCGATTCGATAACAAATGACGAAAACGGACGGATTTCTAAGGTTTTTACTACAAATGAACACTTTTCACATTCTCCCATGCAACGCAGCTGCTAGTCCTCCTTTTATGCAAAATCTTAAGGTCCTAGGTCATGTCCAAGTCACCAAAGCCGGCTAAAAAGTGAATAATCGACAACTAAAACTTGAATTGTACTACTTCTTAATGGCTATTACTTCAACTTAGAAGCTTCTTCTAAGTTCTACTAAGGTGCTTTTAGTGTCTCCGCATACCGCAGCACGCGACATAGCTTTGCAGACGATAAATGTAACCGTCTCAGAGAGAAAAGCGGCCAATGTGACGATCTGGCTTTAAGTCGATTCGATAACAAATGACGATAAACGACGGATTTCTCAGGTTTTTACGACATATGAACTCTTTTTACATTCTCCCGTGCAACGCGGCTGCTAGTCCTCTTTTCATGCAAAATCTTAAGTCCCTAGGTCACGTCCAAGCCACCGAAGCAGGCTAAAAAGTGAATAATCGACAACAAAAATTTGAATTGTACTACATCTTACTGGCTATTACTTCAACTTAGAAGCTTCTTCAGTATTCTATGGTGCTTTTAGTGTCTCCGCATACCGCAGCACGCGACATAGCTTTGCAGACGATAAATGTAACCGTCTCAGAGAGAAATGCGGCCAATGTGACGATCTGGCTTTAAGTCGATTCGATAACAAATGACGATAAACAACGGATTTCTCAGGTTTTTACTACATATGAACACTTTTCACATTCTCCCGTGCAACGCGGCTGCTAGTCCTCCTTTCATGCAAAATCTTAAGGTTCCACCTCATGTCCAAGCCACCAATTCCGGCTAAAAAGTGAATAATCAATAACTAAAACTTGAATTGTACTACATCTTACTGTCTATTACTTCAACTTAGAAGCTTCTTCTGTGTTCTACTATGGTGCTTTTAGTGTCTCCGCATACCGCAGCACGCGACATAGCTTTGCAGACGATAAATGTAACCGTCTAAGAGAGAAAAGCGGCCAATATGACGATCTGGCTTTAAGTCGATTCGATAACAAATGATGAAAACGGACGGATTTCTCAGGTTTTTACAACATATGAACACTTTTCACATTCTCCCGTGCAACGCGGCTGCTAGTCCTCCTTTCATGCAAAATCTTAAGGTCCTAGGTCATGTCCAAGCCACCAAAGCTGGCTAAAAAGTGATAATCGACAACTAAAGCTTGAATTGTACTACTTCTTACTGGCTATCACTTCAACTTAGAAGTTTCTTCTGTGTTCTACTATGGTGCTTTTAGTGTCTCCGCATACCGCAGCACGCGACATAGCTTTGCAGACGATAAATGTAACCGTCTCAGAGAGAAAAGAGGCCAATGTGACGATCTGGCTATAAGTCGATTCGATAACGAATGACGAAAACGGGCGGATTTCTCAGGTTTGTACTACATATGAACACTTTTCACATTCTCCCGTGCAACGCGGCTGCTAGTCCTCCTTTCGTGCAAAATCTTAATGTCCTAGGTCATATCCAAGCGACCAAAGCCGGCTAAAAAGTGAATAATCGATAATTAAAACTTGAATGGTACTACTTCTTACTGGCTATTACTTCAACTTAGAAGCTTCTTCTGAGTTCTACTATGTTGCTTTTAGTGTCTTCGCATACCGCAGAACGCGACATAGCTTTGCAGACGATAAATGTAACCATCTCAGAGAGAAAAGCGGCCAAAGTGACGATCTGGCTTTAAGTCGATTCGATAACAAATGACGAAAACGGACGGATTTCTCAGGTTTTTACTATAAATGAACACTTTTCACATTCTCCCATGCAACGCGGCTGCTAGTCCTCCTTTTATGCAAAATCTTAAGGTCCTAGGTCATGTCCAAGCCACCAAAGCCGGCTAAGAAGTGAATAATCGGCAACTAAAACTTGAATTGTTCTACTTCTTACTGGCTATTGCTTCAACTTAGAAGCTTCTTCTGAGTACTACTATGGTGCTTTTAGTGTCTTCGCATACCGCAATACGCGACATAGCTTTGCAGACGATAAATGTAACCGTCTCAGAGAGAAAAGCGGCCAAAGTGACGGATTCGCTTTAAGTCGATTCGATAACAAATGACGAAAACGGACAGATTTCTCAGTTTTTTTTTGCAAATGAACACTTTTCACATTCTCCCATGCAACGCAGCTGCTAGTCTTCCTTTTATGCAAAATCTTAAGGTCCTAGGTCATGTCCAAGTCACCAAAGCCGGCTAAAAAGTGAATAATCGACAACTAAAACTTGAATTGTACTACTTCTTAATGGCTATTACTTCAACTTCGAAGCTTCTTCTAAGTTCTACTAAGGTGCTTTTAGTGTCTCCGCATACCGCAGCACGCGACATAGCTTTGCAGACGATAAATGTAACCGTCTCAGAGAGAAAAGCGGCCAATGTGACGATCTGGCTTTAAGTCGATTCGATAACAAATGACGATAAACGACGGATTTCTCAGGTTTTTACGACATATGAACACTTTTCACATTCTCCCGTGCAACGCGGCTGCTAGTCCTCCTTTCATGCAAAATCTTAAGGTCCTAGGTCATGTCCAAGCCACCAAAGCTGGCTAAAAAGTGATAATCGACAACTAAAGCTTGAATTGTACTACTTCTTACTGGCTATCACTTCAACTTAGAAGTTTCTTCTGTGTTCTACTATGGTGCTTTTAGTGTCTCCGCATACCGCAGCACGCGACATAGCTTTGCAGACGATAAATGTAACCGTCTCAGAGAGAAAAGAGGCCAACGTGACGATCTGGCTATAAGTCGATTCGATAACGAATGACGAAAACGGGCGGATTTCTCAGGTTTGTACTACATATCAACACTTTTCACATTCTCCCGTGCAACGCGGCTGCTAGTCCTCCTTTCGTGCAAAATCTTAATGTCCTAGGTCATATCCAAGCGACCAAAGCCGGCTAAAAAGTGAATAATCGATAATTAAAACTTGAATGGTACTACTTCTTACTGGCTATTACTTCAACTTAGAAGCTTCTTCTGAGTTCTACTATGTTGCTTTTAGTGTCTTCGCATACCGCAGAACGCGACATAGCTTTGCAGACGATAAATGTAACCATCTCAGAGAGAAAAGCGGCCAAAGTGACGATCTGGCTTTAAGTCGATTCGATAACAAATGACGAAAACGGACGGATTTCTCAGGTTTTTACTATAAATGAACACTTTTCACATTCTCCCATGCAACGCGGCTGCTAGTCCTCCTTTTATGCAAAATCTTAAGGTCCTAGGTCATGTCCAAGCCACCAAAGCCGGCTAAGAAGTGAATAATCGGCAACTAAAACTTGAATTGTTCTACTTCTTACTGGCTATTGCTTCAACTTAGAAGCTTCTTCTGAGTTCTACTATGGTGCTTTTAGTGTCTTCGCATACCGCAATACGCGACATAACTTTGCAGACGATAAATGTAACCGTCTCAGAGAGAAAAGCGGCCAAAGTGACGGATTCGCTTTAAGTCGATTCGATAACAAATGACGAAAACGGACAGATTTCTCAGTTTTTTTTTACAAATGAACACTTTTCACATTCTCCCATGCAACGCAGCTGCTAGTCCTCCTTTTATGCAAAATCTTAAGGTCCTAGGTCATGTCCAAGTCACCAAAGCCGGCTAAAAAGTGAATAATCGACAACTAAAACTTGAATTGTACTACTTCTTAATGGCTACTACTTCAACTTCGAAGCTTCTTCTAAGTTCTACTAAGGTGCTTTTAGTGTCTCCGCATACCGCAGCACGCGACATAGCTTTGCAGACGATAAATGTAACCGTCTCAGAGAGAAAAGCGGCCAATGTGACGATCTGGCTTTAAGTCGATTCGATAACAAATGACGATAAACGACGGATTTCTCAGGTTTTTACGACATATGAACACTTTTCACATTCTCCCGTGCAACGCGGCTGCTAGTCCTCCTTTCATGCAAAATCTTAAGGTTCCACCTCATGTCCAAGCCACCAAATCCGGCTAAAAAGTGAATAATCGATAATTAAAACTTGAATTGTAATACTTCTTACTGGCTATTGCTTCAACTTAGAAGCTTCTTCTGAGTTCTACTATGGTGCTTTTAGTGTCTTCGCATACCGCAGAACGCGACATAGCTTTGCAGACGATAAATGTAACCGTCTCAGAGAGAAAAGCGGCCAAAGTGACGATCTGGCTTTAAGTCGATTCGATAACAAATGACGAAAACGGACGGATTTCTCAGGTTTTAGCTACAAATGAACACTTTTCACATTCTCCCATGCAACGCGGCTGCTAGTCCTCCTTTTATGCAAAATCTTAAGGTCCTAGGTTATGTCCAAGCCACCAAAGCCTGCTAAAAAGTGAATAATCGGCAACTAAAACTTGAATTGTACTACATCTTACTGGCTATTACTTCAACTTAGAAGCTTCTTCTGTGTTCTACTATGGTTCTCTTAGTGTCTCCGCATACCGCAGCACGCGACATAGCTTTGCAGACGATAAATGTAACCGTCTCAGAGAGAAAAGAGGCCAATGTGACGATCTGGCTATAAGTCGATTCAATAACAAATGACGAAAACGGGCGGATTTCTCAGGTTTTTACTACATATGAACACTTTTCACATTCTCCCATGCAACGCGGCTGCTAGTCCTTCTTTCGTGCAATTCTTAATGTCCTAGGTCATATCCAAGCCACCAAAGCCGGCTAAAAAGTGAATAATCGATAATTAAAACTTGAATTGTACTACTTCTTAATGGCTATTGCTTCAACTTAGAAGCTTCTTCTGTGTTCTACCATGGTGCTTTTAGTGTCTCCGCATACCGCAGCACGCGACATAGCTTTGCAGACGATAAATGTAACCGTCTCAGAGAGAAAAGCGGCCAATGTTACGATCTGGCTTTAAGTCGATTCGATAACAAATGACGATAAACGACGGATTTCTCAGGTTTTTACGACATATGAACTCTTTTTACATTCTCCCGTGCAACGCGGCTGCTAGTCCTCCTTTCATGCAAAATCTTAAGCTCCTAGGTCACGTGAAATCCACCGAAGCAGGCTAAAAAGTGAATAATCGACAACTGAAATTTGAATTGTACCACTTCTTACTGGCTATTACTTCAACTTAGAAGCTTCTTCTGTATTGTATGGTGCTTTTAGTGTCTCCGCATACCGCAGCACGCGACATAGTTTTGCAGACGAGAAATGTAACCGTCTCAGAGAGAAAAGAGGCCAATGTGACGATCTGGCTATAAGTCGTTTCGATAACAAATGACGAAAACGGGCGGGTTTCTCAGGTTTTTACTACATATGAACACTTTTCACATTCTCCCGTGCAACGCGGCTGCTATTCCTCCTTTCGTGCAGAATCTTAATGTCCTAGGTCATATCCAAGCCACCAAAGCCGGCTAAAAAGTGAATAATCGATAATTAAAACTTGAATTGTAGTACTTCTTGCTGGCTATTACTTCAACTTAGAAGCTTCTTCTGAGTTCTACTATGATGCTTTTAGTGTCTTCGCATACCGCAGCACGCGACATAGCTTTGCAGACGATAAATGTAACCGTCTCAGAGAGAAAAGCGGCCAGAGTGACGATCTGGCTATAAGTCGATTCGATAACAAATGACGAAAACGGGCGGATTTCTCAGGTTTTTACTACATATGAACACTTTTCACATTCTCCCGTGCAACGCGGCTGTTAGTCCTCCTTTCGTGCAAAATCTTAATGTCCTAGGTCATATCCAAACCACCAAATCCGGCTAAAAAGTGAATAATCGATAATTAAAACTTGAATTGTACTACTTCTTACTGGCTATTACTTCAACTTAGAAGCTTCTTCTGTGTTCTACTATGGTGCTTTTAGTGTCTCCGCATACCGCAGCACGCGACATAGCTTAGCAGACGATAAATGTAACCGTCTCAGAGAGAAAAGCGGCCAATGTGACGATCTGGCTTTAAGTCGATGCGATAACAAATGACGATAAACGACGGATTTCTCAGGTTTTTACGACATATGAACTCTTTTTACATTCTCCCGTGCAACGCGGCTGCTAGTCCTCCTTTCATGCAAAATCTTAAGTTCCTAGGTCACGTCCAAGCCACCGAAGCAGGCTACAAAGTGAATAATCGACAACTAAAATTTGAATTGTACTACTTCTTACTGGCTATTACTTCAACTTAGAAGCTTCTTCTGTATTCTATGGTGCTTTCAGTGTCACCGCATACCGCAGCACGCGACATAGTTTTGCAGACGATAAATGTAACCGTCTCAGAGAGAAATGCGGCCAATGTGACGATCTGGCTTTAAGTCGATTTGATAACAAATGACGAAAACGGACGGATTTCTCAGGTTTTTACTACATATGAACACTTTTCACATTCTCCCGTGCAACGCGGCTGCTAGTCCTCCTTTCATGCAAAATCTTAAGGTTCCACCTCATGTCCAAGCCACCAAATCCAGCTAAAAAGTGAATAATCAATAAATAAAACTTGAATTGTACTACATCTTACTGTCTATTACTTCAACTTAGAAGCTTCTTTTGTGTTCTACTATGGTGCTTTTAGTGTCTCCGCATACCGCAGCACGCGACATAGCTTTGCAGACGGTAAATGTAACCGTCTAAGAGAGAAAAGCGGCCAATATGTCGATCTGGCTTTAAGCCGATTCGATAACAAATGATGAAAACGGACGGATTTGTCAGGTTTTTACTAAATATCAACACTTTTCACATTCTCCCGTGCAACGCGGCTGCTAGTCCTCCTTTCATGCAAAATCTTAAGGTCCTAGGTCATGTCCAAGCCACCAAATCCGGCTAAAAAGTGAATAATCAATAACTAAAACTTGAATTTTACTACATCTTACTGACTATTACTTCAACTTAGAAGCTTCATCTGTGTTCTACTATGGTGCTTTTAGTGTCTCCGCATACCGCAGCACGCGACATAGCTTTGCAGACGATAAATGTAACCGTTTCAGAGAGGAAAGCGGCCAAAGTGACGATCTGGCTTTAAGTCGATTCGATAACAAATGACGAAAACGGACGGATTTCTCAGGTTTTTACTACATATGAACACTTTTCACATTCTCCCGTGCAACGTGGCTGCTAGTCCTCCTTTTATGCAAAATCTTAAGTTCCTAGGTCACGTCCAAGCCACCGAAGCAAGCTAAAAAGTGAATAATCGACAACTAAAATTTGAATTGTACTACTTCTTACTGGCTATTACTTCAACTTAGAAGCTTCTTCTGTATTCTATGGTGCTTTTAGTGTCTCCGCATACCGCAGCACGCGACATAGCTTTGCACACGATAAATGTAACCGTCTCAGAGAGAAAAGAACCAATGTGACGATCTGGCTATAAGTCGATTCGATAACAAATGACGAAAACGGACGGATTTCTCAGGTTTTTACTACATATGAACACTTTTCACATTCTCCCGTGCAACGCGGCTGCTAGTCCTCCTTTCGTGCAAAATCTTAATGTCCTAGCTCATATCCAAGCCACCAAAGCCGGCTAAAAAGTGAATAATCGATAATTAAAAGTTGAATTGTACTACTTCTTACTGGCTATTACTTCAACTTAGAAGCTTCTTCTGAGTTCTACTATGGTGCTTTTAGTGTCTTCGCATACCGCAGCACGCGACATAGCGTTGCAGACGATAAATGTAACCGTCTCAGAGAGAAAAGCGGCCAAAGTGACGATCTGGCTTTAAGTCGATTCGATAACAAATGACGAAAACGGACGGATTTCTCAGGTTTTTACTACAAATGAACACTTTTCACATTCTCCCATGCAACGCGGCTGCTAGTCCTCCTTTTATGCAAAATCTTAAGGTCCTAAGTCATGTCCAAGCACCAAAGCCGGCTAAAAAGTGAATAATCGACAACTAAAACTTGAATTGTACTACTTCTTAATGGCTATTACTTCAACTTAGAAGCTTCTTCTGTGTTCTACTATGGTGCTCTTAGTGTCTCCGCATACCGCAGCACGCGACATAGCTTTCCAGACGATAAATGTAACCGTCTCAGAGAGAAAAGCGGCCAATGTGACGATCTGGCTTTAAGTCGATTCGATAACAAATGACGATAAACGACGGATTTCTCAGGTTTTTACGACATATGAACTCTTTTTACATTCTCCCGTGCAACGCGGCTGCTAGTCCTCCTTTCATGCAAAATCTTAAGGTTCCACCTCATGTCCAAGCCACCAAATCCGGCTAAAAAGTGAATAATCAATAACTAAAACTTGAATGGTACTACATCTTACTGTCTATTACTTCAACTTAAAAGCTTCTTCTGTGTTCTACTATGGTGCTTTTAGTGTCTCCGCATACCGCAGCACGCGACATAGCTTTGCAGACGATAAATGTAACCGTCTCAGAGAGAAATGAGGCCAATGTGACGATCTGGCTATATGTCGATTCGATAACAAATGACGAAAACGGGCGGATTTCTCAGGTTTTTACTACATATGAACACTTTTGACATTCTCCCGTGCAACGCGGCTGCTAGTCCTCCTTTCGTGCAAAATCTTAATGTGATAGCTCATATCCAAGCCAACAAAGCCGGCAAAAAGTGAATAATCGATAATTAAAACTTGAATTGTACTACTTCTTGCTGGCTATTACTTCAACTTAGAAGCTTCTTCTGAGTTCTACTATGGTGCTTTTAGTGTCTTCGCATACCGCAGCACGCGACATAGCTTTGCAGACGATAAATGTAACCGTCTCAGAGAGAAAAGCGGCCAAAGTGACGATCTGGCTTTAAGTCGATTCGATAACAAATGACGAAAACCGACGGATTTCTCAGGTTTTTACTACAAATGAACACTTTTCACATTCTCCCATGCAACGCGGCTGCTAGTCCTCCTTTTATGCAAAATCTTAAGGTCCTAGGTCATGTCCAAGCCACCAAAGCCGGCTAAAAAGTGAATAATCGACAACTAAAACTTGATTTGTACTACTTCTTAATGGCTATTACTTCAACTTAGAAGCTTCTTCTGTGTTCTACTATGGTGCTCTTAGTGTCTCCGCATACCGCAGCACGCGACATAGCTTTGCAGACGATAAATGTAACCGTCTCAGAGAGAAAAGCGGCCAATGTGACGATCTGGCTTTAAGTCGATTCGATAACAAATGACGATAAACGACGGATTTCTCAGGTTTTTACGACATATGAACTCTTTTTACATTCTCCCGTGCAACGCGGCTGCTAGTCCTCCTTTCATGCAAAATCTTAAGTTCCTAGGTCATGTCCAAGCCACCAAAGCCGGCTATAAAGTGAATAATCGATCACTAAAACTTGAATTGTACTACTTCTTACTCGCTATTATTTCAACTTAGAAGCTTCTTCTGTATTCTATGGTGCATTTAGTGTCTCCGCATACCGCAGCACGCGACATAGTTTTGCAGACGATAAATGTAACCGTCTAAGAGAGAAAAGCGGCCAATATGACGATCTGGCTTTGTCGATTCGATAACAAATGATGAAGACGGACGGATTTCTCAGGTTTTTACTACATATGAACACTTTTCACATTCTCCCGTGCAACGCGGTTGCTAGTCCTCCTTTCGTGCAAAATCGTAATGTCCTAGGTCATATCCAACCCACCAAAGCCGGCTAAAAAGTGAATAATCGATAATTAAAATATGAAATGTACTACTTCTTACTGGCTATTACTTCAACTTAGAAGCTTCTTCTGAGTTCTACTATGGTGCTTTTAGTGTCTTCGCATACCGCAGCACGCGACATAGCTTTGCAGACAATAAATGTAACCATCTCAGAGAGAAAAGCGGCCAAAGTGACGATCTGGCTTTAAGTCGATTCGATAACAAATGACGAAAACGGACGGATTTCTCAGGTTTTCACTACAAATATACACTTTTCACATTCTCCCATGCAACGCGGCTGCTAGTCCTCATTTTATGCAAAATCTTAAGGTCCTAGGTCATGTCCAAGCCACCAAAGTCGGCTAAAAAGGGAATAATCGACAACTAAAACTTGAATTGTACTACTTCTTAATGGCTATTACTTCAACGTAGAAGCTTCTTCTGTGTTCTACTATGGTGCTTTTAGTGTCTCCGCATACCGCAGCACGCGACATAGCTTTGCAGACGATAAATGTAACCGTCTCAGAGAGAAAAGCGGCCAATGTGACGATCTGGCTTTAAGTCGATTCGATAACAAATGACGATAAACGACGGATTTCTCAGGTTTTTACGACATGTGAACTCTTTTTACATTCTCCCGTGCAACGCGGCTGCTAGTCCTCCTTTCATGCAAAATCTTAAGGTTCCACCTCATGTCCAAGCCACCAAATCCGGCTAAAAAGTGAATAATCAATAACTAAAACTTGAATTGTACTACATCTTACTGTCTATTACTTCAACTTAGATGCTTCTTCGGTGTTCTACTATGGTGCTTTTAGTGTCTCCGCATACCGCAGCACGCGACATAGCTTTGCAGACGATAAATGTAACCGTCTAAGAGAGAAAAGCGGCCAATATGACGATCTGGCTTTAAGTCGATTCGATAACAAATGATGAAAACGGACGGATTTGTCAGGTTTTTACTACATATGAACACTTTTCACATTCTCCCGTGCAACGCGGCTGCTAGTCCTCCTTTCATGCAAAATCTTAAGGTCCTAGGTCATATCCAAGCCACCAAAGCCGGCTAAAAAGTGAATAATCGATAATTAAAACTTGAATTGTACTACTTCTTACTGGCTATTACTTCAACTTAGAAGTTTCTTCTGTGTTCTACTATGGTGCTTTTAGTGTTTCCACATACCGCAGCACGCGACATAGCTTTGCAGACGATAAATGTAACCGTCTCAGAGAGAAAAGCGGCCAAAGTGACGATCTGGCTTTAAGTCGATTCGATAACAAATGACGAAAACGGACGGATTTCTCAGGTTTTTACTACAAATGAACACTTTTCACATTCTCCCATGCAACGCGGCTGCTAGTCCTCCTTTTATGCAAAATCTTAATGTCCTAGGTCATGTCCAAGCCACCAAAGCCGGCTAAACAGTGAATAATCGACAACTAAAACTTGAATTGTACTACTTCTTAATGGCTATTACTTCAACTTAGAAGCTTCTTCTGTGTTCTACTATGGTGATTTAATGTGTCTCCGCATACCGCAGCACGCGACATAGCTTTGCAGACGATAAATGTAACCGTCTCAGAGAGAAAAGCGGCCAATGTGACGATCTGGCTTTAAGTCGATTCGATAACAAATGACGAAAACGGACGGATTTCTCAGGTTTTTACTACATGTGAACACTTTTCACATTCTCCCGTGCAACGCGGCTGCTAGTCCTCCTTTCATGCAAAATCTTAAGGTTCCACCTCATGTCCAAGCCACCAAATCCGGCTAAAAAGTGAATAATCAATAACTAAAACTTGAATTGTACTACTTCTTACTGGCTATTACTTCAACTTAGAAGCTTCTTCTGTGTTCTACCATGGTGCTTTTAGTGTCTCCGCATACCGCAGCACGCGACATAGCTTTGCAGGGGATAAATGTAACCGTCTCAGAGAGAAAAGCGGTAAATGTGACGATCTGACATTAAGTCGATTCGATAACAAATGACGAAAACGGGCGGATTTCTCAGGTTTTTACTACATATGAACACTTTTCACATTCTCCCGTGCAACGCGCCTGCTAGTCCTCCTTTCGAGCAAAATCTTAATGTCCTAGGTCATATCTAAGCCACCAAAGCCGGCTAAAAAGTGAATAATCGATAATTAAAACTTGAATTGTACTACTTCTTACTGGCTATTACTTCAGCTTAGAAGCTTCTTCTGAGTTCTACTATGGTGCTTTTAGTGTCTCCGCATACCGCAGCACGCGACATAGCTTTGCACACGATAAATGTAACCGTCTCCGAGAGAAAAGCGGCCAATGTGGCGATCTGGTTTAAATGGTTCAAATGGCTCTGAGCACTATGGGACTCAACTGCTGTGGTCATTAATCCCCTAGAACTTAGAACTACTTAAACCTAACTAACCTAAGGACATCACACACATCCATGCCCGAGGCAGGATTCGAACCTGCGACCGTAGCAGTCTCACGGTTCCGGACTGTGCGCCTAGAACCGCGAGACCACCGCGGCCGGCGACCTGGTTTTAAGTCGATTCGATAACAAACGACGAAAACGGACGGATTTCTCAGGTATTTACTACATATGAACACTTTTCACATTCTCCCGTGTAACGCGGATGATAGTCCTCCTTTCATGCAAAATCTTAAGGTTCCACCTCATGTCCAAGCCACCAAATCCGGCTAAAAAGTGAATAATTTATAACTAAAACTCGAATTGTACTACATCTTACTGTCTATTACTTCAACTTAGAAGCTTCTTCTGTGTTCTACTATGGTGCTTTTAGTGTCTCCGCATACCGCACCACGCGACATAGCTTTGCAGACGATAAATGTAACCGTCTCAGAGACAAGAGCGGCCAATGTGACGATCTGGCTTTAAATCGATTCGATAACAAATGACGATAAACGACGGATTTCTCAGGTTTTTACGACATATGAACTCTTTTTACATTCTCCCATGCAACGCGGCTGCTAGTCCTCCTTTCATGCAAAATCTTAAGTTCCTAGGTCACGCCCAAGCCACCGAAGCAGGCTAAAAAGTGAATAATCGACAACTAAAATTTGAATTGTACTACTTCTTACTGGCTATTACTTCAACTTAGAAGCTACTTTTGTATTCTATGGTGCTTTTAGTGTCTCCGCATTCCGCAGCACGCGACATAGTTTTGCAGACGATAAATGTAACCGTCTCAGAGAGAAATGCGGCCAATGTGACGATCTGGCTTTAAGTCGATTCGATAACAAATGACGAAAACGGACGGATTTCTCAGGTTTTTACTACATATGAACACTTTTCACATTCTCCCGTGAAACGCGGCTGCTAGTCCTCCTTTCATGCAAAATCTTAAGGTCCTAGTTCATGTCCAATCCACCAAAGCCGGCTAAAAAGTGAATAATCAATAACTAAAACTTAAATTGTACTACTTCTTACTGTCTATTACTTCAACTTAGAAGCTTCTTCTGTGTTCTACTATGGTGCTTTTAGTGTCTCCGCAGACCGCAGAACGCGACATAGCTTTGCAGACGATAAATGTAACCGTCTAAGAGAGAAAAGCGGCCAATAAGACGATCTGGCCTTAAGTCGATTCGATAACAAATGACGAAAATGGACGGATTTCTCAGGTTTTTACTACATATGAACACTTTTCACATTCTCCCGTGCAACGCGGCTGCTAGTCCTCCTTTCGTGCAAAATCTTAATGTCCTAGGTCATATCCAAGCCACCAAAGCCGGCTAAAAAGTGAATAATCGATAATTAAAATTTGAATTGTACAACTTCTTACTGGCTATTACTTCAACTTAGAAGCTTCTTCTGAGTTCTACTATGGTGCTTTTAGTGTCTTCGCATACCGCAGCACGCGACATAGCTTTGCAGACGATAAATGTAACCGTCTCAGAGAGAAAAGCGGCCAAAGTGACGATCTGGCTTTAAGTCGATTCGATAACAAATGACGAAAACGGACGGATTTCTCAGGTTTTTTCTACAAATGAACACTTTTCACATTCTCCCATGCAACGCGGCTGCTAGTCCTCCTTTTATGCAAAATCTTAAGATCCTAGGTCACGTCCAAGCCACCGAAGCAAGCTAAAACGTGAATAATCGACAACTAAAATTTGATTTGTACTACTTCTTACTGGCTATTACTTCAACTTAGAAGCTTCTTCTGTGTTCTATGGTGCTTTTAGTGTCTCCGCATACCACAGCACGCGACATAGCTTTGCAGACGATAAATGTAACCGTCTCAGAGAGAAATGCGGCCAATGTGACGATCTGGCTTTAAGTCGATTCGATAACAAATGACGAAAACGGACGGATTTCTCAGGTTTTTACTACATATGAACACTTTTCACATTCTCCCGTGCAACGCGGCTACTAGTCCTGCTTTCATGCAAAATCTTAAGGTCCTAGGTCATGTCCAAGCCACCAAAGCCGGCTAAAAAGTGAATAATCGATAACTAAAACTTGAATTGCACTACTTCTTACTGGCTATTATTTCAACCTAGAAGCTTCTTCTGTGTTCTACTATGGTGCTTTTAGTGTCTCCGCATACCGCAGCACGCGACATAGCTTTGCAGACGATAAATGTAACCGTCTCAGAGAGAAAAGCGGCCAATGTGGCGATCTGGTTTTAAGTCGATTCGATAACAAACGACGAAAACGGACGGATTTCTCAGGTTTTTACTACATATTAACACTTTTCACATTCTCCCGTGCAACGCGGATGCTAGTCCTCCTTTCATACAAAATCTAAAGGTCCTAGGTCATGTCCAAGCCACCAAAGCCGGCTAAAAAGTGAATAATCGACAACTAAAACTTGAATTGTACTACTTCTTACTGGCTATTACTTCAACTTAGAAGTTTCTTCTGTGTTCTACTATGGTGCTTTTAGTGTCTCCGAATACCGCAGCACGCGACATAGCTTTGCAGACGATAAATGTAACCGTCTAAGAGAGAAAAGCGGCCAATATGACGATCTGGCTTTAAGTCGATTCGATAACAAATGATGAAAACGGACGGATTTGTCAGGTTTTTACTACATATGAAGACTTTTCACATTCTCCCGTGCAACGCGGCTGCTAGTCCTCCTTTCGTGCAAAATCTTAATGTCCTAGGTCATATCCAAGCCACCAAAGCCGGCTAAAAAGTGAATAATCGATAATTAAAACTTGAATTGTACTACTTCTTACTGGCTATTACTTCAACTTAGAAGCTTCTTCTGAGTTCTACTATGGTGCTTTTAGTGTCTTCGCATACCGCAGCACGCGAAATAGTTTTGCAGACGATAAATGTAACCGTCTCAGAGAGAAAAGCGGCCAAAGTGACGATCTGGCTTTAAGTCGATTCGATAACAAATGACGAAAACGGACGGATTTCTCAGGTTTTTACTACAAATGAACACTTTTCACATTCTCCCATGCAACGCGGCTGCTAGTCCTCCTTTTATGCAAAATCTTAAGGTCCTAGGTCATGTCCAAGCCACCACAGCCGGCTAAAAAGTGAATAATCGACAACTACACCTTGAATTGTTTTACTTCTTAATGGCTATTACTTCAACTTAGAAGCTTCTTCTGTGTTCTACTATGGTGCTTTTTGTGTCTCCGCATACCGCAGCACGCGACATAGCTTTGCAGACGATAAATGTAACCGTCTCAGAGAGAAAAGCGGCCAATGTGACGATCTGGCTTTAAGTCGCTTCAATAACAAATGACGATAAACGACGGATTTCTCAGGTTTTTACGACATATGAACTCTTTTTACATTCTCCCGTGCAACGCGGCTGCTAGTCCTCCTTTCGAGCAAAATCTTAATGTCCTAGGTCATATCTAAGCCACCAAAGCCGGCTAAAAAGTGAATAATCGATAATTAAAACTTGAATTGTACTACTTCTTACTGGCTATTACTTCAGCTTAGAAGCTTCTTCTGAGTTCTACTATGGTGCTTTTAGTGTCTCCGCATACCGCAGCACGCGACATAGCTTTGCACACGATAAATGTAACCGTCTCAGAGAGAAATGCTGCCAATGTGACGATCTGGCTTTAAGTCGATTCGATAACAAATGACGAAAACGGACTGATTTCTCAGGTTTTTACTACATATGAACACTTTTCACATTCTCCCGTGCAACGCGGCTGCTAGTCCTGCTTTCATGCAAAATCTTAAGGTCCTAGGTCATGTCCAAGCCACCAAAGCCGGCTAAAAAGTGAATAATCGATAACTAAAACTTGAATTGTACTACTTCTTACTGGCTATTATTTCAACCTAGAAGCTTCTTCTGTGTTCTACTATGGTGCTTTTAGTGTCTCCGCATACCGCAGCACGCGACATAGCTTTGCAGACGATAAATGTAACCGTCTCCGAGAGAAAAGCGGCCAATGTGGCGATCTGGTTTTAATGGTTCAAATGGCTCTGAGCACTATGGGACTCAACTGCTGTGGTCATTAGTCCCCTAGAACTTAGAACTACTTAAACCTAACTAACCTAAGGACATCACACACATCCATGCCCGAGGCAGGATTCGAACCTGCGGCCATAGCAGTCTCACGGTTCCGGACTGTGCGCCTAGAACCGCGAGACCACCGCGGCCGGCGACCTGGTTTTAAGTCGATTCGTTAACAAACGACGAAAACGGACGGATTTCTCAGGTTTTTACTACATATGAACACTTTTCACATTCTCCCGTGTAACGCGGATGCTAGTCCTCCTTTCATGCAAAATCTTAAGCTCCTAGGTCACGTGAAAGCCACCGAAGCAGGCTAAAAAGTGAATAATCGACAACTAAAATTTGAATTGTACTACTACTTACTGGCTATTTTTTCAACTTAGAAGCTTCTTCTGTATTCTATGGTGCTTTTAGTGTCTCCGCATACCGCAGCACGTTACATAGTTTTGCAGACGATAAATGTAACCGTCTCCGAGAGAAATGCGGCCAATGTGACGATCTGGCTTTAAGTCGATTCCATAACAAATGACGAAAACGGACGGATTTCTCAGGTTTTTACTACATATGAACACTTTTCACATTCTCCCGTG
This sequence comes from Schistocerca gregaria, assembly GCF_023897955.1. Lineage (NCBI taxonomy): Eukaryota > Metazoa > Arthropoda > Insecta > Orthoptera > Acrididae > Schistocerca > Schistocerca gregaria. The sequence goes on from NW_026061973.1 coordinate 1,013,191, forward strand.
CAACGCGGCATCTAGTCCTCCTTTCATGCAAAATCTTAAGGTTCCACCTCATGTCCAAGTCACCAAATCCGGCTAAAAAGTGAATAATCAATAACTAAAACTTGAATTGTACTACATCTTACTGTCTATTACTTCAACTTAGAAGCTTCTTCTGTGTTTTACTATGGTGCTTTTAGTGTCTCCGCATACCGCAGCACGCGACATAGCTTTGCAGACGATAAATGTAACCGTCTCAGAGAGAAAAGAGGCCAATGTGACGATCTGGCTATAAGTCGATTCGATAACAAATGACGAAAACGGGCGGATTTCTCAGGTTTTTACTACATATGAACACTTTTCACATTCTCCCGTGCAACGCGGCTGCTAGTCCTCGTTTCGTGCAAAATCTTAAAGTCCTAGGTCATATCCAAGCCACCAAAGCCGGCTAAAAAGTGAATAATCGATAATTAAAATTTGAATTGTACTACTTCTTACTGGCTATTACTTCAACTTAGAAGCTTCTTCTGAGTTCTACTATGGTGCTTTTAGTGTCTTCGCATACCGCAGCACGCGACATAGCTTTGCAGACGATAAATGTAACCGTCTCAGAGAGAAAAGCGGCCAAAGTGACGATCTGGCTTTAAGTCGATTCGATAACAAATGACGAAAATGGACGGATTTCTCAGGTTTTTTCTACAAATGAACACTTTTCACATTCTCCCATGCAACGCGGCTGCTAGTCCTCCTTTTATGCAAAATCTTAAGATCCTAGGTCACGTCCAAGCCACCGAAGCAGGCTAAAACGTGAATAATCGACAACTAAAATTTTAATTGTACTACTTCTTATTGGCTATTACTTCAACTTAGAAGCTTCTTCTGTGTTCTATGGTGCTTTTAGTGTCTCCGCATACCGCAGCACGCGACATAGCTTTGCAGACGATAAATGTAACCGTCTCAGAGAGAAATGCGGCCAATGTGACGATCTGGCTTTAAGTCGATTCGATAACGAATGACGAAAACGGACGGATTTCTCAGGTTTTTACTACATATGAACACTTTTCACATTCTCCCGTGCAACGCGGCTGCTAGTCCTGCTTTCATGCAAAATCTTAAGGTCCTAGGTCATGTCCAAGCCACCAAAGCCGGCTAAAAAGTGAATAATCGATAACTAAAACTTGAATTGTACTACTTCTTACTGGCTATTATTTCAACCTAGAAGCTTCTTCTGTGTTCTACTATGGTGCTTTTAGTGTCTCCGCATACCGCAGCACGCGACATAGCTTTGCAGACGATAAATGTAACCGTCTCAGAGAGAAAAGCGGCCAATGTGGCGATCTGGTTTTAAGTCGATTCGATAACAAACGACGAAAACGGACGGATTTCTCAGGTTTTTACTACATATGAACACTTTTCACATTCTCCCGTGCAACGCGGATGCTAGTCCTCCTTTCATACAAAATCTAAAGGTCCTAGGTCATGTCCAAGCCACCAAAGCCGGCTAAAAAGTGAATAATCGACAACTAAAACTTGAATTGTACTACTTCTTACTGGCTATTACTTCAACTTAGAAGTTTCTTCTGTGTTCTACTATGGTGCTTTTAGTGTCTCCGAATACCGCAGCACGCGACATAGCTTTGCAGACGATAAATGTAACCGTCTAAGAGAGAAAAGCGGCCAATATGACGATCTGGCTTTAAGTCGATTCGATAACAAATGATGAAAACGGACGGATTTGTCAGGTTTTTACTACATATGAAGACTTTTCACATTCTCCCGTGCAACGCGGCTGCTAGTCCTCCTTTCGTGCAAAATCTTAATGTCCTAGGTCATATCCAAGCCACCAAAGCCGGCTAAAAAGTGAATAATCGATAATTAAAACTTGAATTGTACTACTTCTTACTGGCTATTACTTCAACTTAGAAGCTTCTTCTGAGTTCTACTATGGTGCTTTTAGTGTCTTCGCATACCGCAGCACGCGAAATAGTTTTGCAGACGATAAATGTAACCGTCTCAGAGAGAAAAGCGGCCAAAGTGACGATCTGGCTTTAAGTCGATTCGATAACAAATGACGAAAACGGACGGATTTCTCAGGTTTTTACTACAAATGAACACTTTTCACATTCTCCCATGCAACGCGGCTGCTAGTCCTCCTTTTATGCAAAATCTTAAGGTCCTAGGTCATGTCCAAGCCACCACAGCCGGCTAAAAAGTGAATAATCGACAACTACACCTTGAATTGTTTTACTTCTTAATGGCTATTACTTCAACTTAGAAGCTTCTTCTGTGTTCTACTATGGTGCTTTTTGTGTCTCCGCATACCGCAGCACGCGACATAGCTTTGCAGACGATAAATGTAACCGTCTCAGAGAGAAAAGCGGCCAATGTGACGATCTGGCTTTAAGTCGCTTCAATAACAAATGACGATAAACGACGGATTTCTCAGGTTTTTACGACATATGAACTCTTTTTACATTCTCCCGTGCAACGCGGCTGCTAGTCCTCCTTTCGAGCAAAATCTTAATGTCCTAGGTCATATCTAAGCCACCAAAGCCGGCTAAAAAGTGAATAATCGATAATTAAAACTTGAATTGTACTACTTCTTACTGGCTATTACTTCAGCTTAGAAGCTTCTTCTGAGTTCTACTATGGTGCTTTTAGTGTCTCCGCATACCGCAGCACGCGACATAGCTTTGCACACGATAAATGTAACCGTCTCAGAGAGAAATGCTGCCAATGTGACGATCTGGCTTTAAGTCGATTCGATAACAAATGACGAAAACGGACTGATTTCTCAGGTTTTTACTACATATGAACACTTTTCACATTCTCCCGTGCAACGCGGCTGCTAGTCCTGCTTTCATGCAAAATCTTAAGGTCCTAGGTCATGTCCAAGCCACCAAAGCCGGCTAAAAAGTGAATAATCGATAACTAAAACTTGAATTGTACTACTTCTTACTGGCTATTATTTCAACCTAGAAGCTTCTTCTGTGTTCTACTATGGTGCTTTTAGTGTCTCCGCATACCGCAGCACGCGACATAGCTTTGCAGACGATAAATGTAACCGTCTCCGAGAGAAAAGCGGCCAATGTGGCGATCTGGTTTTAATGGTTCAAATGGCTCTGAGCACTATGGGACTCAACTGCTGTGGTCATTAGTCCCATAGAACTTAGAACTACTTAAACCTAACTAACCTAAGGACATCACACACATCCATGCCCGAGGCAGGATTCGAACCTGCGGCCATAGCAGTCTCACGGTTCCGGACTGTGCGCCTAGAACCGCGAGACCACCGCGGCCGGCGACCTGGTTTTAAGTCGATTCGTTAACAAACGACGAAAACGGACGGATTTCTCAGGTTTTTACTACATATGAACACTTTTCACATTCTCCCGTGTAACGCGGATGCTAGTCCTCCTTTCATGCAAAATCTAAAGGTTCCACCTCATGTCCAAGCCACCAAATCCGGCTAAAAAGTGAATAATCTATAACTAAAACTCGAATTGTACTACATCTTACTGTCTATTACTTCAACTTAGAAGCTTCTTCTGTGTTCTACTATGGTGCTTTTAGTGTCTCCGCATACCGCACCACGCGACATAGCTTTGCAGACGATAAATGTAACCGTCTCAGAGACAAGAGCGGCCAATGTGACGATCTGGCTTTAAATCGATTCGATAACAAATGACGATAAACGACGGATTTCTCAGGTTTTTACGACATATGAACTCTTTTTACATTCTCCGTGCGACGCGGCTGCTAGTCCTCCTTTCATGCAAAATCTTAAGTTCCTAGGTCACGTCCAAGCCACCGAAGCAGGCTAAAAAGTGAATAATCGACAACTAAAATTTGAATTGTACTACTTCTTACTGGCTATTACTTCAACTTAGAAGCTTCTTTTGTATTCTATGGTGCTTTTAGTGTCTCCGCATTCCGCAGCACGCGACATAGTTTTGCAGACGATAAATGTAACCGTCTCAGAGAGAAATGCGGCCAATGTGACGATCTGGCTTTAAGTCGATTCGATAACAAATGACGAAAACGGACGGATTTCTCAGGTTTTTACTACATATGAACACTTTTCACATTCTCCCGTGAAACGCGGCTGCTAGTCCTCCTTTCATGCAAAATCTTAAGGTCCTAGTTCATGTCCAATCCACCAAAGCCGGCTAAAAAGTGAATAATCAATAACTAAAACTTAAATTCTACTACTTCTTACTGTCTATTACTTCAACTTAGAAGCTTCTTCTGTGTTCTACTATGGTGCTTTTAGTGTCTCCGCATACCGCAGCACGCGACATAGCTTTGCAGACGATAAATGTAACCGTCTCAGAGAGAAAAGCGGCCAATATGACGATCTGGACTTAAGTCGATTCGATAACAAATGATGAAAACGGACGGATTTCTCAGGTTTTTACTACATATGAACACTTTTCACATTCTCCCGTGCAACGCGGCTGCTAGTCCTCCTTTCATACAAAATCTAAAGGTCCTAGGTCATGTCCAAGCCACCAAAGCCGGCTAAACAGTGAATAATCGACAACTAAAACTTGAATTGTACTATTTCTTACTGGCTATTACTTCAACTTAGAAGTTTCTTCTGTGTTCTACTATGGTGCTTTTAGTGTCTCCGCATACCGCAGCACGCGACATAGCTTTGCAGACGATAAATGTAACCGTCTCAGAGAGAAAAGCGACCAATGTGACGATCTGGCTATAAGTCGATTCGATAACAAATGACGAAAACGTGCGGATTTCTCAGGTTTTTACTACATATGAACACTTTTCACATTCTCCCGTGCCACGCGGCTGCTAGTCCTCCTTTCGTGCAAAATCTTAATGTCCTAGGTCATATCCAAGCCACCAAAGCCGGCTAAAAAGTGAATAATCGATAATTAAAATTTGAATTGTACAACTTCTTACTGGCTATTACTTCAACTTAGAAGCTTCTTCTGAGTTCTACTATGGTGCTTTTAGTGTCTTCGCATACCGCAGCACGCGACATAGCTTTGCAGACGATAAATGTAACCGTCTCAGAGAGAAAAGCGGCCAAAGTGACGATCTGGCTTTAAGTCGATTCGATAACAAATGACGAAAACGGACGGATTTCTCAGGTTTTTTCTACAAATGAACACTTTTCACATTCTCCCATGCAACGCGGCTGCTAGTCCTCCTTTTATGCAAAATCTTAAGATCCTAGGTCACGTCCAAGCCACCGAAGCAAGCTAAAACGTGAATAATCGACAACTAAAATTTGAATTCTACTACTTCTTACTGGCTATTACTTCAACTTAGAAGCTTCTTCTGTGTTCTATGGTGCTTTTAGTGTCTCCGCATACCGCAGCACGCGACATAGCTTTGCACACGATAAATGTAACCGTCTCAGAGAGAAATGCGGCCAATGTGACGATCTGGCTTTAAGTCGATTCGATAACAAATGACGAAAACGGACGGATTTCTCAGGTTTTTACTACATATGAACACTTTTCACATTCTCCCGTGCAACGCGGCTACTAGTCCTGCTTTCATGCAAAATCTTAAGGTCCTAGGTCATGTCCAAGCCACCAAAGCCGGCTAAAAAGTGAATAATCGATAACTAAAACTTGAATTGTACTACTTCTTACTGGCTATTATTTCAACCTAGAAGCTTCTTCTGTGTTCTACTATGGTGCTTTTAGTGTCTCCGCATACCGCAGCACGCGACATAGCTTTGCAGACGATAAATGTAACCGTCTCAGAGAGAAAAGCGCCCAATGTGGCGATCTGGTTTTAAGTCGATTCGATAACAAACGACGAAAACGGACGGATTTCTCAGGTTTTTTCTACATATGAACACTTTTCACATTCTCCCGTGCAACGCGGATGCTAGTCCTCCTTTCATACAAAATCTAAAGGTCCTAGGTCATGTCCAAGCCACCAAAGCCGGCTAAAAAGTGAATAATCGACAAATAAACTTGAATTGTACTACTTCTTACTGGCTATTACTTCAACTTAGAAGTTTCTTCTGTGTTCTACTATGGTGCTTTTAGTGTCTCCGCAAACCGCAGCACGCGACATAGCTTTGCAGACGATTAATGTAACCGTCTCAGAGAGAAAAGAGGCCAATGTGACGATCTGGCTATAAGTCGATTCGATAACAAATGACGAAAATGGGCGGATTTCTCAGGTTTTTACTACATATGAACACTTTTCACATTCTCCCGTGCAACGCGACTGCTAGTCCTCCTTTGGTGCAAAATCTTAATGTCCTAGGTCATATCCAAGCCACCAAAGCCGGCTAAAAAGTGAATAATCGATAATTAAAATTTGAATTGTACTACTTCTTACTGGCTATTACTTCAACTTAGAAGCTTCTTCTGAGTTCTACTATGGTGCTTTTAGTGTCTTCGCATACCGCAGCACGCGACATAGCTTTGCAGACGATAAATGTAACCGTCTCAGAGAGAAAAGCGGCCAAAGTGACGATCTGGCTTTAAGTCGATTCGATAACAAATGACGAAAACGGACGGATTTCTCAGGTTTTTTCTACAAATGAACACTTTTCACATTCTCCCATGCAACGCGGCTGCTAGTCCTCCTTTTATGCAAAATCTTAAGGTCCTAGGTCATATACAAGCCACCAAAGCCGGCTAAAAAGTGAATAATCGATAATTAAAACTTGAATTGTACTACTTCTTACTGGCTATAATTTCAACCTAGAAGCTTCTTCTGTGTTCTACTATTTTGCTTTTAGTGTCTCCGCATACCGCAGCACGCGACATAGCTTTGCAGACGATAAATGTAACCGTCTCAGAGAGAAAAGCGACCAATGTGGCGATCTGGTTTTAAGTCGATTCGATAACAAATGACGAAAACGGACGGATTTCTCAGGTTTTTACTACATATGAACACTTTCCACATTCTCCCGTGCAACGCGTCGCTAGTCCTCCTTTCATGCAAAATCTTAAGGTCCTAGGTCATGTCCAAGCCACCAAAGCCGGCTAAAAAGTGAATAATCGACAACTAAAACTTGAATTGTACTACTTCTTACTGGCTATTACTTCAACTTAGAAGCTTCTTCAGTGTTCTACTATGGTGCTTTTAATGTCTCCGCATACCGCAACACGCGACATAGCCTTGCAGATGATAAATATAACCGTCCCAGAGAGAAAAGCGGCCAATGTGACAATCAGGCTTTAAGTCGATTCGATAACAAATGACGAAAACGGACGGATTTCTCAGGTTTTTACTACATATGAACACTTTTCACATTCTCCCGTGCAACGCGGCTGCTAGTCCTGCTTTCATGCAAAATCTTAAGGTCCTAGGTCATGTCCAAGCCACCAAAGCCGGCAAAAAAGTGAATAATCGATAACTAAAACTTGAATTGTACTACTTCTTACTGGCTATTATTTCAACCTAGAAGCATCTTCTGTGTTCTACTATGGTGCTTTTAGTGTCTCCGCATACCGCAGCACGCGACATAGCTTTGCAGACGATAAATGTAACCGTCTCAGAGAGAAAAGCGGCCAATGTGGCGATCTGGTTTTAAGTCTATTCGATAACAAACGACGAAAACGGACGGATTTCTCAGGTTTTTACTACATATGAACACTTTTCACATTCTCCCGTGCAACGCGGTTGCTAGTCCTCCTTTCATGCAAAATCTTAAGGTTCCACCTCATGTCCAAGTCACCAAATCCGGCTAAAAAGTGAATAATCAATAACTAAAACTTGAATTGTACTACATCTTACTGTCTATTACTTCAACTTAGAAGCTTCTTCTGTGTTCTACTATGGTGCTTTTAGTGTCTCCGCATACCGCAGCACGCGACATAGCTTTGCAGACGATAAATGTAACCGTCTAAGAGAGAAAAGCGGCCAATATGACGATCTGGCTTTAAGTCGATTCGATAACAAATGATGAAAACGGACGGATTTGTCAGGTTTTTACTACATATGAACACTTTTCACATTCTCCCGTGCAACGCGGCTGCTAGTCCTCCTTTCGTGCAAAATCTTAATGTCCTAGGTCATATACAAGCCACCAAAGCCGGCTAAAAAGTGAATAATCGATAATTAAAACTTGAATTGTACTACTTCTTACTGGCTATTACTTCAACTTAGAAGCTTCTTCTGAGTTCTACTATGGTGCTTTTAGTGTCTTCGCATACCGCAACACGCGAAATAGGTTTGCAGACGATAAATGTAACCGTCTCAGAGAGAAAAGCGGCCAAAGTGACGATCTGGCTTTAAGTCGATTCGATAACAAATGACGAAAACGGACGGATTTCTCAGGTTTTTACTACAAATGAACACTTTTCACATTCTCCCATGCAACGCGGCTGCTAGTCCTAGTTTTATGCAAAATCTTAAGGTCCTAGGTCATGTCCAAGCCACCACAGCCGGCTAAAAAGTGAATAATCGACAACTACACCTTGAATTGTTTTACTTCTTAATGGCTATTACTTCAACTTAGAAGCTTCTTCTGTGTTCTACTATGGTGCTTTTTGTGTCTCCGCATACCGCAGCACGCGACATAGCTTTGCAGACGATAAATGTAACCGTCTCAGAGAGAAAAGCGGCCAATGTGACGATCTGGCTTTAAGTCGCTTCGATAACAAGTGACGATAAACGACGGATTTCTCAGGTTTTTACTACATATGAACACTTTTCACATTCTCCCGTGCAACGCAGCTGCTAGTCTTCCTTTCATGGAAAATCTTAAGGTCCTAGGTCACGTCCAAGCCACCAAAGCCGGCTAAAAAGTGATTAATCCACAACTAAAACTTGAATTGTACTACTTCTTACTGGCTATTACTTCAACTTACAAGCTTCTTCTGTGTTCTAATATGGTGCTTTTAGTGTCTCCGCATACCGCAGCACGCGACATAGCTTTGCAGACGATTGATGTAACCGTCTCAGAGAGAAAAGCGGCCAAAATGACGAACTGGCTTTAAGTCGATTCGATAACAAATGACGAAAACGGACGGATTTCTCAGGTGTTTACTACACATGAACACTTTTCACATTCTCCCGTGCAACGCGGCTGCTAGTCCTACTTTCATGCAAAATCTTAAGGCTCCACTTCATGTCCAAGCCACCAAAGCCGGTAAAAAAATGAATAATCAATAACTAAAACTTGAATTGTACTACTTCTTACTGGCTATTACTTCAACTTAGAAGCTTCTTCTGTGTTCTACTATGGTGCTTTTAGTGTCTCCGCATACCGCAGCACGTGACATAGCTTTGCAGACGGTAAATGTAACTGTTTCAGAGAGAATAGCGGCCAATGTGACGATTTGGCTTTAAGTCGATTCGATAACAAGTGGCGAAAACGGACGGATTTCTCAGGTTTTTACTACATCTGAACACTTTTCACATTCTCCCATGCAACGCGGCTGCTAGTCCTCCTTTCATACAAAATCTTATGGTCCTAGGTCATATCCAAGCCACCAAAGCCGGCTAAAGTGATTAATCGACAACTAAAACTTGAATTGTACTACTTCTTACTGGCTATTACTTCGACATAGAAGCTTCTTCTGTGTTCTACTATGGTGCTTTTAGTGTTTCCGCATACCGCAGCACGCGACATAGCTTTGCAGACGATAAATGTAACCGTCTCAGAGAGAAAAGCGAGCAATGTGACGATCTGGTTTTAAGTCGATTCCATAACAAATGACGAAAACAGACAGGTTTCTCAGGATTTTACTACATATGAACACTTTCAACATTCTCCCATGCAACGCGGCTGCTAGTCCTCATTTCATGCAAAATCTTAAGGTCCTAGGTCATGTCCAAGCCACCAAAGCCGGCTAAAAAGTGAATAATCGATAACTAAAACTAGAATTGTACTACTTCTTACTGGCTATTACTTCAACTTAGAAGCTTCTTCTGTGTTCTACTATGGTGCTTTTAGTGTCTCCGCACACCGCAGCACGTGACATAGCTTTGCAGACGGTAAATGTAACTGTTTCAGAGAGAATAGCGGCCAATGTGACGATCTGGTTTTAAGTCGATTCCATAACAAATGACGAAAACAGACAGGTTTCTCAGGATTTTACTACATATGAACACTTTTCACATTCTCCCGTGCAACGCGGCTGCTAGTCCTACTTTCATTCAAAATCTTAAGCTTCCACTTCATGTCCAAGCCACCAAAGCCGGCTAAAAAGTGAATAATTAATAACTAAAACTTGAATTTTACTACTTCTTACTGGCTATTACTTCAACTTAGAAGCTTCTTCTGTGTTCTACTACGGTGCTTTTAGTGTTTCGCCATACCGCAGCACGCGACATAGCTTTGTAAACGGTAAATGTAACCGTTTCAGAGAGAAGAGCGACCAATGTGACGATCTGGCTTTAAGTCGATTCGACAACAAATGTCGAACACGGACGGATTTCTCAGGTTTTTACTACATATGAACACTTTTCACATTCTCCCGTGCAACGCCGCTGCTAGTCCTCCTTTCATGCAAAATCTTAAGGTCCTAGGTCATGTCATAGCCACAAAAGCTGGCTAAAAATAGAATAATCGACAACTAAAACTTGAATTGTACTACTTCTTACTGGCTATTACTTCTACTTAGAGGCTTCTTCTGTGTTCTACTATGGTGCTTTTAGTGTTTCCGCCTACTGCAGCACGCGACATAGCTTTGCAGACGATAAATGTAACCGTTTCAGAGAGAAGAGCGGCCAATGTGACGATCTGGCTTTAAGTCGATTCGATAACAAATGACGAAAACGGACGGATTTCTCAGGTTTTTACTACATATGAACACTTTTCACATCCTCCCCTGCAACGCGGCTGCTAGTCCTCCTTTCATGCAAAATCTTAAGATTCGACCTCATGTCCAAGCCACCAAAGCCGGCTAAAAAATGAATAATCGACAGCTAAAACTTGAATTGTACTACTTCTTACTGGCTATTACTTCAACTTAGAAGCTTCTTCTGTGTTCTACTATGGTGCTTTTAGTGTTTCGGCATACCGCAGCACGCGACATAGCTTTGCAGACGATAAATAAAACCGTTTCAGAGAGAAGAACGGCCAATGTGACGATCTGGCTTTCAGTCGATTCGATAACAAATGACGAAAACGGACGGATTTCTCAGGTTTTTACTACATATGAACACTTTTCTCATTCTCCCGTGCAACGCGGCTGCAAGTCCTCCTTTCATGCAAAATCTTAAGGTCGTAGGTCATGTCAAAGCCACCAAAGCCGGCTAAATAGTGAATAATTGACAACTACAACTTGAATTGTACTACTTCTTACTGGCTATTACTTCAACATATAAGCTTCTTCTGTGTTCTACTTTGGTACTTTCAATGTTTCCGCATACCGCAGCACGCGACATAGCTTTGCAGACGATAAATGTAACCGTTTCAGAGAGAAGAGCGACCAATGTGACGAACTGGCTTAATGTCGATTCGATAACAAATGACGAAAACGGACGGATTTCTCAGGTTTTTACTGCATATGAACACTTTTCACATTCTCCCGTGAAACGCGGCTGCTAGTCCTCCTTTCATGCAAAATCTTAAGGTCCTAGTTCATGTCCAATCCACCAAAGCCGGCTAAAAAGTGAATAATCGACAACTAAAACTTCAATTGTACTACTTCTTACTGGCTATTACTTCAACTTAGAAGCTTCTTCAGTGTTCTACTATGGTGCTTTTAGTGTTTCCGCATACCGCAGTACGCGACATAGCTTTGCAGACGATAAATGTAACCGTTTCAGAGAGAAGAGCGGCCAATATGACGATCTGGCTTTAATTCGATTCGATAACAAATGACGAAAACGGACGGATTTCTCAGGTTTTTACTACATATGAACACTTTTCACATTCTCGCGTGCAACGCGGCTGCTAGTCCTCCTTTCATGCACAATCTTAAGGTTCCACCTAATGTAAAGCCACCAAAGCCGGCTAAAAAGTGAATAACCGACAACTAAAACTTGAGTTGTACTACTTCTTACTGGCTATTACTTCAAATTAGAAGCTTCTTCTGTGTTCTACTATGGTGCTTTTAGTGTTTCGGCATACCGCAGCACGCGTCATTGCTTTGCAGACGATAAATGTAACCGTTTCAGAGAGAAGAGCGGCCAATGTGACGATCTGGCTTTAAGTCGATTCGATAAAAAATGACGAAAACGGACGGATTTCTCAGGTGTTTACTACATATGAACACTTTTCACATTCTCCCGTGCAACGCAGCTGCTAGTCCTAATTTCATGCAAAATCTTAGGGTCCTAGGTCATGTCCAAGCCACCAAAGCCGGCTAAAAAGTGGTTAATCCACAACTAAAACTTGAATTGTACTACTTCTTACTGGCTATTACTTCAACTTACAAGTTTCTTCTGTGTTCTAATATGGTGCTTTTAGTGTCTCCGCATACCGCAGCACGCGACATAGCTTTGCAGACGATTAATGTAACCGTCTCAGAGAGAAAAGCGGCCAATGTGACGATCTGGCTTTAAGTCGATTCGATAACAAATGACGAAAACGGACGGATTTCTCAGGTGTTTACTACATATGAACACTTTTCACATTCTCCCTTGCAACGCGGCTGCTAGTCTTACATTCACGCAAAATCTTAAGGTTCCACTTCATGTCCAAGCCACCAAAGCCGGCTAAAAAGTGAATAATCAATAACTATAACTTGAATTTTACTACTTCTTACTGGCTATTACTTCAACTTAGAAGCTTCTTCTGTGTTCTACTATGGTGCTTTTAGTGTTTCCGCATACCGCAGCACGCGACATAGCTTTGTAGACGATAAATGTAACCGTTTCAGAGAGAAGAGCGACCAATGTGACGATCTGGCTTGAAGTCGATTCGATAACAAATGACGAAAACGGACGGATTTCTCAGGTTTTTACTACATATGAACACTTTTCACATTCTCCCGTGCAACGCAGATGCTAGACCTCCTTTCATGCAAAATCTTAAGGTCCTAGTTCATGTCCAATCCACCAAAGCCGGCTAAAAAGTGAATAATCGACAACTAAAACTTCAATTGTACTACTTCTTACTGGCTATTACTTCAACTTAGAAGCTTCTTCTGTGTTCTACTATGGTGCTTTTAGTGTTTCCGCATACCGCAGTACGCGACATAGCTTTGCAGACGATAAATGTAACCGTTTCAGAGAGAAGAGCGGCCAATGTGACGATCTGGCTTTAAGTCGATTCGATAACAAATGACGAAAACGGACGGATTTCTCAGGATTTTACTACATATGAACACTTTTCACATTCTCGCGTGCAACGCGGCTGCTAGTCCTCCTTTCATGCACAATCTTAAGGTTCCACCTAATGTCAAAGCCACCAAAGCCGGCTAAAAAGTGAATAACCGACAACTAAAACTTGAGTTGTACTACTTCTTACTGGCTATAACTTCAAATTAGAAGCTTCTTCTGTGTTCTACTATGGTGCTTTTAGTGTTTCGGCATACCGCAGCACGCGACATAGCTTTGCAGACGATAAATAAAACCGTTTCAGAGAGAAGAACGGCCAATGTGACGATCTGGCTTTCAGTCGATTCGATAACAAATGACGAAAACGGACGGATTTCTCAGGTTTTTACTACATATGAACACTTTTCTCATTCTCCCGTGCAACGCGGCTGCAAGTCCTCCTTTCATGCAAAATCTTAAGGTCGTAGGTCATGTCAAAGCCACCAAAGCCGGCTAAATAGTGAATAATTGACAACTACAACTTGAATTGTACTACTTCTTACTGGCTATTACTTCAACATAGAAGCTTCTTCTGTGTTCTACTTTGGTACTTTCAATGTTTCCGCATACCGCAGCACGCGACATAGCTTTGCAGACGATGAATGTAACCGTTTCAGAGAGAAGAGCGACCAATGTGACGAACTGGCTTAATGTCGATTCGATAACAAATGACGAAAACGGACGGATTTCTCAGGTTTTTACTGCATATGAACACTTTTCACATTCTCCCGTGAAACGCGGCTGCTAGTCCTCCTTTCATGCAAAATCTTAAGGTCCTAGTTCATGTCCAATCCACCAAAGCCGGCTAAAAAGTGAATAATCGACAACTAAAACTTCAATTGTACTACTTCTTACTGGCTATTACTTCAACTTAGAAGCTTCTTCAGTGTTCTACTATGGTGCTTTTAGTGTTTCCGCATACCGCAGTACGCGACATAGCTTTGCAGACGATAAATGTAACCGTTTCAGAGAGAAGAGCGGCCAATATGACGATCTGGCTTTAAGTCGATTCGATAACAAATGACGAAAACGGACGGATTTCTCAGGTTTTTACTACATATGAACACTTTTCACATTCTCGCGTGCAACGCGGCTGCTAGTCCTCCTTTCATGCACAATCTTAAGGTTCCACCTAATGTAAAGCCACCAAAGCCGGCTAAAAAGTGAATAACCGACAACTAAAACTTGAGTTGTACTACTTCTTACTGGCTATTACTTCAAATTAGAAGCTTCTTCTGTGTTCTACTATGGTGCTTTTAGTGTTTCGGCATACCGCAGCACGCGTCATTGCTTTGCAGACGATAAATGTAACCGTTTCAGAGAGAAGAGCGGCCAATGTGACGATCTGGCTTTAAGTCGATTCGATAAAAAATGACGAAAACGGACGGATTTCTCAGGTGTTTACTACATATGAACACTTTTCACATTCTCCCGTGCAACGCAGCTGCTAGTCCTAATTTCATGCAAAATCTTAGGGTCCTAGGTCAGGTCCAAGCCACCAAAGCCGGCTAAAAAGTGGTTAATCCACAACTAAAACTTGAATTGTACTACTTCTTACTGGCTATTACTTCAACTTACAAGTTTCTTCTGTGTTCTAATATGGTGCTTTTAGTGTCTCCGCATACCGCAGCACGCGACATAGCTTTGCAGACGATTAATGTAACCGTCTCAGAGAGAAAAGCGGCCAATGTGACGATCTGGCTTTAAGTCGATTCGATAACAAATGACGAAAACGGACGGATTTCTCAGGTGTTTACTACATATGAACACTTTTCACATTCTCCCTTGCAACGCGGCTGCTAGTCCTCCTTTCATGCAAAATCTTAAGGTCCTAGGTCATGTCATAGCCACAAAAGCTGGCTAAAAATAGAATAATCGACAACTAAAACTTGAATTGTACTACTTCTTACTGGCTATTACTTCTACTTAGAGGCTTCTTCTGTGTTCTACTATGGTGCTTTTAGTGTTTCCGCCTACTGCAGCACGCGACATAGCTTTGCAGACGATAAATGTAACCGTTTCAGAGAGAAGAGCGGCCAATGTGACGATCTGGCTTTAAGTCGATTCGATAACAAATGACGAAAACGGACGGATTTCTCAGGTTTTTACTACATATGAACACTTTTCACATCCTCCCCTGCAACGCGGCTGCTAGTCCTCCTTTCATGCAAAATCTTAAGATTCGACCTCATGTCCAAGCCACCAAAGCCGGCTAAAAAATGAATAATCGACAGCTAAAACTTGAATTGTACTACTTCTTACTGGCTATTACTTCAACTTAGAAGCTTCTTCTGTGTTCTACTATGGTGCTTTTAGTGTTTCGGCATACCGCAGCACGCGACATAGCTTTGCAGACGATAAATAAAACCGTTTCAGAGAGAAGAACGGCCAATGTGACGATCTGGCTTTCAGTCGATTCGATAACAAATGACGAAAACGGACGGATTTCTCAGGTTTTTACTACATATGAACACTTTTCTCATTCTCCCGTGCAACGCGGCTGCAAGTCCTCCTTTCATGCAAAATCTTAAGGTCGTAGGTCATGTCAAAGCCACCAAAGCCGGCTAAATAGTGAATAATTGACAACTACAACTTGAATTGTACTACTTCTTACTGGCTATTACTTCAACATAGAAGCTTCTTCTGTGTTCTAATATGGTGCTTTTAGTGTCTCCGCATACCGCAGCACGCGACATAGCTTTGCAGACGATTAATGTAACCGTCTCAGAGAGAAAAGCGGCCAATGTGACGATCTGGCTTTAAGTCGATTCGATAACAAATGACGAAAACGGACGGATTTCTCAGGTGTTTACTACATATGAACACTTTTCACATTCTCCCTTGCAACGCGGCTGCTAGTCTTACATTCACGCAAAATCTTAAGGTTCCACTTCATGTCCAAGCCACCAAAGCCGGCTAAAAAGTGAATAATCAATAACTATAACTTGAATTTTACTACTTCTTACTGGCTATTACTTCAACTTAGAAGCTTCTTCTGTGTTCTACTATGGTGCTTTTAGTGTTTCCGCATACCGCAGCACGCGACATAGCTTTGTAGACGATAAATGTAACCGTTTCAGAGAGAAGAGCGACCAATGTGACGATCTGGCTTGAAGTCGATTCGATAACAAATGACGAAAACGGACGGATTTCTCAGGTTTTTACTACATATGAACACTTTTCACATTCTCCCGTGCAACGCAGATGCTAGACCTCCTTTCATGCAAAATCTTAAGGTCCTAGTTCATGTCCAATCCACCAAAGCCGGCTAAAAAGTGAATAATCGACAACTAAAACTTCAATTGTACTACTTCTTACTGGCTATTACTTCAACTTAGAAGCTTCTTCTGTGTTCTACTATGGTGCTTTTAGTGTTTCCGCATACCGCAGTACGCGACATAGCTTTGCAGACGATAAATGTAACCGTTTCAGAGAGAAGAGCGGCCAATGTGACGATCTGGCTTTAAGTCGATTCGATAACAAATGACGAAAACGGACGGATTTCTCAGGATTTTACTACATATGAACACTTTTCACATTCTCGCGTGCAACGCGGCTGCTAGTCCTCCTTTCATGCACAATCTTAAGGTTCCACCTAATGTCAAAGCCACCAAAGCCGGCTAAAAAGTGAATAACCGACAACTAAAACTTGAGTTGTACTACTTCTTACTGGCTATAACTTCAAATTAGAAGCTTCTTCTGTGTTCTACTATGGTGCTTTTAGTGTTTCGGCATACCGCAGCACGCGTCATTGCTTTGCAGACGATAAATGTAACCGTTTCAGAGAGAAGAGCGGCCAATGTGATGATCTGGCTTTAAGTCGATTCGATAACAAATGACGAAAACGGACGGATTTCTCAGGTGTTTACTACATATGAACACTTTTCACATTCTCCCTTGCAACGCGGCTGCTAGTCTTACATTCACGCAAAATCTTAAGGTTCCACTTCATGTCCAAGCCACCAAAGCCGGCTAAAAAGTGAATAATCAATAACTAAAACTTGAATTTTACTACTTCTTACTGGCTATTACTTCAACTTAGAAGCTTCTTCTGTGTTCTACTATGGTGCTTTTAGTGTTTCCGCATACCGCAGCACGCGACATAGCTTTGTAGACGATAAATGTAACCGTTTCAGAGAGAAGAGCGACCAATGTGACGATCTGGCTTGAAGTCGATTCGATAACAAATGACGAAAACGGACGGATTTCTCAGGTTTTTACTACATATGAACACTTTTCACATTCTCCCGTGCAACGCAGATGCTAGACCTCCTTTCATGCAAAATCTTAAGGTCCTAGGTCATGTCCAAGCCACCAAAGACGGCTAAAATGTGAATAATCGACAACTAAAACTTGAATTGTATTACTTCTTACTGGCTATTACTTCAACTTAGAAGCTTCTTCTGTGTTCTACTATGGTGCTTTTAGTGTCTCCGCATACCACAGCACGCGACATAGCTTTGCAGACGATAAATGTAACCGTCTCACAGAGAAAAGCGGCCAATGTGAAGATCTGGCTTTAAGTCGATTCGATAACAAATGACGAAAACGGACGGATTTCTCAGGTTTTTACTACATATGAACACTTTTTACATTATCCCGTGCAACGCGGCTGCTAGTCCTCCTTTCATGCAAAATCCTATGGTCCTAGGTCATGTCATAGCCACCAAAGCCGGCTAAAAATTGAATAATCGACAACTAAAACTTGAATTGTACTACTTCTTACTGGCTATTACTTCAACTTAGAAGCTTCTTCTGTGTTCTACTATGGTGCTTTTAGTGTTTCCGCATTCTGCAGCACGCGACATAGCTTTGCAAACGATAAATGTAACCGTTTCAGAGAGAAGAGCAGCCAATGTGACGAACTGGCTTTAAATCGATTCGATAACAAATGACGAAAACGGACGGAATTCTCAGGTTTTTACTACATATGAACACTTTTCACATTCTCCGTGCAACGCGGCTGCTAGTCTTCCTTTCATGCAAAATCTTAGTGTTCCACCTCATGTCCAAGCCACCAAAGAAGGCTAAAAAGTGAATAATCGACAACTAAAACTTGAATTGTACTACTTCTTACTGGCTATTACTTCAACTTAGAAGCTTCTTCTGTGTTCTACTATGGTGCTTTTAGTGTTTCCGCATACCGCAGTACGCGACATAGCTTTGCAGACGATAAATAAAACCGTTTCAGAGAGAAGAGCGGCCAATGTGACGATCTGGCTTTAAGTCGATTCGATAACAAATGACGAAAACGGACGGATTTCTCAAGTTTTTACTACATATGAACACTTTTCACATTCTCCGTGCAACGCGGCTGCTAGTCTTCCTTTCATGCAAAATCTTAGTGTTCCACCTCATGTCCAAGCCACCAAAGCCGGCTAAAAAGTGAATAATCGACAACTAAAAGTTGAATTGTACTACTTCTTACTGGCTATTACTTCAACTTAGAAGCTTCTTCTGTGTTCTACTATGGTGCTTTTAGTGTCTCCGCATACCACAGCACGCGACATAGCTTTGCAGACGATAAATGTAACCGTCTCAGAGAGAAAAGCGGCCAATGTGACGATCTGGCTTTAAGTCGATTCCATAACAAATGACGAAAACGGACGGATTTCTCAGGCTTTTACTACATATGAACACTTTTCGCATTCTCCCGTGCAACGCGGCTGCTAGTCTTCCTTTCATGCAAAATCTTAAGGTCCTAGGTCATGTCCAAGCCACCAAAGCCGGCTAAAAAGTGCTTAATCCACAACTAAAACTTGAATTGTACTACTTCTTACTGGCTATTACTTCAACTTACAAGTTTCGTCTGTGTTCTAATATGGTGCTTTTAGTGTCTCCGCATACCGCAGCACGCGACATAGCTTTGCAGACGATTAATGTAACCGTCTCAGAGAGAAAAGCGGCCAATGTGACGATCTGGCTTTAAGTCGATTCGATAACAAATGACGAAAACGGACGGATTTCTCAGGTGTTTACTACATATGAACACTTTTCACATTCTCCCTTGCAACGCGGCTGCTAGTCCTACTTTCATGCAAAATCTTAAGGTTCCACTTCATGTCCAAGCCCCCAAAGCCGGCTAAAAAGTGAATAATCAATAACTAAAACTTGAATTTTACTACTTCTTACTGGCTATTACTTCAACTTAGAAGCTTCTTCTGTGTTCTACTATGGTGCTTTTAGTGTTTCCGCATACCGCAGCACGCGACATAGCTTTGTAGACGATAAATGTAACCGTTTCAGAGAGAAGAGCGGCCAATGTGACGATCTGGCTTTAAGTCGATTCGATAAAAAATGACGAAAACGGACGGATTTCTCAGGTTTTTACTACATATGAACACTTTTCACATTCTCCCATGCAACGCGGCTGCTAGTCCTCCTTTCATGCAAAATCTTAAGGTCCTAGGTCATGTCCAAGCCACCAAAGCCGGCTAAAAAGTGAATAATCGACAACTAAAACTTGAATTGTACTACATCCTACTGGCTGTTACTTCAACTTAGAAGCTTCTTCTGTGTCCTACTATGGTGTTTTTAGTGTTTCCGCATACCGCAGCACGCGACATAGCTTTGCAGACGATAAATGTAACCGTCTCAGAGAGAAAAGCGGCCAATGTGACGATCTGGCTTTAAGTCGATTCCATAACAAATGACGAAAACGGACGGATTTCTCAGGTTTTTACTACATATGAACACTTTTCACATTCTCCCGTGCAACGCGGCTGCTAGTCTTCCTTTCATGCAAAATCTTAAGGTCCTAGGTCATGTCCAAGCCACCAAAGCCGGCTAAAAAGTGCTTAATCCACAACTAAAACTTGAATTGTACTACTTCTTACTGGCTATTACTTCAACTTACAAGTTTCTTCTGTGTTCTAATATGGTGCTTTTAGTGTCTCCGCATACCGCAGCACGCGACATAGCTTTGCAGACGATTAATGTAACCGTCTCAGAGAGAAAAGCGGCCTATGTGACGATCTGGCTTTAAGTCGATTCGATAACAAATGACGAAAACGGACGGATTTCTCAGGTGTTTACTACATATGAACACTTTTCACATTCTCCCTTGCAACGCGGCTGCTAGTCCTACTTTCATGCAAAATCTTAAGGTTCCACTTCATGTCCAAGTCACCAAAGCCGGCTAAAAAGTGAATAATCAATAACTAAGACTTGAATTTTACTACTTCTTACTGGCTATTACTTCAACTTAGAAGCTTCTTCTGTGTTCTACTATGGTGCTTTTAGTGTTTCCGCATACCGCAGCACGCGACATAGCTTTGTAGACGATAAATGTAACCGTTTCAGAGAGAAGAGCGACCAATGTGACGATCTGGCTTTAAGTCGATTCGTAAAAAATTACGAAAACGGACGGATTTCTCAGGTTTTTACTACATATGAACACTTTTCACATTCTCACGTGCAACGTGGATGCTAGTCCTCATTTCATGCAAAATCTTAAGGTTCCACCTAATGTCAAAGCCACCAAAGCCGGCTAAAAAGTGAATAACCGACAACTAAAACTTGAGTTGTACTACTTCTTACTGGCTATTACTTCAAATTAGAAGCTTCTTCTGTGTTCTACTATGGTGCTTTTAGTGTTTCGGCATACCGCAGCACGCGTCATAGCTTTGCAGACGATAAATGTAACCGTTTCAGAGAGAAGAGCGGCCAATGTGACGATCTGGCTTTTAGTCGATTCGATAACAAATGACGAAAACGGACGGATTTCTCAGGATTTTACTACATATGAAAACTTTTCACATTATCGCGTGCAACGCGGCTGCTAGTCCTCCTTTCATGCAAAATCTTAAGGTCCTAGGTCATGTCCAAGCCACCAAAGCCGGCTAAAAAGTGAATAATCGACAACCAAAACTTGAATTGTACTACATCCTACTGGCTATTACTTCAACTTAGAAGCTTCTTCTGTGTCCTACTATGGTGATTTTAGTATTTCCGCATACCGCAGCACGCGACATAGCTTTGCAGACGATAAATGTAACCGTCTCAGAGAGAAAAGCGGCCAATGTGACGATCTGGCTTTAAGTCGATTCCATAACAAATGACGAAAACGGACGGATTTCTCAGGTTTCTACTACATATGAACACTTTACACATTCTCCCGTGCAACGCGGCTGCTAGTCTTCCTTTCATGCAAAATCTTAAGGTATTAGGTCGTGTCCAAGCCACCAAAGCCGGCTAAAAAGTGCTTAATCCACAACTGAAACTTGAATTTTACTACATCTTCCTGGCTATTACTTCAACTTAGAAGCTTCTTCTGTGTTCTACTATGGTGCTTTTAGTGTTTCCGCATACCGCAGCACCCGACATAGCTTTGTAGACGGTAAATGTAACCGTTTCAGAGAGAAGAGCGACCAATGTGACGATCTGGCTTTAAGTCGATTCGATAAGAAATGTCGTAAACGGACGGATTTCTCAGGTTTTTACTACATATGAACACTTTTCACATTCTCCCGTGCAACGCGGCTGCTAGTCCTACTTTCTTGCAAAATCTTAAGGTCCTATGTCGTGTCCAAGCCACCAAAGACGGCTAAAATGTGAATAATCAGCAACTAAGACTTGTATTGTATTACTTCTTACTGGCTATTACTTCAACTTAGAAGCTTCTTCTGTGTTCTACTATGGTGCTTTTAGTGTCTCCGCATACCGCAGCACGCCACATAGCTTTGCAGACGATAAATGTAACCGTCTCACAGAGAAAAGCGGCCAATGTGACGATCTGGCTTTAAGTCGATTCGATAACAAATGACGAAAACGGACGGATTTCTCAGGTTTTTACTACATATGAACACTTTTCACATTATCCCGTGCAACGCGGCTGCTAGTCCTCCTTTCATGCAAAATCTTATGTTCCTAGGTCATGTCATAGCCACCAAAGCCGGCTAAAAATTGAATAATCGACAACTAAAACTTGAATTGTACTACTTCTTACTGGCTATTACGTCAACTTAGAAGCTTCTTCTGTGTTCTACTATGGTGCTTTTAGTGTTTCCGCATACCGCAGTACGCGACATAGCTTTGCAGACGATAAATGTAACCGTTTCAGAGAGAAGAGCGGCCAATGTGACGATCTGGTTTTTAGTCGATTCGATAACAAATGACGAAAACGGACGGATTTCTCAGGTTTTTACTACATATGAAAACTTTTCACATTCTCGCGTGCAACGCGGCTGCTAGTCCTCCTTTCATGCAAAATCTTAAGGTTCCACCTAATGTCAAAGCCACCAAAGCCGGCTAAAAAGTGAATAACCGACAACTAAAACTTGAGTTGTACTACTTCTTACTGGCTATTACTTCAAATTAGAAGCTTCTTCGGTGTTCTACTATGGTGCTTTTAGTGTTTCGGCATACCGCAGCACGCGTCATAGCTTTGCAGACGATAAATGTAACCGTTTCAGAGAGAAGAGCGGCCAATGTGACGATCTGGCTTTAAGTCGATTCGATAAAAAGTGACGAAAACGGACGGATTTTATCAGGTTTTTACTACATATGAACACTTTTCACATTCTCCCATGCAACGCGGCTGCTAAGCCTCCTTTCATGCAAAATCTTAAGGTCCTAGGTCATGTCCAAGCCACCAAAGCCGGCTAAAAAGTGAATAATCGACAACTAAAACTTGAATTATACTACTTCTTACTGGCTATTACTTCAACTTAGAAGCTTCTTCTGTGTCCTACTATGGTGCTTTTAGTGTTTCCACATACCGCAGCACGCGACATAGCTTTGCAGACGATAATTGCAACCGTCTCAGAGAGAAAAGCGGCCAATGTGACGATCTGGCTTTAAGTCGAATCGATAACAAATGACGAAAACGGACGGATTTCTCAGGTTTTTACTACATATGAACACTTTTCACATTATCCCGTGCAACGCGGCTGCTAGTCCTCCTTTCATGCAAAATCTTATGGTCCTAGGTCATGTCATAGCCATCAAAGCCGGCTAAAAAGTGAATAATCGACAACTAAAACTTGAATTGTACTACTTCTTACTGGCTATTACTTCAACTTAGAAGCTTCTTCTGTGTTGTACTATGGTGCTTTCAGTGTTTCCGCATACCGCAGCACGCGACATAGCTTTGCAGACGATAAATAAAACCGTTTCAGAGAGAAGAGCGGCCAATGTGACGATCTGGCTTTAAGTCGATTCGATAAGAAATGACGAAAACGGACGGATTTCTCAGGTTTTTACTACATATGAACACTTTTCACATTCTCACGTGCAACGCGGCTGCTAGTCATCCTTTCATGCAAAATCTTAAGGTCCTAGGTCATGTCCAAGCCACCAAAGCCGGTTAAAAAGTGAATAATCGACAACTAAAACTTGAATTGTACTACTTCTTACTGGCTATTACTTCGACTTAGAAGATTCTTCTGTGTTCTACTATGGTGCTTTTAGTGTCTCCGCATCCGCAGCACGCGACATAGCTTTGCAGACGATAAATGTAAACGTCTCAGATAGAAAAGCGGCCAATGTGACGATCTGGCTTTAAGTCGATTCGATAACAAATGACGAAAATGGACGGATTTGTCAGGTTTTTACTACATATGAACACTTTTCACATTCTCCCGTGCAACGCCGCTGCTAGTCCTCCTTTCATGCAAAATCTTAAGGTTCTATGCCATGTCCAAGCCACCAAAGACGGCTGAAAAGTGATTAATGGACAACTGAAACTTCAATTGTACTACTTCTTACTGGCTATTACTTCAACTTAGAAGCTTCTTCTGTGTTCTACTATGGTGCTTTTAGTGTTTCCGCATACCGCAGCACGCGACATAGCTTTGCAGACGATAAATGTAAACGTCTCAGATAGAAAAGCGGCCAATGTGACGATCTGGCTTTAAGTCGATTCGATAACAAATGACGAAAACGGACGGATTTCTCAGGTTTTTACTACATATGAACACTTTTCACATTCTCCCGTGCAACGCCGCTGCTAGTCCTCCTTTCATGCAAAATCTTAAGTTTCTATGTCATGTCCAAGCCACCAAAGACGGCTGAAAAGTGATTAATCGACAACTGAAACTTCAATTGTACTACTTCTTACTGGCTATTACTTCAGCTTAAAAGCTTCTTCTGTGTTCTAATATGGTGCTTTTAATGTCTCCGCATACCGCAGCACGCGACATTGCTTTGCAAACGATAAATGTAACCGTCGCAGAGAGAAAAGCGGCCAATGTGACGATCTGGCTTTAAGTCGATTCCATAACAAATGACGAAAACGGACGGATGTCTCAGGTTTTTACTACATATGAACACTTTTCACATTCTCCCGTGCAACGCGGCTGCTAGTCCTCCTTTCATGCAAAATCTTAAGGACCTAGGTCATGTCCAAGCCACCAAAGCCGGCTAGAAAGTGAATAATCGACAACTAAAACTTGAATTGTACTACTTCTTACTGGCTATTACTTCAACTTAGAAGCTTCTTCTGTGTTCTACTATGGTGCTTTTAGTGTCTCCGCACACCGCAGCACGCGACATAGCTTTGCAGACGATAAATGTAACCGTCTAAGAGAGAAAAGCGGCCAATGTGACGATCTGGCTTTCAGTCGATTCGACAACAAATGACGAAAACAGACGGATTTCTCAGGTTTTTACTACATATGAACACTTTTCACATTCTCCCGTACAACGCGGCTGCTAGACCTCCTTTCATGCAAAATCTTAAGGTCCTAGGTCATGTCCAAGCCATCAAAGCCGGGTAAAAGTGAATAATCGACAACTAAAACTTGAATTGTACTACTTCTTACTGGCTATTACTTCAACATAGAAGCTTCTTCTGTGTTCTACCATGTTGCTTTTAGTATTTCCGCATACCGCAGCACATGAAAAAGCTTTGTAGACGATAAATGTACCCGTTTCAGAGAGAAGAGCCGCCAATGTGACGATCTGGCTTTCAGTCGATTCGATAACAAATGACGAAAACGGACGGATTTCTCAGGTTTTTACTACATATGAACACTTTTCACATTCTCCCGTGCAACGCGGCTGCTAGTCCTCCTTTCATGCAATATCTTAAGGTCCTAGCTCATGTCCAAGCCACCAAAGCCGGCTAAATGGTGAATAATCGATAACTAAATTTTGAATTGTACTACTTCTTACTGGCTATTGCTTCAACTTAGAAGCTTCTTCTGTGTTCTACTATGGTGCTTTTAGTGTTTCAGCGTACCGCAGCACGCGACATATCCTTGCAGACGATAAATGTAAACGTCTCAGAGAGAAAAGCGGCCAATGTGACGATCTGGCTTTAAGTCGATTCGATAACAAATGACGAAAACGGACGGATTTCTCAGGTTTTTACTACATATGAACACTTTTCACATTCTCCCGTGCAACGCGTCTGCTAGTCCTCCTTTCATGCAAAATCTTATGGTCCTATGTCATGTCCAAGCCACCAAAGCCGACTAAAAAGTGATTAATCGACAACTAAAACTTGAATAGTACTACTTCTTACTGGCTAATACTTCAACTTAGAAGCTTCTTCTGTGTTCTACTATGGTGCTTTTAGTGTCTCCGCATACCGCAGCACGCGACATAGCTTTGCAGACGATAAATGTAACCGTCTCAGAGAGAAAAGCTGCCAATGTGACGATCTGGCTTTAAGTCGATTCGATAACAAAGACGAAGCCGGACGGATTTCTCAGGTTTTTACTACATATGAACACTTTTCACATTCTCCCGTGCAACGCGGCGGCTAGTCTTCCTTTCATGCAAAATCTTAAGGAATTATGTCATGTCCAAGCCACCAAAGCCGGGTAAAAAGTGATTAATCGACAACTAAAACTTGAATTGTACTACTTCTTACTGGCTATTACTTCAACATAGAAGCTTCTTCTGCCTTCTACTATGGTGTTTTTAGTGACTCCGCACACCGCAGCACGCGACATAGCTTTGCAGAAGATAAATGTAACCGTCTCAAAGAGAAAAGCGGCCAATGTGACGATCTGGCTTTAAATCGATTCGATAACAAATGCCGAAAACGGACGGATTTCTCAGGTTTTTACTACATATGAACACGTTTCACATTCTCCCGTGCAACGCGGCGGCTAGTCTTCCTTTCCTGCAAAATCGTAAGGACCTAGGTCATGTCCAGGCCACCAAAGCCGGCTAAAAAGTGATTAATCGACAACTAAAATTTGAATTGTACTACTTCTTACTGGCTATAACTTCAACTTAGAAGCTTCTTCTGTGTTCTAATATGGTGCTTTTAGAGTGTCCGCATACCGCAGCACGCGACATAGATTTGCAGACGATAAATGTGACCGTCTCAGAGAGAAAAGTGGCCAATGTGACGATCTGGCATTCAGTCGATTCGATAACAAATGACGAAAACGGACGGATTTCTCAGGTTTTTACTACATATGAACACTTTTCACATTCGCCCGTGCAACGCGGCTGCTAGACCTCCTTTCATGCAAAATCTTAAGGTCCTAGGTCATGTCCAAGCCACCATAGCCGGGTAAAAGTGAATAATCGACAGCTAAAACTTGAATTGTACTGCTTCTTACTGGCTATTACTTCAACATAGAAGCTTCTTCTGTGTTCTACTATGTTGCTTTTAGTGTTTCCGCATACCGCAGCACATGAAAAAGCTTTGTAGACGATAAATGTAACCGTTTCAGAGAGAAGAGCCGCCAATGTGACGATCTGGCTTTAAGTCGATTCGATAACAAATGACGAAAACGGACGGATTTCTCACGTTTTTACTACATATGAACACTTTTCACATTCTCCCGTGCAACGCGGCTGCTAGTCCTCCTTTCATGCAAAATCTTAAGGTCGTAGGTCATGTCCAAGCCACCAAAGCCGGCTAAAAAGTGAATAATCGACAGCTAAAACTTGAGTAGTACTACTTCTTACTGGCTATTACTTCCTCTTAGAAGCTTCTTCTGTGTTCTACTATGGTGCTTTTAGTGTCTCCGCATACCGCAGCACGCGACATAGCCTTGCAGACAATAAATTTAACCCTCTCAGAGAGAAAAGCAGCCAATGTGACGATCTGGATTTAAGTCGATTCGATAACAAATGACGAAAACGGACGGATTTCTCAGGTTTTTACTACATATGAACACTTTTCACATTCGCCCGTGCAACGCGGCTGCTAGACCTCCTTTCATGCAAAATCTTAAGGTCCTAGGTCATGTCCAAGCCACCAAAGCCGGGTAAAAGTCAATAATCGACAGTTAAAACTTGAATTGTACTACTTCTTACTGGCTATTACTTCAACTTAGAAGCTTCTCCTGTGTTCTACTATGGTGCTTTTAGTGTTTCCGCATACCGCAGCACGCGACATAGCTTTGCAGACGATAAATGTAACCGTTTCAGAGAGAAGAGCTGCCAATGTGACGATCTGGCTTTAAATCGATTCGATAACAAATGCCGAAAACGGACGGATTTCTCAGGTTTTTACTACATATGAACACTTTTCACATTCTCCCGTGCAACGCGTCTGCTAGTCCTCCTTTCATGCAAAATCTTAAGGTCCTAGGTCATGTCCTAGCCACCAAAGCCGGGTAAAAGTGAATAATCGACAACTAAATCTTGAATTGTACTACTTCTTACTGGCTATTACTTCAACTTAGAAGCTTCTTCTGTGTTCTACTATGTTGCTTTTAGTGTTTCCGCATACCGCAGCACATGAAAAAGCTTTGTAGACGATAAATGTAACCGTTTCAGAGAGAAGAGCCGCCAATGTGACGATCTGGCTTTAAGTCGATTCGATAACAAATGACGAAAACGGACGGATTTCTCACGTTTTTACTACATATGAACACGATTCACATTCTCCCGTGCAACGCGGCTGCTAGTCCTCCTTTCATGCAATATCTTAAGGTCCTAGCTCATGTCCAAGCCACCAAAGCCGGAAAAATGGTGAATAATCGATAACTAAAACTTGAATTGTACTACTTCTTACGGCTATTGCTTCAACTTAGAAGCTTCTTCTGTGTTCTACTATGGTGCTTTTAGTGTTTCAGCATACCGCAGCACGCGACATAGCCTTGCAGACGATAAATGTAACCGTCTCAGAGAGAAAAGCGGCCAATGCGACGATCTGGCTTTAAGTCGATTCGATAACAAATGACGAAAACGGACGGATTTCTCAGGTTTTTACTACATATGAACACTTTTCACATTCTCCCGTGCAACGCGTCTGCTAGTCCTCCTTTCATGCAAAATCTTATGGTCCTAGGTCATGTCATAGCCACCAAAGCCGGCTAAAAAGTGAACAATCGACAACTAAAACTTGAATTGTACTACTTCTCACTGGCTTTTACTTCAACTTAGAACCTTCTTCTGTGTTCTACTATGGTGCTTTTAGTGTCTCCGCATACCGCAGCACGTGACATAGCTTTGCAGACGATAAATGTAACTGTTTCAGAGAGAAAAGCGGCCAATGTGACGATCTGGCTTTAAGTCGATTCGATAACAAATGACGAAAACGGACGGATTTCTCAGATTTTTACTACATATGAACACATTTCACATTCTCCCGTGCAACGCGGCTGCAAGTACTTCTTTCATGCAAAATCTTAAGGTCCTAGGTCATGTCCAAGCCACCAAAGCCGGCTAAAAAGTGAATAATCGACAACTAAAACTTGAATAGTACTACTTCTTACTGGCTATTACTTCAACTTAGAAGCTTCTTCTGTGTTCTACTATGGTGCTTTTAGTGTCTCCGCATACCGCAGCTCGCGACATAGCTTTGCAGACTATAAATGTAACCGTCTCAGAGAGAAAAGCTGCTAATGTGACGATCTGGCTTTAAGTCGATTCGATAACAAAGACGAAGCCGGACGGATTTCTCAGGTTTTTACTACATATGAACACTTTTCACATTCTCCCGTGCAACGCGGCGGCTAGTCGTCCTTTCATGCAAAATCTTAAGGACCTAGTTCATGTCCAAGCCACCAAAGCCGGCTAAAAAGTGATTAATCGACAACTAAAACTTGAATTGTACTACTTCTTACTGGCTATTACTTCAACTTAGAAGCTTCTTCTGTGTTCTAATATGGTGCTTTTAGTGTCTCCGCATACCGCAGCACGCGACATAGATTTGCAGACGATAAATGTGACCGTCTCAGAGAGAAAAGCGGCCAAAGTGACGATCTGGCTTTAAGTCGATTCGATAACAAATGACGAAAACGGACGGATTTCTCAGGTTTTTACTACATATGAACACTTTTCACATTCTCCCGTGCAACGCGGTTGCTAGTCCTACTTTCATGCAAAATCTTAAGGTTCCACCTCATGTCCAAGCCACCAAAGCCGGCTAAAAAGTGAATAATCAATAACTAAAACTTGAAATGTACTACTCCTTACTTCCTATTACTTCAACTTAGAAGCATCTTCTGTGTTCTACTATGGTGCTTTTAGTGTCTCCGCATACCGCAGCACGTGACATAGCTTTGCAGACGATAAATGTAACTGTTTCAGAGAGAAAAGCGGCCAATGTGAAGATCTGGCTTTAAGTCGATTCGATAACAAATGACGAAAAGGGACGGATTTCTCAGGTTTTTACTACATATGAACACTTTTCACATTCTCCTGTGCAACGCGGCAGCTAGTCTTCCTTTCATGCAAAATCTTAAGGTCCTAGGTCATGTCCAAGCCACCAAAGCCAGCTAAAATGTGAATAATCGACAACTAAAACTTGAATTGTATTACTTCTTACTGGCTATTACTTCAACTTAGAAGCTTCTTCTGTGTTCTACTACGGCGCTTTTAGTGTCTCCGCATACCGCAGCACGCGACATAGCTTTGCAGACGATAAGTGTAACCGTTTCAGAGAGAAGTGCGGCCAATGTGACGATTTGGCTTTAAGTCGATTCGATAACAAATGACGAAAACGGACGGATTTCTCAGGTTTTTACTACATATGAACACTTTTCACATTCTCCCGTGCAACGCGGCTGCTAGTCCTCCTTTCATGCAAAATCTAAAGGTCTTAGGTCATGTCCAAGCCACCAAAGCCGGCTAAAAAGTGAATAATCGACAACTAAAACTTGAATTATACTACTTCTTACTGGCTATTACTTCAACTTAGAAGCTTCTTCTGTGTTCTACTATGGTGCTTTAAGTGTGTCGGCATACCGCAGCATGCGACATAGCTTTGCAGACGATAAGTGTAACCGTTTGAGAGAGAAGAGCGGCCAATGTGACGATCTGGATTTAAGTCGATTCGATAACAAATGACGAAAACGGACGGATTTCTCAGGTTTTTACTACATATGAACACTTTTCACATTTTCCCGTGCAACGCGGCTGCTAGTCCTCCTTTCATGCAATATCTTAAGGTCCTAGCTCATGTCCAAGCCACCAAAGCCGGCTAAATGGTAAATAATCGATAACTAAAACTTGAATTGTACTACTTCTTACTGGCTATTACTTCAACTTAGAAGCTTCTTTTGTGTTCTAGTATGGTGCTTTTAGTGTCTCCGCATACTGCAGCACGCGACATAGAATTGCAGACGATAAATGTAACCGTCTCAGAGAGAAAAGCGGCCAATTTGACGATCTGGCTTTAAGTCGATTCGATAACAAATGACGGAAACGGACGGATTTCTCTGGTTTTTACTACATATGAACACTTTTCACATTCTCCCGTGCAACGCGTCTGCTAGTCCTCCTTTCATGCAAAATCGTATGGTCCTAGGTCATGTCATAACCACCAAAGCCGGCTAAAAAGTGAATAATCGACTACTAAAACTTGAATTGTACTACTTCTTACTGGCTATTACTGAAACTTAGAAGCTTCTTCTGTGTTCTACTATGGTGCTTTTAGTGTCTCCGCATACCGCAGCACGTGACATAGCTTTGCAGACGATAATGTAACTGTTTCAGAGAGAAAAGCGGCCAATGTGACGATCTGGCTTTAAGTCGATTCGATAACAAATGACGAAAACGGACGGATTTCTCAGGTTTTTACTACATATGAACACTTTTGACATTCTCCCGTGCAACGCGGCTGCTAGTCCTCCTTTCATGCAAAATCGTATGGTCCTAGGTCATGTCATAACCACCAAAGCCGGCTAAAAAGTGAATAATCGACTACTAAAACTTGAATTGTACTACTTCTTACTGGCTATTACTGAAACTTAGAAGCTTCTTCTGTGTTCTACTATGGTGCTTTTAGTGTCTCCGCATACCGCAGCACGCGACATAGCTTTGCAGACGATAATGTAACTGTTTCAGAGAGAAAAGCGGCCAATGTAACGATCTGGCTTTAAGTCGATTCGATAACAAATGACGAAAACGGACGGATTTCTCAGGTTTTTACTACATATGAACACGACTCACATTCTCCCGTGCAACGCGGGTGCAAGTACTCCTTTCATGCAAAATCTTAAGGTCCTAGGTCATGTCCAAGCCACCAAAGCCGGCTAAAAAGTGAATAATCGACAACTAAAACTTGAATTGTACTACTTCTTACTGGCTATTACTTCAACTTAGAAGCTTCTTCTTTGTTCTCCTATGGTGCTTTTAGTGTCTCCGCATACTGCAGCACGCGACATAGGTTTGCAGACGATGAATGTAACCGTCTCAGAGAGAAAAGCGGCCAATGTGACGATCTGGTTTTCAGTCGATTCAATAACAAATGACGAAAACGGACTGATTTCTCAGGTTTTTACTACATATGAACACTTTTCATATTCTCCCGTGCAACGTGTCTGCTAGTCCTCCTTTCATGCAAAATCTTATGGTCCTAGGTCATGTCATAGCCACCAAAGCCGGTTAAAAAGTGAATAATCGACAACTAAAACTTGAATAGTACTACTTCTTACTGGCTATTACTTCAACTTAGAAGCTTCTTCTGTGTTCTACTATGGTGCTTTTAGTGTCTCCGCATACCGCAGCACGTGACATAGCATTGCAGACGATAATGTAACTGTTTCAGAGAGAAAAGCGCCGAATGTGACGATCTGGCTTTAAGTCGATTCGATAACAAATGACGAAAACGGACGGATTTCTCAGGTTTTTACTACATATGAACACATTTCACATTCTCCCGTGCTATGCGGCTGCAAGTACTCCTTTCATGCAAAATCTAAGGACCTAGGTCATGTCCAAGCCACCAAAGCCGGCTAAAAAGTGAATAGTCGACAACTAAAACTTGAATTGTACTACTTCTTACTAGCTATTACTTCAACTTAGAAGCTTCTTCTGTGTTCTACTATGGTGCTTTTAGTGTCTCCGCACACCGCAGCACGCGACATAGCTTTGCAGACGATAAATGTAACCGTCTCAGAGACAAAGGCGGCCAATGCGACGATCTGGCTTTCAGTCGATTCGATAACAAATGACGAAAACAGACGGATTTCTCAGGTTTTTACTACATATGAATACTTTTCACATTCTCCCGTGCAACGCGGCTGCTAGTCCTACTTTCATGCAAAATCTTAAGGTTCCACCTCATGTCCAAGCCACCAAAGCCGGCTGAAAAGTGAATAATCAATAACTAAAACTTGAATTGTACTACTTCTTACTTCCTATTACTTCAACTTAGAAGCTTCTTCTGTGTTCTACTATGGTGCTTTTAGTGTCTCCGCATACCGCAGCACGCGACATTGCTTTGCAGACGATAAATGTAACTGTTTCAGAGAGAAAAGCGGACAATGTGACGATCTGGCTTTAAGTCGATTCGATAACTAATGACGAAAACGGACTGATTTCTCAGGTTTTTACTTTTCACATTCTCCCGTGCAACGGGGCTGCTAGTCTTCCTTTCATGCAAAATCTTAAGGTCCTAGGTCATGTCCAAGCCACCAAAGCCGGCTAAAATGTGAGTAATCGACAACTAAAACTTGAATTGTATTACTTCTTACTGGCTATTACTTTAAATTAGAAGCTTCTTCTGTGTTCTACTATGGTGCTTTTAGTGTCTCCACATAGCGCAGCACGAGACATAGCTTTGCAGACGATAAATGTAATCGTCTGAGGGAGAAATGCGGCCAATGTGACGATCTGGCTTTAAGTCGATTCGATAACAAAGGACGAAAACGGACTGATTTCTCAGTTTTTTACTACATATGAACACTTTTCACACTCTCCCGTGCAACGCGGCTGCTAGTCCTCCTTTCATGCAAAATCTAAAGGTCTTTGGTCATGTCCAAGCCACCAAAGCCGGCTAAAAAGTGAATAATCGACAACTAAAACTTGAATTATACTACTTCTTACTGGCTATTACTTCAACTTAGAAGCTTCTTCTGTGTTCTACTATGGTGCTTTAAGTGTGTCCGCATACCGTAGCATGCGACATAGCTTTGCAGACGATAAGTGTAACCGTTTCAGAGAGAAGAGCGGCCAATGTGACGATCTGGATGTAAGTCGATTCGATAACAAATGAAAAAACGGACGGATTTCTCAGGTTTTTACTACATATGAACACTTTTCACATTCTCCCGTGCAACGCGGCTGCTAGTCCTCCTTTCATGCAAAATCTTATGGTCCTATGTCATGTCATAACCACCAAAGCCGGCTAAAAAGTGAATAATCGACTACTAAAACTTGAATTGTACTACTTCTTACTGGCTATTACTGCAACTTAGAAGCTTCTTCTGTGTTCTACTATGGTGCTTTTAGTGTCTCCGCATACCGCAGCACGTGACATAGCATTGCAGACGATAATGTAACTGTTTCAGAGAGAAAAGCGCCGAATGTGACGATCTGGCTTTAAGTCGATTCGATAACAAATGACGAAAACGGACGGATTTCTCAGGTTTTTACTACATATGAACACATTTCACATTCTCCCGTGCTATGCGGCTGCAAGTACTCCTTTCATGCAAAATCTAAGGACCTAGGTCATGTCCAAGCCACCAAAGCCGGCTAAAAAGTGAATAATCGACAACTAAAACTTGAATTGTACTACTTCTTACTGGCTATTACTTCAACTTAGAAGCTTCTTCTGTGTTCTACTATGGTGCTTTTAGTGTTTCGGCATACCGCAGCACGCGTCATTGCTTTGCAGACGATAAATGTAACCGTTTCAGAGAGAAGAGCGGCCAATGTGACGATCTGGATTTAAGTCGATTCGATAACAAATGACGAAAACGGACGGATTTCTCAGGTTTTTACTACATATGAACACTTTTCACATTTTCCCGTGCAACGCGGCTGCTAGTCCTCCTTTCATGCAATATCTTAAGGTCCTAGCTCATGTCCAAGCCACCAAAGCCGGCTAAATGGTAAATAATCGATAACTAAAACTTGAATTGTACTACTTCTTACTGGCTATTACTTCAACTTAGAAGCTTCTTTTGTGTTCTAGTATGGTGCTTTTAGTGTCTCCGCATACTGCAGCACGCGACATAGAATTGCAGACGATAAATGTAACCGTCTCAGAGAGAAAAGCGGCCAATTTGACGATCTGGCTTTAAGTCGATTCGATAACAAATGACGGAAACGGACGGATTTCTCTGGTTTTTACTACATATGAACACTTTTCACATTCTCCCGTGCAACGCGTCTGCTAGTCCTCCTTTCATGCAAAATCGTATGGTCCTAGGTCATGTCATAACCACCAAAGCCGGCTAAAAAGTGAATAATCGACTACTAAAACTTGAATTGTACTACTTCTTACTGGCTATTACTGAAACTTAGAAGCTTCTTCTGTGTTCTACTATGGTGCTTTTAGTGTCTCCGCATACCGCAGCACGTGACATAGCTTTGCAGACGATAATGTAACTGTTTCAGAGAGAAAAGCGGCCAATGTGACGATCTGGCTTTAAGTCGATTCGATAACAAATGACGAAAACGGACGGATTTCTCAGGTTTTTACTACATATGAACACTTTTCACATTCTCCCGTGCAACGCGGCTGCTAGTCCTCCTTTCATGCAAAATCGTATGGTCCTAGGTCATGTCATAACCACCAAAGCCGGCTAAAAAGTGAATAATCGACTACTAAAACTTGAATTGTACTACTTCTTACTGGCTATTACTGAAACTTAGAAGCTTCTTCTGTGTTCTACTATGGTGCTTTTAGTGTCTCCGCATACCGCAGCACGCGACATAGCTTTGCAGACGATAATGTAACTGTTTCAGAGAGAAAAGCGGCCAATGTAACGATCTGGCTTTAAGTCGATTCGATAACAAATGACGAAAACGGACGGATTTCTCAGGTTTTTACTACATATGAACACGACTCACATTCTCCCGTGCAACGCGGGTGCAAGTACTCCTTTCATGCAAAATCTTAAGGTCCTAGGTCATGTCCAAGCCACCAAAGCCGGCTAAAAAGTGAATAATCGACAACTAAAACTTGAATTGTACTACTTCTTACTGGCTATTACTTCAACTTAGAAGCTTCTTTTTTGTTCTCCTATGGTGCTTTTAGTGTCTCCGCATACTGCAGCACGCGACATAGGTTTGCAGACGATGAATGTAACCGTCTCAGAGAGAAAAGCGGCCAATGTGACGATCTGGTTTTCAGTCGATTCAATAACAAATGACGAAAACGGACTGATTTCTCAGGTTTTTACTACATATGAACACTTTTCATATTCTCCCGTGCAACGTGTCTGCTAGTCCTCCTTTCATGCAAAATCTTATGGTCCTAGGTCATGTCATAGCCACCAAAGCCGGTTAAAAAGTGAATAATCGACAACTAAAACTTGAATAGTACTACTTCTTACTGGCTATTACTTCAACTTAGAAGCTTCTTCTGAGTTCTACTATGGTGCTTTTAGTGTCTCCGCATACCGCAGCACGCGACATAGGTTTGCAGAAAATAAATGTAACCGTCTCAGAGAGAAAAGCGGCCAATGTTACGATCTGGCTTTAAGTCGATTCGATAACAAATGACGAAAACGGACGGATTTCTCAGGTTTTTACTACTTATGAACACTTTTCACATTCTCCTGTGCAACGCGGCTGCTAGTCCTACTTTCATGCAAAATCTTAAGGTTCCACCTCATGTCCAAGCCACCAAAGCCGGCTAAAAAGTGAATAATCAATAACTAAAACTTGAATTGTACTACTTCTTACTTCCTATTACTTCAACTTAGAAGCTTCTTCTGTGTTCTACTATGGTGCTTTTAGTGTCACCGCATACCGCAGTACGTGACATAGCTTTGCAGACGATAAATGTAACTGTTTCAGAGAGAAAAGCAGACAATGTGACGATCTGGCTTTAAGTCGATTCGATAACTAATGACGAAAACGGACTGATTTCTCAGGTTTTTACTTTTCACATTCTCCCGTGCAACGGGGCTGCTAGTCTTCCTTTCATGCAAAATCTTAAGGTCCTAGGTCATGTCCAAGCCACCAAAGCCGGCTAAAATGTGAGTAATCGACAACTAAAACTTGAATTGTATTACTTCTTACTGGCTATTACTTTAAATTAGAAGCTTCTTCTGTGTTCTACTATGTTGCTTTTAGTGTCTCCACATAGCGCAGCACGAGACATAGCTTTGCAGACGATAAATGTAATCGTCTGAGAGAGAAATGCGGCCAATGTGACGATCTGGCTTTAAGTCGATTCGATAACAAAGGACGAAAACGGACTGATTTCTCAGTTTTTTACTACATATGAACACTTTTCACATTCTCCCGTGCAACGCGGCTGCTAGTCCTCCTTTCATGCAAAATCTAAAGGTCTTTGGTCATGTCCAAGCCACCAAAGCCGGCTAAAAAGTGAATAATCGACAACTAAAACTTGAATTATACTACTTCTTACTGGCTATTACTTCAACTTAGAAGCTTCTTCTGTGTTCTACTATGGTGCTTTAAGTGTGTCCGCATACCGTAGCATGCGACATAGCTTTGCAGACGATAAGTGTATCCGTTTCAGGGAGAAGAGCGGCCAATGTGACGATCTGGATTTAAGTCGATTCGATAACAAGTGACGAAAACGGACGGATTTCTCAGGTTTTTACTACATATGAACACTTTTCACATTCTCCCGTGCAACGCGGCTGCTAGTCCTCCTTTCATGCAAAATCTTATGGTCCTATGTCATGTCATAACCACCAAAGCCGGCTAAAAAGTGAATAATCGACTACTAAAACTTGAATTGTACTACTTCTTACTGGCTATTACTGCAACTTAGAAGCTTCTTCTGTGTTCTACTATGGTGCTTTTAGTGTCTCCGCATACCGCAGCACGTGACATAGCATTGCAGACGATAATGTAACTGTTTCAGAGAGAAAAGCGCCGAATGTGACGATCTGGCTTTAAGTCGATTCGATAACAAATGACGAAAACGGACGGATTTCTCAGGTTTTTACTACATATGAACACATTTCACATTCTCCCGTGCTTTGCGGCTGCAAGTACTCCTTTCATGCAAAATCTAAGGACCTAGGTCATGTCCAAGCCACCAAAGCCGGCTAAAAAGTGAATAATCGACAACTAAAACTTGAATTGTACTACTTCTTACTGGCTATTACTTCAACTTAGAAGCTTCTTCTGTGTTCTACTATGGTGCTTTTAGTGTCTCCGCACACCGCAGCACGCGACATAGCTTTGCAGACGAACATATGTAACCGTCTCAGAGACAAAGGCGGCCAATGCGACGATCTGGCTTTCAGTCGATTCGATAACAAATGACGAAAACAGACGGATTTCTCAGGTTTTTACTACATATGAATACTTTTCACATTCTCCCGTGCAACGCGGCTGCTAGTCCTACTTTCATGCAAAATCTTAAGGTTCCACCTCATGTCCAAGCCACCAAAGCCGGCTGAAAAGTGAATAATCAATAACTAAAACTTGAATTGTACTACTTCTTACTTCCTATTACTTCAACTTAGAAGCTTCTTCTGTGTTCTACTATGGTGCTTTTAGTGTCTCCGCATACCGCAGCACGCGACATTGCTTTGCAGACGATAAATGTAACTGTTTCAGAGAGAAAAGCGGACAATGTGACGATCTGGCTTTAAGTCGATTCGATAACTAATGACGAAAACGGACTGATTTCTCAGGTTTTTACTTTTCACATTCTCCCGTGCAACGGGGCTGCTAGTCTTCCTTTCATGCAAAATCTTAAGGTCCTAGGTCATGTCCAAGCCACCAAAGCCGGCTAAAATGTGAGTAATCGACAACTAAAACTTGAATTGTATTACTTCTTACTGGCTATTACTTTAAATTAGAAGCTTCTTCTGTGTTCTACTATGGTGCTTTTAGTGTCTCCACATAGCGCAGCACGAGACATAGCTTTGCAGACGATAAATGTAATCGTCTGAGGGAGAAATGCGGCCAATGTGACGATCTGGCTTTAAGTCGATTCGATAACAAAGGACGAAAACGGACTGATTTCTCAGTTTTTTACTACATATGAACACTTTTCACACTCTCCCGTGCAACGCGGCTGCTAGTCCTCCTTTCATGCAAAATCTAAAGGTCTTTGGTCATGTCCAAGCCACCAAAGCCGGCTAAAAAGTGAATAATCGACAACTAAAACTTGAATTATACTACTTCTTACTGGCTATTACTTCAACTTAGTAGCTTCTTCTGTGTTCTACTATGGTGCTTTAAGTGTGTCCGCATACCGTAGCATGCGACATAGCTTTGCAGACGATAAGTGTAACCGTTTCAGAGAGAAGAGCGGCCAATGTGACGATCTGGATGTAAGTCGATTCGATAACAAATGAAAAAACGGACGGATTTCTCAGGTTTTTACTACATATGAACACTTTTCACATTCTCCCGTGCAACGCGGCTGCTAGTCCTCCTTTCATGCAAAATCTTATGGTCCTATGTCATGTCATAACCACCAAAGCCGGCTAAAAAGTGAATAATCGACTACTAAAACTTGAATTGTACTACTTCTTACTGGCTATTACTGCAACTTAGAAGCTTCTTCTGTGTTCTACTATGGTGCTTTTAGTGTCTCCGCATACCGCAGCACGTGACATAGCATTGCAGACGATAATGTAACTGTTTCAGAGAGAAAAGCGCCGAATGTGACGATCTGGCTTTAAGTCGATTCGATAACAAATGACGAAAACGGACGGATTTCTCAGGTTTTTACTACATATGAACACATTTCACATTCTCCCGTGCTATGCGGCTGCAAGTACTCCTTTCATGCAAAATCTAAGGACCTAGGTCATGTCCAAGCCACCAAAGCCGGCTAAAAAGTGAATAATCGACAACTAAAACTTGAATTGTACTACTTCTTACTGGCTATTACTTCAACTTAGAAGCTTCTTCTGTGTTCTACTATGGTGCTTTTAGTGTCTCCGCACACCGCAGCACGCGACATAGCTTTGCAGACGATAAATGTAACCGTCTCAGAGACAAAGGCGGCCAATGCGACGATCTGGCTTTCAGTCGATTCGATAACAAATGACGAAAACAGACGGATTTCTCAGGTTTTTACTACATATGAATACTTTTCACATTCTCCCGTGCAACGCGGCTGCTAGTCCTACTTTCATGCAAAATCTTAAGGTTCCACCTCATGTCCAAGCCACCAAAGCCGGCTGAAATGTGAATAATCAATAACTAAAACTTGAATTGTACTACTTCTTACTTCCTATTACTTCAACTTAGAAGCTTCTTCTGTGTTCTACTATGGTGCTTTTAGTGTCTCCGCATACCGCAGCACGCGACATTGCTTTGCAGACGATAAATGTAACTGTTTCAGAGAGAAAAGCGGCCAATGTGACGATCTGGCTTTAAGTCGATTCGATAACAAATGACGAAAACGGACCGATTTCTCATATTTTACATATGAACACATTTCACATTCTCCCGTGCAACGCGGCTGCAAGTACTCCTTGCATGCAAAATCTTAATGTCCTAGGTCATGTCCAAGCCACCAAAGCCGGCTAAAAGTGAATAATCGACAACTAAAACTTTAATAGTACTACTTCTTACTGGCTATTACTTCAACTTAGAAGCTTCTTCTGTGTTATACTATGGTGCTTTTAGTGTCTCCGCATACCGCAGCACGCGACATAGCTTTGCAGACGATAAATGTAACCGTCTCAGAGAGAAAAGCTGCCAATGTGACGATCTGGCTTTAAGTCGATTCGATAACAAAGACGAAGCCGGAGGGATTTCTCAGGTTTTTACTACATATGAACACTTTTTACATTCTCCCGTGCAACGCGGCGGCTAGTCTTCCTATCATGCAAAATCATAAGGACCTAGGTCATGTCCAAGTCACCAAAGCCGGCTAAAAAGTGATTAACCGACAACTAAAACTTGAATTGTACTACTTCTTACTGGCTATTACTTCAACTTAGAAGCTTCTTCTGTGTTCTAATATGGTGCTTTTGGTGTCTCCGCATACCGCAGCACGCGACATAGATTTGCAGACGATAAATGTGACCGTCTAAGAGATAAAAGCGGCCAAAGTGACGATCTAGCTTTAAGTCGATTCGATAACAAATGACGAAAACGGACGGATTTCTCAGGTTTTTACTACATATGAACACTTTTCACATTCTCCCGTGCAACGCGGCTGCTAGTCTTCCTTTCATGCAAAATCTTATGGTTCTAGGTCATGTCCAAGCCACTAAAGCCGGCTAAAAAGTGAATAAACAATAACTAAAACTTCCAATGTACTACTTCTTACTTCCTATTACTTCAACTTAGAAGGATCTTCTGTGTTTTACTATGGTGCTTTTAGTGTCTCCGCATACCGCAGCACGTGACATAGCTTTGCAGACGATAAATGTAAACGTTTCAGAGAGAAAATCGGCCAATGTGACGATCTGGCTTTAAGTCGATTCGATAACAAATGACGAAAACGGACGGATCTCTCAGGTTTTTACTACATATGAACACTTTTCACATTCTCCCATGCAACGCGGCTGCTAGTCCTCCTTTCATGCAAAATCTTAAGGTCCTAGGTCATGTCCAAGCCACCAAAGCTGGCTAAAAAGTTAATAATCGACAACTAAAACTTCAATTGTACTACTTCTTACTGGCTATTACTTCAACATAGAAGCTTCTTCTGTGTTCTACTATGGTGCTTTTAGTGTTTCCGCATACCGCAGCACGCAACATAGCTTTGTAGACGATAAATGTAAACGTTTCAGAGAGAAGAGCGGCCAATGTGACGATCTGGCTTTAAGTCGATTCGATAACAAATGACGAAAACGGACTGATTTCTCAGTTTTTTACTACATATGAACACATTCACATTCTCCCGTGCAACGCGGCTGCAAGTACTCCTTTCATGCAAAATCTTAAGGTCCTAGGTCATGTCCAAGCAACCAAAGCCGGCTGAATAGTAAATAATCGACAACTAAAACTTGAAATGTAGTACTTCTTACTGGCTATTACTTCAACTTAGAAGCTTCTTCTGTGTTCTACTATGGTGCGTTAAGTGTGTCGGCATACCGCAGCATGCGACATAGCTTTGCAGACGATAAGTGTAACCGTTTCAGAGAGAAGAGCGGCCAATGTGACGATCAGGATTTAAGTCGATTCGATAACAAATGACGAAAACGGACGGATTTCTCAGGTTTTTACTACATATGAACACTTTTCACATTCTCCCGTACAACGCGGCTGCCAGTCCACCTTTCATGCAAAATTTTAACGTCCTAGGGGATCTCCAAGCCACCAAAGCCGGCTAAAAAGTGAATAATCGACAGCTAAAACTTGAATTGTACTACTTCTTACTGGCTATTGCTTCAACTTAGAAGCTTCTTCTGTGTTGTACTATGGTGCTTTTAGTATTTCCGCATACCGCAACACGCGACATATTTTTGTAGACGATAAATGTAAACGTTTCAGAGAGAAGAGCGGCCAATGTGACAATCTGGCTTTAAGTCGATTCGATAACAAATGACGAAAACGGACGGATTTCTCAGGTTTTTACTACATATGAACACTTTCCACATTCTCCCGTGCAACGCGGCTGCTAGTCCTCCTTTCATGCAAAATCTAAAGGTCTTAGGTCATGTCCAAGCCACCAAAGCCGGCTTAAAAGTGAATAATCGACAACTAAAACTTGAATTGTACTACATCTTACTGGCTATTACTTCAACTTAGAAGCTTCTTCTGTGTTCTACTATGGTGCTTTTAGTGTTTCCGTATACCGCAGCACGCGACATATTTTTGTAGACGATAAATGTAAACGTTTCAGAGAGAAGAGCGGCTAATGTGACAATCTGGCTTTAAGTCGATTCGATAACAAATGACGAAAACGGACGGATTTCTCAGGTTTTTACTACATATGAACACTTTTCACATTCTCCCGTGCAACGCGGCTGCTAGTCTTCCTTATATTCAAAATCTTAAGGTCCTAAGTCATGTCCAAGCCACCAAAGCCGGGTAAAATGTGAATAATCGACAACTAAAACTTGAATTGTATTACTTCTTACTGGCTATTACTTCAAATTAGAAGCTTCTTCTGTGTTCTACTATGGTGCTTTTAGTGTCTCCGCATACCCCAGCACGCGTCATAGCTTTGCAGACGATAAATGTAACCGTCTCAGAGAGAAAAGCGCTCAATGTGACGATCTGGCTTTAAGTCGATTCGATAACAAATCACGAAAACGGACTGATTTCTCAGTTTTTTACTACATATGAACACATTCACATTCTCCCGTGCAACGCGGCTGCAAGTACTCCTTTCATGCAAAATCTTAAGGTCCTAGGTCATGTCCAAGCAACCAAAGCCGGCTAAAAAGTAAATAATCGACAACTAAAACTTGAATTGTACTACTTCTTACTGGCTATTACTTCAACTTAGAAGCTTCTTCTGTGTTCTACTGTGGTGCTTTTAGTGTCTCCGCATACCGCAGCACGCGACATAGCTTTGCAGACGAAAAGTGTAACCGTTTCAGAGAGAAGAGCGGCCAATGTGACGATCTGGCTTTAAGTCGATTCGATAACAAAAGACGAAAACGGACGGATTTCTCAGGTTTTTACTACATATGAACACATTTCACATTCTCCCGTGCAACGCGGC
The DNA here is from genome assembly GCF_023897955.1 of Schistocerca gregaria. NCBI lineage: Eukaryota > Metazoa > Arthropoda > Insecta > Orthoptera > Acrididae > Schistocerca > Schistocerca gregaria. The sequence goes on from NW_026061973.1 coordinate 1,056,266, forward strand.
TGCAAGTCCTCCTTTCATGCAAAATCTAAAGGTCTTAGGTCATGTTTAAGCCACCAAAGCCGGCTAAAAAGGAATAATCGACAACTAAAACTTAATAGTACTACTTCTTACTGGCTATTACTTCATCTTAGAAGCTTCTTCTGTGTTCTACTATGGTGCTTTTAGTGTTTCCGCATACTGCAGCACGCGACATAGCTTTGCAGGCAATAAATGTAACATTCTCAGAGAGAAAAGCGGCCAATGTGACGATCTGGCTTTAAGTCGATTCGATAACAAATGAAAACGGACGGATATCTCAGGTTTTTACTACATATGAACACTTTTCACATTCTCCCTTGCAACGCGGCTGCAAGTACTCCTTTCATGCAAAATCTTAACGTCCTGGGTCATGTCCAAGCCACCAAAGCCTGCTAAAAAGTGAATATTCGACAACTAAAACTTGAATTGTACTACTTCTTACTGGCTATTACTTCAACTTAGAAGCTTCTTCTGTGTTCTACTATGGCGCTTTTAGTGTCTCCGCATACCGCAGCACGCGACATAGCTTTGCAGACGATAAGTGTAACCGTTTCAGAGAGAAGAGCGGCCAATGTGACGATCTGGATTTAAGTCGATTCGATAAAAAAAGACGAAAACGGACGGATTTCTCAGGTTTTTACTACATATGAACACTTTTCACATTCTCCCGTGCAGCGCGGCTGCTAGTCCTCCTTTCATGCAAAATCTAAAGGTTTTAGGTCATGTCCAAGCCACCAAGCCGGCTTAAAAGTAAATAATCGACAACTAAAACTTGAATTATACTACTTCTTACTGGCTATTACTTCAACTTAGAAGCTTCTTCTGTGTTCTACTATGGTGCGTTAAGTGTGTCGGCATACCGCAGCATGGGACATAGCTTTGCAGACGATAAGTGTAACCGTTTCAGAGAGAAGAGCGGCCAATGTGACGATCAGGATTTAAGTCGATTGAATAACAAATGACGAAAACGGACGGATTTCTCAGGTTTTTACTACATATGAACACTTTTCACATTCTCCCGTACAACGCGGCTGCCAGTCCACCTTTCATGCAAAATTTTAACGTCCTAGGGGATCTCCAAGCCACCAAAGCCGGCTAAAAAGTGAATAATCGACAACTAAAACTTGAATTGTACTACTTCTTACTGGCTATTGCTTCAACTTAGAAGCTTCTTCTGTGTTGTACTATGGTGCTTTTAGTGTTTCCGCATACCGCAACACGCGACATATTTTTGTAGACGATAAATGTAAACGTTTCAGAGAGAAGAGCGGCCAATGTGACAATCTGGCTTTAAGTCGATTCGATAACAAATGACGAAAACGGACGGATTTCTCAGGTTTTTACTACATATGAACACTTTCCACATTCTCCCGTGCAACGCGGCTGCTAGTCCTCCTTTCATGCAAAATCTAAAGGTCTTAGGTCATGTCCAAGCCACCAAAGCCGGCTTAAAAGTGAATAATCGGCAACTAAAACTTGAATTGTACTACTTCTTACTGGCTATTACTTCAACTTAGAAGCTTCTTCTGTGTTCTACTATGGTGCTTTTAGTGTTTCCGCATACCGCAGCACGCGACATATTTTTGTAGACGATAAATGTAAACGTTTCAGAGAGAAGAGCGGCTAATGTGACAATCTGGCTTTAAGTCGATTCGATAACAAATAACGAAAACGGACGGATTTCTCAGGTTTTTACTACATATGAACACTATTCACATTCTCCCGTGCAACGCGGCTGCTAGTCTTCCTTATATTCAAAATCTTAAGGTCCTAGGTCATATCCAAGCCACCAAAGCCGGGTAAAATGTGAATAATCGACAACTAAAACTTGAATTGTATTACTTCTTACTGGCTATTACTTCAAATTAGAAGCTTCTTCTGTGTTCTACTATGCTGCTTTTAGTGTCTCCGCATACCCCAGCACGCGTCATAGCTTTGCAGACGATAAATGTAACCGTCTCAGAGAGAAAAGCGGCCAATGTGACGATCTGGCTTTAAGTCGATTCGATAACAAATGACGAATACGGACTGATTTCTCAGTTTTTTACTACATATGAACACATTCACATTCTCCCGTGCAACGCGGCTGCAAGTACTCCATTCATGCAAAATCTTAAGGTCCTAGGTCATGTCCAAGCAACCAAAGCCGGCTAAAAAGTAAATAATCGACAACTAAAACTTGAATTGTACTACTTCTTACTGGCTATTACTTCAACTTAGAAGCTTCTTCTGTGTTCTACTGTGGTGCTTTTAGTGTCTCCGCATACCGCAGCACGCGACATAGCTTTGCAGACGAAAAGTGTAACCGTTTCAGAGAGAAGAGCGGCCAATGTGACGATCTGGCTTTAAGTCGATTCGATAACAAAAGACGAAAACGGACGGATTTCTCAGGTTTTTCTACATATGAACACTTTTCACATTCTCCCGTGCAACGCGGCTGCTAGTCCTCCTTTCATGCAAAATCTAAAGGTCTTAGGTCATGTTTAAGCCACCAAAGCCGGCTAAAAAGTAATAATCGATAACTAAAACTTGAATTCTACTACTTCTTACTGGCTATTACTTCAACATAGAGGCTTCTGCTGTGTTCTACTGTGGTGCTTTTAGTGTCTCCGCACACCGCAGCACGCGACATAACTTTGCAGACGATAAATGTAACCGTTTCAGAGAGAAGAGTGGCCAATGTGACGATCTGGCTTTAAGTCGATTTGATAACAAATGACGTAAACCGACGGATTTCTCAGGTTTTTACTACATATGAACACTTTTCACATTCTCCCGTGCAACGCGGCTGCAAGTCCTCCTTTCATGCAAAATCTTAAGGTCCTAGGTCACATCCAAGCCACCAAAGACGGCTAAAAAGTGAATAATCGATAACTAAAACTTGAATTGTACTACTTCTTACTGGCTATTACTTCAACATAGAAGCTTCTTCTGTGTTCTACTGTGGTGCTTTTAGTGTCTCCGCACACCGCAGCACGCGACATAACTTTGCAGACGATAAATGTAACCGTCTCAGGGAGAAAAGCGGCCAATGTGACGATCTTGCTTTAAGTCGATTCGATAACAAATTACGAAAACGGACGGATTTCTCAGGTTTTTACTACATATGAACACATTTACATTCTCCCATGCAACGCGGCTGCTGGTCCTCCCTTCATGCTAAATCGTAAGGTCCTAGGTCATGTCCAAGCCACCAAAGCCGGCTAAAAAGTGAATAATCGACAACTAAAACTTGAATTGTACTACTTCTTACTGGCTATTACTTCAACATAGAAGCTTCTTCTGTGTTCTACTATGGTGCTTTTAGTGTTTCCGCATACCGCAGCACGCGACATAGCTTTGTAAACGATAAATGTAACCGTTTAAGAGAGAAGAACGGCCATTGTGACGATCTGGCTTTAAGTTGATTCGATAACAAATGACGAAATCGGACGGATTTCTCCGGTTTTTACTACATATGAACACTTTTCACATTCTCCCGTGCAACGCGGCTGCTAGTCTTCCTTTCATGCAAAATCTTAAGGACCTAGATCATGTCCAATCCACCAAAGGCGGCTAAAAAGTGATTAATCGACAACTAAAACTTGAATTGTACTACTTCTTACTGGCTATTACTTCAACATAGAAGCTTCTTCTGTGTTCTACTGTGGTGCTTTTAGTGTCTCCGCACATCGCAGCACGCGACATAACTTTGCAGACGATAAATGTAACCGTCTCAGAGAGAAAAGCGGGCAATGTGACGTTCTGGCTTTAAGTCGATTCGATATCAAATGACGAAAACGGACGGATTTCTCAGGTTTTTACTACATATGAACACTTTTCACATTCTCCCATGCAACGCGGCTGCTAGACCTCCTTTCATGCAAAATCTTAAGGTCCTAGGTCATGTCTAAGCCACCAAAGCCGGCTAAAGAGTGAATAATCGATAACTAAAACTTGAATTGTTCTACTTGTTACTGGCTATTACTTCAACTTAGAAGCTTCTTTTGTGTTCTACTATGGTGCTTTTAGTGTCTCCGCATACCGCAGCACGCGACATAGCTTTGCAGACGATAAATGTAACCCTCTCAGAGAGAAAAGCGGCCAATGTGACGATCTGGCTTTAAGTCGATTCGATAACAAATTACGAAAACGGACGGATTTCTGAGGTTTTTACTACATATGAACACTTTTACATTCTCCCATGCAACGCGGCTGCTGGTCTTCCTTTCATGCAAAATCTTAAGGTCCTAGGTCATGTCCAAGCCACCAAAGCCGGCTAAAAAGTGAATAATCGACAACTAAAACTTGAATTGTACTACTTCTTACTGGCTATTACTTCAACATAGAAGCTTCTTCTGTGTTCTACTGTGTTGCTTTTAGTGTTTCCGCATACCGCAACACGTGACATATCTTTGTAAACGATAAATGTAACCGTTTAAGAGAGAAGAACGGCCAATGTGACGATCTGGCTTTAAGTTGATTCGATAATAAATGACGAAAACGGACGGATTTCTCCGGGTTTTACTACATATGAACACTTTTCACATTCTCCCGTGCAACGCGGCTGCTAGTCCTCCTTTCATGCAAAATCTTAAGGTCCAAGTTCATGTCCAAGCCACCAAAGCCGGCTAAAAAGTGAATAATCGATAATTAAAACTTGAATTATACTACTTCTTACTGGCTATTACTTCAACTTAGAAGCTTCTTCTGAGTTCTACTATGGTGCTTTTAGTGTTTCCGCATACCGCAGCACGCGACATAGCTTTGCAGACGATAAATGTAACCGTTTCAGAGAGAAGAGCGGCCAATATGACGATCTGGATTTAAATCGATTCGATAACAAACGATGAAAACGGACGGATTTCTCACGTTTTTACTGCATATGAACACTTTTCACATTCTCGCGTGCAACGCGGCTGCTAGTCTTCCTTTCATGCAAAATCTTAAGGTCCTAGGTCATGTCCAATCCACCAAAGCCGGCTAAAAAGTGAATAATCGACAACTAAAACTTGAATTGTACTACCTCTTACTGGCTATTACTTCATCTTAGAAGCTTCTTTTGTGTTCTACTATGGTGCTTTTAGTGTCTCCGCATACCGCAGCACGCGACATAGCTTTGCAGACGATAAATGAAACCGCCTCAGAGAGAAAAGCGGCCAATTTGACGATCTGGCTTTAAGTCGATTCGATAACAAATTACGAAAACGGACGGATTTCTCAGGTTTTTACTACATATGAATACTTTTACATTCTCCCATGCAACGCGGCTGCTGGTACTCCTTTCATGCAAAATCGTAATGTCCTAGGTCATGTCCAAGCCACCAAAGCCGGCTAAAAAGTGAATAATCGACAACTAAAACTTGAATTGTACTACTTCTTACTGGCTATTACTTCAACATAGAAGCTTCTTCTGTGTTCTACTATGGATGCTTTTAGTGTTTCCGCATACCGCAGCACGCGACATAACTTTGTAAACTATAAATGTAACCGTTTAAGAGAGAAGAACGGCCAATGTGACGATCTGGCTTTAAGTTGATTCGATAACAAATGACGAAAACGGACGGATTTCTCCGGTTTTTACTACATATGAACACTTTTCACATTCTCCCGTGCAACGCGGCTGCTAGTCCTCCTTTCATGCAAAATCTTAAGGTCCAATTCATGTCCAAGCCACCAAAGCCGGCTAAAAAGTGAATAATCGATAATTAAAACTTGAATTGTACTACTTCTTACTGGCTATTACTTCAACTTAGAAGCTTCTTCTGTGTTCTACTATGGTGCTTTTAGTGTTTCCGCATACCGCAGCACGCGACATATTTTTGTAGACGATAAATGTAAACGTTTCAGAGAGAAGAGCGGCTAATGTGACAATCTGGCTTTAAGTCGATTCGATAACAAATAACGAAAACGGACGGATTTCTCAGGTTTTTACTACATATGAACACTATTCACATTCTCCCGTGCAACGCGGCTGCTAGTCTTCCTTATATTCAAAATCTTAAGGTCCTAGGTCATGTCCAAGCCACCAAAGCCGGGTAAAATGTGAATAATCGACAACTAAAACTTGAATTGTATTACTTCTTACTGGCTATTACTTCAAATTAGAAGCTTCTTCTGTGTTCTACTATGCTGCTTTTAGTGTCTCCGCATACCCCAGCACGCGTCATAGCTTTGCAGACGATAAATGTAACCGTCTCAGAGAGAAAAGCGGCCAATGTGACGATCTGGCTTTAAGTCGATTCGATAACAAATGACGAATACGGACTGATTTCTCAGTTTTTTACTACATATGAACACATTCACATTCTCCCGTGCAACGCGGCTGCAAGTACTCCATTCATGCAAAATCTTAAGGTCCTAGGTCATGTCCAAGCAACCAAAGCCGGCTAAAAAGTAAATAATCGACAACTAAAACTTGAATTGTACTACTTCTTACTGGCTATTACTTCAACTTAGAAGCTTCTTCTGTGTTCTACTGTGGTGCTTTTAGTGTCTCCGCATACCGCAGCACGCGACATAGCTTTGCAGACGAAAAGTGTAACCGTTTCAGAGAGAAGAGCGGCCAATGTGACGATCTGGCTTTAAGTCGATTCGATAACAAAAGACGAAAACGGACGGATTTCTCAGGTTTTTCTACATATGAACACTTTTCACATTCTCCCGTGCAACGCGGCTGCTAGTCCTCCTTTCATGCAAAATCTAAAGGTCTTAGGTCATGTTTAAGCCACCAAAGCCGGCTAAAAAGTAATAATCGATAACTAAAACTTGAATTCTACTACTTCTTACTGGCTATTACTTCAACATAGAGGCTTCTGCTGTGTTCTACTGTGGTGCTTTTAGTGTCTCCGCACACCGCAGCACGCGACATAACTTTGCAGACGATAAATGTAACCGTTTCAGAGAGAAGAGTGGCCAATGTGACGATCTGGCTTTAAGTCGATTTGATAACAAATGACGTAAACCGACGGATTTCTCAGGTTTTTACTACATATGAACACTTTTCACATTCTCCCGTGCAACGCGGCTGCAAGTCCTCCTTTCATGCAAAATCTTAAGGTCCTAGGTCACATCCAAGCCACCAAAGACGGCTAAAAAGTGAATAATCGATAACTAAAACTTGAATTGTACTTCTTCTTACTGGCTATTACTTCAACATAGAAGCTTCTTCTGTGTTCTACTGTGGTGCTTTTAGTGTCTCCGCACACCGCAGCACGCGACATAACTTTGCAGACGATAAATGTAACCGTCTCAGGGAGAAAAGCGGCCAATGTGACGATCTTGCTTTAAGTCGATTCGATAACAAATTACGAAAACGGACGGATTTCTCAGGTTTTTACTACATATGAACACATTTACATTCTCCCATGCAACGCGGCTGCTGGTCCTCCCTTCATGCTAAATCGTAAGGTCCTAGGTCATGTCCAAGCCACCAAAGCCGGCTAAAAAGTGAATAATCGACAACTAAAACTTGAATTGTACTACTTCTTACTGGCTATTACTTCAACATAGGAGCTTCTTCTGTGTTCTACTATGGTGCTTTTAGTGTTTCCGCATACCGCAGCACGCGACATAGCTTTGTAAACGATAAATGTAACCGTTTAAGAGAGAAGAACGGCCAATGTGACGATCTGGCTTTAAGTTGATTCGATAACAAATGACGAAATCGGACGGATTTCTCCGGTTTTTACTACATATGAACACTTTTCACATTCTCCCGTGCAACGCGGCTGCTAGTCTTCCTTTCATGCAAAATCTTAAGGACCTAGATCATGTCCAATCCACCAAAGGCGGCTAAAAAGTGATTAATCGACAACTAAAACTTGAATTGTACTACTTCTTACTGGCTATTACTTCAACATAGAAGCTTCTTCTGTGTTCTACTGTGGTGCTTTTAGTGTCTCCGCACATCGCAGCACGCGACATAACTTTGCAGACGATAAATGTAACCGTCTCAGAGAGAAAAGCGGGCAATGTGACGTTCTGGCTTTAAGTCGATTCGATATCAAATGACGAAAACAGACGGATTTCTCAGGTTTTTACTACATATGAACACTTTTCACATTCTCCCATGCAACGCGGCTGCTAGACCTCCTTTCATGCAAAATCTTAAGGTCCTAGGTCATGTCTAAGCCACCAAAGCCGGCTAAAGAGTGAATAATCGATAACTAAAACTTGAATTGTTCTACTTGTTACTGGCTATTACTTCAACTTAGAAGCTTCTTTTGTGTTCTACTATGGTGCTTTTAGTGTCTCCGCATACCGCAGCACGCGACATAGCTTTGCAGACGATAAATGTAACCCTCTCAGAGAGAAAAGCGGCCAATGTGACGATCTGGCTTTAAGTCGATTCGATAACAAATTACGAAAACGGACGGATTTCTGAGGTTTTTACTACATATGAACACTTTTACATTCTCCCATGCAACGCGGCTGCTGGTCTTCCTTTCATGCAAAATCTTAAGGTCCTAGGTCATGTCCAAGCCACCAAAGCCGGCTAAAAAGTGAATAATCGACAACTAAAACTTGAATTGTACTACTTCTTACTGGCTATTACTTCAACATAGAAGCTTCTTCTGTGTTCTACTGTGTTGCTTTTAGTGTTTCCGCATACCGCAACACGTGACATATCTTTGTAAACGATAAATGTAACCGTTTAAGAGAGAAGAACGGCCAATGTGACGATCTGGCTTTAAGTTGATTCGATAATAAATGACGAAAACGGACGGATTTCTCCGGGTTTTACTACATATGAACACTTTTCACATTCTCCCGTGCAACGCGGCTGCTAGTCCTCCTTTCATGCAAAATCTTAAGGTCCAAGTTCATGTCCAAGCCACCAAAGCCGGCTAAAAAGTGAATAATCGATAATTAAAACTTGAATTATACTACTTCTTACTGGCTATTACTTCAACTTAGAAGCTTCTTCTGAGTTCTACTATGGTGCTTTTAGTGTTTCCGCATACCGCAGCACGCGACATAGCTTTGCAGACGATAAATGTAACCGTTTCAGAGAGAAGAGCGGCCAATATGACGATCTGGATTTAAATCGATTCGATAACAAACGATGAAAACGGACGGATTTCTCACGTTTTTACTGCATATGAACACTTTTCACATTCTCGCGTGCAACGCGGCTGCTAGTCTTCCTTTCATGCAAAATCTTAAGGTCCTAGGTCATGTCCAATCCACCAAAGCCGGCTAAAAAGTGATTAATCGACAACTAAAACTTGAATTGTACTACTTCTTACTGGCTATTACTTCAACTTAGAAGCATCTTCTGTGTTCTAATATGGTGCTTTTAGTGTCTCCGCATACCGCAGCACGCGACACAGCTTTGGAGACGATAAATGTAACCGTTTCAGAGAGAAGAGCGGCCAATATGACGATCTGGCTTTAAATCGATTCGATAACAAATGATGAAAACGGACGGATTTCTCACGTTTTTACTACATATGAACACTTTTCACATTCTCCCGTGCAACGCGGCTGCTAGTCTTCCTTTCATGCAAAATCTTAAGGTCCTAGGTCATGTCCAATCCACCAAAGCCGGCTAAAAAGTGATTAATCGACAACTAAGACTTGAATTGTACTACTTCTTACTGGCTATTACTTCAACTTAGAAGCATCTTCTGTGTTCTAATATGGTGCTTTTAGTGTCTCCGCATACCGCAGCACGCGACATAGCTTTGCAGACGATAACAGTAACCCTCTCAGAGAGAAAAGCAGAGAATATGATGATCTGGCTTTAAGTCGATTCGATAACAAATGACGAAAACGAACGGATTTCTCAGGTTTTTACTACATATGAACACTTTTCACATTCTCCCGTGCAACGCGGCTGCTAGTCCTCCTTTCATGCAAAATCTTAAGGTCCTAGGTCATGTCCAAGCCACCAAAGCCGGCTAAAAAGTTAATAATCGACAACTAAAACTTCAATTGTACTACTTCTTACTGGCTATTACTTCAACATACAAGCTACTTCTGTGTTCTACTATGGTGCTTTTAGTGTTTCCACATACCGCAGCACGCAACATAGCTTTGTAGACGATAAATGTAACCGTTTCAGAGAGAAGAGCGGCCAATGTGACGATCTGGCTTTAAGTCGATTCGATAACAAATGACGAAAACGGACGGATTTCTCAGGTTTTTACTACATATGAACACTTTTCACATTCTCCCATGCAACGCGGCTGCTAGGCCTCCCTTCATGCAAAATCCTAAGGTCCTAGGTCATTTCCAAGCCACCAAAGCCGGCTGAAATGTGAATAATCGGCAACTAAAACTTGAATTGTACTACTTCTTACTGGCTATTACTTCAACTTAGAAGCTTCTTCTGTGTTCTACTATGGTACTTTTAGTGTTTCCGCATACCGCAGCACGCGACATAGCTTTGCAGACGATAAATGTAACCGTTTCAGAGAGAAGAGCGGCCAATGTGACCATCTGGCTATAAGTCAATTCGATAACAAATGACGAAAACGAACGGATTTCTCAGGTTTTTACTGCATATGAACTCTTTTCGCATTCTCCCGTGCGACGCGGCTCCTAGTCCTCCTTTCATGCAAAATCTTAAGGTCCAAGTTCATGTCCAAGCCACCAAAGCCGGCTAAACAGTGAATAATCGATAATTAAAACTTGAATTATACTACTTCTTACTGGCTATTACTTCAACTTAGAAGCTTCTTCTGAGTTCTACTATGGTGCTTTTAGTGTCTCCGCACATCGCAGCACGCGACATAACTTTGCAGACGATAAATGTAACCGTCTCAGAGAGAAAAGCGGGCAATGTGACGTTCTGGCTTTAAGTCGATTCGATATCAAATGACGAAAACGGACGGATTTCTCAGGTTTTTACTACATATGAACACTTTTCACATTCTCCCATGCAACGCGGCTGCTAGACCTCCTTTCATGCAAAATCTTAAGGTCCTAGGTCATGTCTAAGCCACCAAAGCCGGCTAAAGAGTGAATAATCGATAACTAAAACTTGAATTGTTCTACTTGTTACTGGCTATTACTTCAACTTAGAAGCTTCTTTTGTGTTCTACTATGGTGCTTTTAGTGTCTCCGCATACCGCAGCACGCGACATAGCTTTGCAGACGATAAATGTAACCCTCTCAGAGAGAAAAGCGGCCAATGTGACGATCTGGCTTTAAGTCGATTCGATAACAAATTACGAAAACGGACGGATTTCTGAGGTTTTTACTACATATGAACACTTTTACATTCTCCCATGCAACGCGGCTGCTGGTCTTCCTTTCATGCAAAATCTTAAGGTCCTAGGTCATGTCCAAGCCACCAAAGCCGGCTAAAAAGTGAATAATCGACAACTAAAACTTGAATTGTACTACTTCTTACTGGCTATTACTTCAACATAGAAGCTTCTTCTGTGTTCTACTGTGTTGCTTTTAGTGTTTCCGCATACCGCAACACGTGACATATCTTTGTAAACGATAAATGTAACCGTTTAAGAGAGAAGAACGGCCAATGTGACGATCTGGCTTTAAGTTGATTCGATAATAAATGACGAAAACGGACGGATTTCTCCGGGTTTTACTACATATGAACACTTTTCACATTCTCCCGTGCAACGCGGCTGCTAGTCCTCCTTTCATGCAAAATCTTAAGGTCCAAGTTCATGTCCAAGCCACCAAAGCCGGCTAAAAAGTGAATAATCGATAATTAAAACTTGAATTATACTACTTCTTACTGGCTATTACTTCAACTTAGAAGCTTCTTCTGAGTTCTACTATGGTGCTTTTAGTGTTTCCGCATACCGCAGCACGCGACATAGCTTTGCAGACGATAAATGTAACCGTTTCAGAGAGAAGAGCGGCCAATATGACGATCTGGATTTAAATCGATTCGATAACAAACGATGAAAACGGACGGATTTCTCACGTTTTTACTGCATATGAACACTTTTCACATTCTCGCGTGCAACGCGGCTGCTAGTCTTCCTTTCATGCAAAATCTTAAGGTCCTAGGTCATGTCCAATCCACCAAAGCCGGCTAAAAAGTGAATAATCGACAACTAAAACTTGAATTGTACTACCTCTTACTGGCTATTACTTCATCTTAGAAGCTTCTTTTGTGTTCTACTATGGTGCTTTTAGTGTCTCCGCATACCGCAGCACGCGACATAGCTTTGCAGACGATAAATGAAACCGCCTCAGAGAGAAAAGCGGCCAATTTGACGATCTGGCTTTAAGTCGATTCGATAACAAATTACGAAAACGGACGGATTTCTCAGGTTTTTACTACATATGAATACTTTTACATTCTCCCATGCAACGCGGCTGCTGGTACTCCTTTCATGCAAAATCGTAATGTCCTAGGTCATGTCCAAGCCACCAAAGCCGGCTAAAAAGTGAATAATCGACAACTAAAACTTGAATTGTACTACTTCTTACTGGCTATTACTTCAACATAGAAGCTTCTTCTGTGTTCTACTATGGATGCTTTTAGTGTTTCCGCATACCGCAGCACGCGACATAACTTTGTAAACTATAAATGTAACCGTTTAAGAGAGAAGAACGGCCAATGTGACGATCTGGCTTTAAGTTGATTCGATAACAAATGACGAAAACGGACGGATTTCTCCGGTTTTTACTACATATGAACACTTTTCACATTCTCCCGTGCAACGCGGCTGCTAGTCCTCCTTTCATGCAAAATCTTAAGGTCCAATTCATGTCCAAGCCACCAAAGCCGGCTAAAAAGTGAATAATCGATAATTAAAACTTGAATTGTACTACTTCTTACTGGCTATTACTTCAACTTAGAAGCTTCTTCTGTGTTCTACTATGGTGCTTTTAGTGTTTCCGCATACCGCAGCACGCTACATATTTTTGTAGACGATAAATGTAAACGTTTCAGAGAGAAGAGCGGCTAATGTGACAATCTGGCTTTAAGTCGATTCGATAACAAATAACGAAAACGGACGGATTTCTCAGGTTTTTACTACATATGAACACTATTCACATTCTCCCGTGCAACGCGGCTGCTAGTCTTCCTTATATTCAAAATCTTAAGGTCCTAGGTCATGTCCAAGCCACCAAAGCCGGGTAAAATGTGAATAATCGACAACTAAAACTTGAATTGTATTACTTCTTACTGGCTATTACTTCAAATTAGAAGCTTCTTCTGTGTTCTACTATGCTGCTTTTAGTGTCTCCGCATACCCCAGCACGCGTCATAGCTTTGCAGACGATAAATGTAACCGTCTCAGAGAGAAAAGCGGCCAATGTGACGATCTGGCTTTAAGTCGATTCGATAACAAATGACGAATACGGACTGATTTCTCAGTTTTTTACTACATATGAACACATTCACATTCTCCCGTGCAACGCGGCTGCAAGTACTCCATTCATGCAAAATCTTAAGGTCCTAGGTCATGTCCAAGCAACCAAAGCCGGCTAAAAAGTAAATAATCGACAACTAAAACTTGAATTGTACTACTTCTTACTGGCTATTACTTCAACTTAGAAGCTTCTTCTGTGTTCTACTGTGGTGCTTTTAGTGTCTCCGCATACCGCAGCACGCGACATAGCTTTGCAGACGAAAAGTGTAACCGTTTCAGAGAGAAGAGCGGCCAATGTGACGATCTGGCTTTAAGTCGATTCGATAACAAAAGACGAAAACGGACGGATTTCTCAGGTTTTTCTACATATGAACACTTTTCACATTCTCCCGTGCAACGCGGCTGCTAGTCCTCCTTTCATGCAAAATCTAAAGGTCTTAGGTCATGTTTAAGCCACCAAAGCCGGCTAAAAAGTAATAATCGATAACTAAAACTTGAATTCTACTACTTCTTACTGGCTATTACTTCAACATAGAGGCTTCTGCTGTGTTCTACTGTGGTGCTTTTAGTGTCTCCGCACACCGCAGCACGCGACATAACTTTGCAGACGATAAATGTAACCGTTTCAGAGAGAAGAGTGGCCAATGTGACGATCTGGCTTTAAGTCGATTTGATAACAAATGACGTAAACCGACGGATTTCTCAGGTTTTTACTACATATGAACACTTTTCACATTCTCCCGTGCAACGCGGCTGCAAGTCCTCCTTTCATGCAAAACCTTAAGGTCCTAGGTCACATCCAAGCCACCAAAGACGGCTAAAAAGTGAATAATCGATAACTAAAACTTGAATTGTACTTCTTCTTACTGGCTATTACTTCAACATAGAAGCTTCTTCTGTGTTCTACTGTGGTGCTTTTAGTGTCTCCGCACACCGCAGCACGCGACATAACTTTGCAGACGATAAATGTAACCGTCTCAGGGAGAAAAGCGGCCAATGTGACGATCTTGCTTTAAGTCGATTCGATAACAAATTACGAAAACGGACGGATTTCTCAGGTTTTTACTACATATGAACACATTTACATTCTCCCATGCAACGCGGCTGCTGGTCCTCCCTTCATGCTAAATCGTAAGGTCCTAGGTCATGTCCAAGCCACCAAAGCCGGCTAAAAAGTGAATAATCGACAACTAAAACTTGAATTGTACTACTTCTTACTGGCTATTACTTCAACATAGGAGCTTCTTCTGTGTTCTACTATGGTGCTTTTAGTGTTTCCGCATACCGCAGCACGCGACATAGCTTTGTAAACGATAAATGTAACCGTTTAAGAGAGAAGAACGGCCAATGTGACGATCTGGCTTTAAGTTGATTCGATAATAAATGACGAAAACGGACGGATTTCTCCGGGTTTTACTACATATGAACACTTTTCACATTCTCCCGTGCAACGCGGCTGCTAGTCCTCCTTTCATGCAAAATCTTAAGGTCCAAGTTCATGTCCAAGCCACCAAAGCCGGCTAAAAAGTGAATAATCGATAATTAAAACTTGAATTATACTACTTCTTACTGGCTATTACTTCAACTTAGAAGCTTCTTCTGAGTTCTACTATGGTGCTTTTAGTGTTTCCGCATACCGCAGCACGCGACATAGCTTTGCAGACGATAAATGTAACCGTTTCAGAGAGAAGAGCGGCCAATATGACGATCTGGATTTAAATCGATTCGATAACAAACGATGAAAACGGACGGATTTCTCACGTTTTTACTGCATATGAACACTTTTCACATTCTCGCGTGCAACGCGGCTGCTAGTCTTCCTTTCATGCAAAATCTTAAGGTCCTAGGTCATGTCCAATCCACCAAAGCCGGCTAAAAAGTGATTAATCGACAACTAAAACTTGAATTGTACTACTTCTTACTGGCTATTACTTCAACTTAGAAGCATCTTCTGTGTTCTAATATGGTGCTTTTAGTGTCTCCGCATACCGAAGCACGCGACACAGCTTTGGAGACGATAAATGTAACCGTTTCAGAGAGAAGAGCGGCCAATATGACGATCTGGCTTTAAATCGATTCGATAACAAATGATGAAAACGGACGGATTTCTCACGTTTTTACTACATATGAACACTTTTCACATTCTCCCGTGCAACGCGGCTGCTAGTCTTCCTTTCATGCAAAATCTTAAGGTCCTAGGTCATGTCCAATCCACCAAAGCCGGCTAAAAAGTGATTAATCGACAACTAAGACTTGAATTGTACTACTTCTTACTGGCTATTACTTCAACTTAGAAGCATCTTCTGTGTTCTAATATGGTGCTTTTAGTGTCTCCGCATACCGCAGCACGCGACATAGCTTTGCAGACGATAACAGTAACCCTCTCAGAGAGAAAAGCAGAGAATATGATGATCTGGCTTTAAGTCGATTCGATAACAAATGACGAAAACGAACGGATTTCTCAGGTTTTTACTACATATGAACACTTTTCACATTCTCCCGTGCAACGCGGCTGCTAGTCCTCCTTTCATGCAAAATCTTAAGGTCCTAGGTCATGTCCAAGCCACCAAAGCCGGCTAAAAAGTTAATAATCGACAACTAAAACTTCAATTGTACTACTTCTTACTGGCTATTACTTCAACATACAAGCTACTTCTGTGTTCTACTATGGTGCTTTTAGTGTTTCCACATACCGCAGCACGCAACATAGCTTTGTAGACGATAAATGTAACCGTTTCAGAGAGAAGAGCGGCCAATGTGACGATCTGGCTTTAAGTCGATTCGATAACAAATGACGAAAACGGACGGATTTCTCAGGTTTTTACTACATATGAACACTTTTCACATTCTCCCATGCAACGCGGCTGCTAGGCCTCCCTTCATGCAAAATCCTAAGGTCCTAGGTCATTTCCAAGCCACCAAAGCCGGCTGAAATGTGAATAATCGGCAACTAAAACTTGAATTGTACTACTTCTTACTGGCTATTACTTCAACTTAGAAGCTTCTTCTGTGTTCTACTATGGTACTTTTAGTGTTTCCGCATACCGCAGCACGCGACATAGCTTTGCAGACGATAAATGTAACCGTTTCAGAGAGAAGAGCGGCCAATGTGACCATCTGGCTATAAGTCAATTCGATAACAAATGACGAAAACGAACGGATTTCTCAGGTTTTTACTGCATATGAACTCTTTTCGCATTCTCCCGTGCGACGCGGCTCCTAGTCCTCCTTTCATGCAAAATCTTAAGGTCCAAGTTCATGTCCAAGCCACCAAAGCCGGCTAAAAAGTGAATAATCGATAATTAAAACTTGAATTATACTACTTCTTACTGGCTATTACTTCAACTTAGAAGCTTCTTCTGAGTTCTACTATGGTGCTTTTAGTGTTTCCGCATACCGCAGCACGCGACATAGCTTTGCAGACGATAAATGTAACCGTTTCAGAGAGAAGAGCGGCCAATATGACGATCTGGATTTAAATCGATTCGATAACAAACGATGAAAACGGACGGATTTCTCACGTTTTTACTGCATATGAACACTTTTCACATTCTCGCGTGCAACGCGGCTGCTAGTCTTCCTTTCATGCAAAATCTTAAGGTCCTAGGTCATGTCCAATCCACCAAAGCCGGCTAAAAAGTGAATAATCGACAACTAAAACTTGAATTGTACTACCTCTTACTGGCTATTACTTCATCTTAGAAGCTTCTTTTGTGTTCTACTATGGTGCTTTTAGTGTCTCCGCATACCGCAGCACGCGACATAGCTTTGCAGACGATAAATGAAACCGCCTCAGAGAGAAAAGCGGCCAATTTGACGATCTGGCTTTAAGTCGATTCGATAACAAATTACGAAAACGGACGGATTTCTCAGGTTTTTACTACATATGAACACTTTTACATTCTCCCATGCAACGCGGCTGCTGGTACTCCTTTCATGCAAAATCGTAATGTCCTAGGTCATGTCCAAGCCACCAAAGCCGGCTAAAAAGTGAATAATCGACAACTAAAACTTGAATTGTACTACTTCTTACTGGCTATTACTTCAACATAGAAGCTTCTTCTGTGTTCTACTATGGATGCTTTTAGTGTTTCCGCATACCGCAGCACGCGACATAACTTTGTAAACTATAAATGTAACCGTTTAAGAGAGAAGAACGGCCAATGTGACGATCTGGCTTTAAGTTGATTCGATAACAAATGACGAAAACGGACGGATTTCTCCGGTTTTTACTACATATGAACACTTTTCACATTCTCCCGTGCAACGCGGCTGCTAGTCCTCCTTTCATGCAAAATCTTAAGGTCCAATTCATGTCCAAGCCACCAAAGCCGGCTAAAAAGTGAATAATCGATAATTAAAACTTGAATTGTACTACTTCTTACTGGCTATTACTTCAACTTAGAAGCTTCTTCTGAGTTCTACTATGGTGCTTTTAGTGTTTCCGCATACCGCAGCACGCGATATAGCTTTGCAGACGATAAATGTAACCGTTTCAGAGAGAAGCGCGGCCAATATGACGATCTGGCTTTAAATCGATTCGATAACAAATGATGAAAACGGACGGATTTCTCACGTTTTTACTACATATGAACACTTTTCACATTCTCCCGTGCAACGCGGCTGCTAGTCTTCCTTTCATGCAAAATCTTAAGGTCCTAGGTCATGTCCAATCCACCAAAGCCGGCTAAAAAGTGATTAATCGACAACTAAAACTTGAATTGTACTACTTCTTACTGGCTATTACTTCAACTTAGAAGCATCTTCTGTGTTCTAATATGGTGCTTTTAGTGTCTCCGCATACCGCAGCACGCGACACAGCTTTGCAGACGATAAATGTAACCGTTTCAGAGAGAAGAGCGGCCAATATGACGATCTGGCTTTAAATCGATTCGATAACAAATGATGAAAACGGACGGATTTCTCACGTTTTTACTACATATGAACACTTTTCACATTCTCCCGTGCAACGCGGCTGCTAGTCCTCCTTTCATGCAAAATCTTAAGGTCCTAGGTCATGTCCAAGCCACCAAAGCCGGCTAAAAAGTTAATAATCGACAACTAAAACTTCAATTGTACTACTTCTTACTGGCTATTACTTCAACATACAAGCTACTTCTGTGTTCTACTATGGTGCTTTTAGTGTTTCCACATACCGCAGCACGCAACATAGCTTTGTAGACGATAAATGTAACCGTTTCAGAGAGAAGAGCGGCCAATGTGACGATCTGGCTTTAAGTCGATTCGATAACAAATGACGAAAACGGACGGATTTCTCAGGTTTTTACTACATATGAACACTTTTCACATTCTCCCATGCAACGCGGCTGCTAGGCCTCCCTTCATGCAAAATCCTAAGGTCCTAGGTCATTTCCAAGCCACCAAAGCCGGCTGAAATGTGAATAATCGGCAACTAAAACTTGAATTGTACTACTTCTTACTGGCTATTACTTCAACTTAGAAGCTTCTTCTGTGTTCTACTATGGTACTTTTAGTGTTTCCGCATACCGCAGCACGCGACATAGCTTTGCAGACGATAAATGTAACCGTTTCAGAGAGAAGAGCGGCCAATGTGACCATCTGGCTATAAGTCAATTCGATAACAAATGACGAAAACGAACGGATTTCTCAGGTTTTTACTGCATATGAACTCTTTTCGCATTCTCCCGTGCGACGCGGCTCCTAGTCCTCCTTTCATGCAAAATCTTAAGGTCCTAGGTCATGTCCAAGCAACCAAAGCCGGCTAAAAAGTGAATAATCGACGCCTAAAACTTGAATTGTACTACATCTTACTGGCTATTACTTCAACTTAGAAGCTTCTTCTGTGTTCTACTATGGTTCTTTTAGTGGTTCAAATGGTTCAAATGGCTCTGAGCACTATGGGACTCAACTGCTGCTGCTTTTAGTGTCTCCGCATACCGCAGCACGCGACATAGCTTTGCATACGATAAATGTAACCGTCTCAGAGAGAAAAGCTGCCAATGTGACGATCTGTCCTTAAGTCGATTCGATAACAAATGACGAAAACGGACGGTTTTCTCAGGTTTTTACTACATATGAACACTTTTCACATTCTCCCGTGAAACGCGGCTGCAAGTCCTCCTTTCATGCAAAATCTTAAGGTCCTAGGTCATGTCCAAGCCACCAAAGCCGGCAATAAAGTGAATAATCGACAACTAAAACTTGAATTGTACTACGTCTTACTGGCTGTTTCTTCAACTTAGAAGCTTCTTCTGTATTCTACTATGGTGCGTTTAGTGTTTCCGCATACCGCAGAACGCACATAGCTTTGCAGACGATAAATGTAACCGTTTCAGAGAGAAGAGCGGCCAATGTAACGACGTGGCTTTAAGTCGATTCGATAACAAATGACGAAAACGGACGGATTTCTCAGGTTTTTACTGCATATGAACACTTTTCACATTCTCCCGTGCAACGCGGCCGCTAGTCCTCCTTTCATGCAAAATCTTAAGGTCCTAGGTCATGTCCAAGCCACCAAAGCCGGCTAAAAAGTGAATAATCGACAACTGAAACTTGAATTGTACTACTTCTTACTGGCTATTACTTCAACTTAGAAGCTTCTTCTGTGTTCTACTATGGTGCTTTTAGTGTCTCCGCATACCGCAGCACGCGACATAGCTTTGCAGACGATAAATGTACCCCTCTCAGAGAGAAAAGCAGCCAATGTGACGATCTGGCTTTAAGTCGATTCGATAACAAATGACGAAAACGGACCGATTTCTCAGGTTTGTACTACATATGAACACTTTTCACATTCTCCCGTGCAACGCGGCTGCTAGTCCTCCTTTCATGCAAAATCTTAAGGTCCTAGGTCATGTCCAATCCTACAAAGCCAGCTAAAAAGTGAATAATCGATAGTTAAAACTTGAATTGTACAACTTCTTACTGGCTATTACTTCAACTTAGAAGGTTCTTCTTGTTGTACTATGGTGCTTTTAGTGTTTCCGCATACCGCAGCACGCGACATAGCTTTACAGACGATAAGTGTAACCGTTTCAGAGATGAGAGCGGCTAATGTGGCGAACTGGCTTTAAGTCGATTCGATAACAAATGACGAAAACGTACGGATTTCTCAGGTTTTTACTAGATATGAACACATTTCACGTTCTCCCGTGCAAAGCGGCTGCTAGTCCTCCTTTCATGCAAAAGCTTAAGGTCCTAGGTCATGTCCAAGCCACCAAAGCCGGCCAAAAACTGAATAATCGACAACTAAAACTTGAATTGTTCTACTTCTTACTGGCTAATGCTTAAACTTAGAAGCTTCTTATGTGTTCTACTATGGTGCTTTTAGTGTTTCCGCATACCGCAGCACGCGACATAGCTTTTCAGACGATAAATGTAACCGTTTCAGAGAGAAGAGCGGCTAATGTGACGATCTGGCATTAAGTCCATTCGTTAACAAATGACGAAAACGGAAGGATTTCTCAGGTTTTTACTACATATGAACACATTTCACATTCTCCCGTGCAACGCGGCTGCTAGTCCTCCTTTCATGCAAAATCTTATGGTCCTAGGTCATGCCCAAGCCACCAAAGCCGGCTAAAAAGTGAATAATGGACAACTAAAACTTGAATTGTACTATTTCCTACTGGTTATTACTTTAACTTAGAAGCTTCTTCTGTGTTCTACTATGGTGCATTTAGTGTTTCGTCATACCGCAGCACGCGACATAGCTTTGCAGACGATAAATGTAACCGTTTCAGTAAGAAGAACGGCCAATGTGACGATCTGGCATTAAGTCGCTTCGATAACAAAAGACGAAAACGGACGGATTTCTCAGGTTTTTACTAGATATGAACACTATTCACTTTCTCCCGTGCAACGCGGCTGCAAGTCCTCCTTTCATGGAAAATCTTAAGGTCCTAGGTGATGTCCAAGCCACCAAAGCCGGCAAAAAAGTGAATAATCGACAACTAAAACTTCAATTGTACTACTTCTTACTGGCTATTGCTTCAACTTAGAAGCTTCTTCTTGTTGTACTATGGTGCTTTTAGTGTTTCCGCATACCGCAACACGCGACATAGCTTTGCAGACGATAAATGTAACCGTCTCAGAGAGAAAAGCGGCTAATGTGACGATCTGGCTTTAAGTCGATTCGATAACAAATGACAAAAACGGACGGATTTCTCAGGTTTTACTACATATGAACACTTTTCACATTCTCCCGTGCAACGCGGCTGCTAGTCCTCCTTTCATGCAAAATCTTAAGGTCCTAGGTCATGTCCAAGCCACCAAAGCCGGCTAAAAAGTTAATAATCGACAACTAAAACTTGAATTGTACTACTTCTTACTTGCTGTTTCTTCAACTTAGAAGCTTCTTCTGTGTTCTACTATGGTGCTTTTAGCGTTTCCGCATACCGCAGCACGCACATAGCTTTGCAGACGATAAATGTAACCGTTTCAGAGAGAAGAGCGGCCAATGTGACGATGTGGCTTTAAGTCGATTCGATAACAAATGACGAAAACGGACGGATTTCTCAGGTTTTTACTACATATGAACACTTTTCACATTCTCCCATGCAACGCGGCTGCTAGACCTCCTTTCATGCAAAATCTTCAGGTCCTAGGTCATGTCCAAACCACCAAAGCCGGCTAGAAAGTGAATAATCGATAACTAAAACTTGAATTGTACTACTTCTTACTGGCTATTACTTCATCTTAGAAGCTTCTTTTGTGTTCTACTATGGTGCTTTTAGTGTCTCCGCATACCGCAGCACGCGACATAGCTTTGCAGACGATAAATGAAACCGCCTCAGAGAGAAAAGCGGCCAATTTGACGATCTGGCTTTAAGTCGATTCGATAACAAATTACGAAAACGGACGGATTTCTCAGGTTTTTGCTACATATGAACACTTTTCCATTCTCCCATGCAACGCGGCTGCTGGTACTCCTTTCATGCAAAATCGTAATGTCCTAGGTCATGTCCAAGCCACCAAAGCCGGCTAAAAAGTGAATAATCGACAACTAAAACTTGAATTGTACTACTTCTTACTGGCTATTACTTCAACATAGAAGCTTCTTCTGTGTTCTACTATGGATGCTTTTAGTGTTTCCGCATACCGCAGCACGCGACATAACTTTGTAAACTATAAATGTAACCGTTTAAGAGAGAAGAACGGCCAATGTGACGATCTGGCTTTAAGTTGATTCGATAACAAATGACGAAAACGGACGGATTTCTCCGGTTTTTGCTACATATGAACACTTTTCACATTCTCCCGTGCAACGCGGCTGCTAGTCCTCCTTTCATGCAAAATCTTAAGGTCCAATTCATGTCCAAGCCACCAAAGCCGGCTAAAAAGTGAATAATCGATAATTAAAACTTGAATTGTACTACTTCTTACTGGCTATTACTTCAACTTAGAAGCTTCTTCTGAGTTCTACTATGGTGCTTTTAGTGTTTCCGCATACCGCAGCACGCGATATAGCTTTGCAGACGATAAATGTAACCGTTTCAGAGAGAAGCGCGGCCAATATGACGATCTGGCTTTAAATCGATTCGATAACAAATGATGAAAACGGACGGATTTCTCACGTTTTTACTACATATGAACACTTTTCACATTCTCCCGTGCAACGCGGCTGCTAGTCTTCCTTTCATGCAAAATCTTAAGGTCCTAGGTCATGTCCAATCCACCAAAGCCGGCTAAAAAGTGATTAATCGACAACTAAAACTTGAATTGTACTACTTCTTACTGGCTATTACTTCAACTTAGAAGCAACTTCTGTGTTCTACTATGGTGCTTTTAGTGTCTCCGCATACCGCAGCACGCGACACAGCTTTGCAGACGATAAATGTAACCGTTTCAGAGAGAAGAGCGGCCAATATGACGATCTGGCTTTAAATCGATTCGATAACAAATGATGAAAACGGACGGATTTCTCACGTTTTTACTACATATGAACACTTTTCACATTCTCCCGTGCAACGCGGCTGCTAGTCTTCCTTTCATGCAAAATCTTAAGGTCCTAGGTCATGTCCAATCCACCAAAGCCGGCTAAAAAGTGATTAATCGACAACTAAGACTTGAATTGTACTACTTCTTACTGGCTATTACTTCAACTTAGAAGCATCTTCTGTGTTCTAATATGGTGCTTTTAGTGTCTCCGCATACCGCAGCACGCGACATAGCTTTGCAGACGATAACAGTAACCCTCTCAGAGAGAAAAGCAGAGAATATGATGATCTGGCTTTAAGTCGATTCGATAACAAATGACGAAAACGAACGGATTTCTCAGGTTTTTACTACATATGAACACTTTTCACATTCTCCCGTGCAACGCGGCTGCTAGTCCTCCTTTCATGCAAAATCTTAAGGTCCTAGGTCATGTCCAAGCCACCAAAGCCGGCTAAAAAGTTAATAATCGACAACTAAAACTTCAATTGTACTACTTCTTACTGGCTATTACTTCAACATACAAGCTACTTCTGTGTTCTACTATGGTGCTTTTAGTGTTTCCACATACCGCAGCACGCAACATAGCTTTGTAGACGATAAATGTAACCGTTTCAGAGAGAAGAGCGGCCAATGTGACGATCTGGCTTTAAGTCGATTCGATAACAAATGACGAAAACGGACGGATTTCTCAGGTTTTTACTACATATGAACACTTTTCACATTCTCCCATGCAACGCGGCTGCTAGGCCTCCCTTCATGCAAAATCCTAAGGTCCTAGGTCATTTCCAAGCCACCAAAGCCGGCTGAAATGTGAATAATCGGCAACTAAAACTTGAATTGTACTACTTCTTACTGGCTATTACTTCAACTTAGAAGCTTCTTCTGTGTTCTACTATGGTACTTTTAGTGTTTCCGCATACCGCAGCACGCGACATAGCTTTGCAGACGATAAATGTAACCGTTTCAGAGAGAAGAGCGGCCAATGTGACCATCTGGCTATAAGTCAATTCGATAACAAATGACGAAAACGGACGGATTTCTCAGGTTTTTACTGCATATGAACTCTTTTCGCATTCTCCCGTGCAACGCGGCTCCTAGTCCTCCTTTCATGCAAAATCTTAAGGTCCTAGGTCATGTCCAAGCAACCAAAGCCGGCTAAAAAGTGAATAATCGACGCCTAAAACTTGAATTGTACTACATCTTACTGGCTATTACTTCAACTTAGAAGCTTCTTCTGTGTTCTACTATGGTTCTTTTAGTGGTTCAAATGGTTCAAATGGCTCTGAGCACTATGGGACTCAACTGCTGTTGCTTTTAGTGTCTCCGCATACCGCAGCACGCGACATAGCTTTGCAGACGATAAATGTAACCGTCTCAGAGAGAAAAGCGGCCAATGTGACCATCTGGCTTTAAGTCGATTCGATAACAAATGACGTAACCGGACGGAATTTTTTAGGTTTTTACTACTTAAGAACACTTTTCACATTCTCGCGTGCAACGCGGCTGCTAGTCCTCCTTTCATGCAAAATCTTAAGGTCCTAGGTGATGTCCAAGCCACCAAAGCCGGCTAAAAAGTAAATAATCGACAACTAAAACTTCAATTGTACTACTTCTTACTGGCTATTACTTCAACTTAGAAGCTTCTCCTGTGTTCTACTATGGTGCTTTTAGTGTTTCCGCATACCGCAGCACGCGACATAGCTTTGCAGACCATAAATGTAACCGTTTCAGAAAGAAGAACGGCCAATGTGACGATCTGGCTTTAAGTCGATTCGATAACAAATGACGAAAACGGACGGATTTCTCAGGTTTTTAATACATATGAACTCTTTTCACATTCTCCAGTGCAACGCAGCTGCTAGTCCTCCTTTCATGCAAAATCTTAAGGTCCTAGGTCATATCCAAGCCACCAAAGCCGGCTAAAAAGTGAATAATCGATAATTAAAACTTGAATTGTACTACTTCTTACTGGCTATTGCTTCATTTTAGAAGCTTCTTCTGTGTTCTACTATGGTGCTTTTAGTGTCTCCGCATACCGCAGCACGCGACATAGCTTTGCATACGATAAATGTAACCGTCTCAGAGAGAAAAGCGGCCAATGTGACGATCTGTCCTTAAGTCGATTCGATAACAAATGACGAAAACGGACGGTTTTCTCAGGTTTTTACTACATATGAACACTTTTCACATTCTCCCGTGCAACGCGGCCGCTAGTCCTCCTTTCATGCAATATCTTAAGGTCCTAGGTCATGTCCAAGCCACCAAAGCCGGCTAAAAAGTGAATAATCGACAACTGAAACTTGAATTGTACTACTTCTTACTGGCTATTACTTCAACTTAGAAGCTTCTTCTGTGTTCTACTATGGTGCTTTTAGTGTCTCCGCATACCGCAGCACGCGACATAGCTTTGCAGACGATAAATGTACCCCTCTCAGAGAGAAAAGCAGCCAATGTGACGATCTGGCTTTAAGTCGATTCGATAACAAATGACGAAAACGGACCGATTTCTCAGGTTTGTACTACATATGAACACTTTTCACATTCTCCCGTGCAACGCGGCTGCTAGTCCTCCTTTCATGCAAAATCTTAAGGTCCTAGGTCATGTCCAAGCCTACAAAGCCAGCTAAAAAGTGAATAATCGATAGTTAAAACTTGAATTGTACAACTTCTTACTGGCTATTACTTCAACTTAGAAGGTTCTTCTTGTTGTACTATGGTGCTTTTAGTGTTTCCGCATACCGCAGCACGCGACATAGCTTTACAGACGATAAGTGTAACCGTTTCAGAGATGAGAGCGGCTAATGTGGCGAACTGGCTTTAAGTCGATTCGATAACAAATGACGAAAAGGTACGGATTTCTCAGGTTTTTACTAGATATGAACACATTTCACGTTCTCCCGTGCAAAGCGGCTGCTAGTCCTCCTTTCATGCAAAAGCTTAAGGTCCTAGGTCATGTCCAAGCCACCAAAGCCGGCCAAAAACTGAATAATCGACAACTAAAACTTGAATTGTTCTACTTCTTACTGGCTAATGCTTAAACTTAGAAGCTTCTTATGTGTTCTACTATGGTGCTTTTAGTGTTTCCGCATACCGCAGCACGCGATATAGCTTTTCAGACGATAAATGTAACCGTTTCAGAGAGAAGAGCGGCCAATGTGACGATCTGGCATTAAGTCCATTCGTTAACAAATGACGAAAACGGAAGGATTTCTCAGGTTTTTACTACATATGAACACATTTCACATTCTCCCGTGCAACGCGGCTGCTAGTCCTCCTTTCATGCAAAATCTTATGGTCCTAGGTCATGCCCAAGCCACCAAAGCCGGCTAAAAAGTGAATAATGGACAACTAAAACTTGAATTGTACTATTTCCTACTGGTTATTACTTCAACTTAGAAGCTTCTTCTGTGTTCTACTATGGTGCATTTAGTGTTTCGTCATACCGCAGCACGCGACATAGCTTTGCAGACGATAAATGTAACCGTTTCAGTAAGAAGAACGGCCAATGTGACGATCTGGCATTAAGTCGCTTCGATAACAAAAGACGAAAACGGACGGATTTCTCAGGTTTTTACTAGATATGAACACTATTCACTTTCTCCCGTGCAACGCGGCTGCAAGTCCTCCTTTCATGGAAAATCTTAAGGTCCTAGGTGATGTCCAAGCCACCAAAGCCGGCAAAAAAGTGAATAATCGACAACTAAAACTTCAATTGTACTACTTCTTACTGGCTATTACTTCAACTTAGAAGCTTCTTCTGTGTTCTACTATGGTGCTTTTAGTGTCTCCGCATACCGCAGCACGCGACATAGCTTTGCATACGATAAATGTAACCGTCTCAGAGAGAAAAGCGGCCAATGTGACGATCTGTCCTTAAGTCGATTCGATAACAAATGACGAAAACGGACGGTTTTCTCAGGTTTTTACTACATATGAACACTTTTCACATTCTCCCGTGCAACGCGGCCGCTAGTCCTCCTTTCATGCAATATCTTAAGGTCCTAGGTCATGTCCAAGCCACCAAAGCCGGCTAAAAAGTGAATAATCGACAACTGAAACTTGAATTGTACTACTTCTTACTGGCTATTACTTCAACTTAGAAGCTTCTTCTGTGTTCTACTATGGTGCTTTTAGTGTCTCCGCATACCGCAGCACGCGACATAGCTTTGCAGACGATAAATGTACCCCTCTCAGAGAGAAAAGCAGCCAATGTGACGATCTGGCTTTAAGTCGATTCGATAACAAATGACGAAAACGGACCGATTTCTCAGGTTTGTACTACATATGAACACTTTTCACATTCTCCCGTGCAACGCGGCTGCTAGTCCTCCTTTCATGCAAAATCTTAAGGTCCTAGGTCATGTCCAAGCCTACAAAGCCAGCTAAAAAGTGAATAATCGATAGTTAAAACTTGAATTGTACAACTTCTTACTGGCTATTACTTCAACTTAGAAGGTTCTTCTTGTTGTACTATGGTGCTTTTAGTGTTTCCGCATACCGCAGCACGCGACATAGCTTTACAGACGATAAGTGTAACCGTTTCACAGAGAAGAGCGGCTAATGTGGCGAACTGGCTTTAAGTCGATTCGATAACAAATGACGAAAAGGTACGGATTTCTCAGGTTTTTACTAGATATGAACACATTTCACGTTCTCCCGTGCAAAGCGGCTGCTAGTCCTCCTTTCATGCAAAAGCTTAAGGTCCTAGGTCATGTCCAAGCCACCAAAGCCGGCCAAAAACTGAATAATCGACAACTAAAACTTGAATTGTTCTACTTCTTACTGGCTAATGCTTAAACTTAGAAGCTTCTTATGTGTTCTACTATGGTGCTTTTAGTGTTTCCGCATACCGCAGCACGCGATATAGCTTTTCAGACGATAAATGTAACCGTTTCAGAGAGAAGAGCGGCCAATGTGACGATCTGGCATTAAGTCCATTCGTTAACAAATGACGAAAACGGAAGGATTTCTCAGGTTTTTACTACATATGAACACATTTCACATTCTCCCGTGCAACGCGGCTGCTAGTCCTCCTTTCATGCAAAATCTTATGGTCCTAGGTCATGCCCAAGCCACCAAAGCCGGCTAAAAAGTGAATAATGGACAACTAAAACTTGAATTGTACTATTTCCTACTGGTTATTACTTCAACTTAGAAGCTTCTTCTGTGTTCTACTATGGTGCATTTAGTGTTTCGTCATACCGCAGCACGCGACATAGCTTTGCAGACGATAAATGTAACCGTTTCAGTAAGAAGAACGGCCAATGTGACGATCTGGCATTAAGTCGCTTCGATAACAAAAGACGAAAACGGACGGATTTCTCAGGTTTTTACTAGATATGAACACTATTCACTTTCTCCCGTGCAACGCGGCTGCAAGTCCTCCTTTCATGGAAAATCTTAAGGTCCTAGGTGATGTCCAAGCCACCAAAGCCGGCAAAAAAGTGAATAATCGACAACTAAAACTTCAATTGTACTACTTCTTACTGGCTATTACTTCAACTTAGAAGCTTCTTCTTGTTGTACTATGGTGCTTTTAGTGTTTCCGCATACCGCAGCACGCGACATAGCTTTGCAGACGATAAATGTAACCGTCTCAGAGAGAAAAGCGGCCAATGTGACGATCTGGCTTTAAGTCGATTCGATAACAAATGACAAAAACGGACGGATTTCTCAGGTTTTACTACATATGAACACTTTTCACATTCTCCCGTGCAACGCGGCTGCTAGTCCTCCTTTCATGCAAAATCTTAAGGTCCTAGGTCATGTCCAAGCCACCAAAGCCGGCTAAAAAGTGAATAATCGACAACTAAAACTTGAATTGTACTACTTCTTACTGGCTATTACTTCAACTTAGAAGCTTTTTCTGTGTTCTACTATGGTGCTTTTAGTGTCTCCGCATACCGCAGCACGCGACATAGCTTTGCAGACGATAAATGTACCCCTCTCAGAGAGAAAAGCAGCCAATGTGACGATCTGGCTTTAAGTCGATTCGATAACAAATGACGAAAACGGACCGATTTCTCAGGTTTGTACTACATATGAACACTTTTCACATTCTCCCGTGCAACGCGGCTGCTAGTCCTCCTTTCATGCAAAATCTTAAGGTCCTAGGTCATGTCCAAGCCTACAAAGCCAGCTAAAAAGTGAATAATCGATAGTTAAAACTTGAATTGTACAACTTCTTACTGGCTATTACTTCAACTTAGAAGGTTCTTCTTGTTGTACTATGGTGCTTTTAGTGTTTCCGCATACCGCAGCACGCGACATAGCTTTACAGACGATAAGTGTAACCGTTTCACAGAGAAGAGCGGCTAATGTGGCGAACTGGCTTTAAGTCGATTCGATAACAAATGACGAAAAGGTACGGATTTCTCAGGTTTTTACTAGATATGAACACATTTCACGTTCTCCCGTGCAAAGCGGCTGCTAGTCCTCCTTTCATGCAAAAGCTTAAGGTCCTAGGTCATGTCCAAGCCACCAAAGCCGGCCAAAAACTGAATAATCGACAACTAAAACTTGAATTGTTCTACTTCTTACTGGCTAATGCTTAAACTTAGAAGCTTCTTATGTGTTCTACTATGGTGCTTTTAGTGTTTCCGCATACCGCAGCACGCGATATAGCTTTTCAGACGATAAATGTAACCGTTTCAGAGAGAAGAGCGGCCAATGTGACGATCTGGCATTAAGTCCATTCGTTAACAAATGACGAAAACGGAAGGATTTCTCAGGTTTTTACTACATATGAACACATTTCACATTCTCCCGTGCAACGCGGCTGCTAGTCCTCCTTTCATGCAAAATCTTATGGTCCTAGGTCATGCCCAAGCCACCAAAGCCGGCTAAAAAGTGAATAATGGACAACTAAAACTTGAATTGTACTATTTCCTACTGGTTATTACTTCAACTTAGAAGCTTCTTCTGTGTTCTACTATGGTGCATTTAGTGTTTCGTCATACCGCAGCACGCGACATAGCTTTGCAGACGATAAATGTAACCGTTTCAGTAAGAAGAACGGCCAATGTGACGATCTGGCATTAAGTCGCTTCGATAACAAAAGACGAAAACGGACGGATTTCTCAGGTTTTTACTAGATATGAACACTATTCACTTTCTCCCGTGCAACGCGGCTGCAAGTCCTCCTTTCATGGAAAATCTTAAGGTCCTAGGTGATGTCCAAGCCACCAAAGCCGGCAAAAAATTGAATAATCGACAACTAAAACTTCAATTGTACTACTTCTTACTGGCTATTACTTCAACTTAGAAGCTTCTTCTTGTTGTACTATGGTGCTTTTAGTGTTTCCGCATACCGCAGCACGCGACATAGCTTTGCAGACGATAAATGTAACCGTCTCAGAGAGAAAAGCGGCCAATGTGACGATCTGGCTTTAAGTCGATTCGATAACAAATGACAAAAACGGACGGATTTCTCAGGTTTTACTACATATGAACACTTTTCACATTCTCCCGTGCAACGCGGCTGCTAGTCCTCCTTTCATGCAAAATCTTAAGGTCCTAGGTCATGTCCAAGCCACCAAAGCCGGCTAAAAAGTGAATAATCGACAACTAAAACTTGAATTGTACTACTTCTTACTGGCTATTACTTCAACTTAGAAGCTTTTTCTGTGTTCTACTATGGTGCTTTTAGTGTCTCCGCATACCGCAGCACGCGACATAGCTTTGCAGACGATAAATGTAACCGTCTCAGAGAGAAAAGCGGCCAATGTGACCATCTGGCTTTAAGACGATTCGATAACAAATGACGAAACCGGACGGATTTCTCAGGTTTTTACTACTTAAGAACACTTTTCACATTCTCCTGTGCAACGCGGATACTAGTCCTCCTTTCAAGCAAAATCTATTGTCCTAGGTCATGTCCAAGCCACCAAAGCCGGCTAATAAAGTAAATAATCGACAACTAAAACTTCAATTGTACTACTTCTTACTGGCTATTACTTCAACTTAGAAGCTTCTCCTGTGTTATACTATGGTGCTTTTAGTTTTTCCGCATACTGCAGCACGCGACATAGCTTTGCAGACGATAAATGTAACTGTTTGAGAAAGAAGAATGGCCAATGTGACGATCTGGTTTGAAGTCAATTCGATAACAAATGACGAAAACGGACTGATTTCTCAGGTTTTTACAACATATGAACACTTTTCACATTCTCCCATGCAACGCGGCTGCTAGTCCAACTTTCATGCAAAATCTTAAGGTCCTAGGTCATGTCCAAGCCACCAAAGCCGGCTAAAAAGTTAATAATCGACAACTAAAGCTTGAATTGTACTACTTCTTACTTGCTGTTTCTTCAACTTAGAAGCTTCTTCTGTGTTCTACTATGGTGCTTTTAGCGTTTCCGCATACCGCAGCACGCACATAGCTTTGCAGACGATAAATGTAACCGTTTCAGAGAGAAGAGCGGCCAATGTGACGATGTGGCTTTAAGTCGATTCGTTAACAAATGACGAAAACGGACGGATTTCTCAGGTTTTTACTGCATATGAACACTTTTCACATTCTCCCGTGCAACGCGGCTGCTAGTCCTCCTTTCATGCAAAATCTTAAGGTCCTAGGTCATGTCCAAGCCAACAAAGCCGGCTAAAAAGTGAATAATCGATAGTTAAAACTTGAATTGTACTACTTCTTACTGGCTATTACTTCAACTTAGAAGCTTCTTCTTGTTGTACTATGGTGCTTTTAGTGTTTCCGCATACCGCAGCATGCGACATAGTCATGCAGACGATAAATGTAACCGTTTCAGGAAGAAGAACGGCCAATGTGACGATCTGGCTTTAAGTCGATTCGATAACAAAAGACGAAAACGGACGGATTTCTCAGGTTTTTACTACATATGAACACTTTTCACATACTCCGTGCAACGCGGCTGCCAGTCTTCCTTTCTTGCAAAATCTTAACGTCCTAGGTGATGTCCAAGCCACCAAAGCCGGCTAAAAAGTGAATAATCGACAACTAAAACTTGAATTGTACTACTTCTTACTGGCTGTTACTTCAACTTAGAAGCTTATTCTGTGTTCTACTATAGTGCTTTTAGTGTTTCCGCATACTGCAGCACGCGACATAGCTTTGCAGACGATAAATCAAACTGTTTGAGAAATAAGAATGCCCAATGTGACGATCTGGCTTGAAGTCAATTCGATAACAAATGACGAAAACGGACGGATTTCTCAGGTTTTTACTACATATGAACACTTTTCACATTCTCCCATGCAACGCGGCTGCTAGTCCTCCTTTCATGCAAAATCTTAAGGTCCTAGGTCATGTCCAAGCCACCAAAGCCGGCTAAAAAGTGAATAATCGACAACTAAAACTTCAATTGTACTACTTCTTACCGGTTTTACTTCAACATAGAAGCTTCTTCTGTGTTCTACTATGGTGCTTTTAGTGTTTCCGCATACCGCAGCACGCAACATAGCTTTGTAGACGATAAATGTAACCGTTTCAGAGAGAAGAGCGGCCAATGTGACGATCAGGCTTTAAGTCGATTCGAAAACAAATGAGGAAACCGGACGGATTTCTCAGGTTTTTAATACATATGAACTCTTTTCACATTCTCCAGTGCAATGCGGCTGCTAGTCCTCCTTTCATGCAAAATCTTAAGGTCCTAGGTCATATCCAAGCCACCAAAGCCGGCTAAAAAGTGAATAATCGATAATTAAAACTTGAATTGTACTACTTCTTAGTGGCTATTGCTTCATTTTAGATGCTTCTTCTGTGTTCTACTATGGTGCTTTTAGTGTCTCCGCAAAGCGCAACACGCGACATAGCTTTTCAGACGATAAATGTAACCGTCTCAAAGAGAAAAGCGGCCAATGTGACGTTCTGGCTTTAAGTCGATTCGATAACAAAAGACGAAAACGGACGGATTTCTCAGGTTTTTACTACATATGAACACTTTTCACATACTCCGTGCAACGCGGCTGCCAGTCCTCCTTTCTTGCAAAATCTTAACGTCCTAGGTGATGTCCAAGCCACCAAAGCCGGCTAAAAAGTGAATAATCGACAACTAAAACTTGAATTGTACTACTTCTTACTGGCTGTTACTTCAACTTAGAAGCTTATTCTGTGTTCTACTATAGTGCTTTTAGTGTTTCCGCATACTGCAGCACGCGACATAGCTTTGCAGACGATAAATGTAACTGTTTGAGAAAGAAGAATGGCCAATGTGACGATCTGGCTTGAAGTCAATTCGATAACAAATGACGAAAACGGACGGATTTCTCAGGTTTGTACTACATATGAACACTTATCACATTCTCCCATGCAACGCGGCTGCTAGTCCTCCTTTCATGCAAAATCTTAAGGTCCTAGGTCATGTCCAAGCCACCAAAGCCAGCTAAAAAGTTAATAATCGACAACTAAAACTTCAATTGTACTACTTCTTACTGGCTATTACTTCAACATAGAAGCTTCTTCTGTGTTCTACTATGGTGCTTTTAGTGTTTCCGCATACCGCAGCACGCAACATAGCTTTGTAGACGATAAATGTAACCGTTTCAGAGAGAAGAGCGGCCAATGTGACGATCAGGCTTTAAGTCGATTCGATAACAAATGACGAAAACGGACGGATTTCTCAGGATTTTAATACATATGAACTCTTTTCACATTCTCCAGTGCAACGCGGCTGGTAGTCCTCCTTTCATGCAAAATCTTAAGGTCCTAGGTCATATCCAAGCCACCAAAGCCGGCTAAAAAGTGAATAATCGATAATTAAAACTTGAATTGTACTACTTCTTACTGGCTATTGCTTCATTTTAGAAGCTTCTTCTGTGTTCTACTACGGTGCTTTTAGTGTCTCCGCATACCGCAGCACGCGACATAGCTTTGCAGACGATAAATGTAACCGTTTCAGAGAGAAGAGCGGCCAATGTGACGATCTGGCTTTAAGTCGATTAGTTAACAAATGACGAAAACGGACGGATTTCTCTGGTTTTTACTGCATATGAACACTTTTCACATTCTCCCGTGCAACGCGGCTGCCAGTCCACCTTTCATGCAAAATTTTAACGTCCTAGGGGATCTCCAAGCCACCAAAGCCGGCTAAAAAGTGAATAATCGACAACTAAAACTTGAATTGTACTACTTCTTACTGGCTATTGCTTCATCTTAGAAGCTTCTTCTGTGTTCTACTATGGTGCTTTTTGTGTCTCTGCATACCGCAGCACGCGACATAGCTTTGCAGACGATAAATGTAACCGTCTCAGAGATAAAAGCGGCCAATGTGACGATCTGGCTTTAAGTCGATTCGTTAACAAATGACGAAAACGGACGAATTTCTCAGGTTTTTACTGCATATGAACACTTTTCACATTCTCCCGTGCAACGCGGCTGTTAGTCCTCCTTTCATGCAAAATCTTAAGTTCCTAGGTCATGTCCAAGCCACCAAAGCCGGCTAAAAAGGGAATAATCGACAACTAAAACTTGAATTGTACTACTTCTTACTGGCTATTACTTCAACTTAGAAGCTTCTTCTGTGTTCTACTATGGTGCTTTTAGTGTCTCCGCATACCGCAGCACGCGACATAGCTTTGCAGACGATAAATGTAACCCTCTCAGAGAGAAAAGCAGCCAATGTGACGATCTGGCTTTAAGTCGATTCGATAACAAATGACGAAAACGGACGGATTTCTCAGGTTTGTACTACATATGAACACTTTTCACATTCTCCAGTGCAACGCGGCTGCTAGTCCTCCTTTCATGCAAAATCTTAAGGTCCTAGGTCATGTCCATGCCATCAAAGCCGGCTAAAAAGTGAATAATCGATAGTTAAAACTTGAATTGTAGTACTTCTTACTTGTTATTACTTCAACTTAGAAGCCTCTTCTTGTTGTACTATGGTGTTTTTAGTGTTTCCGCATACCGCAGCAGGCGACATAGCTTTGCAGACGATAAGTGTAACCGTTTCAGAGAGAAGAGCGGCCAATGTGACGATCTGGTTTTAAGTCGATTCGATAACAAATGACGAAAACGTACGGATTTCTCAGGATTTAACTAGATATGAACATATTTCACATTCTCCCGTGCAACGCGGCTGCTAGTCCTCCTTTCATGCAAAATCTTAAGGTCCTAGGTCATGTCCAAGCCACCAAAGCCGGCCAAAAACTGAATAATCGACAACTAAAACTTGAATTGTTCTACTTCTTACTGGCTATTACTTCAATTTAGAAGCTTCTTCTGTGTTGTACTATGGTGCTTTTAGTGTCTCCGCATACCGCAGCACGCGACATAGCTTTGCAGACGATAAATGTAACCCTCTCAGAGAGAAAAGCAGCCAATGTGACGATCTGGCTTTAAGTCGATTCGATAACAAATGACGAAAACGGACGGATTTCTCAGGTTTGTACTACATATGAACACTTTTCACATTCTCCCGTGCAACGCGGCTGCTAGTCCTCCTTTCATGCAAAATCTTAAGGTCCTAGTACATGTCCAAGCCACCAAAGCCGGCTAAAAAGAGAATAATCGACAACTAAAACTTGAATTGTACTACTTCCTACTGGTTATTAATTCAACTTAGAAGCTTCCTCTGTGTTCTACTATGGTGCATTTAGTGTTTCGGCATACCGCAGCACGCGACATAGCTTTGCAGACGATAAATGTAACCTTTTCAGTAAGAAGAACGGCCAATGTGACGATCTGGCTTTAAGTCGCTTCGATAACAAAAGACGAAAACGGACGGATTTCTCAGGTTTTTACTACATATGAACACTATTCACATTCTCCCGTGCAACTCGGCTGCTGGTCCTCCTTTCATGCAAAATCTTAAGGTCCTAGGTGATGTCCAAGCCACCAAAGATGGCCAAAAACTGAATAATCGACAACTAAAACTTGAATTGTTCTACTTCTTACTGGTTATTGCTTCAACGTAGAAGCTTCTTCTGTGTTCTACTATGGTGCTTTTAGTGTCTCCGCATACCGCAGCACGCGACATAGCTTTGCAGACGATAAATGTAACCGTCTCAGGGAGAAAAGCGGCCAATGTGACGATCTGGCTTTAAGTCGATTCGATAACAAATGACGAAAACGGACGGATTTCTCAGGTTTTACTACATATGAACACTTTTAACATTCTCCCGTGCAACGCGGCTGCTAGTCCTCCTGTCATGCAAAATCTTAAGGTCCTAGGTCATGTCCAAGCCACCAAAGCCGGCTAAAAAGTGAATAATCGACAACTAAAACTTGAATTGTACTACTTCTTACTGGCTATTGCTTCAACTTAGAAGCTTCTTCTGTGTTCTACTATGGTGCTTTTAGTGTCTCCGCATACCGCAGCACGCGACATAGCTTTGCAGACAATAAATGTAACCCTCTCAGAGAGAAAAGCAGCCAATGTGACGATCTGGCTTTAAGTCGATTCGATAACAAATGATCAAAACGGTCGGATTTCTCAGGTTTGTACTACATATGAAAACTTTTCACATTCTTCCGTGCAACGTGGCTGTTAGTCCTCCTTTCATGCAAAATCTTAAGGTCCTACGTCATGTCCAAGCCATCAAAGCCGGCTAAAAAGTGAATAATCGATAGTTAAAACTTGAATTGTTCTACTTCTTACTGGCTATTACTTCAACTTAGAAGCTTCTTCTTGTTGTACTATGGTGCTTTTAGTGTTCCCGCATACCGCAGCACGCGACATAGCTTTGCAGACGATAAATGAAACCGTTTCAGTAAGAAGAACTGCCAATGTGACGATCTTTCTTTAAGTCGCTTCGATAACAAAAGACGAAAACGGACCGGTTTCTCAGGTTTTCACTACATATGAACACTATTCACATTCTCCCGCGCAACGCGGCTGCAAGTCCTCCTTTCATGCAAAATCTTAAGGTCCTAGGTGATGTCCAAGCCACGAAAGCCGGCCAAAAACTGAATAATCGACAACTAAAATTTGAATTGTTCTACTTCTTACTGGTTATTGCTTCAACTTAGAAGCTTCTTCTGTGTTCTACTATGGTGCTTTTAGTGTCTCCGCATACCGCAGCACGCGACATAGCTTTGCAGACGATAAATGTAACCGTTTCAGAGAGAAGAGCGGCCAATGTGACGATCTGGCTTTAAGTCGATTAGTTAACAAATGACGAAAACGGACGGATTTCTCTGGTTTTTACTGCATATGAACACTTTTCACATTCTCCCGTGCAACGCGGCTGCCAGTCCACCTTTCATGCAAAATTTTAACGTCCTAGGGGATCTCCAAGCCACCAAAGCCGGCTAAAAAGTGAATAATCGACAACTAAAACTTGAATTGTACTACTTCTTACTGGCTATTGCTTCATCTTAGAAGCTTCTTCTGTGTTCTACTATGGTGCTTTTTGTGTCTCTGCATACCGCAGCACGCGACATAGCTTTGCAGACGATAAATGTAACCGTCTCAGAGATAAAAGCGGCCAATGTGACGATCTGGCTTTAAGTCGATTCCTTAACAAATGACGAAAACGGACGAATTTCTCAGGTTTTTACTGCATATGAACACTTTTCACATTCTCCCGTGCAACGCGGCTGTTAGTCCTCCTTTCATGCAAAATCTTAAGTTCCTAGGTCATGTCCAAGCCACCAAAGCCGGCTAAAAAGGGAATAATCGACAACTAAAACTTGAATTGTACTACTTCTTACTGGCTATTACTTCAACTTAGAAGCTTCTTCTGTGTTCTACTATGGTGCTTTTAGTGTCTCCGCATACCGCAGCACGCGACATAGCTTTTCAGACGATAAATGTAACCCTCTCAGAGAGAAAAGCAGCCAATGTGACGATCTGGCTTTAAGTCGATTCGATAACAAATGACGAAAACGGACGGATTTCTCAGGTTTGTACTACATATGAACACTTTTCACATTCTCCAGTGCAACGCGGCTGCTAGTCCTCCTTTCATGCAAAATCTTAAGGTCCTAGGTCATGTCCATGCCATCAAAGCCGGCTAAAAAGTGAATAATCGATAGTTAAAACTTGAATTGTAGTACTTCTTACTTGTTATTACTTCAACTTAGAAGCCTCTTCTTGTTGTACTATGGTGTTTTTAGTGTTTCCGCATACCGCAGCAGGCGACATAGCTTTGCAGACGATAAGTGTAACCGTTTCAGAGAGAAGAGCGGCCAATGTGACGATCTGGTTTTAAGTTGATTCGATAACAAATGACGAAAACGTACGGATTTCTCAGGATTTAACTAGATATGAACATATTTCACATTCTCCCGTGCAACGCGGCTGCTAGTCCTCCTTTCATGCAAAATCTTAAGGTCCTAGGTCATGTCCAAGCCACCAAAGCCGGCCAAAAACTGAATAATCGACAACTAAAACTTGAATTGTTCTACTTCTTACTGGCTATTACTTCAATTTAGAAGCTTCTTCTGTGTTGTACTATGGTGCTTTTAGTGTCTCCGCATACCGCAGCACGCGACATAGCTTTGCAGACGATAAATGAAACCGTTTCAGTAAGAAGAACTGCCAATGTGACGATCTTTCTTTAAGTCGCTTCGATAACAAAAGACGAAAACGGACCGGTTTCTCAGGTTTTCACTACATATGAACACTATTCACATTCTCCCGCGCAACGCGGCTGCAAGTCCTCCTTTCATGCAAAATCTTAAGGTCCTAGGTGATGTCCAAGCCACCAAAGCCGGCCAAAAACTGAATAATCGACAACTAAAATTTGAATTGTTCTACTTCTTACTGGTTATTGCTTCAACTTAGAAGCTTCTTCTGTGTTCTACTATGGTGCTTTTAGTGTCTCCGCATACCGCAGCACGCGACATAGCTTTGCAGACGATAAATGTAACCGTTTCAGAGAGAAGAGCGGCCAATGTGACGATCTGGCTTTAAGTCGATTAGTTAACAAATGACGAAAACGGACGGATTTCTCTGGTTTTTACTGCATATGAACACTTTTCACATTCTCCCGTGCAACGCGGCTGCCAGTCCACCTTTCATGCAAAATTTTAACGTCCTAGGGGATCTCCAAGCCACCAAAGCCGGCTAAAAAGTGAATAATCGACAACTAAAACTTGAATTGTACTACTTCTTACTGGCTATTGCTTCATCTTAGAAGCTTCTTCTGTGTTCTACTATGGTGCTTTTTGTGTCTCTGCATACCGCAGCACGCGACATAGCTTTGCAGACGATAAATGTAACCGTCTCAGAGATAAAAGCGGCCAATGTGACGATCTGGCTTTAAGTCGATTCGTTAACAAATGACGAAAACGGACGAATTTCTCAGGTTTTTACTGCATATGAACACTTTTCACATTCTCCCGTGCAACGCGGCTGTTAGTCCTCCTTTCATGCAAAATCTTAAGTTCCTAGGTCATGTCCAAGCCACCAAAGCCGGCTAAAAAGGGAATAATCGACAACTAAAACTTGAATTGTACTACTTCTTACTGGCTATTACTTCAACTTAGAAGCTTCTTCTGTGTTCTACTATGGTGCTTTTAGTGTCTCCGCATACCGCAGCACGCGACATAGCTTTGCAGACGATAAATGTAACCCTCTCAGAGAGAAAAGCAGACAATGTGACGATCTGGCTTTAAGTCGATTCGATAACAAATGACGAAAACGGACGGATTTCTCAGGTTTGTACTACATATGAACACTTTTCACATTCTCCAGTGCAACGCGGCTGCTAGTCCTCCTTTCATGCAAAATCTTAAGGTCCTAGGTCATGTCCATGCCATCAAAGCCGGATAAAAAGTGAATAATCGATAGTTAAAACTTGAATTGTAGTACTTCTTACTTGTTATTACTTCAACTTAGAAGCCTCTTCTTGTTGTACTATGGTGTTTTTAGTGTTTCCGCATACCGCAGCAGGCGACATAGCTTTGCAGACGATAAGTGTAACCGTTTCAGAGAGAAGAGCGGCCAATGTGACGATCTGGTTTTAAGTCGATTCGATAACAAATGACGAAAACGTACGGATTTCTCAGGATTTAACTAGATATGAACATATTTCACATTCTCCCGTGCAACGCGGCTGCTAGTCCTCCTTTCATGCAAAATCTTAAGGTCCTAGGTCATGTCCAAGCCACCAAAGCCGGCCAAAAACTGAATAATCGACAACTAAAACTTGAATTGTTCTACTTCTTACTGGCTATTACTTCAATTTAGAAGCTTCTTCTGTGTTGTTCTATGGTGCTTTTAGTGTCTCCGCATACCGCAGCACGCGACATAGCTTTGCAGACGATAAATGTAACCCTCTCAGAGAGAAAAGCAGCCAATGTGACGATCTGGCTTTAAGTCGATTCGATAACAAATGACGAAAACGGACGGATTTCTCAGGTTTGTACTACATATGAACACTTTTCACATTCTCCCGTGCAACGCGGCTGCTAGTCCTCCTTTCATGCAAAATCTTAAGGTCCTAGGTGATGTCCAAGCCACCAAAGATGGCCAAAAACTGAATAATCGACAACTAAAACTTGAATTGTTCTACTTCTTACTGGTTATTGCTTCAACGTAGAAGCTTCTTCTGTGTTCTACTATGGTGCTTTTAGTGTCTCCGCATACCGCAGCACGCGACATAGCTTTGCAGACGATAAATGTAACCGTCTCAGGGAGAAAAGCGGCCAATTTGACGATCTGGCTTTAAGTCGATTCGATAACAAATGACGAAAACGGACGGATTTCTCAGGTTTTACTACATATGAACACTTTTAACATTCTCCCGTGCAACGCGGCTGCTAGTCCTCCTGTCATGCAAAATCTTAAGGTCCTAGGTCATGTCCAAGCCACCAAAGCCGGCTAAAAAGTGAATAATCGACAACTAAAACTTGAATTGTACTACTTCTTACTGGCTATTGCTTCAACTTAGAAGCTTCTTCTGTGTTCTACTATGGTGCTTTTAGTGTCTCCGCATACCGCAGCACGCGACATAGCTTTGCAGACAATAAATGTAACCCTCTCAGAGAGAAAAGCAGCCAATGTGACGATCTGGCTTTAAGTCGATTCGATAACAAATGACCAAAACGGTCGGATTTCTCAGGTTTGTACTACATATGAAAACTTTTCACATTCTTCCGTGCAACGTGGCTGTTAGTCCTCCTTTCATGCAAAATCTTAAGGTCCTACGTCATGTCCAAGCCATCAAAGCCGGCTAAAAAGTGAATAATCGATAGTTAAAACTTGAATTGTTCTACTTCTTACTGGCTATTACTTCAACTTAGAAGCTTCTTCTTGTTGTACTATGGTGCTTTTAGTGTTTCCGCATACCGCAGCACGCGACATAGCTTTGCAGACGATAAATGAAACCGTTTCAGTAAGAAGAACTGCCAATGTGACGATCTTTCTTTAAGTCGCTTCGATAACAAAAGACGAAAACGGACCGGTTTCTCAGGTTTTCACTACATATGAACACTATTCACATTCTCCCGCGCAACGCGGCTGCAAGTCCTCCTTTCATGCAAAATCTTAAGGTCCTAGGTGATGTCCAAGCCACCAAAGCCGGCCAAAAACTGAATAATCGACAACTAAAATTTGAATTGTTCTACTTCTTACTGGTTATTGCTTCAACTTAGAAGCTTCTTCTGTGTTCTACTATGGTGCTTTTAGTGTCTCCGCATACCGCAGCACGCGACATAGCTTTGCAGACGATAAATGTAACCGTTTCAGAGAGAAGAGCGGCCAATGTGACGATCTGGCTTTAAGTCGATTCGATAACAAATGACGACAAGGGACGGATTTCTCAGGTTTGTACTACATATGAACACTTTTCACATTCTCCCGTGCAACGCGGCTGCTAGTCCTAATTTCATGCAAAATCTTAAGGTCCTAGGTCATGTCCAAGCCACCAAAGCCGGCTAAAAAGTGAATAATCGACAACTAAAACTTGAATTGTACTACTTCTTACTGGCTATTACTTCAACTTAGAAGCTTCTTCTGTGTTCTACTATGGTGCTTTTAGTGTCTCCGCATACCGCAGCACGCGACATAGCTTTGCAGACGATAAATGTAACCGTTTCAGAGAGAAGAGCGGCCAATGTGACGATCTGGCTTTAAGTTGATTCGATAACAAATGACGACAAGGGACGGATTTCTCAGGTTTGTACTACATATGAACACTTTTCACATTCTCCCGTGCAACGCGGCTGCTAGTCCTCCTTTCATGCAAAATCTTAAGGTCCTAGGTCATGTCCAAGCCACCAAAGCCGGCTAAAAAGTGAATAATCGACAACTAAAACTTGAATTGTACTACTTCTTACTGGCTATTACTTCAACTTAGAAGCTTCTTCTGTGTTCTACTATGGTGCTTTTAGTGTCTCCGCATACCGCAGCACGCGACATAGCTTTGCAGACGATAAATGTAACGGTTTCAGAGAGAAGAGGGGCCAATGTCACGATCTGGCTTTAAGTCGATTCGATAACAAATGTCGAAGACGTACGGATTTCTCAGGTTTTTACTACATATGAACACATTTCACATTCTCCCGTGCAACGCTTCTGCTAGACCTCCTTTCATGCAAAAT
This sequence comes from Schistocerca gregaria, assembly GCF_023897955.1. Lineage (NCBI taxonomy): Eukaryota > Metazoa > Arthropoda > Insecta > Orthoptera > Acrididae > Schistocerca > Schistocerca gregaria. The sequence continues at coordinate 1,098,953 of NW_026061973.1, forward strand.
CGTATGGTCCTAGGTCATGTCCAAACCACCAAAGCCGGCTAAAAAGTGAATAATCGACAACTAAAACTTGAATTGTACTACTTCCTACTGGTTAATACTTCAACTTAGAAGCTTCTTCTGTGTTTTACTATGGTGCATTTAGTGTTTCGGCATACCGCAGCATGCGACATAGCTTTGCAGACGATAAATGTAACCGTTTCAGTAAGAAGAACGGTCAATGTGACGATCTTTCTTTAAGTCGCTTCGATAACAAAAGACGAAAACGGACCGGTTTCTCAAGTTTTTACTACATATGAACACTATTCACATTCTCCCGTGCAACGCGGCTGCAGGTCCTCCTTTCATGCAAAATCTTAAGGTCCTAGGTGATGTCCAAGCCACCAAAGCCGGCCAAAAACTGAATAATCGACAACTAAAATTTGAATTGTTCTACTTCTTACTGGTTATTGCTTCAACTTAGAAGCTTCTTCTGTGTTCTACTATGGTGCTTTTAGTGTCTCCGCAACCCGCAGCACGCGACATAGCTTTGCAGATGATAAATGTAGCCGTCTCAGAGAGAAAAGCGGCCAATGTGACGATCTGGCTTTAAGTCGATCGATAACAAATGACGAAAACGGACGGATTTCTCAGGTTTTACTACATATGAACACTTTTCACATTCTCCCGTGCAACGCGGCTGCTAGTCCTAATTTCATGCAAAATCTTAAGGTCCTAGGTCATGTCCAAGCCACCAAAGCCGGCTAAAAAGTGAATAATCGACAACTAAAACTTAAATTGTACTACTTCTTACTGGCTATTGCTTCCACTTAGAAGCTTCTTCTGTGTTCTACTATGGTGCTTTTAGTGTTTCCGCATACCGCAGCATGCGACATAGCTTTGCAGACAATAAATGTAACCCTCTCAGAGAGAAAAGCAGCCAATGTGACGACCTGGCTTTAAGTCGATTCGATAACAAATGACGAAAACGGACGGATTTCTCAGGATTTTACTAGATATGAACACATTTCACATTCTCCCGTGCAACGCGGCTGCTAGTCCTCCTTTCATGCAAAATCTTAACGTCCTAGGTCATGTCCAAGCCACCAAAGCCGGCCAAAACTGAATAATCGACAACTAAAACTTGAATTGTTCTACTTCTTACTGGCTATTGCTTCAACTTAGACGCTTCTTCTGTGTTCTACTATGCTGCTTTTAGTGTATCCGCATACCGCAGCACGCGACATAGCTTTGCAGACGATAAATGTAACATTCTCAGAGAGAAAAGCGGCCAATGTGACGATCTGGCTTTAAGTCAATTCGATAACAAATGACGAAAACGGACGGATTTCTTAGGTTTTTACTACATATGAACACTTTTCACATACTCCCGTGCAACGCAGCTGCAAGTACTCCTTTCTTGCAAAATCTTAACGTCCTAGGTCATGTCCAAGCCACCAAAGCCGGCTAAAAAGTGAATATTCGACAACTAAACCTTGAATTGTACTACTTCTTACTGCCTATTACTTCAACTTAGAAGCTTCTTCTGTGTTCTACTATGGTGCTTTTAGTGTCTCCGCACACCGCAGCACGCGACATAGCTTTGCACACGATAAATGTAACCGTCTCAGAGAGAAAAGCGGCCAATTTGACGATCTGGCTTTAAGTCGATTCGATAACAAATGACGACAAGGGACGGATTTCTCAGGTTTTTACTACATATGAACACTTTTCACATTCTCCTGTGCAACGCGGCTGCCAGTCCTCCTTTCATGCAAAATCTTAACGTCCTAGGTGATGTCCAAGCCACCAAAGCCGGCTAAAAAGTGAATAATCGACAACTAAAACTTGAATTGTACTACTTCTTACTGGCTATTGCTTCAACTTAGAAGTTTCTTCTGTGTTCTACTATGGTGCTTTTAGTGTTTCCGCATACCGCAGGAAGCGACATAGCTTTGCAGACGATAAATGTAACCGTCTCAGAGAGAAAAGCGGCCAATGTGACGATCTGGCTTTAAGTCGATTCGATAACAAATGACGAAAGCGGACGGATTTCTCAGGTTTTAACTACATATTAACACTTTTCACATTCTCGCGTGCAACGCGGCTGCTAGTCCTCCTTTCATGCAAAATCTTAAGGTTCCACCTCATGTCAAAGCCACCAAAGGCGGCTAAAAAGGGAATAATCGACAACTAAAACTTCAATTGTACTACTTCTTACTGGCTATTACTTCAACTTAGAAGCTTCTTCTGTGTTCTACTATGGTGCTTTTAGTGTCTCCGCATACCGCAGCACGCGACATAGCTTTGCAGACGATAAATGTAACCGTCTCAGAGAGAAAAGCGGCCAATGTGACGATCTGACTTTAAGTCGATTCGATAACAAATGACGAAAACGGACGGATTTCTCAGGTTTTTACTACATATGAACACATTTCACATTCTCACATGCAACGCGGCAGCTAGTCCTCCTTTCATGCAAAATCTTAAGGTCCTAGGTCATGTCCAAGCCACCAAAGACGGCTAAAAAGTGAATAATCGACAACTAAAACTTAAATTGTACTACTTGTTACTGGCTATTACTTCAACTTAGAAGCTTCTTCTGTGTTCTACTATGGTGCTTTTAGTGTTTCCGCATACTGCAGCACGCGACATAGCTTTGCAGACGATAAATGTAACCGTTTCAGAGAGAAGAGTTGCCAATGTGACGATCTGGCTTTAAGTCGATTTGATAACAAATGACGAAAACCGACGGATTTCTCAGGTTTTTACTACATATGAACACTTTTCACATTCTCTCGTGCAACGCGGCTGCAAGTCCTCCTTTCATGCAAAATCTTAAGGTCCTAGGTCACGTCCAAGCCACCAAAGACGGCTAAAAAGTGAATAATCGACAACTAAAATTGAATTGTACTACTTCTTACTGGCTATTACTTCAACTTAGAAGCTTCTTCTGTGTTCTACTATGCTGCTTTTAGTGTTTCCACATACCGCAGCACGCGACATAGCTTTGCAGACGATTAATGTAACCGTCTCAGAGAGAAAAGCGGCCAATGTGACGATCTGACTTTAAGTCGATTCGATAACAAATGACGAAAACTGACGGATTTCTCAGGTTTTTACTACATATGAACACTTTTCACATTCTCCCATGCAACGCGGCTGCTAGTCCTCCTTTCATGCAAAATCTTAAGGTCCTAGGTCATGTCCAAGCCACCAAAGACAGCTAAAAAGTGAATAATCGATAACTAAAACTTGAATTGTACTACTTGTTACTGGCTATTACTTCAACTTAGAAGCTTCTTCTGAGTTCTACTATGGTGCTTTTAGTGTTTCCCCATACCGCAGCACGCGACATTGCTTTGCAGACGATAAATGTAACCGTTTCAGAGAGAAGAGCGGCCAATATGACGATCTGGCTTTAAGTCGATTCGATAACAAATGACGAAAACGGACGGATTTCTCAGGTTTTTAATACATATGACACTTTTCACATTCTCCCATGCAACGCGGCTGCTAGACCTCCTTTCATGCAAAATCTTAAGGTCCTAGGTCATGTCTAAGCCACCAAAGCCGGCTAAAAAGTGAATAATCGATAACTAAAACTTGAATTGTTCTACTTGTTACTGGCTATTACTTCAACTTAGAAGCTTCTTTTGTGTTCTGCTATGGTGCTTTTAGTGTCTCCGCATACCGCAGCACGCGACATAGCTTTGCAGACGATAAATGTAACCGTCTCAGAGAGAAAAGCGGCCAATGTGACGATGTGGCTTTAAGTCGATTCGATAACAAATTACGAAAACGGACGGATTTCTGAGGTTTTTACTACATATGAACACTTTTACATTCTCCCATGCAACGCGGCTGCTAGTCCTCCTTTCAAGCAAAATCTTAAGGTCCTAGGTCAAGTCCAAGCCATCAATCCGGCTACAAAGTGAATAATCGATAGTTAAAACTTGAATTGTACTACTTCTTACTGGCTATTACTTCAACTTAGAAGGTTCTTCTTGTTGTACTATGGTGCTTTTAGTGTTTCCGCATACCGCAGCACGCGACATAGCTTTACAGACGATAAGTGTAACCGTTTCAGAGAGAAGAGCGGCCAATGTGGCGATCTGGCTTTAAGTCGATTCGATAACAAATGACGAAAACGTACGGATTTCTCAGGTTTTTACTAGATATGAACACATTTCACATTCTCCCGTGCAACGCGGCTGCTAGTCCTCCTTTCATGCAAAAGCTTAAGGTCCTAGGTCATGTCCAAGCCACCAAAGCTGGCCAAAAACTGAATAATCGACAACTAAAACTTGAATTGTTCTACTTCTTACTGGCTATTGCTTAAACTTAGAAGCTTCTTATGTTTTCTACTATGGTGCTTTTTGTGTTTCCGCATACCGCAGCACGCGACATAGCTTTTCAGACGATAAATGTAACCGTTTCAGAGAGAAGAGCGGCCAATGTGTCGATCTGGCTTTAAGTCCATTCGTTAACAAATGACGAAAACGGACGGATTTCTCAGGTTTGTACTACATATGAACACTTTTCACATTCTCCCGTGCAACGCGGCTGCTAGTCCTCCTTTCATGCAAAATCTTAAGGTCCTAGGTCATGTCCAAGCCACCAAAGCCGGCTAAAAAGTGAATAATCGACAACTAAAACTTGAATTGTACTACTACTTACTGGCTATTACTTCAACTTAGAAGCTTCTTCTGTGTTCTACTATGGTGATTTAGTGTCTCCGCATACCGCAGCACGCGACATAGCTTTGCGGACGATAAATGTAACCCTCTCAGAGAGAAAAGCAGCCAATGTGACGATCTGGCTTTAAGTCGATTCGATAACAAATGACGAAAACGGACGGATTTCTCAGGTTTTTACTGCATATGAACACATTTCACATTCTCCCGTGCCACGCGGCTGCTAGTCCTCCTTTCATGCAAAAGCTTAAGGTCCTAGGTCATGTCCAAGCCACCAAAGCCGGCCAAAAACTGAATAATCGACAACTAAAACTTGAATTGTTCTACTTCTTACTGGCTATTGCTTCAACTTAGAAGCTTCTTATGTGTTCTACTATGGTGCTTTTTGTGTTTCCGCATACCGCAGCACGCGACATAGCTTTTCAGACGATAAATGTAACCGTTTCAGAGAGAAGAGCGGCCAATGTGACGATCTGGCTTTAAGTCCATTCGTTAACAAATGACGAAAACGGACGGATGTCTCAGGTTTGTACTACATATGAACACTTTTCACATTCTCCCGTGCAACGCGGCTGCTAGTCCTCCTTCCATGCAAAATCTTAAGGTCCTAGGTCATGTCCAAGCCACCAAAGCCGGCTAAAAAGTGAATAATCGACAACTAAAACTTGAATTGTACTACTACTTACTGGCTATTACTTCAACTTAGAAGCTTCTTCTGTGTTCTACTATGGTGATTTAGTGTCTCCGCATACCGCAGCACGCGACATAGCTTTGCGGACGATAAATGTAACCCACTCAGAGAGAAAAGCAGCCAATGTGACGATCTGGCTTTAAGTCGATTCGATAACAAATGAAGAAAACGGACGGATTTCTCAGGTTTTTACTGCATATGAACACTTTTCACATTCTCCCGTGCAATGCGGCTGCTAGTCCTCCTTTCATGCAAAATCTTAAGGTCCTAGGTCATGTCCAAGCCACCAAAGCCGGCTAAAAAGTGAATAATCGACAACTAAAACTTGAATTGTACTACTTCTTACTGGCTATTACTTCAACTTAGAAGCTTCTTCTGTGTTCTACTATGGTGCTTTTAGTGTCTCCGCATACCGCAGCACGGGAAATAGCTTTGCAGACGATAAATGTAACCCTCTCAGAGAGAAAAGCAGCCAATGTGACGATCTGGCTTTAAGTCGATTCGATAACAAATGACGAAAACGGACCGATATCACAGGTTTGTACTACATATGAACACTTTTCACATTCTCCCGTGCAACGCGGCTGCTAGTCCTCCTTTCATGCAAAATCTTAAGGTCCTAGGTCATGTCCAAGCCATCAAAGCCGGCTAAAAAGTAAATAATCGACAACTAAAACTTGAATTGTACTATTTCTTACTGGCTATTACTTCAACTTAGAAGCTTCTTCTTGTTGTACTATGGTGTTGTTAGAGTTTCCGCATACCGCAGCACGCGACATAGCTTTGCAGACGATAAATGTAACCGTTTCAGAGGGAAGAGCGGCCAATGTGACGATCTGGTTTTAAGTCGATTCGATAACAAATGACGAAGACGTACGGATTTCTCAGGTTTTTACTACATATGAACACATTTCACATTCTCCCGTGCAACGCGGCTGCTAGTCCTCCTTTCATGCAAAATCTTATGGTCCTAGGTCATGTCCAAGCCACCAAAGCCGGCTAAAAAGTGAATAATGGACAACTAAAACTTGAATTGTACTATTTCCTACTGGTTATTACTTCAACTTAGAAGCTTCTTCTGTGTTCTACTATGGTGCATTTAGTGTTTCGTCATACCGCAGCACGCGACATAGCTTTGCAGACGATAAATGTAACCGTTTCAGTAAGAAGAACGGCCAATGTGACGATCTGGCATTAAGTCGCTTCGATAACAAAAGACGAAAACGGACGGATTTCTCAGGTTTTTACTACATATGAACACTATTCACTTTCCCCCGTGCAACGCGGCTGCAAGTCCTCCTTTCATGGAAAATCTTAAGTTACTAGGTGATGGCCAAGCCACCAAAGCCGGCAAAAAAGTGAATAATCGACAACTAAAACTTGAATTGTACTACTTCTTACTGGCTATTACTTCAATTTAGAAGCTTCTTCTTGTTGTACTATGATGCTTTTAGTGTTTCCGCATACCGCAGCACGCGACATAGCTTTGCAGACGATAAGTGTAACCGTTTCAGAGAGAAGAGCGGCCAATGTGACGATCTGGCTTTAAGTCGATTCGATAACAAAAGACGAAAACGTACGGATTTCTCATATTTTTACTACATATGCACACATTTCACATTCTCCCGTGCAACGCGGCTGCTAGTCCTCCTTTCATGCAAAATTTTAAGGACCTAGTTCATGTCCAAGCCACCAAAGCCGGCCAAAAACTGAATAATCGACAACTAAAACTTGAATTGTTCTACTTCTTACTGGCTATTGCTTCAACTTAGAAGCTTCTTCTGTGTGCTACTATGGTGCTTTTAGTGTCTCCGCATACCGCAGCACGCGACATAGCTTTGCAGACGATAAGTACAACCGTTTCAGAGAGAAGAGCGCCAATGTGACGATCTGGCTTTAAGTCGATTCGATAACAAATGACGTAAACGGACGGATTTTTCGGGTTTTTACTGCAAATGAACACTTTTCACACTCTCCCGTGCAACTCGGCTGCTAGTCCTCCTTTCATGCAGAATCTTAAGGTCCTAGCTCATGTCCAAGGCACCAAAGCCAGCTAAAAAGTCAATAATCGATACCTAAAACTTGAATTGTACTACTTCTTACTGGCAATTACATCATCTTAGAGGCTTCATCTGTGTTCTACTATGGTCCTTTTAGTGTCTCCGCATACCGCAGCACGCGACATAGGTTTGCAGACGATAAATGTAACCGTCTCAGAGAGAAAAGCGGCCAATGTGACCATCTGGCTTTAAGTCGATTCGATAACAAATGACGAAACCGGACGGATTTCTCAGGTTTTTACTACTTAAGAACACTTTTCACATTCTCCTGTGCAACGCGGCTGCTAGTCATCCTTTCAAGCAAAATCTTAAGGTCCTAGGTCATGTCCAAGCCACCAAAGCCGGCTAAAAAGTGAATAATCGACAACTAAAACTTGAATTGTACTACTTCCTACTGGTTAATACTTCAACTTAGAAGCTTCTTCTGTGTTTTACTTTGGTGCATTTAGTGTTTGGGCATACCGCAGCACGCGACATAGCTTTGCAGACGATAAATGTAACCGTTTCAGTAAGAAGAACGGCCAATGTGACGATCTTTCTGTAAGTCGCTTCGATAACAAAAGACGAAAACGGACGGATTTCTCAGGTTTTTACTACATATGAACACTATTCACATTCTCCCGTGCAACGCGGCTGCCAGTCCTCCTTTCATGCAAAATCTTAAGGTCCTAGGTCATGTCCAAGCCACCAAAGCCGGCTAAAAAGTTAATAATCGACAACTAAAACTTCAATTGTACTACTTCTTACTGGCTTTTACTTCACCATAGAAGCTTCTTCTGTGTTCTACTATGGTGCTTTTAGTGTTTCCGCATACCGCAGCACGCGACATAGCTTTGTAGACGATAAATGTAACCGTTTCAGAGAGAAGAGCGGCCAATGTGACGATCTGGCTTTAAGTCTATTCGATATCATATGACGAAAACGGACGGATTTCTGAGGTTTTTACTACATATGAACACTTTTCACATACTCCGTGCAACGCGGCTGCCAGTCCTCCTTTCTTGCAAAATCTTAACGTCCTAGGTGATGTCCAAGCCACCAAAGCCGGCTAAAAAGTGAATAATCGACAACTAAAACTTGAATTGTACTACTTCTTACTGGCTGTTACTTCAACTTAGAAGCTTATTCTGTGTTCTACTATAGTGCTTTTAGTGTTTCCGCATACTGCAGAACGCGACATAGCTTTGCAGACGATAAATGTACCTGTTTGAGAAAGAAGAATGGCCAATGTGACGATCTGGCTTGAAGTCAATTCGATAACAAATGACGAAAACGGACGGATTTCTCAGGATTTTACTAGATATGAACACATTTCACATTCTCCCGTGCAACGCGGCTGCTAGTCCTCCTTTCATGCAAAATCTTGACGTCCTAGGTCATGTCCAAGCCACCAAAGCCGGCCAAAAACTGAATAATCGACAACTAAAACTTGAATTGTTCTACTTCTTACTGGCTATTACTTCAACTTAGAAGCTTCTTCTGTGTTCTACTATGGTGCTTTTAGTGTCTCCGCATACCGCAGCACGCGACATAGCTTTGCAGACGATAAATGTAACCCTCTCAGAGAGAAAAGCAGCCAATGTGACGATCTGACTTTAAGTCGATTCGATAACAAATGACGAAAACGGACGGATTTCTCAGGTTTGTACTACACATGAACACTTTTCACATTCTCCCGTGCAACGCGGCTGCTAGTCCTCCTTTCATGCAAAATCTTAAGGTCCTAGGTCATATCCAAGCCACCAAAGCCGGCTAAAAAGTGAATAATCGATAATTAAAACTTGAATTGTACTACTTCTTAGTGGCTATTGCTTCATTTTTGAAGCTTCTTCTGTGTTCTACTATGGTGCTTTTAAGGTTTCCGCATACCGCAGCACGCACATAGCTTTGCAGACGATAAATGTAACCCTCTCAGAGAGAAAAGCAGCCAATGTGACGATCTGGCTTTAAATCGATTCGATAACAAATGACGAAAACGGACGGATTTCTCAGGTTTTACTACATATGAACACTTTTCACATTCTCCCGTGCAACGCGGCTGCTTGTCCTCCTTTCATGCAAAATCTTAAGGTCCAAGGTCATGTCCAAGCCACCAAAGCCGGCTAAAAAGTGAATAATCGACAACTAAAACTTCAATTGTACTACTTCTTACTGGCTATTACTTCAACTTAGAAGCTTCTTCTGTGTTCTACTATGGTGCTTTTAGTGTCTCCGCATACCGCAGCACGCGACATAGCTTTGCAGACGATAAATGGAACCGTCTCAGAGAGAAAAGCGGCCAATGTGACCATCTGGCTTTAAGTCGATTCGATAACAAATGACGAAACCGGACGGATTTTTTAGGTTTTTACTACTTAAGAACACTTTTCACATTCTCCCGTGCAACGCGGCTGCTAGTCCTCCTTTCACGCAAAATCTTAAGGTCCTAGGTCATGTCCAAGCCATCAATCCGGCTACAAAGTGAATAATCGATAGTTAAAACTTGAATTGTACTACTTCTTACTGGCTATTACTTCAACTTAGAAGGTTCTTCTTGTTGTACTATGGTGCTTTTAGTGTTTCCGCATACCGCAGCACGCGACATAGCTTTACAGACGATAAGTGTAACCGTTTCAGAGAGAAAAGCAGCCAATGTGACGATCTGGCTTTAAATCGATTCGATAACAAATGACGAAAACGGACGGATTTCTCAGGTTTTACTACATATGAACACTTTTCACATTCTCGCGTGCAACGCGGCTGCTAGTCCTCCTTTCATGCAAAATCTTAAGGTCCTAGGTCATGTCCAAGCCACCAAAGCCGACTAAAAAGTGAATAATCGACATCTAAAACTTGAATTGTACTACTTCTTACTGGCTATTACTTCAACTTAGAAGCTTCTTCTGTGTTCTACTATGGTGCTTTTAGTGTCTATGCATACCGCAGCACGCGACATAGCTTTGCAGACAATAAATGTAACCCTCTCAGAGAGAAAAGCAGCCAATGTGACGATCTGGCTTTAAGTCGATTCGATAACAAATGACCAAAACGGTCGTATTTCTCAGGTTTGTACTACATATGAACACTTTTCACATTCTCCCGTGCAACGCGGCTGCAAGTCCTACTTTCATGCAAAAACGTAAGGTCCTAGGTCATGTCCAAGCCACCAAAGCCGGCTAAAAAGTGAATAATCGACAACTAAAACTTGAATTGTACTACTTCCTACTGGTTAATACTTCAACTTAGAAGCTTCTTCTGTGTTTTACTTTGGTGCATTTAGTGTTTGGGCATACCGCAGCACGCGACATAGCTTTGCAGACGATAAATGTAACCGTTTCAGTAAGAAGAACGGCCAATGTGACGATCTTTCTTTAAGTCGCTTCGATAACAAAAGACGAAAACGGACGGATTTCTCACGTTTTTACTACATATGAACACTATTCACATTCTCCCGTGCAACGCGGCTGCAAGTCCTCCTTTCATGCAAAATCTTAAGGTCCTAGGTGATGTCCAAGCCACCAAAGCCGGCCAAAAACTGAATAATCGACAACTAAAATTTGAATTGTTCTACTTCTTACTGGTTATTGCTTCAACTTAGAAGCTTCTTCTGTGTTCTACTATGGTGCTTTTAGTGTCTCCGCATACCGCAGCACGCGACATAGCTTTGCAGACGATAAATGTAACCGTCTCAGAGAGAAAAGCGACCAATGTGACGATCTGGCTTTAAGTCGATTCGATAACAAATGACGAAAACGGACGGATTTCTCAGGTTTGTACTACATATGAACACTTTTCACATTCTCCCGTGCAACGCGGCAGCTAGTCCTCCTTTCATGCAAAATCTTAAGGTCCTAGGTCATGTCCAAGCCATCAAAGCCGGCTAAAATGTGAATAATCGATAGTTAAAACTTGAATTGTACTACTTCTTACTGGCTATTACTTCAACTTAGAAGCTTCTTCTTGTTGTAAATGGTGCTTCTAGTGTTTCCGCATACCGCAGCAGGCGACATAGCTTTGCAGACGATAAGTGTAACCGTTTCAGAGAGAAAAGCGGCCAATGTGACGATCTGGCTTTAAGTCGATTCGATAACAAATGACGAAAACGTACGGATTTCTCAGGATTTTACTAGATATGAACACATTTCACATTCTCCCGCGCTACGCGGCTGCTAGTCCTCCTTTCATGCGAAATCTTAAGGTCCTAGGTCATGTCCAAGCCACCAAAGCCGGCTAAAAAGTTAATAATCGACATTTAAAACTTCAATTGTACTACTTCTTACTGGCTATTACTTCAACATAGAAGCTCCTTCTGTGTTCTACTATGGTGCTTTTAGTGTTTCCGCATACCGCAGCACGCAACATAGCTTTGTAGACGATAAATGTAACCGTTTCAGAGAGAAGAGCGGCCAATGTGACGATCTGGCTTTAAGTCGATTCGATAACAAATGACGAAAACGGACGGATTTCTCAGGTTTTTAATACATATGAACTCTTTTCACATTCTCCAGTGCAACGCGGCTGCTAGTCCTCCTTTCATGAAAAATCTTAAGGCCCTAGGTCATATCCAAGCCACCAAGACCGGCTAATAAGTGAATAATCGATAATTAAAACTTGAATTGTACTACTTCTTACTGGCTATTGCTTCATTTTAGAAGCTTCTTCTGTGTTCTACTATGGTGCTTTTAGTGTCTCCGCAACCCGCAGCACGCGACATAGCTTTTCAGACGATAAATGTAACCATCTCAGAGAGAAAAGCGGCCAATGTGACGTTCTGTCCTTAAGTCGATTCGATAACAAATGACGAAAACGGACGGCTTTCTCAGGTTTTTACTACATATGTACACTTTTCACATTCTCGCGTGCAACGCGGCTGCTAGTCCTCCTTTCATGCAAAATCTTAAGGTCCTAGGTCATGTCCAAGCCACCAAAGCCGGCTAAAAAGTGAATAATCGACAACTAAAACTTGAATTGTACTACTTCTTACTGGCTATTACTTCAACTTAGAAGCTTCTTCTGTGTTCTACTATGGTGCTTTTAGTGTCTCCGCATACCGCAGCACGCGACATAGCTTTGCAGACGATAAATGTAACCCTCTCAGAGAGAAAAGCAGCCAATGTGACGATCTGGCTTTAAGTCGATTCGATAACAAATGACGAAAACGGACGGATTTCTCAGGTTTGTACTACATATGAACACTTTTCACATTCTCCCGTGCAACGCGGCTGCTAGTCCTCCTTTCACGCAAAATCTTAAGGTCCTAGGTCATGTCCAAGCCATCAAAGCCGGCAATAAAGTAAATAATCGACAACTAAAACTTCAATTGTACTACTTCTTACTGGCTATTACTTCAACTTAGAAGCTTCTTCTTGTTGTACTATGGTGTTTTTAGTGTTTCCGCATACCGCAGCACGCGACATAGCTTTGCAGACGATAAGTGTAACTGTTTCAGAGAGAAGAGCGGCCAATGTGATTATCTGGCTTTAAGTCGATTCGATAACAAATGACGAAAACGGACGGATTTCTCAGGTTTTTACTGCATATGAACACTTTTCACATTCTCCCGTGCAACGCGGCTGCTAGTGCTCCTTTCATGCAAAATCTTAAGGTCCTAGGTCATGTCCAAGCCACCAAAGCCGGCTAAAAAGTGAATAATCGACAACTAAAACATGAATTGTACTACTTCCTACTGGTTATTACTTCAACTTAGAAGCTTCTTCTGTGTTCTACTATGGTGCATTTAGTGTTTCGGCATACCGCAGCACGCGATATAGCTTTGCAGACGATAAATGTAACCTTTTCAGTAAGAAGAACGGCCAATGTGACGATCTGGCTTTAAGTCGCTTCCATAACAAAAGACGAAAAAGGACGGATTTCTCAGGTTTTTACTACATATGAACACTATTCACATTCTCCCGTGCAACGCGGCTGCAAGTCCTCCTTTCATGCAAAATCTTAAGGTCCTAGGTGATGACCAAGCCACCAAAGCCGGCCAAAAACTGAATAATCAACAACTAAAACTTGAATTGTTCTACTTCTTACTGGTTATTGCTTCAACTTAGAAGCTTCTTCTGTGTTCTACTATGATGCTTTTAGTGTCTCCGCATACCGCAGCACGCGACATACCTTTGCAGACGATAAATGTAACCGTCTCAGAGAGAAAAGCGGCCAATGTGACGATCTGGCTATAAGTCGATTCGATAACAAATGACGAAAACGGACGGATTTCTCAGGTTTTACTACATATGAACACTTTTCACATTCTTGCGTGCAACGCGGCTACTAGTCCTCCTTTCATGCAAAATCTTAAGGTCCTAGGTCATGTCCAAGCCAACAAAGCCGGCTAAAAAGTGAATAATCGACAACTAAAACTTGAATTGTACTACTTCTTACTGGCTATTACTTCAACTTAGAAGCTTCTTCTGTGTTCTACTATGGTGCTTTTAGTGTCTCCGCATACCGCAGCACGCGACATAGCTTTGCAGACAATAAATGTAACCCTCTCAGAGAGAAAAGCAGCCAATGTGACGATCTGCCTTTAAGTCGATTCGATAACAAATGACGAAAACGGACGGATTTCTCTGGTTTGTACTACATATGAACACTTTTCACATTCTCCCGTGCAACGCGGCTGCTAGTCCTCGTTTCATGCAAAATCTTAAGGTCCTAGGTCATGTCCAAGCCATCAAAGCCGGCTAAAAAGTGAATAATCGATAGTTAAAACTTGAATTGTACTACTTCTTACTGGCTATTACTTCAACTTAGAAGCTTCTTCTTGTTGTACTATGGTGCTTTTAGTGTTTCCGCATACCGCAGCAGGCGACATAGCTTTGAGGACGATAAATGTAACCGTTTCAGAGGGAAGAGCGGCCAATGTGACGATCTGGCTTTAAGTCGATTCGTTAACAAATGACGAAAACGGACGGATTTCTCAGGTTTTTACTGCATATGAACACTTTTCACATTCTCCCGTGCAACGCGGCTGCTAGTCCTCCTTTCATGCAAAATCTTAAGGTCCTAGGTCATGTCCAAGCCACCAAAGCCGGCTAAAAAGTGAATAATCGACAACTAAAACTTGAATTGTACTACTTCTTACTGGCTATTACTTCAACTTAGAAGCTTCTTCTGTGTTCTACTATGGTGCTTTTAGTGTCTCCGCATACCGCAGCACGCGACATAGCTTTGCAGACGATAAATGTAACCCTCTCAGAGAGAAAAGTAGCCAATGTGACGATCTGGCTTTAAGTCGATTCGATAACAAATGACGAAAACGGACGGATTTCTCAGGTTTGTACTACATGTTAACACTTTTCACATTCTCCCGTGCAACGCGGCTGCTAGTCCTCCTTTCATGCAAAATCTTAAAGTCCTAGGTCATGTCCAAGCCATCAAAGCCGGCTAATAAAGTAAATAATCGACAACTAAAACTTGAATTGTACTACTTCTTACTGGCTATTACTTCAATTTAGAAGCTTCTTCTTGTTGTACTATGGTGTCTTTAGTGTTTCCGTATACCGCAGCACGCGACATACCTTTGCAGACGATAAGTGTAACCGTTTCAGAGAGAAGAGCGGCCAATGTGACGATTTGGCTTTAAGTCGATTCGATAACAAATGACGAAAACGGACGGATTTCTCAGGTTTTACTACATATGAACACTTTTCACATTCTCGCGTGCAACGCGGCTGCTAGTGCTCCTTTCATGCAAAATCTTAAGGTCCTAGGTCATGTCCAAGCCAACAAAGCCGGCTAAAAAGTGAATAATCGACAACTAAAACTTGAATTGTACTACTTCTTACTGGCTATTACTTCAACTTAGAAGCTTCTTCTGTGTTCTACTATGGTGCTGTTAGTGTCTCCGCATACCGCAGCACGCGACATAGCTTTGCAGACAATAAATGTAACCCTCTCAGAGAGAAAAGCAGCCAATGTGACGATCTGCCTTTAAGTCGATTCGATAACAAATGACGAAAACGGACGGATTTCTCTGGTTTGTACTACATATGAACACTTTTCACATTCTCCCGTGCAACGCGGCTGCTAGTCCTCGTTTCATGCAAAATCTTAAGGTCCTAGGTCATGTCCAAGCCATCAAAGCCGGCTAAAAAGTGAATAATCGATAGTTAAAACTTGAATTGTACTACTTCTTACTGGCTATTACTTCAACTTAGAAGCTTCTTCTTGTTGTACTATGGTGCTTTTAGTATTTCCGCATACCGCAGCAGGCGACATAGCTTTGAGGACGATAAATGTAACCGTTTCAGAGGGAAGAGCAGCCAATGTGACGATCTGGCTTTAAGTCGATTCGTTAACAAATGACGAAAACGGACGGATTTCTCAGGTTTTTACTGCATATGAACACTTTTCACATTCTCCCGTGCAACGCGGCTGCTAGTCCTCCTTTCATGCAAAATCTTAAGGTCCTAGGTCATGTCCAAGCCACCAAAGCCGGCTAAAAAGTGAATAATCGACAACTAAAACTTGAATTGTTCTACTTCTTACTGGCTATTACTTCAACTTAGAAGCTTCTTCTGTGTTCTACTATGGTGCTTTTAGTGTCTCCGCATACCGCAGCACGCGACATAGCTTTGCAGACGATAAATGTAACCCTCTCAGAGAGAAAAGTAGCCAATGTGACGATCTGGCTTTAAGTCGATTCGATAACAAATGACGAAAACGGACGGATTTCTCAGGTTTGTACTACATATGAACACTTTTCACATTCTCCCGTGCAACGCGGCTGCTAGTCCTCCTTTCATGCAAAATCTTAAGGTCCTAGGTCATGTCCAAGCCATCAAAGCCGGCTAAAAAGTGAATAATCGATAGTTAAAACTTGAATTGTACTACTTCTTACTGGCTATTACTTCAACTTAAAAGCTTCTTCTTGTTGTACTATGGTGCATTTAGTGATTCCGCATACCGCAGCACGCGACATAGCTTTGCAGACCATAAATGTAACCGTTTCAGAGGGAAGAGCGGCCAATGTGACGATCTGGCTTTTAAGTCGATTCGTTAACAAATGACGAAAACGGACGGATTTCTCAGGTTTTTACTGCATATGAACACTTTTCACATTCTCCCGTGCAACGCGGCTGCTAGTCCTAATTTCATGCAAAATCTTAAGGTCCTAGGTCATGTCCAAGCCACCAAAGCCGGCTAAAAAGTGAATAATCGACAACTAAAACTTGAATTGTACTACTTCTTGCTGGCTATTACTTCAACTTAGAAGCTTCTTCTGTGTTCTACTATGGTGCTTTTAGTGTCTCCGCATACCGCAGCACGCGACATAGCTTTGCAGACGATAAATGTAACCCTCTCAGAGAGAAAAGTAGCCAATCTGACGATCTGGCTTTAAGTCGATTCGATAACAAATGACGAAAACGGACGGATTTCTCAGGTTTGTACTACATATGAACACTTTTCACATTCTCCCATGCAACGCGGCTGCTAGTCCTCCTTTCATGCAAAATCTTAAAGTCCTAGGTCATGTCCAAGCCATCAAAGCCGGCTAAAAAGTAAATAATCGACAACTAAAACTTGAATTGTACTACTTCTTACTGGCTATTACTTCAACTTAGAAGCTTCTTCTTGTTGTACTATGGTGTTTTTAGTGTTTCCGCATACCGCAGCACGCGACATAGATTTGCAGACGATAAGTGTAACCGTTTCAGAGAGAAGAGCGGCCAATGTGACGATCTGGCTTTAAGTCGATTCGTTAACAAATGACGAAGACGTACGGATTTCTCAGGTTTTTACCACATATGAACACATTTCACATTCTCCCGTGCAACGCGGCTGCTAGTCCTCCTTTCATGCAAAATCTTAAGGTCCTAGGTCATGTCCAAGCCACCAAAGCCGGCTAAAAAGTGAGTAATCGACAACTAAAACTTGAATTGTACTACTTCCTACTGGTTAATACTTCAACTTAGAAGCTTCTTCTGTGTTTTCCTATGGTGCATTTAGTGTTTCGGCATACCGCAGCACGCGACGTAGCTTTGCAGACGATAAATGTAACCGTTTCAGTAAGAAGAACGGCCAATGTGACGATCTTTCTTTAAGTCGCTTCGATAACAAAAGATGAAAACGGACGGATTTCTCAGATTTTTACTACATATGAACACTATTCACATTCTCCCGTGCAACTCGGCTGCAAGTCCTCCTTTCATGCAAAATCTTAAGGTCCTAGGTGGTGTCCAAGCCACCAAAGCCGGCCAAAAGCTGAATAATCGACAACTAAATTTTGAATTGTTCTACTTCTTACTGGTTATTGCTTCAACTTAGAAGCTTCTTCTGTGTTCTACTATGGTGCTTTTAGTGTCTCCGCATACCGCAGCACGCGACGTAGCTTTGCAGACGTTAAATGTAACCGTCTCAGAGAGAAAAGCGGCCAATGTGACGATCTGGCTTTAAGTCGATTCGATAACAAATGACGAAAACGGACGGATTTCTCAGGTTTTACTACATATGAACACATTTCACATTCTCCCGTGCAACGCGGCTGCTAGTCCTAATTTCATGCAAAATCATATGGTCCTAGGTCATCTCCAAGCCACCAAAGCCGGCTAAAAAGTGAATAATCGACAACTAAAACTTGAATTGTACTACTTCTTACTGGCTATTGCTTCCACTTAGAAGCTTCTTCTGTGTTCTATTATGGTGCTTTTAGTGTCTCCGCATACCGCAGCTCGCGACATAGCTTTGCAGACAATATATGTAACCCTCTCAGAGAGAAAAGCAGCCAATGTGACGATCTGGCTTTAAGTCGATTCGATAACAAATGACGAAAACGGACGGATTTCTCAGGTTTGTACTACATATGAACACTTTTCACATTCTCCCGTGCAACGCGGCTGCTAGTCCTCCTTTCATGCAAAATCTTAAGGTCCTAGGTCATGTCCAAGCCATCAAAGCCGGCTAAAAAGTGAATAATCGATAGTTAAAACTTGAATTGTACTACTTCTTACTGGCTATTACTTCAACTTAGAAGCTTCTTCTTGTTGTACTATGGTGCTTTTAGTGTTTCCGCATACCGCAGCAGGCGACATAGCTTTGCAGACGATAAATGAAACCGTTTCAGAGGGAAGAGCGGCCAATGTGACGATCTGGCTTTAAGTCGATTCGTTAACAAATGACGAAAACGTACGGATTTCTCAGGTTTTTACTGCATATGAACACTTTTCACGTTCTCCCGTGCAACGCGGCTGCTAGTCCTCCTTTCATGCAAAATCTGAAGGTCCTAGGTCATGTCCAAGCCACCAAAGCCGGCTAAAAAGTGAATAATCGACAACTAAAACTTGAATTGTACTACTTCTTACTGGCTATTACTTCAACTTAGAAGCTTCTTCTGTGTTCTACTATGGTGCTTTTAGTGTCTCCGCATACCGCAGCACGCGACATAGATTTGCAGACGATAAGTGTAACCGTTTCAGAGAGAAGAGCGGGCAATGTGACGATCTGGCTTTAAGTCGATTCGATAACAAATGACGAAGACGTACGGATTTCTCAGGTTTTTACTACATATGAACACATTTCACATTCTCCCGTGCAACGCGGCTGCTAGTCCTCCTTTCATGCAAAATCTTATGGTCCTAGGTCATGTCCAAGCCACCAAAGCCGGCTAAAAAGTGCTTAATCGACAACTAAAACTTGAATTGTACTACTTCCTACTGGTTAATACTTCAACTTAGAAGCTTCTTCTGTGTTTTACTATGGTGCATTTAGTGTTTCGGCATACCGCAGCACGCGACGTAGCTTTGCAGACGATAAATGTAACCGTTTCAGTAAGAAGAACGGCCAAAGTGACGATCTTTCATTAAGTCGCTTCGATAACAAAAGATGAAAACGGACGGATTTCTCAGGTTTTTACTACGTATGAACACTATTCACATTCTCCCGTGCAACGCGGCTGCTAGTCCTCCTTTCATGCAAAATCTTAAGGTCCTAGGTCATGTCCAAGCCACCAAAGCCGGCTAAAAAGTGAATAATCGACAACTAAAACTTGAATTGTTCTACTTCTTACTGGCTATTACTTCAACTTAGAAGCTTCTTCTGTGTTCTACTATGGTGCTTTTAGTGTCTCCGCATACCGCAGCACGCGACATAGCTTTGCAGACGATAAATGTAACCCTCTCAGAGAGAAAAGTAGCCAATGTGACGATCTGGCTTTAAGTCGATTCGATAACAAATGACGAAAACGGACGGATTTCTCAGGTTTGTACTACATATGAACACTTTTCACATTCTCCCGTGCAACGCGGCTGCTAGTCCTCCTTTCATGCAAAATCTTAAGGTCCTAGGTCATGTCCAAGCCATCAAAGCCGGCTAAAAAGTGAATAATCGATAGTTAAAACTTGAATTGTACTACTTCTTACTGGCTATTACTTCAACTTAAAAGCTTCTTCTTGTTGTACTATGGTGCATTTAGTGATTCCGCATACCGCAGCACGCGACATAGCTTTGCAGACCATAAATGTAACCGTTTCAGAGGGAAGAGCGGCCAATGTGACGATCTGGCTTTTAAGTCGATTCGTTAACAAATGACGAAAACGGACGGATTTCTCAGGTTTTTACTGCATATGAACACTTTTCACATTCTCCCGTGCAACGCGGCTGCTAGTCCTAATTTCATGCAAAATCTTAAGGTCCTAGGTCATGTCCAAGCCACCAAAGCCGGCTAAAAAGTGAATAATCGACAACTAAAACTTGAATTGTACTACTTCTTGCTGGCTATTACTTCAACTTAGAAGCTTCTTCTGTGTTCTACTATGGTGCTTTTAGTGTCTCCGCATACCGCAGCACGCGACATAGCTTTGCAGACGATAAATGTAACCCTCTCAGAGAGAAAAGTAGCCAATCTGACGATCTGGCTTTAAGTCGATTCGATAACAAATGACGAAAACGGACGGATTTCTCAGGTTTGTACTACATATGAACACTTTTCACATTCTCCCATGCAACGCGGCTGCTAGTCCTCCTTTCATGCAAAATCTTAAAGTCCTAGGTCATGTCCAAGCCATCAAAGCCGGCTAAAAAGTAAATAATCGACAACTAAAACTTGAATTGTACTACTTCTTACTGGCTATTACTTCAACTTAGAAGCTTCTTCTTGTTGTACTATGGTGTTTTTAGTGTTTCCGCATACCGCAGCACGCGACATAGATTTGCAGACGATAAGTGTAACCGTTTCAGAGAGAAGAGCGGCCAATGTGACGATCTGGCTTTAAGTCGATTCGTTAACAAATGACGAAGACGTACGGATTTCTCAGGTTTTTACCACATATGAACACATTTCACATTCTCCCGTGCAACGCGGCTGCTAGTCCTCCTTTCATGCAAAATCTTAAGGTCCTAGGTCATGTCCAAGCCACCAAAGCCGGCTAAAAAGTGAGTAATCGACAACTAAAACTTGAATTGTACTACTTCCTACTGGTTAATACTTCAACTTAGAAGCTTCTTCTGTGTTTTCCTATGGTGCATTTAGTGTTTCGGCATACCGCAGCACGCGACGTAGCTTTGCAGACGATAAATGTAACCGTTTCAGTAAGAAGAACGGCCAATGTGACGATCTTTCTTTAAGTCGCTTCGATAACAAAAGATGAAAACGGACGGATTTCTCAGATTTTTACTACATATGAACACTATTCACATTCTCCCGTGCAACTCGGCTGCAAGTCCTCCTTTCATGCAAAATCTTAAGGTCCTAGGTGGTGTCCAAGCCACCAAAGCCGGCCAAAAGCTGAATAATCGACAACTAAATTTTGAATTGTTCTACTTCTTACTGGTTATTGCTTCAACTTAGAAGCTTCTTCTGTGTTCTACTATGGTGCTTTTAGTGTCTCCGCATACCGCAGCACGCGACGTAGCTTTGCAGACGTTAAATGTAACCGTCTCAGAGAGAAAAGCGGCCAATGTGACGATCTGGCTTTAAGTCGATTCGATAACAAATGACGAAAACGGACGGATTTCTCAGGTTTTACTACATATGAACACATTTCACATTCTCCCGTGCAACGCGGCTGCTAGTCCTAATTTCATGCAAAATCATATGGTCCTAGGTCATCTCCAAGCCACCAAAGCCGGCTAAAAAGTGAATAATCGACAACTAAAACTTGAATTGTACTACTTCTTACTGGCTATTGCTTCCACTTAGAAGCTTCTTCTGTGTTCTATTATGGTGCTTTTAGTGTCTCCGCATACCGCAGCTCGCGACATAGCTTTGCAGACAATATATGTAACCCTCTCAGAGAGAAAAGCAGCCAATGTGACGATCTGGCTTTAAGTCGATTCGATAACAAATGACGAAAACGGACGGATTTCTCAGGTTTGTACTACATATGAACACTTTTCACATTCTCCCGTGCAACGCGGCTGCTAGTCCTCCTTTCATGCAAAATCTTAAGGTCCTAGGTCATGTCCAAGCCATCAAAGCCGGCTAAAAAGTGAATAATCGATAGTTAAAACTTGAATTGTACTACTTCTTACTGGCTATTACTTCAACTTAGAAGCTTCTTCTTGTTGTACTATGGTGCTTTTAGTGTTTCCGCATACCGCAGCAGGCGACATAGCTTTGCAGACGATAAATGAAACCGTTTCAGAGGGAAGAGCGGCCAATGTGACGATCTGGCTTTAAGTCGATTCGTTAACAAATGACGAAAACGTACGGATTTCTCAGGTTTTTACTGCATATGAACACTTTTCACGTTCTCCCGTGCAACGCGGCTGCTAGTCCTCCTTTCATGCAAAATCTGAAGGTCCTAGGTCATGTCCAAGCCACCAAAGCCGGCTAAAAAGTGAATAATCGACAACTAAAACTTGAATTGTACTACTTCTTACTGGCTATTACTTCAACTTAGAAGCTTCTTCTGTGTTCTACTATGGTGCTTTTAGTGTCTCCGCATACCGCAGCACGCGACATAGATTTGCAGACGATAAGTGTAACCGTTTCAGAGAGAAGAGCGGGCAATGTGACGATCTGGCTTTAAGTCGATTCGATAACAAATGACGAAGACGTACGGATTTCTCAGGTTTTTACTACATATGAACACATTTCACATTCTCCCGTGCAACGCGGCTGCTAGTCCTCCTTTCATGCAAAATCTTATGGTCCTAGGTCATGTCCAAGCCACCAAAGCCGGCTAAAAAGTGCTTAATCGACAACTAAAACTTGAATTGTACTACTTCCTACTGGTTAATACTTCAACTTAGAAGCTTCTTCTGTGTTTTACTATGGTGCATTTAGTGTTTCGGCATACCGCAGCACGCGACGTAGCTTTGCAGACGATAAATGTAACCGTTTCAGTAAGAAGAACGGCCAAAGTGACGATCTTTCATTAAGTCGCTTCGATAACAAAAGATGAAAACGGACGGATTTCTCAGGTTTTTACTACGTATGAACACTATTCACATTCTCCCGTGCAACGCGGCTGCAAGTCCTCCTTTCATGCAAAATCTTAAGGTCCTAGGTGTTGTCCAAGCCACCAAAGCCGGCCAAAAACTGAATAATCGACAACTAAAATTTGAATTGTTCTACTTCTTACTGGTTATTGCTTCAACTTAGAAGCTTCTTCTGTGTTCTACTATGGTGCTTTTAGTGTCTCCGCATACCGCAGCACGCGACATAGCTTTGCAGACGTTAAATGTATCCGTCTCAGAGAGAAAAGCGGCCAATGTGACGATCTGGCTTTAAGTCGATTCGATAACAAATGACGAAAACGGACTGATTTCTCAGGTTTGTACTACATATGAACACATTTCACATTCTCCCGTGCAACGCGGCTGCTAGTCCTAATTTCATGCAAAATCTTATGGTCCTAGGTCATGTCCAAGCCACCAAAGCCGGCTAAAAAGTGAATAATCGACAACTAAAACTTGAATTGTACTACTTCTTACTGGCTATTGCTTCCACTTAGAAGCTTCTTCTGTGTTCTACTATGGTGCTTTTAGTGTCTCCGCATAACGCAGCACGCGACATAGCTTTGCAGACAATAAATGTAACCCTCTCAGAGAGAAAAGCAGCCAATGTGACGATCTGGCTTTAAGTCGATTCGATAACAAATGATGAAAACGGACGGATTTCTCAGTTTTGTACTACATATGAACACTTTTCACATTCTCCCGTGCAACGCGGCTGCTAGTCCTCCTTTCATGCAAAATCATAAGGTCCTAGGTCATGTCCAAGCCATCAAAGCCGGCGAAAAAGTGAATAATCGATAGTTAAAACTTGAATTGTACTACTTCTTACTGGCTATTACTTCAACTTAGAAGCTTCTTCTTGTTGTACTATGGTGCTTTTAGTGTTTCCGCATACCGCAGCAGGCGACATAGCTTTGCAGACGATAAATGTAACCGTTTCAGAGGGAAGAGCGGCCAATGTGACGATCTGGCTTTAAGTCGATTCGTTAACAAATGACGAAAACGGACTGATTTCTCAGGTTTTTACTGCATATGAACACTTTTCACATTCTCCCGTGCAACGCGGCTGCTAGTCCTCATTTCATGCAAAATCTTAAGGTCCTAGGTCATGTCCAAGCCACCAAAGCCGGCCAAAAAGTAAATAATCGACAACTAAAACTTGAATTGTACTACTTCTTACTGGCTATTACTTCAACTTAGAAGCTTCTTCTGTGTTCTACTATGGTGCTTTTAGTGTCTCCGCATACCGCAGCACGCGACATAGCTTTGCAGACGATAAATGTAACCCTCTCAGAGAGAAATGTAGCCAATGTGACGATCTGGCTTTAAGTCGATTCGATAACAAATGACGAAAAATGACTGATTTCTCAGGTTTGTACTACATTTGAACACTTTTCACATTCTCCCGTGCAACGCGGCTGCTAGTCCTCCTTTCATGTAAAATCTGAAGGTCCTAGGTCATGTCCAAGACATCAAAGCCGGCTAAAAAGTAAATAATCGACAACTAATACTTGAATTGTACTACTTCTTACTGGCTATTACTTCAACTTAGAAGCTTCTTCTTGTTGTACTATGGTGTTTTTAGTATTTCCGCATACCGCAGCACGCGACATAGATTTGCAGACGATAAGTGTAACCGTTTCAGAGAGAAGAGCGGCCAATGTGACGATCTGGCTTTAAGTCGATTCGATAACAAATGACGAAGACGTACGGATTTCTCAGGTTTTTACTACATATGAACACATTTCACATTCTCCCGTGCAACGCGGCTGCTAGTCCTCCTTTCATGCAAAATCTTATGGTCCTAGGTCATGTCCAAGCCACCAGAGCCGGCTTAAAAGTGAATAATCGACAACTAAAACTTGAACTGTACTACTTCCTACTGGTTAGTACTTCAACTTAGAAGCTTCTTCTGTGTTCTACTATGGTGCGTTTAGTGTTTCGACATACCGCAGCACTCGACATAGCTTTGCAGACGATAAGTGTAACCGTTTCAGAGAGAAGAGCGACCAATGTGACGATGTGGCTTTAAGTCGATTCGATAACAAATGACGAAAACGTACGGATTTCTCAGGTTTTTACTACATATTAACACATTTCACATTCTCCCGTGCAACGCGGCTGCTAGTCCTCCTTTCATGCAAAATTTTAAGGTCCTAGGTCATGTCCAAGCTACCAAAGCCGGCCAAAAACTGAATAATCGACAACTAAAACTTGAATTGTTCTATTCTTACTGGCTATTGCTTCCACTTAGAAGCTTCCTCTGTGTTCTACTATGGTGCTTATAGTGTCTTCGCATACCTCTTCACGCGACATAGCTTTGCAGACGATAAATGTAACCGTGTCTGAGAGTAGAGCGGTCAATGTGACGATCTGGCTTTAAGTCGAATCGATAACAAATGACGAAAACGGACGGATTTCTCAGGTTTTTACTACATATGAACACTTTTCACATTCTCCCGTGCAACGCCGCTGCTAGTCCTCCTTTCATGCAAAATCTTAAGGTCCTAGGTCATCTCCAAGCCACCAAAGCCGGCAATAAAGTGAATAATCGACAACCAAAACTTGAATTATACTACTTCTTACTGGCTGTTTCTTCAACTTAGAAGCCTCTTCTGTGTTCTACTATGGTGCTTTTAGTGTCACCGCATACCGCAGCACGCGACATAGCTTTGCAGACGATAAATGTAACCGTTTCAGAGAGAAGAGCGGCCAATGTGATGATCTGGCTTTAAGTCGATTCGATAACAAATGACGAAAACGGACGGATTTCTCAGGTTTTTAATACATATGTTCACATTCTCCAGTGCAACGCGGCTGCTAGTCCTCCATTCATGCAAAATCTTAAGGTCCTAGGTCATATCCAAGCAATCAATGCCGGCTAAAATGTGAATAATCGATAATTAAAACTTGAATTGTACTACTTCTTACTGGCTATTGCTTCATTTTAGAAGCTTCTTCTGTGTTCTACTATGGTGCTTTTAGTGTCTCCGCATACCGCAGCACGCGACATAGCTTTGCAGACGATAAATGTAACCGTCTCAAAGAGAAGATCGGCCAATGTGACAATCTGTCTTTAAGTCGATTTGATAACAAATGACGAAAACGGACGGATTTCTCAGGTTTTTAATACATATGTTCACATTCTCCAGTGCAACGCGGCTGCTAGTCCTCCTTTCATGCAAAATCTTAAGGTCCTAGGTCATATCCAAGCAATCAATGCCGGCTAAAAAGTGAATAATCGATAATTAATACTTGAATTGTACTACTTCTTACTTTCTATTACTTCAACTTAGAAGCAACTTCTGTGTTCTACTATGGTGCTTTTAGTGTCTCCGCATACCGCAGCACGCGACATAGCTTTGAAAACGATAAATGTAACCCTCTCAGAGAGAAAAGCAGCCAATGTGACGATCTGGCTTTAAGTCGATTCGATAACAAATGACGAAAACGGACGGATTTCTCAGGTTTGTACTACATATGAACACTTTTCACATTCTCCCGTGCAATGCGGCTGCTAGTCCTCCTTGCATGCAAAATCTTAAGGTCCTAGGTCATGTCCAAGCCATCAAAGCCGCCTAAAAAGTGAATAATCGATAGTTAAAACTTGAATTGTACTACTTCTTACTGGCTAATACTTCAACTTAGAAGCTTCTTCTTGTTGTACTATGGTGCTTTTAGTGTTTCCGCATACCGCAGCACTCGACATAGCTTTGCTGACGATAAGTGTAACCGTTTCAGAGAGAAGAGCGGCCAATGTGACGATCTGGCTTAAAGTCGATTCGATAACACATGTTGAAAACGTACGGATTTCTCAGGTTTTTACTAGATATTAACACATTTCACATTCTCCCGTGCAACGCGGCTGCTAGTCCTCTTTTCATGCAAAATCTTATGGTCCTAGGTCATGTCCAAGCCACCAAAGCCGGCTAAAAAGTGAATAATCGACAACTAAAACTTGAATTGTACTACTTCCTACTTGTTATTACTTCAACTTTGAAGCTTCTTCTGTGTTCTACTATGGTGCATTTAGTGTTTCGGCATACCGCAGCACGCGACATAGCTTTGCAGACGATAAATGTAACCGTTTCAGTAAGAAGAACGGCCAATGTGACGATCTGGCTTTAAGTCGCTTCGATAACAAAAGACGAAAACGGACGGATTTCTCAGGTTTTTACTACATATGAACACATTTCACATTCTCCCGCGCAACGCGGCTGCTAGTCCTCCTTTCATGCAAAATTTTAAGGTCCTAGGTCATGTCCAAGCCACCAAAGCCGGCCAAAAACTGAATAATCGACAACTAAAACTTGAATTGTTCTACTTCTTACTGGCTATTGCTTCAACTTAGAAGCTTCTTCTGTGTTCTACTATGGTGCCTTTAGTGTCTCCGCATACCTCTGCACGCGACATAGCTTTGCAGACGATAAATGTAACCGTGTCTGAGAGTAGAGCGGTCAATGTGACGATCTGGCTTTAAGTCGAATCGATAACAAATGAAGAAAACGGACGGATTTC
Source organism: Schistocerca gregaria (assembly GCF_023897955.1). Taxonomy (NCBI): domain Eukaryota; kingdom Metazoa; phylum Arthropoda; class Insecta; order Orthoptera; family Acrididae; genus Schistocerca; species Schistocerca gregaria. The sequence goes on from NW_026061973.1 coordinate 1,126,282, forward strand.
TCAGGTTTTTACTACATATGAACACTTTTCACATTCTCACGTGCAACGCGGCTGCTAGTCCTCCTTTCATGCAAAATCTTATGGTCCTAGGTCATGTCCAAGCCACCAAAGCCGGCTAAAAAGTGAATAATCGACAACTAAAACTTGAATTGTACTACTTCCTACTGGCTATTACTTCAGCTTAGAAGCTTCTTCTGTGTTCTACTATGGTGCATTTAGTGTTTCGGCATACCGCAGCACGCGACATAGCTTTGCAGACGATAGGTGTAACCGTTTCAGAGAGAAGAGCGGCCAATGTGACGATCTGGCTTTAAGTTGATTCGATAACTAATGACGAAGACGTACGGATTTCTCAGGTTTTTACTACATATGAACACTTTTCACATTCTCCCGTGCAACGCGGCTGCTAGTCCTCCTTTCATGCAAAATCTAAAGGTCTTAGGTCATGTCCAAGCCACCAAAGCCGGCTTAAAAGTAAATAATCGACAACTAAAACTTGAATTATACTACTTCTTACTGGCTATTACTTCAACTTAGAATCTTCTTCTGTGTTCTACTATGGTGCATTTAGTGTTTCGACATACCGCAGCACGCGACAAAGCTTTGCAGACGATAAATGTAACCGTTTCAGTAAGAAGAACGGCCAATGTGACGATCTGGCTTTAAGTCGCTACGATAACAAAAGACGAAAACGGACGGATTTCTCAGGTTTTTACTACATATGAACACTATTCACATTCTCCCGTGCAACGTGGCTGCAAGTCCTCCTTTCATGCAAAATCTTAAGGTCCTAGGTGATGTCCAAGCCACAAAAGCCAGCTAAAACGTGAATAATCGACAACTAAAACTTCAATTGTACTACTTCTTACTGGCTATTACCTCAACTTAGAAGCTTCTTCTTGTTGTACTATGGTGCTTTTAGTGTCTCCGCATACCGCAGCACGCGACATAGCTTTGCAGACGATAAATGTAACCGTCTCAGAGAGAAAAGCGGCAATGTGACGATCTGGCTTTAGGTCGATTCGATAACAAATGACGAAAACGGACGGATTTCTCAGGTTTTACTACATATGAACACTTTTCACATTCTCCCGTGCAACGCGGCTGCTAGTCCTCCTTTCATGCAAAATCTTAAGGTCCTAGGTCATGTCCAAGCCACCAAAGCCGGCTAAAGAGTGAATAATCGACAACCAAAACTTGAATTGTACTACTTCTTACTGGCTATTGCTTCCACTTAGAAGCTTCTTCTGTGTTCTACAATGGTGCTTTTAGTGTCTCCGCATACCTCTTCACGCGACATAGCTTTGCAGACGATAAATGTAACCGTTTCAGTAAGAAGAACGGCCAATGTGACGATCTGGCTTTAAGTCGCTTCGATAACAAAAGACGAAAACGGACGGATTTCTCAGGTTTTTACTACATATGAACACATTTCACATTCTCCCGCGCAACGCGGCTGCTAGTCCTCCTTTCATGCAAAATTTTAAGGTCCTAGGTCATGTCCAAGCCACCAAAGCCGGCCAAAAACTGAATAATCGACAACTAAAACTTGAATTGTTCTACTTCTTACTGGCTATTGCTTCCACTTAGAAGCTTCTTCTGTGTTCTACTATGGTGCCTTTAGTGTCTCCGCATACCTCTGCACGCGACATAGCTTTGCAGACGATAAATGTAACCGTGTCTGAGAGTAGAGCGGTCAATGTGACGATCTGGCTTTAAGTCGAATCGATAACAAATGAAGAAAACGGACGGATTTCTCAGGTTTTTACTACATATGAACACTTTTCACATTCTCACGTGCAACGCGGCTGCTAGTCCTCCTTTCATGCAAAATCTTATGGTCCTAGGTCATGTCCAAGCCACCAAAGCCGGCTAAAAAGTGAATAATCGACAACTAAAACTTGAATTGTACTACTTCCTACTGGCTATTACTTCAGCTTAGAAGCTTCTTCTGTGTTCTACTATGGTGCATTTAGTGTTTCGGCATACCGCAGCACGCGACATAGCTTTGCAGACGATAGGTGTAACCGTTTCAGAGAGAAGAGCGGCCAATGTGACGATCTGGCTTTAAGTTGATTCGATAACTAATGACGAAGACGTACGGATTTCTCAGGTTTTTACTACATATGAACACTTTTCACATTCTCCCGTGCAACGCGGCTGCTAGTCCTCCTTTCATGCAAAATCTAAAGGTCTTAGGTCATGTCCAAGCCACCAAAGCCGGCTTAAAAGTAAATAATCGACAACTAAAACTTGAATTATACTACTTCTTACTGGCTATTACTTCAACTTAGAATCTTCTTCTGTGTTCTACTATGGTGCATTTAGTGTTTCGACATACCGCAGCACGCGACAAAGCTTTGCAGACGATAAATGTAACCGTTTCAGTAAGAAGAACGGCCAATGTGACGATCTGGCTTTAAGTCGCTACGATAACAAAAGACGAAAACGGACGGATTTCTCAGGTTTTTACTACATATGAACACTATTCACATTCTCCCGTGCAACGTGGCTGCAAGTCCTCCTTTCATGCAAAATCTTAAGGTCCTAGGTCATATCCAAGCAATCAAAGCCGGCTAAAAAGTGAATAATCGATAATTAAAACTTGAATTGTACTACTTCTTACTGGCTATTGCTTCATTTTAGAAGCTTCTTCTGTGTTCTACTATGGTGCTTTTAGTGTCTCCGCATACCGCAGCACGCCACATAGCTTTGCAGACGATAAATGTAACCGTCTCAAAGAGAAAAGCGGCCAATGTGACGATCTGTCTTTAAGTCGATTCGATAACATATGACGAAAACGGACGGATTTCTCAGGTTTTACTACATATGAACACTTTTCACATTCTCCCGTGCAACGCGGCTGCTAGTCCTCCTTTCATGCAAAATCTTAAGGTCCTAGGTCATGTCCAAGCCACCAAAGCCGGCTAAAGAGTGAATAATCGACAACCAAAACTTGAATTGTACTACTTCTTACTGGCTATTGCTTCCACTTAGAAGCTTCCTCTGTGTTCTACAATGGTGCTTTTAGTGTCTCCGCATACCTCTTCACGCGACATAGCTTTGCAGACGATAAATGTAACCGCCTCAGAGAGAAAAGCGGCCAATGTGACGATCTGGCTTTAAGTCGATTCGATAACAAATGACGAAAACGGACGGATTTCTCAGGTTTTTACTACATATGAACACTTTTCACATTCTCCCGTGCAACGCGGCTGCCAGTCCTCCTTTCATGCAAAATCTTATTGTCCTAGGTGATGTCCAAGCCCCCAAAGTCGGCTAAAAAGTGAATAATCGACAATTTAAACTTGAATTGTACTACCTCTTACTGGTTATTGCTTCAACTTAGAAGCTTCTTCTGTGTTCTACATTGGTGCTTTTAGTGTTTCCGCATACTGCAGCACGCGACATAGCTTTGCAGACGATAAATGTAACCGTGTCTGAGAGTAGAGCGGTCAATGTGACGATCTGGCTTTAAGTCGAATCGATAACAAATGACGAAAACGGACGGATTTCTCAGGTTTGTACTACATATGAACACTTTTCACATTCTCCCGTGCAATGCGGCTTCTAGTCCTCCTTGCATGCAAAATCTTAAGGTCCTAGGTCATGTCCAAGCCATCAAAGCCGCCTAAAAAGTGAATAATCGATAGTTAAAACTTGAATTGTACTACTTCTTACTGGCTAATACTTCAACTTAGAAGCTTCTTCTTGTTGTACTATGGTGCTTTTAGTGTTTCCGCATACCGCAGCACTCGACATAGCTTTGCTGACGATAAGTGTAACCGTTTCAGAGAGAAGAGCGGCCAATGTGACGATCTGGCTTAAAGTCGATTCGATAACACATGTTGAAAACGTACGGATTTCTCAGGTTTTTACTAGATATGAACACATTTCACATTCTCCCGTGCAACGCGGCTGCTAGTCCTCTTTTCATGCAAAATCTTATGGTCCTAGGTCATGTCCAAGCCACCAAAGCCGGCTAAAAAGTGAATAATCGACAACTAAAACTTGAATTGTACTACTTCCTACTTGTTATTACTTCAACTTTGAAGCTTCTTCTGTGTTCTACTATGGTGCATTTAGTGTTTCGGCATACCGCAGCACGCGACATAGCTTTGCAGACGATAAATGTAACCGTTTCAGTAAGAAGAACGGCCAATGTGTCGATCTGGCTTTAAGTCGCCTCGATAACAAAAGACGAAAACGGACGGATTTCTCAGGTTTTTACTACATATGAACACATTTCACATTCTCCCGCGCAACGCGGCTGCTAGTCCTCCTTTCATGCAAAATTTTAAGGTCCTAGGTCATGTCCAAGCCACCAAAGCCGGCCAAAAACTGAATAATCGACAACTAAAACTTGAATTGTTCTACTTCTTACTGGCTATTGCTTCAACTTAGAAGCTTCTTCTGTGTTCTACTATGGTGCTTTTAGTGTCTCCGCATACCTCTGCACGCGACATAGCTTTGCAGACGATAAATGTAACCGTGTCTGTGAGTAGAGCGGTCAATGTGACGATCTGGCTTTAAGTCGAATCGATAACAAATGAAGAAAACGGACGGATTTCTCAGGTTTTTACTACATATGAACACTTTTCACATTCTCACGTGCAACGCGGCTGCTAGTCCTCGTTTCATGCAAAATCTTATGGTCCTAGGTCATGTCCAAGCCACCAAAGCCGGCTAAAAAGTGAATAATCGACAACTAAAACTTGAATTGTACTACTTCCTACTGGCTATTACTTCAGCTTAGAAGCTTCTTCTGTGTTCTACTATGGTGCATTTAGTGTTTCGACATACCGCAGCACGCGACAAAGCTTTGCAGACGATAAATGTAACCGTTTCAGAGAGAAGAGCGGCCAATGTGACGATCTGGCTTTAAGTTGATTCGATAACAAATGACGAAGACGTACGGATTTCTCAGGTTTTTACTACATATGAACACTTTTCACATTCTCCCGTGCAACGCGGCAGCTAGTCCTCCTTTCATGCAAAATCTAAAGGTCTTAGGTCATGTCCAAGCCACCAAAGCCGGCTTAAAAGTAAATAATCGACAACTAAAACTTGAATTATACTACTTCTTACTGGCTATTACTTCAACTTAGAATCTTCTTCTGTGTTCTACTATGGTGCATTTAGTGTTTCGACATACCGCAGCACGCGACAAAGCTTTGCAGACGATAAATGTAACCGTTTCAGTAAGAAGAACGGCCAATGTGACGATCTGGCTTTAAGTCGCTACGATAACAAAAGACGAAAACGGACGGATTTCTCAGGTTTTTACTACATATGAACACTATTCACATTCTCCCGTGCAACGCGGCTGCAAGTCCTCCTTTCATGCAAAATCTTAAGGTCCTAGGTGATGTCCAAGCCACAAAAGCCAGCTAAAACGTGAATAATCGACAACTAAAACTTCAATTGTACTACTTCTTACTGGCTATTACCTCAACTTAGAAGCTTCTTCTTGTTGTACTATGGTGCTTTTAGTGTCTCCGCATACCGCAGCACGCGACATAGCTTTGCAGACGATAAATGTAACCGTCTCAGAGAGAAAAGCGGCAATGTGACGATCTGGCTTTAAGTCGATTCGATAACAAATGACGAAAACGGACGGATTTCTCAGGTTTTACTACATATGAACACTTTTCACATTCTCCCGTGCAACGCGGCTGCTAGTCCTCCTTTCATGCAAAATCTTAAGGTCCTAGGTCATGTCCAAGCCACCAAAGCCGGCTAAAGAGTGAATAATCGACAACTATAACTTGAATTGTACTACTTCTTACTGGCTATTGCTTCCACTTAGAAGCTTCTTCTGTGTTCTACAATGGTGCTTTTAGTGTTTCCGCATACTGCAGCACGCGACATAGCTTTGCAGACGATAAATGTAACCGTGTCTGAGAGTAGAGCGGTCAATGTGACGATCTGGCTTTAAGTCGAATCGATAACAAATGACGAAAACGGACGGATTTCTCAGGTTTTTACTACATATGAACACTTTTCACATTCTCACGTGCAACGCGGCTGCTAGTCCTCCTTTCATGGAAAATCTTATGGTCCTAGGTCATATCCAAGCCACCAAAGCCGGCTTAAAAGTGAATAATCAACAACTAAAACTTGAATTGTCCTACTTCCTACTGGCTATTACTTCAGCTTAGAAGCTTCTTCTGTGTTCTACTATGGTGCATTTAGTGTTTCGGCATACCGCAGCACGCGACATAGCTTTGCAGACGATAAATGAAACCGTTTCAGAAAGAAGAACGGCCAATGTGACGATCTGGCTTTAAGTCGATTCGATAACAAAAGACGAAAACGGACGGATCTCTCAGGTTTTTACTACATATGAACACTTTTCACATTCTCCCGTGCAACGCCGCTGCTAGTCCTCCTTTCATGCAAAATCTTAAGGTCCTAGGTCATCTCCAAGCCACCAAAGCCGGCAATAAAGTGAATAATCGACAACCAAAACTTGAATTATACTACTTCTTACTGCCTGTTTCTTCAGCTTAGAAGCTTCTTCTGTGTTCTACTATGGTGCTTTTAGTGTCTCCGCATACCGCAGCACGCAACATATCTTTGCAGACGATAAATATAACCGTTTCAGAGAGAAGAGCGGCCAATGTGATGATCTGGCTTTAAGTCGATTCGATAACAAATGACGAAAACGGACGGATTTCTCAGGTTTTTAATACATATGTTCACATTCTCCAGTGCAACGCGGCTGCTAGTCCTCCTTTCATGCAAAACCTTAAGGTCCTAGGTCATATCCAAGCAATCAAAGCCGGCTAAAAAGTGAATAATCGATAATTAAAACTTGAATTGTACTACTTCTTACTGGCTATTGCTTCATTTTAGAAGCTTCTTCTGTGTTCTACTATGGTGCTTTTAGTGTCTCCGCATACCGCAGCACGCCACATAGCTTTGCAGACGATAAATGTAACCGTCTCAAAGAGAAAAGCGGCCAATGTGACGATCTGTCTTTAAGTCGATTCGATAACATATGACGAAAACGGACGGATTTCTCAGGTTTTTACTGCATATGAACACTTTTCACATTCTCCCGTGCAACGCGGCTGCTAGTCCTCTTTTCATGAAAAATCTTAAGGTCCTAGGTCATGTCCAAGCCGCCAAAGCCGGCTAAAAAGTGAATAATCGACAACTAAAACTTGAATTGTACTACTTCTTACTCGCTATTACTTCAACTTAGAAGCTTCTTCTGTGTTCTACTATGGTGCTTTTAGTGTCTCCGCATACCGCAGCACGCGACATAGCTTTGCAAACGATAAATGTAACCCTCTCAGAGAGAAAAGCAGCCAATGTGACGATCTGGCTTTAAGTCGATTCGATAACAAATGACGAAAACGGACGGATTTCTCAGGTTTGTACTACATATGAACACTTTTCACATTCTCCCGTGCAATGCGGCTGCTAGTCCTCCTTGCATGCAAAACCTTAAGGTCCTAGGTCATGTCCAAGCCATCAAAGCCGGCTAAAAAGTGAATAATCGATAGTTAAAACTTGAATTGTACTACTTCTTACTGGCTAATACTTCAACTTAGAAGCTTCTTCTTGTTGTACTATGGTGCTTTTAGTGTTTCCGCATACCGCAGCACTCGACATAGCTTTGCTGACGATAAGTGTAACCGTTTCAGAGAGAAGAGCGGCCAATGTGACGATCTGGCTTAAAGTCGATTCGATAACAAATGTTGAAAACGTACGGATTTCTCAGGTTTTTACTAGATATGAACACATTTCACATTCTCCCGTGCAACGCGGCTGCTAGTCCTCCTTTCAGGCAAAATCTTAAGGTCCTAGGACATGTCCAAGCCACCAAAGCTGGAAAAAAACTGAATAATCGACAACTAAAACTTGAATTGTTCTACTTCTTACTGGCTATTGCTTCAACTTAGAAGCTTCTTCTGTGTTCTACTATGGTGCTCTTAGTGTCTCCGCATACCGCTGCACGCGACATAGCTTTGCAGACGATAAATGTAACCGTCTCAGAGAGAAAAGCGGCCAATGTGACGATCTGGCTTTAAGTCGCTTCGATAACATAAGACGAAAACGGACGGATTTCTCAGGTTTTCACTACATATGAACACTATTCACATTCTCCCGTGCAACGCGGCTGCAAGTCCTCCTTTCATGCAAAATCTTAAGGTCCTAGGTCATGTCCAAGCCAACAAAGCCGGCTAAAAAGTGAATAATCGACAACTAAAACTTGAATTGTACCACTTCTTACTGGCTATTACTTCAACTTAGAAGCTTCTTCTGTGTTCTACTATGGTGCTTTTAGTGTTTCCGCATACCGCTGCACGCGACATAGCTTTGCAGACGATAAATGTAACCGTCTCATAGAGAAAAGCGGCCAATGTGACGATCTGGCTTTAAGTCGTTTCGATAACAAAAGACGAAAACGGACGGATTTCTCAGGTTTTCACTACATATGAACACTATTCACATTCTCCCGTGCAACGCGGCTGCAAGTCCTCCTTTCATGCAAAATCTTAAGGTCCTAGGTGATGTCCAAGCCAACAAAGCCGGCTAAAAAGTGAATAATCGACAACTAAAACTTGAATTGTACTACTTCCTACTGGCTATTACTTCAACTTAGAAGCTTCTTCTGTGTTCTACTATGGTGCTTTTAGTGTCTCCGCATACCTCTGCACGCGACATAGATTTGCAGGCGATAAATGTAACCGCGTCAGAGAGAAAAGCGGCCAATGTGACGATCTGGCTTTAAGTCGATTCGATAACAAAAGACGATAACGGACGGATTTCTCAGGTTTTTACTACATATGAACACTTTTCACATTCTCCCGTGCAACGCCGCTGCTAGTCCTCCTTTCATGCAAAATCTTGAGGTCCTAGGTCATGTCCAAGCCACCAAAGCCGGCAATAAAGTGAATAATCGACAACCAAAACTTGAATTATACTACCTCTTACTGGCTGTTTCTTCAACTTAGAAGCTTCTTCTGTGTTCTACTATGGTGCTTTTAGTGTCTCCGCATACCGCAGTATGCGACATAGCTTGACAGACGTTAAATGTAACCGTTTCAGAGAGAAGAGAGGCCAATGTGACGATCTGGCTTTAAGTCGATTCGATAACAAATGACGAAAACATACGGATTTCTCAGGTTTTTACTACATATGAACACATTTCACATTCTCCCGTGCAACGCGGCTACTAGTCCTCCTTTCATGCAAAATCTTAAGGTCCTAGGTCATGTCCAAGCCACCAAAGTTGGAAAAAAACTGAATAATCGACAACTAAAACTTGAATTGTTCTACTTCTTACTGGCTATTGCTTCAACTTAGAAGCTTCTTCTGTGTTCTACTATGGTGCTTTTAGTGTCTCCGCATACCGCTGCACGCGACATAGCTTTGCAGACGATAAATGTAACCGTCTCAGAGAGAAAAGCGGCCAATGTGACGATCTGGCTTTAAGTCGCTTCGATAACAAAAGACGAAAACGGACGGATTTCGCAGGTTTTCACTACATATGAACACTTTTCACATTCTCCCGTGCAACGCGGCTGCAAGTCCTCCTTTCATGCAAAATCTTAAGGTCGTAGGTGATGTCCAAGCCAACAAAGCCGGCTAAAAAGTGAATAATCGACAACTAAAACCTGAATTGTACTACTTCTTACTGGCTATTACTTCAACTTAGAAGCTTCTTCTGTGTTCTACTATGGTGCTTTTAGTGTTTCCGCATACCGCAGCACGCGACATAGCTTTGCAGACGATAAATGTGACCGTCTCATAGAGAAAAGCGGCCAATGTGACGATCTGGCTTTAAGTCGCTTCGATAACAAAAGACGAAAACGGACGGATTTCTCAGGTTTTCACTACATATGAACACTATTCACATTCTCCCGTGCAACGCGGCTGCAAGTCCTCCTTTCATGCAAAATCTTAAGGTCCTAGGTGATGTCCAAGCCAACAAAGCCGGCTAAAATATGAATAATCGACAACTAAAACTTGAATTGTACTACTTCCTACTGGCTATTACTTCAACTTAGAAGCTTCTTCTGTGTTCTACTATGGTGCTTTTAGTGTCTCCGCATACCTCTGCACGCGACATAGATTTGCAGGCGATAAATGTAACCGCGTCAGAGAGAAAAGCGGCCAAAGTGACGATCTGGCTTTAAGTCGATTCGATAACAAAAGACGAAAACGGACGGATTTCTCAGGTTTTTACTACATATGAACACTTTTCACATTCTCCCGTGCAACGCCGCTGCTAGTCCTCCTTTCATGCAAAATCTTGAGGTCCTAGGTCATGTCCAAGCCACCAAAGCCGGCAATAAAGTGAATAATCGATAACCAAAACTTGAATTATACTACTTCTTACTGGCTGTTTCTTCAACTTAGACGCTTCTTCTGTGTTCTACTATGGTGCTTTTAGTGTCTCCGCATACCGCAGCACGCGACATAGCTTTGCAGACGTTAAATGTAACCGTTTCAGAACGAGGAACGGCCAATGTGACGATCTGGCGTTAAGTCGATTCGATAACAAAAGACGAAAACGGACGGATTCCTCAGGTTTTTACTACATATGAAACATTTCACATTCTCCCGTGCAACTCGGCTGCCAGTCCTCCTTTCATGCAAAATCTTAACGTCCTGGGTGATGTCCAAGCCACCAAAGCCGGCTAAAAAGTGACTAATCGACAACTAAAACTTGAATTGTACTACTTCTTACTGGCTATTACTTCAACTTAGAAGCTTCTTCTGTGTTCTACTATGGTGCTTTTAGTGTCTCCGCATACCGCAGCACGCGACATAGCTTTGCAGACGATAAATGTAACCGTTTCAGAGAGAAGAACGGCCCATGGTGCGATCTGGCTTTAAGTCGATTCGATAACAAAAGACGAAAACGGTCGGATTTCTCAGGTTTTTACTACATATGAACACTTTTCACATTCTCCCGTGCAACGCCGCAGCTAGTCCTCCTTTCATGCAAAATCTTAAGGTCCTAGGTCATGACCAAGCCACCAAAGCCGGCAATAAAGTAAATAATCGACAACCAAAATATGAATTGTACTACTTCTTGCTGGCTGTTTCTTCAACTTAGAAGCATCTTCTGTGTTCTACTATGGTGCTTTTAGTGTCTCCGCATACCGCAGCACGCGACATAGCTTTGCAGACGATAAATGTAACCGTTTCAGAGAGAAGAACGGCCAATGTGACGATCTGGCTTTAAGTCGATTCGATAACAAATGACGAAAACGGACGGATTTCCCAGGTTTTTACTACATATGAACACTTTTCACATTCTCCCGTGCAACGCGGCTGCTAGTCTTCCTTTCATGCAAAATCTTAAGGTCCTAGGTCATATCCAAGCCACCAAAGACGGCTAAAAAGTGAATAATCGACAACTAAAACTTGAATTGTACTACTTCTTACTGGCTATTACTTCAACTTAGAAGCTTCTTCTGTGTTCTACAATGGTGCTTTTAGTGTTCCGCATACCGCAGCACGCGACATAGCTTTGCAGACGACAAATGTAACCGTCTCAGAGAGAAAAGCGGCCAATGTGACGATCTGGCTTTAAGTCGATTCGATAACAAATGACGAAAACGGACGGACTTCTCATGTTTTTACTACATATGAACACTTTTCACATTCTCCCGTGCAACGCGGCTGCTAGTCCTCCTTTCATGCAAAATTTTAAGGTCCTAGGTCATGTCCAAGCCACCAAAGCCGGCCAAAAACTGAATAATCGACAACTAAAACTTGAATTGTTCTATTCTTACTGGCTATTGCTTCCACTTAGAAGCATCTTCTGTGTTCTACTATGGTTCAAATGGTTCAAATGGCTCTGAGCACTATGGGACTCAACTGCTGTGGTCATCAGTCCCCTAGAACTTAGAACTACTTAAACCTAACTAACCTAAGGACATCACACACATCCATGCCCGAGGCAGGATTCGAACCTGCGACCGTAGCAGTCTCACGGTTCCGGACTGCGCGCCTAGAACCGCGAGACCACCGCGGCCGGCCTCTACTATGGTGCTTTTAGTGTCTCCGCATACCGCAGCACGCGACATAGCTTTGCAGACGATAAATGTAACCGTTTCAGAGAGAAGAACGGCCAATGTGACGATCTGGCTTTAAGTCGATTCGATAACAAATGACGAAAACGGACGGATTTCAGAGGTTTTTACTACATATGAACACTTTTCACATTCTCCCGTGCAACGCGGCTGCTAGTCCTCCTTTCATGCAAAATCTTAAGGTCCTAGGTCATGACCAAGCCACCAAAGACGGCTATAAAGTGAATAATCGAAAACTAAAACTTGAATTGTACTACTTCTTACTGGCCATTACTTCTACTTAGAAGCTTCTTCTGTGTTCTACTATGGTGCTTTTAGTGTCTCCGCAAACCACAGCACGCGACATAGCTTTGCAGACGATAAATGTAACCGTCTCAGAGAGAAGCGGCCAATGTGATAATCTGGCTTTAAGTCGATTCGATAACAGATTTCTCAGGTTTTTACTACATCTGAACACTTTTCACATTCTCCCATGCAACGCGGCTGCTAGTCCTCCTTTCATGCAAAATCTTAAGGTCCTAGGTCAAGTCCAAGCCACCAAAGCCGGCTAAAAAGTGAATAATCGACAACTAAAACTTGAATTGTAATACTTCTTACTGGCTATTACTTCAACATAGAAGCTTCTTCTGTGTTCTACTATGGTGCTTTTAGTGTTTCCGCATACTGCAGCACGCGACATAGCTTTGCAGACGATAAATGTAACCGTTTCAGAGAGAAAAGCGGCCAATGTGACGATCTGACTTTAAGTCGATTCGATAACAAAATACGAAAACGGACTGATTTCTCAGGTTTTTACTACATATGAACACATTTCACATTCTCCCATGCAACACGGCAGCTAGTCCTCCTTTCATGCAAAATCTTAAGGTCCTAGGTCAAGTCCAAGCCACCAAAGCCGGCTAAAAAGTGAATAATCGACAACTAAAACTTGAATTGTAATACTTCTTACTGGCTATTACTTCAACATAGAAGCTTCTTCTGTGTTCTACTATGGTGCTTTTAGTGTTTCCGCATACTGCAGCACGCGACATAGCTTTGCAGACGATAAATGTAACCGTTTCAGAGAGAAGAGAGGCCAATGTGACGATCTGGCTTTAAGTCGATTCGATAACAAATGACGAAAACGGACGGACTTCTCATGTTTTTACTACATATGAACACTTTTCACATTCTCCCGTGCAACGCGGCTGCTAGTCCTCCTTTCATGCAAAATTTTAAGGTCCTAGGTCATGTCCAAGCCACCAAAGCCGGCCAAAAACTGAATAATCGACAACTAAAACTTGAATTGTTGTATTCTTACTGGCTATTGCTTCCACTTAGAAGCATCTTCTGTGTTCTACTATGGTGCTTTTAGTGTCTCCGCATACCGCAGCACGCGACATAGCTTTGCAGACGATAAATGTAACCGTTTCAGAGAGAAGAACGGCCAATGTGACGATCTGGCTTTAAGTCGATTCGATAACAAATGACGAAAACGGACGGATTTCTGAGGTTTTTACTACATATGAACACTTTTCACATTCTCCCGTGCAACGCGGCTGCTAGTCCTCCTTTCATGCAAAATCTTGAGGTCCTAGGTCATGTCCAAGCCACCAAAGCCGGCAATAAAGTGAATAATCGACAACCAAAACTTGAATTATACTACTAATTACTGGCTGTTTCTTCAACTTAGACGCTTCTTCTGTGTTCTACTATGGTGCTTTTAGTGTCTCCGCATACCGCAGCACGCGACATAGCTTTGCAGACGTTAAATGTAACCGTTTCCGAACGAGGAACGGCCAATGTGACGATCTGGCGTTAAGTCGATTCGATAACAAAAGACGAAAACGGACGGATTCCTCAGGTTTTTACTACATATGAAACATTTCACATTCTCCCGTGCAACTCGGCTACCAGTCCTCCTTTCATGCAAAATCTTAACGTCCTGGGTGATGTCCAAGCCACCAAAGCCGGCTAAAAAGTGACTAATCGACAACTAAAACTTGAATTGTAGTACTTCTTACTGGCTATTACTTCAACTTAGAAGCTTCTTCTGTGTTCTACTATGGTGCTTTTAGTGTCTCCGCATACCGCAGCACGCGACATAGCTTTGCAGACGATAAATGTAACCGTTTCAGAGAGAAGAACGGCCCATGGTGCGATCTGGCTTTAAGTCGATTCGATAACAAAAGACGAAAACGGACGGATTTCTCAGGTTTTTACTACATATGAACACTTTTCACAATCTCCCGTGCAACGCCGCAGCTAGTCCTCCTTTCATGCAAAATCTTAAGGTCCTAGGTCATGAACAAGCCACCAAAGCCGGCAATAAAGTAAATAATCGACAACCAAAATATGAATTGTACTACTTCTTACTGGCTGTTTCTTCAACTTAGAAGCATCTTCTGTGTTCTACTATGGTGCTTTTAGTGTCTCCGCATACCGCAGCACGCGACATAGCTTTGCAGACGATAAATGTAACCGTTTCAGAGAGAAGAACGGCCAATGTGACGATCTGGCTTTAAGTCGATTCGATAACAAATGACGAAAACGGACGGATTTCCCAGGTTTTTACTACATATGAACACTTTTCACATTCTCCCGTGCAACGCGGCTGCTAGTCTTCCTTTCATACAAAATCTTAAGGTCCTAGGTCATATCCAAGCCACCAAAGACGGCTAAAAAGTGAATAATCGACAACTAAAACTTGAATTGTACTACTTCTTACTGGCTATTGCTTCCACTTAGAAGGATCTTCTGCGTTCTACTATGGTGCTTTTAGTGTCTCCGCATACCGCAGCACGCGACATAGCTTTGCGGACGACAAATGTAACCGTCTCAGAGAGAAAAGCGGCCAATGTGATAATCTGGCTTTAAGTCGATTCGATAACAGATTTCTCAGGTTTTTACTACATATGAACACTTTTCACATTTTCCCATGCAACGCGGCTGCTAGTCCTCCTTTCATGCAAAATCTTAAGGTCCTAGGTCATGTCCAAGCCACCAAAGCCGGCTAAAAAGTGAATAATCGACAACTAAAACTTGAATTGTACTACTTCTTACTGGCTTTTGCTTCAACTTAGAAGCTTATTCTGTGTTCTACTATGGTGCTTTTAGTGTCTCCGCATACCGCAGCACGCGACATAGCTTTGCAGACGATAAATTTAACCGTCTCAGAGAGAAAAGCGGCCAATGTGACGTTCTGGCTTAAGTCGATTCGATAACAAATGACGAAAACGGACGGATTTCTCAGGTTTTTACTACATATGAACTCTTTTCACATTCTCGCGTGCAACGCGGCTTCTAGTCCTCCTTTCATGCAAAATCTTAAGGTTCCATCTCATGTCAAAGCCACCAAAGCCGGCTAAAAAGGGAAAAATCGACAACTAAAACTTGAATTGTACTACTTCTTACTGGCTATTACTTCAAATTGGAAGCTTCTTCTGTGTTCTACTATGGTGCTATTAGTGTTTCGGCATGCCGCAGCACGCGACATAGCTTTGCAGACGATAAATGTAACCGTTTCAGAGAGAAGAACGGCCAATGTGACGATGTGGCTTTAAGTCGATTCGATAACAAATGACAAAAACGTACTGATTTCTCAGGTTCTTACTACATATGAACACATTTCACATTCTCCCGTGCACCGCGGCTGCAAGTCCTCCTTTCATGCAAAATCTTAAGGTGCTAGGTCATGTCCAAGCCACCAAAGCCGGCTAAAAAGTGAATAATCGACAACTAAAACTTGAATTGTACTACTTCTTACTGGCTATTACTTCAACTTAGAAGCTTCTTCTGTGTTCTACTATGGTGCTTTTAGTGTTTCCGCATACCGCAGCACGCGACATAGCTTTGCAGACGATAAATGTAACCGTTTCAGAGAGAAGAGAGGCCAATGTGACGATCTGGCTTTAAGTCGATTCGATAACAAATGACGAAAACGGACGGATTTCTCAGGTTTTTACTACATATGATCACTTTTCACATTCTTCTATGCAACGCGGCTGCTAGTCCTCCTATCATGCAAAATCTTAAGGTCCTAGGTCATGTCCAAGCCACCAAAGACGGCTAAAAAGTGAATAATCGATAACTAAAACTTGAATTGGACTACTTCTTACTGGCTATTACTTCTACTTAGAAGCTTCTTCTGTGTTCTACAATGGTGCTTTTAGTGTTCCGCATACCGCAGCACGCGACATAGCTTTGCGGACGACAAATGTAACCGTCTCAGAGAGAAAAGCGGAAAATGCGGAGATCTGGCTTTAAGTCGATTCGATAACAAATGACGAAAACGGACTGATTTCTCAGTTTTTTACTACATATGAACACTTTTCACATTCTCCCGTGCAACGCGGCTGCTAGTCCTAGTTTCATGCAAAATCTTATGGTTCTAGGTCATGTCCAAGCCACTAAAGCCGGCAAAAAAGTGAATAAAAAATAACTAAAACTTCCAATGTACTACTTCTTACTTCCTATTACTTCAACTTAGAAGGATCTTCTGTGTTCTACTATGGTGCTTTTAGTGTCTCCGCATACCGCAGCACGTGACACAGCTTTGCAGACGATAAATGTAAACGTTTCAGAGAGAAAAGCGGCCAGTGTGACGATCTGGCTTTAAGTCGATTCGATAACAAATGACGAAAACGGACGGATTTCTCAGGTTTTTACTACATATGAACACTTTTCACATACTCCCATGCAACGCGGCTGCTAGTCCTCCTTTCATGCAAAATCTTAAGGTCCTAGGCCATGTCTTAGCCACCAAAGCCGGCTAAAAAGTGAATAATCGACAACTAAAACATCAATTGTACTACATCTTACTGGCTATTACTTCAACTTAGAAGCTTCTTCTGTGTTCTACTATGGTGCTTTTAGTGTTTCCGCATACCGCAGCACGCGACATAGCTTTGCAGACGATAAATGTAACCGTTTCAGAGAAAAGAGCGGCCTATGTGACGATCTGGCTTTAAGTCGATTCGTTAACAAATGACGAAAACGGACGTATTTCTCAGGTTTTTACTGCATATGAACACTTTTCACATTCTCCCGTGCAAAGCGGCTGCTAGTCCTCCTTTAATGCAAAATCTTAAGGTCCTAGGTCATGTCCAAGCCACCAAAGCGGCTAAAAAGTGAATAATCGGCAACTAAAATTGAATTGTACTACTTCTTACTGGCTATTAATTCAACTTAGAAGCTTCTTCTGTGTTCTACTATGGTGCTTTTAGTGTCTCCGCATACCGCAGCACGCGACATAGCTTTGCAGACGATAAATGTAACCCTTTCAGAGAGAAAAGCAGCCAATGTGACGATCTGGCTTTGAGTCGATTCGATAACAAATGACGAAAACGGACGGATTTCTCAGGTTTGTACTACATATGAACACTTTTCACATTCTCAAGTGCAACGCGGCTGCTAGTCTTCCTTTCATGCAAAATCTTAAGGTCTTAGGTCATGTCCAAGCCTTCAAAGCCGGCTAAAAAGTAAATAATCGACAACTAAAACTTCAATTGTACTACTTCTTACTGGCTATTACTTCAACTTAGAAGTTTCTTCTTGTTGTACTATGGTGTTTGTAGTGTTTCGGCATACCGCAGCACGCGACATAGCTTTGCAGACGATAAATGTAACCGTTTCAGTAAGAAGAACGGCCAATGTGACGATCTGGCTTTAAGTCGCTTCGATAACAAAAGACGTAAACGGACGGATTTCTCAGGTTTTTACTACATATGAACACTATTCACATTCTCCCGTGCAACGCGGCTACAAGTCCTCCTTCCATGCAAAATCTTAAGGTCCTAGGTCATGTCCAAGCCACCAAAGCCGGAAAAAAACTGAATAATCGACAACTAAAACTTGAATTGTTCTACTTCTTACTGGCTATTGCTTCAACTTAGAAGCTTCTTCTGTGTTCTACTATGGTGCTTTTAGTGTCTCCGCATACCGCTGCACGCGACATAGCTTTGCAGACGATAAATGTAACCCTCTCAGAGAGAAAAGCGGCCAATGTGACGATCTGGCTTTAAGTCGCTTCGATAACAAAAAACGAAAACGGACGGATTTCTCAGGTTTTCACTACATATGAACACTATTCACATTCTCCCGTGCAACGCGGCTGCAACTCCTCCTTTCATGCAAAATCTTAAGGTCCTAGGTGATGTCCAAGCCAACAAAGCCGGCTAAAAAGTGAATAATCGACAACTAAATGGCTATTACTTCAACTTAGAAGCTTCTTCTGTGTTCTACTATGGTGCTTTTAGTGTTTCGGCATACCGCAGCACGCGACATAGCTTTGCAGACGATAAGTTTCACCGTTTCAGAGAGAAGAGCGCCCAATGTGACGATCTGGCTTTAAGTCGATTCGAAAACAAATGACGAAAACGGACGGATTTCTCAGGTTTTTACTACATATGAACACTTTTCACATTCTCTCGTGCAACGCGGCTGCCAGTCCTCCTTTCATGCAAAATCTTAACGTCCTAGGTGATGTCCAAGCCCCCAAAGTCGGCTAAAAAGTGAATAATCGACAACTAAAACTTGAATTGTACTACTTCTTACTGGCTATTGCTTCAACTTAGAAGCTTCTTCTGTGTTCTACTATGGTGCTTTTAGTGTTTCCGCATACTGCAGCACGCGACGTAGCTTTGCAGACGGTAAATGTAACCGTTTCAGAGAGTAGAGCGGTCAATGTGACGATCTGGCTTTAAGTCGAATCGATAACAAATGACGAAAACGGACGGATTTCTCAGGTTTTTACTACGTATGAACACTTTTCACATTCTCCCGTGCAACGCGGCTGCTAGTCATCCTTTCATGCAAAATCTTATGGGCCTAGGTCATTTCCAAGCCACCAACGCCGGCTAAAAAGTGAATAAACGACAACTAAATCTTGAATTGTACTACTTCCTACTGGCTATTACTTCAGCTTAGAAGCTTCTTCTGTGTTCTACTATGGTGCTTTTAGTGTCTCCGCATACCGCAGCACCCGACATATCTTTGCAGACGATAAATGTAACCCTTTCAGAGAGAAAAGCAGCCAATGTGACGATCTGGCTTTAAGTCGATTCGATAACAAATGACGAAAACGTACGGATTTCTCAGGTTTTTACTAGATATGAACACATTTCACATTCTCCCGTGCAAATCGGATGCTAGTCCTCCTTTCATGCAAAATCTTATGGTCCCGGTCATGTCCAAGCCACCTAAGCCGGCTAAAAGTGAATAATCGACAACTAAAACTTGAATTGTACTACTCCCTACTGGCTATTACTTCAACTTAGAAGCTTCTTCTGTGTTCTGCTACGGTGCATTTAGTGTTTCGGCATACCGCAGCACGCGACATAGCTTTGCAGACGATAAATGTAACCGTTTCAGTAAGAAGAACGGCCAATGTGACGATCTGGCTTTAAGTCGCTTCGATAACAAAAGACGAAAACGGACGGATTTCTCAGGTTTTTACTACATATGAACACATTTCACATTCTCCCGTGCAACGCGGCTGCTAGTCCTCCTTTCATGCAAAATCTTAAGGTTCCATCTCATGTCAAAGCCACCAAAGCCGGCTAAAAAGTGAAAAATCGACAACTAAAACTTGAATTGTACTACTTCTTACTGGTTGTTTTTTCAACTTAGAAGCTTCTTCTGTGTTCTACTATGGTGCTTTTAGTGTCTCCGCATACCGCAGCACGCGACATAGCTTTGCAGACGATAAATGTAACCGTTTCAGAGAGAAGAACGGCCAATGTGACGATCTGGCTTTAAGTCGATTCGATAAGAAATGACGAAAACGGACGGATTTCTCAGGTTTTTACTACATATGAACACTTTTCACATTCTCCCATGCAACGCGGCTGCTAGTCCTCATTTCATGCAAAATCTTAAGGTCCTAGGTCATGACCAAGCCACCAAAGACGGCTAAAAAGTAAATAATCGATAACTAAAACTTGAATTGTACTACTTCTTACTGGCTATTACGTCTACTTAGAAGCTTCTTCTGTGTTCTACTATGGTGCTTTTAGTGTCTCCGCAAACCGCAGCACGCGACATAGCTTTGCAGACGATAAATGTAACCGTCTCAGAGAGAAAAGCGGCCAATGTGACGATCTGGCTTTAAGTCGATTCGATAACAAATGACGAAAACGGACTGATTTCTCATGTTTCTACTACATATGAACACTTTTCACATTCTCGCATGCAACGCGGCTGCTAGTCCTCCTTTCATGCAAGATCTTAAGGTCCTAGGTCAAGTCCAAGCCACCAAAGCCGGCTAAAAAGTGAATAATCGACAACTAAAACTTGAATTGTACTACTTCTTACTGGCAATTACTTCAACATAGAAGCTTCTTCTGTGTTCTACTATGGTGCTTTTAGTGTTTCCGCATACCGCAGCACGCGACATAGCTTTGCAGACGATAAATGTAACCGTTTCTGAGAGAAGAGCGGCCAATGTGACGATCTGGCTTAAAATCGATTCGATAACAAATGACGAAAACGGACGGATTTCTCAGGTTTTTACTACATATCAACACTTTTCACATTCTCCCATGCAACGCGGCTGCTAGTCCTCCTTTCATGCAAAATCTTTAGGTCCTAGGTCATGTCCAAGCCACCAAAGACGGCTAAAAAGTGAATAATCGATAACCAAAACTTGAATTGTAATACTTCTTACTGGCTGTTACTTCAACATAGAAGCTTCTTGTGTGTTCTACTGTGGTGCTTTTAGTGTTTCCGCATACCGCAGCACGCGACATGGCTTTGCAGACGATAAATGTAACCGTTTCAGAGAGAAGAACGGGCAATGTGACGATTTGGCTGTAAGTCGGTTCGATAACAAATGACGAAAACGGATGGATTTCTCAGGTTTGTACTACATATGAACACTTTTCACATTCTCCCGTACAACTCGGCTGCTAGTCCTCCTTTCATGCAGGATATTAAGGTCCTAGCCCATGTCCAAGGCGCCAAAGAGGGGTAAAAAGTCAATAATCGATACCTAAAACTTGAAATGTAGTACTTCTTAGTGGCTATTACATCAACTTAGAAGCTTCATCTGTGTTCTACTATGGTGCTTTTAGTGTTTCGGCATACCGCAGCACGCGACATTGCTTTGCAGACGATAAATGTAACCGTTTCAGAGAGAAGGGCGGCCAATGTGACGATCTGGCTATAAGTCGACTCGATAACAAATGACGAAAACGGACGGATTTCTCAGGTTTTTACTACATATGAGCACTTTTCACATTCTCCCGTGCAACGCGGCTGCTAGTCCTCCTTTCATGCAAAATCTTAAGGTCCTAGGTCATGTTCAAGCCACCAAAGCCGGCTTAAAAGTGAATAATCGACAACTAAAACTTGAATTGTACTACTTCTTACTGGCTATTACTTCAACTTAGAAGCTTCTTTTTGTTCTACTGCGGTGATTTTAGTGTCTCCGCATATCGCAGCACGCGACATAGCTTTGCAGACGATAAATGTAACCGTCTCAGAGAGAAAAGCGGCCAATGTGACGATCTGGCTTTAAGTCGATTCGATAACAAATGACGAACAGGGACGAATTTCTCTGGTTTTTACTACATATGAACACTTTTCACATTCTCCCTTGCAACGCGGCTGCTAGTCCTCCTTTCATGCAAAATCTTATGGTCCTAGGTCATGTCCAAGCCACCAAAGCCGGCTAAAAAGTGCATAATCGACAACTAAAACTTGAATTGTACTACTTCTTACTGGCAACTACATCAACTTAGGAGCTTCATCTGTGTTCTACTATGGTGCTTTTAGTGTTTCCGCATATCGCAGCACGCGACATAGCTTTGCAGACGATAAATGTAACCGTCTCAGAGAAAAGCGGCCAATGTGACGATCTGGCTTTAAGTCGATTCGATAACAAATGACGAAAACGGACTGATTTCTCAGGTTTTTACTACATATGAACACTTTTCACATTCTCCCATGCAATGCGGCTGTTAGTCCTCCTTTCATGCAAAATCTTAAGGTCCTAGGTCATCTCCAAGCCACCAAAGCCGGCTAAAAAGTGAATAATCTACAACTAAAACTTGAATTGTACTACTTCTTACTGGCTATTACTTCAACATAGAAGCTTCTTCTGTGTTCTACTATGGTGCTTATAGTGTTTCCGCATACCGCAGCACGCGACATAACTTTGCAGACGATAAATGTAACTGTTTGAGAGAGAAGAGCGGCCAATGTGACGATCTGTCTTTAAGTCGATTCGATAACAAATGACGAAAACGGACGGATCTCTCAGGTTTTTATTACATATGAATACTTTTCACATTCTCCCGTGCAACGCGGCTGCTAGTCCTCTTTTCATGCAAAATCGTAAGGTCCTAGGTCATGTCCAAGCCACCAAAGCCGGCTAAAAAGTGAATAATCGACAACTAAAACTTGAATTGTACTACTTCTTACTGGCTATTACTTCAACTTAGAAGCTTCTTCTGTGTTCTACTATGGTGCTTTTAGTGTCTCCGCATACCGCAGCACGCGACATAGCTTTGCAGACGATAAATGCAACCGTCTCAGAGAGAAAAGCGACCAATGTGACGATCTGGCTTTAAGTCGATTCGATAACAAATGACGAAAACGGACGGATTTCTCAGGTTTTTACTACATATGAACACTTTTCACATTCTCCCATGCAACGGGGCTGCTAGTCCTCCTTTCATGCAAAATCTTATGGTTCTAGGTCATGTCTTAGCCACCAAAGCCGGCTAAAAAGTGAATAATCGACAACTAAAACTTGAATTGTACTACTTCTTACTGGCTAAAACTTCAACTTTGAAGCTTCTTCTGTGTTCTACTTTGGTGCTTTTAGTATCTCCGCATACCGCAGCACGCGTCATAGCTTTGCAGACGATCAATGTAACCGTCTCAGAGAAAAGCGGCCAATGTGACGATCTGGCTTTAAGTCGATTTGATAACAAATGACGAAAACGGACGGATTTCTAATGTTTTTACTACATATGAACACTTTTCACATTCTCGCGTGCAACGCGGCTTCTAGTCCTCCTTTCATGCAAAATCTTAAGGTTCCATCTCATGTCCAAGCCACCAAAGCCGGCTAAAAAGTGAAAAATCGACAACTAAAAATTGAATTGTACTACTTCTTTCTGGCTATTACTTCAACATAGAAGCTTCTTCTGTGTTCTACTATGGTGCTTTTAGTGTTTCCGCATACCGCAGCACTCGACATAGCTTTGCAGACGAAAAATGTAACCGTTTCAGGGCGAAGAGCGGCCAATGTGACGATCTGTCTTTAAGTCGATTCGATAACAAATGACGAAAACGGACGGATTTCTCAGGTTTTTACTACATATGAACACTTTTCACATTCTCCTGTGCAACGCGGCTGCTAGTCCTCCTTTCATGCAAAATGTTATGGTCCTAGGTCATGTCTTAGCCACCAAAGCCGGCTAAAAAGTGAATAATCGACAACTAAAAATTGAATTGTACTACTTCTTACTGGCTATTACTTCAACTTTAGAAGCTTCTTCTGTGTTCTACTATGGTGCTTTTAGTGTCTCCGCATACCGCAGCACGCGACATAGCTTTCCAGACGATAAATGCAACCGTTTCAGAGAGAAGAACGGCCAATGTGACGATCTGGCTTTAAGTCGATTCGATAACAAATGACGAAAACGGACGGATTCCTCAGATTTTTACTACATATGAACACTTTACACATTCTCCCGTGCAAAGCGGCTGCTAGTCCTTCTTTTATGCAGGATATTAAGGTCCTAGCTCATATCCAAGACACCAAAGAAGGGTAAAAAGTCAATAATCGATTCCTAAAACTTGAATTGTACTACTTCTTACTGGCAACTACATCAACTTAGGAGCTTCATCTGTGTTCTACTATGGTGCTTTTAGTGTTTCCGCATATCGCAGCACGCGACATAGCTTTGCAGACGATAAATGTAACCGTTTCAGAGAGAAGAGCGGCCAATGTGACGATCTGGCTTTAAGTCGATTCGATAACAAATGACGAAAGCGGACGAATTTCTCAGGTTTTTAATGCATATGAACACTTTTCACATTCTCCCGTGCAACGCGGCTGCAAGTCCTCTTTCATGCAAAATCTTAAGGTCCTAGGTCATGTCATAGTCACCAAAGCCGGCTAAAAAGTGAATAATCGACAACTAAAACTTGAATTGTACTACTTCTTACTGGCTGTTTCTTCAACTTAGAAGTTTCTTCTGTGTTCTACTATGGTGCTCTTAGTGTCTCCGCATACCGCAGCACGCGACATAGCTTTGCAGACGATAAATGTAACCGTTTCAGAGAGAAGAGCGGCCAATGTGACGATCTGGCTTTAAGTCGATTCGATAACAAATGACGAAAACGGACGAATTTCTCAGGGCTTTTAATGCATTTCAACACTTTTCACATTCCCCCGTGTAACGCGGCTGCTAGTCCTCCTTTCACGCAAAATCTTATGGTCCTAGGTCATGTCCAAGCCACCAAAGCCGGCGAAAAAGTAAATAATAGACAACTAAAACTTGAATTGTACTACTTCTTACTGGCTATTACTTCAACTTAGAAGCTTCTTCTGTGTTGTACTATATTGCTTTTAGTGTTTCCCCATACCGCAGCACGCGACATAGCTTTGCAGACGATAAGTGTAACCGTTTCAGAGAGACGAGCGGCCAATGTGACGATCTGGCTTTAAGTCGATTCGATAACAAATGACGAAAGCGAACGAATTTCTCAGGTTTTTAATACATATGAACACTTTTCACATTCTCCCGTGCAACGCGACTGCTAGTCCACCTTTCATGGAAAATCTTAAGGTTCCATCTCATGTCAAAGCCACCAAAGCCAGCTAAAAAGTCAATAATCGACAACTAAAACTTGAATTGTACTACTTCTTACTGGCTATTACATCAACATAGAAGCTTCTTCTGTGTTCTACTATGGTGCTTTTAGTGTTTCCGCATACCGCAGCAAGCGACATAGCTTTGCAGACGATAAATGTACCCGTCTCAGAGAGAAAAGCGGCCAATGTGACGATCTGGCTTTAAGTCGATTCGATAACAAATGACGAAAACGGACAGATTTCTCAGGTTTTTACTACATATGAACACTTTTCACATTCTCCCATGCAACGCGGCTGCTAGTCCTACATTCATGCAAAATCTTATGGTCTTAGGTTAACTTCAAGCCACCAAAGCCGGCTAAAAAGTGAATAATCGACAACGAAAACTTGAAATGTAATACTTCTTACTGGCTATTACTTCAACTTAGAAGCTTCTTCTGTGTTCTACTATGGTGCTTTTAGTGTTTCCGCATACCGCAGCACGCGACATAGCTTTGCAGACGATAAATGTAACCGTTTCAGAGAGAAGAGCGGCCAATGTGACGATCTGGCTTTAAGTCGATTCGATAACAAATGACGAAAGCGGACGAATTTCTCAGGTTTTTAATGCATATGAACACTTTTCACATTCTCCCGTGTAAGGCGGGTGCTAGTCCTCCTTTCACACAAAATCTTATGGTCCTAGGTCTTGTCTAAGCCACCAAAGCCGGCTAAAACGTGAATAATCGACAACTAAAACTTGAATTGTACTACTTCTTACTGGCTATTGCTTCAACTTAGATGCTTCTTCTGTGTTCTACTATGGTGATTTTAGTGTCTCCGCATACCGCAGCACGCGACATAGCTTTGCAGACGATAAATGTAACCGTCTCAGAGTGAAAAGCGGCCAATGTGACGATCTGGCTTTAAGTCGATTCGATAACAAATGACGAAAACGGACGGATTTCTCAGGTTTTTACTGCATATGAACACTTTTCACATTCTCCCGTGTAACGCGGTTGCTAGACCTCCTTTCATGCAAAATCTTAAGGTCCTAGGTCATGTCCAAGCCACCAAAGCCCGCTAAAAAGTGAATAATCGACAATTAAAACTTGAATTGTACTACTTCTTACTGGCTATTACTTCAACTTAGAAGCTTCTTCTGTGTTGTACTATGGTGCTTTTAGTGTTTCCGCATACCGCAGCACGCGACATAGCTTTACAGACGATAAGTGTAACCATTTCAGAGAGACGAGCGGCCAATGTGACGATCTGGCTTTAAGTCGATTCGATAACAAATGACGAAAACGGACGGATTTCTCTGTTTTTTTACTACATATGAACACTTTTCACATTCTCCCGTGCAACGCGGCTGCTAGTCCTCCTTTCATGCAAAATCTTAAGGTCCTAGGTCATGTCCAAGCCACCAAAGCCGGCTAAAACGTGAATAATCGACAACTAAAACTTGAATTGTACTACTTCTTACTGGCTATTACTTCAACTTAGAAGCTTCTTCTGTGTTCTACTATTGTGCTTTTAGTGTCTCCGCATACCGCAGCACGCGACATAGCTTTGCAGACGATAAATGCAACCATCTCAGAGATAAAAGCGGCCAATGTGACGATCTGGCTTTAAGTCGAATCGATAACAAATGACGAAAACGGATGGATTTCCCAGGTTTTTACTACATATGAACACTTTTCACATTCTCCCATGCAACGCGGCTGCTAGTCCTCCTTTCATGCAAAATCTTAAAGCCACATCGTTACAATGGCCGTTCTTCTCTCTGAAACGGTTACATTTATCGTCTGCAAAGCTATGTCGCGTGCTGCGATATGCGAAAACACTAAAAGCACCATAGTACAACACTGAAGAAGCTTCTAAGTTGAAGTAATAGCCAGTAAGAAGTAGTACAATTCAAGTTTTAGTTGTCGATTATTCACGTTTTAGCCGGCTTTGGTGGCTTGGACATGACCTAGTACCTTAAGATTTTGCATGAAAGGAGGACTAGCAGCCGCGTTGCACGGGAGAATGTGAAAAGTGTTCATATGCAGTAAAAACCTGAGAAATCCGTCCGTTTTCGTCATTTGTTATCGAATCGACTTAAAGCCAGATCGTCACATTGGCAGGCTATTACATCAACTTACAACCTTAATCTGTGTTCTACTATGGTGCTTTTAGTGTCTGCATACCGCAGCACGCGACATAGCTTTGCATACGAAAAATGTAATCGTTTCAGACAGAACTGCGGCCAATGTGACGATCTGGCTTTAAGTCGATTTGATAACAAATGACGAAAACGAACGGAATTCTCTGGTATGTACTACATATGAGCACGTTTCACATTCTCCCGTGCAACGCGGCTGCTAGTCCTCCTTTCATGCAGGATATTAAGGTCCTAGGTCATCTCATAGCCACCAAAGCCGGCTAAAAAGTGAATAATCGACAACTAAAACATGAATTGTACTACTTCTTACTGGCTATTACATCAACTTACAACCTTCATCAGTGTTCTACTATGGTGCTTTTAGTGTCTCCGCATACCGCAGCACGCGACATAGCTTTGCAGACGATAAATGTAACCGTTTCAGAGAGAAGAGCGGCCAATGTGACGATCTGGCTTTAAGTCGATTCGATAACAAATGACGAAAGCGGACGGATTTCCCAGGTTTTTACTACATATGAACACTTCTCACATTCTCGCGTGCAACGCAGCTGCTAGTCCTCCTTTCATGCAAAATCTTAAGGTTCCATCTCATGTCAAAGCCACCAAAGCCGGCTAAAAAGTGAATAATCGACAACTAAAACTTGAATTGTACTACATCTTACTGGCTATTACTTCAAATTAGAAGCTTCTTCTGTGTTCTACTATGGTGCTTTTAGTGTTTCGGCATAACGCAGCACGCGACATTGCTTTGCATACGATAAATGTAACCGTTTCAGACAGAACTGCGGCCAATGTGACGATCTGGCTTTAAGTCGATTCGATAACAAATGACGAAAACGAACGGATTTCTCAGGTTTGTACTACTTATGAGCACGTTTCACATTCTCCCGTGCAACGCGGCTGCTAGTCCTCCTTGCATGCAGGATATTAAGGTCCTAGCTCATGTCCAAGGCACCAAAGAAGGGTAAAAAGAATATAATCGATACCTAAAACTTGAATTGTTCTACATCTTAGTGGCTATTACATCAACTTAGAAGCTTCTTCTGTGTTCTACTACATTGCTTTTAGTGTCTCCGCATACCACAGCATGCGACATAGCTTTGTAGACGATAAGTGTAACCGTTTCAGAGAGAAGAGCGGCCAATGTGACGATCTGGCTTTAAGTCGATTCCATAACAAATGACGAAAACGGACGGATTTCTCAGGTTTTTACTGCATATGAAAACTTTTCACATTCTGCCGTGCAACGCGGCTGCTAGTCCTCCTTTCATGCAGGATATTAAGGTCCTAGCTCATGTCCAAGGCACCAAAGAAGGGTACAGAGTCAATAATCGATACCTAAAACTTGAATTGTTCTACTTCTTAGTGGCTATTACATCAACTTAGAAGCTTCTTCTGTGTTCTACTACGGTGCTTTTAGTGTCTCCGCATACCGCAGCACGCGACATAGCTTTGCAGTCGATAAATGTAACCGTTTCAGAGAGAATAGCGGCCAATGTGACGATCTGGCTTTAAGTCGATTCGATAACAAATGACGAAAACGGACGGATTTCTCAGGATTTTACTGCATATGAATACTTATCACATTCTCCCGTGCAACGCGGCTGCTAGTCCTCCTTTCATGCAAAATCGTAAGGTCCTAGGTCATGTCCAAGCCACCAAAGCCGGCTAAAAAGTAAATAATCGACACCTAAAACTTGAATTGGACTACTTCTTACTGGCTATTACTTCAACTTAGAAGCTTCTTCTGTGTTCTACTATGGTGCTTTTAGTGTCTCCGCATTCCGCAATACGCGACATAGCTTTGCAGACGATAAATGTAACCGTTTCAGAGAGAAGCACGGCCAATGTGACGATCTGGCTTTAAGTCGATTCGATAACAAATGACGAAAACGGACGGATTCCTCAGGTTTTTACTACATATGAACACTTTTCACATTCTCCCGTGCAACCCGGCTACTAGTCCTCCTTTCATGCAGGATATTAAGGTCCTAGCTCATGTCGAAGGCACCAAAGAAGGGTAAAAAGTCAATAATCGGTACCTAAAGCATGAATTGTTCTACTTCTTAGTGGCTATTACATCAACTTAGAAGCTTCTTCTGTGTTCTACTACGGTGCTTTTAGTGTCTCCGCATACCGCAGCACGCGACATAGCCTTGCATACGATAAATGTAATCGTTTCAGACAGAACTGCGGCCAATGTGACGATCTGGCTTTAGGTCGATTCGATAACAAATGACGAAAACGAACGGATTTCTCAGGTTTGTACTACTTATGAGCACGTTTCACATTCTCCCGTGCAACGCGGCTGCTAGTCCTCCTTGCATGCAGGATATTAAGGTCCTAGCTCATGTCCAAGGCACCAAAGAAGGGTAAAAAGATAATAATCGATACCTAAAACTTGAATTGTTCTACATCTTAGTGGCTATTACATCAACTTAGAAGCTTCTTCTGTGTTCTACTACATTGCTTTTAGTGTCTCCGCATACCACAGCATGCGACATAGCTTTGTAGACGATAAGTGTAACCGTTTCAGAGAGAAGAGCGGCCAATGTCCCTTTAAGTCGATTCGATAACAAATGACCAAAGCGGACGGATTTCTCAGGTTTATACTACATATGAACAATTTTCACATACCCGCGTGCAACGCGGCTGCTAGTCCTCCTTTCACGCAAAATCTTACGGTTCCATCTCATGTCAAAGCCACCAAAGCCGGCTAAAAAGTGAATAATCGACAACTAAAACTTGAATTGTACTACTTCTTACTGGTTATTACTTCAAATTAGAAGCTTCTTCTGTGTTCTACTATGGTGCTTTTAGTGTTTCGGCATACCGCAGCACGCGACATAGCTTTGCAGACGATAAATGTAACCGTTTCAGAGAGAAGAACGGCAAATGTGACGATCTGGCTTTAAGTCGATTCTATAACAAATGACGAAAACGGACGGATTTCTCAAGTTTTTACTACATATGAACACTTTTCACATTCTCCCGTGCAACGCGGCTGCTAGTCTTCCTTTCATTCAAAATCTTAAGGTCCTAGGTCATATCAAAGCCACCAAAGCCGGCTAAAAAGTGAATAATCGATAGTTAAAACTTGAATTGTACTACTTCTTACTGGCTATTACTTCAACTTAGAAGCTTCTTCTGTGTTCTACTATGGTGCTTTTAGTGTCTCCGCATTCCGCAGCACGCGACATAGCTTTGCAGACGATAAATGTAACCGTTTCAGAGAGAAGCACGGCCAATGTGACGATCTGGCTTTAAGTCGATTCGATAACAAATGACGAAAACGGACGGATTTCTCAGGTTTTTACTACATATGAAAACTTTTCACATTCGCCCGTGCAACGCGGCTGCTAGTCCTCCTTTCATGCAAAATCTTATGGTCCTAGGTCATGTCCAAGCCAGCAAGGCCGGCTAAAAAGAGCATAATCGACAACTAAAACTTGAATTGTACTACTTCTTACTGGCTATTACTCCAACGTAGAAGCTTCTTCTGTGTTCTGCTATGGTGCTTTTAGTGTCTCAGCATACCGCAGCACGCGACATAGCTTTGCAGAAGATAAATTTAACCGTCTCAGAGGGAAAAGCGGCCAATGTGACGATCTGGCTTTAAGTCGATTCGATAACAAATGACGAAAACGGACTGATTTCTCAGGTTTTTACTACATATGAACACTTTTCACATACTCCCATGCAACGCGGCTGCTAGTCCTCCTTTCATGCAAAATCTTAAGGTCCTAGGTCATGTCCAAGCCACCAAAGCCGGCTAAA
Organism: Schistocerca gregaria; assembly: GCF_023897955.1. Lineage (NCBI taxonomy): Eukaryota > Metazoa > Arthropoda > Insecta > Orthoptera > Acrididae > Schistocerca > Schistocerca gregaria. Next base: position 1,157,075 of record NW_026061973.1, read on the forward strand.
AAGTGAATAATCGACAAGTAAATCTTGAATTGTACTACTTCTTACTGGCTATTACTTCAACTTAGAAGCTTCTTTTGTGTTCTACTATGGTGCTTTTAGTGTCTCCGCATACCGCAGCACGCGACATAGGTTTGCAGACGATAAATGTAACCGTCTCAGAGAGAAAAGCGGCCAATGTGACGATCTGGCTTTAAGTCGATTTGATAACAAATTACGAAAACGGACTAATTTCTCAGGTTTTTACTACATATGAAAACTTTTCACATTCTCCCGTGCAACGCGGCTGCTAGTCCTCTTTTCATGCAAAATCTTAAGTTCCTAGGTCATGTCCAAGCCACCAAAGCCGGCTAAAAAGTAAATAATCGACAACTAAAACATGAATTGGACTACTTCCTACTGGCTATTACTTCAACTTAGAAGCTTCTTCAGTGTTGTACTATGGTGCTTTTAGTGTTTTCGCATATCGCAGCACGCGACATAGCTTTGCAGACGATAAGTGTAACCGTTTCAGAGAGAAGAGCAACCAATATGACGATCTGGCTTTAAGTCGATTCGATAACAAATGACGAAAACGAACGGATTTCCCAGGTTTTTACTACATATGAACACTTTTCACATTCTCCCGTGCAACGCGGCTGCAAGTCCTCCTTTCATGCAAAATCTTAAGGTCCTAGGTCATGTCCAAGCCACAAAAGCCGGCTATAAAGTGAATAATCTACAACTAAAACTTGAATTGTACTACTTCTTACTGGCTGTTTCTTCAACTTAGAAGCTTCTTCTGTGTTCTACTATGGTGCTTTTAGTGTCTCCACATACCGCAGCACGCGACATAGCTTTGCAGACGATAAATGCAACCGTTTCAGAGAGAAGAGCGGCCAATGTGACGATCTGGCTTTAAGTCGATTCGATAACAAATGACGAAAACGGACGGATTCCTCAGGTTTTTACTACATATGAACACTTTTCACATTCTCCCGTGCAACCCGGCTACTAGTCCTCCTTTCATGCAGGATATTAAGGTCCTAGCTCATGTCGAAGGCACCAAAGAAGGGTAAAAAGTCAATAATCGATACCTAAAGCTTGAATAGTTCTACTTCTTAGTGGCTATTACATCAACTTAGAAGCTTCTTCTGTGTTCTACTATGGTGCTTTTAGTGTCTCCGCATACCGCAGCACGCGACATAGCCTTGCATACGATAAATGTAATCGTTTCAGACAGAACTGCGGCCAATGTGACGATCTGGCTTTAAGTCGATTCGATAACAAATGACGAAAACGAACGGATTTCTCAGGTTTGTACTACATATGAGCACGTTTCACATTCTCCCGTGCAACGCGGCTGCTAGTCCTCCTTGCATGCAGGATATTAAGGTCCTAGCTCATGTCCAAGGCACCAAAGAAGGGTAAAAAGAATATAATCGATACCTAAAACTTGAATTGTTCTACATCTTAGTGGCTATTACATCAACTTAGAAGCTTCTTCTGTGTTCTACTACATTGCTTTTAGTGTCTCCGCATACCGCAGCATGCGACATAGCTTTGTAGACGATAAGTGTAACCGTTTCAGAGAGAAGAGCGGCCAATGTCCCTTTAAGCCGATTCGATAACAAATGACCAAAGCGGACGGATTTCTCAGGTTTTTACTACATATGAACAATTTTCACATTCCCGCGTGCAACGCGGCTGCTAGTCCTCCTTTCACGCAAAATCTTACGGTTCCATCTCATGTCAAAGCCACCAAAGCCGGCTAAAAAGTGAATAATCGACAACTAAAACTTGAATTGTACTACTTCTTACTGGTTATTACTTCAAATTAGAAGCTTCTTCTGTGTTCTACTATGGTGCTTTTAGTGTTTCGGCATACCGCAGCACGCGACATAGCTTTGCAGACGATAAATGTAACCGTTTCAGAGAGAAGAACGGCCAATGTGACGATCTGGCTATAAGTCGATTCTATAACAAATGACGAAAACGGACGGATTTCTCAAGTTTTTACTACATATGAACACTTTTCACATTCTCCCGTGCAACGCGGCTGCAAGTCCTCCTTTCATGCAAAATCTTAAGGTCCTAGGTCATGTCCAAGCCACAAAAGCCGGCTGTAAAGTGAATAATCTACAACTAAAACTTGAATTGTACTACTTCTTACTGGCTGTTTCTTCAACTTAGAAGCATCTTCTGTGTTCTACTATGGTGCTTTTAGTGTCTCCACATACCGCAGCACGCGACATAGCTTTGCAGACGATAAATGCAACCGTTTCAGAGAGAAGAGCGGATAATGTGACGATCTGGCTTTAAGTCGATTCGATAACAAATGACGAAAACGGACGGATTCCTCAGGTTTTTACTACATATGAACACTTTTCACATTCTCCCGTGCAACCCGGCTACTAGTCCTCCTTTCATGCAGGATATTAAGGTCCTAGCTCATGTCGAAGGCACCAAAGAAGGGTAAAAAGTCAATAATCGATACCTAAAGCTTGAATTGTTCTACTTCTTAGTGGCTATTACATCAACTTAGAAGCTTCTTCTGTGTTCTACTACGGTGCTTTTAGTGTCTCCGCATACCGCAGCACGCGACATAGCCTTGCATACGATAAATGTAATCGTTTCAGACAGAACTGCGGCCAATGTGACGATCTGGCTTTAAGTCGATTCGATAACAAATGACGAAAACGAACGGATTTCTCAGGTTTGTACTACATATGAGCACGTTTCACATTCTCCCGTGCAACGCGGCTGCTAGTCCTCCTTGCATGCAGGATATTAAGGTCCTAGCTCATGTCCAAGGCACCAAAGAAGGGTAAAAAGAATATAATCGATACCTAAAACTCGAATTGTTCTACATCTTAGTGGCTATTACATCAACTTAGAAGCTTCTTCTGTGTTCTACTACATTGCTTTTAGTGTCTCCGCATACCGCAGCATGCGACATAGCTTTGTAGACGATAAGTGTAACCGTTTCAGAGAGAAGAGCGGCCAATGTCCCTTTAAGCCGATTCGATAACAAATGACCAAAGCGGACGGATTTCTCAGGTTTTTACTACATATGAACAATTTTCACATTCCCGCGTGCAACGCGGCTGCTAGTCCTCCTTTCACGCAAAATCTTACGGTTCCATCTCATGTCAAAGCCACCAAATCCGGCTAAAAAGTGAATAATCGACAACTAAAACTTGAATTGTACTACTTCTTACTGGTTATTACTTCAAATTAGAAGCTTCTTCTGTGTTCTACTATGGTGCTTTTAGTGTTTCGGCATACCGCAGCACGCGACATAGCTTTGCAGACGATAAATGTAACCGTTTCAGAGAGAAGAACGGCCAATGTGACGATCTGGCTTTAAGTCGATTCTATAACAAATGACGAAAACGGACGGATTTCTCAAGTTTTTACTACATATGAACACTTTTCACATTCTCCCGTGCAACGCGGCTGCTAGTCTTCCTTTCATTCAAAATCTTAAGGTCCTACGTCATATCAAAGCCACCAAAGCCGGCTAAAAAGTGAATAATCGATAGTTAAAACTAGAATTGTACTACTTCTTACTGGCTATTACTTCAACTTAGAAGCTTCTTCTGTGTTCTACTATGGTGCTTTTAGTGTCTCCGCATTCCGCAGCACGCGACATAGCTTTGCAGACGATAAATGTAACCGTTTCAGAGAGAAGAACGGCCAATGTGACGATCTGGCTTTAAGTCGATTCGATAACAAATGACGAAAACGGACGGATTTCTCAGGTTTTTACTGCATATGAACACTTTTCACATTCTCCCGTGCAACGCGATTGCTAGTCCTCCTTTCGTGCAAAATCTTAAGGTCCTAAGTCATGTCCAAGCCACCAAAGCTGGCTAAAAAGTGAATAATCGACAACTAAAACTTGAATTGTACTACTTCTTACTGGCTATTGCTTCAACTTAGAAGCTTCTTCTGTGTTCTACTATGGTGCTTTTAGTGTCTCCGCATACCGCAGCACGCGACATAGCTTTGCAGACGATAAATGTAACCGTCTCAGAGAGAAAAGCGGCCAACGTGATGATCTGGCTTTAAGTCGACTCGATAACAAATGACGTAAACGGACCGATTTCTCAGGTTTTTACTACACATGAACACTTTTCACATTCTCCCGTGCAACGCGGCTGCTAGTCCTCCTTTCATCCAAAATCTTAAGGTCCTAGGTCATGTCCAAGCCAACAAAGCCGGCTAAAAAGTGAATAATCGACAACTAAAACTTGAATTGTACTACTTCTTACTGGCTATTACTTCAACTTAGAAGCTTCTTCTGTGTTCTACTACGGTGCTTTTAGTGTCTCCGCATACCGCAGCACGCGACATAGCTTTGCAGACGATAAATGTAACCGTTTCAGAGAGAAGAGCGGCCAATGTGACGATCTGGTTTAAGTCGATTCGATAACAAATGACGAAAACGGACGGATTTCTCAGGTTTTTACTACATATGAACACTTTTCACATTCTCCCGTGCAACGCGGCTGCTAGTCCTCCTTTCATGCAAAATCTTATGGTCCTAGGTCATGTCCAAGCCACCAAGGCCGGCTAAAAAGAGCATAATCGACAACTAAAACTTGAATTGTACTACTTCTTACTGGCTGTTACTCCAACGTAGAAGCTTCTTCTGTGTTCTACTATGGTGCTTTTAGTGTCTCCGCATACCGCAGCACGCGACATAGCTTTGCAGAAGATAAATGTAACCGTCTCAGAGGGAAAAGCGGCCAATGTGACGATCTGGCTTTAAGTCGATTCGATAACAAATGACGAAAACGGACTGATTTCTCAGGTTTTTACTACATATGAACACTTTTCACATACTCCCATGCAACGCGGCTGTTAGTCCTCCTTTCATGCAAAATCTTAAGGTCCTAGGTCATGTCCAAGGCACTAAAGCCGGCTAAAAAGTGAATATTCGACAACTAAATCTTGAATTGTACTACTTCTTACTGGCTATTACTTCAACTTAGAAGCTTCTTTTGTGTTCTACTATGGTGCTTTTAGTGTCTCCGCATACCGCAGCACGCGACATAGGTTTGCAGACGATAAATGTAACCGTTTCAGAGAGAAGAACGGCCAATGTGACGATCTGGCTTTAAGTCGATTCGATAACAAAAGACGGAAACGGACGGATTTCTCAGGTTTTTACTACATATGAACACTTTTCACATTCTCCCGTGCAACGCGGCTGCAAGTCCTCCTTTCATGCAAAATCGTAAGGTCCTAGGTCATGTCCAAGCCACCAAAGCCGGCTATAAAGTGAATAATCGACAACTAAAACTTGAATTGTACTACTTCTTACTGGCTGTTTCTTCAACTTAGAAGCTTCTTCTGTGTTCTACTATGGTGCTTTTAGTGTCTCCGCATACCGCAGCACGCGACATAGCTTTGCAGACGATAAATGTAACCGTCTCAGAGAGAAATGCGGCCAATGTGACGATCTGGCTTTACGTCGATTCGATAACAAATGACGAAAACGGACGAAATTCTCAGGTTTTTACTACATATGAACACTTTTCACATATTCCCATGCAACGCGGCTGCTAGTCCTCCTTTCATGCAGGATATTAAGGTCCTAGCTCATGTCCAAGGCACCAAAGAAGGGTAAAAAGACAATAATCGATACCTAAAACTTGAATTGTTCTACATCTTAGTGGCTATTACATCAACTTAGAAGCTTCTTCTGTGTTCTACTACATTGCTTTTAGTGTCTCCGCATACCGCAGCATGCGACATAGCTTTGTAGACGATAAATGTAACCGTTTCAGAGAGAAGAGCGGCCAATGTGGCTTTAAGTCGATTCGATAACAAATGACGAAAACGGACGGATTCCTCAGGTTTTTACTACATATGAACAATTTTCACATTCCCGCGTGCAACGCGGCTGCTAGTCCTCCTTTCACGCAAAATCTTACGGTTCCATCTCATGTCAAAGCCACCAAAGCCGGCTAAAAAGTGAATAATCGACAACTAAAACTTGAATTGTACTACTTCTTACTGGTTATTACTTCAAATTAGAAGCTTCTTCTGTGTTCTACTATGGTGCTTTTAGTGTCTCCGCATACCGCAGCACGCGACATAGCTTTGCAGACGATAAATGTAACCGTCTCAGAGAGAAAAGCGGCCAACGTGATGATCTGGCTTTAAGTCTATTCGATAACAAATGACGAAAACGGACCGATTTCTCAGGTTTTTACTACATATGAACACTTTTCACATTCTCCCGTGCAACGCGGCTGCTAGTCCTCCTTTCATGCAAAATCTTAAGGTCCTAGGTCATGTCCAAGCCACCAAAGCCGGCTAAAAAGTGAATAATCGACAACTAAAACTTGAATTGCACTACTTCTTACTGGCAATTACTTCAACTTAGAAGCTTCTTCTGTGTTCTACTACGGTGCTTTTAGTGTCTCCGCATACCGCAGCACGCGACATAGCTTTGCAGTCGATAAATGTAACCGTTTCAGAGAGAAGAGCGGCCAATGTGACGATCTGGCTTTAAGTCGATTCGATATCAAATGACGAAAACGGACGGATTTCTCAGGGTTTTACTACATATGAACACTTTTCACATTCTCCCGTGCAACGCGGCTGCTAGTCCTAGTTTCATGCAAAATCTTATGGTTCTAGGTCATGTCCAAGCATCCAAAGCCGGCTAAAAAGTGAATAATCGACAACGAAAACTTGAATTGTACTACTTCTTATTGGCTATTACATCAACTTAGAAGCTTCATCTGTGTTCTACTATGGTGCTTTTAGTGTTTCCGCATACCGCAGCACGCGACATAGCTTTGCAGACGATAAATGTAACCGTCTCAGAGAGAAGAGCGGCCAATATGGCGATCTGGCTTTAAGTCGACTCGATAACAAATGACGAAAACGGACCGATTTCTCGGGGTTTTACTACATATGAGCACTTTTCACATTCTCCCGTGCAAGGCGGCTGCTAATCCTCCTTTCATGCAAAATCATAAGTTCCTAGGTCATGTCCAAGCCACCAAAGACGGCTAAAAATTAAATAATCGACAACTAAAACTTGAATTGGACTACTTCCTACTGGCTATTACTTCAACTTAGAAGCTTCTTCAGTGTTGTACTATGGTGCTTTTAGTGTTTCCGCATACCGCAGCACGCGACATAGGTTTGCAGACGATATATGTAACCGTCTCAGAGAGAAAAGCGGCCAATGTGACGATCTGGCTTTAAGTCGATTTGATAACAAATGACGAAAACGGACGGATTCCTCAGGTTTTTACTACATATGAACACTTTTCACATTCTCCCGTGCAACGCGGATGCTAGTCCTCCTTTCATGCAACATCTTAAGTTCCTAGCTCATGTCCAAGGCACCAAAGAAGCGTAAAAAGTAAATAATCGATACCTAAAACTTGAATTGTACTACTTCTTACTGGCTATTACATCAACTTACAACCTTCATCTGTGTTCTACTATGGTGCTTTTAGTGTCTGCATACCGCAGCACGCGACATAGCTTTGCATACGATAAATGTAATCGTTTCAGACAGAACTGCGGCCAATGTGACGATCTGGCTTTAAGTCGATTCGATAACAAATGACGAAAACGAACGGATTTCTCAGGTTTGTACTACATATGAGCACGTTTCACATTCTCCCGTGCAACGAGGCTGCTAGTCCTCCTTTCATGCAGGATATTAAGGTCCTAGCTCATGTCCAAGGCACCAAAGAAGGGTAAAAAGACAATAATCGATACCTAAAACTTGAATTGTTCTACATCTTAGTGGCTATTACATCAACTTAGAAGCTTCTTCTGTGTTCTACTACATTGCTGTTAGTGTCTCCGCATACCGCAGCATGCGACATAGCTTTGTAGACGATAAATGTAACCGTTTCAGAGAGAAGAGCGGCCAATGTGGCTTTAAGTCGATTCGATAACAAATGACCAAAGCGGACGGATTTCTCAGGTTTTTACTACATATGAACAATTTTCACATTCCCGCGTGCAACGCGGCTGCTAGTCCTCCTTTCACGCAAAATCTTACGGTTCCATCTCATGTCAAAGCCACCAAAGCCGGCTAAAAAGTGAATAATCGACAACTAAAACTTGAATTGTACTACTTCTTACTGGTTATTACTTCAAATTAGAAGCTTCTTCTGTGTTCTACTATGGTGCTTTTAGTGTTTCGGCATACCGCAGCACGCGACATAGCTTTGCAGACGATAAATGTAACCGTTTCAGAGAGAAGAACGGCCAATGTGACGATCTGGCTTTAAGTCGATTCGATAACAAAAGACGAAAACGGACGGTTTCCTCAGGTTTTTACTACATATGAACACTTTTCACATTCTCCCGTGCAACGCGGCTACTAGTCCTCCTTTCATGCAGGATATTAAGGTCCGAGCTCATGTCCAAGGCACCAAAGAAGGGTAAAAAGTCAATAATCGATACCTAAAGCTTGAATTGTTCTACTTCTTAGTGGCTATTACATCAACTTAGAAGCTTCTTCTGTGTTCTACTACGGTGCTTTTAGTGTTTCCGCATACTGCAGCACGCGACATAGCTTTGCAGACGATAAATGTAACCGTCTCAAAGAGAAAAGCGGCCAATGTGACGATCTGGCTTTACGTCGATTCGATAACAAATGACGAAAACGGACGAATTTCTCAGGTTTTTACTACATATGAACACTTTTCACATTCTACCGTGCAACGCGGCTGCTAGTCCTCCTTTCATGCAAAATCGTAAGGTCCTAGGTCATGTCCAAGCCACCAAAGCCGGCTAAAAAGTAAATAATCGACAACTAAAACTTGAATTGTACTACTTCTTACTGGCTATTACTTCAACATAGAAGCTTCGTCAGTGTTGTACTATGGTGCTTTTAGTGTTTTCGCATATCGCAGCACGCGACATATCTTTGCAGACGATAAGTGTAACCGTTTCATAGAGAAGAGCGACCAATGTGACGATCTGGCTTTAAGTTGAATCGATAACAAATGACGAAAACGGACGGATTTCATAGGTTTTTACTACATATGAACACTTTTCACATTCTCCCGTGCAACGCGGCTGCAAGTCCTACTTTCATGCAACATCTTAAGTTCCTAGCTCATGTCCAAGGCACCAAAGAAGCGTAAAAAGTAAATAATCGATACCTAAAACTTGAATTGTACTACTTCTTACTGGCTATTACTACAACTTACAACCTTCATCTGTGTTCTACTATGGTGCTTTTAGTGTCTGCATACCGCAGCACGTGACATAGCTTTGCATACGATAAATGTAATCGTTTCAGACAGAACTGCGGCCAATGTGACGATCTGGCTTTAAGTCGATTCGATAACAAATGACGAAAACGAACGGATTTCTCAGGTTTTTACTACATATGAACACTTTTCACATTCTCCCGTGCAACGCGGCTGCTAGTCCTCCTTTCATGCAAAATCTTATGGTCCTAGGTCATGTCCAAGCCACCAAGGCCGGCTAAAAAGAGCATAATCGACAAGTAAAACTTGAATTGTACTACTTCTTACTGGCTATTACTTCAACGTAGAAGCTTCTTCTGTGTTCTACTATGGTGCTTTTAGTGTCTCCGCATACCGCAGCACGCGACATAGGTTTGCAGACGATAAATTTAACCGTCTCAGAGGGAAAAGCGTCCATTGTGACGATCTGGCTTTAAGTGGATTTGATAACAAATTACGAAAACGGACTAATTTCTCAGGTCTTTACTACATATGAAAACTTTTCACATTCTCCCGTGCAACGCGGCTGCTAGTCCTCCTTTCATGCAAAACCTTAAGTTCCTAGGTCATGTCCAAGCCACCAAAGCCGGCTAAAAATTAAATAATCGACAACTAAAACTTGAATTGGACTACTTCCTACTGGCTATTACATCAACTTACAACCTTCATCTGTGTTCTACTATGGTGCTTTTATTGTCTGCATACCGCAGCACGCGACATAGCTTTGCAGACGATAAATGTAACCGTCTCAGAGAGAAGAGCGGCCAATATGGCGATCTGGCTTTAAGTCGACTCGATAACAAATGACGAAAACGGACCGATTTCTCGGGGTTTTACTACATATGAGCACTTTTCACATTCTCCCGTGCAAGGCGGCTGCTAATCCTCCTTTCATGCAAAATCATAAGTTCCTAGGTCATGTCCAAGCCACCAAAGACGGCTAAAAATTAAATAATCGACAACTAAAACTTGAATTGGACTACTTCCTACTGGCTATTACTTCAACTTAGAAGCTTCTTCAGTGTTGTACTATGGTGCTTTTAGTGTTTCCGCATACCGCAGCACGCGACATAGGTTTGCAGACGATATATGTAACCGTCTCAGAGAGAAAAGCGGCCAATGTGACGATCTGGCTTTAAGTCGATTTGATAACAAATGACGAAAACGGACGGATTCCTCAGGTTTTTACTACATATGAACACTTTTCACATTCTCCCGTGCAACGCGGATGCTAGTCCTCCTTTCATGCAACATCTTAAGTTCCTAGCTCATGTCCAAGGCACCAAAGAAGCGTAAAAAGTAAATAATCGATACCTAAAACTTGAATTGTACTACTTCTTACTGGCTATTACATCAACTTACAACCTTCATCTGTGTTCTACTATGGTGCTTTTAGTGTCTGCATACCGCAGCACGCGACATAGCTTTGCATACGATAAATGTAATCGTTTCAGACAGAACTGCGGCCAATGTGACGATCTGGCTTTAAGTCGATTCGATAACAAATGACGAAAACGAACGGATTTCTCAGGTTTGTACTACATATGAGCACGTTTCACATTCTCCCGTGCAACGCGGCTGCTAGTCCTCCTTTCATGCAGGATATTAAGGTCCTAGCTCATGTCCAAGGCACCAAAGAAGGGTAAAAAGACAATAATCGATACCTAAAACTTGAATTGTTCTACATCTTAGTGGCTATTACATCAACTTAGAAGCTTCTTCTGTGTTCTACTACATTGCTGTTAGTGTCTCCGCATACCGCAGCATGCGACATAGCTTTGTAGACGATAAATGTAACCGTTTCAGAGAGAAGAGCGGCCAATGTGGCTTTAAGTCGATTCGATAACAAATGACCAAAGCGGACGGATTTCTCAGGTTTTTACTACATATGAACAATTTTCACATTCCCGCGTGCAACGCGGCTGCTAGTCCTCCTTTCACGCAAAATCTTACGGTTCCATCTCATGTCAAAGCCACCAAAGCCGGCTAAAAAGTGAATAATCGACAACTAAAACTTGAATTGTACTACTTCTTACTGGTTATTACTTCAAATTAGAAGCTTCTTCTGTGTTCTACTATGGTGCTTTTAGTGTTTCGGCATACCGCAGCACGCGACATAGCTTTGCAGACGATAAATGTAACCGTTTCAGAGAGAAGAACGGCCAATGTGACGATCTGGCTTTAAGTCGATTCGATAACAAAAGACGAAAACGGACGGTTTCCTCAGGTTTTTACTACATATGAACACTTTTCACATTCTCCCGTGCAACGCGGCTACTAGTCCTCCTTTCATGCAGGATATTAAGGTCCGAGCTCATGTCCAAGGCACCAAAGAAGGGTAAAAAGTCAATAATCGATACCTAAAGCTTGAATTGTTCTACTTCTTAGTGGCTATTACATCAACTTAGAAGCTTCTTCTGTGTTCTACTACGGTGCTTTTAGTGTTTCCGCATACTGCAGCACGCGACATAGCTTTGCAGACGATAAATGTAACCGTCTCAAAGAGAAAAGCGGCCAATGTGACGATCTGGCTTTACGTCGATTCGATAACAAATGACGAAAACGGACGAATTTCTCAGGTTTTTACTACATATGAACACTTTTCACATTCTACCGTGCAACGCGGCTGCTAGTCCTCCTTTCATGCAAAATCGTAAGGTCCTAGGTCATGTCCAAGCCACCAAAGCCGGCTAAAAAGTAAATAATCGACAACTAAAACTTGAATTGTACTACTTCTTACTGGCTATTACTTCAACATAGAAGCTTCGTCAGTGTTGTACTATGGTGCTTTTAGTGTTTTCGCATATCGCAGCACGCGACATATCTTTGCAGACGATAAGTGTAACCGTTTCATAGAGAAGAGCGACCAATGTGACGATCTGGCTTTAAGTTGAATCGATAACAAATGACGAAAACGGACGGATTTCATAGGTTTTTACTACATATGAACACTTTTCACATTCTCCCGTGCAACGCGGCTGCAAGTCCTACTTTCATGCAACATCTTAAGTTCCTAGCTCATGTCCAAGGCACCAAAGAAGCGTAAAAAGTAAATAATCGATACCTAAAACTTGAATTGTACTACTTCTTACTGGCTATTACTACAACTTACAACCTTCATCTGTGTTCTACTATGGTGCTTTTAGTGTCTGCATACCGCAGCACGTGACATAGCTTTGCATACGATAAATGTAATCGTTTCAGACAGAACTGCGGCCAATGTGACGATCTGGCTTTAAGTCGATTCGATAACAAATGACGAAAACGAACGGATTTCTCAGGTTTTTACTACATATGAACACTTTTCACATTCTCCCGTGCAACGCGGCTGCTAGTCCTCCTTTCATGCAAAATCTTATGGTCCTAGGTCATGTCCAAGCCACCAAGGCCGGCTAAAAAGAGCATAATCGACAAGTAAAACTTGAATTGTACTACTTCTTACTGGCTATTACTTCAACGTAGAAGCTTCTTCTGTGTTCTACTATGGTGCTTTTAGTGTCTCCGCATACCGCAGCACGCGACATAGGTTTGCAGACGATAAATTTAACCGTCTCAGAGGGAAAAGCGTCCATTGTGACGATCTGGCTTTAAGTGGATTTGATAACAAATTACGAAAACGGACTAATTTCTCAGGTCTTTACTACATATGAAAACTTTTCACATTCTCCCGTGCAACGCGGCTGCTAGTCCTCCTTTCATGCAAAACCTTAAGTTCCTAGGTCATGTCCAAGCCACCAAAGCCGGCTAAAAATTAAATAATCGACAACTAAAACTTGAATTGGACTACTTCCTACTGGCTATTACATCAACTTACAACCTTCATCTGTGTTCTACTATGGTGCTTTTATTGTCTGCATACCGCAGCACGCGACATAGCTTTGCATACGATAAATGTAATCGTTTCAGACAGAACTGCGGCCAATGTGACGATCTGGCTTTAAGTCGATTCGATAACAAATGACGAAAACGAACGGATTTCTCAGGTTTGTACTACATATGAGCACGTTTCACATTCTCCCGTGAAACGCGGCTGCTAGTCCTCCTTTCATGCAGGATATTAAGGTCCTAGCTTATGTCCAAGGCACCAAAGAAGGGTAAAAAGACAATAATCGATACCTAAAACTTGAATTGTTCTACATCTTAGTGGCTATTACATCAACTTAGAAGCTTCTTCTGTGTTCTACTACATTGCTTTTAGTGTCTCCGCATACCGCAGCATGCGACATAGCTTTGTAGACGATAGATGTAACCGTTTCAGAGAGAAGAGCGGCCAATGTGGCTTTAAGTCGATTCGATAACAAATGACCAAAGCGGACGGATTTCTCAGGTTTTTACTACATATGAACAATTTTCACATTCCCGCATGCAACGCGGCTGTTAGTCCTCCATTCACGCAAAATCTTACGGTTCCATCTCATGTCAAAGCCACAAAAGCCGGCTAAAAAGTGAATAATCGACAACTAAAACTTGAATTGTACTACTTCTTACTGGTTATTACTTCAAATTAGAAGCTTCTTTTGTGTTCTACTATGGTGCTTTTAGTGTCTCCGTATACCGCGGCACGCGACATAGCTTTGCAGACGATAAATGTAACCGTCTCAGAGAGAAAAGCGGCCAACGTGGTGATCTGGCTTTAAGTCGATTCGATAACAAATGACGAAAACGGACCGATTTCTCAGGTTTTTACTACATACGAGCACTTTTCACATTCTCCCGTGCAACGCGGCTGCTAATCCTCCTTTCGTGCAAAATCTTAAGGTCCTAGGTCATGTCCAAGCCACCAAAGCCGGCTAAAAAGTGAATAATCGACAAGTAAAACTTGAATTGTACTACTTCTTACTGGCTATTACTTCAACTTAGAAGCTTCTTCTGTGTTCTACTACGGTGATTTTAGTGTCTCCGCAATCCGCAGCACGCGACATAGCTTTGCAGACGATAAATGTAACCGTCTCAGAGAGAAAAGCAGCCAATGTGACGATCTGGCTTTAAGTCGATTCGATAACAAATGACGAAAAGGGACGGCTTTCTCAGGTTTTTACTACATATGAACACTTTTCACATTCTCCCGTGCAACGCGGCTGCTAGTCCTCCTTTCGTGCAGGATATTAACGTCCTAGCTCATGTCCAAGACACCAAAGAAGGGAAAAAGTCAATAATCGATACCAAAACTTGAATTGTACTACTTCTTAGTGGCTATTACATCAACTTAGAAGCTTCATCTGTGTTCTACTATGGTGCTTTTAGTGTTTCCGCATACTGCAGCACGCGACATAGCTTTGCAGACGATAAATGTAACCATCTCAGAGAGAAGAGCGGCCAATATGGCGATCTGGCTTTAAGTCGATTCGAAAACAAATGACGAAAACGGACCGATTTCTCAGGTTTTTACTACATACGAGCACTTTTCACATTCTCCCGTGCAACGCGGCTGCTAATCCTCCTTTCGTGCAAAATCTTAAGGTCCTAGGTCATGTCCAAGCCACCAAAGCCGGCTAAAAAGTGAATAATCGACAAGTAAAACTTGAATTGTACTACTTCTTACTGGCTATTACTTCAACTTAGAAGCTTCTTCTGTGTTCTACTACGGTGATTTTAGTGTCTCCGCAATCCGCAGCACGCGACATAGCTTTGCAGACGATAAATGTAACCGTCTCAGAGAGAAAAGCAGCCAATGTGACGATCTGGCTTTAAGTCGATTCGATAACAAATGACGAAAAGGGACGGCTTTCTCAGGTTTTTACTACATATGAACACTTTTCACATTCTCCCGTGCAACGCGGCTGCTAGTCCTCCTTTCATGCAAAATCTTATGGTCGTAGGTCATGTCCAAGCCACCAAGGCCGGATAAAAAGAGCATAATCGACAACTAAAACATGAATTGTACTACTTCTTACTGGCTATTACTTCAACGTAGAAGCTTCTTCTGTGTTCTAATATGGTGCTTTTAGTGTCTCCGCATACCGCAGCACGCGACATAGCTTTGCAGACGATAAATTTAACCGTCTCAGAGAGAAAAGCGGCCAATGTGACGATCTGGCTTTAAGTCGATTCGATAACAAATGACGAAATCGGACTGATTTCTCAGGTTTTTACTACATATGAACACTTTTCACATACTCTCATGCAACGCGATTGCTAGTCATCCTTTCATGCAAAATCTTAAGGTCCTAGGTCATGTCCAAGCCACCAAAGCCGGCTAAAAAGTGAATAATCGACAACTAAATCTTGAATTGTACTACTTCTTACTGGCTATTACTTCAACTTAGAAGCTTCTTCAGTGTTGTACTATGGTGCTTTAAGTGTTTTCGCATATCGCAGCACGCGACATAGCTTTGCAGACGATAAGTGTAACCGTTTCAGAGAGAAGAGCGACCAATGTGACGATCTGGCTTTAAGTCGATTCGATAACAAATGACGAAAACGGACGGATTTCCCAGGTTTTTACTACATATGAACACTTTCCACATTCTCCCGTGCAACGCGGCTGCTAGTCCTTTTTTCATGCAAAATCTTAAGGTCCTAGGTCATGTCCAAGAAACCAAAGCCGGCTAAAAAGTTAATAATCGACAACTAAAACTTGAATTGTACTACTTCTTACTGGCTATTGCTTCAACTTTGAAGCTTCTTCTGTGTTCTACTATTGTGCTTTTAGTGTCTCGGCATACCGCAGCACGCGACATAGCTTTGCAGACGATAAATGTAACCGTCTCAGAGGGAAAAGCGGCCAATGTGACGATCTGGCTTTAAGTCGAATCGATAACAAATGACTAAAACAGACAGATTTCTCAGGCTTTTACTACATATGAACACTTTTCACATTCTCCCATGCAACGCGGCTGCTAGACCTCCTTTCATGCAAAGTCTTATGGTCCTAGGTCATGCCATAGCCACCAAAGCCGGCTAAAAGGTGAATAATCGACAACTAAAACTTGAATTGTACTACTTCTTACTGGCTATTACTTCAACTTAGAAGCTTCTCCTGTGTTCTGCTATGGTGCTTTTAGTGTTTCGGCATACCGCAGCACGCGACATAGCTTTGCAGACGATAAATGTAACCGTTTCAGAGAGAAGAACGGCCAATGTGACGATCTGGCTTTATGTCTATTCGATAACAAATGACGAAAACGGACGGATTTCTCAGGTTTTTACTACATATGAACACTTTTCACATTCTTCCGTACAACGCGGCTGCTAGTCCTCCTTTCATGCTAAAACTTAAGGTCCTAGGTCATGTCCAAGCCACCAAAGAAGGCTTAAAAGTGAATAATCGACAACTAAAACTTGAATTGTACTACTTCTTACTGGCTATTGCTTCAACTTTGAAGCTTCTTCTGTGTTCTACTATGGTGCTTTTAGTGTCTCCGCATAACGCAGCACGCGACATAGCTTTGCAGACGATAAATGTAACCGTCTCAGAGAGAAAAGCGGCCATTGTGACGATCTGGCTTTAAGTCGAATCGATAACAAATGACGAAAACGGACGGATTTCTCAGGTTTTTACTACATATGAACACATTTCACATTCTCCCATGCAACGCGGCTGCTACTCCTCCTTTCATGCAAAATCTTATGGTCCTAGGTCATGTCATAGCCACCAAAGCCGGTTAAAAAAAGAATAATCGACAACTAAAACTTGAATTGTACTACTTCGTACTGGCTATTACTTCAACTTACAAGCTTCTTCTGTGTTCTACTATGGTGCTTTTAGTGTTTCGACATATGGCAGCACGCGACATAGCTTTGCAGACGATAAATGTAACCGTTTCAGAGAGAAGAACGGCCAATGTGACGATCTGGCTTCAAGTCGATTCGATAACAACTTACGGAAACGGACGGATTTTTCAGGTTTTTACTACATATGAACACTTTTCAAATTCTCCCGTGCAACGCGGTTACTAGTCCTTTTTTCTTGCAAAATCTTAAGGTCCTAGGTCATGTCCAAGCCACCAAAGCCGGCTAAAAAGTTAATAATCGACAACTAAAACTTGAATTGTGCTACTTCTTACTGGCTATTGCTTCAACTTTGAAGCTTCTTCTGTGTTCTACTATGGTGCTTTTAGTGTCTCCGCATACCGCAGCATGCGACATTGCTTTGCAGACGATAAATGTAACCGTCTCAGAGGGAAATGCGGCCAATGTGACGATCTGGCTTTAAGTTGAATCGATAACAAATGACGAAAACGGACGGATTTCTCAGGCTTTTACTACATATGAACACTTTTCACATTCTCCCGTGCAACGCGGCAGCTAGTCCTCCTTTCATGCAAAATCTTAAGGTTCCACCTCATGTCCAGGGCACCAAAGCCGGCTAAAAATCAATAATCGATAACCAAAACTTGAATTGTACTGCTTCTTACTGGCTATTTCTTCAACTTTGAAGCTTCTTCTGTGTTCTATGATGCTTTTAGTGTTTCGGCATACCGAAGAACGCGACATAGCTTTGCAGACGATAAATGTAACCGTTTCAGACAGAACTGCGGCCAATGTGACGATCTGGCTTTAAGTCGATACGATAACAAATGACGAAAACGGACGGAATTCGCAGGTTTGTACTACATATGAACACTTTTCACATTCTCCCGTGCACCGCGGCTGCTAGTCCTCCTTTCATGCAAAATCTTAAGGTTCCACCTCATGTCCAGGGCACCAAAGCCGGCTAAAAATCAATAATCGATAACCAAAACTTGAATTGTACTGCTTCTTACTGGCTATTGCTTCAACTTAGAAGCTACTTCTGTGTTCTACTATGGTGCTTTTAGTGTCTCCGCATACCGCAGCACGCGACATAGCTTTGCAGACGATAAATAAAACCGTCTCAGAGAGAAAAGCGGCCAAAGTGACGATCTGGCTTTAAGTCGATTCGATAATAAATGACGAAAACGGACGGTTTTCTCAGGTTTTTACTACATATGAACACTTTTACATTCTCCCGTGCAACGCGGCTGATAGTTCTCCTTTCATGCAAACTCTTATGGTCCTAGATCATGTCCAAGCCACCAAAGCCGGCTAAAAAGTGAATAATCCACAACTAAAACTTGAATTGTACTATTCCCTACTGGCTATTACTTCAACTTAGAAGCTTCTTCTGTGTTCTACTATGGTGCTTTTAGTGTCTCCGCATACCGCAGCACGCGACATAGCTTTGCAGACGATAAATGTAACCGTCTCAGAGAGAAATGCGGCCAATGTGACGATCTGGCTTTAAGTCGATTGAATAACGAATGACGAAAACCGATGGATTTCTCATGTTTTTATTACATATGAACACTTTTCACATTCTCCCGTGCAACGCGGCTGCTAGTCCTCCTTTCATGCAAAATCTTAAGGTTCCACCTCATGTCCAAGGCACCAAAGCCGGCTAAAAATCAATAATCGATAACCAAAACTTGAATTGTACTGCTTCTTACTGGCTATTGCTTCAACTTAGAAGCTACTTCTGTGTTCTACTATGGTGCTTTTAGTGTCTCCGCATACCGCAGCACGCGACATAGCTTTGCAGACGATAAATGTAACCATCTCAGAGAGAAAAGCGGCCAAAGTGACGATCTGGCTTTAAGTCGATTCGATAATAAATGACGAAAACGGACGGTTTTCTCAGGTTTTTACTACATATGAACACTTTTACATTCTCCCGTGCAACGCGGCTGATAGTCCTCCTTTCATGCAAACTCTTAAGGTCCTAGATCATGTCCAAGCCACCAAAGCCGGCTAAAAAGTGAATAATCCACAATTAAAACTTGAATTGTACTATTTCCTACTGGCTATTACTTCAACTTAGAAGCTTCTTCTGTGTTCTACTATGGTGCTTTTAGTGTCTCCGCATACCGCAGCACGCGACATAGCTTTGCAGACGATAAATGTAACCGTCTCAGAGAGAAATGCGGCCAATGTGACGATCTGGCTTTAAGTCGATTGAATAACGAATGACGAAAACGGACGGATTTCTCAGGTTTTTACTACATATGAACCCTTTTCACATTCTCCCGTGCAACGCGGCTGCTAGTCCTCCTTTCATGCAAAATCTTAAGGTTCCACCTCATGTCCAGGGCATCAAAGCCGGCTAAAAATCAATAATCGATAAAAAAAACTTGGATTGTACTGCTTCTGACTGGCTATTGCTTATACTTAGAAGCTACTTCTGTGTTCTACTATGGTGCTTTTAGTGTCTCCGCATGCCGCAGCACGCGACATATCTTTGCAGACGATAAATGTAACCATCTCAGAGGGAAATGCGGCCAATGTGACGATCTGGCTTTAAGTCGATTCGATAACGAATGACGAAAACGGACGGATTTCTCAGGTTTTTACTACATATGAACCCTTTTCACATTCTCCCGTGCAACGCCCCAGCTAGTCCTCCTTTCATGCAAAATCTTAAGGTTCCACCTCATGTCCAGGGCACCAAAGCCGGCTAAAAATCAATAATCGATAACCAAAACTTGAATTGTACTGCTTCTTACTGGCTATTTCTTCAACTTAGAAGCTTCTTCTGTGTTCTACTATGGTGCTTTTAGTGTTTCGGCTTAACGCAGCACGCGACATAGCTTTGCAGACGATAACTGTAACCGTTTTAGAGAGAACAACGGCCAATGTGACGATCTTCCTTTAAGTCGATTCGATAACAAATGACGAAAACGGACGGATTTCTCAGGTTTTTACTACATATGAACACTTTTCACATTCTCCCGTGCAACGCGGCTGCAAGTAATCCTTTCATGCAAAATCTTAAGGTCCTAGATCATGTTCAAGCCACCAAAGCCGGCTAAAAAGTGAATAATCGACAACTAAAACTTGAATTGTACTACTTCTTACTGGCTATTGCTTCAAATTAGAAGTTTCTTCTGTGGTCTACTATGGTGCTTTTAGTGTCTCCGCATACCGCAGCACGCGACGTAGCTTTGCAGACGATAAATGTAACCGTCTCAGAGAGAAAAGCGGCCAATGTGACGATATGGCTTTAAGTCGATTCGATAACAAAGGGCGAAAACGGATGGATCTCTCACGTTTTTATTACATATGAACACTTTTCACATTCTCCCGTGCAACGCCTCTGCTAGACCTCCTTTCATGCAAAATCTTAAGGTTCCACCTCATGTCCAAGGCACCAAAGCCGGCTAAAAATCAATGATCGATAACCAAAACATGAATTGTACTGCTTCTTACTGGCTATTACTCCAACTTAGAAGCTTCTTCTGTGTTCTACTATGGTGCTTTTAGTGTCTCCGCATACCGCAGCACGCGACATAGCTTTGCAGCGATAAATGTAACCGTCTCAGAGAGAAAAGGGGCCAATGTGACGATCTGGCTTTAAGTCGATTCGATAACAAATGACGAAAACGGACGGATTTCTCAGGTTTTTACTACATATGAACCCTTTTCACATTCTCCCGTGCAACGCGGCTGCTAGTCCTCCTTTCATGCAAAATCATAAGGTTCCACCTCATGTCGAAGGCACCAAAGCCGCCTAAAAATGAAAAATCGATAACCAAAACTTGATTTGTACTGCTTCTTACTGGCTATTGCTTCAACTTAGAAGCTTCTTCTGTGTTCTACTATGGTGCTCTTAGTGTCTCCGCATACCACAGCACGCGACATAGCTTTGCTGACGATAAATGTAACCGTCTCATAGAGAAATGCGGCCAATGTGATGATCTAGCTGTAAGTCGATTCGATAACGAATGACGAAAACGGACGGATTTCTCAGGTTTTTACTACATATGAACCCTTTTCACATTCTCCCGTGCAACGCGGCAGCTAGTCCTCCTTTCATGCAAAATCATAAGGTTCCACCTCATGTCGAAGGCACCAAAGCCGCCTAAAAATGAAAAATCGATAACCAAAACTTGATTTGTACTGCTTCTTACTGGCTATTGCTTCAACTTAGAAGCTTCTTCTGTGTTCTACTATGGTGCTTTTAGTGTCTCCGCATACCACAGCACGCGACATAGCTTTGCTGACGATAAATGTAACCGTCTCATAGAGAAATGCGGCCAATGTGACGATCTGGCTTTAAGTCGATTCGATAACGAATGACGAAAACTTACGGATTTCTCAGGTTTTTACTACATATGAACACTTTTCACATTCTCCCGTGCAACGCGGCTCCTAGTCCTCCTTTCATGCAAAATCTTATGGTCCTAGGTCATGTCCAAGCCACCAAAGCCGGCTAAAAAGTGAATAATCGACAAATAAAACTTGAATTGTACTACTTCTTACTGGCTATTACCTCAACTTAGAAGCGCCTTCTGTGTTCTACTATGGTGCATTTAGTGTTTCGGCATACCGCAGCACGCGACATAGCTTTGCAGACGATAAATGTAACCGTCTCAGAGAGGAAAGCGGCCAATGTGACGATCTGGCTTTAAGTCGATTCGATAACAAATGACGAAAACGGACGGATTTCTCAGGTTTTTACTACATATGAACATTTTTCACATTCTCCCGTGGAACGCGGCTGCAAGTCCTCCTTTCATGCAAAATCTTAAGGTCCTAGGTCATGTCCAAGCCACCAAAGCCGGCTGTTGTTGTTGTTGTCTTCAGTCCTGAGACTGGTTTGATGCAGCTCTCCATGCTACTCTATCCTGTGCAAGCTGCTTCATCTCCCAGTACCTACTGCAACCTACATCCTTCTGAATCTGCTTAGTGTACTCATCTGTCGGTCTCCCTCTACGATTTTTTCCCTCCACGCTGCCCTCCAATGTTAAATTTGTGATCCCTTGATGCCTCAAAACATGTCCTACCAACCGATCCCTTCTTCTAGTCAAGTTGTGCCACAAACTTCTCTTCTCCCCAATCCTATTTAATACCTCCTCATTAGTTACGTGATCTATCCACCTTATCTTCAGTATTCTTTTGTAGCACCACATTTCGAAAGCTTCTATTCTCTTCTTGTCCAAACTAGTTGTCGTCCATGTTTCACTTCCATACATGGCTACACTCCAAACAAATACTTTCAGAAACGACTTCCTGATACATAAATCTATATTCGATGTTAACAAATTTCTCTTCCTCAGAAACGCTTTCCTTGCCATTGCCAGTCTACATTTTATATCCTCTCTACTTCGACCATCATCAGTTATTTTACTTCCTAAATAGCAAAACTCCTTTACTACTTTAAGTGTCTCATTTCCTAATCTAAGTCCCTCAGCATCACCCGATTTAATTTGATTACATTCCATTATCCTCGTTTTGCTTTTGTTAATGTTCATCTTATATCCTCCTTTCAAGACACTGTCCATTCCGTTCAACTGCTCTTCCAAGTCCTTTGCCGTCTCTGACAGAATTACAAAGTCATCGGCGAACCTCAAAGTTTTTACTTCGTCTGGATGAATTTTAATACCTACTCCAAATTTTTCTTTTGTTTCCTTTACTGCTTGCTCAATATACAGATTGAATAACATCGGGGAGAGGCTACAACCCTGTCTCGCTCCTTTCCCAACCACTGTTTCCCTTTCATGCCCCTCGATTCTTATGACTGCCATCTGGTTTCTGTACAAATTATAAATAGCCTTTCGCTCCCTGTATTTTACCTCTGCCACCTTTAGAATTTGAAAAAGAGTATTCCAGTCAACATTGTCAAAAGCTTTCTCTAAGTCTACAAATGCTAGAAACGTAGGTTTGCCTTTTCTTAATCTTTCTTCTAAGATAAATCGTAAGGTCAGTATTGCCTCACGTGTTCCAACATTTCGACGGAATCCAAACTGATCCTCCCCGAGGTCTGCATCTACCAGTTTTTCTATTAGTCTGTAAAGAATTCGCGTTAGTATTTTGCAGCCGTGGCTTATTAAACTGATAGTTCGGTAATTTTCACATCTGTCAGCACCTGCTTTCTTTGGGATTGGAATTATTATATTCTTCTTGAAGTCTGAGGGTATTTCGCCTGTCTCAACATCAAAGCCGGCTACAAAGTGAACAATCGACAACTAAAACTTGAATTGTCCTACATCTTACTGGCTATTGCTTCAACTTAGAAGCTTCTTCTGTGTTCTGCTATGGTGCTTTTAGTGTCTCCGCATACCGCAGCACGAGACATAGCTTTGCAGACGATAAATGTAACTGTTTCAGAGAGAAAAGCGGCCAATGTCACGATCTGGCTTTAAGGCGATTCGATAACAAATGACGAAAACGGACGGATTTCTCAGGTTTTTACTACATATGAACACTTTTCACATTCTCCCGTGCAACGCGGCTGCAAGTCCTCCTTTCATGCAAAATCTTAAGGTCCTAGGTCATGTCCAAGCCACCAAAGCCGGCTAAAAAGTGAGTAATCGACAACTAAAACTTGAATTGTACTACTTCTTACTGGCTATTGCTTCAACTTAGAAGCTTCTTCTGTGTTCTACTATGGTGCTTTTAGTGTCTCCGCATACCGCAACACGCGACATAGCTTTGCAGACGATAAATGTAACCGTTTCAGAGAGAAGAGCGGCCAATTTGACGATCTGGCTTTAAGTCGATTCGATAACAAATGACGAAACCGGACGAATTTCTCAGGTTTTTACTACATATGAACCCTTTTCACATTCTCCCGTGTAACGCGGCTGCTAGTCCTCCTTTCATCCAAAATCTTAAGGTTCCACCTAATGTCCAAGGCACCAAAGCCGGCTAAGAATCAATAATCGATAACCAAAACTTGAAATGTACTACTTCTTACTGGCTATTACTTCAACTTAGAAGCTTGTTCTGTGTTCTACTATGGTGCTTTTAGTGTTTCGGCATACCGCAGCGCGCGTCATAGCTTTGCAGACGATAAAGGTAACCGTTTCAGAGAGAAAAGCGGCCAATGTGACGATCTGTCTTTAAGCCGATTCGATAACCAATGACGAAAACGGACGGATTTCTCAGGTTTTTACTACATATGAACACTTTTCACATTCTCCCGTGAAACGCGGCTGCTAGTCCTCCTTTCATGCAAAATCTTAAGGTCCTAGGTCATGTTCAAGCCACCAAAGCCGGCTAAAAAGTGAATAATCGACAACTAAAGCTTGAAATGTACTACTTCCTACTGGCTATTACTTCAAATCAGAAGCTTCTTCTGTGTTCTACTATGGTGCTTTTAGTGTCTCCGCATACCTCTGCACGCGACATAGATTTGCAGGCGATAAATGTAACCGCGTCAGAGAGAAAAGCGGCCAATGTGACGATCTGGCTTTAAGTCGATTCGATAACAAAAGACGAAAACGGACGGATTTCTCAGGTTTTTACTACATATGAACACTTTTCACATTCTCCCGTGCAACGCCGCTGCTAGTCCTCCTTTCATGCAAAATCTTAAGGTCCTAGGTCATATCCAAGCCACCAAAGGCGGCTAAAATGTGAATAATCGACAGCTAAAACTTGAATTATACCACATCTTACTCTCTATTACTTCAA
This sequence comes from Schistocerca gregaria, assembly GCF_023897955.1. NCBI lineage: Eukaryota > Metazoa > Arthropoda > Insecta > Orthoptera > Acrididae > Schistocerca > Schistocerca gregaria. The sequence goes on from NW_026061973.1 coordinate 1,181,671, forward strand.
CTCAGAAACTTCTTCTGTGTTCTGCTATGGTGCTTTTAGTGTTCGGCATACCGCAGCACGCGACATAGCTTTGCAGACGATAAATGTAACCGTTTTAGAGAGAAGAACGGCCAATGTGGCGATCTGGCTTTAAGTCGATTCGATAACAAATGACGAAAACGGACGGATTTCTCAGGTTTTTACTACATATGAACCCTTTTCACATTCTCCCGTGCAACGCGGCTGCTAGTCCTCCTTTCATGCAAAATCTTAAGGTCCTAGGTCATATACAAGCCACCAAAGCCGGCTAAAAAGTGAATAATCGACAACTAAAACTTGAATTGTACTACTTCTTACTGGCTATTACTTCAACTTAGAAGCTTCTTCTGTGTTCTACTATGGTGCTTTTAGTGTCTCCGCATACCGCAGCACGCGACATAGCTTTGCAGACGATAAATGTAACCGTCTCAGAGAGAAAATCGGCCAATGTGACGATCTGGCTATAAGTCGATTCGATAACAAAAGACGAAAACGGACGGATTTCTCAGGTTTTTACTACATATGAACCCTTTTCACATTCTCCCGTGCAACGCGGCTGCTAGTCCTCCTTTCATGCAAAATCATAAGGTTCCACCTCATGTCCAAGTCACCAAAGCCGGCTAAATATCAATAATCGATAACCAGAACTTGAATTGTACTGCAGCTTACTGGCAATTGCTTCAACTTAGAACCTTCTTCTGTGTTCTACTATGGTGCTTTTAGTGTCTCCGCATACCGCAGCACGCGACATAGCTTTGCAGACGATAAATGTAACCGTCTCAGAGAGAAAAACGGCCAATGTGACGATCTGGCTGTACGTCGATTCGATTACGAATGAAGAAACGTGCGGATTTCTCAGGTTTTTACTACATATGAACCCTTTTCACATTCACCCGTGCAACGCGGCTGCTAGTCCTCCTTTCATGCAAAATCTTAAGGTTCCACCTCATGTCCAGGGCACCAAAGCCAGCTAAAAATCAACAATCGATAATCAAAACTTGTATTGTACTGCTTCTTACTGGCTATTGCTTCAACTTAGAAGCCTCTTCTGTGTTCTACTACGGTGCTTTTAGTGTCTCCGCATACCGCAACACACGACATAGCTTTGCAGACGAAAAATATAACCGTTTCAGAGAGAAGAGCGGCCAATATGACGATCTGGCTTTAAGTCGATTCGATAACAAATGACGAAAACGGACGGATTTCTCAGGTTTTTACTACATATGAACACATTTCACATTCTCCCGTGCAACGCGGCTGCAAATCCTCCTTTCATGCAAAATCTTAAGTTCCTAGGTCATGCCCAAGCCACCAAAGCCGGCTACAAAGTGAATAATCGACAACTAAAACTTGAATTGTCCTACATCTTACTGGATATTGCTTCAACTTAGAAGTTTCTTCTGTGTTCTACTATGGTGCTTTTAGTGTCTCCGCATACCGCAGCACGCGTCATAGCTTTGCAGACGATAAATGTAACCGTTTCAGAGAGAAGAGCGGCCAATTTGACGATCTGGCTTTAAGTCAATTCGATAACAAATGACGAAAACGGACGAATTTCTATGGTTTTTACTACATATGAACACTTTTCACGTTCTCCCGTGCAACGCGGCTGCTAGTCCTCCTTTCATGCAAAATCTTAAGGTTCCACCTCATGTCCAAGGCACCAAAGCCGGCTAAAAATCAATAATCGATAACCAAAACTTGAAATATACTGCTTCTTACTGGCTATTGCTTCAACTTAGAAGCTTCTTCTGTGTTCTACTATGGTGCTTTCAGTGTCTAAGCATACCGCAGCACGAGACATAGCTTTGCAGACGATAAATGTAACTGTTTCAGAGAGAAAAGCGGCCAATGTCACGATCTGGCTTTAAGGCGATTCGATAACAAATGACGAAAACGGACGGATTTCTCAGGTTTCTACTACATATGAACACTTTTCACATTCTCCCGTGCAACGCGGCTGCAAGTCCTCCTTTCATGCAAAATCTTAAGGTCCTAGGTCATGTCCAAGCCACCAAAGCCGGCTAAAAAGTGAGTAATCGACAACTAAAACTTGAATTGTACTACTTCTTACTGGCTATTGCTTCAACTTAGAAGCTTCTTCTGTGTTCTACTATGGTGCTTTTAGTGTCACCGCATACCGCAACACGCGACATAGCTTTGCAGACGATAAATGTAACCGTTTCAGAGAGAAGAGCGGCCAATTTGACGATCTGGCTTTAAGTCGATTCGATAACAAATGACGAAACCGGACGAATTTCTCAGGTTTTTACTACATATGAACCCTTTTCACATTCTCCCGTGCAACGCGGCTGCTAGTCCTCCTTTCATCCAAAATCTTAAGGTTCCACCTAATGTCCAAGGCACCAAAGCCGGCTAAGAATCAATAATCGATAACCAAAACTTGAAATGTACTATTTCTTACTGGCTATTACTTCAACTTAGAAGCTTGTTCTGTGTTCTACTATGGTGCTTTTAGTGTTTCGGCATACCGCAGCACGCGTCATAGCTTTGCAGACGATAAAGGTAACCGTTTCAGAGAGAAAAGCGGCCAATGTGACGATCTGTCTTTAAGCCGATTCGATAACCAATGACGAAAACGGACGGATTTCTCAGGTTTTTACTACATATGAACACTTTTCACATTCTCCCGTGCAACGCCGCTGCTAGTCCTCCTTTCATGCAAAATCTTAAGGTCCTAGGTCATGTCCAAGCCACCAAAGACGGCTAAAATGTGAATAATCGACAGCTAAAACTTGAATTATACCACATCTTACTCTCTATTACTTCAACTCAGAAACTTCTTCTGTGTTCTGCTATGGTGCTTTTAGTGTTCGGCATACCGCAGCACGCGACATAGCTTTGCAGACGATAAATGTAACCGTTTTAGAGAGAAGAACGGCCAATGTGGCGATCTGGCTTTAAGTCGATTCGATAACAAATGACGAAAACGGACGGATTTCTCAGGTTTTTACTACATATGAACCCTTTTCACATTCTCCCGTGCAACGCGGCTGCTAGTCCTCCTTTCATGCAAAATCTTAAGGTCCTAGGTCATATCCAAGCCACCAAAGCCGGCTAAAAAGTGAATAATCGACAACTAAAACTTGAATTGTACTACTTCTTACTGGCTATTACTTCAACTTAGAAGCTTCTTCTGTGCTCTACTATGGTGCTTTTAGTGTCTCCGCATACCGCAGCACGCGACATAGCTTTGCAGACGATAAATGTAACCGTCTCAGAGAGAAAATCGGCCAATGTGACGATCTGGCTATAAGTCGATTCGATAACAAATGACGAAAACGGACGGATTTCTCAGGTTTTTACTACATATGAACCCTTTTCACATTCTCCCGTGCAACGCGGCTGCTAGTCCTCCTTTCATGCAAAATCTTAAGGTTCCACCTCATGTCCAGGGCACCAAAGCCAGCTAAAAATCAACAATCGATAATCAAAACTTGTATTGTACTGCTTCTTACTGGCTATTGCTTCAACTTAGAAGCCTCTTCTGTGTTCTACTACGGTGCTTTTAGTGTCTCCGCATACCGCAACACACGACATAGCTTTGCAGACGAAAAATATAACCGTTTCAGAGAGAAGAGCGGCCAATATGACGATCTGGCTTTAAGTCGATTCGATAACAAATGACGAAAACGGACGGATTTCTCAGGTTTTTACTACATATGAACACATTTCACATTCTCCCGTGCAACGCGGCTGCAAATCCTCCTTTCATGCAAAATCTTAAGTTCCTAGGTCATGCCCAAGCCACCAAAGCCGGCTACAAAGTGAATAATCGACAACTAAAACTTGAATTGTCCTACATCTTACTGGATATTGCTTCAACTTAGAAGTTTCTTCTGTGTTCTACTATGGTGCTTTTAGTGTCTCCGCATACCGCAGCACGCGTCATAGCTTTGCAGACGATAAATGTAACCGTTTCAGAGAGAAGAGCGGCCAATTTGACGATCTGGCTTTAAGTCAATTCGATAACAAATGACGAAAACGGACGAATTTCTATGGTTTTTACTACATATGAACACTTTTCACGTTCTCCCGTGCAACGCGGCTGCTAGTCCTCCTTTCATGCAAAATCTTAAGGTTCCACCTCATGTCCAAGGCACCAAAGCCGGCTAAAAATCAATAATCGATAACCAAAACTTGAAATATACTGCTTCTTACTGGCTATTGCTTCAACTTAGAAGCTTCTTCTGTGTTCTACTATGGTGCTTTCAGTGTCTAAGCATACCGCAGCACGCGACATAGCTTTGCAGACGATAAAGGTAACCGTTTCAGAGAGAAAAGCGGCCAATGTGACGATCTGGCTTTAAGTCGATTCGATAACAAATGACGAAAACGGACGGATTTCTCAGGTTTTTACTACATATGAACATTTTTCACATTCTCCCGTGGAACGCGGCTGCAAGTCCTCCTTTCATGCAAAATCTTAAGGTCCTAGGTCATGTCCAAGCCATCAAAGCCGGCTGTTGTTGTTGTTGTCTTCAGTCCTGAGACTGGTTTGATGCAGCTCTCCATGCTACTCTATCCTGTGCAAGCTGCTTCATCTCCCAGTACCTACTGCAACCTACATCCTTCTGAATCTGCTTAGTGTACTCATCTGTCGGTCTCCCTCTACGATTTTTTCCCTCCACGCTGCCCTCCAATGTTAAATTTGTGATCCCTTGATGCCTCAAAACATGTCCTACCAACCGATCCCTTCTTCTAGTCAAGTTGTGCCACAAACTTCTCTTCTCCCCAATCCTATTTAATACCTCCTCATTAGTTACGTGATCTATCCACCTTATCTTCAGTATTCTTTTGTAGCACCACATTTCGAAAGCTTCTATTCTCTTCTTGTCCAAACTAGTTGTCGTCCATGTTTCACTTCCATACATGGCTACACTCCAAACAAATACTTTCAGAAACGACTTCCTGATACATAAATCTATATTCGATGTTAACAAATTTCTCTTCCTCAGAAACGCTTTCCTTGCCATTGCCAGTCTACATTTTATATCCTCTCTACTTCGACCATCATCAGTTATTTTACTTCCTAAATAGCAAAACTCCTTTACTACTTTAAGTGTCTCATTTCCTAATCTAAGTCCCTCAGCATCACCCGATTTAATTTGATTACATTCCATTATCCTCGTTTTGCTTTTGTTAATGTTCATCTTATATCCTCCTTTCAAGACACTGTCCATGCCGTTCAACTGCTCTTCCAAGTCCTTTGCCGTCTCTGACAGAATTACAAAGTCATCGGCGAACCTCAAAGTTTTTACTTCGTCTGGATGAATTTTAATACCTACTCCAAATTTTTCTTTTGTTTCCTTTACTGCTTGCTCAATATACAGATTGAATAACATCGGGGAGAGGCTACAACCCTGTCTCGCTCCTTTCCCAACCACTGCTTCCCTTTCATGCCCCTCGATTCTTATGACTGCCATCTGGTTTCTGTACAAATTATAAATAGCTTTTCGCTCCCTGTATTTTACCTCTGCCACCTTTAGAATTTGAAAAAGAGTATTCCAGTCAACATTGTCAAAAGCTTTCTCTAAGTCTACAAATGCTAGAAACGTAGGTTCGCCTTTTCTTAATCTTTCTTCTAAGATAAATCGTAAGGTTAGTATTGCCTCACGTGTTCCAACATTTCGACGGAATCCAAACTGATCCTCCCCGAGGTCTGCATCTACCAGTTTTTCTATTAGTCTGTAAAGAATTCGCGTTAGTATTTTGCAGCCGTGGCTTATTAAACTGATAGTTCGGTAATTTTCACATCTGTCAGCACCTGCTTTCTTTGGGATTGGAATTATTATATTCTTCTTGAAGTCTGAGGGTATTTCGCCTGTCTCAACATCAAAGCCGGCTACAAAGTGAACAATCGACAACTAAAACTTGAATTGTCCTACATCTTACTGGCTATTGCTTCAACTTAGAAGCTTCTTCTGTGTTCTGCTATGGTGCTTTTAGTGTCTCCGCATACCGCAGCACGAGACATAGCTTTGCAGACGATAAATGTAACTGTTTCAGAGAGAAAAGCGGCCAATGTCACGATCTGGCTTTAAGGCGATTCGATAACAAATGACGAAAACGGACGGATTTCTCAGGTTTTTACTACATATGAACACTTTTCACATTCTCCCGTGCAACGCGGCTGCAAGTCCTCCTTTCATGCAAAATCTTAAGGTCCTAGGTCATGTCCAAGCCACCAAAGCCGGCTAAAAAGTGAGTAATCGACAACTAAAACTTGAATTGTACTACTTCTTACTGGCTATTGCTTCAACTTAGAAGCTTCTTCTGTGTTCTACTATGGTGCTTTTAGTGTCTCCGCATACCGCAACACGCGACATAGCTTTGCAGACGATAAATGTAACCGTTTCAGAGAGAAGAGCGGCCAATTTGACGATCTGGCTTTAAGTCGATTCGATAACAAATGACGAAACCGGACGAATTTCTCAGGTTTTTACTACATATGAACCCTTTTCACATTCTCCCGTGTAACGCGGCTGCTAGTCCTCCTTTCATCCAAAATCTTAAGGTTCCACCTAATGTCCAAGGCACCAAAGCCGGCTAAGAATCAATAATCGATAACCAAAACTTGAAATGTACTACTTCTTACTGGCTATTACTTCAACTTAGAAGCTTGTTCTGTGTTCTACTATGGTGCTTTTAGTGTTTCGGCATACCGCAGCGCGCGTCATAGCTTTGCAGACGATAAAGGTAACCGTTTCAGAGAGAAAAGCGGCCAATGTGACGATCTGTCTTTAAGCCGATTCGATAACCAATGACGAAAACGGACGGATTTCTCAGGTTTTTACTACATATGAACACTATTCACATTCTCCCGTGCAACGCGGCTGCTAGTCCTCCTTTCATGCAAAATCTTAAGGTCCTAGGTCATGTTCAAGCCACCAAAGCCGGCTAAAAAGTGAATAATCGACAACTAAAGCTTGAATTGTACTACTTCCTACTGGCTATTACTTCAAATCAGAAGCTTCTTCTGTGTTCTACTATGGTGCTTTTAGTGTCTCCGCATACCTCTGCACGCGACATAGATTTGCAGGCGATAAATGTAACCGCGTCAGAGAGAAAAGCGGCCAATGTGACGATCTGGCTTTAAGTCGATTCGATAACAAAAGACGAAAACGGACGGATTTCTCAGGTTTTTACTACATATGAACACTTTTCACATTCTCCCGTGCAACGCCGCTGCTAGTCCTCCTTTCATGCAAAATCTTAAGGTCCTAGGTCATATCCAAGCCACCAAAGGCGGCTAAAATGTGAATAATCGACAGCTAAAACTTGAATTATACCACATCTTACTCTCTATTACTTCAACTCAGAAACTTCTTCTGTGTTCTGCTATGGTGCTTTTAGTGTTCGGCATACCGCAGCACGCGACATAGCTTTGCAGACGATAAATGTAACCGTTTTAGAGAGAAGAACGGCCAATGTGGCGATCTGGCTTTAAGTCGATTCGATAACAAATGACGAAAACGGACGGATTTCTCAGGTTTTTACTACATATGAACCCTTTTCACATTCTCCCGTGCAACGCGGCTGCTAGTCCTCCTTTCATGCAAAATCTTAAGGTCCTAGGTCATATACAAGCCACCAAAGCCGGCTAAAAAGTGAATAATCGACAACTAAAACTTGAATTGTACTACTTCTTACTGGCTATTACTTCAACTTAGAAGCTTCTTCTGTGTTCTACTATGGTGCTTTTAGTGTCTCCGCATACCGCAGCACGCGACATAGCTTTGCAGACGATAAATGTAACCGTCTCAGAGAGAAAATCGGCCAATGTGACGATCTGGCTATAAGTCGATTCGATAACAAAAGACGAAAACGGACGGATTTCTCAGGTTTTTACTACATATGAACCCTTTTCACATTCTCCCGTGCAACGCGGCTGCTAGTCCTCCTTTCATGCAAAATCATAAGGTTCCACCTCATGTCCAAGGCACCAAAGCCGGCTAAATATCAATAATCGATAACCAAAACTTGAATTGTACTGCAGCTTACTGGCAATTGCTTCAACTTAGAACCTTCTTCTGTGTTCTACTATGGTGCTTTTAGTGTCTCCGCATACCGCAGCACGCGACATAGCTTTGCAGACGATAAATGTAACCGTCTCAGAGAGAAAAACGGCCAATGTGACGATCTGGCTGTACGTCGATTCGATTACGAATGAAGAAACGTGCGGATTTCTCAGGTTTTTACTACATATGAACCCTTTTCACATTCACTCGTGCAACGCGGCTGCTAGTCCTCCTTTCATGCAAAATCTTAAGGTTCCACCTCATGTCCAGGGCACCAAAGCCAGCTAAAAATCAACAATCGATAATCAAAACTTGTATTGTACTGCTTCTTACTGGCTATTGCTTCAACTTAGAAGCCTCTTCTGTGTTCTACTACGGTGCTTTTAGTGTCTCCGCATACCGCAACACACGACATAGCTTTGCAGACGAAAAATATAACCGTTTCAGAGAGAAGAGCGGCCAATATGACGATCTGGCTTTAAGTCGATTCGATAACAAATGACGAAAACGGACGGATTTCTCAGGTTTTTACTACATATGAACACATTTCACATTCTCCCGTGCAACGCGGCTGCAAATCCTCCTTTCATGCAAAATCTTAAGTTCCTAGGTCATGCCCAAGCCACCAAAGCCGGCTACAAAGTGAATAATCGACAACTAAAACTTGAATTGTCCTACATCTTACTGGATATTGCTTCAACTTAGAAGTTTCTTCTGTGTTCTACTATGGTGCTTTTAGTGTCTCCGCATACCGCAGCACGCGTCATAGCTTTGCAGACGATAAATGTAACCGTTTCAGAGAGAAGAGCGGCCAATTTGACGATCTGGCTTTAAGTCAATTCGATAACAAATGACGAAAACGGACGAATTTCTATGGTTTTTACTACATATGAACACTTTTCACGTTCTCCCGTGCAACGCGGCTGCTAGTCCTCCTTTCATGCAAAATCTTAAGGTTCCACCTCATGTCCAAGGCACCAAAGCCGGCTAAAAATCAATAATCGATAACCAAAACTTGAAATATACTGCTTCTTACTGGCTATTGCTTCAACTTAGAAGCTTCTTCTGTGTTCTACTATGGTGCTTTCAGTGTCTAAGCATACCGCAGCACGAGACATAGCTTTGCAGACGATAAATGTAACTGTTTCAGAGAGAAAAGCGGCCAATGTCACGATCTGGCTTTAAGGCGATTCGATAACAAATGACGAAAACGGACGGATTTCTCAGGTTTTTACTACATATGAACACTTTTCACATTCTCCCGTGCAACGCGGCTGCAAGTCCTCCTTTCATGCAAAATCTTAAGGTCCTAGGTCATGTCCAAGCCACCAAAGCCGGCTAAAAAGTGAGTAATCGACAACTAAAACTTGAATTGTACTACTTCTTACTGGCTATTGCTTCAACTTAGAAGCTTCTTCTGTGTTCTACTATGGTGCTTTTAGTGTCTCCGCATACCGCAACACGCGACATAGCTTTGCAGACGATAAATGTAACCGTTTCAGAGAGAAGAGCGGCCAATTTGACGATCTGGCTTTAAGTCGATTCGATAACAAATGACGAAACCGGACGAATTTCTCAGGTTTTTACTACATATGAACCCTTTTCACATTCTCCCGTGCAACGCGGCTGCTAGTCCTCCTTTCATCCAAAATCTTAAGGTTCCACCTAATGTCCAAGGCACCAAAGCCGGCTAAAAATCAATAATCGATAACCAAAACTTGAAATGTACTACTTCTTACTGGCTATTACTTCAACTTAGAAGCTTGTTCTGTGTTCTACTATGGTGCTTTTAGTGTTTCGGCATACCGCAGCACGCGTCATAGCTTTGCAGACGATAAAGGTAACCGTTTCAGAGAGAAAAGCGGCCAATGTGACGATCTGTCTTTAAGCCGATTCGATAACCAATGACGAAAACGGACGGATTTCTCAGGTTTTTACTACATATGAACACTTTTCACATTCTCCCGTGAAACGCGGCTGCTAGTCCTCCTTTCATGCAAAATCTTAAGGTCCTAGGTCATGTTCAAGCCACCAAAGCCGGCTAAAAAGTGAATAATCGACAACTAAAGCTTGAATTGTACTACTTCCTACTGGCTATTACTTCAAATCAGAAGCTTCTTCTGTGTTCTACTATGGTGCTTTTAGTGTCTCCGCATACCTCTGCACGCGACATAGATTTGCAGGCGATAAATGTAACCGCGTCAGAGAGAAAAGCGGCCAATGTGACGATCTGGCTTTAAGTCGATTCGATAACAAAAGACGAAAACGGACGGATTTCTCAGGTTTTTACTACATATGAACACTTTTCACATTCTCCCGTGCAACGCCGCTGCTAGTCCTCCTTTCATGCAAAATCTTAAGGTCCTAGGTCATGTCCAAGCCACCAAAGGCGGCTAAAATGTGAATAATCGACAGCTAAAACTTGAATTATACCACATCTTACTCTCTATTACTTCAACTCAGAAACTTCTTCTGTGTTCTACTATGGTGCTTTTAGTGTCTCCGCATACCGCAGCACGCGACATAGCTTTGCAGACGATAAATGTAACCGTCTCAGAGAGAAAATCGGCCAATGTGACGATCTGGCTATAAGTCGATTCGATAACAAATGACGAAAACGGACGGATTTCTCAGGTTTTTACTACATATGGACCCTCTTCACATTCTCCCGTGCAACGCGGCTGCTAGTCCTCCTTTCATGCAAAATCATAAGGTTCCACCTCATGTCCAAGGCACCAAAGCCGGCTAAATATCAATAATCGATAACCAAAACTTGAATTGTACTGCAGCTTACTGGCAATTGCTTCAACTTAGAACCTTCTTCTGTGTTCTACTATGGTGCTTTTACTGTCTCCGCATACCGCAGCACGCGACATAGCTTTGCAGACGATAAATATAACCGTTTCAGAGAGAAGAGCGGCCAATATGACGATCTGGCTTTAAGTCGATTCGATAACAAATGACGAAAACGGACGGATTTCTCAGGTTTTTACTACATATGAACACATTTCACATTCTCCCGTGCAACGCGGCTGCAAATCCTCCTTTCATGCAAAATCTTAAGTTCCTAGGTCATGTCCAAGCCACCAAAGCCGGCTACAAAGTGAATAATCGACAACTAAAACTTGAATTGTCCTACATCTTACTGGATATTGCTTCAACTTAGAAGTTTCTTCTGTGTTCTACTATGGTGCTTTCAGTGTCTAAGCATACCGCAGCACGCGACATAGCTTTGCAGACGATAAAGGTAACCGTTTCAGAGAGAAAAGCGGCCAATGTGACGATCTGGCTTTAAGTCGATTCGATAACAAATGACGAAAACGGACGGATTTCTCAGGTTTTTACTACATATGAACATTTTTTCACATTCTCCCGTGGAACGCGGCTGCAAGTCCTCCTTTCATGCAAAATCTTAAGGTCCTAGGTCATGTCCAAGCCATCAAAGCCGGCTGTTGTTGTTGTTGTCTTCAGTCCTGAGACTGGTTTGATGCAGCTCTCCATGCTACTCTATCCTGTGCAAGCTGCTTCATCTCCCAGTACCTACTGCAACCTACATCCTTCTGAATCTGCTTAGTGTACTCATCTGTCGGTCTCCCTCTACGATTTTTTCCCTCCACGCTGCCCTCCAATGTTAAATTTGTGATCCCTTGATGCCTCAAAACATGTCCTACCAACCGATCCCTTCTTCTAGTCAAGTTGTGCCACAAACTTCTCTTCTCCCCAATCCTATTTAATACCTCCTCATTAGTTACGTGATCTATCCACCTTATCTTCAGTATTCTTTTATAGCACCACATTTCGAAAGCTTCTATTCCCTTCTTGTCCAAACTAGTTGTCGTCCATGTTTCACTTCCATACATGGCTACACTCCAAACAAATACTTTCAGAAACGACTTCCTGATACATAAATCTATATTCGATGTTAACAAATTTCTCTTCCTCAGAAACGCTTTCCTTGCCATTGCCAGTCTACATGTTATATCCTCTCTACTTCGACCATCATCAGTTATTTTACTTCCTAAATAGCAAAACTCCTTTACTACTTTAAGTGTCTCATTTCCTAATCTAAGTCCCTCAGCATCACCCGATTTAATTTGATTACATTCCATTATCCTCGTTTTGCTTTTGTTAATGTTCATCTTATATCCTCCTTTCAAGACACTGTCCATTCCGTTCAACTGCTCTTCCAAGTCCTTTGCCGTCTCTGACAGAATTACAAAGTCATCGGCGAACCTCAAAGTTTTTACTTCGTCTGGATGAATTTTAATACCTACTCCAAATTTTTCTTTTGTTTCCTTTACTGCTTGCTCAATATACAGATTGAATAACATCGGGGAGAGGCTACAACCCTGTCTCGCTCCTTTCCCAACCACTGCTTCCCTTTCATGCCCCTCGATTCTTATGACTGCCATCTGGTTTCTGTACAAATTATAAATAGCCTTTCGCTCCCTGTATTTTACCTCTGCCACCTTTAGAATTTGAAAAAGAGTATTCCAGTCAACATTGTCAAAAGCTTTCTCTAAGTCTACAAATGCTAGAAACGTAGGTTTGCCTTTTCTTAATCTTTCTTCTAAGATAAATCGTAAGGTCAGTATTGCCTCACGTGTTCCAACATTTCGACGGAATCCAAACTGATCCTCCCCGAGGTCTGCATCTACCAGTTTTTCTATTAGTCTGTAAAGAATTCGCGTTAGTATTTTGCAGCCGTGGCTTATTAAACTGATAGTTCGGTAATTTTCACATCTGTCAGCACCTGCTTTCTTTGGGATTGGAATTATTATATTCTTCTTGAAGTCTGAGGGTATTTCGCCTGTCTCAACATCAAAGCCGGCTACAAAGTGAACAATCGACAACTAAAACTTGAATTGTCCTACATCTTACTGGCTTTTGCTTCAACTTAGAAGCTTCTTCTGTGTTCTGCTATGGTGCTTTTAGTGTCTCCGCATACCGCAGCACGAGACATAGCTTTGCAGACGATAAATGTAACTGTTTCAGAGAGAAAAGCGGCCAATGTCACGATCTGGCTTTAAGGCGATTCGATAACAAATGACGAAAACGGACGGATTTCTCAGGTTTTTACTACATATGAACACTTTTCACATTCTCCCGTGCAACGCGGCTGCAAGTCCTCCTTTCATGCAAAATCTTAAGGTCCTAGGTCATGTCCAAGCCACCAAAGCCGGCTAAAAAGTGAATAATCGACAACTAAAGCTTGAATTGTACTACTTCCTACTGGCTATTACTTCAACTTAGAAGCTTCTTCTGTGTTCTACTATGGTGCTTTTAGTGTCTCCGCATACCTCTGCACGCGACATAGATTTGCAGGCGATAAATGTAACCGCGTCAGAGAGAAAAGCGGCCAATGTGACGATCTGGCTTTAAGTCGATTCGATAACAAAAGACGAAAACGGACGGATTTCTCAGGTTTTTACTACATATGAACACTTTTCACATTCTCCCGTGCAACGCCGCTGCTAGTCCTCCTTTCATGCAAAATCTTAAGGTCCTAGGTCATGTCCAAGCCACCAAAGACGGCTAAAATGTGAATAATCGACAGCTAAAACTTGAATTATACCACATCTTACTCTCTATTACTTCAACTCAGAAACTTCTTCTGTGTTCTGCTATGGTGCTTTTAGTGTTCGGCATACCGCAGCACGCGACATAGCTTTGCAGACGATAAATGTAACCGTTTTAGAGAGAAGAACGGCCAATGTGGCGATCTGGCTTTAAGTCGATTCGATAACAAATGACGAAAACGGACGGATTTCTCAGGTTTTTACTACATATGAACCCTTTTCACATTCTCCCGTGCAACGCGGCTGCTAGTCCTCCTTTCATGCAAAATCTTAAGGTCCTAGGTCATATCCAAGCCACCAAAGCCGGCTAAAAAGTGAATAATCGACAACTAAAACTTGAATTGTACTACTTCTTACTGGCTATTACTTCAACTTAGAAGCTTCTTCTGTGTTCTACTATGGTGCTTTTAGTGTCTCCGCATACCGCAGCACGCGACATAGCTTTGCAGACGATAAATGTAACCGTCTCAGAGAGAAAATCGGCCAATGTGACGATCTGGCTATAAGTCGATTCGATAACAAATGACGAAAACGGACGGATGTCTCAGGTTTTTACTACATATGAACCCTTTTCACATTCTCCCGTGCAACGCGGCTGCTAGTCCTCCTTTCATGCAAAATCATAAGGTTCCACCTCATGTCCAAGGCACCAAAGCCGGCTAAATATCAATAATCGATAACCAAAACTTGAATTGTACTGCAGCTTACTGGCAATTGCATCAACTTAGAACCTTCTTCTGTGTTCTACTATGGTGCTTTTAGTGTCTCCGCATACCGCAGCACGCGACATAGCTTTGCAGACGATAAATGTAACCGTCTCAGAGAGAAAATCGGCCAATGTGACGATCTGGCTTTAAGTCGATTCGATTACGAATGAAGAAACGTGCGGATTTCTCAGGTTTTTACTACATATGAACCCTTTTCACATTCACCCGTGCAACGCGGCTGCTAGTCCTCCTTTCATGCAATATCTTAAGGGTTCCACCTCATGTCCAGGGCACCAAAGCCAGCTAAAAATCAACAATCGATAATCAAAACTTGTATTGTACTGCTTCTTACTGGCTATTGCTTCAACTTAGAAGCCTCTTCTGTGTTCTACTACGGTGCTTTTAGTGTCTCCGCATACCGCAACACACGACATAGCTTTGCAGACGAAAAATATAACCGTTTCAGAGAGAAGAGCGGCCAATATGACGATCTGGCTTTAAGTCAATTCGATAACAAATGACGAAAACGGACGGATTTCTCAGGTTTTTACTACATATGAACACATTTCACATTCTCCCGTGCAACGCGGCTGCAAATCCTCCTTTCATGCAAAATCTTAAGTTCCTAGGTCATGTCCAAGCCACCAAAGCCGGCTACAAAGTGAATAATCGACAACTAAAACTTGAATTGTCCTACATCTTACTGGATATTGCTTCAACTTAGAAGTTTCTTCTGTGTTCTACTATGGTGCTTTTAGTGTCTCCGCATACCGCAGCACGCGTCATAGCTTTGCAGACGATAAATGTAACCGTTTCAGAGAGAAGAGCGGCCAATTTGACGATCTGGCTTTAAGTCAATTCGATAACAAATGACGAAAACGGACGAATTTCTATGGTTTTTACTACATATGAACACTTTTCACGTCCTCCCGTGCAACGCGGCTGCTAGTCCTCCTTTCATGCAAAATCTTAAGGTTCCACCTCATGTCCAAGGCACCAAAGCCGGCTAAAAATCAATAATCGATAACCAAAACTTGAAATATACTGCTTCTTACTGGCTATTGCTTCAACTTAGAAGCTTCTTCTGTGTTCTACTATGGTGCTTTCAGTGTCTAAGCATACCGCAGCACGAGACATAGCTTTGCAGACGATAAATGTAACTGTTTCAGAGAGAAAAGCGGCCAATGTGACGATCTGGCTTTAAGGCGATTCGATAACAAATGACGAAAACGGACGGATTTCTCAGGTTTTTACTACACATGAACACTTTTCACATTCTCCCGTGCAACGCGGCTGCAAGTCCTCCTTTCATGCAAAATCTTAAGGTCCTAGGTCATGTCCAAGCCACCAAAGCCGGCTAAAAAGTGAGTAATCGACAACTAAAACTTGAATTGTACTACTTCTTACTGGCTATTGCTTCAACTTATAAGCTTCTTCTGTGTTCTACTATGGTGCTTTTATTGTCTCCGCATACCGCAACACGCGACATAGCTTTGCAGACGATAAAGGTAACCGTTTCAGAGAGAAAAGCGGCCAATGTGACGATCTGTCTTTAAGCCGATTCGATAACAAATGACGAAAACGGACGGATTTCTCAGGTTTTTACTACATATGAACATTTTTCACATTCTCCCGTGGAACGCGGCTGCAAGTCCTCCTTTCATGCAAAATCTTAAGGTCCTAGGTCATGTCCAAGCCATCAAAGCCGGCTGTTGTTGTTGTTGTCTTCAGTCCTGAGACTGGTTTGATGCAGCTCTCCATGCTACTCTATCCTGTGCAAGCTGCTTCATCTCCCAGTACCTACTGCAACCTACATCCTTCTGAATCTGCTTAGTGTACTCATCTGTCGGTCTCCCTCTACGATTTTTTCCCTCCACGCTGCCCTCCAATGTTAAATTTGTGATCCCTTGATGCCTCAAAACATGTCCTACCAACCGATCCCTTCTTCTAGTCAAGTTGTGCCACAAACTTCTCTTCTCCCCAATCCTATTTAATACCTCCTCATTAGTTACGTGATCTATCCACCTTATCTTCAGTATTCTTTTGTAGCACCACATTTCGAAAGCTTCTATTCTCTTCTTGTCCAAACTAGTTGTCGTCCATGTTTCACTTCCATACATGGCTACACTCCAAACAAATACTTTCAGAAACGACTTCCTGATACATAGATCTATATTCGATGTTAACAAATTTCTCTTCCTCAGAAACGCTTTCCTTGCCATTGCCAGTCTACATGTTATATCCTCTCTACTTCGACCATCATCAGTTATTTTACTTCCTAAATAGCAAAAATCCTTTACTACTTTAAGTGTCTTATTTCCTAATCTAAGTCCCTCAGCATCACCCGATTTAATTTGATTACATTCCATTATCCTCGTTTTGCTTTTGTTAATGTTCATCTTATATCCTCCTTTCAAGACACTGTCCATTCCGTTCAACTGCTCTTCCAAGTCCTTTGCCGTCTCTGACAGAATTACAAAGTCATCGGCGAACCTCAAAGTTTTTACTTCGTCTGGATGAATTTTAATACCTACTCCAAATTTTTCTTTTGTTTCCTTTACTGCTTGCTCAATATACAGATTGAATAACATCGGGGAGAGGCTACAACCCTGTCTCGCTCCTTTCCCAACCACTGCTTCCCTTTCATGCCCCTCGATTCTTATGACTGCCATCTGGTTTCTGTACAAATTATAAATAGCCTTTCGCTCCCTGTATTTTACCTCTGCCACCTTTAGAATTTGAAAAAGAGTATTCCAGTCAACATTGTCAAAAGCTTTCTCTAAGTCTACAAATGCTAGAAACGTAGGTTTGCCTTTTCTTAATCTTTATTCTAAGATAAATCGTAAGGTCAGTATTGCCTCACGTGTTCCAACATTTCGACGGAATCCAAACTGATCCTCCCCGAGGTCTGCATCTACCAGTTTTTCTATTAGTCTGTAAAGAATTCGCGTTAGTATTTTGCAGCCGTGGCTTATTAAACTGATAGTTCGGTAATTTTCACATCTGTCAGCACCTGCTTTCTTTGGGATTGGAATTATTATATTCTTCTTGAAGTCTGAGGGTATTTCGCCTGTCTCAACATCAAAGCCGGCTACAAAGTGAACAATCGACAACTAAAACTTGAATTGTCCTACATCTTACTGGCTTTTGCTTCAACTTAGAAGCTTCTTCTGTGTTCTGCTATGGTGCTTTTAGTGTCTCCGCATACCGCAGCACGAGACATAGCTTTGCAGACGATAAATGTAACTGTTTCAGAGAGAAAAGCGGCCAATGTCACGATCTGGCTTTAAGGCGATTCGATAACAAATGACGAAAACGGACGGATTTCTCAGGTTTTTACTACATATGAACACTTTTCACATTCTCCCGTGCAACGCGGCTGCAAGTCCTCCTTTCATGCAAAATCTTAAGGTCCTAGGTCATGTCCAAGCCACCAAAGCCGGCTAAAAAGTGAATAATCGACAACTAAAGCTTGAATTGTACTACTTCCTACTGGCTATTACTTCAACTTAGAAGCTTCTTCTGTGTTCTACTATGGTGCTTTTAGTGTCTCCGCATACCTCTGCACGCGACATAGATTTGCAGGCGATAAATGTAACCGCGTCAGAGAGAAAAGCGGCCAATGTGACGATCTGGCTTTAAGTCGATTCGATAACAAAAGACGAAAACGGACGGATTTCTCAGGTTTTTACTACATATGAACACTTTTCACATTCTCCCGTGCAACGCCGCTGCTAGTCCTCCTTTCATGCAAAATCTTAAGGTCCTAGGTCATGTCCAAGCCACCAAAGACGGCTAAAATGTGAATAATCGACAGCTAAAACTTGAATTATACCACATCTTACTCTCTATTACTTCAACTCAGAAACTTCTTCTGTGTTCTGCTATGGTGCTTTTAGTGTTCGGCATACCGCAGCACGCGACATAGCTTTGCAGACGATAAATGTAACCGTTTTAGAGAGAAGAACGGCCAATGTGGCGATC